>NC_081439.1:18192849-19627098 GCF_949786415.1 Peromyscus eremicus | reverse complement strand
TTAAGAAATATCAATCTAGACAAATGCAGGTAACCGTCATTGCTGTTCCAGTGACATGCTGTTTGAGTTTCAGGCTCAACATAGTAAGGGGTAGTATTTATTTATTTTGATTTTTTAATTTTATTTATTATTTTGTGGGTATGGGTGTTTTGTCTACATGTATATGTATGTATCACATGCATGTCTTGTGCCTGAGGAGGCCAAGAGAATGTCAGCCTTGGGTCTAGATTTGCAGATGGTTTTGAGCCACCCTGTGGGTGCTGGGAATAGAACCTGTGTCCTCTGGAAGAGCAGCCAGTGCTCTTAACAGGTGAACCATCTCTCCAAACCCTGTTCATTGGTTTTAAATGAAAAGCTGACAATCTACAATTCAGTTACTTCAGTAAATTGCCTCCAAAAATCATTGGATTATGTGTGTTTGTGATGAGAACATAAGCAAGCTACATTAGCAGTCCAGTCTTCCATGCTGTAGATAGGGATGCAGAGAATCTGCCACAGTCCCCTGATGTTCTTTCATCCTGGGGATTCCAGCTAACTCCCCAGTCACTATAGAGAAAGTGGGTGCATTAAAGAAGGCCATAAATGCTTTTTGGTTCCTTTTATTGAGGTAGAGTCTATTTCTCTCTTCTTGAATGAGTATGTGTATTTTAGGAATTATCCATAGCTTCTTTCACACATTACTCTGCTCCCCTAATGATTATCTATGTAGTGCCAGCACAGGGCATTGATACCTGGTGGGTATTGAGGAATGAAACAAGATTTCATTCTGTAGCCCAAGGTGATTTCAAACTCTCCATATCTTCCTGCCTCAACTCCCCCAGTGCTGACACAGGTACGTGTCACCACACTCAGTTTCTGTCTGTTCTTATACCCACAGGATGCATATTACTTGTACTTATATGCATTTAGCTGCTTCTTCTTCTTCTTCTTCTTCTTCTTCTTCTTCTTCTTCTTCTTCTTCTTCTTCTTCTTCTTCTTTAACCATCTTTATGTTTGTGAAATTCCTTTGTATCATTGGGTGTAGCTGTAATTCATTCTATATCCATGATTCTTTCAATCATATCACAAACTGTGTATAGGCTTATCTTTATCTAAAAGAGGGGGTTAGCAAGTTGCCTTTGTAAATGGTCAGATAGCAAATACTTTACATGGTAGACCAAGGGTCTCTGTTGAAATAAGTACCCTCTGCCATTGTAGTTGGAAAGCAGCCATAGATAATATGTAAACAAATGGATATGGTTGTGCTCTAGTAAAACTGTCTCTGTTCATGCTGAAATTTAAGTATTGTATAATTTACACATACCACAAAATCTTACTCTTCTTTTGATCTTTTTTTCTAAGCAGTTTAAAATGTTTTAAGATATTGTTTTCACACTGTATATTAAAAAAATCTAATCAAATGGCAAGTATCTTTTAAAACTTCCAAGTGCTGGCAAAGGCACAGGAAAACAGGAATTATCAGGGAATGTGAAGTGATGCATTCTGTAGGGCTGGCAATGGAAAAAAAATCTATGTAAAACACCTTAAAATTTGTCTTACTTTTTGACCATTTCTAGGCATTTATCCAAAAAATAACTAGAGACGTGCATAAAGATTAATGGGTGTAGATATTCATCATAGAATTATTTATAGTATTGAAAAATTGAAAACAGACTCCAACTTGGGCAGATGGAAGTAATGCATCCCAAGCCCCCCATATTTCTCCAAACACATAGACATGCTTTATAAAATATAATAAAAAATATTAAATAGATAGACCACTAGAAAGATCACTTTCCTCAATCATAGGCACTCCTTGTCAGGGGTTGCAGTTTTAATACCTGCATAGGAATAAAACACTGAGCTTGCCAAAAGCTAGGACCCAGGCAAGACTACCTCTTTCATGAAATGGAAGACAAGGTGAATATATCCTCATTTCAGGCAGGCTTCTCTGGACACTCAGTGCAAGGAAGAAAGACTGAAACAATGCTATGAGAACACGAAAACCTCAAGCCCATCAGATACAGTTGAAGAGTGATGATGTGTACTGTCCTTCTGGCCTGGAAATTCCAAGGTGAGACATTGGTGGGAAAACCTGGTTGGTTGGTCTGGTGGAAACAAAGCTTATCTACTGTATAGTATTCATCCATAATCCAAGAAAAATCAGCTTACTAAAATAGAGAAATGTTCTGCAAGTAAGGAAAAGCAACAGACACTATATCCTTGAGGATTTGAAGCCTGAGAAAGTAGGGCCATAGCCTTGTGTCATGTCAGTTACCTATAATCCCAGCTCTAGGAAGGAGGAGGAAGCAGGGAGATTTCCAGTAGGAGGCTAGTCTGGGTCACACAGCAAAACCTTGTGTTAAAAAATAAGTTAACAAAAGAAAACAAAGTACATAAAAATTTTTTTAAGAAAAAAGTTGGGACAGTAAAACTACCAGAGACAGACCATCAAACCAGCAGTTTAAAATGTTTACATGGACAAAAGAAGAAACACAAACTGTAACAAAATGACAAGTTACCAAAAGCAGAAGACAGTAGAGAGAAATTCATCAAGGACAAAACAAACTTCTTGGGAGTGGGACCAGCTACATCATTGACATAAATTTAGCGAATGGGTTAGAGGACTGAAGAGAAAATTTGTGAGCCAGAAAAGTGGACTTGTGAAAATTTCCATGAATGAAAGTGGGGGGAAATGGAAGGTCAGGAGACATTAAAAAATAAATACAGAAACAAAACAAAACCAAAACCAGAAGTTTCAGCACACATTCAATACATTCCGAGGGAGAAAACAGGGAGAGCCATTGAGATGGCTCAGAGGATAAAGGCACTTGCCACAAAGGCTGAGTGTCTGAGTTCAGTCCCTGGAATACACATGGTGGAAGGAGAAAACCAAGTCCCTCTACTTGTCCTCTAATAACCACATGCCTGCCATAGAATGTGCACAAACCCTCTCCCTTCAGTAAAAATGTAAAATAAAGTAAATGCTTTAAAAGAAAAAAAAATCACTTAAAAAAATCTAAAGAAAGGACACCCTTTCTCCTCAAAATAAATTAAATAAATTAAAACTGCCAGAAGATAGGGAATCTTACAGAGACAGAAGAGCTTAAATAAGAAATCCTCAAATTAAGCTACACAAGCTCAACTTTAATGTAACTATTGTTATAGTCTATAAGCTATCTTAAGGCTAATATGGAAAAAGATGGAAGCAAAAAGTCAGAAAACATCTTAAAAACGAAAAGTTGAAGAGAAAGTACTCTATTTATTTGAGATAAAAAATGTCCTATAAGAGTGTAACTTTCAAAGTGCATCACTGAATCATTAATGAGTGGATAGGTAAGTAAAAATAGACTAAAGTTAGGGCATGGTAAAAGAAATTGGTATGGATAAAGTGCATGGAAAACAGGATCATCATTCAATAGCATTGAACATCTTTGTAGCTGCCTAAGGAACAAAATTATGCTGGCTCTTGAGGACTGATAGTTGTCACTAAAGGGCACCTGGATATATTTGGTAGCCCCATTTTTTGGTTGGGAGTGGCTGTTCACAAATGTCAAAGGAGCATGAAAGCAATTTAAATTCTTATCTCTTCTTAGTCAATGATCCTCAGGCACAGAGGCTCCACAGTGTTGACCTGGAGACAGGGGCAGCATCCTAAGAGACTGAGAAAAACAAGATGGAATTGGAATCTCTGAATGGCAGTCTGCAAGGAAGGCAGTCAGTGATCTGGAACGGTCACCTCAGAGGCATTTAAACTTTGTACTTTAAGACACTCAAGGGTTTTTTTTTTTTTTTTTTTTTTTTTTTTTTTTTTTTTTTTTTAAGTTTTCCTTCTCCAACAGGCTGGCCTTCACTGTTTCTCATACAAATCCCCCAATGTAAAGGAAAAAGAAGTGGGGGAAGATTTATTGTTATTAGTATTTATTATTATTGAGACAGGCTTTTACTCTATTACTCAGGCTAGCCTAGATTTCCAATAATCCTCCAACCTCAGCCTCCCATGTGCTAGGATTACAGATACGTACCACCACACCAACTATTAAATATTAAACTATTTATGAATTAAATTAGTTTTCTCTGTATTTATGGTGCACAATTTGAAGACTTTATACACATAAATGTGAAACAATCACCACAATCAGGTTAATTAAATACTTGCCACCTCACTGTGTTTCCTTGTGGAGTGAGCACTTATGATCTACCTTCTTAGCCAATTTCAAATACATAGTAAAGTACTGTTACCTACTGTCACCCTACTAGATATTTAGTATCCAGCACCTAATCTCATGACCTAACTGAAACTTTGTACTGTTCCACCGACTTCTCCTCACCCTTCTCGCCAGCCACAACCAAAATCCTCTTTGGCAACAGACTGCGGAGAGTTCAGAGTTGAGACTTTGGAGCTGGCCTTGTCCCTCCACTAAAGCCTGCTTTTGCTCATCATGGGAAGATTTGCCATTAACATGGTAGTTTGTCCCAGTATCCTGAATCTGTCTTGACCCAGGACCCAAAAACCCTGGTCAGAGATTCATTACTGACACTTCCTTGTTCACAGCAAAAGCCAGATCAACCTCCAGGACCTATGCCTGATACCCCAATTCCACAGGCCACACCAGGAGGGCCAGGTGTTCGTCTGCAGCTGCCGCAGTTGCAACACAGGAAAGGAACCATCAATTAGAAGACTGAGTATTTATCAGACCCGCTAGCCCCGCAGGGAACCAACTCATTGCTTGGAATGCCACTGCCTGCCTCCCCAGTCAGAGGCTAAAAGCTTCCTGGTTTGTGAACCCTGCCAGATGAGCCGAGGGCTCCCTGGGGGGGAAAATGGCTTTAGGACCCCAGGATGCCTCCAGGGAGGAACCTGTTCCCTATCTTTATGAGGCCACTATCTCCTACTCTCAAGGCTGGTTTCTTATCCAATCAGCCAGACACAAAGCCTCTGGGCGCCCTTTGCTCAGCACCCAAATGGCGCAGTAACTCTGGAAAACAACAGAGAAAATTGTCACCTAATCCTCTGCTCCTCTGCAGGACTGGAGGGTTTGAACCTTGCCTGCTGTGAACTGCTTTGGTATGGAACTGGCCCTTGCTGACTGAGCTCAATTGTCCCATACTTTTATAAGTGCTTGTATCCCTATGACACCCCTACCCCCCACTTCTCTGCTTCTTTTTGACATTTTTGGCTTTTTGACACAGGATCTAGCCACATGTCCCAGACTGGCTGTGCCGCCCCCGCCCCGGCCCCCTACCTCAGCCTCTGGGATTACAGGCATAGTTTATTAAATTGTCCTTAAATTGTGTGGTTTGCACATTTCCACGTGCTTTTCTATAGCGATGTAGTTTATATCTGAAATGTAAAAAAAAAAAAATTACAGAGAGAGAGAGAGAGAGAGAGAGAGAGAGAGAGAGAGAGAGAGAGAGAGAGAAACAAAAAAAGAGTGGGGTGTAGCTGTAGCTTTTTGCCTAGAACGTTTACTCGTGAGGGGCCTGGGTTTCATCTTCAGCACAGTGCAGAAGTGGGGGTGGAGGGGGGAATTTACAAGATAAAATTTTGCTGGCTAAGCATAAAACACAGAACCTCAAATCCTTAAATCCCTGCCTTAAATCCCTGCCTCTTAGTCCAGATTGACAGCCTGCATGATAGGAGGGACTGGGACACTGAGCCACTGCGAGCTATCTTGCACAAGGTAGGAATCAGAGATGCAGTGCAGTGCTATTTCAAGTCCGAGGAAGCTCCCAGTTTTCACTCAGCCTACCTCCTCTAGGAAGCTTTGCTTTGCCAGGGCTGTCTCTCAAGTGAGACTCCTGATGCCATTCATTCACACTTGCCTGTCTCAAGAGCTCTGATTCCCAATGATTGGAAATAATGTGTTTTATCAGCAGGAAAATGTCTTAATAAAACGTATTTTACTGATATATAACGTCTTAGTACACTTAAATCAATTAGGACTATATTTAAATGTGCAAATATGTAATCACGATGAATGCATTAAGAATATTTATATTTTTAGCCGGGCGGTGGTGGCATATGCCTTTAATCCCAGCACTCGGGAGGCAGAGGCAGGCGGATCTCTGTGAGTTCGAGGCCAGCCTGGTCTACAAAGCGAGTTCCAGGAAAGGCACAAAGCTACACAGAGAAACCCTGTCTCGAAAAACCAAAAAAAAAAAAAAAAAAAAAAAAAAAAAAAAAAAAAAAAAAAAAAAAAAAAGAAAGAAAAGACAAGACAAAAAAGAATATTTATATTTTTAAAGTATACAGAACATATTTTTGTTAAAGTCTGAGATCAAGAAGGCACCATGGGAATAGGGAGAAGCAGAGTGCTAGGGAGGTCCCCAGGAATCCACAAAGATGACTCCACCATAGACTATTGGCTATGGTCGAGAGGGTGCCTGAGCTGACCTACTCTGGTAATCCGATGGTTGAATACCCTAACGGTCATCATAGAACCCTCACCCAGTGACTGAAGGAAGCACATGCAGAGATTCATGGCTGGGTCCCAGGCAGAGCTCCAGGAATCCAATCGATGAAAGAGAGGAGGGATTCTAAGAGCAAGAGATATCGAGACTGCAACTGGAAAAATTACAGAGACAACTAGCCAAAATAGTGGAAACACATGAACTGTGGAGCCACCATGGTACTGAACTAGGCCCTCTGGATAAGCAAGACAGTTGTTTAGCTTGAACTGTTTAGGGCGTCCCCAGGCAGTGGGACCAGGACCTGTCCTTGGTGCATGAGCTGGTTTTTTGGAGCCTAGTGCCTATGGTGGGACACTTTGTGCAGCCCTGGTGCAGGGAAGAGGGGATTGGACCTGCCTCACCTGAATGTACCAGGCTGGGCTGACTCCTCAGGGGAGACCTTGCTTTGGAGGAGGTGGGAATAGGGGGTGGGTTGGGGGAGGGAGGCTGGCGTGTGGGAGGAGGGAGGATAGGGGAATCTGTTTGATATGTACAATTAATAGAAAATCTCTTAATAAAAAAGGATAAAAAGTATGCAAATAATTTCAGGATAAAAGTTTCTTTTCTTTCATTATTTATTATTATTATTATTATTATTATTATTATTATTATTATTATTATTACTGGTTTTTCAAGACAGGGTTTCTCTGTGTAGCCCTGGCTATCCTGGAACTCGCTCTGTAGACCAGGCTGGCCTTGAATTCAGAGCTCCGCCTGCCTCTGCCTGTGCCTCTGTGTCTCCTCTGCGTCTGCCTCCCAAGTGATGGGACTAAGCGCGTACAACACCACGACAGGCTAAGTATGGTGAATGGGATATAAAAACCCTTCAGTTGTACCTGAAATCTATTAGTTCTTAAAAATATCTGAAGCAGAGGCTGGGGAATGTAGCTCATTTGCTAGAGTACATGCCTAGCATGCACAAAGCCCTGGATCAATCCCCAATACACACGAACCTGGCTCTCGTGGCGCACACCTGTAATCCTAGAACTCTGGAGGTGAAGGTGAAGATCAGCTCAAGTGTATTTTTTAAAAATTTACTTTATTTTATATATATGGATCTTCTGCCTTCACGTATGTATGTGTGCCATGTGCATGCCTAGTGCCCAGGGAGGTGAGAAAGAAGGTGTCAGTTCCCTGGAACTGGAATTACAGATGGTTGTGAACCAATAAATGCTGAGAATGGAACCCAGGTCTTTTGGAAGAGCAGCCAGTGCTCTTAACAGATGAGCCATCTCTCTAGTTCCTCAAGTGCATCCTTTACATAGGGACTTTGAGGATAGTATTTGTGTGTGTTAGAAGTGAAGAAGGCAAAACTTTAGCATGTATCAAGTTGGCGTATTGATCAGTTTATCTGCATAGTTTGTACATGGGAAATCTTCTATAAAGTCAGCTAACAAGCCTAAATTGTGATGTAAATCAGTTAAACACATTATAGTGAATCTACGGGTTGAAGAAACACCCTGCACCCTTTAAAGATCATCATAACAAAGAATTGAGAGGAAAATTCCAAGATACATTGGATATAAAAAAAATTAGAAAACAATGGCATGGGGATACATTTTGTTTTGAAAAGATGTAGCTTCTTCCTTCTTCTTCTTTTTTTTTTTTTTTTTTTTTTTTTTTGGATTTTCTGAGACAGAGTTTTTCTGTGTAGCTTTGGAGCCTGTCCTGGATCTCACTCTGTAAATCAGGCTGGCCTCGAACTCACAGAGATCTTCCTGGCTCTGCCTCCTGAGTGCTGGGATTAAAGGATGCACCACCACCGCCCTGCTAGTTTCTTTTTTTTTTTTTTTTTGCAGCACATGCATGAAGATGAATTGGTCCGGTTATTGAACTTGGCTACAGCTGAGTAATGCCACATTTGTATTTAAGTCTATGTACCAAGTTTACAATGAATAATTACAGTCATCTTATTAGAACAAAACAATTTAATGAGCAGTTTCTGTCAAAATGAACTCATCAATTAATAGCAGTGCTGTTTTACTCCAAATACGTTTTTTTTAAACACTACTGTATTTGATGTTGTTCTGTCATCTGAAAAATGGAAGAATGCTTTGTAAAGGTAGACTAACTGAATTTCATTCTTTCTCTCTCTCTCTCTCTCTCTCTCTCTCTCTCTCTCTCTCTCTCTCTCTCTCTCTCTCTCTCTCTCTCTCGCTCGCTCCTTACTACAGTCGAATGTGCTTATGCTGCCATCTTGTGGACATATTGAAAAGATTCTTTTAGAGGCTTAAAAAAAGTTTTCTTACTCATTTTTGTTGTTACATTTTTCCTATTAAAATTATTTCTTTTATTTTTGAGATCATAATATAATTACATAATTTCCCCTTCCCTTCCTCTAAACCTTCCAATATACCCCTCCTTGATCTCTTTCAAATTCATGGCCTCTTGTTTTTCATTGAGTTTTGTCACACACACATATACACATACATACACTCATATGTTCCTAAATTCATAAATATAACCCACTCAGTCTGTATAACGTTACTTGTGTATGTGTTTTCTGGGATGACTATCTGGCACTGGATAACCAATTGGTGTGATCTATTTCTCCTGATCTCAACATTCCTCAGTTGCCAGTGGTTCATTGAGTAGGGCTAAGGCCTCATCATCTTTCCCCATCCACTTTACTGTTATTGTTGTTCAGCTCATGTTTAGACAATCATGTTGCTGAGACATATTCTCATGGCAAACTCTCTTAACTTCTCTCTGGCTCTTAAAATCTTTCCATCCCCCTTTCTGCATCCTCGAGCCTTAGGCATGGAAGTTGTTTTGTCCATGTATCCTTTGAAACTGGGATCCATGACTCTTCATTTTGATCGGTTGTGGTTTTCTGTAATGGTCTCTGCCTGCTACGAAGAGAAGTTTCCTTGATGAGAGGTGAGGACTATATTTACTTATGTGTGTTATAAGGACAAATATTAATAGGTAGTTGTTAGGGAATATGCAGATTTAGTAAAGTAGTGGTTGTAGATTCTCCTCCAAGATCTATGACTTTACTAGCACTGAATAGTTGGCTAAGTTATGGAATAATACTTTATGAACATAAAATAACTGAAATTACCATTATTTTCCTTCTACTTTATATGATGGGCCTATGATGCCGTCATGTGGACCAATGTAAAAACACATCTATAAATCTAAGTGATAAACATACATGTTCTTTATATACTGATAAAGATATTATCTGTTGTTTTTATTATTAAAATTTACAAAATCAGCTACAAATTGATCAAACACCTTAACATAAGACATGAAACTCTGAATGTGTGAGAGAAAAAGTAGAGAAAACCCTTCAAGATCTAGGGATAGGGAAGGGCTTTCTGAATAGAAACTCATTTTATCAGGAAATAATGCCAAGGATTAACAAATGAGACCTCTGGCTGGAGAGATGGCTCAGAGGTTAAGAGCACTGACTGCTCTTCCAGAGGACCTGGGTTCAATTCCCAGCACCCATATGGTGGCTCACAACCATCTATAATGGTATCTAACGCCCTGTTCTGTCTGAGGTTTTTTCTGTCATGCAGGCATACATGCAAATAGAGCACTCATAAACATAAAATACATAAATAAAAAATCTTGAAACAAAACAAACAAAAACAAATGAGACCTCATGAAATTAAAAATCTTCTGAACCATAAAAGAGACAGTTAATTGAGTAAAGAGACAGCCTACAGAATGATAGAAAAGATTTGCCAGCTATGTCTGACAGAGCATGAAAATTCAGACTGCATAAAGAATTCCTAAAACTGAACACCAAGAAAGCAAACAGCTCAATCAAAACTGAATCAAGAAACTGAACAGAGAGTTATTAGAAGAAGAAATACAAATGGCCAATATATATATATTTGGGGGGTGATTTCAAGACAGGGTTTCCCTGTGTATCTTTGGCTGTTCTGGAATTCACTCTGTGGACCAGATTGGCTTTGAACTCACAGAGATCCACGTGCTTCTGCCTCCTGAGTGCTGGGATTAAAGATGTGTGTCGCCACCACCCAGCTCACCAATAAATAGTTTTAAAAGTGTTCAATATCTTTAGTCCTCAGGAAAATGTAAATTAAAATTATTTTGATGTCCCACCTCACCCCAGTCAGAATGACTATAATCAAGAAAACAAATGACAAACCAATGTGGTCAAGGGAGTGGGGAAAGAAGAGCTGATAGTGGGAATGTCAACTTGTGCTTCACCATGGAAATCAATGTGCAAGTGTCTCACAAACAAAACTAAAAATAGAAGTACCATGTAGCCAAGCTATATCACCCCTTGAGATGTACACAAAAGCGTCTATATCTTACCAGAGATATGTATTGTTTTTCTGTTTATCAGAGCTAGGAAATGGAATCATCTTAGATTTCCATTAGCTGATGATGGATGAAGGAAATATGGTCCCACCCATGATGGAATTCTATGCAGCCATAAAGAAAATGAAATGATGAAGTTTGCAAGAAAGTGGATGGAACTGGAAAAGTATATTAAAGGCTCAGAAAGGCAAATACTGCATGTTCTCTCTTATATGTACACATTATTTTCTATTTTTATATATGTACATATATGTGAGATGACTATGTGTAGTGTCTAGGAATTTAGAAAGGGGCACACTAGAGGACCAAACAGGCTTTAAGGGAGAGGAGTAGGGAGGATCATAGAATGGAAGTGATGTGAAAATAGAAGAGGGAATACTGGAGAAGAAGAGTGTGAGTGGGGATGTGAGCTAAGGAGATGGGAGTGGGGGAACGACCAAAACTAAGTATGTATAAAATGATATCAGAATCCTAATCTTTGTATGAATATTGGAGAATTAGGCTAAATGTTCAAAATTAGTACATGCTTGTTATATAAAATTTAGAGAAATCATGAAAGTAGAAAGAATAAGAGAGTACCCTGGGCATCGTGGCTTATGCCTGTAATTCCAGCACGGTTAGTCTATACCAAGAAGATTACTCATTTGAGGCCAGCGTGAGCTACACAGAATGACACTGTTTAAGAAAAAAAGAAAGGAGGAAAATAAAAGAGAAAGTCACCCATAATTTCACTGGGTCATACCATTAATTCAATAATCTCACTTATTTCTTGGGGGGAATGCTAGACCAGGGTTCAGCAGTTCTCTCAGTAGACAGTTTTTCTGTTCTTGGGATGCTAACCTTGGACCTTCTTCTGATACTTGATTCTTGCTTTGTTTTAAAACCTATACAGCAGCTTCTTTAAAAAAAAAAAAAAGATTTATTTATTATGTATACAACATGTATGACTGCGGGCCAGAAGAGGGCACCAGATCTCATTAGAGATGGTTGTGAGCCACCATGTAGTTGCTGGGAATTGAACTCAGGACCTCTGGAAGAGCAGTCAGTGCTCTTAACCTCTGAGCCATCTCTCCAGCCCAAGCTTCTTTATTATTACAAGTAGCTAGTTTTTGTTCACAGCCAAATATCATGTCTTGGGTGCTGAAGGGGCTAACCTTGGTTGTCAGCTTCACTGGATCTGGAAGCAATTAAAATACAAGTTGCTAGGCATTCCTTTCCTGTGAGAGGCCTGCTTCCTTCCTTCCTTCCTTCCTTCCTTCCTTCCTTCCTTCCTTCCTTCCTTCCTTCCTTCCTTCCTTCTTTCCCTTCCTCCCTCTCTCCCTTTTTTCTTTCTTTCTGTCTCTTCAAGATAGGTTTTCTCTGTGTAGTTCTGGTTGCTCTGGAACTTGCTATTTAGACCAGACTTGCCTCAAACTCAGGGATCCCTGTCTCTGCCTCCTAAGTGCTGGTATCAAAGGCATGCACCAACCCACTCAGTTGATACTTTCTTTTTAATAAAAAAAATATTTTAGATTTTATTTTTATTTATGTATATGGGTGCTTTGCCTAAGGGTATGTGTATACAGTGCCTTCAGAGGCCCAAAGAGGTCCTAATATCTCCTGGACTGCAGTTAAACACAGCTGTGAACTGCTATGTGGGTGTTGGGAATCGAACTCAGGCCCTCTAGAAGAACAGCCAGCACTCTTAACTGTTGATCCATCTCTACAGCCCCAACTTTCTTGATCAGATTATTTGAAGTAAAAATACCCATCCCAACTGTGGGTGGAACCTTCTGGTGGCAGCCCAGATAAAAGAATGTAGAAGAAAGCTTTGTCTTTTGCATGCTTCTTGTCTTCTTTCTCACTGGGAAGTCCATCTATTCTGTTGCTGTAGCACTCCATTTTTGATGTTAGAACTAGCCTTTTCTGGGTTCCAATGTAGACGGAAGACCAGGAGCTCTCAGGAGTCTTCTGGGCCTTTAGTGACAGATTAGGAATGCTGAGACATCCAGCGTTGTGGACTGAGCAATTGGTAGAGTCTCTGCCTTTGCAGTGTGAGACAGCCACTTTTGAACTACCCAGACTGTATCCTGTAAATCAACCTAATACATGCTGTTCATATATGTATGTTCTCTCTCTCTCTCTCTCTCTCTCTCTCTCTCTCTCTCTCTCTCTCTCTCTCTCATTCTATCATTTCTGTTCCTTTAGTGGACCTTGACTAATAGAAGTGCTTTAGAAACATTTACTCTCCTTCTCCTCCATTTCTCCTTCTCTTTTTCCTCCATCTTCTATTTTGTCCTCTTCTTTAATAGCATAGAAGCATTTTTATGTACTTATCTTGGTAAAAATTGTATAAATATTTTTATAGTATAAATTCCAAATAAGGTCATCAATAGTTACACATAAATTTAATAGATACTGTCACATCATCCTTCAAAAAGTCATATCACTTTATGCTTCCACCACAATATCTGAGTACTCACTTCCCAATCCTCTGTCTTCAGCAGTATCAAAGCCAGAAGTGGGTGTCAGTTCCCCTGGAGCTAGACTTATGGATGGTTGTGAGCAGCCTGGTGTTTGGTGCTGGGTTCTCTGGAAGAACATTGCTTCTTCTTAAAGACTTAGCCACCTCTTTAGTCCCCTAAATAAATGTGTGTGTGTGTGTGTGTGTGTGTGTGTGTGTGTGTGTGTGTGTGTGTGTTATTTCTGGGGATTGAATCTAAAGCCACGCACATGCAAGACAAGTGCTTTCTCAGTGAGCCACATCTCTATTCTTGACATGAAGATGCTGTGCCTTGAGCTATTATTGGTTATAGGAGTGTGTACCAGTGTGATAATTCATTGACTGGCACACTTAAGATCTGTGGGTTTTGTGTGGTAGGAAGGAGGCAGATTCTGAGTAACAGGAATGTCTCTGCTTTGTGTCTTGACATGTTTTGAGGGTCTACACAGCAGGACACTGGCTTAGTATGCCCAGTCTGAGGCTGACCACTGAGGCCCATTGAGAGTTGGTGAGAACAAAAGTAGAGTTCTCTGGAAAAGCAGTACATTCTCTTAACCATTCAGCCACCTCTCTCCAGCACCCACACCAGGCTGCACTGTATAGTAAAGATGCTGCCAGTGATGATGGAGAAGTGAAAGTTACTCAAGGAGCACTTGCTGCTGGGCCCTAGCCCAGCCCAGCTTTTTTGTGGGCTATATCCATTCTGTCACTATATTCTGTCTCTGGCACCAGTGCTGGAGGTGTCCTCGCATCGACTGATTCATGGCACAGTGTTAATAGCTATGTGATTACTAGTTATTATCTAATGAACTCATAAAGGAAGCCAGTCCAACCAGTCAGCAGAAAAGGGAAAGTGGGCTTCAGAATCTCCCAGGGCTTCAGTGACTCTAATGTACTTACATGGCAGACAGAAACAAGGTCATGAGGAACAGTGTAGCATCTAAAATCCTTCTGTACCAGAAGCACTAGAACAGGTGATGATGCAGAGATCCACACTGTGACTCCCTTGAATACTGGCACCAGGGACAGAGGAACTCAGTCACTCTGCTGGGCAGATGCTCCTTACCATGAGCTGTTGGATTTCCATAACTACCTGGGTGACATTTGGAGTGAACTGTAAAGCCCAGCGATAAAACAATTTTACACTTGGGCTACAAAGGATCTTTCTAAAACAGAGAAGAAATAAAATTGATTTTAGATGGAATATTATTGAAAAGTCTGGTGGAAGGCTACAAGCCAATGGCATGTCTCTTGAAAACATAAGGCATGGTAAGCATCCTTCCAGCAGGGGCTGTGAGGAGTAGAGGCTGGACAGACCCTCAAATTCTTAGTCCTCTGCTGCTCCAATCCTCCAAATCAAAGTTGTGTCTTTTCCATGATTATTCCTATTAATTTTTTTTTTACAAAAAAGGATTTGTGAATTTTTGTTGGACATTATGCCACAAATAAAATATGAAATAAAAAAAATAAAAAAGAATATCACATGTGTCCCTTACTCTCCTCTCTGTTAACTTTTCCCCTGGCTAATTTTAACTATAAATATAGTGTATAGTAAGTTCTCAAATTTTTATCATAGTTAAGAAGTAAAACTGTATATATACTTATAACCTTCTTCATAACCAGGTAACTGTCATATTTAAAGAAAAATACGGAAGTGGAAAAGGTGGATTTGTTTGTAACCAAAACAAAAGTCCCGCAGGGTCTTAGTAATTAGACACTGTCAATATCTAATTTGTGTCTGTGTCTAAGAAACATATTGAAGGCCAGGTGGTTCAAGTTTCCGGTAAAGACGCTTTGCTTTTAGAGTATAACACATTTCTTTTATTCTGTTGAGTTCCCTCTTGATTGTTTTCACAACCTTACTTCTTATGGTCTTCAAAAATTATAATGACTACTTGATGCAAGACTTCAAAATTAATTTATTTTTAAGAACTTTTCACATATCAAAGGACATTAAACACTCTGGCCCTTTATGTCTTGACACTGATTCTTTGCTCATAATCTGACACTTAGCTCTGGTAGCCATGGAAATATAAGAATTTTTAGAGTAACTTTTCTCAAGTTGACAGTAACTAACATTTAGACTTAGAATAGAGAGATGCACGTATTTTATATTGGCCATGTGTTATTTATTAATCACTTTCAATTTCACAGGACACAGAAGAAAAAAGAGAGCCATTGTTGCACGCTTAGACATTTGTCGACATCCTTTCCATGTGAGCATATCTTGTAGAATATCATAACTACTGAAAGCCCCATGTGTGAGGGTTAAGGAGAATACATTGCATTTTATATCCTTATAATTTCCTGAAACCGAGTATGTGAATTATAATCTCTGTGTTGTTTCCCTATCCATAAAATTGAAATAATGTTTGTGTGGGTATCCTTGGAGGGCCAGTAATATCAAATGTACTAATACATCTCAAAAGTGTTCCTTTATTTAAATGTTTTCCAATCTTAAATTCTGCAGGCCATGATCACCTGCTCAGATGCAACAAACAAGCATTAGCGTTCAAGAATACTGGAGAAAGGCAAGTTGCACAAACAAGACAAATAGAAGGTGAAAGAAGGATGTAAGTAGGCTGGAAAGTAAGTACAGAAAAGAAAACTATTCCTCGGTGGAGAAATGTATATTAAATTTATTCTAATATTATTCATAGATTTTAAAAGTACCAAGATATTGGAAATTTTAAGATCTCATTTGGAACTCAGGGCAGTTTTTCAACAGTAAGAGTATGAACAATCTTAAAAAAGTTTGCATCTTTTTTATATGAAATGATACAGAATGACTATTACAATGCAAAATGGAAAAATCAGAAACCCCAAGAAAAGAGCAGGCTGATGAAAAACCTTTATCTATGAGGTCAAAGGCTGAAAGCAGCAGCTCTGTATCTTCAATGTAATGATATGATACAGTCATTATGGCTTCAAAGGATTTAAGGAGCCCCAACTTTCCTTCTCTGCTAGCTATAGCATGCATCCTTGTCTTTAAGCTGTCTAGACCACACACCTGTAGCTTTCTATGGTAGGTACCTCAAGTTTCTGGCATGTCCACCACCCTGGTGTTTCCCCTGCAGCACAGAATTTACCTTCACAGCTACATGCAGGGGCCTCCCTAGATCACTTCGCACGATCTACAGTTCAGACACACCTCGACTTAGAGGTTCTTACACTGTGTTTCAGGATCTTAGTAAACTTATCGCCTTGCCAAGTTCTTTTCAGCAGAATCTGTACCATGGGGATCATGCTGCCAAGTTCTTTGACCTGCTGTGATAGAGCCTCACCAAACCTGTCAGTGTTTTGTTAATTTGGCACAATCTAGAGTCATCTGAGAAGAAGGAACCTCCATTGAGATCATCCCTTCATTAAACTGGTTTGTAGCAAAGTCCGTTGGGTGCTCTGTTGAATAGTGATTGGTTTGGGAGGGTCAAGTTCTCTGTGGGTGGTGGCTACCCTGGATAAGTGGTCCTGGGTTGTCCAGGAAGTCAAGCTGAGGTCCTTCTGGAGAGCAAGACTTTAAGCAGCATTCCTTAGAGGTCTCTGAATAATTCAGTTCCTGACTCCAGGTTCCTTCCTTGATTCCTGACCTGAGGGACTGTGAAACTTCTGCTCTGCTTTCTCTGGTAAGTTGCCCTGGAATCAAGCCCAACTGCATTCTTTGAAGCCTTAGCTGGAGGCATCATGGTCAGCCATTGTCTCTCCTGGTGAGCTCTGCAGAAGCTCTCTTTCCAGGGTCATACTCACCGTGCCAGGCTACATGTGGTCACACAGATCACTCACTGACTGTCTCTAGTGAATTCTTCCAGAACCAAGATACCTGTTCCACACTCACACTCTGTGGCCTGACCCTGGAAGAAGACTGCTTATGAACTTGGCCTGAAAAGCTTCCCTGGGTCTCTCCTGTCCACGTCATGCACACACTCCCAGGCCTAGTCCTTTTATGCAGCTTCTGCATCTAGTTCACCTGACTGGTTGCCCCCAGCTTGCCTGTGCCACCCTCACATTCCCTGTCTTGTTTCTGACAGACATGGCTTATACCAGCTTTGCATGATGAGATTCCAGATATTTGCCTGCCAGGACACTGCTCACCTTCCTAGCCTGATTCCAGTCATGCAGGTCTTCACAGAATTTCCTGGTGAGTTCCCTCAGCCGTGAGCCCACATGTGTAGTCTCCATACTAAGAAGCCTAGCTAAGTATGTGCAGATTACACATCATGGATACCTTTGTGAGCAAGCCTGAACATTGCCCTCCAGTGCCATCTCTTACACCCAGGCCTTGCTCAGGTCACACAACACCTGCACTGGACTTCCATGTTTCCTGTTCTCAGATTCCAGCCCTCCTCTGCTGTCTGCACACTCGAAACCCTAGTTCTGAATGTTCAGACTGTTTCCCTGCCTCATCTAGTCATCTCCCCACATCCTTTCCCACCAGTGTCATCTCTACGTGTCCAGTTCACATTCCAGGCACATCAGTGCTACACTGGATTTCCTTGGTCAGTTCTCTCATGACTAAGCCTGTCTAGGACAACTTTCTACTCTAAGGTCTAGCTCTAGGTTCACAGGTCATACATACTGGCCTTGCCTGGTGAGTTCCCCTGAACCAGCAACACCACCACGTGGCTGGGTCTGGTCACGTAGCTTCTGTAACATTTCCTGGTAAAATCTGCAATAACCAAGAAAATCTGTGCCAGGTCCCTACTCCCAAACCAAGGTCTGGTCTGTATGCACTCTACCTTTCCTGTTGATATCCCCAGATCCTTACACACTAGAGACATTTGTTCACTCCCACAAATACATCCTGTCCTCAAGCACTGGTAACAGTTTTCCCTTTTGAGTTATGCCAGAACCTAGTACCCATGCATCATCTCCAGCTTTTAAAGCCTAGGTCTGGATGCAGGCTTTGAAGATTGGATTTTCCTGATGGCGTTCACATAAAGCTTGTGTACAGAGCCATCCACTCACTATCAGCCCTAATCAGGTCATGTAATTCCTGCAAAAGTTTTCTAAAATTAGGTCTCTGAGAAGCATGCACAATGGCACCATCTTACTTGTCTATGACCTAGCCCTGGATTCACAAGTTGCACATTAGTTTCCCCT
This sequence comes from Peromyscus eremicus, assembly GCF_949786415.1. NCBI lineage: Eukaryota > Metazoa > Chordata > Mammalia > Rodentia > Cricetidae > Peromyscus > Peromyscus eremicus. Next base: position 19,608,785 of record NC_081439.1, on the reverse strand, counting down.
TTTGATGCTACCCAGGACCTCACCCTCTTGCTTTAAGCCCATATTCCTGGGTCGATTGGTCTAGCCTCAGATGGACAGAGCTCATAACAGTTTTATGTTTTGGGGTACAAGGAATCTCTCCCACTAGCACCCTCCACGTAGTCCACAGTCTACCAGTCTTTGTAAATTTCCTTTCCTGGACTTATCTATTTAATACGCATGGAACTGAGTTTGCCCATGCCACCTCTCTTTCCAGACCTACTTCTTAATGGACACATAGCTTGCCAGATTTCCCTGGTGAGTTCCAAAGAACCCTGTCCCATCCTTCCCCACACTCCTGGAACTAGTTCAGGTCAGTCAAGCAGTTCCTGGAGCCCCACTCATCGGTCGGCAAATGGTATCCTGGCTTACTGTAGTGTTCTCTCCAACATGTAACAGACTCATGAGTACACTCCCAGTCTTCCCTCAGGTCACTATGGTACTGCCACCATTTTCCAGATGTTCTTCTAAAACAAAGTCCACGTGCCCTATCTCTACTTGTCAGCTTTTAGCTGTGGTTGCAGAATTCTAACATTGGTTTACCTGGTGAGCTCTAAAAATCCTTGTGGCCCGGTACCATTCCCCACACTGTCAGGCCAAACTGTGGCCATGGAGCCCCTGCAACATATTTTTCTGGTGAGTTCTCCAGAACTAAGCACAACTGTGCCACCTCCAATGTCCAATGGCTGTCTCTGGATGCAGAGAGCATATCAGCAATGCCTGATGAAGCTAACCAGAACGCTCCATTGTCCCCTACCACCCCACACACCTTGTGTGTCTGTCTTCCTTTGGATTCACAATTCATGTATCAGCCTTGCCTTTTGCCTTCAAAAGATCATTTGCCAATTGCACCCTTACTACCCTCTCAGTACTAACTCTGGTCCCCCATCTTCTTACTAGTTTTCCCTAAAGCGTGTCTCTAGAAACAATCCTGCCTGGTGAACCTTAACATTCTCAGGTTAATCTCTGGATGTGTAGCTGTCACAAGAGCTTTTCCTGGTATTACCCTTTACACACTCCCCTGAGTGCCATGATTATACTCTCAAGCCTTGCAGCTTCTGTATTCCCCTTGCCTGATGGTTTCCAAGTATCTAGCTAGCCTTGAGCCAGTGTGTGTCCTTTTCATTTCTTACAGCAAATTTTCCAGGTAATTTCTAGTGAAACTCTCATGCCAGCTCCATCCTCACAAAGGGAGGACTAGCTCCTGTCTCGTAATTCCCTATTGGGCTTCCCCTTTTTTATCCCCATCCACCTACCCACTTCCTTGGAATTAAGCTTACCTGTATCATGTGCACATGCAATATCCTAGCAATGGATGAAAAGATTATGCATCAGACCTCACTCCTAAACTGCACCTTATCTAACATAACTTCACACACAAGTGCCATCACCACACTCTCATGTCTAGTTCTTCATAACCCTTGGTAACCACAAGCATCCTCCCAACACTTCTGGGGCTACCACTGGTCATCTGGTTCTGCCATTGGACTTCCCTGGTAATCATCCCCACAACTGAACCTGCCCCTGACATATGCAACATCCCAGTTGTAATGTGGATACTCCAATCAGATACCCACGGAGTCTGGTGTGCTTCCCAGAACCGTGCCAGTGCTTACTGTTCCCAGACACTCAAGAGTCATTTGACACTACCAATCTTAGCTCCAATCATGCAGCTCAGATAGGAGCTTTTTCTAATGAGCCCTCCTCACCGAAACACAGCCTGCATTTACTACGTGCACACACTCAGGCCTAGTTCTGAGTGTGAATATGTCACACTGTGTCTGATGAGATCTAAATAACCTGTTCCACTTTCTAGCCTAGTTCTGTTCACCCAGCTCCTGCACTGGATTCATCTGGTGAGTGCCACCAGAAAGAGCCTGACCAGACCTATCCCAACATTCAGGGGCTTAGCTCTGGATGAGTACCTCTAACACCAGCTTTGCCTGGTGTGATCCACTGCACTCTTTGATGAGTGCCATCTCAGCACTCCTAAGCCTGGGACTGGCCATGCAGCTCCTGTATTCCCCTTCCCTGGTTGTTTCCAAATACCTAGCCTGCTTGGAGCCATTCTTTCTCATTTTCATTTGTTGCAACCACTTTGCCAGATAATTTCTGGAGAAGCTCTAATGTCAGCTCTATTCACACAGCCCGAGGACTAGCTCCTGTTTTGCAGCTCCATTCTGGCTTCTCCAGTTGTAAGCCTACTCCAAGCCCAGAAGTAAGCCTCCCATTATCATCTACCTACTCCATGTCCTAACTATGGATGAATGGATCATGTATCAGATCTGACTTGTGAACGGCACCTCATCTAACATAACTTCACGCACTAGTGCCATACACACACTGCCAAATCTAATCCCCTTGGTAACCCAGCTGCTGAATTAGCATTTCCAGGGGTTCCTGAAACCAAGACTGCCTGTGCCTTTCCCATACTCCCTTGTCCCAGCTCTAGGGGAAAAGATCATGCATCGATTTGCTTGATAATCCTCTCCAGATCCTCTCTTGCCATTGCCGTGCCCATTCTCTCTGTCCTTCCTCTAGTTAAGCAGCTCCTTCACTGGCTATCTCTATTGAGTACACCTAGAACTAAACCTGGCCCAAGGCCACCACACTCTGAGACATGCCTCTGGATGCACACATTGCTCAGTGGATTTATATGATGTGCTAGAAAGACCATTGTCAGAACTAACCCCACAGTCCCAGGTCTAGTTGGGGGTCTAGCTTTTCTTGCCAATAACCAAAGAACCACATATACCTGGTCCATCTCCAAGTCCATATCCACATCCAGTACGGATGCACAGTTCAAACATCTGTTTCTCTATGACATTCTTCTGAACCATATTCCCTCTCCCAGACATAGCCTTCTGTGAAGAAGCCAAAAGCAGAATTCTCAGGTGAGTTTCCCAAGAATAAAACCAAGGTATGTCATCTCTACAACAGGAGGCATATCTCTACTCATGTACCTCCTGGATCATCTTTTCCTGGTGAATTCCTTTAAAATCAAGCTGACCCACACTATTTGCACACAGCTAGCCTTGTTTTGGGTGCACAGATTATATTCTGGCTTTGTCTGCTGAGATGCCTGTGCCTTGCCACCCAGAACCTTCCCCTCACTTCCAAGCCCACCTCTGGATAGGCAGATGGAATCCTGACTTTGCTGATGTTCCCATAATGTCATCCTAAGAGGGAGTCCCTGCAGATGTCATGCAGGGAATCAAATGAACCATGAGAAGAGATAAGGATGAAAACCCAGTGCAGATTGCCTTTGTCAACCTGGATCAGACTTCTGGGTGTCTAATAACAGGTGGTTTATCCCCAGTGTATTTAAGCCTGCATATTTTGGAAAAGTTTCCTGGTGCAATACAATCCCCTTGCACAAGAAAACATAATTACATTGAAACTCAGCTGAGGGTACATGTCATTTCTTCCAAGAAGATGGGTTCTAGAGATAGGCTTTCTGTACTAGCTTATGGGCCTAAGGGTCTGGCCTGGTCTCTGTCATACAGATAACATTGACGTCATTTTGGCTATTAGCCACCCCTGGTCCTGGTTGGGGGAGCCTGAGGCAGCCTCTGATTATCAGGGCCATTTAGATTACTAGTCATGTCCAGTCTTGATTGTAAGAGCTTGGTATGGCCTGGCTCAACAGATAACACAGATAATCACCAGGCAGTCAATCATTTCTAATTCTCAGCTTTCTGGATGGAAGACCAGGTTTTTCATCTTCCCCATCGGAAAGATAATCCTGTGTGCTTAACATTCCTGGGTTCTCTGAAGATCTGTGGGTGCAAAGGACCTTTGTGCCTGTAGCCTCATAACTACGCTCCCAGTCCTACCTCTGGCCATGCAACTACTACTTCAGATTTGTCTGGAGAGTTCTTGCAAAAGCAAGCCCACCTGAACTTTCTCCATACTTCAAGTCCTCACTGTGGTTGCAGAGATATAACAGTAGCTTTTTTTCTGGTGCATTCTCCCAACCCTTGTGTACCAGCAGCTTTTCCACACTCCCAGGCCTAGCTGTGGTGATGCAGCTCCTGCAACAGATTTCCATGATGATTTCTACAGGATTAAAAAAAAAAGCACACCTGTGCCATCTTCAGTGACTCCAGAAACACAGAGAACATATCATCTATGCCTGATGAAGCTACCCAGAACCTCTCACACTCCCTGGTCTAGTGTTCTAGCTCTGGATACTGCAGATATTGTAATAGCTTTTTGGGGTGGTGCTGGTGGTGGCTCTAAAGCAATTTACACACTAGTGCCTTCCCAACACTTCTGAGAATACCAGTGGTCATCCAATTCTGTCATTGGACTTCTCTGGTAAATATCTCCAAAACTGAACCTGGTCCTGACATGTGCAAAATCCCAGGTGTAATACCAGATATTCCACTCAGACACCAATGGAGTCTGGCCAGCTCCCCAGAACTGTGCCAGCCCTTGCTGTTCCCAAACATTCATAGTAATTTGACATCCTCAGTCATACAGCTTAGGAACTTTTCCTAATGAGACCACCTCGATGGAACACAGCCTGCACTTACCATGTGCACACACCCAGGCCTAGTTCTGAGTGTGAATATGGTGCACTGTGTCTGATAGATCTAGAGAACCTGTTCCACTTTCAGTCCTAGCTCTGGTCAACCAGCTTCTGCACTGGGTTTTCCTGGGGAATGACACCAGAAAGAGTCCAACCAGGCCAATCTCAACATTCTGAGGCTTAGCTCTGGATGTGTAGATCTCACACTAGCTTTTCACTGTGACATCCACTGTAAATCTCACATGAGTGCCATCCCAGCACTCCCAATCCAAAGACTCACCATGTTGCTCCCATACCTGCTTGCCCTGGATGTTTCCCAGAACCCAGGCTACCTCAGATATATCCACTCTTGCAGGTATAATTCATTTTTACCTTTGGCACCAAAATTTAATGATAATTTCCTGAGAAGCTCTTATGCTAGCTCCATTCCCACAGCCCTAGGCATAGATCCTGTCTTGTAACTCCTTAGCTGTTGTCTTAGTCAATATTTGATTGCTGTGAAGCAATACTATGACCGTGACATCTCTTATAAATGAAAACATTTAACTGGGACTGACTTATAGTTCAGAGGTTTAGTTTATTGTTATCATGTTGGAAAGCATGGTGGCATCTAGGCAGATGTGGTGCCAGAGAGGTAGCTGAGAGCTCTACATCAGGATCAGTGCACAGAGACTTCTTATGAATACCTGGCCTTGGCATGGCTTGTTTCTAGCCAGCTTTTCTAACTTAAATTATCCCATCTTGTGGGGCGTTTACCCAACCACCCCCACAGTTCCCCAGAGTTTTCTTGAGTGCGAGCAGCAGGAAATATTAGATAGAAGGATTCATTGCGGAGAATATCGCGGAGATAAACAGAAAATAAAGGATAGCCTCGAGAGGGCCTGGAACCTATTCCAACGGGCCCCGACTGCCTCTGCCCCAGGGTTTTTATAGAGACGCCAAGGGGTGGAGCAAAAGACCTCCTCCCCCAGCACAGCCAAGTGCAGACCATCTCAGACACCTGCACTCAGGCCCGTGGTCTAATCATCCTCTATGAGGACCTGCTGGGTAAAGCCACGAGGAACCCGAGAACGGGCTCCCACAGGTCCCCCTTTCTTAATATATAAAAAAAATAACTAATAATGGCTTACAGCAATCTCCATAGCTGTTACACCTCCCAGTATGGGAGTAGAGGATGATATAGATGGCATTTCTCTTTTGAATTAGGTTCAAGGTGACTACAGCAGCCTTAGCTGCCTCAAGCCCTTTCTAAGCCAAAAACTCTTAAGGCAACTACAAACTTAAAGAATCCCTTAGCTTCATCATTACCATTAACAGGTTAACATAAATATTGCTATACATAGTCACAATTCTCTCAATCTTATAACACAAAGCAAACTCTTAACATAACCATTTGAATTAGCATATATGGTGCTAAATATAGTTAACAATTTTCTCCGCCTTACAACTTTAACTCAACTATTTGAATTTTCTTGCTAACAGAACATAGGAAAAACTTCGATGTATTCACATTAAACTTAAATATTTCCTTAACTCCACAAAACCAGGGTGCATTAATATCAATAGGTTTCTGCAAACATAATTCAATCTCATAACTCCTCCTTTTCTTTATAATTTTTTTTAAACAAAATCTCAAACCTAGTTAGAGGAACCCAAACATATATAATTCCTACAAACCCATATTGAAAAGCAATCTTCTCAATCTAACCGTTAACACTTTGAAAACTTAGCAAAACATCCAAAAGCAGTTTCTTAATAAAACTCTTTACACTTTAAAAGTAGTCTCTTTAATATACCCCATTTGCATTTCTTACTAACAAAAACATGACATTAATCCACTCAAACAACTTTTGAAATTAGACTAAGGAATATTAACTCTCCCCCTTTTCTTTATAATTTAAGCAAAATCTCAAGCCTAGTTAGAAAACCCAAACTTCTGTTTAAACAGTTCCGTTTGTAATACAAACCAGTTGTATAAGTAATTCCATTTTACATAAACAGTTCCACAAAACAATTCATGAATCACCAGTTAATAAAGCATATATACACAAAACTGCATCTTGATTCTAGGTAGAAATAAATTTCTTCATTTAAACAGTTCCATTTTTAACCCAATTCCAGAAAACAGTTCCTAGGTCATTACTATAAGTAAACTTAATTGTCCCATTGCAATGAAATCTCTATTCATTTCATTTCTTAAGTCCCAAAATTCAAATGATAAATTCTGGTACTAGCCTTCCAAATATGAAGAAATCCATAACCAAAATCTTTCTGTAGTTTTATCTCATTTTAAGTTCAAAAAGTTCAAACAAGAAATAAATTCTGGTATCAGGCTTTCACTTCCAAATATGAAGAGACATTTTTCAACCAAAACTTTTTGCTGTTAAAAATTTTAGTTCAAACAAGCGTCTCTGAACTTATTCTCAAGCCAGAGACCTTTTTAGGTACAGTAGTATTCTAAACCGCACCGTTTTTGATGTTAGCTCAGGTTTTTCTGTGTTGCATCGATTTTCCACGGATCTCAGCTGCAGATGCCTTGTTGTGCTGGTTCTCGAGTCCGCCATTCTTAACTTCTTAGCGGCTTCTGGAGCTTTTGAAACCATTCAGACTGCCTACTTTGCAGTCTGCTGGGACACTAACCTTCTGTGTCTCGGGTTCTTTCACCATATACATTAGGAATAGATTCATGTTTAACATTTACACTTTCTTACAAATTCACGTATAACATTAACATCTACTTATTTATACTCTTTAAGAGAACTATAGAACTACTTTAGCAAATATATTTCTTACTACTTCTTATGTATTTCTTATGTTTTTATTTAAACTTACATTTACAACTAGCATCTTTACTTATTACAAGCTTATTACTACATGTCTTAGGACTACCTTAGATTCTTCTTGTAAGCTTATATTCTTAAAGGAACTCTATAGATCTATTTTACAAACTTTTATAAGGCTATCATTAGCATATATTTAACTTAGCAAACACCTAAAGATTTCTTAACACAGATCTAACAAGAGAATTTTTACAAACTCACATATCTTATTTTCATCTTTTTCTATTTCTTACTCTTAATTATTAGTACTATCTCTATTAGACAGATTCTCTTAACTAGACAGGAAGTACATACATCATTTCCAAAGTTTAGAGTTTATAGTCAGCTTTGTTATAAAGCACTGGGATTTAGTGAGTGTTGTTATAGAATTGTGATAGTTGTTGCTAGGGGACTGTAACCTTCCCAGGATGACGCCACACTCCAAAGTTGCCAGTTCTCTCAGCCGTTCCGGACCGGCAGAGATGCACTGTCAGCAGTAGACGGTGTTTAACTAGAGGCTGTCCCTTCACCCAAATTCATAATAGTTCCCCTAAGTGCTTCAATTCTAAGACAACGTTCAGTGTATAAACTGCTTTCCCTTGTTTTAAGGATTTTAAAGTGGCTTGTTTGCTCTTATAGGTAGCTTTCTGTCATCCAGCTACCGTAAAAACTTTGCACAGCTATTAGGGTAAATAAGGCATTTTACCAACGGAGCCCCAAACCGCGAAGCACCTAGTTCCATATCCTTTCAATTTTTCATTGGAACTGACACTTAAACTCTTAGACGATTTTCCTCCTTATTCTTTTAAAGGCTGTATTTTAAGTTTACCATGAACGTATTTTCGAGCTGACAAAAGTGTTTCAGGGCAATGTCGCCATCTTTAGTGGAAAAACTACCTTTCCCAGAATGCATTTCCCTTATATCAGTCCATAATAGTATCAGTCCCTTAAATCAGTCCTTTTTATCATTTCCCTTATATCAGTCATTTCCCATAGTTCTTTTTGGGTCTGAGAGTCAACTTTTAAGTTCTTTTTTTTTTTTTTTTTTTACCAGACTTGCTTACAAATTCTTGCCCGGGAGGTTTGAACAAAGTTTTTTGCTTTTGCAACGGGAGATTTGAACAGGCATTTTACATTTTCAGTTATGGCACGTTGGGAGATTTCTATTCTCGCCTCAACTGGCTTTAACAGGTGTTTCTCCTTCATCCGACACTGGCCCCAAATCAGAACCACACCTGCCTCGTTAGCCGGCATTGAGGCTGGCATTTCTGATAGCAACTTTCCTAGGGGCTTGTGTTTGTCTTAGCCAGTCAGTGAAAAACAAGATCATGCACTACAGCTTTTCCATAGCTCTTTCGGAGAGATTTTTCTCCCACTGATTTATCTCATTTTGCTTGTTCCTCCCCCCCCCCCCAGATGCAGAGCTTCAGGTATCTGTCTGCGGCTCTGTACCTCTGCTAGCTGCCTTTGGAAGTAGGGGCTTTTTCCCCCCAAAATCTGCCTCAAATTCTAGCAGCTTTTCACAGGTCATGCATTTTCTGGGGAGGATTCTGTCCCTTCTGTTTCTTCAGAGTCTTTTTCCCAAACAGTTTCCAGTTTGGTCTCAGTTTATCCCCTCTACCCCAGAAACAGTTTCCGACACTACAGTGGCGGCTTTCCCTGCTACTGAAGGTAGGGGCTTTTTGTCCGTTTGTTTTCTGGGTCTGTGTGGTTTGCGTACAGACTGAAAATCTAACAAGGGAGGTTTTTGCCATTTCTAAACTCCCATTAGGACAGGTGTTTTGCCTTATCAGACCTTCACCTGGCCCAGTCCCCCAGTGGGTTGCGTTTGCTTGTCTGGGTGCTCAAGGACAGAGCTTATTCCAGAGGCAATCACCCCTCAGGGCTACACTCCCTCATCTCAGGGGAGTCAGTTGAAACAAAGCTTTTCTCAAAGAGGTGCTTTCTCTGACAGAAAAGAAAGCTTTACTCCTGGATAGTTCTGTTCTGCCCTGGCTGGGCTCTTTCTCCAGACAGCTTTCTGACTCAGCAGCACAACTGCTTTAGACACAGTTCAGCTTTACTGTTTTCCCAGAAAGGTCCTTACTCTGATAGGAAAGCTTTTTTCTCAGATTTCTTTTTGCAGCTGTGGACCTATCAACCCAGGACTTGTAGGAAAGTGGACAACTGTGCCATTCCCACTGGCTTTAGCTTTGTTCATTGGCAATCTTCCCCTGGGTCCTGCACCTTCCTGCCTCAGCTCTGTGCTCCAGGAAGTTTGAACCTGCAGGAACCCTAGTATCCCCGAAACGCACCCCAACTCAGAGACGCTGGCCAGTCGCCTCTGGGTTTTTGCTCAGAAGCGAGGATACAATGCTAACAGTTTGCACTGCTTCAGGGGATCTTTGCATTAGGACGATTAGGAGCACCTTTTCATTCTGAAACGCTCACTCAAACAAAACCCTTGATGCCTCAGCTCGGCTGTAACTGAAAAGCTTGGCTTTTTTGCTTTTCTCAGGTAAAGTTTCTGGCCCTTTTGGGCTCTCTGTAGCTCTTTACCCACACTCTCCCAGCGTTTCCCTCAGGGTACTCTGACCCACTGTCTTTTACTAGCTTGAAGAGACAGAGCTTAGAGGTTTTTTAGGAACTTGTCCCTGCCTCCTGCATTGCAGGGACAATTTTTAAGGCTTGAAAAACAGAACTTAGAGGTTTTGCTGTCTTAAGAGGTTTGTTTTTCCCTTAGAGCTAATCACAGGTGGTCCCCATACTAATATCTTCAGGTGATTCTAATTTTTGTCCTTCTGAGAGAAAGTTAAAGGCTTTAGTTTTTAAGTTTAAGAGAGCTTTTGAGAAAGATTAAGGCTTTTTAGAGAGTTCCCAAGTTTTCCAAGAAAAGCTTTTAGTTTAAGAGAAAGATTTTTTTCCCCAGGAGAAAGACCAACTTTTCCCAAAACTTCCCAACTTTAAACTTTGGCTTTTTACACCCCCATTTTTGCCTCAGGGAGAAATCACTTTCTCCTGCCGCTTGGACTTAGCATTTCAGTTGTCCCCAGGACAAAAGCTTCCATAGGAAAACTTTTTCTTCCCCATAAGCTCAAAGAAGAGCTTTTTTACTACCCATAAAGCCCAAAGAAAGATTTTTTTCCCCAAGTTTGCGTTCTTAGCCCCCAAAGTTAGAAAATTGTAGAGTTTTTCTGTCTAGTTGTTTTACTTATTTTTTCCTACACAATCTTACACTTCTAAGTTTTTCCTACACTATTCTACTACCCTATGCCTTATTTTTCACAGATAGAAATTGAGAAAGGGATAGAAGATAGAAAATTTTGACAGAAGAGAATTTCGCTGCAGCATCGGACATCCTTCCAGTCCGCTTTCCTTTTCTCTCGAGGATAAAACCCCTGCCTCTCAAAAATATATATAAAAAATACATATTTTCCATAACACCGGCATGCCTCATCCACTGGCAGGGCTGAACTCAGCACTTTCGCCAAAAACTCTGTAATAAAACTATTATTTTCCTTTATCTTTAGTCCCTATTACTTTGTCTTTAGTCCCTGTTCATTTGTCTTTAGTTCCCCCCTTTTTTTTTAGACCCCCCTTTTTCTTTAGTCCCCTTTTTCTTTTTTCTTTTAGTCCCTTTTTTTCTTTTTTCTTTAGTCCCTGTTCATGGCGCCATTCTGTGGGGCGTTTACCCAACCACCCCCACAGTTCCCCAGAGTTTTCTTGAGTGCGAGCAGCAGGAAATATTAGATAGAAGGATTTATTGCGGAGAATATCGCGGAGATAAACAGATAGAAAATAAAGGATAGCCTCGAGAGGGCCTGGAACCTATTCCAACGGCCCCGACTGCCTCTGCCCCAGGGTTTTTATAGAGACGCCAAGGGGTGGAGCAAAAGACCTCCTCCCCCAGCACAGCCAAGTGCAGACCATCTCAGACACCTGCACTCAGGCCCGTGGTCTAATCATCCTCTATGAGGACCTGCTGGGTAAAGCCACGAGGAACCCGAGAACGGGCTCCCACACCATCTCTCTTTACGTTTTGCTTCTGGACTTTTTACCTTTCTTTAATCTTTCTTTCCTTCTTACTCCATAGTTGGCTGTGTGGCTGTGTGGCTGTGTGGCTGGCCCCTGGCATCCTCTTCTCCTTCACCTTTTCTCACTTCTCACTCTCTTTCCTAGATTTCTCTTCCTATTTATTCTCTTTGCCCTCCAGCCCCACCTATTTCTCTCTCCTGCCTAGCTTTTGACCATTCAGCTCTTTATTAGATCAATCAGATGTTTTAGGCAGAAAAAGTAACACAGCTTTACAGAGTTAAACAAATAAAACATAAAAGAATGCAACACATCTTTGCATAATTAAACAAATATTCCACAGCATAAATGAATGCAGCACACCTTAAACTAATATTCCACAACAAACCCCCAAAGTCCACCTTCACTGACACACTTCCTCCAACAAGGCCACACCTACTTCAAGAAGGCCAAACCACCTAATAGTGCCACTCCCTGGTGACCAAGTATTCAAGTCTATGAGCATACAGGGCCATTCTTATTCAAACCACCTCAGCTGGCTTCCCCTGTTGAATCCCCCCAGGACCAATCCACCCTGCACTATGTTCATACTCCAAGCCTAGCTGTGGATACACAGATTATGCATCAGATCTGACTCATGAACTGTACCTAACATAACCAAACTTGAAAGGGTCCTCCCCAATGTCCAAGGATTAGATCTCATGGTTACTCACCTCTGACAGTAGCATTCCATGATCATTTCTGGAATCCTGCTTGTCTGTACCATTGCCACACTCCCATGTCATATCTCTGTAGCCACTTAAAATGCACTGATTTGTATAATGATGCTCCCCAGAACCTCTTCTGCCAATTCCATGCCCATATTCCATGGTCTTGTTCTGATGACACAGCTCCTTCATTGGACTTCTCTGTTTAGTACACCCAGAACTAAGCCTGCCCCAAGTTGATCACTCTCTGAGACCTACTTCTGGATCCACACATTGTTTGGCAGGTTAGGCTGATGAGTTGGGAAGATCATTGTCTGTCAGATACCTCCACATTTCCAGGCCTAGCTGTGGTCACACAGTAGCTTTGTCTGGCCAGTGTCCCAGTGCCACATACACTTGTTTCATCTCTGCAGTCCAGGGCCTAGGTCTGGACACAGCAATCAGACTTCTATTTCCCTGTGACACTCATAGGAACCTTACCTGCTATCACTGACTTCACACTCTCAGGCATAGTCTCCTGTCAAGGAGCCCCTGCGGAGGAATTCTTTGTTAAGCTCCCTAAGAATCAAGCCAGTCTTTACAGTATCTCCAATAGGAGGCTTATCTCTCTTTCTGCACATCCTGGACCTGCTTTTCCTGGAGAGTCCCCCTCCAACTAACCAAACCTACATGTAAAACTGTACACTGCCCAGCCCTCTGTTGGATGTACAACATCATACTGGCTTTGTCTTCTAAGCCCCCTGAGTCTCGCCCTCCAGGGCCTTCCATAAACGCCAAAGCATCATACACCAGCTTTGCCTGCTGATCTCCCTAGAGTGTCATCCTACAGCCTCATTACCATATTCCTAGCCCACTGCCACTGAGCTCCTGTACTGGCTTTCCCTGAGGAGTGTCTCCAGAAACAATCCTGCCTGGGCTATATCAGCATCAGGCTTAGCTCTTGATGTGTAGAACTTTCACCAGCTTTATCTGGTGTCATTCCCTGTAAGACTCCCATGAGTGCCCAGAACTTCCAAGCTTAGGAGTAGTTATGCAGCTCCTATACCAGCTTTCCCTTATCACTACTGAGAACTCAGCCTTCTTAGGCAACATCCATATGTGCAGGTCTAGCCCCCTTCCATTGCTAGCACCAAATTTGCAAGATGATTTCTACAGAAGCTGGCATGCTAGATCCATCCCCATAGCCCCAGGCTTAGTTACTGTCTTGCAGTTCCTTAGTTGACTTCCCCTGTAAATGTCCCCAGAATTAAGCCGCCTTGCCTCATCTGCACACTGCCCCACCTCATGTTTGAATGCTCAGATCATACACTGTCTTGTCTGCTGAGCTCCCTAAGCCTTGCCCAGCTAAGAATATATGTAAGCTGACACCTCAATATAAAATAGTCATCACATTCCTGTGTGTAGACACTCATGTACTCATATCTCTGGAGGAGAGCGCTGGATGTCTTAGCCTTGGCAGTGACGATAGTGTGGGCTGCTATCTTGGAGTAGAAAGCCATGCTGTGCACTGAGGATTCTAGTGTAATCTGTAGCCTGTCTCCACTAGAGGGCAGTAGCTATCTTTTATTCCCCTGGTTTTTTATATCACAAAGGCCCAGGCAATTCCAATGTGCTCTTATGTCCCAAATTGTGTGTATGAGAGAGGAGAGTTTGTCAGAGTTGGTTTTCTTGTTTCATTATGCCCATCACTGAAATCAAACTTCCATCATAATACTTGGTAGAGCACCCAGTGAGCCAGTTCACCAACTCCAAACTTATAACTTTGAAGATACAATATTTCACCCCTTCTCTAAATAGGTTGAAAGACACTTCACAATGCAAAATAATTTTTTTTCCAATGTTAAAATTATCCATAGTTTTTAACAGTTCAAAGATGTTTCAAAATTCCGAAGTTTTATTTGGGACTCAGTGCAGTTTTTCAACTGGGAGACCTTGAAAATCTTAAAAAAGCTTACATCCTTCTGATATGAAGTGGTACAGAGTAAATATTCCCATCCTAAAAAGAAGGAATGGGAAAACTGCAAGAAAAGAGCAGTCCAAAGAAAAACCTATATTCATGAGGGCAAACTGAATTCAGCATCTCTGTATCTGTCATCTAGTGGTATGATGCAGTCATTTTGGCTTCAAAGGATTTAAGGATCCCTGGTCTTCCAGTTGTTCTGGCTCTAGCAAACAGTCTCTTTCTTGAGCTTTATATAATACACACATATAGCTTTCCATGGCAGTCACATGAACTTCCTGGAATCTCCAACCTGCTGTACTCCCCAATGCAGTATAAATTTTACCTTCAGAGTTTCATGCAGGTACTTCTCTATACTTTCTTGCAGTATCTCCAGCCCTGACACATATTACATGGCCCTAGAGCCTCTCAAATCATGATTCATTATTCTACTACCTCTACAATCTTGCATATTTCATTTTTGCTAATTCAGTATTATGTGGACCATGCTGGAAATTTCTTTTTTTTTTGCAATAATACATATATTTTATTTTATTTTTCATTTTTCTTTATTAAGAAATTTCCTACTCACTCCAATACTATCCACAGATCCCCCTCCTCCCTCCTCCCACCCCAGCCCTCTTTCCCAAGCCACCCCATATCCCCACATTCCCTAAATCGAGGTCTCCCATGGGGAGTCAGCAGAGCCCGGCACACTGAACCTAGGCAGGTCCAAGCCCCTTCCCACTGCACCAAAGCTGTGCAAGGTGTCATACCATGGGCACCAGATTCCAGAAGCCTGCCCATGCACCAGGGACGGATCCCAATCTCCCTGCCTGGGTGTCCCCCAAACAGTTCTAGCCAAACAACCGTCTTCCATATCCAGAGGGCCTAGTCCAGTCCCATGGGGGCTCCACAGCCACCAGTCCACAGTTCATGAGCTTCCACTAGTGTGGCCAGTCATCTCTGCACTTCCTCCCATCATGATCTCGATGTCCCTCTCCTGCAGTATCTCTCCTCTCTCTCATCAATTGGATTCCTGAGGCTCAGCCTGGTGCCTGGCCATGGATCTCTGTATCTGACTCTGTCAGTCACTGGACAAAGGCTCTATAATGACAATGCTGGCAATTTCTTTGGCCAGGTTTTGATAGAGTGTGGCTGTTCTGGTTACTGTTTTGTCAACTTGACAAAATGTAGACTTATCTGAGAAGAAGAAATCTCAATTGACAAAATGCCTTCATGAAAATGACGTGCAGGAAAGCCTGTAGAGCATTGTTTTGTGTGTGCGTGTGGTACCAACCCTGGGCAAGTGGTTCTGGATGGTATTGTATAAGAAGGCAATCTGAGGTATCCTTGAAAAGCAGTGCTTTAAGCAGTGTTCCTTCATGATCTCTGCTTCATTTTGTGCTTCTGATTCTCACCTTGGTTTCTGACCTTAAGTTCCCTCAATGGCAGATCGTGAAGCTCCTGCCCTGCTTTCTCTTGTGAGTTCTTCCAGAATCAAGCCTAGCTGCATTGTTTCCACACTTGAAGGCTTAGCTCAGGATGTATTGCCTGGTGAGATCCCCAGAAACTCCTGTCAGTGCTATTCACTGACTATCTCTGGTGAATTCGCCTAGAAACAAGAAACTTGTACTATCTCCACAGTATAATGCATAATTCTTGATGCAGGCTGCATAACAGCTTTGCCTGAAGAGCTTTCCTCAATCTCTCATGCACACAAACCCAAGTCTAGGTCCCATCACTCAGTGACTGTACCTAATTTTCCCCACTTCATTTCCATAGACCCCAGCTTGGTTATGCTATCTCTACATTCCCAGGTCTATATCTTACAGAGAGATAATCTACCATTTTCATGGACCTTTGCCTACAATGGCACATCTCACGCTACCATACCTGGCTCATGACGTAGCTTTTTCACTGAATTTCCTAGTAACCTTATATATGCTGTTTCCATATTAAGAGGCCTTGCTAAATATATGCAGAACACACACAGTGTTTACTTTGTGAGAATGTCTGATTTTGCTTACTAGCACCATCATCAACTCCTAGGCCTTGCTTAGGTCACACAGCACCTGCACTGGATTTTCCTGTTTTGTACTCCCAGAACCAATTCCACACCTGCTATCTGCATAATCCTATGCCTTTCTCTGGATGTTGAGATTGTGGACCTGCTTTGTCTGGTTTTTTACATGCAACCTTTTCAGCCACTATCATCCCATCACTTCCAGGCTTAGCTCCAGTCATACAAGTGCTGCACTGGATTCCCCTGGTGAGTTATCCTTGTGCCAACTTAATACTACAAGGTCTAGATGTGGACTCACTGGCTTTGTGTGGTGAGCGTCCCTAAACCTTAGGTGCCATACTATCACTACACTCCCATGGCTAGCTCTGGTCATGCCCTTCCTGTACCCAACTTTTTCTAGTGAGTCCCAAAGAGCCAAGTCACCCTTTATCATACCCATACTCCCAGGCCAAGGTATATATGCACCTAGCTTTTCCTCTTCAACTCCCCAGATACTCATCCACCAAAAACATCCACTTCTCCTCACTCCCATGCCTACATCCTGTCTTCCTGCTCCAGTAACATCTTTTCTGGTAGTTACTCCAGATACAAGTACACATGTACCACCTCCATTGTCTAAGGCCCATAACTGCATGAGATTGAAGATGGGTCATGACTTGTGGCACTCCCCTGAAACTCACTTGCTAGGACCATTCACTCACTCATAGCCCTAGATCAGGTCATGCAGCTTCTGTAACAGGTTTCCCAAGTGATATATCTTAGAACCAAGCATACCTGTGTCATCTATACACTCTAAGAACTAGATTAGGATGAACAAATCACACTTTAGGCTTGCCTGATGGTGCTTCCCTGAACTTCACCTTCCAGTGTCATCCTCATACTCCTTTTTCACATAACACACAGTTATCATAACAGCTTTGCTTTTGATCTCCAAAGAACCTCACCATCCAGCTTCTGCCCCATAGTCCTAGGCCTAGTTTTGGGCATATAGTTCCTTCAGTGGCTTTTCCCTGTCAGTTCCTGCAGAAACAGGCTGGTCTGTGCCATCAACCAACCAGTTATGTTCTTGTATACTTGTTGACAAACACCACAACCTCATCTAATAGCAGTAACATGATGATAGACCCACCTTACTCTGGTAGTTCCTTTGCCAGCTTTCCTTAGTCCTTTCCTCAGAACCAGGCTTTGCTATACCATCTCCACATTCCCCAAAACTAACATGGGAATCAGAGATTAGCACTATGTAGTCCACAGCACCTCCCCCTACAGTGTCATCCCCATACTCCCAGGTATAACAGTCTATATCCAGACATGTAGGACTCATAACAGCTTTGCCTTGTGTTCTTCAAATAATTTTATCTGCTAGCACCATCCACACACTCCCATACCTGGCTCTTGTTAGCAGATTACAGTTGCTTTCCCTGAAGTATCCCCTCAGAACCAAACCTCAATCAACTATCTGCACAGTCCAAGGTCTCACAGTAAATGCACTTATCATGCACCAAATTTGCCAGGTGATCTCCATATTACCTAACTTGCTTTTACCATTTTCATAATCCAAGAAGTAGCTCTTTCATGTGTCTCCTACACCCACATTTCCTAGTGAGCTCTGCCTGAATCCAGCCCTCTTGTACTCTTTGTTTACACTCAGGCTTAGATCTGGATAGGCTGATCACTCTCCAGCTTTGCCTTTTATCTCCTCTGAATCTTGTCTGCCAGTACCATCTCCACACTCTCAGATCTCCCTATAGTCTCAAAGCTCCGTCATTGGTCTTCCTTGGTCAGTTTTCACAGAGCTAATACCACCTAAGCCATCTCAATATTCCAGGGCCTAACTTTCAGTACTGCACAGAGAGTGGATAAGTTTGTCTGATTAACAGTCACCTTAGACTGAGTGGCTCTGAGATCTTGTCTCCAACCTCCTTATATACCCTTCTACACCCAGTCATATCACTTCCTGTCTCAACCTGCCAAGTACTGGGATTAAAAGCATGTGACTTCCAGTTACTGGGATTAAAGGTGTGAGCCATCACTGCCTGGCTCTGTTTCTCTTTTAGACTGGATTAATCTCATGTAGCCCATGGTGGCCTTGAACTCACAGAGATCCCTCTGCCTCTGTCTCCCGAGTGCTGGGATTAAAGGTGTGTGCCACCACTGCCTGGCCTCTATGGCTAACTAGTGGCTGGCTTTGCCCTCTGATCTTCAGGCAAGCTTTATTTGTTAGAGCATGTACAAAATATCACAACTGATGGTGACAAAAAATAGGAAGTCACTCAGGGAGCATTTGTAGCTTGGGTTGACTCTATAACATCCTCTTTCTGGTCTCCTACACTCACCCACTGTACTCTGGTTCCAGTCACAATGCTGGAGATGTCTCACCTTAACTGATAACTGAAGCAAATGTAATATCTATTCAAATGCTGGTTATTATCTTCATAATAAAAGAGTAAAAGATGACTGTGCAACCAGGTGGCAGAGAACATACCAACCAGAATTACCTAAGTCTCAATAGGCTGTGCACTCATTATAGTAGACAACATCAAGTTCATGATGAATAGCACATCACCTAACTAACATCTACATGTACACATAACTGCAGACCAGGTGGTGACTCAGGGACCCACATCATGTCAAACTTGAGGACTAGTTTCAGGGGTAGAAGATCCTAGCAATGCTCCTTGGCATCTGTTCCTATGAAGTGCTGGTTGATTCTATAACTACCTGGGTGATACTTGGAGTGACTCAACGGCCCAGAGTTAAACAAAGCAGCTTTCAATCTCATCTAAACAGGGCCTTTCTAATACAGAGAAGAAGAAAACTTATTTTAAGAGAATATCACTGAGGAACCTGATGGGATGCTGTAACTCCAAGGCATATGTCTTGAAAACATGAGATGCAGTAGGCATCCTTCTAGTACATGCTGAAGAGGAATAGAGCTACAAATAAAATATGGAGTACAAAGGAACACACTCCCAAAGAATACCATAGCTGCCCTTTGTTTCTTCTTTGATAATTCTTTTCTCTAGGTTACTTTAACTATAGTCTAAGGGGATGGGAGGATTTAACATAACTAGTGTGAGAAGACAGATGGCTTACATTTAAAACAATGTGCGTAATCAGGTCAAGGTAACATCAAAAGTGAAGTACAGAAGGGAAAAAGTTGCATTTGTTTGGAAGGAAAACAAGATCTCCCAGAGTCTCAGCACTTGCAGATTGTCAACATCTAACCTATGTCTGTGTCTAAAAGACTTGTTGAAGGAGCAGTGTCCCCAAGTATCCAGTAAATGAAGATAATTTTATTTTTCATATCTTTTTGATAATTTTCATTTATACTGGAACATCTTTCTTTAATTCCATTGTGGAATTTCTTTACTTTCTTTTTTTACAACTATTTTTCTTGTGGTCCTCATGAGTAATAGCATTAATTTGACACATGACTTAATAAATTCCTTTTAAAGAATTCTCACCATATCAAAAGGATGTTTATCATTGTCCTTTAAGTTTATGCTAATTGGAAATTATTACTCAACATTTATCTCCCAGCCCTAGTATTCATGGAATCATAAGAATGTTTATAAGTGCTTATTTCTCTTGGGTTTGCCAGTCACTAAATAGTTGGACTTCCTAGATAAAAAGAGTAAGAATTTTATATTTTGCAGTGTTCATTAATCACTTTCAATTTCATAGGACAAAAAGAATGTCAAAAAAGGCCACTGACATGTATGATTATGTTGTTTGTAGACAATTTTATATATAAGTGAATCCTGTTTAAAATTGTAGGTTCTCAGAAGCCTCTTGGATAAATACAAGGGTTCTGGAGGCTGCACTGCTATACCAGTGTAGTTTCTTGAAGTTGAATACGTAATGATTAGCCTCTCTGTGTTGTTCCCCTATCTATAAAATGAGGACAATAATTTTGTGGGTATTATTGGAGGTTCAGAATATCAAATGGGTTAATACTTCAGAAGTGTTTGAATGAAACTCTAACTTAGCAAAGTGTGACTAGGAATGTAAAGTTTGTGATAGCCTGTTATCAGCAAGCACTGTTCTCAACTGAAATATCTGCCAAACAGTACTTTGTTTTTCAAGGTGCTACTCTGCTTCCTGTGACACTTTTGATGGCTAACAATTACAGTCATTTCAAGGAGTAGTTGTGATCCTGCTGTCTTCCAAATGAATCACCTCACCCACAATATACATAGGGTAAAAACTTAAATAAGTTACAAGTAGGCTTTTGAATTGGATCTTTAGGAAACACACACTTCTACTTATTGGGATTCAGATAATGGATGGATGGAAAGAAACACTGCTAGGTAAGCTCATTTCTCTAGCACAACAACATTCTCCATTCTATATCCAAATCTACCTCAAAGCTCTCTGATACTTCTGTGTACTCTCCCATAACTGCTTCATCAGAAAAAAGCGATGGACAGGGTGTTACCCAAACCAACATCAATTGTGAACTCATCTTACTAATGTAACTTCCAAGCAATACAGCTACCATCTTCACCCTGTTTGGAAGCACAAACCACAGAAGAGTAGCTGTTATGGCATGCTTCCTGGCTAAGAGATACATCTGAGCCTCTCAATCATCCTTCATAAGCAGAGGCAATGACATTATCTTCATGCCTAGTGACAAAAACAAAACAAAACAAAACTGTACCACCTTCTTTTTTACAAAACAACAGCAGGATTTGTTAGGGCACAGTTTTCTCATTAGCATTAATATTACACCCAAAGATTTGAACTGAGATCTTAATTACTTGGTTCATAGAGTCAATGTGAAGTAAAAATTTTGTGTCGAAGGTGTTATTTGCTCATGTAAGGTATATCATGATACTTTATATGATTCACTCAAATGAAGCTCATTATCTGAAAGTAGACTTTTGAGTAAGTGGTGGACTATAAGGGAAACATTCATGACTCTTCTTGTTTTACATATGGATTTTAGTTTAGTGTTATTGAGGCTTGAACTCAGTCTTACACATGTTATGCAATCACTGTACCACTGAGCTGTGACATATAGATCTTTGTAATCTGGTCATTTTCATTTTGCTGTTAATTATAGAGACATGCACAGCTTTCTTTGAAAAATGTAAACATATTAGAAAAGTGTGCAAATAAGAATGACAATGTCTCCCTTACCCAAGTGCTCTCCTTAGGGTGTCTCCTTTTATGTGTCCTTTATGATAATATCTCTTTCCATTGTCAATAACATAAACAGGCACTTCTCTGAGTATCATTTCTTCTTTGTTTCTCTCTTCCAATAGTTCAGACAGATTAACTTACTCTTGTATGGTTCATGCAATGATCCACTACAATGTAGGAAAATGACAACTTGAGCATTCTTCTGCTTATTATTCTCATTTAAGTTATTTATGTAATTTCTGTTTTGTAAACAGAGATGAAATAAGCATCACCTTACACATATACTAAAAACTCTTATCTCACTTTTAATTCCATGTATTACAATTCCTGGTCAATAGATATAAACATTTCTGCATTTGAAGAATACTGTGAAACTGTTGTCCAAAACATCATGCAATGGACAATCCTGCCACATAAGCATTTCTGGTTCATTCTTTTATTGCCCTTCCCCTGTTTTCCAGGACAGAATCTATACTTCAATCTCATCTTCAGATTTGCTGATGTGAGGGAGTAGATCTTTAGAATGACTGGTTTTCTTTGTAGCCTCTTATCATTGGTGTCTGAAATAATTCTTGCAAGCAGCATTTACTGATGCCTTTCCGAAATCAACAATAAGGTTGTTCTGCTTGCTTACCTTTGGTTCTGGGAAGTGTATTACCATTAGGAGTTTAACATCTCTGATCCTGTGACCATGATTCTGATACAAAGTCCTGTCATCTTGACCCCCACCATTTCATCTGAATTTCAGTATGCTGTGAACCTGGTGCTATTGGTGATTGTGATAAAACCTGTCATTCCAATTTTTAGGTCAGTGACCTTTTGAGTCAAGGTTATCAAAGCCTCATTCCCAGAGCACTTGGTGCTCTGCTATAAGATTTATGTCTTAACAAAATGATAGCCTACAGAATGGAAAAAGATCTTCACCAACCCCACATCTGACAGAGGGCAGTTCTCCAAAATATAGAAAGAATTCAAGAAACTAGACAGCAAAATACCAAACAATCCAATTAAAAAATAGGCTACAGAGCTAAACAGAGAATTCTCAACAGAAGATTCTAAAATGGCTGAAAGACATGTAAGGAATTGCTTAACATCCTTTTCATCAGGGAAATGCAAATCAGATGACTCTGAGATACCATTTTACACCTGTCAGAATGGCTAAGATAAAAAACACTGATGACAGCTTATGTTGGAGAGGATGTAGAGCAAGTGGAACACTCCTCCACTGTTGGTGGGAGTGCAAACTTATACAGCCACTTTGGAAATCGGTATGGTGGTTTCTCCAAAAATTGGGAATCAATCTACCTCAAGACTCAGCTATACTACTCTTGGGCATGTACTCAAGGAATGCTCAATCATACCACAAGGCCACATGCTCAACTATGTATGTAGCAGCATTATTCGCAATAGCCAGAACCTGGAAACAACCTAGATGCCCCTCAACAAAAGAATGGATAAAGAAAATGTGGCACATATACACAATGGATGGAGTACTACTCAGCAGTGAAAAACAATGACATCATGAAATTTGCAGGCAAATAGATGGAACTAGAAAATATCACCCTGAGTGAGGTAACCCAGACTCAGAAGGACAAACATGGTATGCACTCACTCTTAAGTGGATACTAGATGTAAAGTAAAGGATAACCAGACTGCAACCCACAGCTCCAGAGAAGATAGCTAATAAGGAAGACCCTAAGAGGGATGCATGAAATGCCCTGTGAAGGAGAAATAGATGAGATCTCCATGAACAAACTGGGGGTGAGGGGGGAAATGTAGGGAAAGGGTTAGGGGAGGAGAACATAAGGAAATGGGAGGTTTGAGCTGGAACAGGGACAGAGTGGAAGAGCAAGAAAAGAGATACCATGATAAATGAAGACATCATGGGAATAGGGAGAAACAGGGTGCTAGGGAAGTTCCCAGGAATCCACAAGGATGACCCCACCTTAGACTACTAACAATAATGGAGAAGGTGCCTGAACTGGCCTACTCTGGTAATCAGAATGGTGAATACCCTAACTGTCATCATAGAGCCTTCATCCAATAACTGATGTAAGCAGATGCAGAGATCCATGGCTGGGTGCCAGGCTGAGCTCCAGGAGTCCAATCAATGAGAGAGAGGAGGGATTCTATGAGAGACAAACATTGAGATCATGATGGGGAAACGTACAGAGGCAGCCAGCCAAACTAGTGGAAACACATGAATTGTGGACCAATAGCTGTGAAGCCCCCATGGGACTGGACTATGCCCTCTAGACAGGTGAGACAGTTGTTTATCTTGAACTGTTTAGGGGACCCCCTGGCAGTGGGACTAGGATCCACATGGTGCATGAGTGGGCCTTTTGGAGCCCAGTGCTTATGGTGGGACACCTTGCACAGCCTTGGTGCAGGAGGCAGGGGCTTGGACCTGCCTCAATTGAACGTACCAGGATCTACTGACTCCTCATGGGAGGCCTTGCCTTGGAGGAGGTGGGAATGGGGGGGTGGGTTGTGGGGGAAGGCTGGGAAGCAGGAGGAGTAAGGACAGGAGGATCTGTGGTTGGTATGTAAAATGAATAGAAAATTTCTTAATAAAACAAAACAAAAACAAATTAAATACACTCTTAGTCTACAAGGGAAGAGTAAGGGAAGAATTTGATCAAACCAAAGCAAAACCAAACTATACAAGGGTAAATCATCCAGTGTCTAATGTGTGGGACTGACTCACAATCTTCTGGGCTTCAAAGAGCTTAGATATCTCTGACTCTGTAATCAGAAGCACAAGAAGGTTGTCTCATTGTTCAGTCCAGATTCATGCTAGACATGCAGCTGTCCTTGGTGTTTATACCATGTCCTGGTGTCTCCACTACACTGGGGTCTGAATAGCAAGTGAGGTGGTTTCTTTTCCAATAGCCTCCCCTCAGATCTCCTCAGTGATTCCAACCTTACCTCATGGTGCCAAGGCTCAGTCTCTATCTAGACCTTCTTTAATCCTTCCTCTTTTACTGCAAGTGAGTCTACTCCTTCAAAAATGGCCTCTTCTGACCTCTCAGGGCCAAACCTCAGATGCTCTGTACAGTAAGATTCAAAGAATCACACCCACCAGACCAACTTCCATACTCTGATTCCTGACAATGTCCATTGAGTTCGTGGACTAGCTCTTCCTCACAAGTTCCCCTCTATTAAGGAATGGATCTGCAGTACATCCCCCACTGTAACCTTCCCCCCAAAAGACTACATATTCCCAAACAACCTCACCAATGTGGGACAAAGTATTCAATTATATGCACTTCTGTGGCCATTTTCTCTTACAGCCACACTTGTCTTTGCCATGACCACACTTTCAGACCTAGCTCTAGAGGTACTTACTGAGGAGTAGGTGATAGCCTTGTCTAGTGAACTCCAAAGCACCTCACCCACAAGAGCCATTTCCATCATCTTTGGTATATCTCCTGTACTGCTGTTTCCTGGTCATTTACACAAGAACAAACTGTTCTGTGCCCTTGTCACAATCCCAGACCTATGTCTTGGTGTACACAATGTGAGGTGATTTTGTCTGTTGAGCCAAAGTCATTGCCTTTCAGAGGCATCTCCACACATCTAGGCCTGGCTCATGTCACACAACTCTTTCACGTGTTTTCCATGGAAAATTCTAACAGAAACAATCATGTCTGTACCAACTTCCCCTCCAAGGTCTAGCTCTAGAAACCTGGGGGTGATCAGCACTTTCCCTTCAACCCTGCCCACACCATCTCTATAAACTATATCCTTACTCCCAGTGTATACTTCCAGCATTGGGTTTCTAAGGAGAGTTCCCCCATCACCAAGCCCATACATTCTATTTCCACAATCCCAGGCCTAGTTCCAGATGTGCAGATCTTGTACAGATTTTACCTCGTGAGTTCCCAGAACATCACCTGCCTATGCTATTTTTACACTTCCATGCCCACTTCCAGGAATTCAGCTCCTGAGATGGCTTCTCATATGTTCTCCAAAAACAAAGCCTGTCTGCCCAATCACCACATTCCAAGCTCCTGCTCTGGATACACAATTACTTCACTTATTTTTGTGATGAACCTCATGAGAACCTCACAAGCTGGTACCAAGTTTATACTCTCTGTGCTATCACTTGTCACACAGATCCTAGACTAGACTGATCAGCTGAAAAGGTCAGAATTGAGCCCTGCTGCACAACCTGTACTTCCCACATTGAGGTCTGCATGTGCAATTGTATACAATCTGCGTGGAGAGCTCCAATGAGCCACATATTCCAGTGCCATGCCATTCCCATATCTAGCTATGCACACACAGCTCCTTGCAATGGCTTTCTCTAGTTAGTTCACCTAGAAGTGAGATCACCTGTGCCATCTCCATGTTGCAAGGCCTAGCTCCAGACACACATATCATACCTCTTCTTTCCCTGTTGATATTCCACAGAACCTCATCCACTAGCACAATGTCCAATTCCCAAGCATAGCTTTGGTCATGAAGCTCCTCAACTGGCTCTCCTTAGTGTGATTCCTCAATGTCAGTTCCTCTTGAGTCATCTCTTTCCCAGGATTAAGTCCAGTTGTGAAAAACAGGCATGGGTTTTGGCTCATGAGCTCCATTGTACCTGGCCTCAACCTGGCCAGCTAGTGCCACTCTCATCCTCCCTGGCTTAGCTCCTGGCATGTGAATCCTGCACTGGCTTTTCCTGGAGAGTTCCTCCACAAACAAGTCCACATATGCTAAGTCCCATCTCCAAGACCTAGCTGTGGACATACTGGGTGTGTACTAGATTTTCAACTGGAGCTTCTTATAACCTTGCCTGACAGCACTATCCCCTTAGTTTTGGGTCTGGCTCCAGTTTCTCAGCACATGGCCTTTCATTCTTGGGTGAATCCTTCTGGACCCAAGCCTATTTGTGTCATCCCCACCCTTCAAGGACTAGATAAGTTCATGTAGTGCCTACACCTGCTTTTCTTGTTCAGTTATCCTGATCCATGTCAACCTATTCCATCTGTACACTCCATACCCTATCTGTGAATCACTCACTGGTTTTCCTGATGACTCTTGTCAGATGCCTATTGCTGAGCATGAGGTCTAACTGTAAGTGTGGTGTTTATACCTAGTAGGACTCTATTGGTTGAAATTGATTTTTTCATTGCAAGCAGTTGTCAATTGAATACAGCTTCTTGGATGGGGATAGGACATCTTGTCCACTTCCGTGCAGCACTGTGTCCCCATCTCCATGAACCTGTGTAGGCCCTGTATGTGCTGCCAATCTCTGTGAGTTCATATGTGCATCAATCCTGCTGTGTTTGGAATACACTTTTCCTTCATGTCCTCCATTCCCTCAGGCTCTTAGCGTCTTTCTGCCTCCTTTTCCTCATAGCTCTATGATCTCTGAGTGGAGGGTTTTAATGACCACTTCCCATTTAAAACAGAGTATTTCAAGGTCTCCCACTCTTTATACATTCTCCAGATGTGGGTCTCTGTATTACTTCTAATTTACTGCAAGAGGAAGCTTCTGTGATGATGGCTGAGTGAGACAATGACCTACATGGAGAGAAGAAATCATTAGGTATTATTTATTGATATGTTTCTTAAGCAGGACAGTAGTATTTGGTTATCCCCTAGGTGCCAGTCCTATCTATTCTCATGTTCTGGGCCACCTGAACAATGTCAGGCATGTGTTCCATTTCATGCAGTGGGCTTTAACTCCAATCAGATAGTGGTTGGTTGCTGCCATAATGTTTGCAGCAGTGTGTCATGTAGGCAGGTCATTAGGGTAAATCCCTGGGTTTGCAATTGAGTTATTGTTACCCTTCTTCTCTGGTAGTGTGCAGTGCCACTGACTCTAGTCAGGAGAAGTGAAGGGTCCAGTTATGCACCAGTCCAACCTCTTGCATAATGCAATACCTAAGTGTTATCGTCAACATTAGCACTTTGCTATCTATTTTGGAGAGCAACCAATAGCCTTAGTAATAGCCTCAGTTGTTTAGGGGTTTCCATGGGGTCCCTTTGGCTGACAAATTAATTGGATGTAACCCATTACTGGAACTGTATGCTTCATATGGTGACAGAAGATCTTTAGTTGGGGCATTGTCTCCCCAGGTATTTGTTGACTCCATGTTTATTCTTTTTTATATATGTATATATTTTCAGAAACTTCTATGTTAGTAGGTTTCCATATGACCACTTAAATGGTGCACTGAATTTCCTTCATCACTATATCAGACTCAAATTCCCCTGTACTACCCCAAGGCCTACCTCCCAACATAGGGATTCCACATCTGTTGGCATGATTATGCTCTCTAGACTCTCACTTGCCAACATAATCTTTTTCTTTCTTTTTTTTAATTAAGAAAAATGTTCATTCATTTTACACACCAATCAAAGTGTGTAAACCCCCCCTTCCCTCCTCCTACCCCCTCACCCTCCCCTCCCAACTCATCCCCCATCTCCCCTACAAGAAGGAAAAGCCTCCCATGTGGAGGCACATTCAGTAGAGGCAAGTCCAAGCCCTTCCTCCTGCCTCAAGGCTGCACGAGATGTCTCATCATAGGTAGTGGGCTCCACAAAGCCCACTCACCCACCAGAGATGGATTCTGATCCTACTGCCAGGGGGCCTCCCAAACAGATCAAGCTACACAACTGTCTCACCATGCAAAGGGACTAGTCCAGTCCCATGCAGGCTCCACAGCCACTGATCCAACTTTCATGAGTTCCCTCTAGTTTGGTTTTGTTGTCCCTACATGTTTCCCCATCATGATCTTGTTGCATTTGCTCATAGAATCCCTCTTCTCTCTCTTTGACTGGACTCCTGGAGCTCTGTCTAGTGATTGGCTGTGGATCTCTGCATCTGCTTCCATCAGTCATTGGAGAAAAGTTCTGTGATGACAGTTAGGGTATTCACCAGTCTGATCTTTGGAGCAAGCCAGCTCAGTTCAGGCACCCTCTCTACTATAGCTAGTAGCCCAAGCTGGGTTCATCCTTGGGGATTCCTGGGAACTTCCCTAGCACTGGGCTTTTCTCTATCTCTGTGATGTTTCTATCATGGTATCTCTTTCATTGCATTCCCCTTCCCTCCCTGTTCCAGTTCAACCATCCCATTCCCTTAAGCTCTCATCCCCTACCCTCCATTGCCCAACCCTCATCCCAAGTTTACTCATGGAGATCTCTTCTATTTCCCCTTCCCAGGGCGGTCCATGTGTCCTTCTTTGGGTCTTCCATGTTATTTAGCTTATCTGGAGCCAACATAATCTTTAACTCTCTTATGTACCTTGTACTCCCTGCACTGGCTTGCTCAGGTGCGTATACCACAACCAAGCCCATACCACTGTCTGTATCATGCCTGCTACAGTATATACAAAAGGAATGAACTGACTTTCCCTTGCAAGTTCCCTAGGCATACACACACACACACACACACACACACACAAACACACACACACACCCCTCCTGAAGCAGCTTTCTGCTAGCACCACTCCTGCCTGTGTCATCTACACATACTTATATCTAAGTCTAGACAGACAGAATTTTCACATGGTTTCCTTGATGAGCAATGCTGAATCTCACTTGCCAACACCATCATCACCTTTCCAGGTTTATCTCTACTCACAAAATGTTGGAATCATTTATCACTGGTGAGTCCCAGAGCTCAGCTGGTCTGCACATTCTCCACAGTCCAATGCCTAGCCTCCTCTACCTAACATGAACAGACATTGCCTGGTATGCTTATCAGAGCTGTGCCTAACAGCACCATCCCCAACCTCCCCAGAATAGGTAGGGTCACACAGCTCCTGAACTGGATTTTCATCATGAGTTGTAAAATACCGAAGACCACCTGCCGCATATCCACACTTTAAGCCCTAACTCTGATGCACAGATCTTATGCTGTTTTCCAAGTGAAGTTCAGAAAAGACTTGCTTGCTAGAAGCATACCTAGACTCTTTCCTAGCTCTGTTCACTCAGTTCCTACATGAGCTTTTGTTTTGAGTACTCAAAATGCTGAGCCCTACTTTCATTTCTTCACATGTTGCTGTGTATATTCACATCATGTTCTGGTTTTACCTGGTGAGTTCCTAAGAACCTACCACTCCAGTGCCATCCCACACTCTCAGACCTTGTTCCTGTCACACAGCTCCTGTACCTGCTTTTTTTCTATTGAGTTATCCTAGAAATAAGACTTCCTGCACTATCTCTACAACCCATGGACTAGATGGAGATACAGAAATCACACATTAGATTTGCCTGATGCTGCTCACTAGAATATTGTCCGCCCGAGACCCCAGCCACTTCCTGAGACTTAGAGGCCGGCCCCAAGCTCCCATCCTGCCCTGGACTTCCCTTCTGGAGAGAGAGAGAGAGAGAGAGAGAGAGAGAGAGAGAGAGAGAGAGAGAGAGAGGAGAGAGAGACAAGAACTCCCATCCTGCCCCGGACTTCCCTTCTGGACAAGAGTGCCCATCCTGCCCCAGAGTTACTATTTGGACAAGAGAGCTCCCATCTGGACAAGAGAGAGAGACTTCATGAATCTGTCAGCTTTGTCTGAACCAAGTGCGCTGATAAGACCAAGAACGAACCACAAGGAGATGGGCAGACGTCAAGGCAGAAATACATATAACAAAATGAAGAGCAATACAGCATCACCAGAACCTAGCCCTCCTCCAACATCTAGACCTGAACATCAAAAATTGGAATAAGCCAAAGAAAACAGCCTTATGAATGACATCATGAAGAAGGTAGAGGCTTGTGTAGAGGAAAAGACAAAAAAATGGGAAGAACGCTGTAAACATCTAGAGGAAAGGGCAAACAAATTAGAAGAAAACAATAAAGTCCTGGAAGAAAACCATAAGGTACTGAAAGAAAATCAAGAAAAAGCAATGAAACAAATGAAGGAAACAGTCCAAGACCTGAAAAGGGAAATAGAAAAATCAAGAAGACACAAACAGAGGGAATGCTGGAAATAGAAAATCTGAGTAAACAATCGAGAAATTCAGATGCAAGTATAACCAACAGAATGCAAGAGATGGAAGAGAGGATCTCCGGCATTGAAGATACTGTAGAAGAAATAAATTCATCAGTCAAAGAAAACACTAAATCCAACAAAGTCATGAACCAAAATGTCCAAGAAATTTGGGACACCCTGAAAAGACCAAACCTATGAATAATAGGGGTAGAAGAAGGAGAAGAATACCAACTCAAGGGCACAGAAATTTATTCAACAAGATCATAGAAGAAAACTTTTCCAACTTAAAGAAGGAAATGCCTATGAAGATACAAGAAGCCTATAGAACATTAAACAGACTAGACCCCCCAAAAAAGTCCCCTTGCCACATAATAATTAAAGAACTAAACATACAGAATAAAGAAAGAATATTAAAGAGCAGCAAAGGAAAAAGGACAAGTGACTTATAAAGGCAAACCCATCAGAATAACACCAGATTTCTCAATGGAGACTTTGAAAGCCAGAAGGACCTGGACAGATGTAATGCAGACACTAAGAGACCATGGATGCCAGCCTAGACTAATTTACCCAGCAAAACTTTCAATCATCGTAGATGGAGTGAACAAGACATTCCAAGACAAAGCCAGATTTAAACAATACTTATCCACAAACCCAGCCCTACAGAAAGCACTAGAAGGAAAATTCGAACCTAAGGAAGTCAGATACACCCTCCAAAACACAGGCAATAGATAAAGCCACAGCAGTAAACCCCAATGAAGAGAAGTACACACACATCACCACCAAAAAATAACAGGAATGAACAATCACTGGTCATTAATATCCCTCAATATCAATGGACTTAATTCACCTATAAAAAGACATAGGCTTACAGAATGGATACAAAAGCAGGACTCATCTTTCTGCTGCATACAAGTAACACATCTCAAATTCAAAGATAGACACTACCTAAAAATAAAAGGCTGGGAAAAGAATTTCCAATCAAATGGTCTTAAGAAACAAGTGAGTGTAGCCATCCTGATATCCAGCAAAATAGACTTCAAACTAAAATCAATCAAAAGAGATCAAGAAGGGCATTACATACTCATCACAGGAAAGATCCACCAAGATGAAGTCTCAATTCTGAACATTTATGCCCCAAACACAAGGGCACCCACATATGTAAAAGAAACATTACTAAAGCTTAAACCACATATAAAACCCTACACATTAATAGTGGGAGACCTCAACCCCCCACTTTCACCACTGGACAGATCTTCCAAATCGAAACTAAACAGAGAAATAAAGGACTTAATTGATGTCATGACTCAAATGGACTTAATCGGTATCTACAGAACATTCCATCCTAACAAAAAAGAATATACCTTCTTCTTAGCACCCCATGAAACCTTCTCTAAAATCGACCACATACTTGGCCACAAAACAAATTTCAACAGATACAAAACAATTGGAATAATCTCCTGTGTTCTATCAGACCACCATGGTCTAAAGTTAGATTTCAACAACAACAAAAACTACAGAAAACCTACAATCTCATGGAAACTGAATAATACTCAACTGAATCACCAATGGGTTAAGGAAGAAATAAAGAAATAAATTAAAGACTTCCTAGAGATCAACAAAAATGAAGACACCACATACCCAAACCTATGGGACACTATGAAAGCAGGAAAAAAAGAGGGAAATTCATAGCACTAAATGCCCACATAAATAAGTTGGAGAAATCTCACACTAGTGACTTAACAGCACATTTTAAAGCTCTAGAACAAGAAGAAGCAAAGTCTCCCAGGAAAAATAGATGCCAGGAAATTATCAAAGTGAGAGCTGAAATCAATAAAATAGAAACAAAGAGAACAATACAAAAAATTAATGAAACAAAGAGTTGGTTCTTTGAGAAAATCAACAAGATAGACAAGCCCTTGTCCAAACTAACCAAAAGACAGAGAGAGAGAGCATCCAAATCATCAAATCAGAAATGAAAAGGGGGACATAACAACAGACATTGAGGAAATCCAGAGAATCATCAGGTCATGCTTGAAAAACCTATACTCCACAAAATTGGAAAACCTAAAAGAAATGGATAACTTTCTGGATAGGTACCACATACCTAAGTTAAATCAAGACCAGATGAACTATTTAAATAGTCCAATAACTCCTAGAGAAATAGAAACAGTCATTAAAAGTCTCCCAACCAAAAAAAGCCCAGGACCAGATGGTTTCAGCGCAGAATTCTACCAGGTCTTCAAAGAAGAGTTAATACCAATACTCTCTAAATTGTTCCACACAATAGAAACAGAAGGGACATTACCAAACTCCTTCTATGAGGCTACAATTATCCTGATTCCTAAACCAAACAAGGATACAACAAAGAAAGAGAACTACAGACTGATCTCCCTCATGAACATTGATGCAAAAATACTCAATAAAATACTGGCAAACAGACTCCAAGAACACATCAAAACAATTATCCACCATGATCAAGTAGGCTTCATTCCAGGGATGCAAGGGTAGTTCAACATATGAAAGCCCGCCAATGTAATACACCATATAAACAAACTCAAAGAAAAAAAAAACCACATGATCATCTCACTAGATGCAGAAAAGGCATTTGACAAAATCCAACACCCCTTCACGATAAAGGTCTTGGAGCGATCAGGAATACAGGGAACATACCTAAACATAATAAAGGCAATTTACAGCAAGCCAACAGCCAACATCAAATTAAATGGAGAGAAACTCAAAGCAATTCCACTAAAATCAGGAACGAGGCAAGGCTGTCTACTCTCCCCATACTTATTCAATATAGTACTTGAAGTTCTAGCCAGAGCAATAAGACAACATAAGGAGATTAAGGGAATACAAATTGGAAAGGAAGAAGTCAAGCTTTCCCTATTTGCAGATGACATGATAGTATACTTGAGCAACCCCAAAGATTCCAC
Source organism: Peromyscus eremicus (assembly GCF_949786415.1). Taxonomy (NCBI): domain Eukaryota; kingdom Metazoa; phylum Chordata; class Mammalia; order Rodentia; family Cricetidae; genus Peromyscus; species Peromyscus eremicus. Next base: position 19,575,714 of record NC_081439.1, on the reverse strand, counting down.
CAAGGAACTGATACAACTTATAAACACCTTCAACAACATAGCAGGATACAAGATCAATTCAAAAAAATCAGTAGCCCTCCTATATACAATGGACAAAAAAGCGGAGAAGGAAATCAGAGATACATCACCCTTTACTATAGCCACAAATGACATAAAATACCTTGGGGTAACACTAACCAAGCAAGTGAAGGACCTATATGACAAGAACTTTAGGTCCCTGAAAAAAGAAATTGAAGAAGATGTCAGAAAATGGAAAGATCTCCCATGCTCATGGATAGGCAGAACTAACATAGTAAAAATGGCAATCTTACCAAAAGCAATCTACAGATTCAATGCAATCCCCATCAAAATACCAACACAATTCTTCACAGACCTGGAAAGAATAATACTCAACTTCATATGGAAAAACAAAAAACCCAGGATAGCCAAAAGAATCCTGTACAATAAAACAACCTCTGGAGGCATCACGATCCCTGACTTCAAGCTGTACTACAGAGCCACAGTAATAAAAACAGCTTGGTACTGGCATAAAAACCGACATGTGGACCAATGGAATCGAATTGAAGACCCTGACATGAATCCGCACACCTATGAACATATAATTTTTGACAAAGAAGCCAAAAGTGCACAATGGAAAAAAGAAAGCATCTTCAACAAATGGTGCTGGCAAAACTGGATATCAACATGTAGAAGGCTACAAATAGATCCATATCTATCACTGTGCACAAAACTTAAGTCCAAGTGGATCAAGGACCTCAACATAAATCCAGCTACTCTGAACCTGCTAGAAGAGAAAGTAGGAAGTAGTCTTGAACGCATTGGCATAGGAGACCACTTTCTAAATAGAACACCAGTAGCACAGACACTGAGAGAAACAATCAATCAATGGGACCTCTTGAAACTGAGAAGCTTTTGTAGGGCAAAGGATACGGTCAACAAAGCAAAGCAACAGCCTACAGAATGGGAAAAGATATTCACCAATCCCACATCTGACAGAGGACTGATATCCAGAATATATAAGGAACTCAAGAAACTAGACATCAAAATGCCCAACAGTCCAATTAAGAAATGGGCTATAGAACTAAACAGAGAATTCTCAACAGAGGAAACTCAAATGGCTGAAAGACATTTAAGGAATTGCTCAACATCCCTAATCATCAGGGAAATGCAAATCAAAACAACTCTGAGATACCACCTTATGCCTGTCAGAATGGCTAAGATCAAAAACACTGAAGACACCTTATGCTGGAGAGGATGTGGAGCTAGGGGAACTCTCCTCCAGTGCTGGTGGGAATGCAAGCTTGTACAACCACTTTGGAAATCAATATGGCGCTTTCTTAGAAAATTGGGAATCCATCTCCCCCAAGATCCAGCTATACCACTCTTGGGCATATACCCAAGGAATGCTCAACCACACCACAAGAGCACTTGTTCAGCTATGTTCATATCAGCATTGTTTGTAATAGCCAGAACATGGAAACAACCTAGATGCCCTTCAACTGAAGAATGGATAAACAAAATGTGGTACATATACACAATGGAATACTACTCAGCAGAGAAAAACAATGACATCATGAGGTTTGCAGACAAATGGATGGATCTAGAAAAAATCATCCTGAGTGAGGTATCCCAGACTCAGAAAGACAAACATGGTATGTACTCACTCATAACAGGATACTAGATGTGGAACAAGGATGACTGGACTGCTACTCACATCACCAGGCAGGCTACCTGGAAAACAGGACCCCAAGAAAGACACAGGGATCGCCCAACGACAGAGAAATGGAATGAGATCTACATGAACAGCCTGGACATGAGTGGGGGTAGTGAAGGGCGAGGGTCGAGGGAAAGAGAGCTTGGGTGAGTGGGAGATCCCAGCTGGATCAACAACAGAGAGGGAGAACAAGGAATAGGAGACCATGGTAAATGAAGACCACATGAGAATAGGAAGAAACAAAGTGCTAGAGAGGCCCACAGAAATCCACAAAGATACCCCCACAACAGACTGCTGGCAATGGTTGAGAGACAGTCCGAACTGACCTACTCTGGTGATGGGATGGCCAAACACCCTAATTGTCGTGCTAGAAATCTCATCCAACTACTGAGGGATCTGGATGCAGAGATCCATGACTAGGCCCCAGGTGGATCTCTGGGAGTCCAATTAGCGAGAATGAGGAGGGTTTATATGAGCGAGAATTGTTGAGACCAAGGTCGGATAAAGCACAGAGACAAATAGCCAAACAAACGGAAACACATGAAATATGAACCAATGGCTGAGGGGTCACCAACTGGATCAGGCCCTCTGAGTGGGTGAGACAGTTGATTGGCCTGATCTGTTTGGGAGGCATCCAGGCAGTGGGACCGGGTCCTGTGCTCATTGCATGAGTCGGCTGTTTGAAACCTGGGGCCTATGCAGGGTCCCTTGGCTCGGCATGGGAGGAGGGGACTGGACCTACCTGGACTGAGTCCACCAGGTTGATCTCAGTCTGTGGGGAAGGCTTTGCCCTGGAGGAGATTGGAATGGGGGGCGGGCTGGGGGGAAGGTGAGGGGGGTGGGAGGGGGGAGAACAAGGGAATCTGTGGCTGATATGTAGAACTGAATTGTATTGCAAAATAAAAATTAAAAAAAAAACTTACTAAATTATTGAAATTAACAGAAAGGAAAAAGATCAATACAAGCTCTTCCTGCATAGACTAATACCAAAACCATCCAGCAACACAAGAAAAAAAGAAAACTACAGGCCTATATCTATGATGAATACAGATGATAATATTCTAAGTAAAGCAGTCGCAAAACCAATAAAGTTATATATGAAAGATATCACACACAATTGGAGAGTTGGCTTTATCTTGGTTCTAAGTTATCTGCTACTTATTTTTTTAGTTGTATTTCACTGAAGACTATCAGAACCGGTTTAAACTTCCCTCCTTGCCTGAAACTTCAGTTCTCAAAACCACAGTAAACTGCCTTTTAACAGACCCAACACTGAGAAATCTGCTAAAAATTCCTCCTTGAGACTCAAAATAATCTTTGGTTGTGTTGATCATGCCAGTAAAGTCAATCATTTCTGCAAATACATGTAACACGTAGGTCCAGGTCCTGACACATATCACCTTCTCAATAAATGTCTGTATTCTGTAGATGTTCTGTGTAAGGTACTATGTGGTAGGTAGGTGACAAGATGGAAGAAATCACTTGGTCAATGACTACTTGATATTTGTGAATTTGTAGCCATCGGAACAACAGCGGCTGTAATTTTTAAAACATGATTTATTTATTTTTATTTTATGTGCATTGTTATTTTTGTCTGTATGCATGTGTCCACAATATCTCCATCTATGAAACTTGTTTTAAAAGAGTCAGTATCCTGCAGGGGCAATTGTGGGGTTCGACTCTAATCTGAGCACTTGGGAGGCAAATGAGGAGGAAGGACTCTCTGAATTTGAGACCAGCCTGATCTACAAAGCCGAGTTCCAGGACAGCCAAGTCTACATAGAGAAATCCTGTGTTGAAAAACCAAAAAACACCAAAACAAAACAGGAAAAAGTTGTCATGAGATAAAACTTGTGAGGTGTGAAATTGTCTTTTTGTCCTCTGTTTCCTCCCATCGCTCTCACATGGCTCAGAGAGCCATATACAGGAGGCCAGAGGAGTGAAATGTATGAGGAAAAGAAAAGATCAGGAGAGAGTGGACTCATAAAAAAGGAAGGGGGAAGGGGTGTCGAAATTAAAGATACAGCTGTAGTAGTCTAGAGCTCTGACTTAAAGCCACACATTGAACCTTGCCCCAGGGGCAACTAAAGGGACTTTTGAGACTGCTGTGACCTCTGTTAAACACTCCTGAAGTCAGAATGTAGAATGTAGCAAGATCCACTTCCAAGACCCGAGACTCTCAGACTAGGTTTAGATTGCCCTCCTTGTGGGAACCTCCAGTTCTCAAAACCACAGTAAACTGAAATTTAAGGGACCCGACACTTTGAGACCTCCCCTAAAAATCCTCCTTGTGACCCAACTCACCATTGGTTGGGTGGATCACGTGAGGAATGTCAATCATCTCTGCAAAGCCCTGTAATGCTTTGGCCCAGTACTTGACACATATCACCTCCTCAATAAATGTCTGAATTCCTTAGATGTTCTGTGTAAGGTCCTACTAGGGAGATAGGTGAGAAGATTGAATAAATCACCCGGTCCAACAACACTGGATTTTTGGGTATTTGTAGCCATAGGAAAAATAGCTGCTGTAATATTTTAAAAGTGATTTATTTATTTCTATTTTATGTGCATTGGTATTTATTTCTGTATGCATGTCTGTGTGAGGGTGTTGTGTCCTCAGGAACTGGAGTTACAGACCGTTGTGAGTTGTCATATGGGTGCTGCCAATTGAACCATGGTCCTCTGGGAAGAGCAGCCTGTGCTCTGAACCACTGAGTCTTCTGTCCAGCCCTAGCTGCTATAATCCTCCGTTATCTTTTTGAGTTTTATTTTTGGTTGATATATTGTACATATATGGGATGAGTGACATTTTGGGTTCATTGGATAATGATACATAGGTGTCTTGGGTTTGGGTACAAAGAGCTCAAAAATAACTTAAGAAAATCAGGAAAATCAGGCGGCAAAGGGAATTGAACACCAGGAATCGAACCTAAGGTCTTCTACACAGTGAACCAAGAACTATGACTCTAGGCGATAATCCCAGGGAGCATTGTACCCTCTCAAATGGCATACAAAAGACTATGACCCATGCTAAGGAGTACTAGTAGTGTTAAGACAGATCACCTAGCTAAACCCATCTCCACAGACCTAAGATTCAGAACACTGTACTTCTGTCTCAGGACAGTAGGGAACAAATAGAGAGCAATGAACTGTTTATCTAAATATAGAAGAAAAAGGTTTAAATGTGCTCATCTAACAGATTCAAGACATATCCATATCTCTATCTCTCTCTATCTCTATCTCTATCTCTGTCTCTATATCCGGCATCCCAATTCTTCCTCACTTCATGCCTCAACTTCACAGTTTCTAGGTCTCCATTCTGACTTCTAGCTCATTCATTGGATATTCATGGCCTCTTTAAACCACTGGTGATTTTTTTTTAAATCAATCTTGGCTGTAGCTCACAATCTCTCCATCTAGGACACTTGTTTTAAAAGTGTCAGTATCGTGCAGGGGCACTTGTGGCATTCCACACTACTCTGAGCACTTGGGAGGCAAATGAGGAAGGAGGACTCTCTGAATTTGAGACCATCCTGATCTACAAAGCCTAGTTCCAGGACAGCCAAGACTACACAGAAAAACCCTGTGGTGAAAAACCAAGAAACACCAAAACAAAACAGGAAAAAGTTGATATGATTAAATCTTGTGAAGTCTGAAATTATGGCTTTTTGTCCTCTGTTTCCTCCCATCCCTCTCACATGGCTCAGAGAGCAATATACAGGAGGCCAGAGGAGTGAAATGTATGAGGAAAAGAAAAGATCAGGAGAGAGTGGACTCATGAAAAAGGAATGGGGAAAAGGGAGTCGAACTTAAAGACTCAGTGTTGGTAGTCTAGGGCTCTGACTTAAAGCTACCCACTGAACCTTGCCCCAGGGGCAGCTAAGGTGACTTGTGAGACTGCTGTGACCTCTGTTAAACACTCCTGAAGTCAGGACTTAGATCCTGAGACTCTCAGACCAGGTTTAAACTGCCCTCCTTGTGTGAACCTCCAGTTCTCATAACTACAATAAACGGCCATTTGAGAGACCCAACACTTTAAAACCTCCCTTAAAAACCTCCTTGTGATCCAACTGACCGTGGGTTGGGTGGATCACATGAGGAATGTCAATCATCTCTGCAAAGCCCTGTAATGCTTTGGCCCAGTACCTGACACATATCACCTCCTAAATAAATGGCTGTATTCCTTAGATGTTCTGTGTAAGGTTCTATGTGGGAGATAGGTGAGAAGTCTGAAGAAATCACCCAGTCCATCACTACTGGATTTTTGGGTATTTGTAGCCATAGGAACAATAGCTACTGTAATATTTTAAAAGTGATTTACTTATTTCTATTTTATGTGCATTGGTATTTTTATCTGTATGCATGTCTGTGTGAGGGTGTCCGGTCACAGGAACTGGAGATACAGACCGTTGTGAGTGTCATGAGGGTGCTGCCAATTGAACCATGGTCCTCTGGGAAGAGCAGCCTGTGCTCTGAAACACTGAGTCATCTCTCCAGCCATAGCTGATATAATCCTACTTAACCTTTCTTAGTTTTATTTTTGGTTCATATATTTGTACATATATGGGATGAGTGACGTATTTGGGTTCATTGGATAATGATACATAGGAGTCTTGCATTTGGGAACCAAAAAGCTCAAAAATAACTTAAGAAAATCAGGGAAATCAGGCGGAAAAGGGAATTGAACACCAGGAATCGTACCTATGGTCTTCTACACAGTGAACGCAGAACTCTGACTCTAGGCGATAATCCCAGGGAGCATTGTACCCTCTCAAATGGCATACAAAAGACTATGACCCATGCTAAGGAGTATTAGTGGTGTCAAGACAGATAACCTAGCTAAACTCATCTACAGAGACTTAAGACTCAGAACACTGTACTTCTATCTTAGGACAGTAGGGCACAAATAGTGAGCAATGAACTGTTTATCTAAATATATAAGAAGAAGGATTAAATGTGCTGATCTAACAGATTCAAGACATATCCATATCTCTATCTCTATCTGTATCTCCATATCCAGCATCCCAATTCTTCCTCATTTCATGCCTCAACTTCACAGTTTATAGGTCTCCATTCTGACTTCCAGCTCACTCATTGGATATTCATGGCCTCTCCAAACCACTGGTTATTTTTTTTAAAATCAATCTTGGCTGTAACTCACAATCTCTCCATCTACGACACTTGTTTTAAAGGTGTCAGTATCGTGCAGGGGCAGTTGTGAGGTTCGACACTAATCTGAGCACTTGGGAGGTCAATGAGGCAGGAGGACTCTCTGAATTTGAGACCAGCCTGATCTACAAAGCCTAGCTCCAGGAAAGCCAAGACTACACAGAGAAACCCTGTGTTGAAAAACCAAAAAAACACCAAAACAAAACAGAAAAAAGTTGACATGAGATAAAACTTGTGAGGTGTGAAATTATGTCTTTTTGTCCTCTGTTTCCTCCCATCGCTCTCACATGGCTCAGAGAGTCATATACAGGAGGCCAGAGGAGTGAAATGTATGAGGAAAAGAAAAGATCAGGAGAGAGTGGACTCATGAAAAAGGAATGCGGGAAGGGGAGTCGAACTTAAAGACTCAGTGTTGGTAGTCTAGAGCTCTGACTGAAAGCCACACACTGAACCTTGCCCCAGGGGCAACTAAAGGGACTTGTGAGACTGCTGTGACCTCTGTTAAACACTCCTGATGTCAGGACTTAGAATGTAGCTAGATTCACTTCCAAGGACCAGAGACTCTCAGACCAGGTTTAAACTGCCCTCCTTGTGTGAACCTCCAGTTCTCAAAACCACAGTAAACTGCCATTTAAGGGAACCGACACTTTGAGACCTCCCCAAAAATCCTCTTCGTGACCCAACTCACCATTGCTTGGGTGGTTCATGTGAGGAATGTCAATCATCTGCAAAGCCCTGTAATGCTTTGGCCGAGTACTTGACACATATCACCTCCTCAATAAATGTCTATATTGCTTAGGTGTTCTGTGTAAGGTCCTACTAGGGAGATAAGTGAGAAGATTGAAGAAATCACCCATTCCATCACTACTGGATTTTTGGGTATTTGTAGCCATAGGAACAATAGCTGCTCTAATATTTTAAAAGTGATTCACTTATTTCTATTTCATTGCATTGGTATTAATTTCAGTATGCATGTCTGTGTGAGGGTGTCGGTTCCTTGGGAACTGGAGTTACAGACTGTTGTGAGTTGTCATGTGAGGACTGCCAATTGAACCATGGTCCTCTGGGAAGAGCAGCCTGTGCTCTGAACCACTGAGTCATCTCTCCAGCCCTAGGTGCTATAATCCTACTTAACCTTTTTTAGTTTTATTTTTGGTTGATATATTTGTACATATATGGGATGAGTGACGTATTTGGGTTCATTGGGAAATGATACATAGGAGTCTTGGGTATGGGTACAAAAAAGCTCAAAAATAACTTAAGAAAATCAGGGAAGTCAGGTGGAAAAGGAATTTGAACTCCAGAAATCAAACCTAAGGTCTTCTTCACAGTGAACCCAGAACTCTGAATCTAGGCGATAATCCCAGGGAGCATTATACCCTCTCAAATGGCATAGAAAAGACTATGACCCTTGCTAAGGAGTACTAGTGGTGTCAAGATAGATCACCTAGCTAAACCCATGTCCACAGACCTAAGATTCAGAACACTGTACTTCTTTCTTAGGACAGTAGGGCACAAATAGTGAGCAATGAAGTGTTTATCTAAAAATATAAGAACAAGGTTTAAATGTGCTGATCTAACAGATTGAAACCATATCCATATCTCTATCTCTATCTCTATCTCTATCTTTATATCCGGCATCCCAATTCTTCCTCACTTCATGCCTCAACCTTACAATTTCTAGGTCACCATTCTGACTTCCAGCTCATTCATTGGTTATTCATGGCCTCTCCAAACCACTGGTAAATTTTTTTTAATCAATCTTGGCTGTAGCTCACAATCTCTCCATCTAGAACACTTGTTTTAAAAGTATCAGTCTTGCGCAGGGGCAGTTTTGGGGACCGACACTTATCTGAGCACTTGGGATGCAAATGAGGCAGGAGGACTATCTGAATTTGAGACCAGCCTGATCTACAAACCCTAGTTCCAGGACAGCCAAGACTACACAGAGAAACCCTGTGTTGAAAAACTAAGAAACACCAAAACATAACAGGAAAAAGTTGACATGAGATAAAACTTGTGAGGTGTGAAATTATGTCTTTTTGTTCTCTGTTTCCTCCCATCCCTCTCACATGGCTCAGAGAGCCATATACAGGAGGCCAGAGGAGTGAAATGTATGAGGAAAACAAAAGGTCAGGTGAGAGTGGACTCATGAAAAAGGAATGGGGGAACGGGAGTCGAACTTAAAGATTCAGCTGTAGTAGTCTAGGGCTCTGACTTAAAGCCACACACTGAACCTTGCCCCAGGGGCAACTGAAGGGACTTGTGAGACTGCTGTGATGTCTGTTAAACACTTCTGAAGTCAGGACTTAGAATGTAGCTAGATCCACTTCCAAGGACCTGAGACTCTCAGACCTGGTTAAAAGTGCCCTCCTTGTGTGAACCTCCAGTTCTCAAAACCACAGTAAACTGCCATTTAAGGGACCCGACACTTTGAGACACCCCCCCCCTAAAAATCCTCCTTGTGACCGAAATCATTATTGGTTGGGTGGATCACGTTGAGGAATGTCAATCATCTCTGCAAAGACCTGCAATGCTTTGTCCCAGTACCTGACATACATCACTTCCTCAATAAATGTCTGTATTCCTTAGATGTTCTGTGTAAGGTCCTATGCTGGAGATAGGTGAGAAGATTGAAGAAATCACCCGGTCCATCACTACTGGATTTTTGGGTATTTGTAGCCATAGGAACAATAGGTGCTGTAATATTTTAATAGTGATTTATTTATTTCTATTTTATGTGCATTGGTATTTATTTTTATATGCATGTCTGGTTGAGGTTGTCTGTTTCTTGGGAACTGGTGTTACAGACCGCTGTGAGTTGTCATGTGGGTGCTGCCAATTGAACCTTGGTCCTCTGGGAAGAGCAGCCTGTGCTCTGAACCACTGAGTCATCTCTCCAGCCCTAGCTGCTATAATCTTATGTAACCTTTTATAGTTTTATTTTTGGTTGATATATTTGCACATATATGGGATGAGTGACCTATTTGGGTGCATTGTATAATGATACATAGGAGTCTTGGGTTTGGGTACAAAAAAGCTCAAACATAAGTTAAGAAAATCAGGGAAATCAGGCGGCAAAGGGAATTGAACTCCAGGAATCGAACCTTAGGTCTTCTACACAGTGAACCCAGAACTCTGATTCTAGGCGATAATCCCAGGGAGCATTGTATTCTCTCAAATGCCATACAAAAGTGTATGACCCATGCTAATGAGTACTAGTGGTGTCAAGACAGATAATCTAGCTAAACCCATCTCCACAGACCTAAGACTCAGAACACTGTACTTCTATCTTAGGACAGTAGGGAACAAATAGTGAGTAATGAACTGTTTAAAAGTATAAGAACAAGGTTTAAATGTGCTGATCTAACAGATTCAAGTCATATCCATATCTGTGGGAGCCCGTTCTTGGGTTCCTTGTGGTTTTACCCAGCAGTTCCGCATAGAGGATGATTGGGACCCGGGCCTGAGTGCAGGTGTCTGAAATGGTCTGCACTTGGCTTTGCTGGGGGAGGAGGTCTTTTGCTCCACCCCTTGGAGTCTCTATAAAAACCCTGGGGCAGAGACAGTCGGGGCCAGTCGGAATAGGTTTCAGGCCCTCTCGAGGCTATCCTTTATTTTCTCTCTGTTTATCTCCGCAATAAATCCTTCTATGTAATATTTCCTGCTGCTCGCACTCAAGAAAACTCTTGGGAAATGTGGGGGTGGTGGGTAAATGCCCCACAGAATGGCGCCATGATCAGGGACTAAAGAAAAAAGAAAAGGGCACTAAAGAAAAAAAAAGGGGATCTAAAAAATGGGCGGACTAAAGGCAAATGAACAGGAGTAAAGACAGAGTAATAGGGACTAAAGATAACGGAAAATAATAGTTTTATTACAGAGTTTTTGGTGAAAGTGTTGAGTTCAGTCCTGCCAGTGGATAAGGCATGCTGGTGTTATGAAAAATATTTATTTTATATATATTATTTCGAGGCAGGGGTTTTATCCTCGAGAGAAAAGGAAAGCGGACTGGAAGGATGTCCAATGCTGCAGCGAAATTCTCTTCTGTCAAAGTTTTCTGTCTTCTATCGCTTTCTCAATTTCTATCTGTGAAAAATAAGTATAAGGTATAGGGTAGTAATATAGTGTAGGAAAAACAGAAGTGTAAGATCGTGTAGGAAAAAAGTAAGGCAACTAGACAGAAGAGCTCAATTTTCTCACTTTGGGGACTATAAACGCAAACTGGGAAGAAAATCTTTCTTTGGGCTTTACGGGTAGTAAAAAAGCTCTTTGAGCTTATGGGGAAGAAAAAGTTTCCTATGGAAGCTTTTTGGCCTGGGGACAGCTGAAATGCTAAGTCCAAGCGGCAGGAGAAAGTGATTTCTACCTGAGGCATAAATGGGGGTATAAAAAGTCAAAAAGTTTAAAGTTCAGAAGTTTTGGGAAAAGTTGGTCTTTCTCTCTTGGGGTAAAAAATCTTTCTCTAAACTATAAAGCTTTCCTTGGAAAACTTGGGGGTAAAATCTCTCTAAAAAGCCTTAATCTTTCTCAAACTAAAAGCTCTCAAATTTAAAAACTAAAGCCTTTAACTTTCTCAGAAGGACAAAAATTAGAATCACCTGAAGATATTAGTATGGGGACCACCTGTGATTAGCTCTAAGGGAAAACAACAAACCTTGTAAGACAGCAAAACCTAAGTTCTTTCAAGCTTTAAAAATCCTCCCTGCAATGCAGGAGGCAGGGACAAGCTCCTAAAAACCTCTTCTAAGCTCTGTCTCTTCAAGATAGTAAAAGACAGTGGGTCAGAGTACCCTGAGGGAAACGCTTGGGAGAGTGTGGGTAAAGAGCTACAGAGAGCCCAAAAGGGCCGGAAACTTTACCTGGGCCGGAAACTTTACCTGAGAAAAGCAAAAAAGCCAAGCTTTTCAGTTATGCCCAGCTGAGGCATCAAGGGTTTTGTTTGTGAGTGTGCATTTCAGAATGAAAAGGTGCTCCTAATCGTCCTAATGCAAAGATCCCCTGAAGCAATGCAAACTGTTAGCATTGTATCCTCGCTTCTGAGCAAAAACCCAGAGGTGACTGGCCAGCGTCTCTGAGTTGGTGTGCATTTCGGGGATACTAGGGTTCCTGCAGTTGTAAACTTCCTGGAGCACAGAGCTGAGGCAGGAAGATGCAGGACCCAGGAGAAGATTGCTAATGAACAACCAAAGCTAAAGCCAGTGGGAATGGCACAGTTGTCTGCTTTCCTACAAGTCCCGGGTTGATAGGTCCACAGTTGAAAAATAGAAATCTGAGAAAAAAGCTTTCCTATTAGAGAAAGGACCTTTCTGGGAAAACAGTAAAGCTGAACTGTGTCTGAAGCAGTTGTGGTGCTGAGTCAGAACACTGTCTGGGGAAAGAGCCCAGCCAGGGCAGAACAGAACTATCCAGGAGTAAAGCTTTTTTTTCTGTCAGAGAAAGCATCTCTTTGAGAAAAAGCTTTCTTTCAACTGACTCCTGTGAGATGAGGGAGTGTGGCCCTGAGGGGTGATTGCCTCTGGCATAAGCTCTGTCCTTGAGCACCCAGACAATCAAATGCAACCCACTGGGGGACTGGGCCAGGTGAAGGCCTGATGAGGTAAAACGCCTGTCTTAATGGGAGTTTAGAAATGGCAAAAACCTCCCTTGTTAGATTTTCAGTCTGTATGCAAACCACACAGACCCCAAAAACAGAAACAGACAAAAAGCCCCTACCTTCAGTAGCAGGGAAAGCCACCACTGTAGTGTCGGAAACTTTCTGGGGTAGAGGGGATAAACTGAGACCAAACTGGGAACTGTCTGGGAAAAAGACTCCAAAGAAACAGAAGGGACATATTCCTCCCCAAAAAATACATGCCCTGTGAAATGCTGCTAGAATTTGAGGCAGATTCGGGGTGAGAGAAAAAAAGCCCCTACCTCCAAAGGCAGCTAGCAGAGGTACAGAGCCGCAGACAGATACCTGAAGCTCTGCATCTGTGGGGGAAGGAACAAGCAAAATGAGAATAAAATCAGTGGGAGAAAATCTCTCTGAAGGAGCTATGGAAAAGCTCTGTTGTAAATGATCTTGTTTTTCATGACTGGCTAAGACAAACACAAACCCCGAGGAAAGTTGCTATCAGAAATGCCAGCCTCAATGCCGGCTAACGAGGCAGGTGCGGTTCTGATTTGGGGGCCAGTGTCAAATGAAGGAGAGACACCTGTTGAAGCCAGCTGAGGAGAGAACAGAAATCTCCCAATGTGCCATAGCTGAAAATGTAAAATGCTTGTTCAAATCTCCCAATGCAAAAGCAAAAAACTTTGTTTAAACCTCCCGGGCAAGAATTTGTTTGCAAGTCTGGTAAAAGAGAACCAGTTGACTCTCAGACGTGAAAAGAACTATGGGAAATGACTGATAAGGGAAATAATATAAGGGACTGATATTATTATGGACTGATATAAGGTAAATGCATTCTGGGAAAGGTAGTTTTTCCCCTAAAGATGGTGACATTGCCCTGAAACACTTTTGTCAGCTCGAAAATACGTTCATGGTAAACTTTAAAATACAGCTTTTAAAAGAATAAGGAGGAAAATCATCTAAGAGTTTAAGTGTCAGTTCCAATGAAAAATTTAAAGGATACATAACTAGGCACTTCGCGGTTTGGGGGGGGTTGGTAAAATGCCTTATTTACCCTAATAGTTGTACAAAGTTTTTATGGTAGTTGGATGACAAAAAGCTACCTGTAAGAGCAAACAAGCTGCTTTAAAATCCTTAAAACAAGGGAAAGCAGTTTATACACTGAACGTTGTCTTAGATATGAAGAAACTTATGTTGAAATTAAAAGTTCTTTGCCTTTTGAACAAACTGCCTGCAATGAGTGATTCCTTTGCAAATCTAATTAAGGAGACAGGGAAACAGGCATTCAAAAAGAAATGACTGCTTTATAGATGGGAAACAAACTTCAGAAAATCTAGCTGTCTTACAAAAGAGTTGCTTCACCTGAAAGTTCCTTATAAAAAAATCAATGCTAAATATTACAGCTGCTAATAACATCAAGAGTTAAAGCTAATGAAGTGAAAACACTAAATACAGTTCAGAGCTGTGCCACTTGTGGCTTTACTAGCTCCTTTAGAAAAATACTTTATATCGAGGTGAGTGCCCTAGCTTGCCCCCGACCCCATCCCTGGGCACCAGCCACTCCGGGGAAGACCTGCCCAACTTGGCCCCAGGTTCTGGTCACCGGGCAGGTTCCCTTCTAGCCCCACCGGGAAGGATCCCCTTCTCCAAGACCCCTGGCAGACCCTGCAGTCTCCACGCCCTGCCCCCACCCCCATCCGCCTGAGCCCCAAGCCTCTTCCTGAGACTTAGAGGCCGGCCCCCAGCTCCCAGCTCCCATCTTGCCCCGGACTTCCCTTCTGAAGCACAGGTGAGTCCCCTAACTTGCCCCCAACCCCATCCCTGGGCACCAGCCACTCGGGAAGACCTGTCCAACTTGGCCCCAGGTTCCGGTCACTGGGCAAGTTCCCTTCTAGCCCCACCGGGAAGGATCCCCTTCTCCAAGACCCCTGGCAGACCCTGCAGTCTCCACGCCCTGCCCCCACCCCCATCTGCCTGAGCCCCAAGCCTCTTCCTGAGACTTAGAGGCTGGCCCCCAGCTCCCAGCTCCCATCTTGCCCCGGACTTCCCTTCTGAAGCACAGGTGAGTCCCCTAACTTGCCCCCAACCCCATCCCTGGGCACCAGCCACTCGGGAAGACCTGTCCAAATTGGCCCCAGGTTCTGGTCACTGGGCAAGTTCCCTTCTAGCCCCACCGGGAAGGATCCCCTTCTCCAAGACCCCTGGCAGACCCTGCAGTCTCCACGCCCTGCCCCCACGCCCATCTGCCCGAGCCCCAAGCCTCTTCTTGAGACTTAGAGGCTGGCCCCCAGCTCCCATCTTGCCCCGGATTTCCCATCTGGAGGAGAGAGAGAGAGAAAGAGAGAGAGAGAGAGAGAGAGAGAGAGAGAGAGAGAGAGAGAGAGAAGAGCACCCATCCTCCCTCGGACTTCCCTTCTGAACAAGAGCTCCCATCCTGCCCCGGACTTCCAATTTGGACAAGAGAGCTCCCATCTGGACAAGAGAGAGAGACTTCCTGAATCTGTCAGCTCTGTCTGAACCAAGTGTGCGGATAAGGCCAAGAACGAACCACAAGGAGATGGGCAGAGGTCAAGGCAGAAACACATACAACAAAATGAATAGCAATACACCATCACCAGGCCCTAGCCCTCCTCCAACACCTAGACCTGAACATCAGAAATTGGAAGAAGCAGAAGAAAATAGCCTTATGAATGTCATCATGAAGAAGCTAGAGGCTCGTGTAGAGGAAAAGACAAAAAAATGTGAAGAACGCTGTAAACAACTAGAGGAAAGGGCAAACAAATTAGAAGAAATCAAAAAAGTCCTGGAAGAGAACAATAAAATACTGAAAGAAAATCAAGAAAAGTCAATGAAGAAGATACAAACAGAGGGAATGCTGGAAATAGAAAATCTGAGAAAACGATTGGGAACTTCAGATGCAAGTATAATCACAACAGAATGCAAGAGATGGAAGAGAGAATCTCTAGCGTTGAAGATACAATAGAAGAAATAGATTCATCAGTCAAAGAAAACACTGAAGTCAACAAAGTCATGAACCAAAATGTCCAAGAAATTTGGGACACCATGAAAAGACCAAACCTATGAATAATAGGGGTAGAAGAAGGAGAAGAATACCAACTCAAGGGCACAGAAAATATATTCAACAAGATCATAGAAGAAAACTTTCCCAACTTAAAGAAGGAAATGCCTATGAAGATACAGGAAGCCTATAGAACACCAAACAGACTAGACCCCCAAAAAAGTCCCCTCGCCACATAATAATTAAACAATTAAACATACAGAATAAAGAAAGAATATTAAGAGCAGCAAAGGAAAAAGGCCAAGTGACATATAAAGGCAAACCTATCAGAATAACACCCGATTTCTCAATGGAGACTTTGAAAGCCAGAAGGTCCTGGACAGATGTAATGCAGACACTAAGAGACCATGGATGTCAGCCTAGACTAATATATCCAGGAAAACTTTCAATCATCATAGATGGAGTGAACAAGACATTCCATGACAAAGCCAGATTTAAACAATATTTATCCACAAACCCAGCCCTACAGAAAGCACTAGAAGGAAAATTCCAACCTAAGGAAGTCAGATACACCCTCGAAAACACAGGCAATAGATAAAGCCACAGCAGTAAACCCCAATGAAGAGAAGTACACACACATCACCACCAAAAAATAACAGGAATGAACAATCACTGGACATTAATATCCCTCAATATCAATGGAATAATTCACCTATAAAAAGACATAGGCTTACAGAATGGATACGAAAGCAGGACCCATCTTTCTGCTGCATACAAGAAACACATCTCAAATTCAAAGATAGACACTACCTAAAAATAAAAGGCTGGGAAACGATTTTCCAATCAAACGGTCTTAAGAAACAAGCGGGTGTAGCCATCCTGATACCCAGCAAAATAGACTTCAAACTAAAATCAATCAAAGGAGATCAAGAAGGGCATTACATACTCATCACAGGAAAGATCCACCAAGATGAAGTCTCAATTCTGAACATTTATGCCCCAAACACAAGGGCACCCACATATGTAAAAGAAACATTATTAAAGCTTAAATCACATATAAAACCCCACACATTAATAGTGGGAGACCTCAACACCCCACTTTCACCACTGGACAGATCCCCCAAATCGAAACTAAACAGAGAAATAAAGGACTTAACTGATGTCATGACTCAAATGGACTTAATTGACATCTCATGGAACCTTCTCTAAAATCGACCACATACTTGGTCACAAAACAAATCTCAACAGATACAAAACAATTGGAATAATCTCCTGTGTTCTATCAGACCACCATGGTCTAAAGTTGGATTTCAACAACAACAAAAACTACAGAAAACCTACAATCTCATGGAAACTGAACAATACCCAACTGAATCACAAATGGGTTAAGGAAGAAATAAAGAAAGAAATTAAAGACTTCTTAGAGATCAACGAAAATGAAGACACCACATATCCAAACCTATGGGACACTATGAAAGCAGTACTAAGAGGGAAATTCATAGCACTAAACGCCCACATAAATAAGCTGGAGAAATCTCACACTAGTGACTTAACAGCACACCTGAAAGTTCTAGAACAGGAAGAAGCAAAGTCTCCCAGGAAAAATAGATGCCAGGAAATTATCAAAGTGAGAGCTGAAATCAATAAAATAGAAACAAAGAGAACAATACAAAAAATTAATGAAACAAAGAGTTGGTTCTTTGAGAAAATCAACAAGATAGACAAGCCCTTATCCAAACTAACCAAAAGACAGAGAGAGAGCATCCAAAGCAACAAAATCAGAAATGAAAAGGGGGACATAACAACAGACATTGAGGAAATCCAGAGAATCATCAGGTCATACTTCAAAAACCTCTATTCCACAAAACTGGAAAACCTAAAAGAAATGGATAATTTTCTGGATAGGTACCACATACCTAAATTAAATCAAGACCAGATAAACTATTTAAATAGTCCAATAACCCCTAACGAAATAGAAACAGTCATTAAAAGTCTCCCAACCAAAAAAAGCCCAGGACCAGATGGTTTCAGTGCAGAATTCTACCAGATCTTCAAAGAAGAGTTAATACCAATACTCTCTAAATTGTTCCATACAATAGAAACAGAAGGAACATTACCAAACTCCTTCTATGAGGCTACAATTACCCTGATTCCCAAACCAAACAAGGATACAACAAAGAAAGAGAACTACAGACCGATCTCCCTCATGAACATTGATGCAAAAATACTCAATAAAATACTGGCAAACAGACTCCAAGAACACATCAAAACAATTATCCACCATGATCAAGTAGGATTCATTCCAGGGATGCAAGGATGGTTCAACATACGAAAGTCTGTCAATGTGATACACCATATAAACAAACTCAAAGAAAAAAAACCACATGATCATCTCACTAGATGCTGAAAAGGCATTTGACAAAATCCAACACCCCTGCATGATAAAGGTCTTGGAGCGATCAGGAATACAGGGAACATACCTAAACATAATAAAGGCAATTTACAGCAAGCCAACAGCCAACATCAAATTAAATGGAGAGAAACTCAAAGCAATTCCACTGAAATCAGGAATGAGGCAAGGCTGTCCACTCTCCCCATACTTATTCAATATAGTACTTGAAGTTCTAGCCAGAGCAATAAGACAACATAAGGAGATTAAGGGAATACAAATTGGAAAGGAAGAAGTCAAGCTTTCCCTATTTGCAGATGACATGATAGTATACTTGAGCAACCCCAAAGATTCCACCAAGGAACTGATACAACTTATAAACACCTTCAGCAACATAGCAGGATACAAGATCAACTCAAAAAAATCAGTAGCCCACCTATATACAATGGACAAAAAAGTGGAGAAGGAAATCAGAGATACATCACCCTTTACTATAGCCACAAATGACATAAAATACCTTGGGGTAACAGTAACCAAGCAAGTGAAGGACCTACATGACAAGAACTTTAAGTCCCTGAAAAAAGAAATTGAAGAAGATGTCAGAAAATGGAAAGATCTCCCATGCTCATGGATAGGCAGAACTAACATAGTAAAAATGGCAATCTTACCAAAAGCAATCTACAGATTCAATGCAATCCCCATCAAAATACCAACACAATTCTTCACAGACCTGGAAAGAATAATACTCAACTTCATATGGAAAAACAAAAAACCCAGGATAGCCAAAAGAATCCTGTACAATAAAACAACCTCTGGAGGCATCACGATCCCTGACTTCAAGCTGTACTATAGAGCCACAGTAATAAAAACAGCTTGGTACTGGCATAAAAACCGACATGTGGACGAATGGAATCGAATTGAAGACCCTGACATGAATCCACACACCTATGAACAAATAATTTTTGACAAAGAAGCCAAAAGTGCACAATGGAAAAAAGAAAGCATCTTCAACAAATGGTGCTGGCAAAACTGGATATCAACATGTAGATGGCTGCAAATAGATCCATATCTATCACCGTGCACAAACTTAAGTCCAAGTGGATCAAGGACCTCAACATAAATCCAGCTACTCTGAACCTGCTAGAAGAGAAAGTAGGAAGTAGTCTTGAATGCATTGGCATAGGAGACCACTTTCTAAATAGAACACCAGTAGCACAGACACTGAGAGAAACAATCAATCAATGGGACCTCTTGAAACTGAGAAGCTTTTGTAGGGCAACGGATACGGTCAACAAAGCAAAGCGACAGCCTACAGAATGGGAAAAGATGTTCACCAATCCCACATCTGACAGAGGACTGATATCCAGAATATATAAGGAACTCAAGAAATTAGACATCAAAATGCCCAACAGTCCAATTAAGAAATGGGCTATAGAACTAAACAGCGAATTCTCAACAGAGGAAACTCAAATGGCTGAAAGACATTTAAGGAATTGCTCAACATCCCTAATCATCAGGGAAATGCAAACCAAAACAACTCTGAGATACCACCTTATGCCTGTCAGAATGGCTAAGATCAAAACCACGAAGACACCTTATGCTGGAGAGGATGTGGAGCTAGGGGAACTCTCCTCCAGTGCTGGTGGGAATGCAAGCTTGTACAACCACTTTGGAAATCAATATGGCACTTTCTTAGAAAATTGGGAATCCATCTCCCCCAAGATCCAGCTATACCACTCTTGGGCATATACCCAAGGAATGCTCAACCACACCACAAGAGCACTTGTTCAGCTATGTTCATATCAGCATTGTTTGTAATAGCCAGAACATGGAAACAACCTAGATGCCCTTCAACTGAAGAATGGATAAACAAAATGTGGTACATATACACAATGGAATACTACTCAGCAGAGACAAACAATGACATCATGAGGTTTGCAGACAAATGGATGGATCTAGAAAAAATCATCCTGAGTGAGGTATCCCAGACTCAGAAAGACAAACATGGTATGTACTCACTCATAACAGGATACTAGATGTGGAACAAGGATGACTGGACTGCTACTCACATCACCAGGCAGGCTACCTGGAAAACAGGACCCCAAGAAAGACACAGGGATCGCCCAATGACAGAGAAATGGAATGAGATCTACATGAACAGCCTGGACATGAGTGGGGGTAGTGAAGGGCGAGGGTCGAGGGAAAGAGAGCTTGGGTGAGTGGGAGATCCCAGCTGGATCAACAACAGAGAGGGAGAACAAGGAATAGGAGACCATGGTAAATGAAGACCACATGAGAATAGGAAGAAACAAAGTGCTAGAGAGGCCCACAGAAATCCACAAAGATACCCCCACAACAGACTGCTGGCAATGGTTGAGAGACAGTCCGAACTGACCTACTCTGGTGATGGGATGGCCAAACACCCTAACTGTCGTGCTAGAAACCTCATCCAACTACTGAGGGATCTGGATGCAGAGATCCATGACTAGGCCCCAGGTGGATCTCTGGGAGTCCAATTAGCGAGAATGAGGAGGGTTTATATGAGCGAGAATTGTTGAGACCAAGGTCGGATAAAGCACAGAGACAAATAGCCAAACAAACGGAAACACATGAAATATGAACCAATGGCTGAGGGGTCACCAACTGCATCAGGCCCTCTGAGTGGGTGAGACAGTTGATTGGCCTGATCTGTTTGGGAGGCATCCAGGCAGTGGCACCGGGTCCTGTGCTCATTGCATGAGTCGGCTGTTTGAAACCTGGGGCCTATGCAGGGTCCCTTGGCTTGGCCTGGAAGGAGGGGACTGGACCTACCTGGACTGAGTCCACCAGGTTGATCTCAGTCTGTGGGGAAGGCTTTGCCCTGGAGGAGATTGGAATGGGGAGCGAGCTGGGGGGAAGGTGAGGGGGGCAGGAGGGGGGAGAACAAAGGAATCTGTGGCTGATATGTAGAACTGAATTGTATTGCAAAATAAAAATTAAAAAAAATACTTTATATCATCTAATAGCTGTGCAGTATTTGGTGACGAGCTTTACAACAGCTAAATACGGTAATTTCACCCTCAGTGTGAAGTGAAGTTTTTCAGTAGAACAAACCAAAAGTTCCACTGTAATAGAAACATTTGTCTGAATTGAAGCACTTAGGGGAACTATTATGAATTTGGGTGAAGGGACAGCCTCTAGTTAAAAACCGTTTACCGCTGACAGTACATCTCTGCCGGTCCGGAACGGCTGAGAGAACTGGCAACTTTGGAGTGTGGCTTCGTCCCGAAGATGTTACAGTCCCCTAGCAACAACTATCACAATTCTATAACAACACCCACTAAATCCCAGTGCTTTATAACAACGCTGACTATAAACTCTAAACTTTAGAAATGATGTATGTACTTTCTGTCTAGTGGAGAGAATCTTTCTAATAGAGATAGTGATGATAATTAAGAGTATGAAGTAGAAAAAGATAAAAATAAGATATGTGAGTTTGTAGAAATTATTCTGTCTTGTTAGATCTGTGTCAAGAAAACTTTAGAAGTTAAATATATGCTAATGGTAGCCCTATATAAGTTTGTAAAATAGATCTATAGAGTTCCTTTAAGAATATAAGCTTGCAAGAAGTATCTAAGGTAGTCTTAAGACATGTAGTAATAAGCTTGTAAGAAGTAAAGATACTAGTTGTATATAAGAAGTAATAAGAAATATATTTGCTAAAGTAGTTCTATAGTTTCCTTAAGGAGTATAAATAAGTAGATGTTAATACGTTATATGTGAGTTTGTAAAATGTAAATGTTGAATGTGAGTCTAAATGCTTTGCAAGGCAAAAAGTTATATGTGAGTTTAAAAAGTGTAGGTGTTAAGTGTGAGTCTATGCTTAATGTATATGATTGAAAAAACCTGAGATACAGAAGTTAGTGTCCTAGCAGACTGCAAAGCAAGCAGTCTGAGCGGTTTTCAAAAGTTCCAGAAGCTGCTAAGAAGCTAAGAATGGCAGATGACAGAACCAGCACAACAAGGCATCCACAGCTGAGATCCATGGAAAATCGATGCAACACAGAAAAATCTGAGCTAACATCAAAAATGGTGTGGTTTAGTATACTACTGTCCCTAAAAAGGTCTCTGGCTTGAGGGAAAAAGTTGCAGAGACGCTTGTTTTAACTAAAATCGTTAACTGCAAAAAGTTTTGGTTGTAAAACGTCTCCATATTTGGAAGTGAAAGCCTGATACCAGAATTTATTTCTTGTTTGAACTTCTTGAACTTAAAATGAGATAAAACTACAAAAAGATTTTGGTTATGGATTTCTTCATATTTGGAAGGCTCGTACCAGAATTTATCATTTGAATTTTGGGACTTAAGAAATGAAATGAACAATAGAGATTTCATTGCAATGGGACAATTTTGAGTTTACTTATAGTAATGACCTAGGAACTGTTTTCTGGAATTGGGTTAAAAATGGAACTGTTTAAATGAAGAAATTTATTGTTTCTACCTTGACTCAAGATGTAATTTTGTGTATGCATATATGCTGGTGATTCATGAATTGTTCTGTGTTAAAAATGCAATTGTTTTGTGGAACTGTTTATGTAAAAATGAAATTACTTATAGAACTGGTTTTGTGTTACAAATGGAACTGTTTAAATGGATAAGTTTGGGTTTTCTAACTAGGCTTGAGATTTTGCTTAAATTATAAAGAAAAGGGGGAAGAGTTAATATTCCTTAGTCTAATTTCAAAAGTTGTTTGAGTGGATTAATGTCATGTTTTGTTAGTAAGAAATGCAAATGGGGTATATTAAGAGACTACTTTTAAAGTGTAAAGAGTTTTATTAAGAAACTGCTTTTGGATTTTTGCTAAGTTTTCAAAGTGTTCATGGTTAGATTGAGAAGATTGCTTTTCAATATGGGTTTGTAGGAATTGTATAAGTTTGGGTTCTTCTAACTAGGTTTGAGATTTTGTTTAAAAAATTATAAAGAAAAGGAGGAGTTATGAGGTTGAATTGTTTGCAGAAATTGTTTAACCTATTGATATTAACGCACCCTGGATTTGTGGAGTTAAGGAAATATTTGTTTGTGAATACGTCAAAGATTTTCCTATGTTCTGTTAGCAAGATAATTCAAATGATTGAGTTAAAGTTGTAAGACAGAGAAAATTGTTAACTATATATAGCACCATATATGCTAACTCAAATGGTTCTGTTAAGAGTTTGCTTTGAGTTTTAAGATTGAGAGAATTGTGACTATGTATAGCAATATTTATGTTAACCTGTTAATGGTAATGATGAAGCTAAGGGATTCTTTAAGTTTGTAGTTGCCTTAAGAGTTTCTGGTTTAGAAAGGGCTTGAGGCAGCTAAGACTGCTGTAGTCACCTTGGACCTAACTCAAAAGAGAAATGCCATCTTTAACATCCTCTACTCCCATATTGGGAGGTGTAACAGCTATGGAGATTGCTGTAAGCCATTAATAGTTATTTTTTATATATTAAGAAAAGGGGATCTGTGGGAGCCCATTCTCGGGTTCCTCGTGGCTTTACTCAGCAGGTCCGCATAGAGGATGATTGGGACCACGGGCCTGAGTGCAGGTGTCTGAAATGGTCTGCACTTGGCTGTGCTAAGGGAAGAGGTCTTTTGCTCCACCCCTTGGCATCTCTATAAAAACCCTGGGGCAGAGACAGTCGGGGCCAGTTGGAATAGGTTCCAGGCCCTCTCGAGGCTATCCTTTATTTTCTATCTGTGTATCTCCCCAAGATTCTCCGCAATTAATCCTTCTATCTAATATTTCCTGCTGCTCGTACTCAAAAAAAACTCTGGGCAACTGTGGGGGTGGTGGGTAAAGGCCCCACACATATCTCTATCTCTATCTCTATATCCAGCATCCCAATTCTTCCTCACTTCATGCCTCAACTTCACAGTTTATAGGTCTCCATTCTGACTTCCAGCTCATATTGGTTATTCATGGCCTCTCGGAACCACTGGTTAATTTTTTTTTAAAAAATCAATCTTGGCTGTAGCTCACAATTTCTCCATCTAGGACACTTGTATAAAAAGTGTCATTATCGTGCAGGGGCAGTTGTGGGGTTCGACACTAATCTGAGAACTTGGGAGGCAAATGAGGCAGGAGGACTCTCTGAATTTGAGACCAGCCTGACCTAAAAAGGCGAGTTCCAGGACAGCCAAGACTACAGAGAGAAACCCTGTGTTGAAAAACCAAGAAACACCAAAACAAAACAGGAAAAAGTTGACATGAGATAAAACTTGTGAGGTGTGAAATTATGGCTTTCTGTCCTCTGTGTGCTCCCAGCCCACTCTCATGGCTCAGAGAGCCATATACAGGAGGCCAGAGGAGTGAAATATATGAGGAAAAGAAAAGATCAGGAGAGAGTGGACTCATGTAAAAGGAATGGGGGAACGGGAGTCGAACTTAAAGACTCAGTGGTGGTAGTCTAGGGTTCTGACTTAAAGCCACACACTGAACCTTGCCCCAGGGGGAGCTAAGGTGACTTGTGAGACTGCTGTGACCTCTGTTAAACACTCCTGAAGTCAGGACTTAAGAATGTAGCTATATCCACTTCCAAGGAGCCAAGACTCTCAGACCTGGTTAAAACTGCCCTCCTTGTGTGAACCTCCAGTTCTCATAACCACAGTAAACTGCCATTTAAGGGACCCGACACTTTCAGACCTCCCCTAAAAATCCTCCTTGTGACCCAACTCACTATTGGTTGGGTGGACCACGTGAGGAATGTCAATCATCTCTGCAAAGCCCTGTAATGCTTTGGCCCAGTACCTGACACATATCACCTCCTCAATAAATGTCTGTATTCCTTACATGTTCTGTGTAAGGTCCTACACGGGAGATAGGTGAGAAGAATGAAGAAATCACCCGGTCCATCACTACCTGATTTTTGGGTATTTGTAGCCATTGGAACAATAGCTGTTGTAATATTTTAATAGTGATTTATTTATTTCTATTTTATGTGCATTGGTATTTATTTCTGTATGCATGTCTGTGTGAGGGTGTCGGTTCCTTGGGAACTGGTGTTACAGACCATTGTGAGTTGTCATGTGGGTGCTGCCAATTGAACCGTGGTCCTCTGGGAAGAGTAGCCTGTGCTCTGAAACACTGAGTCATCTCTCCAGCCCTAGCTGCTATAATCTTACATAACCTTTTTGAGTTTTATTTTTGGTTGATATATTTGCACATACATGGGATGAGTGATGTATTTGGGTTCATTGGATAATGATACATAGGAGTCTCGCATTTGGGTACCAAAAAGCTCAAAAATAACTTAAGACAATCAGGGAAATCAGGCGGGAAAGGGTATTGAACACCAGGAATCAAACCTAAGGTCTTCTACACAGTGAATCCAGAATTCTGACTCTAGGTGATAATCCCAGGGAGCATTGTACCCTCTCAAATGGCATACAAAAGACTATGACCTATGCTAAAGAGTACTAGTGGTGTCAAGACAGATAACCTAGCTAAACCCATCTCCACAGACCTAAGACTCAGAACACTGTACTTCTATCTTAGGACAGTAGGGAACAAATAGTGAGCAATGAACTGTTTAAAAGTATAAGAACAAGGTTTAAATGTGCTGATCTAACAGATTCAAGACATATTCCTATCACTGTCTCTGTCTCTATCTCTATCTCTAACTCTATCTCTTCATCTCCATCTGCATCATCTCCATCTCCATCATCTCCATCTCCATCATCTCCATCTCCATTTCCATCTCCATCATCTCCAACTCCATCTCCATCTCCATCATCTCCAACTCCATCATCTCCATCTTCATCTCCATCATCTCCATCATCTCCATCTCCATCATCTCCATCTCTATCATCTCCGTCATCTCCATCTCCATCATCTCCATCATCTCCATCATTATCTCCATCATCATCTCCTCCATCTCCATCTCCATCATCTCCATCTCCATCATCTCCATCTCCATCATCTCCATCATCTCCATCATCTCCATCTCCATCATCTCCATCTCCATCATCTCCATCATCTCCATCATCTCCATCTCCATCATCTCCATCTCCATCATCTCCATTTCCATCTCCATCATCTCCATCTCTATCTCCATCATCTCGATCTCTATTATCTCTGCCATCTCGATCATTTTCATCTCTATCATCTCCTCCATCTCTATCATGTCCTCCATCTCCATCATCTCTATCATCTCCATCTCTATCATCTCTATCATCTCCATCTTCTCCATCTCTATCATCTCCATCTTCTCCATCTCCATCATCTCCATCTTCTCCATCTCTATCATCTCTATCTCTATCTCTCTCTGGCATCCCAATTCTTCCTCTCTTCACACCTTACGTCCACAGTTTCTAGGTCTCCATTCTGACTTCCAGCTCATTCATTGGATAATCATGGCCTCTCCAAAAGATTGGTTAATTTCTTATTCAATCAATCTTTGCTGTAGCTCACAAACTCTCCATCTAGGACACTTGTTTTAAAAGCGTCAGTATCGTGCAGGGGCAGTTGTGGGGATCGACACAAATCTGAGCACTTGGGAGGCAAATGAGGCAGGAGGACTCTCTGAATTTGAGACTACAAAGCCTAGTTCGAGGACAGCCAAGACTACAAAGAGAAACCCTGAATTGAATAACCAAGAAACACCAAAACAAAACAGGAAAAAGTTGACATGAGATAAAACTTGTGAGGTGTGAAATTATGTCTTTTTGTCCTCTGTTTCCTCCCATCCCTCTCACATGGCTCAGAGAGCAATATACAGGAGGCCAGAGGAGTGAAATGTATGAGGAAAAGAAAAGATCAGGAGAGAGTAGACTCAGGAAAAAGGAATGGGGGAAGGGGAGTCGAACTTAAAGACTCAGCGGTGGTAGTCTAGGGCTCTGACTTAAAGCCACACACTGAACCTTGCCCCAGGGACAGCTAAGGTGATTTGTGAGACTGCTGTGAGCTCTGTTAAACACTCCTGAAGTCAGGACTTAAGAATGTAGTTAGATCCACTTCCAAGGACCAGAATTCTCAGACCTGGTTAAAAGTGCCCTCCTTGTGTGAACCTCCAGTTCTCAAAACCACAGTAAACTGCCATTTAAGGGACCCGACACTTTGAGATCTCCCCTAAAAATCCTCCTTGTGACCGAACTCACTATTGGTTGGGTGGATCACGTGAGGAATGTCAGTCATCTCTGCAAAGTCCTGTAATGCTTTGGCCCAGTACCTGACACATATCACCTCCTCAATAAATGTCTGTATTCCTTAGATGTTCTGTGTAAGGTCCTACGCGGGTGATAGGTGAGAAGATTGAAGAAATTACCCAGTCGATCACTACCTGATTTTTGGGCATTTGTAGCCATAGGAACAATAGCTGCTGTAATATTTTAAAAGTGATTTATTTATTTCTATTTTATGTGCATTGGTATTAATTTCTGTATGCATGTCTGTGTGAGGGTGTCGGTTCCTTGGGAACTGGAGTTACAGACAGCTATGAGTTGTCATGTGGGTGCTGCCAATTGAACCATGGTCCTCTGGGAAGAGCAAGCAGCCTGTGCTCTGAACCACTGAGTCATCTCTACAGGCCTAGCTGCTACAATCGTACATAACCTTTTTGAGTTTTATTTTTGGTGGATATATTTGCACATATGTGGGATGAGTGAACTATTTGGGTTCATTGGATAATGATTCATAGGAATCTTGGGTTTGCATACAAAAAAGCTCAAAAATAACTTAAGAAAATCAGGGAAATCAGGCGGCAAAGGGAATTGAACACCAGGAATCGAACCTAAGGTCTTCTACACAGTGAATCCAGAACTCTGACTCTAGGCGATAATCCCAGGGAGCATTGTACCCTCTCAAATGCCATACAAAAGACTATGACCTATTCTAAGGAGTACTAGTGTTGTCAAGACAGATAACCTAGCTAAACCCATCTCCACAGACCTAAGACTCAGAACACTGTACTTCTATCTTAGGACAGTAGGGAACAAATAGTGAGCAATGAACTGTTTATCTAAAAACATAATAACAAGGTTTAAATGTGCTGATCTAACAGATTCAAGACATATTCATATCTCTATCTCTATCTATATCGTTATATGCGGCATCCCTATTCTTCCACACTTCATACCTCAACTTCAAAGTTTATAGGTCTCCATTCTGACTTCCAGCTCATTCATTGGTTATTCATGGCCTCTCCAAACCACTGGTTAATTTTTTTAAAATCAATCTTGGTGTAGCTCAAAATCTCTCCATCTAGGACACTTGTTTTAAAAGTGTCAGTATCGAGCAGGGGCAGTTGTGGGGTTCGACACTAATCTGAGCACTTGGGAGGCAAATGAGGCAGGAGGACTCTCTGAATTTGAGATGAGCCTGATCTAGTTCCAGAATAGCCAAGACTACAGAGAGAAACCCTGTGATGAAAAACGAAGAAACACCAAAACAAAACAGGAAAATGTTGACATGAGATAAAACTTGTGAGGTGTGAAATTATGGCTTTTTTTCCTCTGTTTCCTCCCATCCCTCTCACATGGCTCAGAGAGGAATATACAGGAGGCCAGAGGAGTGAAATGTATGAGGAAAAGAAAAGATCAGGAGAGAGTGGACTCATGAAAAAGGAATGGGGAAAAGGGAGTCGAACTTAAAGACTCAGTGTTGGTAGTCTAGGGCTCTGACTTAAAGCCACCCACTGAACCTTGCCCCAGGGGAGGCTAAGGTGACTTGTGAGACTGCTGTGAAGTCTGTTAAGCACTCCTGAAGTCAGGACTTAAGAATGTAGCTAGATCCACTTCCAAGGATCCCAGACTCTCAGACCTGGTTAAAAGTGCCCTCCTTGTGTGAACCTCCAGTTCTCAAAACCACAGTAAACTGCCATTTAAGGGACCCAACACTTTAAAATCTCCCCTAAAAATCCGACTTGTGACACAACTGACTGTTGGTATGAGGATCCCGTGAGGAATATCAATCATCTTTGCAAAGCCCTGTAATGCTTTGGCCCAGTACCTGACACATATCACTTCCTCAATAGATGTTTGTATTCCTTAGATGTTCTGTGTAAGGTCCTATACCAGAGGTAGGTGAGAGGAAGGAAGAAATCACCCGGTCCATCTCTACTGGATTTTTGGGTATTTGTAGCCATCGGAACAATAGCTGCTGTAACATTTTAAAAGTGATCTATTTAGTTCTATTTTATGTGCATTGGTATATTTTTCTGAATGCGTGTCTGTGTAACGGTGTCGTGTCCTCAGGAACTGGAGTTACAGACCGTTGTGAGTTGTCATGTGGGGATTGCCAATTGAACCATGATCCTCTGGGGAAGAGGAGCCTGTGCTCTGAACCACTGAGTCATCTGTCCAGCCCTAGCTGCTATAATCCTACGTAACCTTATTGAGTTTAATTTTTGGTTGATATATTTGCACATATATGGGATAAGTGATGTATTTGGGTTCACTGGATAATGATACATAGGAGTCTTACATTTGAGAACAAAAAAGCTCAAAAATAACATAAGAAAATCAGGGAAATCAGGCAGCAAAGGGAATTGAACACCAGGAATCGAACCTATGGTCTTCTACACATTGAACCCAGAATTCTGACTCTAAGCGATAATCCCAGGGAGCATTGTACTCTCTCAAATGGCATACAAAAGACTATGACCCATGCTAAGGAGTACTAGTGGTGTCAAGACAGATAACCTAGCTAAACCCATCTCTACAGACCTAAGACTCAGAACACTGTACTTCTATCTTAGGACAGTAGGGAACAAATAGTGAGCAATGAAGTGTTTATCTAAAAATATAATAAAAAGTTTTTTAATGTGCTGATCTAACAGATTCAAGACATATCCATATCTCTATCTCTATCTCTATCTGTATCTCTATCTCTATAGCTATATGTGGCATCCCAATTCTTCCTAACTTCATGCCTCAACTTCACAGTTTATAGGTCTTCATTCTGACTTCCAGCTCATTCATTGGTTATTCATGGCCTATCAAAACCACTGCTTAATTTTTTTTAAATCAATCTTGGCTGTAGTTCACAATCTTTCCATCTAGGACACTTGTTTTAAAAGTGTCAGTATCGTGCAGGGGCAGTTGTGCGTTTCGACACTAATCTGAGCACTTGGGAGGCAAATGAGGCAGGAGGACTCTCTGTTTTTGAGAGTACAAAGCCGAGTTCCAGGACAGCCAAGACTACAGAGAGAAACTCTGTGTTGGAAAACCAAGAAACACCAAAACAAAACAGGAAAAAGTTGACATGAGATAAAACTTGTGAGGTGTGAAATTATGGCTGTTTGTCCTCTGTTTCCTCCCATCCCTCTCACATGGCTCAGAGAGCCATATACAGGAGGCCAGAGGAGTGAAATGTATGAGGAAAAGAAAAGATCAGGAGAGAGTGGACTCTTGAAAAAGGAATGCGGGAAGGGGAGTCGAAATTAAAGACTCAGCTGTGGTAGTCTAGGGCTCTGACTGAAAGCCACCCACTGAACCTTGCCCCAGGGGCAGCTAAGGTGACTTGTGAGACTGCTGTGAGCTCTGTTAAACACTCCTGAAGTCAGGATTTAGAATGTAGCTAGATCCACTTCCAAGGACCTGAGATTCTCAGACCCGGTTTAAACTGCCTTTCTTGTGTGAACATCCAGTTCTCAAAACCACAGTAAACTGCCATTTAAGGGACCCGACACTTTGAGATCTCCCCTAAAAATCTTCCTTGTGACCCAACTCACTATTGGTTGGGTGGAACACGTGAGGAATGTCAATCATCTCTGCAAAGACCTGTAATGCTTTCGCCCAGTACCTGACACATATCACCTCCTCAATAAATGTCTGAATTCCTTAGATGTTCTGTGTAAGGTCCTACACGGGAGATAGTTGAGAAGATTGAAGAAATCACCAGGTCCATCACTACTGGATTTTTGGGTATTTGTAACCATAGGAACAATAGCTGCTGTAATATTTTAAAAGTGATTTATTTATTTTTGTTTTATGTGCATTGGTATTAATTTTTGTATGCATGTCTGTGCGAGGGTTTCGTGTCCTCAGGAATTGGAGTTACAGACCGTTGTGAGTTGTCATGGGGGTGCTGCCAATTGAACCGTGGTCCTCTGGGAAGAATAGCCTGTGCTCTGAACCGCTGAGTCATCTCTCCAGCCCTAGCTGCTATAATTCTACGTAACATTTTGAGTTTTATTTTTGGTTGATAAATTTGCAAATACATGGGTTGAGTGATTTGTTTGGGTTCACTGGATGATACATAGGAGTCTTACATTTGGGAACCAAAAAGCTTAAAAATAACTTAAGAAAATCAGGGAAATCAGGCAGCAAAGGGAATTGAACACCAGGAATTGAACCTATGGTCTTCTACACATTGAACCCAGAATTCTGACTCTAAGTGATAATCCCAGGGAGCATTGTACTCTCTCAAATGGCATACAAAAGACTATGACCCATGCTAAGGAGTACTACTGGTATCAAGACAGATAACCTAGCTAAACCCGTCTCCACAGACCAAAGACTCAGAACACTGTACTTCTATCTAAGGACACTTGGGAACAAATAGTGAGCAATGAACTGTTTATCTAAAAATATAAGAACAAGGTTTAAATGTGCTGATCTAACAGATTCAAGTCATATCCATATCTCTATCTCTATCTCTATCTCTATCTCTATCTCTATCTCTATCTCTATCTCTATCTCTATCTCTATCTCTATCTCTATCTCTATATCCGGCATCCCAATTCTTCCTCACTTCATGCCTCAACTTTACAGTTTCTCTGTCTCCATTCTGACTTCCAGCTCATTCATTGGATATTCATGGCATCGGCAATCCACTGGTTAAGTTTTCTTTTTAATTTAATCTTGACTGTAGCTCACAAGCTCTCTATCTAGGACACTTGTTTTAGAAGTGTCAGTATCATGCAGGGGCAGTTGTGGGCTTTCGACACTAACCTGAGCACTCAGGAAGGCTAATGAGGCAGGACGACTCTCTGAATTTGAGAACAGCCTGATCTACAAAGCCGAGTTCTAAGACAGTCAAGACTACACAGAGAAACCCTGTGTTGAAAAAACAAAAACCACAAAAAAAAACAGGATAAAGTTGACATGAGATAAAACTTGTGAGGTCGGAAATTATGGCTCTTTTTCCTTTTCCTCCCATCCTACTCACATGGCTCAGAGAGCCATATACAGGAGGTGATGAGAAAAATGTGTTTAGAAAACAAAAGGTCAGGAGAGATTGGACTCATAAATAGGGAAAGGGGAAGGGGGTTTTGAACTTAAAGACTCAGCTGTGGTAGTTTAGGACTCTGACTTAAAGCCACACACTGAGCCTTTCCCCAGGGGCAGCAAAGGTAACTTGTGAGAGTGCTGTGAAGTCTGTTAAACATTCCTGAAGTCAGGACTTAAGAATGTAGCTAGATCCACTTACAAGGAGCCGAGACTCTCAGACCTGGTTAAAAGTGCCCTCCTTGTGTGAACCTCCAGTTCTCAAAACCTCAGTAAACTGCCATTTAAGGGACCCGACACTTTGAGATCTCCCCTAAAAATCCTCCTTGTGACCCAACTCACTATTGGTTGGGTGGATCACGTGAGGAATGTCAATGATCTCTGCAAAGACCTGTAATGCTTTGGCCCAGTACCTGACACATATCACCTCCTCAATAAATGTCTGAATTCCTTAGAAGTTCTGTGTAAGGTCCTACGCGGGAGATAGGTGATAAGAATGAGGAAATCACCCGGTCCTTCACTACTGGATTTTTAGGTATTTGTAGCCATAGGAACAATAGCTGCTGTAATATTTTAAATGTGATTTATTTATTTCTATTTTATGTGCATTGGTATTAATTTCTGTGTGCATGTCTTTGTGAGGGTGTCGGATCCTCAGGAACTGGAGTTACAGACCGTTGTGAGTTGTCATGTGGGGACTGCCAATTGAAACATGGTCTTCTGGGAAGAGGAGCCTGTGCTCTGAAACACTGAGTCATCTCTCCAGCCCTAGCTGCTCTAATCCTATGTAACCTTTTTGAGTTTAATTTTTGGTTGATATATTTGCACATACATGGGATGAGTGATGTATTTGGGTTCACTGGATAATGATATATAGGAGTCTCATATT
Organism: Peromyscus eremicus; assembly: GCF_949786415.1. NCBI lineage: Eukaryota > Metazoa > Chordata > Mammalia > Rodentia > Cricetidae > Peromyscus > Peromyscus eremicus. Next base: position 19,542,738 of record NC_081439.1, on the reverse strand, counting down.
TGGGAACCAAAAAGCTCAAAAATAACTTAAGATAATCAGGGAAATCAGGCGGCAAAGGGAATTGAACACCTGAATCGAACCGATGGTCTTCTACACAGTGAACCCAGACCTCAGACTCTAGGCGATAATCCCAGGGAGCATTGTACCCTCTCAAATGCCATACAAAAGACTATGACCTATTCTCAGGAGTACTAGTGGTGTCAATACAAATAACCTAGCTAAACCCATCTCCACAGACCAAAGACTCAGAACACTGTACTTCTATCTAAGGAACCTAGGGAACAAATAGTGAGCAATGAACTGTTTATCTAAAAATATAAGAACAAGGTTTAAATGTGCTGATCTAACAGATTCAACACATATCCATATCTCTATCTCCATCTCTATCTCTATAGCTACATGAGGCATCCCAATTCTTCCTCACTTCATGCCTCCACTTCACAGTTTCTAGGTCTCCATTCTGACTTCCAGTTCATTCATTGGTTATTCTTGGTTATTCGTGGCCTATCCAAACCACTCGTTATTTTTTTTTAAATCAATCTTTGAGGTAGCTCACAACCTCTCCATGTAGAACACTTGTTTTAAAAGTGTCAGTATTGTGCAGGGGCAGTTGTGGGGTTGGACACTAATCTGAGCACTTGGGAGGCAAATGAGGCAGGAGGACTCTCTGATTTGAGACTAGAAAGTCGAGTTCCAGGACAGCCAAGACTACAGAGAGAAACCCTGTGTTGGAAAACCAAGAAACACCAAAACAAAACAGGAAAAAGTTGACATGAGATAAAACTTGTGAGGTGTGAAATTATGGCTATTTGTCCTCTGTTTCCTCCCATCCCTCTCACATGGCTCAGAGAGCCATATACAGGAGGCCAGAGGAGTGAAATGTATGAGGAAAAGAAAAGATCAGGAGAGAGTGGACTCATGAAAAAGGAATGGGGGAAGGAGAGTCGAACTTAAAGACTCAGTGTTGGTAGTCTAGGGCTCTGACTTAAAGCCACACACTGAACCTTGCCCAGGGGCAGCTAACGTGACTTGTGAGACTGCTGTGAGCTCTGTAAAACACTCCTGAAGTCAGGACTTAAGAATGTAGCTAGATCCACTTCCAAGGACCTGAAACTCTCAGACCCGGTTTAAACTGCCTTCCTTGTGTGAACATCCAGTTCTCAAAACCACAATAAACTGGCATTTAAGGGACCCGACACTTTGAGATCTCCCTTAAAAATCCTCCATGTGACCCAACTCACTATTGGTTGGGTGGATCACGTGAGGAATGTCAATCATCTCTGAAAAGCCCTGTAATGCTTTGGCCCTGTACCTGACACATATCACTTCCTCAATAGATGTTTGTATTCCTTAGATGTTCTGTGTAAGGTCCTATGCCTGAGGTAGGTGAGAAGTTTGAAGAAATCACCTGGTCCATCTCTACTGGATTTTTGGGTATTTGTAGCCATAGGAACAATAGCTGCTGTAATGTTTTAAAAGTGATTTATTTATTTGTATTTTATGTGCATTGGTATTAATATCTGTATGCATGTCCGTGTGAGGGTGTCGGGTCCTCATGAACTGGAGTTACAGACCTTTGTGAGTTGTCATGTCTGTGCTGCCAATTGAATCATGGTCCTCTGGGAAGATCAGCCTGTGCTCTGAACCACTGAGTCATCTGTCCAGCCCTAGCTGCTATAATCCTCCGTTACCTTTTTGAGTTTAATTTTTGGTTGATATATTTGCCCATATATGGGATGAGTGAACTATTTGGGTTCAATGGATAATGATACATAGGAGTCTCGCATTTGGGAACCCAAAAGCTCAAAAATAACTTAAGACAATCAGGGAAATCAGGCGGCAAAGGGAATTGAACACCAGGAATTGAACCTATGGTCTTTTACACAGTGAACCCAGACCTCTGACTCTAGGAGATAATCCCAGGGAGAATTGTACCCTCTCAAATGCCATACAAAAGACTAAGACCTATTCTAAGGAGTACTAGTGCTGTCAAGACAGATAACCTAGCTAAACCCATCTCCACAGACCTAAGACCCAGAACACTGTCCTTCTATCTTAGGACAGTAGGGAACAAATAGTGAGCAATGAACTGTTTATCTAAAAATATAAGAGCAAGTTTTAAATGTGCTGATCTAACAGATTCAAGACATTATCTCTATCTCTATCTCTATCTCTATCTCTATCTCTATCTCTATCTCTATCTCTGCCTCTATCTCTATAGCTATTCGTGGCATCCCAGTTCTTCCTAACTTTATGTGTCAACTTCACAGTTTATAGGTCTCCATTCTGACTTCCAGCTCATGCATTGGGTACTCATGGCCTATCCAAACCACTCGTTATTTTTTTTATATCAATCTTTGCTGTAGCTCACAATCCCTCCATCTAGGACACTTGTTTTAAAAGTGTCAGTATCGTGCAGGGGCAGTTGTGGGGTTCGACACTAATCTGAGCACTTGGGAGGCACATGAGGCAGGAGGACTCTCTGTTTTTGAGAGTACAAAGCCGAGTTCCAGGACAGCCAAGACTTCAGGGAGAAAAAGTGTGTTGAAAAACCAAGAAACACCAAAACAAAACAGGAAAAAGTTGACATGAGATAAAACTTGTGAGGTGTGAAATTATGGCTATTTGTCCTCTGTTTCCTCCCATCCCTCTCACATGGCTCAGAGAGCCATATACAGGAGGCCAGAGGAGTGAAATGTATGAGGAAAAGAAAAGATCAGGAGAGAGTGGACTCATGAAAAAGGAATGGGGGAAGGAGAGTCGAACTTAAAGACTCAGTGTTGGTAGTCTAGGGCTCTGACATAAAGCCACCCACTGAACCTTGCCCCAGGGGCAGCTAAGGTGACTTGTGAGACTGCTGTGAGCTCTGTTATACACTCCTGATGTCAGGACTTAGAATGTAGCTAGATCCACTTCCAAGGACCTGAAACTCTCAGACCCGGTTTAAACTGCCTTCCTTGTGTGAAACTCCAGTTCTCAAAACCACAGTAAACTGCCATTTAAGGGACCCGACACTTTGAGATCTCCCCTAAAAATCCTACTTATGACTCAACTCACTATTGGTTGAGTGGATCACATGAGGAATGTCAATCATCTCTGTAAAGACCTGTAATGCTTTGGCCCAGTACCTGACACATATCACTTTCTCAATAGATGTTTGTATTCCTTAGATATTCTGTGTAAGGTCCTATGCCGGAGGTAGGTGAGAAGATTGAAGAAATCAGCCAGTCCATCTCTACTGGATTTTTGGGTATTTGTAGCCATCGGAACAATAGCTGCTGTAACATTTTAAAAGTGATTTACTTAGTTCTATTTTATGTGCATTGATATATTTTTCTGAATGCATGTCTGTGTGAGGGTGTCGTGTCCTCAGGAACTGGAGTTACAGACCGTTGTGAGTTGTCATGTGGGGACTGGCAACTGAACCATGTTCCTCTGGGAAGAGGAGCCTGTGCTCTGAACCACTGAGTCATCTGTCCAGCCCTAGCTGCTATAATCCTACGTAACCTTTTTGAGTTTAATTTTTGGTTGATATATTTGCACATACATGGGATGACTGATGTATTTGGGTTCACTGGATAATGATACATAGGAGTCTTGCATTTGGGAACCAAAAAGCTCAAAAATAACTTAAGACAATCAGGGAAATCAGGTGGCAAAGGGAATTTAACACCAGGAATCAAACCTATGGTCTTCTACACAGTGAACGCAGAATTCTGACTCTAAGTCATAAACCCAGGGAGCATTGTATCCTCTCAAATGGCATGCAAAAGACTATGACCCATGCTAAGGAGTACTAGTGTTGTCAAAACAGATAACCTAGCTAAACCCATCTCCACAGACCAAAGACTCAGAACACTGTACTTCTATCTAAGGACCCTAGGGAACAAATAGTGAGAAATGAACTGTTTATCTAAAAATATAAGAACAAGCTTTAAATGTGCTGATCTAACAGATTCAAGTCATAACCATATCTCTATCTCTATCTCTATCTCTATCTCTATCTCTATCTCTATCTCTATCTCTATAGCTATATCTGGCATCCCAATTCTTCCTCACTTCATGCCTCAACTTCACAGTTTCTCGGTCTCCATTCTGACTTCCAGCTCATTCATTGGATATTCATGGCATCGGCAATCCACTGGTTAAGTTTTCTTTTTAATTGAATCTTGACTGTAGCTCACAAGCTCTCTATCTAGGACACTTGTTTTAATAGTGTCAGTATGTTGCAGGGGCAGTTGTGGGGTTTCGACACTAATCTGAGCACTCAGGAAGACTAATGCGGCAGGAGGACTCTCTGAATTTGAGACCAGCCTGATCTACAAAGCCGAGTTCCAAGACAGTCAAGACTACACAGAGAAACCCTGTGTTGAAAAATCAAAAACCACCAAAACAAAACAGGAAAAAGTTGACATGAGATAAAACTTGTGAGGTCTGAAATTATGGCTGTTTGTCCTCTGTTTCCTCCCATCCTTCTCACATGGCTCAGAGAGCCATATACAGGAGGTGATGAGAAAAATGTATTTAGAAAAAAAAAGGTCAGGAGAGATTTGACTCATAAATAGGGAAAGGGGAAGGGGGTTTTGAACTTAAAGACTCAGCTGTGGTAGTTTAGGACTCTGACTTAAAGCCACACACTGAGCCTTGCCCCAAGGGCAGCTAAGGTGACTTGTGAGACTGCTGTGAAGTCTGTTAAACACTCCCAAAATCAGGACTTAAGAATGTAGTTAGATCCACTTCCAAGGAGCCGAGACTCTCAGACCTGGTTAAAAGTGCCCTCCTTGTGTGAACCTCCAGTTCTCAAAACCACAGTAAACTGCCATTTAAGGGACCCGACACTTTGAGATCTCCCCTAAAAATCCTCCTTGTGACCCAACTCACTATTGGTTGGGTGGATCACGTGAGGAATGTTAATCAACTCTGCAAAGACCTGTAATGCTTTGATTCCAATACCTGACACATATCACCTCCTCAATAAATGTCTGAATTCCTTAGATGTTCTGTGAAAGGTCCTATGCGGGAGATAGGTGAGAGGAATGAAGAAATCACCCGGTCCATCACTACTGGATTTTTGGGTATTTTTAGCCATAGGAACAATGTGCTATAATATTTTAAAAGTGATTTTTTTATTTGTATTTTATGTGCATTGGTATTAATTTCTATATGCATGTATTTGTGAGGGTGTTGGGTCCTCAGGAACTGGAGTTACAGACCATTGTGAGTTGTCATGTAGGGACTGCCAATTGAACCTCTTTCCTCTGGGAAGAGAAGCCTGTGCTCTGAACCACTGAGTCATCTCTCCTGCCCTATCTGCTACAATCCTCCGTAACCTTTTTGAGGTTTATTTTTGGTTGATATATTTGCACATATATGGGATGAGTGACCTATTTGGGTTCATTGGATAATGATACATAGGAGTCTCGCATTTGGGAACAAAAAAAGCTGAAAAATAACTTAAGAAAATCAGGGAAATCAGGCGGCAAAGGGAATTGAACACCAGGAATCGAACCTAGGTCTTCTACACAGTGAACCCAGACCTCTGACTCTAGGCGATAATCCCAGGGAGCATTGTACCCTCTCAAATGGCATACAAAAGACTAAGTCCTATTCTAAGGAGTATTAGTAGTGTGAAGACAAATAACCTAGCTAAACCCATCTCCACAGACCTAAGACCCAGAACACTGTACTTCATCTAAGACAGTAGGGAACAAATAGTGAGCAATGAACTGTTTATCTAAAAATATAATAAGAAGGTTTAAATGTGCTGATCTATGGGATTCAAGACATATCTCTATCTCTATCTCTATCTCTATCTCTATCTCTATCTCTATCTCTATCTCTATCTCTATCTCTATCTCTATCTCTATAGGTATAAGCGGCATCCCAATTCTTCGTCACTTTATGCCTCAACTTCACAGTTTATAGGTCTCCATTCTGACTTCCAGCTTATGCATTGGGTACTCATGGCCTATCCAAACCACTGGTTAAATTTCTTTATATCAATTTTGCTGTAGCTCACAATCTCTTTATATAGCACAGTTGTTTTAAAAGTGTCAGTATGGTGCAGGGGCAGTTGTGGGGTTCGACACTAATCTGCGCACTTGGGAGGCACATGAGGCAGGAGGACTCTCTGAATTTGAGAGTACAAAGCCGAGTTCCAGGACAGCCAAGACTACAGAGAGAAAAACTGTGTTGAAAAACCAAGAAACACCAAAACAAAACAGGAAAAAGTTGACATGAGATAAAACTTGTGAGGTGTCAAATTATGGCTTTTTGTCCTTTTTTTCCTCCTACCCTCTCACATGGCTCAGAGAGCCATATACAGGAGGCCAGAGGAGTGAAATGTATGAGGAAAAGAGAAGATCAGGAGAGAGTGGACTCAAGAAGAAGGAATGGGGGAAGGGGAGTCGAAATTAAAGACTCAGCTGTGGTAGTCTAGGGCTCTGACTGAAAGCCACCCACTGACCCTTGCCCCAGGGACAGCTAAGGTGACTTGTGAGACTGCTGTGAGCTCTGTTAAACACTCCTGAAGTCAGGATTTAGAATGTAGCTAGATCCACTTCCAAGGACCTGAGATTCTCAGACCCGGTTTAAACTGCCTTTCTTGTGTGAACATCCAGTTCTCAAAACCACAGTAAACTGCCATTTAAGGGACCCGACACTTTGAGATCTCCCCTAAAAATCCTCCTTGTGACCCAACTCACTATTGGTTGGGTGGATCACGTGAGGAATGTCAATCATCTCTGCAAAGACCTGTAATGCTTTGGCCCAGTACCTGACACATATCACCTCCTCAATAAATATCTGAATTCCTTAGATGTTCTGTGCAAGGCCCTACACGGGAGATAGGTGAGAAGAATGAAGAAATCACCTGGTCCATCACTACTGGATTTTTGGGTATTTGTAGCCATAGGAACAATAGCTGCTGTAATATTTTAAAAGTGATTTATTTACTTGTATTTTATGTGCATTGGTATTAATTTCTGTATGCATGTCCGTGTGAGAGTGTCAGGTCCTCATGAACTGGAGTTACAGACCTTTGTGAGTTGTCATGTCTGTGCTGCCAATTGAATCATGGTCTCTGGGAAGAGCAGCCTGTGCTCTGAACCACTGAGTCATCTGTCGAGCCCTAGCTGCTATAAATCTCCGTTACCTTTTTGAGTTTAATTTTTGGTTGATATATTTGCCCATATGTGGGATGAGTGAACTATTTAGGTTCAATGGATAATGACACATAGGAGTCTCGCATTTGCCAACCAAAAAGCTCAAAAATAACTTAAGACAATCAGGGAAATCAGGCAGCAAAGGGTATTGAACACCAGGAATCGAACCTATGGTCTTCTACACAGTGAACCCAGACCTCTGACTCTAGTAGATAATCCCAGGGAGCATTGTACCCTCTCAAATGGCATACAAAAGACTATGACCTATTTTAAGGAATACTAGTGGTGTCAAGACAGATAACCTAGCTAAAGCCATCTCCACAGACCTAAGACCCAGAACACTGTACTCCTATCTTAGGACAGTAGGGAACAAACTGTTTGCAATGAACTGTTTATCTAAAAATATAAGAACAAGGTTTAAATGTGCTGATCTAACAGATACAAGACATATCCATATCTCTATTTCTATCTCTATCTCTATAGCTAGATGAGGCATCCGAATACTTCCTGACTTCATGCCTCAATTTCACAGTTTATAGGTCTCCATTATGACTTCCAATTCATTCATTGGGTATTCATGACCTATCCAAACCACTGGTTAATTTTTTTTAAATCAATCTTTGAGGTAGCTCATAATCTCTCCATCTAGAACTCTTGTTTTAAAAGCGTCAGTATCATGCAGGGGCAGTTGTGGGGTTCGACACTAATATGAGCACTTGGGAGGCACATGAGGCTGAGGACTCTCTGAATTTGAGACTACATAGTCGAGTTCTAGGACAGCCAAGACTTCAGAGAGAATCCCTGTGTTGAAAAACCAAAAACAACAAAACAAAACAGGAAAAAGCTGACATGAGATAAAACTTGTGAGATGTGAAATTATGGCTATTTGTCCTCTGTTTCCTCCCATCCCTCTCACATGGCTCAGAGAGGAATATACAGGAGGCCATAGGAGTCAAATGTATGAAAAAAGAAAAGATCAGGAGTGGGTGGACTCAAGAATGAATGGGGGAAGGGGAGTCGAACTTAAAGACTCAGAGGTGGTAGTCTAGGGCTCTGACTTAAAGCCACACACTGAACCTTGCCCCAGGGACAGCTAAGGTGACTTGTGAGACTGCTGTGATGTCTGTTAAACACTCCTGAGTCAGGACTTAAGAATGTAGCTAGATCCACTTCCAAGGAGCCGAGACTCTCAGAACTGGTTAAAAGTGCCCTCCTTGTGTGAAGCTCCAGTTCTCAAAACCACAGTAAACTGCCATTTAAGGGACCCGACACTTTGAGATCTCCCCTAAAAATACTCCTTGTGACCTAACTCCTTATTGGTTGGGTGGATCACATGAGGAATGTCAGTCATCTCTGCAAAGACCTGTAATGCTTTGGCCCAGTACCTGACACATATCATCTCCACAGTAAATGTCTGAATTCCTTAGATGTTCTGTGTAAGGCCCTATATGGGAGATAGGTGAGTAGAATGAAGAAATCACCCGGTCCATCACTACTGGATTTTTGGGTATTTGTAGCCATAGGAACAATAGCTGCTGTAATATTTTAAAGTGATTTATTTATTTCTATTTTATGTGCATTGGTATTAATTTCTGTATGCATGTCCGTGTGAGGGTGTCGGGTTCCCAGGAACTGGAGTTAGAGACCATTGTGAGTTGTCATGTGGGTGCTGCCAATTGAACCTGTGGTCCTCTGGGAAGAGCAGCCTGTGCTCTGAACCACTGAGTCATCTCTCCAGCCCTAGATGCTATAATCCTCCATTTCCTTTTTGAGTTTAATTTTTGGTTGATATATTTGCCCATACATAGGATGAGTGAACTATTTGGGTTCAATGGATACTGATACATAGGAGTCTCGCATTTGGGTACCAAAAAGCTCAAAAATAACATAAGAAAATCAGGGAAATCAGGCGGCCAAGGGAATTGAACACCAGGAATTGAACCTATGGTCTTCTACACAGTGAACCCAGAACTCTGACTCTAGGCCTAATTCCAGAGAGCATTGTACCCTCTCAAATGGCATACAAAAGACTATGACCTATTCTAAGGAGTACTAGTGTTGTCAAGACAGATAACCTAGCTAAACCCATCTCCACATACCTAAGACCCAGAACACTGTACTTCTATCTTGGACAGTAGGGCACAAATAGTGAGCAATAAACTGTGTATCTAAAAATATAAGAACAAGGTTTAAATGTGATGATCTAACAGATTCAGACATTTCCACATCTCTATCTCTATCTTTATCTCTATCTCTATCTCTATCTCTATAGCTGTATGTGGCATCCCAATTTTTCCTCACTTCATGCCTCAACTTCACAGTTTATAGGTCTCCATTCTGACTTCCAGTTCATTCATTGGGTATTCATGACATATCCAAACCACTGGTTATTTTTTTTAAATCAATCTTTGACGAAGCTCACAACCTCTCCATCTAGAACACTTGTTTTAAAAGCATCAGAATAATGCAGGGGCATATGTGGGGTTCGAAACTAATCTGAGCACTTGGGAGGCACGTGAGGCAGGAGGACTCTCTGAATTTGAGACTACAAAGCCGAGTTCCAGGACAGCCAAGACTTCAGAGAGAAAACCTGTGTTGAAAAACCAAGAAACACCAAAATAAAACAGGAAAAAGTTGACATGAGTTAAAACTTGTGAGGTGTGAAATTATGGCTTTTTGTCCTCTGTTTCTTTCCATCCCTCTCACATGGCTCAGAGAGGATAATACAGGAGGCCAGAGGAGTGAAATGTATGAGGAAAAGAAAAGATCAGGAGAGAGTGGACTCAAGAAGAAAGGATGGGGGAAGGGAGTCGAACTTAAAGACTCAGCTGAGGTAGTCTAGGGCTCTGACTTAAAGCCACACACTGAACCTTGCCCCAGGGACAGCTAAGGTGACTTGTGAGACTGCTGTGATGTCTGTTAAACACTCCTGAAGTCAGGACTTAAGAATTTAGCTAGATCCACTTCCAAGGAGCTGAGACTCTCAGAACTGGTTAAAAGTGCCCTCCTTGTGTGAAGCTCCAGTTCTCAAAACCACAGTAAACTGCCATTTAAGGGACCCGACACTTTGAGATCTCCCCTAAAAATCTTCCTTGTTACCCAACTCACTATTGGTTGGGCAGATCAGGAGAGGAATGTCAATCATCTCTGCAAAGACCTGTAATGCTTTGGCCCAGTACCTGACACATATCACCTCCACAATAAATGTCTGAATTCCTTAGATGTTCTGTGTAAGGCCCTACGCGGGAGATAGGTGAGAAGAATGAAGAAATCACCCGGTCCATCACTACTGGATTTTTGGGTATTTGTAGCCATAGGAACAATAGCTGCTGTAATATTTTAAAAGTGATTTATTTATTTCTATTTTATGTGCATTGGTATTAATTTCTGTATGCATGTCCGTGTGAGGTTGTCGGGTCCCCAGAAACTGGAGTAAAAGATCGTTGTGAGTTGTCATTTGTGTGCTGCCAATTGAACCGTGGTCCTCTGGGAAGAGCAGCCTGTGCTCTGAACCACTGAGTCTTCTGTCCAGCCGTAGCTGCTATAATCCTCCATTACCTTTTTGAGTTTAATTTTTGGTTGATATATTTGCACATATGTGGGATGAGTGAACTATTTAGGTTCAATGGATAATGATACATAGGAGTCTCGCATTTGGGAACCAAAAAGCTCAAAAATAACATAAGAAAATCAGGGAAATCAGGCTGCAAAGGGAATTGAACACCAGGACTCGAACCTATGGTCTTCTACACAGTGAACCCAGACCTCTGACTCTAGGCGATAATCCCAGGGAGCATTGTACCCTCTCAAATGGCATACAAAAGACTATGACCAATTCTAAGGAGTACTAGTGGTGTCAAGACATATAACCTAGCTAAACCCATCTCCACAGACCTATGACCCAGAGCACTGTACTTCTATCTTAGGAGAGTAGGGCACAAATAGTGAGCAATGAACTGTTTATCTAAAAATATAAGAACAAGGTTTAAATGTGCTGATCTGACAGATTCAAGACATATCCATATCTCTATCTCTATCTCTATCTCTATCTCTATCTCTATCTCTATCTCTATAGCTATATGCGGCATCCCAATTCTTCCTCGCTTCATGCCTCAACTTCACAGTTTATAGGTCTCTGTTCTGACTTCCAGTTCATTCATTGGGTATTCGTGACCTATCCAAACCACTGGTTAATTTTTTTTTAAATCAATCTTTGATGTAGCTCACAATCTCTCCATCTAGAACACTTGTTTTAAAAGTGTCAGTATCGTGCAGGGGCAGTGGTGGGGTTCGATACTAATCTGAGCACTTGGTAGGCACAAGAGGCAGGAGGACTCTCTGAATTTGAGACTACAAAGCCGAGTTCCAGGACAGCCAAGACTTCAGAGAGAAACCCTGTGTTGAAAAACCAAGAAACACCAATATAAAACAGGAAAAAGATGACATGAGATAAAACTTGTGAGGTGTGAAATTATGGCTGTTTGTCCTCTGTTTCCTCCCATCCCTCTCACATGGCTCAGAGAGGAATATACAGGAGGCCAGAGGAGTGAAATGTATGAGGAAAAGAAAAGATCAGGAGAGAGTGGACTCAAGAAGAAGGAATGGGGGAAGGGGAGTCGAACTTAAAGACTCAGCTGTGGTAGTCTAGAGCTCTGACTTAAAGCCACACACTGAACCTTGCCCCAGGGACAGCTAAGGTGACTTGTGAGACTGCTGTGATGTCTGTTAAGCACTCGTGAAGTCAGGACTTAAGAATGTAGCTAGATCCACTTCCAAGGAGCCGAGACTCTCAGACCTGGTTAAAAGTGCTCTCCTTGTGTGAAGCTCCAGTTCTCAAAACCACAGTAAACTGCCATTTAAGGGACCCGACACTTTGAGATCTCCCCTAAAAATCCTCCTTGTGACCCAACTCACTATTGGTTGGGTGGATCACGTGAGGAATGTCAATCATCTCTGCAAAGACCTGTAATGCTTTCGCCCAGTACCTGACACATATCGCCTCCTCAATAAATGTGTGAATTCCTTAGATGTTCTGTGTAAGGCCCTACACGGGAGATAGGTGAGAAGAATGAAGAAATCACCTGGTCCATCACTACTGGATTTTTGGGTATTTGTAGCCATAGGAACAATAGCTGCTGTAATATTTTAAAAGTGATTTATTTCTATTTTATGTGTATTGGTATTAATTTCTGTATGCATGTCCGTGTGAGAGTGTCGGGTCCCCAGGAACTGGAGTTACAGACCATTGTGAGTTGTCATGTGGGTGCTGCCAATTGAACCGTGGTCCTCTGGGAAGAGCAGCCTGTGCTCTGAACCACTGAGTCTTCTGTACAGCCCTAGCTGCTATAATTCTGCGTTATCTTTTTGAGTTTTATTTTTGGTTGATATATTTGCACATATGTGGGATGAGTGAACTATTTAGGTTCAATGGATAATGATACATAGGAGTCTCGCATTTGGGAACCAAAAACTCAAAAATAACATAAGAAAATCAGGGAAATCAGGCTGCAAAGGGAATTGAACACCAGGAATCGAACCTAAGGTCTTCTACACAGTGAACCCAGACCTCTGACTCTAGGCGATAATCCCAGGGAGCATTGTACCCTCTCAAATGCCATACAAAAGACTATGACCTATTCTAAGGAGTACTAGTGTTGTCAAGACAGATAACCTAGCTAATCCCATCTCCACAGACCTAAGACCCAGAACATTGTACTTCTATCTTAGCACAGTAGGACACAAATAGTGAGCAATTAACTGAGTATCTAAAAATATAAGAACAAGGTATAAATGAGCTGATCTAACAGATTCAGGACATATCCATATCTCTATCTCTATCTCTATCTCTATCTCTATCTCTATCTCTATCTCTATCTCTATAGCTATATGAGGCATCCCAATTCTTCCTCACTTCATGCCTCAACTTCACAGTTTATAGGTCTCCATTCTGACTTCCAGCTCATGCACTAGGTACTCATGGCCTATCCAAACCACTGGTTAATTTTTTTTATATCAATCTTTGCTGTGGTTCACAATCTCTCCATCTAGGACACTTGTTTTAAAAGTGTCAGTATCGTGCAGGGGCAGTTGTAGGTTTCGACACTAATCTGAGCACTTGGGAGGCACATGAGGCAGGAGGACTCTCTGAATTTGAGACTACAAAGCCGAGTTCCAGGCCAAGAATTCAAAGAGAAACCCTGTGTTGAAAAACCAAGAAACACCAAAACAAAACAGGAAAAAGTTGACATGAGATAAAACTTGTGAGGTGTGAAATTATGGCTTTTTGTCCTCTGTTTCTTTCCATCCCTCTCACATGGCTCAGAGAGGAATATACAGGAGGCCAGAGGAGTGAAATGTATGAGGAAAAGAAAAGATCAGGAGAGAATGGACTCAAGAAGAAGGAATGGGTAAAGGGGAGTCGAACTTAAAGACTCAGCTGTGGTAGACTAGGGCTCTGACTTAAAGCCACACACTGAACCTTGCCCCAGGGACAGCTAAGGTGACTTGTGAGACTGCTGTGGTCTGTTAAACACTCCTTTGTCAGGACTTAAGAATGTAGCTAGATCCACTTCCAAGGAGCAGAGACTCTCAGACCTGGTTAAAAGTGCCCCCTTTGTGTGAACCTCCAGTTCTCAAAACCACAGTATACTGCCATTTTAGGGACCCGACACTTTGAGATCTCCCCTAAAAATCCTCCTTGTGACCCAACTCCTTATTGGTTGGGTGGATCACATGAGGAATGTCAATCATCTCTGCAAAGACCTGTAATGCTTTGGCCCAGTACCTGACACATATCACCTCCACAGTAAATGTCTGAATTCCTTAGATGTTCTGTGTAAGGCCCTACGCAGGAGATAGATGAGAAGAATGAAGAAATCACCCGGTCCATCACTACTGGATTTTTGGGTATTTGTAGCCATAGGAACAATAGCTGCTGTCATATTTTAAAAGTGATTTATTTATTTCTATTTTATGTGCATTGGTATTAATTTCTGTATGCATGTCCGTGTGAGGGTGCCAGGCCCCCAGGAACTGAAGTTAAAGACCGTTGTGAGTTGTCATGTGGGTGCTGCTAATTGAACCGTGGTCCTCTGGGAAGAGCAGCCTGTGCTCTGAAACACTGAGTCATCTGTCCAGCCCTAGCTGCTATAATCCTACGTTACCTTTTTGAGTTTAATTTTTGGTTGATATATTTGCACATATGTGGGATGAGTGAACTATTTGGGTTCAATGGATAATGATACATAAGGGTCTCGCATTTGGGTACCAAAAAGCTCAAAATTATCATAAGAATATCAGGGAAATCAGGCAGCAAAGGGAATTGAACACCAGGAATCAAACCTATGGTCTTCTACACAGTGAACCCAGACCTCTGACTCTAGGCGATAATCCCAGGGAGCATTGTACCCTCTCAAATGCCATACAAAAGACTATGACCTATTCTAAGGAGTACTAGTGGTGTCAAGACAGATAACCTAGCTAAACCCATCTCCACAGACCTATGACCCAGAGCACTGTACTTCTATCTTAGGAGAGTAGGGCACAAATAGTGAGCAATGAACTGTTTATCTAAAAATATAAACAAGGTTTAAATGTGCTGATCTAACAGATTCAAGACATATCCATATCTCTATCTCTATCTCTATCTTATCTCTATCTCTATCTGTATCTCTATCTCTATAGCTATATGCGGCATCCCAATTCTTCCTCGCTTCATGCCTCAACTTCACAGTTTATAGGTCTCTGTTCTGACTTCCAGTTCATTCATTGGGTATTCATGACCTATCCAAACCACTGGTTAATTTTTTTTAAATCAATCTTTGATGTAGCTCACAATCTCTCCATCTAGAACACTTGTTTTAAAAGTGTCAGTATCGTGCAGGGGCAGTTTTGGGGTTCAACACTAATCTGAGCACTTGGGAGGCACATGAGGCAGGAGGACTCTCTGAATTTGAGACTACAAAGCCGAGTTCCAGGACAGCCAAGAATACAGAGAGAAACCCTGTGTTAAAAAACCAAGAAACACCAAAACAAAAGAGGAAAAAGTTGACATGAGATAAAACTTGTGAGGTGTGAAATTATGGCTTTTTGTGCTCTGTTTCCTCCCATCCCTCTCACATGGCTCAGAGAGGAATATACAGGAGGCCAGAGGAGTGAAATGTATGAGGAAAAGAAAAGATCAGGAGAGAGTGGACTCAAGAAGAAGGAATGGGGGAAGGGGAGTCGAACTTAAAGACTCAGCTGTGGTAGTCTAGAGCTCTGACTTAAAGCCACACACTGAACCTTGCCCCAGGGACAGCTAAGGTGACTTGTGAGACTGCTGTGATGTCTGTTAAGCACTCGTGAAGTCAGGACTTAAGAATGTAGCTAGATCCACTTCCAAGGAGCCGAGACTCTCAGACCTGGTTAAAAGTGCTCTCCTTGTGTGAAGCTCCAGTTCTCAAAACCACAGTAAACTGCCATTTAAGGGACCCGACACTTTGAGATCTCCCCTAAAAATCCTCCTTGTGACCCAACTCACTATTGGTTGGGTGGATCACGTGAGGAATGTCAATCATCTCTGCAAAGACCTGTAATGCTTTCGCCCAGTACCTGACACATATCGCCTCCTCAATAAATGTGTGAATTCCTTAGATGTTCTGTGTAAGGCCCTACACGGGAGATAGGTGAGAAGAATGAAGAAATCACCTGGTCCATCACTACTGGATTTTTGGGTATTTGTAGCCATAGGAACAATAGCTGCTGTAATATTTTAAAAGTGATTTATTTCTATTTTATGTGTATTGGTATTAATTTCTGTATGCATGTCCGTGTGAGAGTGTCGGGTCCCCAGGAACTGGAGTTACAGACCATTGTGAGTTGTCATGTGGGTGCTGCCAATTGAACCGTGGTCCTCTGGGAAGAGCAGCCTGTGCTCTGAACCACTGAGTCTTCTGTACAGCCCTAGCTGCTATAATTCTGCGTTATCTTTTTGAGTTTTATTTTTGGTTGATATATTTGCACATATGTGGGATGAGTGAACTATTTAGGTTCAATGGATAATGATACATAGGAGTCTCGCATTTGGGAACCAAAAACTCAAAAATAACATAAGAAAATCAGGGAAATCAGGCTGCAAAGGGAATTGAACACCAGGAATTGAACCTAAGGTCTTCTACACAGTGAACCCAGACCTCTGACTCTAGGCGATAATCCCAGGGAGCATTGTACCCTCTCAAATGCCATACAAAAGACTATGACCTATTCTAAGGAGTACTAGTGTTGTCAAGACAGATAACCTAGCTAATCCCATCTCCACAGACCTAAGACCCAGAACATTGTACTTCTATCTTAGCACAGTAGGACACAAATAGTGAGCAATTAACTGAGTATCTAAAAATATAAGAACAAGGTATAAATGAGCTGATCTAACAGATTCAGGACATATCCATATCTCTATCTCTATCTCTATCTCTATCTCTATCTCTATCTCTATAGCTATATGAGGCATCCCAATTCTTCCTCACTTCATGCCTCAACTTCACAGTTTATAGGTCTCCATTCTGACTTCCAGCTCATGCACTAGGTACTCATGGCCTATCCAAACCACTGGTTAATTTTTTTTATATCAATCTTTGCTGTGGTTCACAATCTCTCCATCTAGGACACTTGTTTTAAAAGTGTCAGTATCGTGCAGGGGCAGTTGTAGGTTTCGACACTAATCTGAGCACTTGGGAGGCACATGAGGCAGGAGGACTCTCTGAATTTGAGACTACAAAGCCGAGTTCCAGGCCAAGAATTCAAAGAGAAACCCTGTGTTGAAAAACCAAGAAACACCAAAACAAAACAGGAAAAAGTTGACATGAGATAAAACTTGTGAGGTGTGAAATTATGGCTTTTTGTCCTCTGTTTCTTTCCATCCCTCTCACATGGCTCAGAGAGGAATATACAGGAGGCCAGAGGAGTGAAATGTATGAGGAAAAGAAAAGATCAGGAGAGAATGGACTCAAGAAGAAGGAATGGGTAAAGGGGAGTCGAACTTAAAGACTCAGCTGTGGTAGACTAGGGCTCTGACTTAAAGCCACACACTGAACCTTGCCCCAGGGACAGCTAAGGTGACTTGTGAGACTGCTGTGGTCTGTTAAACACTCCTTTGTCAGGACTTAAGAATGTAGCTAGATCCACTTCCAAGGAGCAGAGACTCTCAGACCTGGTTAAAAGTGCCCCCTTTGTGTGAACCTCCAGTTCTCAAAACCACAGTATACTGCCATTTTAGGGACCCGACACTTTGAGATCTCCCCTAAAAATCCTCCTTGTGACCCAACTCCTTATTGGTTGGGTGGATCACATGAGGAATGTCAATCATCTCTGCAAAGACCTGTAATGCTTTGGCCCAGTACCTGACACATATCACCTCCACAGTAAATGTCTGAATTCCTTAGATGTTCTGTGTAAGGCCCTACGCAGGAGATAGATGAGAAGAATGAAGAAATCACCCGGTCCATCACTACTGGATTTTTGGGTATTTGTAGCCATAGGAACAATAGCTGCTGTCATATTTTAAAAGTGATTTATTTATTTCTATTTTATGTGCATTGGTATTAATTTCTGTATGCATGTCCGTGTGAGGGTGCCAGGCCCCCAGGAACTGAAGTTAAAGACCGTTGTGAGTTGTCATGTGGGTGCTGCTAATTGAACCGTGGTCCTCTGGGAAGAGCAGCCTGTGCTCTGAAACACTGAGTCATCTGTCCAGCCCTAGCTGCTATAATCCTACGTTACCTTTTTGAGTTTAATTTTTGGTTGATATATTTGCACATATGTGGGATGAGTGAACTATTTGGGTTCAATGGATAATGATACATAAGGGTCTCGCATTTGGGTACCAAAAAGCTCAAAATTATCATAAGAATATCAGGGAAATCAGGCAGCAAAGGGAATTGAACACCAGGAATCAAACCTATGGTCTTCTACACAGTGAACCCAGACCTCTGACTCTAGGCGATAATCCCAGGGAGCATTGTACCCTCTCAAATGCCATACAAAAGACTATGACCTATTCTAAGGAGTACTAGTGGTGTCAAGACAGATAACCTAGCTAAACCCATCTCCACAGACCTATGACCCAGAGCACTGTACTTCTATCTTAGGAGAGTAGGGCACAAATAGTGAGCAATGAACTGTTTATCTAAAAATATAAACAAGGTTTAAATGTGCTGATCTAACAGATTCAAGACATATCCATATCTCTATCTCTATCTCTATCTTATCTCTATCTCTATCTGTATCTCTATCTCTATAGCTATATGCGGCATCCCAATTCTTCCTCGCTTCATGCCTCAACTTCACAGTTTATAGGTCTCTGTTCTGACTTCCAGTTCATTCATTGGGTATTCATGACCTATCCAAACCACTGGTTAATTTTTTTTAAATCAATCTTTGATGTAGCTCACAATCTCTCCATCTAGAACACTTGTTTTAAAAGTGTCAGTATCGTGCAGGGGCAGTTTTGGGGTTCAACACTAATCTGAGCACTTGGGAGGCACATGAGGCAGGAGGACTCTCTGAATTTGAGACTAAAAAGCCGAGTTCCAGGACAGCCAAGAATACAGAGAGAAACCCTGTGTTAAAAAACCAAGAAACACCAAAACAAAAGAGGAAAAAGTTGACATGAGATAAAACTTGTGAGGTGTGAAATTATGGCTTTTTGTGCTCTGTTTCCTCCCATCCCTCTCACATGGCTCAGAGAGGAATATACAGGAGGCCAGAGGAGTGAAATGTATGAGGAAAAGAAAAGATCAGGAGAGAGTGGACTCAAGAAGAAGGAATGGGGGAAGGGGAGTCGAACTTAAAGACTCAGCTGTGGTAGTCTAGAGCTCTGACTTAAAGCCACACACTGAACCTTGCCCCAGGGACAGCTAAGGTGACTTGTGAGACTGCTGTGATGTCTGTTAAGCACTCGTGAAGTCAGGACTTAAGAATGTAGCTAGATCCACTTCCAAGGAGCCGAGACTCTCAGACCTGGTTAAAAGTGCTCTCCTTGTGTGAAGCTCCAGTTCTCAAAACCACAGTAAACTGCCATTTAAGGGACCCGACACTTTGAGATCTCCCCTAAAAATCCTCCTTGTGACCCAACTCACTATTGGTTGGGTGGATCACGTGAGGAATGTCAATCATCTCTGCAAAGACCTGTAATGCTTTCGCCCAGTACCTGACACATATCGCCTCCTCAATAAATGTGTGAATTCCTTAGATGTTCTGTGTAAGGCCCTACACGGGAGATAGGTGAGAAGAATGAAGAAATCACCTGGTCCATCACTACTGGATTTTTGGGTATTTGTAGCCATAGGAACAATAGCTGCTGTAATATTTTAAAAGTGATTTATTTCTATTTTATGTGTATTGGTATTAATTTCTGTATGCATGTCCGTGTGAGAGTGTCGGGTCCCCAGGAACTGGAGTTACAGACCATTGTGAGTTGTCATGTGGGTGCTGCCAATTGAACCGTGGTCCTCTGGGAAGAGCAGCCTGTGCTCTGAACCACTGAGTCTTCTGTACAGCCCTAGCTGCTATAATTCTGCGTTATCTTTTTGAGTTTTATTTTTGGTTGATATATTTGCACATATGTGGGATGAGTGAACTATTTAGGTTCAATGGATAATGATACATAGGAGTCTCGCATTTGGGAACCAAAAACTCAAAAATAACATAAGAAAATCAGGGAAATCAGGCTGCAAAGGGAATTGAACACCAGGAATTGAACCTAAGGTCTTCTACACAGTGAACCCAGACCTCTGACTCTAGGCGATAATCCCAGGGAGCATTGTACCCTCTCAAATGCCATACAAAAGACTATGACCTATTCTAAGGAGTACTAGTGTTGTCAAGACAGATAACCTAGCTAATCCCATCTCCACAGACCTAAGACCCAGAACATTGTACTTCTATCTTAGCACAGTAGGACACAAATAGTGAGCAATTAACTGAGTATCTAAAAATATAAGAACAAGGTATAAATGAGCTGATCTAACAGATTCAGGACATATCCATATCTCTATCTCTATCTCTATCTCTATCTCTATCTCTATCTCTATAGCTATATGAGGCATCCCAATTCTTCCTCACTTCATGCCTCAACTTCACAGTTTATAGGTCTCCATTCTGACTTCCAGCTCATGCACTAGGTACTCATGGCCTATCCAAACCACTGGTTAATTTTTTTTATATCAATCTTTGCTGTGGTTCACAATCTCTCCATCTAGGACACTTGTTTTAAAAGTGTCAGTATCGTGCAGGGGCAGTTGTAGGTTTCGACACTAATCTGAGCACTTGGGAGGCACATGAGGCAGGAGGACTCTCTGAATTTGAGACTACAAAGCCGAGTTCCAGGCCAAGAATTCAAAGAGAAACCCTGTGTTGAAAAACCAAGAAACACCAAAACAAAACAGGAAAAAGTTGACATGAGATAAAACTTGTGAGGTGTGAAATTATGGCTTTTTGTCCTCTGTTTCTTTCCATCCCTCTCACATGGCTCAGAGAGGAATATACAGGAGGCCAGAGGAGTGAAATGTATGAGGAAAAGAAAAGATCAGGAGAGAATGGACTCAAGAAGAAGGAATGGGTAAAGGGGAGTCGAACTTAAAGACTCAGCTGTGGTAGACTAGGGCTCTGACTTAAAGCCACACACTGAACCTTGCCCCAGGGACAGCTAAGGTGACTTGTGAGACTGCTGTGGTCTGTTAAACACTCCTTTGTCAGGACTTAAGAATGTAGCTAGATCCACTTCCAAGGAGCAGAGACTCTCAGACCTGGTTAAAAGTGCCCCCTTTGTGTGAACCTCCAGTTCTCAAAACCACAGTATACTGCCATTTTAGGGACCCGACACTTTGAGATCTCCCCTAAAAATCCTCCTTGTGACCCAACTCCTTATTGGTTGGGTGGATCACATGAGGAATGTCAATCATCTCTGCAAAGACCTGTAATGCTTTGGCCCAGTACCTGACACATATCACCTCCACAGTAAATGTCTGAATTCCTTAGATGTTCTGTGTAAGGCCCTACGCAGGAGATAGATGAGAAGAATGAAGAAATCACCCGGTCCATCACTACTGGATTTTTGGGTATTTGTAGCCATAGGAACAATAGCTGCTGTCATATTTTAAAAGTGATTTATTTATTTCTATTTTATGTGCATTGGTATTAATTTCTGTATGCATGTCCGTGTGAGGGTGCCAGGCCCCCAGGAACTGAAGTTAAAGACCGTTGTGAGTTGTCATGTGGGTGCTGCTAATTGAACCGTGGTCCTCTGGGAAGAGCAGCCTGTGCTCTGAAACACTGAGTCATCTGTCCAGCCCTAGCTGCTATAATCCTACGTTACCTTTTTGAGTTTAATTTTTGGTTGATATATTTGCACATATGTGGGATGAGTGAACTATTTGGGTTCAATGGATAATGATACATAAGGGTCTCGCATTTGGGTACCAAAAAGCTCAAAATTATCATAAGAATATCAGGGAAATCAGGCAGCAAAGGGAATTGAACACCAGGAATCAAACCTATGGTCTTCTACACAGTGAACCCAGACCTCTGACTCTAGGCGATAATCCCAGGGAGCATTGTACCCTCTCAAATGCCATACAAAAGACTATGACCTATTCTAAGGAGTACTAGTGGTGTCAAGACAGATAACCTAGCTAAACCCATCTCCACAGACCTATGACCCAGAGCACTGTACTTCTATCTTAGGAGAGTAGGGCACAAATAGTGAGCAATGAACTGTTTATCTAAAAATATAAACAAGGTTTAAATGTGCTGATCTAACAGATTCAAGACATATCCATATCTCTATCTCTATCTCTATCTTATCTCTATCTCTATCTGTATCTCTATCTCTATAGCTATATGCGGCATCCCAATTCTTCCTCGCTTCATGCCTCAACTTCACAGTTTATAGGTCTCTGTTCTGACTTCCAGTTCATTCATTGGGTATTCATGACCTATCCAAACCACTGGTTAATTTTTTTTAAATCAATCTTTGATGTAGCTCACAATCTCTCCATCTAGAACACTTGTTTTAAAAGTGTCAGTATCGTGCAGGGGCAGTTTTGGGGTTCAACACTAATCTGAGCACTTGGGAGGCACATGAGGCAGGAGGACTCTCTGAATTTGAGACTACAAAGCCGAGTTCCAGGACAGCCAAGAATACAGAGAGAAACCCTGTGTTAAAAAACCAAGAAACACCAAAACAAAAGAGGAAAAAGTTGACATGAGATAAAACTTGTGAGGTGTGAAATTATGGCTTTTTGTGCTCTGTTTCCTCCCATCCCTCTCACATGGCTTAGAGAGCCATATACAGGAGGCCAGAGGAGTGAAATGTATGAGGAAAAGAAAACATCAGGAGAGAGTGGACTCAAGAAGAAGGAATGGGGGAAGGGGAGTCGAACTTAAAGACTCAGCTGTGGTAGTCTAGAGCTCTGACTTAAAGCCACACACTGAACCTTGCCCCAGGGACAGCTAAGGTGACTTGTGAGACTGCTGTGATGTCTGTTAAGCACTCGTGAAGTCAGGACTTAAGAATGTAGCTAGATCCACTTCCAAGGAGCCGAGACTCTCAGACCTGGTTAAAAGTGCCCTCCTTGTGTGAAGCTCTAGTTCTCAAAACCACAGTAAACTGCCATTTAAGGGACCCGACACTTTGAGATCTCCCCTAAAAATCCTCCTTGTGACCCAACTCACTATTGGTTGGGTGGATCACGTGAGGAATGTCAATCATCTCTGCAAGGACCTGTAATGCTTTCGCCCAGTACCTGACACATATCGCCTCCTCAATAAATGTGTGAATTCCTTAGATGTTCTGCATAAGGCCCTACGCGGGAGATAGGTGAGAAGAATGAAGAAATCACCCGGTCCATCACTACTGGATTTTTGGGTATTTGTAGCCATAGGAACAATAGTTGCTGTCATATTTTAAAAGTGATTTATTTCTATTTTACGTGCATTGGTATTAATTTCTGTATGCATGTCCGTGTGAGGGTGTCGGGTCCCCAGGAACTGGAGTTACAGACCATTGTGAGTTGTCATGTGGGTGCTGCCAATTGAACCGTGGTCCTCTGGGAGGAGCAGCCTGTGCTCTGAAACACTGAGTCATCTGTCCATCCCTAGCTGCTATAATCCTGCATTATCTTTTTGAGTTTTATTTTTGGTTGATATATTTGCACATATGTGGAATGAGTGAACTATTTGGGTTCAATGGATAATGATACATAGGAGTCTCGCATTTGGGTACCAAAAAGCTCAAAAATAACATAAGAAAATCAGGGAAATCAGGCTGCAAAGGGAATTGAAAACCAGGAATCAAACCTATGGTCTTCTACACAGTGAACCCAGACCTCTGACTCTAGGCGATAATCCCAGGGAGCATTGTACCCTCTCAAATGCCATACAAAAGACTATGACCTATTCTAAGGAGTACTAGTGGTGTCAAGACAGATAACCTAGCTAAACCCATCTCCACATACCTAAGACCCAGAGCACTGTACTTCTATCTTAGGACAGTAGGGCACAAATAGTGAGCAATGAACTGTTTATCTAAAAATATAAGAACAAGGTTTAAATGAGCTGATCTAACAGATTCAAGACATATCCATATCTCTATCTCTATCTCTATCTCTATAGCTATATGAGGTATCCCAATTCTTCCTCACTTCATGCCTCAACTTCACAGTTTATAGGTCTCCATTCTGACTTCCAGTTCATTCATTGGGTATTCATGACCTATCCAAACCACTGGTTATTTTTTATTTAAATCAGTCTTTGATGTAGCTCACAATCTCTCCATCTAGAACACTTGTTTTAAAAGCATCAGTATCGTGCAGGGGCAGTGGTGGGGTTCGACACTAATCTGAGCACTTGGTAGGCACAAGAGGCAGGAGGACTCTCTGTATTTGAGACTACAATGCCGAGTTCCAGGACAGCCAAGACTTCAGAGAGAAACCCTGTGTTGAAAATCCAAGAAACACCAAAATAAAACAGGAAAAAGATGACATGAGATAAAACTTGTGAGGTGTGAAATTATGGCTGTTTGTCCTCTGTTTCCTCCCATCCCTCTCACATGGCTCAGAGAGGAATATACAGGAGGCCAGAGGAGTGAAATGTATGAGGAAAAGAAAAGATCAGGAGAGAGTGGACTCAAGAAGAAGGAATGGGGGAAGGGGAGTCGAACTTAAAGACTCAGCTGTGGTAGTCTAGAGCTCTGACTTAAAGCCACACACTGAACCTTGCCCCAGGGACAGCTAAGGTGACTTGTGAGACTGCTGTGATGTCTGTTAAGCACTCCTGCAGTCAGGACTTAAGAATGTAGCTAGATCCACTTCCAAGGAGCCGAGACTCTCAGACCTGGTTAAAAGTGCCCTCCTTGTGTGAAGCTCCAGTTCTCAAAACCACAGTAAACTGCCATTTAAGGGACCTGACACTTTGAGATCTCCCCTAAAAGTCCTCCTTGTGACCCAACTCACTATTGGTTGGGTGGATCACGTGAGGAATGCCAATCATCTCTGCAAAGACCTGTAATGCTTTCGCCCAGTACCTGACATATATCGCCTCCTCAATAAATGTGTGAATTCCTTAGATGTTCTGTGTAAGGACCTACGCGGGAGATAGGTGAGAAGAATGAAGAAATCACCCGGTCCATCACTACTGGATTTTTGGGTATTTGTAGCCATAGGAACAATAGCTGCTGTCATATTTTAAAAGTGATTTATTTCTATTTTATGTGCATTGGTATTAATTTCTGTATGCATGTCCGTGTGAGGGTGTCGGGTCCCCAGGAACTGGAGTTACAGACCATTGTGAGTTGTCATGTGGGTGCTGCCAATTGAACCGTGGTCCTCTGGGAAGAGCAGCCTGTGCTCTGAACCACTGAGTCATCTGTCCAGCCCTAGCTGCTATAATCCTGCATTATCTTTTTGAGTTTTATTTTTGGTTGATATATTTGCACATATGTGGGATGAGTGAACTATTTGGGTTCAATGGATAATGATACATAGGAGTCTCGCATTTGGGTACCAAAAAGCTCAAAAATAACATAAGAAAATCAGGGAAATCAGGCTGCAAAGGGAATTGAAAACCAGGAATCAAACCTATGGTCTTCTACACAGTGAACCCAGACCTCTGACTCTAGGCGATAATCCCAGGGAGCATTGTACCCTCTCAAATGCCATACAAAAGACTATGACCTATTCTAAGGAGTACTAGTGGTGTCAAGACAGATAACCTAGCTAAACCCATCTCCACATACCTAAGACCCAGAGCACTGTAATTCTATCTTAGGACAGTAGGGCACAAATAGTGAGCAATGAACTGTTTATCTAAAAATATAAGAACAAGGTTTAAATGAGCTGATCTAACAGATTCAAGACATATCCATATCTCTATCTCTATCTCTATCTCTATCTCTATCTCTATAGCTATATGAGGTATCCCAATTCTTCCTCACTTCATGCCTAAACTTCACAGTTTATAGGTCTCCATTCTGACTTCCAGTTCATTCATTGGGTACTCATGACCTATCCAAACCACTGGTTATTTTTTATTTAAATCAGTCTTTGATGTAGCTCACAATCTCTCCATCTAGAACACTTGTTTTAAAAGCGTCAGTATCGTGCAGGGGCAGTGGTGGGGTTTGACACTAATCTTAGCACTTGGTAGGCACAAGAGGCAGGAGGACTCTCTGAATTTGAGACTACAAAGCCGAGTTCCAGGACACCAAGACTTCAGAGAGAAACCCTGTGTTGAAAAACCAAGAAACACCAAAATAAAACAGGAAAAAGATGACATGAGATAAAACTTGTGAGGTGTGAAATTATGGCTGTTTGTCCTCTGTTTCCTCCCATCCCTCTCACATGGCTCAGAGAGGAATATACAGGAGGCCAGAGGAGTGAAATGTATGAGGAAATGAAAACATCAGGAGAGAGTGGACTCAAGAAGAAGGAATGGGGGAAGGGGAGTCGAACTTAAAGACTCAGCTGTGGTAGTCTAGAGCTCTGACTTAAAGCCACACACTGAACCTTGCCCCAGGGACAGCTAAGGTGACTTGTGAGACTGCTGTGATGTCTGTTAAGCACTCCTGCAGTCAGGACTTAAGAATATAGCTAGATCCACTTCCAAGGAGCAGAGACTCTCAGACCTGGTTAAAAGTGCCCTCCTTGTGGGAAGCTCCAGTTCTCAAAACCACAGTAAACTGCCATTTAAGGGACCCGACACTTTGAGATCTCCCCTAAAAATCCTCCTTGTGACCCAACTCACTATTGGTTGGGTGGATCACGTGAGGAATGCCAATCATCTCTGCAAAGACCTGTAATGCTTTCGCCCAGTACCTGACATATATCGCCTCCTCAATAAATGTGTGAATTCCTTAGATGTTCTGTGTAAGGCCCTACGCGGGAGATAGGTGAGAAGAATGAAGAAATCACCCGGTCCATCACTACTGGATTTTTGGGTATTTGTAGCCATAGGAACAATAGCTGCTGTAATATTTTAAAAGTGATTTATTTCTATTTTATGTGCATTGGTATTAATTTCTGTATGCATGTCCGTGTGAGGGTGTCGGGTCCCCAGGAACTGGAGTTACAGACCATTGTGAGTTGTCATGTATGTGCTGCCAATTGAACCGTGGTCCTCTGGGAAGAGCAGCCTGTGCTCTGAACCACTGAGTCATCTGTCCAGCCCTAGCTGCTATAATCCTGCATTATCTTTTTGAGTTTTATGTTTGGTTGATTTATTTGCACATATGTGGAATGAGTGAACTATTTGGGTTCAATGGATAATGATACATAGGAGTCTCGCATTTGGGTACCAAAAAGCTCAAAAATAACATAAGAAAATCAGGGAAATCAGGCTGCAAAGAGAATTGAAAACCAGGAATCAAACCTATGGTCTTCTACACAGTGAACCCAGACCTCTGACTCTAGGCGATAATCCCAGGGAGCATTGTACCCTCTCAAATGCCATACAAAAGACTATGACCTATTCTAAGGAGTACTAGTGGTGTCAAGACAGATAACCTAGCTAAACCCATCTCCACATACCTAAGACCCAGAGCACTGTACTTCTATCTTAGGACAGTAGGGCACAAATAGTGAGCAATGAACTGTTTATCTAAAAATATAAGAACAAGGTTTAAATGAGCTGATCTAACAGATTCAAGACATATCCATATCTCTATCTCTATCTCTATCTCTATCTCTATCTCTATCTCTATAGCTATATGAGGTATCCCAATTCTTCCTCACTTCATGCCTCAACTTCACAGTTTATAGGTCTCCATTCTGACTTCCAGTTCATTCATTGGGTACTCATGACCTATCCAAACCACTGGTTATTTTTTATTTAAATCAGTCTTTGATGTAGCTCACAATCTCTCCATCTAGAACACTTGTTTTAAAAGCGTCAGTATCGTGCAGGGGCAGTGGTGGGGTTTGACACTAATCTTAGCACTTGATAGGCACAAGAGGCAGGAGGACTCTCTGAATTTGAGACTACAAAGCTGAGTTCCAGGACAGCCAAGACTTCAGAGAGAAACCCTGTGTTGAAAAACCAAGAAACACCAAAATAAAACAGGAAAAAGATGACATGAGATAAAACTTGTGAGGTGTGAAATTATGGCTGTTTGTCCTCTGTTTCCTCCCATCCCTCTCACATGGCTCAGAGAGGAACATACAGGAGGCCAGAGGAGTGAAATATATGAGGAAAAGAAAAGATCAGGAGAGAGTGGACTCAAGAAGAAGGAATGGGGGAAGGGGAGTCGAACTTAAAGACTCAGCTGTGGTAGTCTAGAGCTCTGACTTAAAGCCACACACTGAACCTTGCCCCAGGGACAGCTAAGGTGACTTGTGAGACTGCTGTGATGTCTGTTAAGCACTCCTGCAGTCAGGACTTAAGAATGTAGCTAGATCCACTTCCAAGGAGCCGAGACTCTCAGGCCTGGTTAAAAGTGCCCTCCTTGTGTGAAGCTCCAGTTCTCAAAACCACAGTAAACTGCCATTTAAGGGACCCGACACTTTGAGATCTCCCCTAAAAATCCTCCTTGTGACCCAACTCACTATTGGTTGGGTGGATCACGTGAGGAATGTCAATCATCTCTGCAAAGACCTGTAATGCTTTCACCCAGTACCTGACACATATCGCCTCCTCAATAAATGTGTGAATTCCTTAGATGTTCTGTGTAAGGCCCTACGCGGGAGATAGGTGAGAAGAATGAAGAAATCAACCGGTCCATCACTACTGGATTTTTGGGTATTTGTAGCCATAGGAACAATAGCTGCTGTCATATTTTAAAAGTGATTTATTTCTATTTTATGTGCATTGGTATTAATTTCTGTATCCATGTCCGTGTGAGGGTGTCGGGTCCCCAGGAACTGGAGTTACAGACCATTGTGAGTTGTCATGTATGTGCTGCCAATTGAACCGTGGTACTCTGGGAAGAGCAGCCTGAGCTCTGAACCACTGAGTCATCTGTCCAGCCCTTGCTGCTATAATCCTGCATTATCTTTTTGAGTTTTATTTTTGGTTGATATATTTGCACATATGTGGGATGAGTGAACTATTTGGGTTCAATGGATAATGATACATAGGAGTCTCGTATTTGGTTACCAAAAAGCTCAAAAATAACATAAGAAAATCAGGGAAATCAGGCTGCAAAGGGAATTAAAAACCAGGAATCAAACCTATGGTCTTCTACACAGTGAACCCAGACCTCTGACTCTAGGCGATAATCCCAGGGGGCATTGTACCCTCTCAAATGCCATACAAAAGACTATGACCTATTCTAAGGAGTACTAGTGGTGTCAAGACAGATAACCTAGCTAAACCCATCTCCACATACCTAAGACCCAGAGCACTGTACTTCTATCTTAGGACAGTAGGGCACAAATAGTGAGCAATGAACTGTTTATCTAAAAATATAAGAACAAGGTTTAAATGAGCTGATCTAACAGATTCAAGACATATCCATATCTCTATCTCTATCTCTATCTCTATAGCTATATGAGGTATCCCAATTCTTCCTCACTTCATGCCTCAACTTCACAGTTTATAGGTCTCCATTCTGACTTCCAGTTCATTCATTGGGTACTCATGACCTATCCAAACCACTGGTTATTTTTTATTTAAATCAGTCTTTGATGTAGCTCACAATCTCTCCATCTAGAACACTTGTTTTAAAAGCGTCAGTATCGTGCAGGGGCAGTGGTGGGGTTCGACACTAATCTGAGCACTTGGTAGGCACAAGAGGCAGGAGGACTCTCTGAATTTGAGACTACAAAGCCGAGTTCCAGGACAGCCAAGACTTCAGAGAGAAACCCTGTGTTGAAAAACCAAGAAACACCAAAATAAAACAGGAAAAAGATGACATGAGATAAAACTTGTGAGGTGTGAAATTATGGCTGTTTGTCCTCTGTTTCCTCCCATCCCTCTCACATGGCTCAGAGAGGAATATACAGGAGGCCAGAGGAGTGAAATGTATGAGGAAAAGAAAAGATCAGGAGAGAGTGGACTCAAGAAGAAGGAATGGGGGAAGGGGAGTCGAACTTAAAGACTCAGCTGTGGTAGTCTAGAGCTCTGACTTAAAGCCACACACTGAACCTTGCCCCAGGGACAGCTAAGGTGACTTGTGAGACTGCTGTGATGTCTGTTAAGCACTCCTGCAGTCAGGACTTAAGAATGTAGCTAGATCCACTTCCAAGGAGCCGAGACTCTCAGACCTGGTTAAAAGTGCCCTCCTTGTGTGAAGCTCCAGTTCTCAAAACCACAGTAAACTGCCATTTAAGGGACCCGACACTTTGAGATCTCCCCTAAAAATCCTCCTTGTGACCCAACTCACTATTGGTTGGGTGGATCACGTGAGGAATGTCAATCATCTCTGCAAAGACCTGTAATGCTTTCACCCAGTACCTGACACACATCGCCTCCTCAATAAATGTGTGAATTCCTTAGATGTTCTGTGTAAGGCCCTACGCGGGAGATAGGTGAGAAGAATGAAGAAATCACCCGGTCCATCACTACTGGATTTTTGGGTATTTGTAGCCATAGGAACAATAGCTGCTGTAATATTTTAAAAGTGATTTATTTCTATTTTATGTGCATTGGTATTAATTTCTGTATGCATGTCCGTGTGAGGGTGTCGGGTCCCCAGGAACTGGAGTTACAGACCATTGTGAGTTGTCATGTATGTGCTGCCAATTGAACCGTGGTCCTCTGGGAAGAGCAGCCTGTGCTCTGAACCACTGAGTCATCTGTCCAGCCCTAGCTGCTATAATCCTGCATTATCTTTTTGAGTTTTATTTTTGGTTGATATATTTGCACATATGTGGGATGAATGAACTATTTGGGTTCAATGGATAATGATACATAGGAGTCTCGCATTTGGGTACCAAAAAGCTCAAAAATAACATAAGAAAATCAGGGAAATCAGGCTGCAAAGGGAATTGAAAACCAGGAATCAAACCTATGGTCTTCTACACAGTGAACCCAGACCTCTGACTCTAGGCGATAATCCCAGGGAGCATTGTACCCTCTCAAATGCCATACAAAAGACTATGACCTATTCTAAGGAGTACTAGTGGTGTCAAGACAGATAACCTAGCTAAACCCATCTCCACATACCTAAGACCCAGAGCACTGTACTTCTGTCTTAGGACAGTAGGGCACAAATAGTGAGCAATGAACTGTTTATCTAAAAATATAAGAACAAGGTTTAAATGAGCTGATCTAACAGATTCAAGACATATCCATATCTCTATCTCTATCTCTATCTCTATAGCTATATGAGGTATCTCAATTCTTCCTCACTTCATGCCTCAACTTCACAGTTTATAGGTCTCCATTCTGACTTCCAGTTCATTCATTGGGTACTCATGACCTATCCAAACCACTGGTTATTTTTTATTTAAATCAGTCTTTGATGTAGCTCACAATCTCTCCATCTAGAACACTTGTTTTAAAAGCGTCAGTATCGTGCAGGGGCAGTGGTGGGGTTTGACACTAATCTTAGCACTTGGTAGGCACAAGAGGCAGGAGGACTCTCTGAATTTGAGACTACAAACCCGAGTTCCAGGACACCAAGTCTTCAGAGAGAAACCCTGTGTTGAAAAACCAAGAAACACCAAAATATAACAGGAAAAAGATGACATGAGATAAAACTTGTGAGGTGTGAAATTATGGCTGTTTGTCCTCTGTTTCCTCCCATCCCTCTCACATGGCTCAGAGAGGAATATACAGGAGGCCAGAGGAGTGAAATGTATGAGGAAATGAAAACATCAGGAGAGAGTGGACTCAAGAAGAAGGAATGGGGGAAGGGGAGTCGAACTTAAAGACTCAGCTGTGGTAGTCTAGAGCTCTGACTTAAAGCCACACACTGAACCTTGCCCCAGGGACAGCTAAGGTGACTTGTGAGACTGCTGTGATGTCTGTTAAGCACTCCTGCAGTCAGGACTTAAGAATGTAGCTAGATCCACTTCCAAGGAGCCGAGACTCTCAGACCTGGTTAAAAGTGCCCTCCTTGTGTGAAGCTCCAGTTCTCAAAACCACAGTAAACTGCCATTTAAGGGACCCGACACTTTGAGATCTCCCCTAAAAATCCTCCTTGTGACCCAACTCACTATTGGTTGGGTGGATCACGTGAGGAATGCCAATCATCTCTGCAAAGACCTGTAATGCTTTCGCCCAGTACCTGACATATATCGCCTCCTCAATAAATGTGTGAATTCCTTAGATGTTCTGTGTAAGGCCCTACGCGGGAGATAGGTGAGAAGAATGAAGAAATCACCCGGTCCATCACTACTGGATTTTTGGGTATTTGTAGCCATAGGAACAATAGCTGCTGTAATATTTTAAAAGTGATTTATTTCTATTTTATGTGCATTGGTATTAATTTCTGTATGCATGTCCGTGTGAGGGTGTCGGGTCCCCAGGAACTGGAGTTACAGACCATTGTGAATTGTCATGTACGTGCTGCCAATTGAACCGTGGTCCTCTGGGAAGAGCAGCCTGTGCTCTGAACCACTGAGTCATCTGTCCAGCCCTAGCTGCTATAATCCTGCATTATCTTTTTGAGTTTTATGTTTGGTTGATTTATTTGCACATATGTGGGATGAGTGAACTATTTGGGTTCAATGGATAATGATACATAGGAGTCTCGCATTTGGGTACCAAAAAGCTCAAAAATAACATAAGAAAATCAGGGAAATCAGGCTGCAAAGAGAATTGAAAACCAGGAATCAAACCTATGGTCTTCTACACAGTGAACCCAGACCTCTGACTCTAGGCGATAATCCCAGGGAGCATTGTACCCTCTCAAATGCCATACAAAAGACTATGACCTATTCTAAGGAGTACTAGTGGTGTCAAGACAGATAACCTAGCTAAACCCATCTCCACATACCTAAGACCCAGAGCACTGTACTTCTATCTTAGGACAGTAGGGCACAAATAGTGAGCAATGAACTGTTTATCTAAAAATATAAGAACAAGGTTTAAATGAGCTGATCTAACAGATTCAAGACATATCCATATCTCTATCTCTATCTCCATCTCTATCTCTATAGCTATATGAGGTATCCCAATTCTTCCTCACTTCATGCCTCAACTTCACAGTTTATAGGTCTCCATTCTGACTTCCAGTTCATTCATTGGGTACTCATGACCTATCCAAACCACTGGTTATTTTTTATTTAAATCAGTCTTTGATGTAGCTCACAATCTCTCCATCTAGAACACTTGTTTTAAAAGCGTCAGTATCGTGCAGGGGCAGTGTTGGGGTTTGACACTAATCTTAGCACTTGGTAGGCACAAGAGGCAGGAGGACTCTCTGAATTTGAGACTACAAAGCCGAGTTCCAGGACAGCCAAGACTTCAGAGAGAAACCCTGTGTTGAAAAACCAAGAAACACCAAAATAAAACAGGAAAAAGATGACATGAGATAAAACTTGTGAGGTGTGAAATTATGGCTGTTTGTCCTCTGTTTCCTCCCATCCCTCTCACATGGCTCAGAGAGGAACATACAGGAGGCCAGAGGAGTGAAATATATGAGGAAAAGAAAAGATCAGGAGAGAGTGGACTCAAGAAGAAGGAATGGGGGAAGGGGAGTCGAACTTAAAGACTCAGCTGTGGTAGTCTAGAGCTCTGACTTAAAGCCACACACTGAACCTTGCCCCAGGGACAGCTAAGGTGACTTGTGAGACTGCTGTGATGTCTGTTAAGCACTCCTGCAGTCAGGACTTAAGAATGTAGCTAGATCCACTTCCAAGGAGCCGAGACTCTCAGACCTGGTTAAAAGTGCCCTCCTTGTGTGAAGCTCCAGTTCTCAAAACCACAGTAAACTGCCATTTAAGGGACCCGACACTTTGAGATCTCCCCTAAAAATCCTCCTTGTGACCCAACTCACTATTGGTTGGGTGGATCACGTGAGGAATGTCAATCATCTCTGCAAAGACCTGTAATGCTTTCACCCAGTACCTGACACACATCGCCTCCTCAATAAATGTGTGAATTCCTTAGATGTTCTGTGTAAGGCCCTTCGCGGGAGATAGGTGAGAAGAATGAAGAAATCACCCGGTCCATCACTACTGGATTTTTGGGTATTTGTAGCCATAGGAACAATAGCTGCTGTCATATTTTAAAAGTGATTTATTTCTATTTTATGTGCATTGGTATTAATTTCTGTATCCATGTCCGTGTGAGGGTGTCGGGTCCCCAGGAACTGGAGTTACAGACCATTGTGAGTTGTCATGTATGTGCTGCCAATTGAACCGTGGTCCTCTGGGAAGAGCAGCCTGAGCTCTGAACCACTGAGTCATCTGTCCAGCCCTTGCTGCTATAATCCTGCATTATCTTTTTGAGTTTTATTTTTTTTTTTGATATATTTGCACATATGTGTGATGAGTGAACTATTTGGGTTCAATGGATAAAGATACATAGGAGTCTCGTATTTGGTTACCAAAAAGCTCAAAAATAACATAAGAAAATCAGGGAAATCAGGCTGCAAAGGGAATTGAAAACCAGGAATCACACCTATGGTCTTCTACACAGTGAACCCAGACCTCTGACTCTAGGCGATAATCCCAGGGAGCATTGTACCCTCTCAAATGCCATACAAAAGACTATGACCTATTCTAAGGAGTACTAGTGGTGTCAAGACAGATAACCTAGCTAAACCCATCTCCACATACCTAAGACCCAGAGCACTGTACTTCTATCTTAGGACAGTAGGGCACAAATAGTGAGCAATGAACTGTTTATCTAAAAATATAAGAACAAGGTTTAAATGAGCTGATCTAACAGATTCAAGACATATCCATATCTCTATCTCTATCTCTATCTCTATAGCTATATGAGGTATCCCAATTCTTCCTCACTTCATGCCTCAACTTCACAGTTTATAGGTCTCCATTCTGACTTCCAGTTCATTCATTGGGTACTCATGACCTATCCAAACCACTGGTTATTTTTTATTTAAATCAGTCTTTGATGTAGCTCACAATCTCTCCATCTAGAACACTTGTTTTAAAAGCGTCAGTATCGTGCAGGGGCAGTGGTGGGGTTCGACACTAATCTGAGCACTTGGTAGGCACAAGAGGCAGGAGGACTCTCTGAATTTGAGACTACAAAGCCGAGTTCCAGGACAGCCAAGACTTCAGAGAGAAACCCTGTGTTGAAAAACCAAGAAACACCAAAATAAAACAGGAAAAAGATGACATGAGATAAAACTTGTGAGGTGTGAAATTATGGCTGTTTGTCCTCTGTTTCCTCCCATCCCTCTCACATGGCTCAGAGAGGAATATACAGGAGGCCAGAGGAGTGAAATGTATGAGGAAAAGAAAAGATCAGGAGAGAGTGGACTCAAGAAGAAGGAATGGGGGAAGGGGAGTCGAACTTAAAGACTCAGCTGTGGTAGTCTAGAGCTCTGACTTAAAGCCACACACTGAACCTTGCCCCAGGGACAGCTAAGGTGACTTGTGAGACTGCTGTGATGTCTGTTAAGCACTCCTGCAGTCAGGACTTAAGAATGTAGCTAGATCCACTTCCAAGGAGCCGAGACTCTCAGACCTGGTTAAAAGTGCCCTCCTTGTGTGAAGCTCCAGTTCTCAAAACCACAGTAAACTGCCATTTAAGGGACCCGACACTTTGAGATCTCCCCTAAAAATCCTCCTTGTGACCCAACTCACTATTGGTTGGGTGGATCACGTGAGGAATGTCAATCATCTCTGCAAAGACCTGTAATGCTTTCACCCAGTACCTGACACACATCGCCTCCTCAATAAATGTGTGAATTCCTTAGATGTTCTGTGTAAGGCCCTTCGCGGGAGATAGGTGAGAAGAATGAAGAAATCACCCGGTCCATCACTACTGGATTTTTGGGTATTTGTAGCCATAGGAACAATAGCTGCTGTCATATTTTAAAAGTGATTTATTTCTATTTTATGTGCATTGGTATTAATTTCTGTATCCATGTCCGTGTGAGGGTGTCGGGTCCCCAGGAACTGGAGTTACAGACCATTGTGAGTTGTCATGTATGTGCTGCCAATTGAACCGTGGTCCTCTGGGAAGAGCAGCCTGAGCTCTGAACCACTGAGTCATCTGTCCAGCCCTTGCTGCTATAATCCTGCATTATCTTTTTGAGTTTTATTTTTTTTTTGATATATTTGCACATATGTGTGATGAGTGAACTATTTGGGTTCAATGGATAAAGATACATAGGAGTCTCGTATTTGGTTACCAAAAAGCTCAAAAATAACATAAGAAAATCAGGGAAATCAGGCTGCAAAGGGAATTGAAAACCAGGAATCACACCTATGGTCTTCTACACAGTGAACCCAGACCTCTGACTCTAGGCGATAATCCCAGGGAGCATTGTACCCTCTCAAATGCCATACAAAAGACTATGACCTATTCTAAGGAGTACTAGTGGTGTCAAGACAGATAACCTAGCTAAACCCATCTCCACATACCTAAGACCCAGAGCACTGTACTTCTATCTTAGGACAGTAGGGCACAAATAGTGAGCAATGAACTGTTTATCTAAAAATATAAGAACAAGGTTTAAATGAGCTGATCTAACAGATTCAAGACATATCCATATCTCTATCTCTATCTCTATCTCTATAGCTATATGAGGTATCCCAATTCTTCCTCACTTCATGCCTCAACTTCACAGTTTATAGGTCTCCATTCTGACTTCCAGTTCATTCATTGGGTACTCATGACCTATCCAAACCACTGGTTATTTTTTATTTAAATCAGTCTTTGATGTAGCTCACAATCTCTCCATCTAGAACACTTGTTTTAAAAGCGTCAGTATCGTGCAGGGGCAGTGGTGGGGTTCGACACTAATCTGAGCACTTGGTAGGCACAAGAGGCAGGAGGACTCTCTGAATTTGAGACTACAAAGCCGAGTTCCAGGACAGCCAAGACTTCAGAGAGAAACCCTGTGTTGAAAAACCAAGAAACACCAAAATAAAACAGGAAAAAGATGACATGAGATAAAACTTGTGAGGTGTGAAATTATGGCTGTTTGTCCTCTGTTTCCTCCCATCCCTCTCACATGGCTCAGAGAGGAATATACAGGAGGCCAGAGGAGTGAAATGTATGAGGAAAAGAAAAGATCAGGAGAGAGTGGACTCAAGAAGAAGGAATGGGGGAAGGGGAGTCGAACTTAAAGACTCAGCTGTGGTAGTCTAGAGCTCTGACTTAAAGCCACACACTGAACCTTGCCCCAGGGACAGCTAAGGTGACTTGTGAGACTGCTGTGATGTCTGTTAAGCACTCCTGCAGTCAGGACTTAAGAATGTAGCTAGATCCACTTCCAAGGAGCCGAGACTCTCAGACCTGGTTAAAAGTGCCCTCCTTGTGTGAAGCTCCAGTTCTCAAAACCACAGTAAACTGCCATTTAAGGGACCCGACACTTTGAGATCTCCCCTAAAAATCCTCCTTGTGACCCAACTCACTATTGGTTGGGTGGATCACGTGAGGAATGTCAATCATCTCTGCAAAGACCTGTAATGCTTTCACCCAGTACCTGACACACATCGCCTCCTCAATAAATGTGTGAATTCCTTAGATGTTCTGTGTAAGGCCCTATGCGGGAGATAGGTGAGAAGAATGAAGAAATCACCCGGTCCATCACTACTGGATTTTTGGGTATTTGTAGCCATAGGAACAATAGCTGCTGTAATATTTTAAAAGTGATTTATTTCTATTTTATGTGCATTGGTATTAATTTCTGTATGCATGTCCGTGTGAGGGTGTCGGGTCCCCAGGAACTGGAGTTACAGACCATTGTGAGTTGTCATGTATGTGCTGCCAATTGAACCGTGGTCCTCTGGGAAGAGCAGCCTGAGCTCTGAACCACTGAGTCATCTGTCCAGCCCTTGCTGCTATAATCCTGCATTATCTTTTTGAGTTTTATTTTTTTTTTGATATATTTGCACATATGTGTGATGAGTGAACTATTTGGGTTCAATGGATAAAGATACATAGGAGTCTTGTATTTGGTTACCAAAAAGCTCAAAAATAACATAAGAAAATCAGGGAAATCAGGCTGCAAAGGGAATTGAAAACCAGGAATCACACCTATGGTCTTCTACACAGTGAACCCAGACCTCTGACTCTAGGCAATAATCCCAGGGAGCATTGTACCCTCTCAAATGCCATACAAAAGACTATGACCTATTCTAAGGAGTACTAGTGGTGTCAAGACAGATAACCTAGCTAAACCCATCTCCACATACCTAAGACCCAGAGCACTGTACTTCTATCTTAGGACAGTAGGGCACAAATAGTGAGCAATGAACTGTTTATCTAAAAATATAAGAACAAGGTTTAAATGAGCTGATCTAACAGATTCAAGACATATCCATATCTCTATCTCTATCTCTATCTCTATCTCTATAGCTATATGAGGTATCCCAATTCTTCCTCACTTCATGCCTCAACTTCACAGTTTATAGGTCTCCATTCTGACTTCCAGTTCATTCATTGGGTACTCATGACCTATCCAAACCACTGGTTATTTTTTATTTAAATCAGTCTTTGATGTAGCTCACAATCTCTCCATCTAGAACACTTGTTTTAAAAGCGTCAGTATCGTGCAGGGGCAGTGGTGGGGTTTGACACTAATCTGAGCACTTGGTAGGCACAAGAGGCAGGAGGACTCTCTGAATTTGAGACTACAAAGCCGAGTTCCAGGACAGCCAAGACTTCAGAGAGAAACCCTGTGTTGAAAAACCAAGAAACACCAAAATAAAACAGGAAAAAGATGACATGAGATAAAACTTGTGAGGTGTGAAATTATGGCTGTTTGTCCTCTGTTTCCTCCCATCCCTCTCACATGGCTCAGAGAGGAATATACAGGAGGCCAGAGGAGTGAAATGTATGAGGAAAAGAAAAGATGAGGAGAGAGTGGACTCAAGAAGAAGGAATGGGGGAAGGGGAGTCGAACTTAAAGACTCAGCTGTGGTAGTCTAGAGCTCTGACTTAAAGCCACACACTGAACCTTGCCCCAGGGACAGCTAAGGTGACTTGTGAGACTGCTGTGATGTCTGTTAAGCACTCCTGCAGTCAGGACTTAAGAATGTAGCTAGATCCACTTCCAAGGAGCCGAGACTCTCAGACCTGGTTAAAAGTGCCCTCCTTGTGTGAAGCTCCAGTTCTCAAAACCACAGTAAACTGCCATTTAAGGGACCCGACACTTTGAGATCTCCCCTAAAAATCCTCCTTGTGACCCAACTCACTATTGGTTGGGTGGATCACGTGAGGAATGTCAATCATCTCTGCAAAGACCTGTAATGCTTTCACCCAGTACCTGACACATATCGCCTCCTCAATAAATGTGTGAATTCCTTAGATGTTCTGTGTAAGGCCCTACGCGGGAGATAGGTGAGAAGAATGAAGAAATCACCCGGTCCATCACTACTGGATTTTTGGGTATTTGTAGCCATAGGAACAATAGCTGCTGTAATATTTTAAAAGTGATTTATTTCTATTTTATGTGCATTTGCTGTGGGATGGTCTGTATGTCAAGTGTGTTGCTGATTGGTCAGTAAATAAATCACTGATTGGCCATTGGCTAGGCAGGAAGTATAGGCGGGACAAGGAAAAGAATTCTGGGAAGTGGAAGGCTGGGAGAGGGACACTGCCAGCCGCCATGAGGACAAGGAAGATGTAAGGTACCAGTAAGCCATGAGCCATGTGGCAAAGTAAAGATTAATAGAAATGGGCTAAATATAAGAGGGAGAGCTAGACAATGATAGGCCTGAGCTAATGGCCAAGCAGTTTAAATAATGTAAGAGTTTGTGTGTTTATTTTATAAGTGGGCTCTGGGACTGGCGGGACTTGGT
The DNA here is from genome assembly GCF_949786415.1 of Peromyscus eremicus. Lineage (NCBI taxonomy): Eukaryota > Metazoa > Chordata > Mammalia > Rodentia > Cricetidae > Peromyscus > Peromyscus eremicus. Next base: position 19,503,212 of record NC_081439.1, on the reverse strand, counting down.
GGCGGGAGCTGGAGAGAAATTCTCCAGCAACAAATGGCGTCCAACGTGGTGGCAAGAGTTTCCACCTAAAAACTTAGAAAAAAGATTCTAAAACGGACCTAAAAACAGCTTCCTAATTGTCTCTCTCAAATAAGCGGCAGCTGCCGGTTTGAGCTACTGGCGGGTTCCTAGCGTGCGCTCTCGACCTGCAGTATGGTGGGAATGAGGCCTCTGCAAGTAGCACATTAAACTGTGTGGTGGATTTAGCCTTTGCTAGTACAAAACAAAAAAAGAGGTTTCTGGGCTACACGCTACTTTGGTAAAAGTGTAGACCCACTATTTCTGAGAGTTACGGCTCCCAGAGCTGGCGGAAAGCGGACCACCGCCATGTTGGGAAGCTGAAGTGGGCTGAGCCAGCAGCCACAGCGCCAGCGCTGTTTCAGGCTTAGAAGGCTGCAGTTTAAAAGGAATAGGCTCAAGCTAATATAAAAAAATAAGCCACGTAAAGATGACTACCACACAGAGAATCTGGATTATGTTCTCTTTGATATTCGTAACTGCAGAAAAACATTTGATTGTAAAAGCTGTTGAGTTATGCCAAAATGTATATTTTAAAGGTACCTTGACTTCAAAATTTGGATATAAGGATATGTTGCTTTGGAAAAGAGTCTCTGCTCTTGTTTCCACAGAAAGCCAGAGACTATGGATTTGTTCCAGATTAAGATACATCAGGTTTGACCAGCCAAGACCCCCTGAAAGGTCTCCAATGACACCATGGCCCAGATGATTCAACATCCAGAATGGTTTCAAGTCAACTGGCTCAGATATACAGCCTCACGGACTACTCCATGATCCTAAAATTTTCTTTCTGTCTCCAGAAGATACAGCGCCCCCCTCCAGCAGGAAGTAGTAAGAGAAGCTACGCCCAAATTCCCAAATATACCAAGCTGGCTTTAGAGATGGAATTGGCTCACTCCCCCTCTAAACCCAGACATATTGCTCAAAAAAAAAAAATGGTTAAGAGATTCTTGTGTCCCAAATCAGAAGAGCCCTCTGGTGTGGGACAGAGAAAAAACAATATTTTTATTTAAAGCAGGTTGATTATAAATACAATCTCTTTCTAAAGAAAAAAAAAAGGGGATAGTTTAGATATGATAGGATGAAAGGATAGATTAATGAACCTACTTTTAAAGAGTAACAACTTGTTTAAAATGTTTTACATCGCTATAGATTTTAGTTTATTGATACAAATTTAAACTTAATTTTGTTATACTGTATATATATTTCTATTCTTGTTTGAGGTATTATGTTTATGTAACTCATTTAAAATTGTAATGGATAATTAAAAAATAGATTAATAGTTAGTCATCTATGATAATATTTGTAGCCATGTTAGTTAAGTCTTCTAGGTATACATAGATATATTTCAGATAGATAGGTAGTCTTCAAACACTTCAAAGACCTACAGAATATGGCATTTAAAATGTTTTAAAAGTTTAGACTTTTTGGACAGTGAGACATGTCTGCTCCTGACAGCACCGATTTACTTCAGAGAGGAGGATGGGCATCGAAGACACTCCATATGGAGTTTATCTTCACCTTGACAAAAATAGCCATTTGGGCAAGAAACTCTTCTTGCCTGGACTGCTTGATCAACTGGACATGCAGGACCCATAGAAAGGTGACCACTGAACTTTGCTTGACAAAATGGTCCTTCAGGTTCCTGCTTTGCAGAGAAAACTGCCAGACATTCTACAAGACACAGAAAAAAGTGAATAAGAGACTCTAGGCCTGTGGGCTGAAGACAGATGCCCCAACTTTACAAGAAAACTTTGCATGACTGTCCAGGCTCAGCTGTCTCTGTCTACCCTGCAAGACTCCCAAAAGTTGCTTGCATCCTTCTCCCATTTCTCAGGCAGTATTATATCCTTCTGAGGTCTTTGATGTGGTTAAAGACTAGATACATACAATTTTCCTTAGTTATAATAAAAGATAAGTTAGATATAAAACCTTAAACTTACAAATAGAAGATAGATAGGATCTCTTCTTTAATATTGTAACTATAATTCTTGCTTGATAATTGTTTTGTTATATGTAATTTTACTATGTTAAAGTTAAAACCTTCCTTTTTAAGAAAAGAAAAGGGGAAGTGCTGTGGGATGGTCTGTATGTCAAGTGTGTTGCTGATTGGTCAGTAAATAAATCACTGATTGGCCATTGGCTAGGCAGGAAGTATAGGCGGGACAAGGAAAAGAATTCTGGGAAGTGGAAGGCTGGGAGAGGGACACTGCCAGCCGCCATGAGGACAAGGAAGATGTAAGGTACCAGTAAGCCATGAGCCATGTGGCAAAGTAAAGATTAATAGAAATGGGCTAAATATAAGAGGGAGAGCTAGACAATGATAGGCCTGAGCTAATGGCCAAGCAGTTTAAATAATGTAAGAGTTTGTGTGTTTATTTTATAAGTGGGCTCTGGGACTGGCGGGACTTGGTGGCGGGAGCTGGAGAGAAATTCTCCAGCAACATGCATTGGTATTAATTTCTGTATGCATGTCCGTGTGAGGGTGTCGGTTCCCCAGGAACTGGAGTTACAGACCATTGTGAGTTGTCATGTATGTGCTGCCAATTGAACCGTGGTCCTCTGGGAAGAGCAGCCTGAGCTCTGAACCACTGAGTCATCTGTCCAGCCCTTGCTGCTATAATCCTGCATTATCTTTTTGAGTTTTTTTTTTTGGATATATTTGCACATATGTGTGATGAGTGAACTATTTGGGTTCAATGGATAAAGATACATAGGAGTCTCGTATTTGGTTACCAAAAAGCTCAAAAATAACATAAGAAAATCAGGGAAATCAGGCTGCAAAGGGAATTGAAAACCAGGAATCACACCTATGGTCTTCTACACAGTGAACCCAGACCTCTGACTCTAGGCGATAATCCCAGGGAGCATTGTACCCTCTCAAATGCCATACAAAAGACTATGACCTATTCTAAGGAGTACTAGTGGTGTCAAGACAGATAACCTAGCTAAACCCATCTCCACATACCTAAGACCCAGAGCACTGTACTTCTATCTTAGGACAGTAGGGCACAAATAGTGAGCAATGAACTGTTTATCTAAAAATATAAGAACAAGGTTTAAATGAGCTGATCTAACAGATTCAAGACATATCCATATCTCTATCTCTATCTCTATCTCTATCTCTATCTCTATCTCTATCTCTATAGCTATATGAGGTATCCCAATTCTTCCTCACTTCATGCCTCAACTTCACAGTTTATAGGTCTCCATTCTGACTTCCAGTTCATTCATTGGGTACTCATGACCTATCCAATCCACTGGTTATTTTTTATTTAAATCAGTCTTTGATGTAGCTCACAATCTCTCCATCTAGAACACTTGTTTTAAAAGCGTCAGTATCGTGCAGGGGCAGTGGTGGGGTTTGACACTAATCTGAGCACTTGGTAGGCACAAGAGGCAGGAGGACTCTCTGAATTTGAGACTACAAAGCCGAGTTCCAGGACAGCCAAGACTTCAGAGAGAAACCCTGTGTTGAAAAACCAAGAAACACCAAAATAAAACAGGAAAAAGATGACATGAGATAAAACTTGTGAGGTGTGAAATTATGGCTGTTTGTCCTCTGTTTCCTCCCATCCCTCTCACATGGCTCAGAGAGGAACATACAGGAGGCCAGAGGAGTGAAATGTATGAGGAATAGAAAAGATCAGGAGAGAGTGGACTCAAGAAGAAGGAATGGTGGAAGGGGAGTCGAACTTAAAGACTCAGCTGTGGTAGTCTAGAGCTCTGACTTAAAGCCACACACTGAACCTTGCCCCAGGGACAGCTAAGGTGACTTGTGAGACTGCTGTGATGTCTGTTAAGCACTCCTGCAGTCAGGACTTAAGAATGTAGCTAGATCCACTTCCAAGGAGCCGAGACTCTCAGACCTGGTTAAAAGTGCCCTCCTTGTGTGAAGCTCCAGTTCTCAAAACCACAGTAAACTGCCATTTAAGGGACCCGACACTTTGAGATCTCCCCTAAAAATCCTCCTTGTGACCCAACTCACTATTGGTTGGGTGGATCACGTAAGGAATGTCAATCATCTCTGCAAAGACCTGTAATGCTTTCACCCAGTACCTGACACATATGGCCTCCTCAATAAATGTGTGAATTCCTTAGATGTTCTGTGTAAGGCCCTACGCGGGAGATAGGTGAGAAGAATGAAGAAATCACCCGGTCCATCACTACTGGATTTTTGGGTATTTGTAGCCATAGGAACAATAGCTGCTGTAATATTTTAAAAGTGATTTATTTCTATTTTATGTGCATTGGTATTAATTTCTGTATGCATGTCCGTGTGAGGGTGTCGGGTCCCCAGGAACTGGAGTTACAGACCATTGTGAGTTGTCATGTATGTGCTGCCAATTGAACCGTGGTCCTCTGGGAAGAGCAGCCTGAGCTGTGAACCACTGAGTCATCTGTCCAGCCCTTGCTGCTATAATCCTGCATTATCTTTTTGAGTTTTTTTTTTTTTGATATATTTGCACATATGTGTGATGAGTGAACTATTTGGGTTCAATGGATAAAGATACATAGGAGTCTCGTATTTGGTTACCAAAAAGCTCAAAAATAACATAAGAAAATCAGGGAAATCAGGCTGCAAAGGGAATTGAAAACCAGGAATCACACCTATGGTCTTCTACACAGTGAACCCAGACCTCTGACTCTAGGCGATAATCCCAGGGGGCATTGTACCCTCTCAAATGCCATACAAAAGACTATGACCTATTCTAAGGAGTACTAGTGGTGTCAAGACAGATAACCTAGCTAAACCCATCTCCACATACCTAAGACCCAGAGCACTGTACTTCTATCTTAGGACAGTAGGGCACAAATAGTGAGCAATGAACTGTTTATCTAAAAATATAAGAACAAGGTTTAAATGAGCTGATCTAACAGATTCAAGACATATCCATATCTCTATCTCTATCTCTATCTCTATCTCTATCTCTATCTCTATCTCTATCTCTATCTCTATCTCTATCTCTATCTCTATCTCTATAGCTATATGAGGTATCCCAATTCTTCCTCACTTCATGCCTCAACTTCACAGTTTATAGGTCTCCATTCTGACTTCCAGTTCATTCATTGGGTACTCATGACCTATCCAAACCACTGGTTATTTTTTATTTAAATCAGTCTTTGATGTAGCTCACAATCTCTCCATCTAGAACACTTGTTTTAAAAGCGTCAGTATCGTGCAGGGGCAGTGGTGGGGTTTGACACTAATCTGAGCACTTGGTAGGCACAAGAGGCAGGAGGACTCTCTGAATTTGAGACTACAAAGCCGAGTTCCAGGACAGCCAAGACTTCAGAGAGAAACCCTGTGTTGAAAAACCAAGAAACACCAAAATAAAACAGGAAAAAGATGACATGAGATAAAACTTGTGAGGTGTGAAATTATGGCTGTTTGTCCTCTGTTTCCTCCCATCCCTCTCACATGGCTCAGAGAGGAATATACAGGAGGCCAGAGGAGTGAAATGTATGAGGAAAAGAAAAGATCAGGAGAGAGTGGACTCAAGAAGAAGGAATGGGGGAAGGGGAGTCGAACTTAAAGACTCAGCTGTGGTAGTCTAGAGCTCTGACTTAAAGCCACACACTGAACCTTGCCCCAGGGACAGCTAAGGTGACTTGTGAGACTGCTGCGATGTCTGTTAAGCACTCCTGCAGTCAGGACTTAAGAATGTAGCTAGATCCACTTCCAAGGAGCCGAGACTCTCAGACCTGGTTAAAAGTACCCTCCTTGTGTGAAGCTCCAGTTCTCAAAACCACAGTAAACTGCCATTTAAGGGACCCGACACTTTGAGATCTCCCCTAAAAATCCTCCTTGTGACCCAACTCACTATTGGTTGGGTGGATCACGTGAGGAATGTCAATCATCTCTGCAAAGACCTGTAATGCTTTCACCCAGTACCTGACACATATCGCCTCCTCAATAAATGTGTGAATTCCTTAGATGTTCTGTGTAAGGCCCTACGCGGGAGATAGGTGAGAAGAATGAAGAAATCACCCGGTCCATCACTACTGGATTTTTGGGTATTTGTAGCCATAGGAACAATAGCTGCTGTAATATTTTAAAAGTGATTTATTTCTATTTTATGTGCATTGGTATTAATTTCTGTATGCATGTCCCTGTGAGGGTGTCGGGTCCCCAGGAACTGGAGTTACAGACCATTGTGAGTTGTCATGTATGTGCTGCCAATTGAACCGTGGTCCTCTGGGAAGAGCAGCCTGAGCTCTGAACCACTGAGTCGTCTGTCCAGCCCTTGCTGCTATAATCCTGCATTATCTTTTTGAGTTTTTTTTTTTTTTGATATATTTGCACATATGTGTGATGAGTGAACTATTTGGGTTCAATGGATAAAGATACATAGGAGTCTCGTATTTGGTTACCAAAAAGCTCAAAAATAACATAAGAAAATCAGGGAAATCAGGCTGCAAAGGGAATTGAAAACCAGGAATCACACCTATGGTCTTCTACACAGTGAACCCAGACCTCTGACTCTAGGCGATAATCCCAGGGAGCATTGTACCCTCTCAAATGCCATACAAAAGACTATGACCTATTCTAAGGAGTACTAGTGGTGTCAAGACAGATAACCTAGCTAAACCCATCTCCACATACCTAAGACCCAGAGCACTGTACTTCTATCTTAGGACAGTAGGGCACAAATAGTGAGCAATGAACTGTTTATCTAAAAATATAAGAACAAGGTTTAAATGAGCTGATCTAACAGATTCAAGACATATCCATATCTCTATCTCTATCTCTATCTCTATCTCTATCTCTATCTCTATCTCTATCTCTATCTCTATCTCTATCTCTATAGCTATATGAGGTATCCCAATTCTTCCTCACTTCATGCCTCAACTTCACAGTTTATAGGTCTCCATTCTGACTTCCAGTTCATTCATTGGGTACTCATGACCTATCCAATCCACTGGTTATTTTTTATTTAAATCAGTCTTTGATGTAGCTCACAATCTCTCCATCTAGAACACTTGTTTTAAAAGCGTCAGTATCGTGCAGGGGCAGTGGTGGGGTTTGACACTAATCTGAGCACTTGGTAGGCACAAGAGGCAGGAGGACTCTCTGAATTTGAGACTACAAAGCCGAGTTCCAGGACAGCCAAGACTTCAGAGAGAAACCCTGTGTTGAAAAACCAAGAAACACCAAAATAAAACAGGAAAAAGATGACATGAGATAAAACTTGTGAGGTGTGAAATTATGGCTGTTTGTCCTCTGTTTCCTCCCATCCCTCTCACATGGCTCAGAGAGGAACATACAGGAGGCCAGAGGAGTGAAATGTATGAGGAATAGAAAAGATCAGGAGAGAGTGGACTCAAGAAGAAGGAATGGTGGAAGGGGAGTCGAACTTAAAGACTCAGCTGTGGTAGTCTAGAGCTCTGACTTAAAGCCACACACTGAACCTTGCCCCAGGGACAGCTAAGGTGACTTGTGAGACTGCTGTGATGTCTGTTAAGCACTCCTGCAGTCAGGACTTAAGAATGTAGCTAGATCCACTTCCAAGGAGCCGAGACTCTCAGACCTGGTTAAAAGTGCCCTCCTTGTGTGAAGCTCCAGTTCTCAAAACCACAGTAAACTGCCATTTAAGGGACCCGACACTTTGAGATCTCCCCTAAAAATCCTCCTTGTGACCCAACTCACTATTGGTTGGGTGGATCACGTGAGGAATGTCAATCATCTCTGCAAAGACCTGTAATGCTTTCACCCAGTACCTGACACATATGGCCTCCTCAATAAATGTGTGAATTCCTTAGATGTTCTGTGTAAGGCCCTACGCGGGAGATAGGTGAGAAGAATGAAGAAATCACCCGGTCCATCACTACTGGATTTTTGGGTATTTGTAGCCATAGGAACAATAGCTGCTGTAATATTTTAAAAGTGATTTATTTCTATTTTATGTGCATTGGTATTAATTTCTGTATGCATGTCCGTGTGAGGGTGTCGGGTCCCCAGGAACTGGAGTTACAGACCATTGTGAGTTGTCATGTATGTGCTGCCAATTGAACCGTGGTCCTCTGGGAAGAGCAGCCTGAGCTTTGAACCACTGAGTCATCTGTCCAGCCCTTGCTGCTATAATCCTGCATTATCTTTTTGAGTTTTATTTTTTTTGATATATTTGCACATATGTGTGATGAGTGAACTATTTGGGTTCAATGGATAAAGATACATAGGAGTCTCGTATTTGGTTACCAAAAAGCTCAAAAATAACATAAGAAAATCAGGGAAATCAGGCTGCAAAGGGAATTGAAAACCAGGAATCACACCTATGGTCTTCTACACAGTGAACCCAGACCTCTGACTCTAGGCGATAATCCCAGGGGGCATTGTACCCTCTCAAATGCCATACAAAAGACTATGACCTATTCTAAGGAGTACTAGTGGTGTCAAGACAGATAACCTAGCTAAACCCATCTCCACATACCTAAGACCCAGAGCACTGTACTTCTATCTTAGGACAGTAGGGCACAAATAGTGAGCAATGAACTGTTTATCTAAAAATATAAGAACAAGGTTTAAATGAGCTGATCTAACAGATTCAAGACATATCCATATCTCTATCTCTATCTCTATCTCTATCTCTATCTCTATCTCTATCTCTATCTCTATCTCTATCTCTATAGCTATATGAGGTATCCCAATTCTTCCTCACTTCATGCCTCAACTTCACAGTTTATAGGTCTCCATTCTGACTTCCAGTTCATTCATTGGGTACTCATGACCTATCCAAACCACTGGTTATTTTTTATTTAAATCAGTCTTTGATGTAGCTCACAATCTCTCCATCTAGAACACTTGTTTTAAAAGCGTCAGTATCGTGCAGGGGCAGTGGTGGGGTTTGACACTAATCTGAGCACTTGGTAGGCACAAGAGGCAGGAGGACTCTCTGAATTTGAGACTACAAAGCCGAGTTCCAGGACAGCCAAGACTTCAGAGAGAAACCCTGTGTTGAAAAACCAAGAAACACCAAAATAAAACAGGAAAAAGATGACATGAGATAAAACTTGTGAGGTGTGAAATTATGGCTGTTTGTCCTCTGTTTCCTCCCATCCCTCTCACATGGCTCAGAGAGGAATATACAGGAGGCCAGAGGAGTGAAATGTATGAGGAAAAGAAAAGATCAGGAGAGAGTGGACTCAAGAAGAAGGAATGGGGGAAGGGGAGTCGAACTTAAAGACTCAGCTGTGGTAGTCTAGAGCTCTGACTTAAAGCCACACACTGAACCTTGCCCCAGGGACAGCTAAGGTGACTTGTGAGACTGCTGCGATGTCTGTTAAGCACTCCTGCAGTCAGGACTTAAGAATGTAGCTAGATCCACTTCCAAGGAGCCGAGACTCTCAGACCTGGTTAAAAGTACCCTCCTTGTGTGAAGCTCCAGTTCTCAAAACCACAGTAAACTGCCATTTAAGGGACCCGACACTTTGAGATCTCCCCTAAAAATCCTCCTTGTGACCCAACTCACTATTGGTTGGGTGGATCACGTGAGGAATGTCAATCATCTCTGCAAAGACCTGTAATGCTTTCACCCAGTACCTGACACATATCGCCTCCTCAATAAATGTGTGAATTCCTTAGATGTTCTGTGTAAGGCCCTACGCGGGAGATAGGTGAGAAGAATGAAGAAATCACCCGGTCCATCACTACTGGATTTTTGGGTATTTGTAGCCATAGGAACAATAGCTGCTGTAATATTTTAAAAGTGATTTATTTCTATTTTATGTGCATTGGTATTAATTTCTGTATGCATGTCCCTGTGAGGGTGTCGGGTCCCCAGGAACTGGAGTTACAGACCATTGTGAGTTGTCATGTATGTGCTGCCAATTGAACCGTGGTCCTCTGGGAAGAGCAGCCTGAGCTCTGAACCACTGAGTCGTCTGTCCAGCCCTTGCTGCTATAATCCTGCATTATCTTTTTGAGTTTTTTTTTTTTTTTTGATATATTTGCACATATGTGTGATGAGTGAACTATTTGGGTTCAATGGATAAAGATACATAGGAGTCTCGTATTTGGTTACCAAAAAGCTCAAAAATAACATAAGAAAATCAGGGAAATCAGGCTGCAAAGGGAATTGAAAACCAGGAATCACACCTATGGTCTTCTACACAGTGAACCCAGACCTCTGACTCTAGGCGATAATCCCAGGGAGCATTGTACCCTCTCAAATGCCATACAAAAGACTATGACCTATTCTAAGGAGTACTAGTGGTGTCAAGACAGATAACCTAGCTAAACCCATCTCCACATACCTAAGACCCAGAGCACTGTACTTCTATCTTAGGACAGTAGGGCACAAATAGTGAGCAATGAACTGTTTATCTAAAAATATAAGAACAAGGTTTAAATGAGCTGATCTAACAGATTCAAGACATATCCATATCTCTATCTCTATCTCTATCTCTATCTCTATCTCTATCTCTATCTCTATCTCTATAGCTATATGAGGTATCCCAATTCTTCCTCACTTCATGCCTCAACTTCACAGTTTATAGGTCTCCATTCTGACTTCCAGTTCATTCATTGGGTACTCATGACCTATCCAATCCACTGGTTATTTTTTATTTAAATCAGTCTTTGATGTAGCTCACAATCTCTCCATCTAGAACACTTGTTTTAAAAGCGTCAGTATCGTGCAGGGGCAGTGGTGGGGTTTGACACTAATCTGAGCACTTGGTAGGCACAAGAGGCAGGAGGACTCTCTGAATTTGAGACTACAAAGCCGAGTTCCAGGACAGCCAAGACTTCAGAGAGAAACCCTGTGTTGAAAAACCAAGAAACACCAAAATAAAACAGGAAAAAGATGACATGAGATAAAACTTGTGAGGTGTGAAATTATGGCTGTTTGTCCTCTGTTTCCTCCCATCCCTCTCACATGGCTCAGAGAGGAACATACAGGAGGCCAGAGGAGTGAAATGTATGAGGAAAAGAAAAGATCAGGAGAGAGTGGACTCAAGAAGAAGGAATGGGGGAAGGGGAGTCGAACTTAAAGACTCAGCTGTGGTAGTCTAGAGCTCTGACTTAAAGCCACACACTGAACCTTGCCCCAGGGACAGCTAAGGTGACTTGTGAGACTGCTGCGATGTCTGTTAAGCACTCCTGCAGTCAGGACTTAAGAATGTAGCTAGATCCACTTCCAAGGAGCCGAGACTCTCAGACCTGGTTAAAAGTGCCCTCCTTGTGTGAAGCTCCAGTTCTCAAAACCACAGTAAACTGCCATTTAAGGGACCCGACACTTTGAGATCTTCCCTAAAAATCCTCCTTGTGACCCAACTCACTATTGGTTGGGTGGATCACGTGAGGAATGTCAATCATCTCTGCAAAGACCTGTAATGCTTTCACCCAGTACCTGACACGTATGGCCTCCTCAATAAATGTGTGAATTCCTTAGATGTTCTGTGTAAGGCCCTACGCGGGAGATAGGTGAGAAGAATGAAGAAATCACCCGGTCCATCACTACTGGATTTTTGGGTATTTGTAGCCATAGGAACAATAGCTGCTGTAATATTTTAAAAGTGATTTATTTCTATTTTATGTGCATTGGTATTAATTTCTGTATGCATGTCCGTGTGAGGGTGTCGGGTCCCCAGGAACTGGAGTTACAGACCATTGTGAGTTGTCATGTATGTGCTGCCAATTGAACCGTGGTCCTCTGGGAAGAGCAGCCTGAGCTCTGAACCACTGAGTCATCTGTCCAGCCCTTGCTGCTATAATCCTGCATTATCTTTTTGAGTTTTATTTTTTTTTTGATATATTTGCACATATGTGTGATGAGTGAACTATTTGGGTTCAATGGATAAAGATACATAGGAGTCTCGTATTTGGTTACCAAAAAGCTCAAAAATAACATAAGAAAATCAGGGAAATCAGGCTGCAAAGGGAATTGAAAACCAGGAATCACACCTATGGTCTTCTACACAGTGAACCCAGACCTCTGACTCTAGGCGATAATCCCAGGGAGCATTGTACCCTCTCAAATGCCATACAAAAGACTATGACCTATTCTAAGGAGTACTAGTGGTGTCAAGACAGATAACCTAGCTAAACCCATCTCCACATACCTAAGACCCAGAGCACTGTACTTCTATCTTAGGACAGTAGGGCACAAATAGTGAGCAATGAACTGTTTATCTAAAAATATAAGAACAAGGTTTAAATGAGCTGATCTAACAGATTCAAGACATATCCATATCTCTATCTCTATCTCTATCTCTATCTCTATCTCTATCTCTATAGCTATATGAGGTATCCCAATTCTTCCTCACTTCATGCCTCAACTTCACAGTTTATAGGTCTCCATTCTGACTTCCAGTTCATTCATTGGGTACTCATGACCTATCCAAACCACTGGTTATTTTTTATTTAAATCAGTCTTTGATGTAGCTCACAATCTCTCCATCTAGAACACTTGTTTTAAAAGCGTCAGTATCGTGCAGGGGCAGTGGTGGGGTTTGACACTAATCTGAGCACTTGGTAGGCACAAGAGGCAGGAGGACTCTCTGAATTTGAGACTACAAAGCCGAGTTCCAGGACAGCCAAGACTTCAGAGAGAAACCCTGTGTTGAAAAACCAAGAAACACCAAAATAAAACAGGAAAAAGATGACATGAGATAAAACTTGTGAGGTGTGAAATTATGGCTGTTTGTCCTCTGTTTCCTCCCATCCCTCTCACATGGCTCAGAGAGGAATATACAGGAGGCCAGAGGAGTGAAATGTATGAGGAAAAGAAAAGATCAGGAGAGAGTGGACTCAAGAAGAAGGAATGGGGGAAGGGGAGTCGAACTTAAAGACTCAGCTGTGGTAGTCTAGAGCTCTGACTTAAAGCCACACACTGAACCTTGCCCCAGGGACAGCTAAGGTGACTTGTGAGACTGCTGTGATGTCTGTTAAGCACTCCTGCAGTCAGGACTTAAGAATGTAGCTAGATCCACTTCCAAGGAGCCGAGACTCTCAGACCTGGTTAAAAGTGCCCTCCTTGTGTGAAGCTCCAGTTCTCAAAACCACAGTAAACTGCCATTTAAGGGACCCGACACTTTGAGATCTCCCCTAAAAATCCTCCTTGTGACCCAACTCACTATTGGTTGGGTGGATCACGTGAGGAATGTCAATCATCTCTGCAAAGACCTGTAATGCTTTCACCCAGTACCTGACACATATGGCCTCCTCAATAAATGTGTGAATTCCTTAGATGTTCTGTGTAAGGCCCTACGCGGGAGATAGGTGAGAAGAATGAAGAAATCACCCGGTCCATCACTACTGGATTTTTGGGTATTTGTAGCCATAGGAACAATAGCTGCTGTAATATTTTAAAAGTGATTTATTTCTATTTTATGTGCATTGGTATTAATTTCTGTATGCATGTCCGTGTGAGGGTGTCGGGTCCCCAGGAACTGGAGTTACAGACCATTGTGAGTTGTCATGTATGTGCTGCCAATTGAACCGTGGTCCTCTGGGAAGAGCAGCCTGAGCTCTGAACCACTGAGTCATCTGTCCAGCCCTTGCTGCTATAATCCTGCATTATCTTTTTGAGTTTTTTTTTTTTTTGATATATTTGCACATATGTGTGATGAGTGAACTATTTGGGTTCAATGGATAAAGATACATAGGAGTCTCGTATTTGGTTACCAAAAAGCTCAAAAATAACATAAGAAAATCAGGGAAATCAGGCTGCAAAGGGAATTGAAAACCAGGAATCACACCTATGGTCTTCTACACAGTGAACCCAGACCTCTGACTCTAGGCGATAATCCCAGGGAGCATTGTACCCTCTCAAATGCCATACAAAACTATGACCTATTCTAAGGAGTACTAGTGGTGTCAAGACAGATAACCTAGCTAAACCCATCTCCACATACCTAAGACCCAGAGCACTGTACTTCTATCTTAGGACAGTAGGGCACAAATAGTGAGCAATGAACTGTTTATCTAAAAATATAAGAACAAGGTTTAAATGAGCTGATCTAACAGATTCAAGACATATCCATATCTCTATCTCTATCTCTATCTCTATCTCTATCTCTATCTCTATCTCTATCTCTATAGCTATATGAGGTATCCCAATTCTTCCTCACTTCATGCCTCAACTTCACAGTTTATAGGTCTCCATTCTGACTTCCAGTTCATTCATTGGGTACTCATGACCTATCCAAACCACTGGTTATTTTTTATTTAAATCAGTCTTTGATGTAGCTCACAATCTCTCCATCTAGAACACTTGTTTTAAAAGCGTCAGTATCGTGCAGGGGCAGTGGTGGGGTTTGACACTAATCTGAGCACTTGGTAGGCACAAGAGGCAGGAGGACTCTCTGAATTTGAGACTACAAAGCCGAGTTCCAGGACAGCCAAGACTTCAGAGAGAAACCCTGTGTTGAAAAACCAAGAAACACCAAAATAAAACAGGAAAAAGATGACATGAGATAAAACTTGTGAGGTGTGAAATTATGGCTGTTTGTCCTCTGTTTCCTCCCATCCCTCTCACATGGCTCAGAGAGGAATATACAGGAGGCCAGAGGAGTGAAATGTATGAGGAAAAGAAAAGATCAGGAGAGAGTGGACTCAAGAAGAAGGAATGGGGGAAGGGGAGTCGAACTTAAAGACTCAGCTGTGGTAGTCTAGAGCTCTGACTTAAAGCCACACACTGAACCTTGCCCCAGGGACAGCTAAGGTGACTTGTGAGACTGCTGTGATGTCTGTTAAGCACTCCTGCAGTCAGGACTTAAGAATGTAGCTAGATCCACTTCCAAGGAGCCGAGACTCTCAGACCTGGTTAAAAGTGCCCTCCTTGTGTGAAGCTCCAGTTCTCAAAACCACAGTAAACTGCCATTTAAGGGACCCGACACTTTGAGATCTCCCCTAAAAATCCTCCTTGTGACCCAACTCACTATTGGTTGGGTGGATCACGTGAGGAATGTCAATCATCTCTGCAAAGACCTGTAATGCTTTCACCCAGTACCTGACACATATCGCCTCCTCAATAAATGTGTGAATTCCTTAGATGTTCTGTGTAAGGCCCTACGCGGGAGATAGGTGAGAAGAATGAAGAAATCACCCGGTCCATCACTACTGGATTTTTGGGTATTTGTAGCCATAGGAACAATAGCTGCTGTAATATTTTAAAAGTGATTTATTTCTATTTTATGTGCATTGGTATTAATTTCTGTATGCATGTCCGTGTGAGGGTGTCGGGTCCCCAGGAACTGGAGTTACAGACCATTGTGAGTTGTCATGTATGTGCTGCCAATTGAACCGTGGTCCTCTGGGAAGAGCAGCCTGAGCTCTGAACCACTGAGTCATCTGTCCAGCCCTTGCTGCTATAATCCTGCATTATCTTTTTGAGTTTTTTTTTTTTTTGATATATTTGCACATATGTGTGATGAGTGAACTATTTGGGTTCAATGGATAAAGATACATAGGAGTCTCGTATTTGGTTACCAAAAAGCTCAAAAATAACATAAGAAAATCAGGGAAATCAGGCTGCAAAGGGAATTGAAAACCAGGAATCACACCTATGGTCTTCTACACAGTGAACCCAGACCTCTGACTCTAGGCGATAATCCCAGGGAGCATTGTACCCTCTCAAATGCCATACAAAACTATGACCTATTCTAAGGAGTACTAGTGGTGTCAAGACAGATAACCTAGCTAAACCCATCTCCACATACCTAAGACCCAGAGCACTGTACTTCTATCTTAGGACAGTAGGGCACAAATAGTGAGCAATGAACTGTTTATCTAAAAATATAAGAACAAGGTTTAAATGAGCTGATCTAACAGATTCAAGACATATCCATATCTCTATCTCTATCTCTATCTCTATCTCTATCTCTATCTCTATAGCTATATGAGGTATCCCAATTCTTCCTCACTTCATGCCTCAACTTCACAGTTTATAGGTCTCCATTCTGACTTCCAGTTCATTCATTGGGTACTCATGACCTATCCAAACCACTGGTTATTTTTTATTTAAATCAGTCTTTGATGTAGCTCACAATCTCTCCATCTAGAACACTTGTTTTAAAAGCGTCAGTATCGTGCAGGGGCAGTGGTGGGGTTTGACACTAATCTGAGCACTTGGTAGGCACAAGAGGCAGGAGGACTCTCTGAATTTGAGACTACAAAGCCGAGTTCCAGGACAGCCAAGACTTCAGAGAGAAACCCTGTGTTGAAAAACCAAGAAACACCAAAATAAAACAGGAAAAAGATGACATGAGATAAAACTTGTGAGGTGTGAAATTATGGCTGTTTGTCCTCTGTTTCCTCCCATCCCTCTCACATGGCTCAGAGAGGAACATACAGGAGGCCAGAGGAGTGAAATGTATGAGGAAAAGAAAAGATCAGGAGAGAGTGGACTCAAGAAGAAGGAATGGGGGAAGGGGAGTCGAACTTAAAGACTCAGCTGTGGTAGTCTAGAGCTCTGACTTAAAGCCACACACTGAACCTTGCCCCAGGGACAGCTAAGGTGACTTGTGAGACTGCTGCGATGTCTGTTAAGCACTCCTGCAGTCAGGACTTAAGAATGTAGCTAGATCCACTTCCAAGGAGCCGAGACTCTCAGACCTGGTTAAAAGTGCCCTCCTTGTGTGAAGCTCCAGTTCTCAAAACCACAGTAAACTGCCATTTAAGGGACCCGACACTTTGAGATCTTCCCTAAAAATCCTCCTTGTGACCCAACTCACTATTGGTTGGGTGGATCACGTGAGGAATGTCAATCATCTCTGCAAAGACCTGTAATGCTTTCACCCAGTACCTGACACGTATCGCCTCCTCAATAAATGTGTGAATTCCTTAGATGTTCTGTGTAAGGCCCTACGCGGGAGATAGGTGAGAAGAATGAAGAAATCACCCGGTCCATCACTACTGGATTTTTGGGTATTTGTAGCCATAGGAACAATAGCTGCTGTAATATTTTAAAAGTGATTTATTTCTATTTTATGTGCATTGGTATTAATTTCTGTATGCATGTCCGTGTGAGGGTGTCGGGTCCCCAGGAACTGGAGTTACAGACCATTGTGAGTTGTCATGTATGTGCTGCCAATTGAACCGTGGTCCTCTGGGAAGAGCAGCCTGAGCTCTGAACCACTGAGTCATCTGTCCAGCCCTTGCTGCTATAATCCTGCATTATCTTTTTGAGTTTTATTTTTTTTTGATATATTTGCACATATGTGTGATGAGTGAACTATTTGGGTTCAATGGATAAAGATACATAGGAGTCTCGTATTTGGTTACCAAAAAGCTCAAAAATAACATAAGAAAATCAGGGAAATCAGGCTGCAAAGGGAATTGAAAACCAGGAATCACACCTATGGTCTTCTACACATTGAACCCAGACCTCTGACTCTAGGCGATAATCCCAGGGAGCATTGTACCCTCTCAAATGCCATACAAAAGACTATGACCTATTCTAAGGAGTACTAGTGGTGTCAAGACAGATAACCTAGCTAAACCCATCTCCACATACCTAAGACCCAGAGCACTGTACTTCTATCTTAGGACAGTAGGGCACAAATAGTGAGCAATGAACTGTTTATCTAAAAATATAAGAACAAGGTTTAAATGAGCTGATCTAACAGATTCAAGACATATCCATATCTCTATCTCTATCTCTATCTCTATCTCTATCTCTATCTCTATAGCTATATGAGGTATCCCAATTCTTCCTCACTTCATGCCTCAACTTCACAGTTTATAGGTCTCCATTCTGACTTCCAGTTCATTCATTGGGTACTCATGACCTATCCAAACCACTGGTTATTTTTTATTTAAATCAGTCTTTGATGTAGCTCACAATCTCTCCATCTAGAACACTTGTTTTAAAAGCGTCAGTATCGTGCAGGGGCAGTGGTGGGGTTTGACACTAATCTGAGCACTTGGTAGGCACAAGAGGCAGGAGGACTCTCTGAATTTGAGACTACAAAGCCGAGTTCCAGGACAGCCAAGACTTCAGAGAGAAACCCTGTGTTGAAAAACCAAGAAACACCAAAATAAAACAGGAAAAAGATGACATGAGATAAAACTTGTGAGGTGTGAAATTATGGCTGTTTGTCCTCTGTTTCCTCCCATCCCTCTCACATGGCTCAGAGAGGAACATACAGGAGGCCAGAGGAGTGAAATGTATGAGGAAAAGAAAAGATCAGGAGAGAGTGGACTCAAGAAGAAGGAATGGGGGAAGGGGAGTCGAACTTAAAGACTCAGCTGTGGTAGTCTAGAGCTCTGACTTAAAGCCACACACTGAACCTTGCCCCAGGGACAGCTAAGGTGACTTGTGAGACTGCTGTGATGTCTGTTAAGCACTCCTGCAGTCAGGACTTAAGAATGTAGCTAGATCCACTTCCAAGGAGCCGAGACTCTCAGACCTGGTTAAAAGTGCCCTCCTTGTGTGAAGCTCCAGTTCTCAAAACCACAGTAAACTGCCATTTAAGGGACCCGACACTTTGAGATCTCCCCTAAAAATCCTCCTTGTGACCCAACTCACTATTGGTTGGGTGGATCACGTGAGGAATGTCAATCATCTCTGCAAAGACCTGTAATGCTTTCGCCCAGTACCTGACACATATCGCCTCCTCAATAAATGTGTGAATTCCTTAGATGTTCTGTGTAAGGCCCTACGCGGGAGATAGGTGAGAAGAATGAAGAAATCACCCGGTCCATCACTACTGGATTTTTGGGTATTTGTAGCCATAGGAACAATAGCTGCTGTAATATTTTAAAAGTGATTTATTTCTATTTTATGTGCATTGGTATTAATTTCTGTATGCATGTCCGTGTGAGGGTGTCGGGTCCCCAGGAACTGGAGTTACAGACCATTGTGAGTTGTCATGTATGTGCTGCCAATTGAACCGTGGTCCTCTGGGAAGAGCAGCCTGAGCTCTGAACCACTGAGTCATCTGTCCAGCCCTTGCTGCTATAATCCTGCATTATCTTTTTGAGTTTTATTTTTTTTTGATATATTTGCACATATGTGTGATGAGTGAACTATTTGGGTTCAATGGATAAAGATACATAGGAGTCTCGTATTTGGTTACCAAAAAGCTCAAAAATAACATAAGAAAATCAGGGAAATCAGGCTGCAAAGGGAATTGAAAACCAGGAATCACACCTATGGTCTTCTACACAGTGAACCCAGACCTCTGACTCTAGGCGATAATCCCAGGGAGCATTGTACCCTCTCAAATGCCATACAAAAGACTATGACCTATTCTAAGGAGTACTAGTGGTGTCAAGACAGATAACCTAGCTAAACCCATCTCCACATACCTAAGACCCAGAGCACTGTACTTCTATCTTAGGACAGTAGGGCACAAATAGTGAGCAATGAACTGTTTATCTAAAAATATAAGAACAAGGTTTAAATGAGCTGATCTAACAGATTCAAGACATATCCATATCTCTATCTCTATCTCTATCTCTATCTCTATCTCTATCTCTATAGCTATATGAGGTATCCCAATTCTTCCTCACTTCATGCCTCAACTTCACAGTTTATAGGTCTCCATTCTGACTTCCAGTTCATTCATTGGGTACTCATGACCTATCCAAACCACTGGTTATTTTTTATTTAAATCAGTCTTTGATGTAGCTCACAATCTCTCCATCTAGAACACTTGTTTTAAAAGCGTCAGTATCGTGCAGGGGCAGTGGTGGGGTTTGACACTAATCTGAGCACTTGGTAGGCACAAGAGGCAGGAGGACTCTCTGAATTTGAGACTACAAAGCCGAGTTCCAGGACAGCCAAGACTTCAGAGAGAAACCCTGTGTTGAAAAACCAAGAAACACCAAAATAAAACAGGAAAAAGATGACATGAGATAAAACTTGTGAGGTGTGAAATTATGGCTGTTTGTCCTCTGTTTCCTCCCATCCCTCTCACATGGCTCAGAGAGGAATATACAGGAGGCCAGAGGAGTGAAATGTATGAGGAAAAGAAAAGATCAGGAGAGAGTGGACTCAAGAAGAAGGAATGGGGGAAGGGGAGTCGAACTTAAAGACTCAGCTGTGGTAGTCTAGAGCTCTGACTTAAAGCCACACACTGAACCTTGCCCCAGGGACAGCTAAGGTGACTTGTGAGACTGCTGTGATGTCTGTTAAGCACTCCTGCAGTCAGGACTTAAGAATGTAGCTAGATCCACTTCCAAGGAGCCGAGACTCTCAGACCTGGTTAAAAGTGCCCTCCTTGTGTGAAGCTCCAGTTCTCAAAACCACAGTAAACTGCCATTTAAGGGACCCGACACTTTGAGATCTCCCCTAAAAATCCTCCTTGTGACCCAACTCACTATTGGTTGGGTGGATCACGTGAGGAATGTCAATCATCTCTGCAAAGACCTGTAATGCTTTCACCCAGTACCTGACACATATCGCCTCCTCAATAAATGTGTGAATTCCTTAGATGTTCTGTGTAAGGCCCTACGCGGGAGATAGGTGAGAAGAATGAAGAAATCACCCGGTCCATCACTACTGGATTTTTGGGTATTTGTAGCCATAGGAACAATAGCTGCTGTAATATTTTAAAAGTGATTTATTTCTATTTTATGTGCATTGGTATTAATTTCTGTATGCATGTCCGTGTGAGGGTGTCGGGTCCCCAGGAACTGGAGTTACAGACCATTGTGAGTTGTCATGTATGTGCTGCCAATTGAACCGTGGTCCTCTGGGAAGAGCAGCCTGAGCTCTGAACCACTGAGTCATCTGTCCAGCCCTTGCTGCTATAATCCTGCATTATCTTTTTGAGTTTTTTTTTTTTTTTTGATATATTTGCACATATGTGTGATGAGTGAACTATTTGGGTTCAATGGATAAAGATACATAGGAGTCTCGTATTTGGTTACCAAAAAGCTCAAAAATAACATAAGAAAATCAGGGAAATCAGGCTGCAAAGGGAATTGAAAACCAGGAATCACACCTATGGTCTTCTACACAGTGAACCCAGACCTCTGACTCTAGGCGATAATCCCAGGGAGCATTGTACCCTCTCAAATGCCATACAAAACTATGACCTATTCTAAGGAGTACTAGTGGTGTCAAGACAGATAACCTAGCTAAACCCATCTCCACATACCTAAGACCCAGAGCACTGTACTTCTATCTTAGGACAGTAGGGCACAAATAGTGAGCAATGAACTGTTTATCTAAAAATATAAGAACAAGGTTTAAATGAGCTGATCTAACAGATTCAAGACATATCCATATCTCTATCTCTATCTCTATCTCTATCTCTATCTCTATCTCTATAGCTATATGAGGTATCCCAATTCTTCCTCACTTCATGCCTCAACTTCACAGTTTATAGGTCTCCATTCTGACTTCCAGTTCATTCATTGGGTACTCATGACCTATCCAAACCACTGGTTATTTTTTATTTAAATCAGTCTTTGATGTAGCTCACAATCTCTCCATCTAGAACACTTGTTTTAAAAGCGTCAGTATCGTGCAGGGGCAGTGGTGGGGTTTGACACTAATCTGAGCACTTGGTAGGCACAAGAGGCAGGAGGACTCTCTGAATTTGAGACTACAAAGCCGAGTTCCAGGACAGCCAAGACTTCAGAGAGAAACCCTGTGTTGAAAAACCAAGAAACACCAAAATAAAACAGGAAAAAGATGACATGAGATAAAACTTGTGAGGTGTGAAATTATGGCTGTTTGTCCTCTGTTTCCTCCCATCCCTCTCACATGGCTCAGAGAGGAACATACAGGAGGCCAGAGGAGTGAAATGTATGAGGAAAAGAAAAGATCAGGAGAGAGTGGACTCAAGAAGAAGGAATGGGGGAAGGGGAGTCGAACTTAAAGACTCAGCTGTGGTAGTCTAGAGCTCTGACTTAAAGCCACACACTGAACCTTGCCCCAGGGACAGCTAAGGTGACTTGTGAGACTGCTGTGATGTCTGTTAAGCACTCCTGCAGTCAGGACTTAAGAATGTAGCTAGATCCACTTCCAAGGAGCCGAGACTCTCAGACCTGGTTAAAAGTGCCCTCCTTGTGTGAAGCTCCAGTTCTCAAAACCACAGTAAACTGCCATTTAAGGGACCCGACACTTTGAGATCTCCCCTAAAAATCCTCCTTGTGACCCAACTCACTATTGGTTGGGTGGATCACGTGAGGAATGTCAATCATCTCTGCAAAGACCTGTAATGCTTTCGCCCAGTACCTGACACATATCGCCTCCTCAATAAATGTGTGAATTCCTTAGATGTTCTGTGTAAGGCCCTACGCGGGAGATAGGTGAGAAGAATGAAGAAATCACCCGGTCCATCACTACTGGATTTTTGGGTATTTGTAGCCATAGGAACAATAGCTGCTGTAATATTTTAAAAGTGATTTATTTCTATTTTATGTGCATTGGTATTAATTTCTGTATGCATGTCCGTGTGAGGGTGTCGGGTCCCCAGGAACTGGAGTTACAGACCATTGTGAGTTGTCATGTATGTGCTGCCAATTGAACCGTGGTCCTCTGGGAAGAGCAGCCTGAGCTCTGAACCACTGAGTCATCTGTCCAGCCCTTGCTGCTATAATCCTGCATTATCTTTTTGAGTTTTATTTTTTTTTGATATATTTGCACATATGTGTGATGAGTGAACTATTTGGGTTCAATGGATAAAGATACATAGGAGTCTCGTATTTGGTTACCAAAAAGCTCAAAAATAACATAAGAAAATCAGGGAAATCAGGCTGCAAAGGGAATTGAAAACCAGGAATCACACCTATGGTCTTCTACACAGTGAACCCAGACCTCTGACTCTAGGCGATAATCCCAGGGAGCATTGTACCCTCTCAAATGCCATACAAAAGACTATGACCTATTCTAAGGAGTACTAGTGGTGTCAAGACAGATAACCTAGCTAAACCCATCTCCACATACCTAAGACCCAGAGCACTGTACTTCTATCTTAGGACAGTAGGGCACAAATAGTGAGCAATGAACTGTTTATCTAAAAATATAAGACCAAGGTTTAAATGAGCTGATCTAACAGATTCAAGACATATCCATATCTCTATCTCTATCTCTATCTCTATAGCTATATGAGGTATCCCAATTCTTCCTCACTTCATGCCTCAACTTCACAGTTTATAGGTCTCCATTCTGACTTTCAGTTCATTCATTGGGTATTCATGACCTATCTAAAAACTGGTTATTTTTTATTTAAATCAGTCTTTGATGTAGCTCACCATCTCTCCATCTAGAACACTTGTTTTAAAAGCGTCAGTATCGTGCAGGGGCAGTGGTGGGGTTCGACACTAATCTGAGCACTTGGGAGGCACATGAGGCAGGAGGACTCTCTTAATTTGAGACTACAAAGCCGAGTTCCAGGACAGCCAAGACTTCAGAGAGAAACCCTGTGTTGAAAAACCAAGAAACACCAAAATAATACAGGAAAAAGATGACATGAGATAAAACTTGTGAGGTGTGAAATTATGGCTGTTTGTCCTTTGTTTCCTCCCATCCCTCTCACATGGCTCAGAGAGGAATATACAGGAGGCCAGAGGAGTGAAATGTATGAAGAAAAGAAAAGATCAGGAGAGAGTGGACTCAAGAAGAAGGAATGGGGGAAGGGGAGTCGAACTTAAAGACTCAGCTGTGGTAGTCTAGAGCTCTGACTTAAAGCCACACACTGAACCTTGCCCCAGGGACAGCTAAGGTGACTTGTGAGACTGCTGTGATGTCTGTTAAGCACTCCTGAAGTCAGGACTTAAGAATGTAGCTAGATCCACTTCCAAGGAGCCGAGACTCTCAGACCTGGTTAAAAGTGCCCTCCTTGTGTGAAGCTCCAGTTCTCAAAACCACAGTAAACTGCCATTTAAGGGACCCGACACTTTGAGATCTCCCCTATAAATCCTCCTTGTGACCCAACTCACTATTGGTTGGGTGGATCACGTGAGGAATGTCAATCATCTCTGCAAAGACCTGTAATGCTTTCGCCCAGTACCTGACACATATCGCCTCCTCAATAAATGTGTGAATTCCTTAGATGTTCTGTGTAAGGCCCTACGCGGGAGATAGGTGAGAAGAATGAAGAAATCACCCGGTCCATCACTACTGGATTTTTGGGTATTTGTAGCCATAGGAACAATAGCTGCTGTAATATTTTAAAAGTGATTTATTTCTATTTTATGTGCATTGGTGTTAATTTCTGTATGCATGTCCGTGTGAGGGTGTCGGGTCCCCAGGAACTGGAGTTACAGACCATTGTGAGTTGTCATGTGGGTGCTGCCAATTGAACCGTGGTCCTCTGGGAAGAGCAGCCTGTGCTCTGAACCACTGAGTCATCTGTCCAGCCCTAGCTGCTATAATCCTCCGTTATCTTTTTGAGTTTTATTTTTGGTTGATATATTTGCACATATGTGGGATGAGTGAACTATTTGGGTTCAATGGATAATGATACATAGGAGTCTCGCATTTGGGTACCAAAAAGCTCAAAAATAACATAAGAAAATCAGGGAAATCAGGCTGCAAAGGGAATTGAAAACCAGGAATCAAACCTATGGTCTTCTACACAGTGAACCCAGACGTCTGACTCTAGGCGATAATCCCAGGGAGCATTGTACCCTCTCAAATGCCATACAAAAGACTGTGACTTATTCTAAGGAGTACTAGTGGTGTCAAGACAGATAACCTAGCTAAACCCATCTCCACATACCTAAGACCCAGAGCACTGTACTTCTATCTTTGGACAGTAGGGCACAAATAGTGAGCAATGAACTCTTTATCTAAAAATATAAGAACAAGGTCTAAATGAGCTGATCTAACAGATTCAAGACATCCATATCTCTATCTCTATCTCTATCTCTATCTCTATCTCTATCTCTATCTCTATCTCTATCTCTATCTCTATAGCTATATGAGGCATCCCAATTCTTCCTCACAGCATGCCTCAACTTCACAGTTTATAGGTCTCCATTCTGACTTCCAGCTCATGCACTGGGTACTCATGGCCTATCCAAATCACTGGTTAATTTTTTTTTATATCAATCTTTGCTGTTGTTCACAATCTCTCCATCTAGGACACTTGTTTTAAAAGTGTCAGTATCGTGCAGAGGCATTTGTGGGGTTCGACACTAATCTGAGCACTTGGGAGGCACATGACGCAGGAGGACTCTCTGAATTTGAGACAACAAAGCCGAGTTCCAGGACAGCCAAGACTTCAAAGAGAAACCCTCTGTTGAAAAACCAAGAAACACCAAAACAAAACGGGAAAATTTGACATGAGATAAAACTTGTGAGGTGTGAAATTATGGCTGTTTGTCCTCTGTTTCTTTCCATCCCTCTCACATGGCTTAGAGAGGAATATACAGGAGGCCAGAGGAGTGAAATGTATGAGGAAAAGAAAACATCAGGAGAGAGTGGACTCAAGAAGAAGGAATGGGGCAAGGGTAGTCGAACTTAAAGACTCAGCTGTGGTAGTCTGGGGCTCTGACTTAAAGCCACACACTTTACCTTGCCCCAGGGACAGCTAAGGTGACTTGTGAGAGTGCTGTGATGTCTGTTAACACTCCTGAGTCAGGACTTAAGAATGTAGCTAGATCCACTTCCAAGGAGCCGAGACTCTCAGACCTGGTTAAAAGTGCCCCCTTTGTGTGAACCTCCAGTTCTCAAAACCACAGTAAACTGCCATTTTAGGGACCCGACACTTTGAGATCTCCCCTAAAAATCCTCCTTGTGACCCAACTCCTTATTGGTTGGGTGGATCACATGAGGAATGTCAATCATCTCTGCAAAACCTGTAATATTTGGCCCAGTACCTGACGCATATCACCTCCACAATAAATGTCTGAATTCCTTAGATGTTCTGTGTAAGGCCCTGCGCTGGAGATAGATGAGAAGAATGAAGAAATCACCCGGGACATCACTACTGGATTTTTGGGTATTTGTAGCCATAGGAACAATAGCTGCTGTAATATTTTAAAAGTGATTTATTTATTTCTATTTTATGTGCATTGGTATTAATTTCTGTATGCATGTCCGTGTGAGGGTGTCAGGCCCCCAGGAACTGAAGTTAAAGACCGTTGTGAGTTGTCATGTGGGTGCTGCTAATTGAACCGTGGTCCTCTGGGAAGAGCAGCCTGTGCTCTGAACCACTGAGTCATCTCTCCAGCCCTAGCTGCTATAATCCTACGTTACCTTTTTGAGTTTAATTTTTGGTTGATATATTTGCACATATGTGGGATGAGTGATAATCCCAGGGAGCATTGAACCCTCTCAAATGCCATACAAAAAACTATGACCTATTCTAAGGAGTACTAGTGTTGTCAAGACAGATAACCTAGCTAAACCCATCTCCACAGACCTATGACCCAGAGGACTGTACTTCTATCTTAGGACAGTAGGGAAGAAATAGTGTGCAATGAACTGTTTTTCTAAAAATATAAGAACAAGGTTTAAATTTGCTGATCTAACAGATTCAAGACATATGCATATCTTTATCTCTATCTGTATCTCTATCTCTATAGCTATATGCGGCATCCCAATTCTTCCTCACTTCATGCCTCAACTTCACAGTTTATAGGTCTCCATTCTAACTTCCAGTTCATTCATTGGGTATTCATGACCTATCCAAACCACTGGTTAATTTTTTTTAAATCAATCTTTGATGTAGCTTACAATCTCTGCATCTAGAACACTTGTTTTAAAATCGTCAGTATGGAGCAGGGCAGTTGTGGTGTTCGACACTAATCTGAGCACTTGGGAGGCACATGAGGCAGGAGGACTCTCTGAATTTGAGACTACAAAGCCGAGTTCCAGGACAGCCAAGTCTTCAGAGAGAAACCCTGTGTTGAAAAACCAAGAAACACCAAAATAAAACAGGAAAAAGTTGACATGAGATGAAACTTGTGAGGTGTGAAATTATGGCTGTTTGTCCTCTGTTTCCTCCCATCCCTCTCACATGGCTTAGAGAGCCATATACAGGAGGCCAGAGGAGTGAAATGTATGAGGAAAAGAAAAGATCAGGAGAGAGTGGACTCAAGAAGAAGGAATGGGGGAAGGGGAGTCGAACTTAAAGACTCAGCTGTGGTAGTCTAGGGCTCTGACTTAAAGCCACACACTTTACCTTGCCCCAGGGACAGCTAAGGTGACTTGTGAGACTGCAGTTATGTCTGTTAAACACTCCTGAGTCAGGACTTAAGAATGTAGCTAGATCCACTTCCAAGGAGCCGAGACTCTCAGACCTGGTTAAAAGTGCCCTCCTTGTGTGAAGCTCCAGTTCTCAAAACCACATTAAACTGCCATTTAAGGCACCCGACACTTTGAGATCTCCCCTAAAAATCCTCCTTGTGACCCAACTCACTATTGGTTGGATGGATCACGTGAGGAATGTCAATCATCTCTGCAAAGGCCTGTAATGCTTTCGCCCAGTACCTGACACATATCACCTCCTCAATAAATGTCTGAATTCCTTCGATGTTCTGTTTAAGGCCCTATGCGGGAGATAGGTGAGAAGAATGAAGAAATCACCCGGGCCATCACTACTGGATTTTTGGGTATTTGTAGCCATAGGAACAATAGCTGCTGTAATATTTTAAAAGTGATTTATTTATTTCTATTTTATGTGCATTGGTATTAATTTCTGTATGCATGTCCGTGTGAGGGTGTCGGGTCCCCAGGAACTGGATTAAAAGACTGTTGTGAGTTGTCATGTTTGTGCTGCCAATTGAACCGTGGTCCTCTGGGAAGAGCAGCCTGTGCTCTGAACCACTGAGTCATCTGTCCAGCCCTAGCTGCTATAATCCTCCTTTACCTTTTTGAGTTTAATTTTTGGTTGGTATATATGCACATATGTTGGATGAGTGAACTATTTGAATTCAATGGATAATGACACATAGGAGTCTCGCATTTGGGTACCAAAAAGCTCAAAAATAACATAAGAAAATCAGGGAAATCAGGCGGCAAAGGCAATTGAACAACAGGAATCAAACCTATGGTCTTCTACACAGTGAACCCAGACCTCTGACTCTAGGCTATAATCCCAGGGAGCATTGTACCCTCTCAAATGGCATATAAAAGACTATGACCTTTCTAAGGAGTACTAGTGGTGTCAAGACAGATAACCTAGCTAAACCCATCTCCACAGACCTATGACCCAGAGGACTGTACTTCTATCTTAGGACAGTAGTGAACAAATAGTGAGCAATGAACTCTTTATCTAAAAATATAAGAACAAGGTTTAAATGTGCTGATCTAACAGATTCCAGACATATCCATATCTCTATCTCTATCTCTATCTCTATAGCTATATGAGGCATCCCATTTATTCCTCACTCCATGCTTCAACTTCATATTTTATAGGTCTCCATTCTGACTTCCAGCTCATATTGGTTATTCATGGCCTATCCAAACCACTGGTTAATTTTTTTTAAGTCAATCTTTGCTGTAGCTCACAATCTCTCCAGCTAGGACACTTGTTTTAAAAGTGTCAGTATCATGCAGGGGCAGTTGTGGGGTTTGACACTTATCTGAGCACTTGGGAGGCACATGAGGCGGGAGGACTCTCTGAATTTGAGACTACAAAGCCGAGTTCCAGGACAGCCAAGACTTCAGAGAGAAACCCTGTGTTGAAAAACCAAGAAACACCAAAACAAAACAGGAAAAAGTTGACATGAGATAAAACTTGTGAGGTGTGAAATTATGGCTTTTTGTCCTCTGTTTCCTCCCATCCCTCTCACATGGCTGAGAGAGCCATATACAGGAGGCCAGAGGAGTGAAATGTATGAGGAAAAGAAAAGATCAGGAGAGAGTGGACTCAAGAAGAAGGAATGGGGGAAGGGTAGTCGAACTTAAAGGCTCAGCGGTGGTAGTCTAGGTCTCTGACTTAAAGCCACACACTGAACCTTGGCCCACGGGCAGCTTTGGTGACTTGTGAGACTGCTGTAATGTCTGTTAAACACTCCTGAAGTCAGGACTTAAGAATGTAGCTAGATCCACTTCCAAGGAGCCGAGACTCTCAGACCTGGTTAAAAGTGCCCTCCTTGTATGAATCTCCGGTTCTCAAAACCACATTAAACTGCCATTTAAGGGACCCGACACATTGAGACCTCTCCTAAAAATCCTCCTTGTGACCCAACTCACTATTGGTTGGGTGGATCACGTGAGGAATGTCAATCATCTCTGCAAAGACCTGTAATGCTTTGGCCCAGTACCTGACACATATCACCTCCTCAATAAATGTGTGAATTCCTTAGATGTTCTGTGTAAGGTCCTACACGGGAGATAGGTGAGAAGAATGAAGAAATCAACCAGTCCATCACTTCTGGATGTTTGGGTATTTGTAGGATAGCAATAATAGTTGCTGTAAAATTTTAAAAGTGATTTATTTATTTCTATTTTATGTGCATTGGTATTAATTTCTGTATGCATGTCCCTGTGAGAGTGTCAGGTCCTCATGATCTGGAGTTACAGACCGTAGTGAGTTGTCATGTGGGTGCTGCTAATTGAATCCTGGTCCTCTGGGAAGAGCAGCCTGTGCTCTGAACCCCTGAGTCATCTCTCCAGCTGTAGCTGCTATAATCCTTCGTAACCTTTTTGAGTTTTATTTTGGTTGACATATTTGCACATGTATGGGATGAGTGACCTATTTGGGTTCATTGGATAATGATACATAGGAGTCTCGCAGTTGGGAACAAAGAAGCTCAAAACTAACTTAAGAATATCAGAAAAATCAAGTGGCTACGGAAATTGAACACCAGGAATCGATCCTATGGTCTTCTACACAGTGAACCCAGACCTCTGACTTAGGCGATAATCCCAGGGAGCATTGTACCCTCTCAAATGCCATACAAAAGACTATGACCTATGCTGAGGAGTACTAGTGGTGTCAAGACAGATAACCTAGCTAAACCCATCTCCACAGACCTAAGACTCAGAACACTGTCCTTCTATCTTAGGACAGTAGGGAACAAATAGTGAGCAATGAAGTGTTTATCTAAAAATATAAGAACAAGGTTTAAATGTGCTGATCTAACAGATTCAAGACATATCCATATCTCTATCTCTATCTCTATCTCTAACTCTATCTCTATAGCTATATGCTGCATCCAAATTCTTCTTCACTTCATTCCTCAACTTCACAGTTTATAGGTCTCCATTCTGACTTCCAGCTCATGCATTGGGTACTCATGGCCTATTCAAACCACTGGTTAATTTTTTTTAAATCAATCTTTGCTTTAGCTTACAATCTCTCCATCTAGGACACTTGTTTTAAAAGTGTCAGTATCGTGCAGGGGCAGTTGTGGGGTTCGACACTAATCTGAGCACTTGGGAGGCACATGAGGCAGGAGGACTCTCTGAATTTGAGACTACAAAGCCGAGTTCCAGGACAGCCAAGACTTCAGAGAGAAACCCTGTGTTGAAAAACCAAGTAACCCCAAAACAAAACAGGAAAAATTTGACATTAGATAAAACTTGTGAGGTGTGAAATTATGGCTTTTTGTCCTCTGTTTCCTCCTATCCCTCTTACATGGCTGAGAGAGCCATATCCAGGAGGCTAGAGGAGTGAAATGTATGAGGAAAAGAAAAGATCAGGAGAGAGTGGACTCAAGAAGAAGGAATGGGGAAGGGGAGTCGAACTTAAAGACTCAGCAGTGGTAGTCTAGGGCTCTGACTTAAAGCCACACACTGAACCTTGCCCCAGGGGCATCTAAGGTGACTTGTGAGACTGCTGTGAAGTCTGTTAAACACTCCTGAAGTCAGGACTTAAGAATGTAGCTAGATCTACTTCCAAGGATTCGAGGCTCTCAGACCAGATTTAAACTGCCCTCCTTGTGTGAACCTCCGGTTCTCAAAACCACAGTAAACTGCCATTTAACGGACTGGACACTTTGAGACTTCCCCATAAATCCTCTTTGTGACCCAAGTGACTGTTGGTTGTGTGGATCATGTGAGGAATGTCAATCATCTCTGCAAATCTGTGAAATGCTTTGGCCCAGTACCTGACACATATCACCTCTTCAATAAACTTCTCTATTCCTTAGATGTTCTGTTTAAGGTCCTATGCGGGAGATAGGTGAGAAGATTGAAGAAATCACCTGGTCCATCACCACTGGTTATTTGTGTATTTGTAGCCATAGGACCAATAGCTGCTGTAACATTTTAAAAATGATTTTCTTATTTCTAGTTTTTGTGCATTGGTATTTATTTTTATGCATGTCTGTTTTGAGGGAGTTGGATCTTCTGCAAACGGAGTTACAGAGAGTTGTGAGTTGTCCTGTGCTTGTGGAGAATTGAGCCAAGGTCTTCTTGGAAGAGCAGCCTGTGCTCTGAACCACTGAGTCATCTCTCTAGCCCTAGCTGCTGTCATCTTTCATATCTTTTATTAGTTTTATTTTTGGTTATTATATTTGCATATATATGAATGAGGGACATATTTTGGTTCATTGGCTAATTATGCTTAAGATTCTTTGGATTCAGTAACACAAAAGCTTTAATACATCTTAAAGTAAGCAGGGAAATCTGTTAGTGAAGAGTATGGTACACTAGGAATGGACCCTAAGGTCTTCTACATGGAAACCTAGATCTTTTCCCCTAAGCTAATTTCCCAGAGGGCATTGTTGCCTCTCCAATGTCATAAAAAAAATACCACGACCCAGGCTGAAGAGTACTAGTGAATTCATGACTGATAACCTGGTAAAACCAGTTTCCACAGACCTAAGACTCAGAACACTGTACTTCTAAGTAAAGGCCAATAGGGTACAAATAGTTAACATAGAACTGTTTCTCTGAAAATAGAAAAAAGAGGCTTAATACAGGTCCAAGACACACACACACACACACACACACACACACACACACACACACACACATATGTGTGTATAT
The DNA here is from genome assembly GCF_949786415.1 of Peromyscus eremicus. NCBI lineage: Eukaryota > Metazoa > Chordata > Mammalia > Rodentia > Cricetidae > Peromyscus > Peromyscus eremicus. The sequence continues at coordinate 19,471,365 of NC_081439.1, read as the reverse complement.
ATATACCCAGCCCAACATCCTTCCTCACTTCATGCTTCAACTTCTCAGTTTCTAGGTCTCCAATCTGACTTCCAGCTCATTCATTGGATATTCATGGCCTCTGCAAACCACTGGTTAAGTTGTATTTTTTAAGTTGTGGCTGTAGCTCACAATCTCTCCATCTATGACACTTGTTTTATAAGTGTCAGTATCGTGCAGGGGCAGTTGTGGGGTTTGACACTAATCTGAGCACTTGGGATGCAAATGAGGCAGGAGGACTCTCTGAATTTGAGACCAGCCTAATCTACAAAGCCGAGTTCCAGGACAGCCAAGACTAAATAGAGAAACCCTGTGTTGAAAACCCAAACACACCAAAACAAAATAGGAAAAATGTGACATGAGATAAAACTTGTGAGGTCTGAAATTATGGCTTTTTGTCCTCTGTTTCCTTCCATCCCTCTCACATGGCTTAGATAGTCATATACAGGAGGCCAGAGGAGTGAAATGTATGAGGAAAAGAAAAGATCAGGAGAGAGTGAACTCATAATGAGGGAAAGGGGGTTTCGAACTTAAGACCTCAGGTATAGTAGTCTAGTGCTCTGACTTAAGGCCACACACTGAACCTTGCCAGAGGGCAGCTAAAGCGTCTTGTGAGACTGCTGTGATGTCTGTTAAACACTCCTGAAGTCAGGACTTAAGAATGTAGCTAGATCCACTTCCAAGGAGCCGAGACTGTCAGACCTGGTTAAAAGTGCCCTCCTTGTGTGAAGCTCCAGTTCTCAAAACCATAGTAAACTGCCATTTAAGGGACCTGCACAGCCTAATACCGAAACCAGCTAGCAACACAAAAATAAAGAAAACGACACGCCTATATCTGTGATGAACACAGTTGATAATGTTCCTAGTAAAAACCCTTACGAAACCAATAAAGTTATATATCAAAGATATCACACACCATTAACAAGTTGTCTTTCTCTTGGTTTCTAAGACATCTGATATTTTTTTAGTTGTCTTCTATTGAAAAAAAAATACATACAATATATTTTGATCATGTTTTTCCATCCCCAGTTTCTTAGATTCTCCCACCATTCCTTTCATGCCCACTTTATGTTTTTACTCTCCCTCTATTTAATAACAAACAACAACCATAACACACAAAATCTTTTCAAACACAAAAATGGAAAGCAAAATACATATATGACAAAAGAAGGTAAGTAAAAAAATTGTCCAAACAAAGCAAAATGAAACAAAATATTTTAAAATACCACTAAGTTCTTTTGTGTGGTATTTTGTTTGTGTTCTGACAAATAAAGTTTGCCTGGAGAACAGTGGGGGGAGCTAGTCCCTAGTTAAACATAGAAGCTGAGCAATGAGGCTTCTGTCTTTAATACCAGCTCTTGAGAAGTAAAGGCAGGAAGTGCTAATATAAGGATGAGATATGATCTTGGCCTTTTTGGTTTGTTGATCTGGAGAGGTAGGAGATCACTCGTGTCTGCTCACCTGTTTCTCTGATCTTTCAGGTTATTGCCATGATATCTGACTCCTGCTTTTATTTATAAGATCAATTAAACTTGTGCTTCCTCTGGTGTCCATCTTTTGGGGCATGAATTCATGAAAAATATCCTTGCCCATGGCTTTGCAGTCACCTGCACATGCTGGAGCTGCACACCGGGGCTTCTGTTGCAGTCACAATCCTGCCAGCTAGATTTTCCTTTTTTTTCTCCAAGCCCTCTGAGCAAATCTGGGATTTTTCTGTTAAAGCCTCTCTACACCATATGCCACAGGTACTTGGGTTCCAAATGCCACTAGATTTAGCCGTTTTTGCACATTTTCCAAGCAGATATCTGGCTCTTTGGCTTTTTTTCCCCAGTGGGTTGTGGTCTTTCCCTGGACCCCCTCCTCAGGCTGCTGACATTCAATCAGTGGCAGCTGTCCCCAGCCAGGCTGTTCACCAACTGTGTTCTTTGCTCAGACGTGCTATGCCTCACAATTCACCATCTTCACCAGAAGATTTGGTGAGACAATTGAGAATACTTTTTAAATTAGTTAATTTAGTTTTTATTTAGGATTTTTTAAATTCATTTTACATACGAACTATATATCACCCCTAATCGCTCCTCCTGATAACCCCCAACCTTTCCTCTTGAATCACACCCATCCTTCCTCCAAAAGTGTAGGTGCTCCCATGGGGAGTCATCAAAGCCTGGTACATTCAGTTGTTGCAAGACCAAACCCCTCTCCTTTGCATCAAGGCTGAGCAAGGCGTCCCACCATAGGTAATGGGCTCCAGAAAGCCAGCTCATGCACCAGGGATAGCTCCTGATTCCACTGCCAGGGTACCCTCAAACAGACCAAGCTACATAAGGATCTCCTGTATGCAGAGGTCTTAGTCCAGTTCTATTCAGGTTCCAAAGCTGTCGGTCTAAATTTTGTGAGTTCCTAGGAATTTGATTCAGTTGTCTCTATAGATTTCTCCATCATGATATTGACCCACCATATTCATATGATCCCTCTCGCTCTCTTCGACTGGACTCCCGAAGCTCGGCCTGATGCTTTGTTGTGGGACTCGGCATCTACTCCCATCAGTTACTGGATGTTTCTCCCTTACCCCATAATGTTTCCCTCTATCAAGATATCTCTTTTATTACTCTCCCAATCCATCTGTTCCCCAGCTCAACCATCTGGTTCTCTCATGTTCTCTCTCCCAACCCCTCCCTCTACTGACCCCCTTTCATCCCTAGTTTACTCATGGAGTTCTCATCTGTTTCTCCTTCCGAAGGCGATCCATGCATCCCTCTTAGGGTCCTCCTTGTTTCCTAATGTCTCTGGAGCTGTGGGTTGTAGTCTGATTATCCTTATCATTTAGTATCCACTTATGAGTGACTATATACCATATTTGCCTTTCTCAGTTTGGGTTACCTCACTCAGGATAATATTTTCTAGTTCCATCCATTTGCCTACAAATTTCATGATGTTATTGTTTTTTACAGCTGAGTAATACACTACTGTGTGTATCTACATTTTCTTAATCTATTCTTCAGTTGAGGGGCATGGAGAGAGTTAGGTCTCTGTATGATTACACATTGGATGGTTTAAAAATGGAACAATTAAATGAGGAGATAATTTAGCTGTGACTTACATAATGTTAATTATAATCATTATCAGTTTGAGAATTCTTGCTTTATCTCTAAAAATGTTGGTTGATATGAGTACCAAGATACATGATTTAGATAGTTACTATTGATAATATACAAACCTTAGAAAAAGGTTTTTTGTTACTATTCAAAAGCTACAATCCTAAGAAAAGTTACTAGTGATAATATGCAAACCTTACATATCATTATTAAGGAGAATAGTACAAGTTTGACTGATAAGTTAAAAGCTCTAGAAATATTTACTGCTGCTGAAGAGAGCAAAAAAACTAAGGATATAGATAAGTCATCTAGAAATATTTATTGCTGAAGTGATCAAAAAGATTAAGGAGATTAATACAATTTTGGCTGATAATATAAAAGCTCTAGAAATATTTACTGCTGAAGAGAGCAAAAAGGTGATTGATAATAAGCAAACCTTAGAAAAGCTAACTACTCAAAAGTCACAAGCCTTAGAAAAACTTATTAAAAGAGATTATAGAGATATTCAGACACAGACAGAGGAATTTTAAGGAGAGGCAACCTCATCATGACACTATAAAATTAGAGAGGAACAGGCCAAGGTTATCAAACAACCAACCTTAATTTATTCAGTCTCCTTATGGGAACAATCACCAAATGATAGGTATCTCCAAAGCTACATAAGATCTGACTGAACTCCTGTGGAAATATTAGATTTGAGGAGACTTGAGGAAGCAATAGCCTCACATGGTATGCATTCATCTTTTGTGAAGCAGATGTTAAATAAATAGTTGACTAGTAACAGAACTGTCCCACAAGACTGTAAAAATTTGGTTACAGCAGCATTGGAACTTGGTCCTCAATTACAGTGGAGGACCTGGTGCAAAGATGAGGCTAGAACCATTGAGCAATAAAGTAGGGTTAGAGGTACTGAAATCTCCCAAGACCAAGTTCTTGCAGAGGACGATTATGTGGATGTACAAACACAATCTATATATTATGTCCACACTCTAGCTCTATGCTGTGTAGCAGCTTTGAATGTTGGGACAGAATTTAAGAAGTCAGAAAGGGAACTGAGTCATTTACTAAAGTTATACAGGGCTCAAAAGAAACCATCACTGATTTTTTAAAAATTCATTTTACATGCCAATCCAAGATCCTCCTCTTCCCTTCTCCTGCCCCTCTAGCCTTAATCCATCCCTGGTGCATGAGCAGGCTTTTTGGAGCCCACTACCTATGATGGGACACCTCACACAGCCTTGAGGCAGGGGAGGGTCTTGGACTTGCCTCTACTAGATGTACCTCCCCATGGGAGATCATCACTGATTTTTTTTTACAAAGATTGACTTCAGACATAAATGGAATGATACCAAATTCAGAGGGTAGACAAATAATAATTGAATCTTTGGCTTTTAAAAATGCTAATTTACAATGCAAAAGGGTAATTAGGTATAGAAGAAATTAATGAGGCAATTCCATGTAGTTTATCTGGTAGTCAAAACAGGTTTATTTTGGGCAAACTTACAGTGACAAAAGGGTCAGTTAAGGGAATCCAGGAGAGGTGAGGTGCAGTCCAATACAGTTCTCTGGAGAACACTGACTTGGTCTGCGGTTCAGCATCCAGTACCTAGGATCACGAGGTAGCCAAGAGAGAGTGAGCTCATACACATCTCTGGTCTTAAGGGGTCCCCGTCTCAGCCATGCCCCAGAAGAGGGCAGGTACCTAGCAGTTACCTGCTGCCTACTAGGGTTTCTGCTTCAGAGGTTAAACACAGACAACTATCCTTATGATTAGGCCTTTAAAGGCAAGATCAGCACCTATAGATGAATGGATCCAAGATACAGTCATTATTGAATCTCATAACTTTGATGATGTTTGGATAGGAGAGATGATTTCCAGAGGTTTGAAGTGTCAAGTGTTTTAATTGTGGCAAACAAGGTCATCAAAAAGGGTTTGTAGACAGGGCATTTACAGAAACAATGTTTTTTCTAGGAATATTGCAAACTGAAGGTCTCTAAATTCTGGAGTATGCAGAAGGTGCAGCAAAAGCTGACATTGAACCAATGAATGCTGATCAACAAATGACAGACAGGCGAATAGGAAACACCTTGGGGGCCTCTTGCAGGCCCCCTTGTCAATTTTGGTCCAGTCATTCCCTGTCACTGTGGGGGAAACTCCTCCCCAAAGCAATTAAAGTACCTAATGGCTATTGTAAAATACCATACTGTTCTGGGTGATAGATCAGCATTAGAATATAAAACAAAAATTTCAAGAGACAACTTAAAGAGAATATTTGGCAGACTGCCATAAATGATCAAAGACCAAAGCTAAAGGCACAAATAAATGCCATTGTAATTACAGGTTTTGTAGACACAGGGGCAAATGTAACAATAATTGCACCCAAATCTTGGCATCAAAATTGGCATCTTCAGGAAGTAAATGTTCAGCTTTTTGCAATTGGAACTTTATCTCAGGTAAAACAAAGCATGAAATGGGTCAAATACATAGGGCCTGAAGGACAGATAGGAAAATTAAACCCATATATGGCTAATATAGCAATGAATTTATGGGGATGTGATTTGTTAAAGCAACAGAATATCCAGATTAACATTCTTCCAATCTCAGAAACAAACCACAAACTAATGTATGTTTCTGAGACAACATTAAAAGGTATTATAAAGAATATTCACCAACCATTTAGGTTGTACAAAAACAGGGCACAACAGTTGTTGATCACTCAAAGGTACCAACAGACCGAACTTTAAAACGTTTGGCTGACAAACCTGTTTGGGTGGAACAATGGCTTTTGATATCAGAAAATACAGGTCTTAGAACAGCTGGTATAGGAGCAGTTAAATGCTCAACATATTGTTGAATCAAATAGTCCTTGGAAATCTCCTGTATTTGTTATTAAGAAGAAACGTGAGAAAATGGAGAAGAGTAACATATCTAAGAGCTATCAATAGGATGATTCAGCCAATGGGCTCTTTACAGCCTTTAATTCCCCTGCCTTCTCTATTACCTAAGGGATGGTCTATTATAGTTATTGATTTATAAGAGTGTTCCCTCATTATACTTTTACAAGAAAACGATAGAGAAAAAATTGCCTTCATGGTGCTTACTTATAATAATTTTCAGCCTCTTAGGAGATATCATTGGAAGGTTCTCCCACAAGGGATGTTAAACAACCCCACTCTGTATCAATTTTGTATGACAGCCTGTGGAAATGATTTGTGTACAGGTTTCTCAATCTATAGTTTACTGTTATATGGATGATATCTTACTAGCTGATTCAAATGTAGATATGTAGCATGAATCTTAAAAGATTTATTAATAAAATCAAACCTGAGGCCAGTTATTGGGGTGAATGCTGGAAGGTCAGAGAAGCAGAACAAGCCACAGCCAACCTCACCTTGCTAGTTCCTCAGCTGCTCCTGTTTCCTCAGATTGGAAGCCTCTCAGTCCTCATCCCGAATGAATCTCAGCTGAACTGCTGCTCCAAAGCCTGTATCCTTAACCAGCTAAAAGCTTCTAGTTTCTGGTCCTCATGCATTATATATCTTTCTGTTTTTGCCACCACTCCCTGGGATTAAAGGCTCACTTCTTGGGATTAAAGGTGTGTGTCTCCATGACTGGCTGTTTCCAATGTTGCCTTGAACTCACAGAGATCCAGAGGGATTTCTACCTCTGGAATGCTAGGATTAAAGGTGTGAGTGCCACCATTTTCTAGCCTTTGAATCTAGTGGCTGTTCTGTCTCTGACCCCAGATAAGTTTATTAGTGTGAACAATATTTTGGGGAACACAATACCACCACATAGATACTTTAGAGAAAATGTTTAAAAAAGTAAAGAAAAATTTATCTTGTTGGGGATTACAAATTACTCCTGAAAAATACAAAAAGGAGATTCTATTAATTACCTAGGATACAAAATAGGTTTACAAAAATTAAACCACAAAAGGTACATATTAGGAGAGACCAATTGCAGACTTCTAATGACTTTCAAATTTGCTGGGAGACATTAACTGGCTACAGCACACAATTGGATTAACAACTCAAGAACTGAGTAATTTGTTTCAAACCTTACAAGGTGACAAGGACTTAAATAGTCTGAGAAAATTATCAGCTGAAGCTGATAGAAAAGAAATTACAAGATACACCTGTGGATTATTTGAATACAGAGGTTGATTAAGTTCTCATTATTTTGCTTTATATGCATTCCCCTACAGGAATTTTAATGCAGAGAGAAGATAATATCTTATATAGATGTAGCCAGAAATTTCTCTGGTCCTGCCTGGCCTATGGTCCCACAGCCACTTACAAAATAATAACTCAGAGGCTTATATTAATTACCAATTGCATGGCCTATTGCAGCCTTCTTCCTAGCTAGCTCTTATAACTTAATCCATTTCTATTTATCTATAAATTGCCACATGTTCTGTGGCTTACCTGTCTGCTGGCTGTTGTTCCTTGGGTGGTGGGCTGGTGTCTCTTTAGACTCTGCCTTTCTCCTTGGATTTCCTGCCTGCCTGTAAGCTGCCTTGCTGTATGCCAAAGCAGCTTATTTATTACCCAATCAGAGCAACACATATTCACAGCATACAGAAAGACATCCCACAGCACTTCCCTTTTTCTATCTAATCAAAAAGGAAGGTTTTACCTTTAACATAGTAAAATTACATATAATAGAATAGTTATCAAGCAAGAATTATAGTTACAATATCTACTCTATTTGTATTTGGCAAAATTAAAGAAAATATTTTATCATCTATCCTATATTTGTGAGTCAAAAGTTTCATATCTGATCTATCTTTTATCATCACTAAGGAAAACTATCTAGTGTTCAAGTACATCAAAGACCCCATAAGGATATAATATTACCTAAGTAAACAGAAAATGCATAGTAAGGAACTTCCAAAATTCTGGAAATGTCAGAGACAGCTGCCTTCCTGGACAGTCATCCAAAGTTCCTCTGTAACATTAGGGCATCCATCTTCAGCCAATAGGCCTAGAGTTTTTTAGTTGCCTCCCGCTGTGTCCTGTAGAATATTTGGCAGTCTTCTCTGTGAAGCAGGAACCTGAAGGACCATTTTGCCTTGTTTTTGCAAATTCAGTGGTCATTTTTCTATGGGTCCTGTATGTTCAGTTTATACAACATATTACCAGCAGTCCAGGCAAGAGCAGTTTCTTGCCCAAATGGCTATTTTTGCCAAGAAGAAGAAGATAAACTCCATATGGAGTATTTTTGATGCCTATCTTCCTCTTTGAAGTAAATCAGTGTTGCTGGAAGCAGACCTGTGTCACTGTCCATAAAGTCTAAGTTTTTAAAACATATTCTGTAAGTCTTTGAAGTGTTTGAAGATTACCTAACTAATTGAAATATATCTATGTATACCTAGAAAACTTAACTAACATGACTATAAGTTTGATTATTAAGGATGACTAATTATTGATCTATATTTCTTAATTATACATTACCATTTCAAATGAGATGCACAAACACAATATCTTAAACAAGAGTAGAAATACACATACAGTATAACAAAATTAACTTTAAATTTGTATGGATAAACTAAAATCCATAACATTGTAAAACATTTCAAACAAGTTGTTGCTCTTTAAATGTAGATTCAACAATTTACCCTTTCATCCTATCATATCTATAATATCATCCCTTTTCTCCTTTAGAAAGAAATAGCATTTATAATCCACCAGCTTTAAATAAAAGTAAACATTCATAAACAATATTTTGGGAATTTGAGCATAGCTTCTTATACTACTTCCTGCTGGTTGGGGGTGCTGCAATCTTATGGGGATCCTGAGAAAAATAAGAAATATGATCAAGTCCTGACTTGAGTAGTCTGTGATGCTGTATTCTCTGAGACAGTTGCCTTGGAGCAGTTCTGGATGCTGGATCTTCTGGAGACCTCTTAGCTGGTCTTGGCTGATCAAACCATATTAGCCTAGAAGCAATCCATAGATTCTCATCTTCTGTGGAAACAAAAGCAGAACCTCTTTTCCAAAGCAACATATCTTAAGACAAAAATTTTGAAGTCAAGATACCTTTAAAATACATATATTTGTTTAATTCAGCAGCTTTTACAATCAAATGTCTTTCTGCAGTTAAAAATCCCAAAGACAATATAACCCAGACCCTTTGTATGATTTCCATTTTTACATGGCTTAACTTTTACACTACTTTCACTGTCTCTTTAAAGACTTTATTTTTTAAAACAATCTATTTTTTTATATAACTGTATATATTTCTTTTTCTGTCTCTCCCAAGCCTATGTACAATTTTACACACACTGTAAACCATTTAGAGTTTTATTCCATCTGAATCTGTCTTATTGTGAATCTATAATCCTTTTCTGACCAGAACAGATTTTAAACTGTTAAACTGCATAGCTAGGAGGAAAAGCGGCAGCCTTGGCTGCTGAATTCACCCACCTCAGATTTGCCTAACACCAACTGTGGGAAGCAGTGTGTCTATGTCTCCAAGAAGCAAAGTGTAGCCCAGAAACCTCTTTTTGTCTGTACTAGCAAAAGCTAAATCTGTCATGCAGCATGCTGCATGGCTTGGAGACTTGGCGACACCTCTGTATATGGTGGCAAAAATCCACCATGCTGTAGGTCAGGCCCAAATGCTACAAACCTGCCACAGCCAGAGGACAAGTCACTGTACTGTGGCCCACCATGAGTGACATGAACTAGGAAGGTGCTCTTAGCTATGTTTATAATGTCTTCTTAAACTCTCTCAGGTTTTAGGTGGAAACTTTTGCCACCACATCTGGGTGCCAAATGGATATTTTTACCTCACAATCAGAGTAAAAAATTTAAAGACCTATGTACAAAAGGTTTCTGAGTTGACTCTAAAAGGAAAACTGAAACTTCATCAATTAGCATGAATAGACCCAGCAGAAATTGTGGTACCTTTAACTACTGCTGAAATTTCCTTTTTGTGGGAAGAAAATGAACATTGGCAAAGAGCTTGCAGTAATTTCTTGGGTGAGATTAACAACCAACATCCCCAAAGCAAGAGAATTCAGTTTATAAAGAGAAGTAACCAGATCTTTCCTTACGCTGTATGGGAAACACCAATTTCTGGAGCCCCTACATTCTATACTGATGCTGACAATCAGGAAAGGCAGTTTATAAATTAGGGAATTTAAATAAAGTGGCTCAAAAGCCCTTATGATTATGTTCTCAATCAGAATTATATGGTATTCTCATGGTATTATCTAATTTTCCAGAACCTCTTAATATAGTCACTGACTCTCAATATGCAGAAGGAGTTGTTTTACATATTCAAACTGCTGAACTATTTCAGGTGATACAGAATTGACCTTGTTATTCATTCAGTTACAAGAAATAATCAGACATAGAAATCATCCCATATATATATATATATATATATATATATATATATATATATATATATATATATATATATATATCACATATTAGATCCCATATGGGTCTACCAGGCCCTATAGCATAAGATAATGATTAAACTGATGAACTAGTGTTAGGAAATGTGCTAGAAGCCTCAGAATTTCATAAAAACCCCAGGTCAATAGCAAGGGCTTGAAAAGGAATTCTCCATCACTTGGCAATAAGGCAAGGAAATTATAGAAAAATGTTTTACTTGTTCCTTGTATAACTAAAGCTATTTCTTGTAGGAGATAACCCAAAAGGTAATCAATGAAATGAAATTTGGCAAATGGACATGTGTCATTTCGCACAGTTTAGAAAATGAAAATGTGTACACCACAACATAGATACATATTCAGGATTTCAATGGGCAATTCTTTTGAGTTATGTAAAGACTGCTTTGTTAAACACACATTTGTTAGAAGTTATGTCCATCATGGGGATACCTGTACAAATTAAGATTGACAATGCTCTAGCATAAGACTCTAGTAAAATGAAACAGTTTTTTTTTTGTATATTACAACATGAAGCACATTACGCACATACCACACAATCCTACATGGCTAGCAGTTATATAAAGATCTAATTGAACTCTAAAAGATATGCTTAATAAACAGAGGTAATCAAGACCTCAAGAAATAAATTGCATAATGTTTTATTGACTTTATATTTTCTAAATGCTAATGAGAAAGGAATGAAAGCTGCAGAGAGACATTGGATAACAGAAAACTACTCAATTAAATCATCCTGTGTACTTTAAAGATGTGTTGACCTCAGAATGGAAACCAGGGTGTGTGTTATATTGGGGAAGAGGTTTTGCTTTTGTTTCTACAGGAGAAGAAAAGCTATCGATACCATCAAAATTGATAAAGATTAGTCTTGGGGTCCACAAGAATACACAGTAGATGACAGCTGATATTCATAACTTTGACTCACCAGATGAACAACTATCTGATGGAGAAAACTCCTAAGCAAGGCTTACGAGACCATTGCCTGTGAATACTGACTGCTTCTGTCCGCAGTTCTCTTGTGTGCTATAATAACTTCCCCTTAAAAACAGCCATGGGACTCTTCCCAAAACTATTGGTAGTGTATTTTTCAATTTTTGGCACAGTTATTTCTGTGAATTTATAGAAGGATGACTTCTTCCTTTATTGTGTTATTTGGGGAAATAAACTATGCTTTTATAGTTAAGCTTTTGTTCCACAAAATGATGAGAAACTTAGAAACCTGTTTTATATTATTAGTTACCTGACAAGGCAATTAACTAGACCGAGTGTCTCTGTGAACAGATCATAAGGTAATCTTTCATAGATAATACACAAGGACAGAATTGCAGATGTCTGGTTTGGTGAATCAAAGTCTTTCAGATACAAAGTGACCTAAATTCCTATTTCAGCTTCTCTCATGATGTCTAGCTCATAATGTGAACCTGCAGCACTCTCTACTCTGACCCTCTAGCAATTAACACTTTGTATGAACCTCTAACGTAAGCTTATGGTACAAGATTTTAGGTTCAGTTAACTATCTGTTTATGTTTAAGTCCTGGAATTTGTGTGGTTAACAGGAAAAAGCAATTAACTAAGTATGGAGAGAAATAGCTTTATTCCCAGATATCTGTGGGAAAGACTTCACAAGTGGCCCAAACTGCAGAGGATGGTCTGGCCTTAGCCTTGAATAAAACGTTACATTCTTCCTCTTGTGCTCTGTGGTTGCACAAAGAATAAGAAAATGTATTTTTACATATAGGATGCTTTTCAATGCCAGCCATTTTCAAAAATGCTGAAGTACTCAGAGCTATTTGCCCTTGCTCCTTGATTCACAGCATGTGCTCCCTCATGTTGTTATGGTTACTCACAGACTGCACCAGAGAAACCCCCTACCACATTGATACATTCTCCTGATTAGAGCTATGAAAGAAACTGACACCCCTACATTTCATTAATTGTACAGTGTCAGCCTATAATGTTAAATACACTTAAGTAATGTAGAATTGTACATGACTTCTTTATTTCTTCCTTAGCCCTCTCAATAGTTTAGACTTTGTCCTCTGTAACCCCTTGTAGGCTATCTCCTTTAGAGATAATGTTACAGCCTAACTCTCCTTTACAGCTGCTAACTAATCAGAAAGCTGGCAAGTTTATTTTGCATGTGTCCTTTATCGATTATTCAAGAAATGCATTGAGACCCTGAGAAATATCTTTTGTAACCTTTTTTATTGCCTAAAGTTGGTTGTTGAATATGTATATAAAATGTGTGAACAAAGAAGCTAGAGAGAATTAGAGCTGAAAAGAAAAAAGTGTGTGAACCTCAGATCATATCTGAATCCTTATTCTTTACTCAGATAGACAAGAAATAATTCTAGGTCCTGCTATTCCTAAAGCACCCTTTATGAACCTCAGTGCAGTTCTGAGAGCTGGTCTCTCAGGCTGTTATAGATTAAATTCAAACAAGAGAGACCTCTTGATTAGAAGAGTGGATAGTTCATCAACCAGTGTGACCATTCAATCTAAACTAACTTATAAGACTAACAAATGCTTTTCATTTGATTAGATATAATTAGATATAACTTACCAAAAGTGAAACTCCCCAAGTGTATGAATATTATATCAAGATTTATATATATGTTAAACTTTTTGTCATGATATTAATGGTCATATAGAGCACAAAATTATTTTAGAAAAAGGTTTCATCTAGCTTCCTATATTATATTGAGTACTAACTAATAATAGAAAAAGGCTTCATCTAGCTTCCTGTACATGATTTCAGGCTTGAGTTTGTATCAGGCAACTGGGAATTATGTTTTTGTATTCTGGATGTATATAACAAATTATGGTCTTTAGTCTCTTAGAGATCTGAAGAACACACCATTTAAAATGTTTATGTTTTTTTCAGTGAATCATTGCCATGCCCAACAGAAACCTTTGAAATCTCCAAAAGGAGGATGGTGCCTCACAACAATGATTCCACCTGGACTGTGGTCATGCCTCTAATCTCAGAAATACCACCTAAAAATCAGATTTTGACTACAATTTGCTAAGGACAGTTTCAAAATGGCTAGCTGAGATGGCCCAGCTAGCTTTTTTTTGAACCTTCCTGTTACACAGAGACCTGATAACAAATTTGTTACGGCTAGCTCTCCCAGTACTTGACAATTATTCCAGTTCTTTTTAAGGTCCCCTAAAGATATCTGGGGGATCCCAGACAACAGGAAGTTGTAAGAACATGATACCAATATTCCCAAGAGGTGGGGTGGGTAGTTTTGTTTCATTCAGTGGGTTATGGATATTTGTCATCATTTAAGGGGGTTGGTTACAAGATGTTATTGTTAATGGTCAGGAAAAATATGAAAAAGGGAGACTAGATTCAGAGATCTTGTTCTAAAAAGAAAAAGGGGAGATACTGAAATAGGATAAAAGTAGATTCTTCAATCTACTTTTAACTAAAAAAAGTAGTTACTAATCTTAAATATGTTACATTGGATTGGATTTTTGTATATTGATACAAATTTGAGGTTATTTTTGTTATATTGTATATATGTTATAGAAATGAAAGATACAAGTAGATTATTGAATCTACTTTTAAACCAAAAAAGCAACTACTAGTTTTAAATATTTTACATCGATGTGGATTTTTTTTGTATATTGATACAAATTTAAGGTTATTTTTGTTAGAACATACTGTACATATGTTTTGATTCTTGTTTAAGGTATTGCATCTATACAGCTCATCTGACAATGTAATATAAATTTCTAGTCCTTGAAAGTTATTATTATGAACTATTTAAAATAATAAAAATGCAGGTTGGTAGTTAATAACTTATTACAATCACACTGTTAGTTATGTTAGGTATGTTTTCAAAATTAAACAGAGATATATTTTAGATAGGCACGTGGTCTTCAAATACTTCACAAAACTACAGAACATGGTATTTAACATGTTTTAATAACATAAGGTTCTTTTTTATTTTATGACAATGAGACATGTCTATTCCGGGCAGTACCAATCTACTTCAGAGAAGATGATGACTATTGAAGAAACTCCATATGGAGTTTACTTTCTTTGTGGAAAAAGTAAGTACTGGGCTAGAAAATGCTCTTGCCTTGACTGCTGACAATATGCTGTCCAAATTTGACAAGCAGGACACATAAAAAATGACTGCTGAACATTGCCAAGACAAGGCAGCACAGACCTTCAAAAATTCTGCTTCACAGAAAAGTCTGTCAGATATTCTAGGTCTATAGGCTTAATATGAATGCCTCAATGTTGCAGAGGAACCTTGGATGACTGTCCAGGTAGCAAGCTGTTTCTGCCAGTTCTTAATTTGGCAAGTTTTTTGCTGGGTACTTCCTATTTACTCAGGTAACATGATATCCTTTTCAGGTCTCTGATGGAGTTGAAGACTAGATAGTTATAGTTTTCAGTGTTACCAGACTCAGAAAAGAAACTCACTAAAGAGGTATAAAGTGTGTAAGGTTGAGAGACATAAAAAGAGTTTGGGGTTGACAAGATAGCATAGATAATGGAATATTTTCTCTGAATTTGTCAAATGCAAATAGGCTTGTAGACGAAATTCTAAGCAGTCTTATTAAATAAGAAACACAGAGTCAAATACTGAGTTAAAAGCCCAAGAGATCAGAGCAAATAGCCTTTAGCTTACCAGTCGCTGCCGTCCTTCCCCTGAGAGAGAGACATTCTTCCTGTGTCCTGTCATTTTATTGCCTTTCTGTTCTGCCTTCTCCTTGGCTCTAAACCTAATCACATGACTTCCTTGTCTCTGCCTGTCTATACAGACCTCCAGGTCTCTATGGTTGGTACTGGGAATAAAGGTGTGTGTCACCATACTTGGCTGTGTCCTTGAAAACACAAAGACTCTGCTTGCCATGTGATCAGATTAAGGGTGTGTGCTACCACTGCCAGACTTCTGCTTAATGGCTGTGACCTCTGATATCCAGACAACTTTATTTATTAACATACAAATAAAATCACATTTCAGCACAAATAAATTATCACCATATCGACTAAACATTGTTAATGCAATTCTTACCTGTATATATTTGTATATAGTTATTATATTTATTGTATATGGTTTTTCTATGTTAGTTAAAACCTTCTATTTCTATTTAGACAAAAGAAGGAAATGTATAATATTTTGTTTGTGTTCTGACAAATAAAGCTTGCCTGGAGGTCAGAGGGTAGAGCTAGCCACTAGTTAACCATAGAAGCTGGTCAGTGGTGGCTCACAACTTTAATCACAGCACTTGGGAGGTGGAGATAGGAACTGACAAGGTGAGGTTGAGACAGAATCTCTGCCTTTATGGTCAGAGGATCCAGAGAAGTAGGAGGTCACTGGTGGCTGCTTCTCTGTTTCCCTAATCTTTCAGGTTATTACCCTGATGTTTGACTCCTGGTTTTTATTGATAAGATTAATTAGATGTACACTTTAGAGTTCATTTTTTTTTGTGTCAGTTAAGTAAGTCTGCACATTGGGCTTACCTTGAGGTATGATTAAGAAACCCAATAAGAATCCATTGGAGTAAAAAATAATTTTTTTGTTAGTTCATTTCAATTAGAGACAGCTTCTTCATTTTGGGTGGGAGTTGGTGTTTACTTCTAACTCTTTTTTAAAAAATTTATTTAATTTTTTCTTTCTACATACCACAGTTTCCCTTCCCATCTGTCTTTCTGCAACCCCCAAAGTCCTCCTCTGACTTACCCCCATCCACTCCTCCAAAAGGGTAAAGCCTCCAATGGGAGTCAACAAAACCTGGTTCATTTAGTTGAGACAGTAAGTACCAAGCTCCTCCTGCCCCTGCATCAAGGCTGAGCAAGGCATCCTGCCTTAGGGTATGGGCTACAAAAAGCAAGCTCATGAACCATGGATAGATACTGACTCCACTGCCAGTGACCCCTCAAACAGAAAAGGCTACACAACTGTCTTCCCACATACAGAGGGCCTAACTCAGTCCCACGTATGCTATATAGCTGTTGGTCTACAGTTTGTGAGTTCCTACAAGCTTGGTTAAGTTGTCTCTGTAGATTTCCCCAACATGATCTTGACCCCCCTTGCTCATATAATCCCTCCTTCCTCTCTTTGACTGGACTCCTGACACTCAGTCTGGTGCTTGGCTGTGGATCTCTGAATCTCCTTCCATGAGTTACTGGATAAAGACTCTATGATCACAGTTAGGGTATTCACCAATTTGATCACAGGGAAAGGCCAGTTCAGGTACCCTCTTCACTATTGCTAGTAGTCTTAGCTGGGGTCATCCTTGTGGATTTCCTGGAATTACCCTAGCACCAGATTTCTCCCTAACCCCCAAATGGCTCCCTCTATCAATATCTCTTTCATTGCTCTCCCACTCCATACTTCCCTCAGCTTGACCATCCCCTTCTACTTCCCACTCATAGTGCCAGGATCCCATTAGTCTTGGCACACCTTGTGCATGCAGCCACATTATATGTGCTTTAGTCCTGTGAGTTTGAAAGACAGAACTTCCTTGAAGTCATGTGTCTCCTCCGGTGTTTAAAATCTTTTTGCTCTCTTTCCTGAATTGATCTCTGAGCCTTGAGGGAAGATGTTTGATGAATACATTTCATTTAGGGTTGAGAGAGCCAATGTATTTCACTCTGCACATTGTCCTGTTGTCTTGCTCTTTGTTAATTAACATTTCTCCAAAAAGAAATTTCTGTGAAGTGGATTGAGTGAATTACTGACTATAGCAGAATGTCATTAGGAGTTACTTTATTGCTAAGTTTCCTATAGTAAAATAATACTATTTGGTTTTCCTATAGGCTGATGAAACAGGTTCTTGGTCACTTGATCAGTGTCAGGGATGAGTTCCATCTTCTGGTATGGGCCTAAATCCAATAAGAACATGATTAGTTGTTACCAGAGCATTGTGGAACTAATTCACTTGGATATCTTTCAGGCATGCCAGTGGTGTCAGCTGTAGGATTTCTACCTACATGGTCAATGACTACCATCCTCTTCTGGTAGATTTCCAGTACCATGAACACTACAGAGTATGGGTGAAACTTCTACTTACTACTTCAACTTTTTCATATTTAATGAGATATGTAAGTGTTGTCTTGAGTAATAGGACCCTAGGCTCAGTTTGTGTAGAGTAACCAATAGCCCTCTCAAGAGCCTCTGATGTGTGTGGGTTTCTGTGAACCCCCTTAAGCCTAAGACCCAAAAACATGTTACAAAATCCTGGCTCTGAAGGTTTTACTGGGTGTCATTTTTTGTTGTTTTTTGTTCTTTACATATTTTAGATACTAACCCTCTAGCAGATGTATAATTGGTAAAGATCGTTTCCCATTCCGTAGGCTGCCACTTTACTTAAATGATGGTGTGCTTTGCTGTACAAAAGATTTTCAGCTTCATGAGGTCCAATTATTAATTGTTGGTCATAGTCCTTGTGCTAACATTGCTCTGTTCATATAGATTCCTTCCCTGTTCCCAGAAGTTCAAGTCTGTAGCTAGAGAGCTTTTCTCTCCAGGCCCACCAAGTCCCACCAGTCCTGGAGCCCACTTATAAAATAAACATGCAGACACTTACATTATTTAAACTGCTTGGCCATTAGCTTAGGCCTATCATTGTCTAGCTCTTGCTCTTATATTTAGCTCATTTCTATTAATCTATACTTTGCCACATGGCTTGTGGCTTACAGGTACCTTACATCTTGCTTGTCCTGGTGGCGGCTCCAGGCAGTCTCCCCCTCTGCCTTCCTGTTCCCTCAATTCTCCTCTCTTTTAGTCCTGCCTATACTCTCTGTCTGGCTACCGGCCAATCAGTGTTTATTTATACAGAGCGATATCCACAGCACTTCCCCTTTTCTTCCTTTTCAAAAAGGAAGGTTTTAACTTTAACATAGTAAAATTACATATAACAAAATGATTATTGAGCAAGAATTACAGTTACAATATTAAAGAAGATATTCTATCTATCTTATATTTGTGAGTTTAAGGTTTTATATCTAACTTATCTTTTATCATAACTAAGGAAAATTGTAAGTATCTAGTCTTCAGCCACATCAAAGACCTCAGAAGGATATAATACTACCTGAGAAATGGGAGAAGGATGCAAGCAACTTTTGGGAGTCTTGCGTGGTCGACAGAGTCAGCTGGCAACCTGGACAGTCATCCGAAGTTCTCTTATAAAGTTGGGGTATCTGTCCTCAGCCCACAGGGCTAGAGTCTCTCAGTTATTTTTCTCTGTGTCCTGTAGAATGTCTGGCAGTTTTTTTCTGTGAAGCAGGAACCTAAAGGACCATATTGTCAAGCAAAGTTTAGTGGTCACCTTTCCATGGGTCCTGCATGTCCAGGCAATCAAGCAGTCTAGGCAAGAACAGTTTCTTGTCTAAATGGCTATTTCTGTCAAGAAGAAGATAAACTCCATATAGAGTGTCTTCAATGCCCATCCTCCTCTCTGAAGTAAATCCAGTGCTGCCAGGAGCAGACATGTCTCACTGTCCAGAAAGTCTAAATTTTTAAAAATATTTTAAATGCCATATTCTCTAGGTCTTTGAAGTATTTGAAAATTACTTATCTATCTGAAATATATCTATGTATACCTAGAAGACTTAACTAACATGGCCATAAGTATGATTATCATAGATGACTAATTATTAATCTACTTTATTATCCATTCTAATCTAAATGAGTTACATAAACATAATACCTCAAATGAGAATAGAAATATATATACAGTATAACAAAATTAAGTTTAAAGTTGTATCAATAAACTAAAATCTATACCAATGTAAAACATTTTAAACATAAACTAAAATCTATACCAAATGCAAAACATTTTAAACAAGTTGTTGTTCTTTAATAGCAGGTTTATTAATCTACCCTTTTATTCTATCATATTTATATCCTATATAGCTATATCATATCCCCTTTTCTTTAGAAAGAGATTATATTTATAATCAACCTGTTTTAAATAAAAATATTGGTTTTTCTCTGTCCCACACCAGAGGGCTCTTTTGATATGGGACAAAAGAATCTTTTAACCTTTTATTTTAGAAATATGTCTGGGTTTAGAGAGGGAGTGAGCCAATTCCATCTCTAAAGCCAGCTTGGTATATTTGGGAATTTGGGCATAGCTTCTCTTACTACTTCCTGCTGGAAGGGGGCACTGTATCTTATGGGGACACAAAGAAAATTTTAGGATTATGGAGTAGTCTGTGAGGGTGTATCGTCTGAGCCAGTCACCTTGAAATGGTTCTGGATGTTGGATCATCTGGGCCATGGTGTCATTGGAGACATCTTAGGTGGTCTTGGCTGGTCAAACCTGATGTATCTTAATCTGGAACAAATCCATAGCCTCTAGCTTTCTGTGGAAAAAAAAAACAGAGCCTCCTTTCCAAGTAACATATCCTTACATCCAAATTTTGAAGTCAAGGTACCTTTAAAGTATACGTTTTGGCATAACTCAACAGCTTTTATAATCAAATGTTTTTCTTCAGTTACGGATATCAAAGACAACATAATCCAGATTCTCTGTGATAGCCATCTTTATGTGGCTTATTACCTTTACTGTTTTTTAAAGACTTTATTTTTAAAAACTATTTGTTTATATAACTGTATATATTCCTTTTTCTCTCTCTTTCAAGCCTATGTACATTTTTACATACATTGTAAACTATTCCATCTGAATCAGTTTTATTGTGAACCTATTGCTTTAAACTGCAGCATTCTAAGACTGAAACAGTGCTGTGGCTGTTGGCTCCGCCCACTTCAAATTCCCAACATAGCAGTGATATGTTTTCCTCCAGCTCTGGGCACCATCAACTCTCAGAAATAGTGGGTCTATGCTTCTATTAAAGCAGCATGTAGCCCAGAAACCTCTTTTTGTTTTGTACTAGCAAAGGCTAAATCCACCACGCAGTTTAAGGTTTTGTACTAGCAAAGGCCTCATTCCCACCATATGGCAGGTCAAGCGCGCCAGGATCCCATCATAGTAGATAGTAGGTCAAACACACAGGTTGCTGCTAACTTGAAAGAGACAACTAGGAACTGTTTTTTAGCTCCGTTTTAGTATCTTTTTACTCAGGTTTTAGGTGGAAACTCTTGCCCCACGTTGGATGCCATTTGTAGTTGGAGAGCTTTTCTCTCTGGGTCCCACCAAGTCCTTCCAGTCCTGGAGCCCACTTATAAAATAAACACACAGATGCTGACATTATTTAAACTGCTTGGCCATTAGCTCAGGCCTATCATTGTCTAGCTCTTGCTCTTATATTTAGCCCATTTCTATTAATCTATACTTTGCCACATGGCTTGTGGCTTACTGGTACCTTACATCTTGCTTGTCCTGGTGGCGGCTCCAGGCAGTCTCCCCCTCTGCCTTCCTGTTCCCTCAATTCTCCTCTCTTTTAGTCCCACCTATACTCTCTGTCTGGCTACCAGCCAATCAGTGTTTATTTATACAGAGTGATATCCACAAGTCTATTTCAAATTTTGTCTTATATTATTAGACTCTTGTTATCTAGTCTTACAGTGAATTCTTTGTTCCATTTGCATTGAGTTTTGTGCAAGGTGATAAACATGGATCTGTGTGTACATGCAGCCCTCCTGTATGGGCAGAACTTTGGTTGAAGATGTCTTTTTTATAGTGTATGTTTTTGGCAGATTGTGAACATTTAGGTATCTACAATTCTGTGGGCTTGTGTTTGAGTTTTCAATTTGATTCCATTTATAAATATGCCTCTTCACTATGCCTAATCCATGCTGTTTTTACTATAAATCTATAGTACAACTGGAAAGTTGGGATGATAATACCTTTAGCAGTTCTTTCATTATTAGAGCATAGTTTATGGTATATGGATTTTTTTTGTTTCTATTTAAAGCTGAAAATTGTTTTTCAATTTCTGTTAAGAATTTGCTGAAAATTTGATGGTTATTGTACTGAATTACAGATTGCCTTTGGTAGGATGAACATTTTCATAATACTAAAACTAACAATCCATACTTGAAAAAATTACCATCAAGTTACAATTCCATGGATTGTTTTAATTAGTCCTTTTGTGATTAACTACTCCACAGAAAATATGAATCCCCTTGTTCAGCCTTCCCTTTGCCTTTAGCTCTGACGTAAACATCAGTAAGTGTGTTCTAACTACTATTCTTTTTGTAGTTCTAGGAAAATGGGGTGAGACCATGTTTGACTCTTAAAATCCTATTTTGCTCACTTGTAGCCATCTTCATCTGGCTCTCACTAGAAAGATGGTCTGAGTCATTCTATCTTTGCTTCTTTTTTGTCTCAGATGAAGATCAGTCTTTTCCTTGCATTGTCACAGTGATAAATTTGATTAAGTAGATACAAGAACAAAGGAGAACCACACAATAATATTAGCAGGGTCAGTATAATACTTGAGATCTTTTCTCTTATAACTCATCACTGTCAGACTTGAGAAGTGTCTGCTTAGATAAAATCAGAACCTAAATACCAAAACCATTATTTAGTATCAGTACACCCCTGTAGGTTAATTCTGTTATCAGGAGTTAAAAAAGTGTAAATCATTAGTGGTTTTCTTTAGTTTATGAACCATCATCATAATGTCACTAATGTCCTAGTTTGCTTCTCTGTAGCTGTGATAAACACAATGAACAACAAAAAAAACCCCATGGGAACAAAGTGTTTATTAGGCTTACTCATTCTCTTCTCAGTCAATTACTGAGATAAATATGGGCAATAACTCAAGCTGAGAGCAGAAGCAGTAACCTGATTACTGGCTTGACACATTTAGCTTTTTCAGACTTTTTTCTTATACAACCAAGGACCAACTGACCAAGCGTGGCATGGTCCACTGTGAGCTGTTCACCTTTATGTCAATCATTAATTAAGAAAATGACAAACAGACATGCCCATATACCATTCTTCAGTTATGGTTTCTACTTTCCAAGTACTTCCAGTTTGGGTTAAGTTGACAGGAAGTAAAGAGGACAGTAGTAACTGAGATTTTCATCAGAGGTCTCAAACCAAAGCATGCTCTGTATGTCAGTAAAGTTCAGTGCCACATCCCTGCGAACATGAATAGTGCTTCTAAAGTCACATTTATTTTCACCAGAATCCATAGTGTGTCATTCATTAGCAAATGCTATTTGAATTCCTCTATCCAAGATGGCAGGCTGTGGAAGCTGCCACTTGGATCATATACCCAAAGACAACAGAATGCACCTTTCAGCAGTAAGGCTACACCATGCTCTTTCCACACCATTCTAGGCTTACCATTGATTCAAAAACAATCAGTCTCCATATCTTGCTCTCAGAATTGCACCCCAATGGTGGCCTCAATGCAGTGTCAAAGCAGAAAGAGTAGGTCAGGAAAGGTTTGCATCACACAGTTTTGAGTTGGGGACCGTGACGATCTTGATGATTTATGAGTTCACTGAAGGCAGAAATCCAAAGACTCCTGACACTAAACACCAGGGCCAGATGATGTTCTCAAGCAATGAGTCTGACTCTTTAGACACTCTCCAAACATAGCCAAGCTGTGTAGCACAATATTCTGTTCCACAGGGCCTGTAGGTTCTGCAACATGTGGGGTATGTGTTGGTTAGACTATTTTTGTAGGTTAATAATCTCTTTTCTTTTCATATTGCATCAGACGCATGTAAGAGTCAGAAGAGACATGTAGTACCTGCTTCTGTGATTATCTCCATATTTTCTGTCTTCCCCAATTCCTGATGGGTAGCTATAATTTGGCCCATTGAATCAAAGTTCATAGAGACAAAAAGTTGTTCTCTATGTTGTCCTGTAAGGCAAAGCAGTGGAGACCATTCCAGGCACAACTGGATCTGTGCTTGCATGCCTTGTAAACCCTCTTCCCGGAGCTGCACCATACTTTTCCATTGCACAATGACTCTGCATGTTCACTTTCCACTATAGAGAAGAAATCTAATTTAAACAGATCATTATGAGTAGCTTGCATCCAGATCCAGTAGGCACCCTTCAGTCAAGTGTGTAGAAATGTAGACCAATAAGTCCTCCAGTCCTTAGTCCTCTCCTGTGCTAATCCTCTAAGTCAGAGCTATTTATGCTATCTAAGACTGTTTACACTAAGCATGCTAAATTAATTTTTATACCAATAGGATTTGTGAGTTTTCTACTTTGGGTATTATAGTATAAATAACCAATGAGGTACAAAGAAATGTATAAAAAAATCATATCCTCTCCCTTTTCATTTCTCTGCTCATTTTATTCTTCTGATTCATTTTACCTATGTGCTTAGGCCATGGGGTATTGTGGAATATTATTTTAAGATGTGTTACATATGCTTATGCTGGGGAACATTTAATAATGCAAAGATGGGTTGCATTCTTTGTGTGTGTGTGTGTGTGTGTGTTGCATTCTTTTATGTTGCATTTGTTTACCTCTGAGAAGTTCTGTTACTTTGCCTCTCTGAAACACCTGATTGGTCTAATAAAGAGCTGAACAGTCAGTAGCAAGGGAGGAGAAAGGATAGGGAGGTCTTGCAGGCAGAGAGAATAAATAGGAATAGAGATCTGGGAGGAAAGGATCGAGGAGCAAGATAACAATGAGAGGAGGACACTAGAGCCCAGCCACATAGCACACAGCTAGTCACAGAGTAAGCATGAAAGTAAGATATACAGAAGTAGAAAAAGTAAAAATCCCAGAGGCAAAAAGTAGATGGGATAATTAGAGTTAAGAAAAGCTGGCTAGCAGCAAGCCAAGCTAAGGCCGGGCATTTATAAGTAATAATAAGTCTCCAAGTGTGATTTATTTGAAAGATGAGTGGTGGGGCCCCCAAAAGAGTAAAGAGTTAAAAAAAACCCACAGTAGCAATGGGGGACTGGTTCTTAAATTTTGAGTATTGTTAAAATTTATTGTTAAAAAAAATTGCATTCATTTGCAATATTCTGTGCAGTCATGAGACATCATGATTGAATGTGATGCTCAGAGCAGAATGGTAGATGTCTTTGTCGCCCAAACAATATACCCCAGAGTTTCTGCAAATACACTTTCAATATAGAATCTGCTTATGTCTTAGAGACTAATAGAATTATAGGTGGATCAAAATGCTACAAGGAAAGGAAAGCATTGTGCCTCTATATTGAAACATCTTTCTCTCTTCTAGTGTAGAATTCCATTTTTTAAAGCAAATCTTTAAAAATTTAAAATTTTTTTGTTATGGCCCTAATAATTTATAGTGGCTATTGATGCATCCTGAGTGATGTCAGACTGGCCTCAAGAGACAAATGTTGCATATTTCCTCTTGCATGTGGATGCTAGATTTTAAGCTTTTATATGTGTGCTTCAATCCAGTACTCACAGAGATAAACTAGGTATAGGGGAACAGAGGGAAGGAGGAGATAAACTAAGAAAGAGGGAATGGAGTATAGTGTTGTGAAGAGATAAAGAAGAAAGTATAATAGGAGGAGAATTGGATAAGAGGTAAGGCAGGAATGTGGTAAAGTGCAAACAACACTAAAGATCTGTTGAAAAACCTACTGGAAAATCAATAATGCAGAAGCTTCTGAAAATGTACATATATGAAAGTAATTTAAATGGAGTCACAATATAATGTGGAAGATAATATTCCAACTAAATATATAATGCCACCAATAAAACCTCTAGTGACAGGAATAGGTTACATCATTTTGAGTCATTGGCCAAAAGGGTTCTGTACACTGCTCCCTGCTTCACACACACCAAAAAATCATAGGCTATTTCAATGCTATTAGTGACTCTCCACAACATGATGCCATGACCTTATTGCCAAAGACACTAATTACTTATGTGATTGAACATGGCGAATCAAGCTATTGACCAAATACAAGTTTCATTCCTACTGAGTAGTCTAGTTCATGGTACTGGAGGTTACAGTACATGCTACCAGAGGAGAGGTAAAACTGTAAATATCAAACAGCTGTAAATCCTGAGAACTGAAACAGTGGCCTTCCTGGGAGATATACCAGTATTATACTGTTGCAAGTGTTATAAGAATCAACCACATTTTGACTGGACTTAGGGCCCAGTCCATGAGATGGAACCCATAAAAACAGCACTGAAGTGGAAAGGAATATGAGATTAGATAGGTCATGGAAAAACCGCCTACTCTTATTCTTCAAATGGAACACTGAAATAAAATGACTCCTAAAGAACTGTTCCCATAGAATAGTGCCTCATTTCACACATATCATACAAGCTTATTCCTGCAATAGATGGTAATGAACACAGAGACCCACAACAGGACAATTCACAGATTGTGAGAGACATTGAAATACTTAGTCTTCAATGGGATGTCTTCATCATATCCCTCCTCTCAAGGCTTATGGATAGGTACAGTAGAGGAGGGGGATAGATTGTAGGAGTCTCTGGAACTGACCTGGAAGCCTCCTTCCTGGGGTCTAGCTCCCACAATACTGGAAGACATTAGATAAGCTGCCAATATTGAAAAGCAACCAATAGTCTTACCCTGACTTAAGATGTACAAACCACAATGACCAGGCAGGCAGGATATCCTCAAGGGTACAGTAGTAGCCTTTATATTTGGGGGGTAACCAGTAGCCATCTAACTGGTTTTAAGGCCTTTTCAAAAGATGGGAATTCATTGGTCACGGAATCCCAGAGGAGAACCTACTGCTGCCACTTTACTAAGCCAGTTTAATTTCTAATTCATTTTAAATACTTATTCTCATACCCATAGATAAGTATAGCTCTTATTCCCCATCAAAGTAGCTTCCTTTTGCAATATATGGAAATCATCAGAAAAACCCACAACTGGATAAGGGCTACTGAGAGGGAGAATTAGTCTTCTCCACAGGCAAACTCCTGATAATTTAGCCAATACCAATTGGTCATCCCTGAACAAAATGAAACATGGGGCAACACTAAAGGGACTCAACAACATTATACTTATGTATACATATGTATACATATATAGATAACATATAGCAATATAACAACAATGATAACACAAATAGATAACAATGTGACAATAGTAATTAAAGAAGTCATGAATTTGAGAGAGAGTTGGGACACATGAGAGGAACTATAGGGAAGAGAGAGAGGAATGGAAATGACAGAAATAAAGTATTCATATAAGAAATTCTTAAAAAATAATATTCTAATAAATAATTTTAAATACTACTTGTAACTCTTGTCCTAATAGTTTTATTTATTTTTCTTAGGTTTTCACGTGCTGTTATTGAAAAGAGCTTTTAAAGTAAACAGTTTTACATTTTCTTGGATACAGGGGTAATTTCTTTTTTCTTTAATTTTTCTTTATTAAGAAATTTTCTACTCACTCCACATACTATCCACAGATCCACCCTCCTCCTGCCTCCTCACATACCCAGCCCTCTTTCCCAAGCAACCTCGAATCCCCACATCCCCCAAATGGTACAGGCCTGCTCAGTTCAATTGGTATTCAACAGAACAGAGAAGTGAGGGAAATCTACAAAAACAGCTAGGCTAGGAACTGGATGGATGGTGCTGAGGGGAGAGGTTCTTTGAACCTACCAAGGCAAAGCTGATATGGGATCTGCCCATCTGTAACTAGATCACTAAACCTGGGAGTGCCAGCGTGAAGCTGGAGGAAGAAGATCTGGGTAGCATCATCAGGCAACACTGCTGTACAATCTTTGAATCCAGCTCTTGGCCTTGGATAGTAGAGATTGTGCCAGTGTTCTTGGTTCTGGGAGAACTCACTTGGGAAAGATGTTTAACATGAATTGCAAAATGGTCTTAATAATGAAAAAGCCTGGAGCCAGATATTGGGGGATAAACTGAAATCAGAGAAATAGTACAAGCCACAGCCAACCTCATCTCACCAACTTCCAGAGAGAGCCACTTCCTGTTTACTCATGCCTATATCCTTTGTGTCTCTGCCATATTACTGCCTCTCTCCACCAAGCTACATCACTTCCTCTTTCTGCCCAGCTCTGTCACTTCCTGTCTGTATAGACCTCCACAATTTTATAGCTAAGAAGCTTTGGAATTTAAAGGTGTGTGCCACCATGTCTGGCTCTGCTCCTAGTTGGCCTTGAACTCACAGAGATCTGGATGACTCTCTGCCTTCCAGATGCTAGGATTAAAGGCCTGACTTCTATGTTTAATATAGTGGCTGGCTTTTTCCTCTGATCTCCATGTAAGCTTTATTTATTAGAGCTCAAATAAAACATCACCACAGAGAGCTGTTGCAAGAGCTGCATGACCTGAGCTAGGGCTGAGAGAACAGATGACTCTGTTAAGCAAGCTTCCAGGGAATGCCACCGGGCACACCCAATCTTTGATCTGTGCAGCCAGATCTAATCCATAACAATCTGGAGAATGTGCATGAGTGCTTGGTTGTGGAATAACTATCAGGGAAAGTTATTACCAGAGCTTCATGACACAAGGTAGATATTGGAAAAAGTAGAGGTCTCTGGAAGGTGAGATATTGGAGAACTCAACAAGCCAAATCTGGGTGCATACAGACCTTGGCCAGGAATATGGTCATCACTCAGGTTGGCATGCTTCTTGAAGAACTAACCAGGAAAAGGTGGTACAGGAGCTATAATACCAGAGATAGCCACGGGAGTGTGGTGATGTCACTGGGGGCCGAGGTTCCAGGGACTTTACCAGGTAAGGTCAGTGTAAGACCTGTAAGTTCAAATCAAGAATTCACAGATGGGCTTGCTCAAGAGAGAACTCACCAGTGAAATCTGGTGTGGCATTTGTTTGGCCAGAGCTGGGCCTGGACATGAAGTGATGTTGATTGCAGGGAAGGCTATGGGGAGATGACCAGAAAAAGGAGGTGCACAGTGTAGACCTGCAGAGTTAGGCCTAGGAGACTGCAGACAGCAGGAGTGAGCTTGGTTCTGGGAGTACAATAGGGAATATCCAGTGTGACCTATTCAAGGTCTGGGGAGTTGGGTATAGTGCTGACAGGGGAGGCTCAGATTTTCTCACAAAGAAAAGACTTCGCTTGATCTACACATACTTAGCTATCTAGGCCTCTTAGTAGACATATTGCACATCTGGGCTTACTACTGGGGGAACTCACCAGGAAATTTGGTGAAAGAGCTGTCTGATTAGGACCAGGCTTGAAAGGGTAAACACTGCACAAGCAGGGGAATATCTGTGGACCTTTCAAGCAAAGGTGGTACAAGATCTGTGCATAGGAGAATGGCCTGGTATGTATAGATGGCATAGGCAGGCTGGGATGTAGGGGAACTAAACAGAAATAGCAAGTGCAGGCTGCATTATGGGACTTAGGCCTGGGATTTCATAGATGGTGCTGGCCAGAGAAGTTCAGGGAAATTCTACGAGCAAAGCTGATGTACAGGCTTCATCTAGAGTGTGGGGGTGGCACTGGCTCTTAGGGAATTCACCAGCTACAGTTAAATGAAGGATCCATGTGACTACCTCTGGACCTGGTACAGTGTGGATTGGGCTGGCAGGAGAGATTCTGGAAATCTCACCAGGTAAAGACCATGTCTGAACTAAGCATCTCAAGGTAGGCCTTTGAGGGCACAGATACTGCAGTTGGATTTGATTCTGGGGAAGTTCACCTTAGAGAAAGCCAGAGCAAGAGCTTCACAGTCCATCACTGACAGAACACATAGGTAAGGAATCAAGGCAGAAACTTGGAGACAAGGAACTGAAGCACAGACCATGAAGGAACACTGCCTTGCTCTCCATGGCTACCTCAGCTTGCTTCCTTATGCAACTCACAAACACCTGTATCACACACAGTGGACTAGATCCTCGCAGGTTAATCATTACTCAAGAGAATGATCCAAACACTTCCTATTTTGCTTTGTTTTGCTTTTTGAGACAGGGTTTCTCTGTGTACCCTGCCTGCCCTGGACCTCGCTCTGTAGGATAGGCTGGCCTCGAATCCATAGAGAACCACCTGCCTCTGCCTCCTAAGTGCTAAGATCACCACACCCAGCTTCCACACACTCTCTTAAAGGCCAGTTTCCTGAAGGCATTTACTCAACTAAAGTTTACTCTTTCAGATGAATCAAGAATGCATCAAGATGTCAAAAAAAAAAAAAAAAACCTACCCAGCATAGCCAGGTTACATCACATTCCATCACAATCTGCCAAAGAGCTGGGGAGCATATTCCATGTGGTACTGAATTTTCAGTAAGCACAAACACAAGATTATAATATAAATAGAATCTTGATTCACAGTTTCAGAATGCTTAAGATCATGTAATGTATATCATGGCTGGAGACCCATGAAGGCCATCTAGGAAGTCTAGAAGACCCCTTCGTGAAACTGAATATGAACTCGATGCTTCAATGCAGACAGTAGAATGTGGGAAGACAGGACCTTGATGTGCTTGCCATAGAAAGCTACATGTATATGTTGTAGAAAGCTCAAGAAAGAGGCTACAAGCCGGGCAGTGGTGGCACACGCCTTTAATCCCAGGTCTCAGGGGGCAGAGGCAGATGGATCTCTGTAAGTTTGAGGCAAACCTGTTCTTCCTACATGCCCCTCAACCAAAGAATGGATAAAGAAAATGTGGTACACATCACAATGGAGTACTACACAGCAGAGAAAAACATGACATCATGAGGTTTGCAGGCAAACGAAGGGAACTAGAAAATATCATCGTGAGTGAGGTAACCCAGACTCAGAAAAACAAACATGGTATGTACTCACTCATAAGTGGGTACTAGATGTAAAGCAAAGGATAACCAGACTGCAACCCACAGTTCCAGGGAGAATAGATAGTATGGATGACCGCAGGAAGGAAGTATGGATCAACGAGGACTGAAGAAATGGATGAGATCTACAGGAGCAAACTGAGGATGAGGGGAGGTAATGGAGGACAAAGGATGGGAGATGAGAGCTTAAGGGATAGGGAGGTTCGACCTGGAATGGGAACAGAGTGGGAGAGCAAGGAAAGAGATATGATGATAATTGAAGAGACCATGGGAATTGAGAGAAACAGAGTGCTAGTGAGATTCCCAGTAATTCCCAGGACTCCACCAGAGACTACTGGCAGTAGTTGATAGGTTGCCTGAGCTGACCTACTCTGGTGATCAGATGGCTGAATATCCTAACTGTCTTGATAGAACCCTCATCCAGTGACTGATGGAAGCAGATGGAGAGATTCACGGCCACGTCCCAGGTGCAACTCCAGGATTCCAATCAGAGAGAGAGGAGGGATGCTATGAGAGATATTGAGATCATGATTAGAAAACATACAGAGACAATTAGCCAAACTAGTGGAAACACAAGAACTGTGGACCAAAAGCTGAGGATCCCCCATTGGCCTGGACTAGTCCCTCTGGGTAATCGAGACAGTGGTTTAGATTGAACTGTTTAGGGGTCCCCAGGCAGTGGGATCGGGACCTATCCCTAGTGCATGAGCGGGCTCCTTAGAGTCTAGTGCCTATGGTGGGACACTTTGCACAGCCTTGGTGCAGGGAGAAGGGGTTTGGACCTGCCTCAACTGAATATACCAGGCTCTGCCTTCTCCCAATGGGAGACATTGCCTTGGAGGGAGAAGGAATGGGGGAGGGAGGAAACCGAATTGTTGGGAAGAGGGATGAGAGGGGAATCTGTGGTTGGTATGTAAAATGAATAGAAAATCTCTTACTAAAAAAAAAAACAAGAGAGGAATAAACATAACTCAGAGAGTAGAGAAAGGAAAACAAAAAAACAAACAAATAAAAACTCCCCAAAACAGAACAAACAAACCAATAAAACCAAAACAATAAATGTTTCCATTGCTTTTGAAAAAAAGTAAATAATAGCAGTGAAAAAATAGTTGTGCTTGGCAGGTATTAATTTCCCACGTTGTAGAAAGCTTTGAAAAATGACAAATTCCATTCTTTGAGAAACTGTTACACTCTAGAGGCATAGTAATACATGCTTTTAATCTCCACACTCAAAAGGCATGCAGATATCTGTGAGTTTGAGGCCAATCTCATATGCATGGTAATGTTCAGTCCAAAGTCATACTATGAGACTATGATTAAAACCAACCAATCAACCAACAAACCAACCAAACAAACAAACAAACCATCCAACTACAGTCATGTGTTTACTATAAAACAGTAACAAAACAATTTGTTCTTTAGTTTAAGAGGACGAAAAACAGATTAATTTCCCTCAGTAGCAATAATGCTAATTTGAGTTAGGTTACACTTGTTTCCCACATTCTGAAAATCTTTACATAAAATGTCTTTTGGATTGATTTCCTTTAAGACTGCCAAGGATTGTAAGCTGTAGGTAATGGTCAATATGGACACTTTAGCTGAAGAACATGGCTTACATTCCATTTCTGAAATTCACTTCATACTAAAGGCTGCTATTTTCTTTATGGAAAATCTAAAATTCATGATGACATATTTTGGGTAATTTAAAAAATATTCCTTTCTTCAAGAAGGAGCAGATAAGATGGTTTTATATACTTTACTTATATTTCCTCCTGAAAAAGAATAGCCTGTGGTGGCAATAAAATCCAAGCATTTGAAAAAAATGGTTAAATAATGGTATTAGAGATATCCATGCAAACTTTCAACATTGTGAGGGTGGGGCATGCCTTCAGAGCTTTAAGCCAAGTGGGTGCAGATTTAATGTAACATTGAGTCTAAACCATGAGTGGGAATGAGGAGAAAACTAGGGATAGTAGGAACAAATTGCTTACTAACTGGTTCAGACTAGGGACTAGTTTCCTTCAGTAGTCTCTAAAATTTTTCTAAAACATCACATATTTAAAATAAAAGTCCTAGTTAAAATAAATTCTTCCAATTTTCAATTCATGGATTTTTTCAATTAGTTTAGTCCTTAATGATAACACAGTAAATATAAGACACCACATTAAGTATTATCTTCACCTTCAGCTCTGACTTACCTAACGGCAAGTGTGTTCTAAGTAGTATATTTTTTACACTCCCTGGTATTGAGAGCCACTGGTAGCAAAAGTCCATGGGAGTATAAAGCAGTGACAATTAGAGTTCAGAAGGTCAACCTATCAGAACTAAGGGTTCTGTTAAAGGAAACTATCATGCAAGGCTGGTCTATATCACATCAATCATTAATCCAGTCTGTTGGAGGTAACCCCTCATTTGAGGTTCCATCTTTCAAAGAAACTCTACTATGTTTCAAGTTGATCAAGAGTAGAGAGCACAATCACCAATTGGGTTTTGAAGCAGAGGTCTCAAACAAAGGCATGTTGTGCATGTCAGCAAAATTCTTCTTTTCTTTATTTTCATGAGACCTGGTTTCAGAGTACCTCTGGCTTTCTGGGAGCTCACTATGTAGACAATCACACCTAGAACTTAAAATCAGGCTGCCTCTCCCTCCTGTTGCTGAGGTTAAAGCACACCCAGATGATCAGCTGACATTTTTGCCAAGCTCTTGAGTACCTGGATGATGCTTTTCAGGTCACATTTATTTCCAGCAGAATCTGGGGTATATCACTTGCTAACAAATGCTGTTTGAATTCTTCTGTCTAAGACGGCAGGCTGTGGAATCTTCCATGTTGGTCACATACATGAAAACAACAACATGCACTTTTATACAGTAGGGCTACACCATGCTTTTTATGAAACATTCTTGTCTTCCCATTTCCTGTAACAGGATGTTTATGCACTTCCCATTGATCTCCACAGCTCACTCTAAGAAATTCACCCTGATTTTGATATCAGTGTGCTCTGGAAGCTGCCATGTAGCAGAAAGTGTAGGTTTTCTTCATTGCTTATTATACCACAGATACATTATGAAGTACAAAGAGATAAGGTTTAAAAAGAAAGTCAAACATTCCTTCTCTTTTTACCACTCATTTACACACTTTGGCTATTTTTAACTATATGCTTACAGTATGGTATGTTCTCAAGATGTGACCACAGTAAGAAATAACATTGTAAGCTGGGTGGTGGTGGTGCACACCTTTAATCCCAGCACTTGGGAGGCAGAGCCAAGCGGATCTCTATGAGTTCGAGGCCAGCCTGGGCTACCAAGTGAGTTCCAGGAAAGGCGCAAAGCTACAGAGAAAGCTTGTCTCGAAAAACCAAAAAAAAAAAAAAAAGAAATAACATTGTATAAATTTTTACATAGCTTTATATCAGTTTGTAAGAACTTAAGAGTTACCTGGAAAGAAGAAGCTCAAATAAGGGATCTTCTCCATCAAATTGCCTGTAGTCAAGTCTATAGGACATTTTCTTGGTTAGTAATTTTCTTGATTATTATCTTATGTAGGATGTCCTGGCAGAAGATGGGCAGTACAAAACCTGGGCCTCTGGTAATGGATGATATAAAAATGCACATTGAACAAGATATGGGGTTCAACTCAGTAAGCAGTGTTTTTCCTTGGCTCCTGCTTGATTCATTTTCTATCTTTGGTTTCTTCCTTGAGTGCCTGCCCTAATCTGTTGAGATGATGCACTATGATGTGGCAATGTGAGCCACGTGAACCATTTCCTCTCCAAAGTGAATTTGGTCATGGTGTTTTTATCACAGCAATAGAAACCCTAACTAGTATCATCAAAGTAACAGTGTGAAGTAAAACACAGAAAGAGAAAAGGAGGATATTTTTCTATTCCAAACAAAATACCCCATGATTTTATATACATATAATCTGTTATTACTGACAATATATACTTTGTGTCTCTATCTAAGATGTTTCTACAAGGTAAGATGATCTCAAAGTCTCCAATGAAGACACTTTGCTCAAAGTGAAACGTCTATCCTTCCAAGACACAGACACTGGAGGGCAAGGAATTGGGGATGAGAGCTTATTTTTTTCTTTTTTTTTCAAATAACTACCTCCGCTATGCCCATCAGGCATTGTAGTACTTATTTGATGCATAATTTCAAAAAGTAAATTCCTCTTTTAAAGACTATTCACATACAAAGGGAAGTTAAGCACACTGGTCCTTTATGGCCAAATATGGCTAGCAAGTTGTGTTCTTTGCTCATAATCCACCATTCAGCCTTAGTAGCCATGGAAACAAGAATTTTTAAAGTGAGTTAATACTCTGTCTACTGCCAGTCACTAACATTTGGTCTTACTACAAGGGAAAAAGAGGCAAGTATTTTACACTCCTGGGTGATTTATTAATCACAATCAATTTCACAGGACAAAGAATGCCAGAAAGGGCCATTGAAATGTGGTAAGTGTATGTAAACGCTGCTGAATATCGTGTCTAGAAGCACCATGTGGGACTGCAGGTAATCATTGAGCTGCCCTACAGGTTTTAATTGTGTAGGTCCCTGATGTTGAGTTTATGAATTAACCTCTCTCTGTTGTTTCCTTACCTACAAAATGGGGAAAATGACTAGATGGATGTCCTTAGAGAGTCAGATGTATGAATACTCCTAAATTGTTTAAATGAGGTTCTTCTTAAGCCAAGGACAAGAGTGAATGGAAAGGATTGTGGGATCAAGGGGATGGAGAGACACTGCTCTGAGCTGAAATGTCTGCCTAATAGAATTTCTTTTCCTGAAGGTTTTTCCAATCTTCTTCTGATTGGAGATATGGGTATTTACTGTTACTGGGAAGAACATCTGCGATCCTGCCACCTTCTAAATGAATCTTCTTATCCATAATACACAAAGGTATAAAAATTTTATGTTATATATGGGAGCTTTCAAATATGGTCTTTATGAATCACACACATTTACTCCACGTGTTCCAAACACCAGAAGAAACAGATACTGCCAAGCTAGCTCATTTTTTTTCCTGGAACAACAGCAATCTTCATTGTGTTTTCAGTACTGCTTCACAGCACACTGTTCTTGTAGTCCATTGCCTCGGGCCTGCCTTGGAAAGGAAAATGATGTGGGCAGGGTGTTACCCAAGCCACCATGAATTGTGAACTCATCTTGCTGATGAAACCTCCCTAGTAGAACACCTACTGCTTTCACTCAGTCTGAAAGCAGAGACTTTAGAGCAGTGGGTAGCTGTTTAGGGAAGGTTTCCTGGCAAGGAGATCCAGTGTGTGGGCCCATTCAACCTTCTGCATGCACAGTTAGCAGTGACTTTATCCACATGCCTAGTGAGTAAATGACTCACATCCTTCTTTCATTCTAAGATTGGAATTGAGAAAAGGTGCAAAGAAGTTAGATCAAAGTTACAATACAGAGTGTAAATTTTCTGTGAAAGAAGATATTTGCTCACAAAAAATATGTCAGGATTCTTTTTGTTTCACTGAAATGAAGCTAATTATCTAAAGATGAAATTTTAAGTAAGAGATGGGGTATAATTGGAAATATCCACTTTTATGGATTTATATGAATTTATGTGTTAATTATCCATTTCCCCTATTCCTCTGACTCACACTCTGGACAATTTTACACATAGATTTTGGTTTACAGATACCAAAGAAGAATTCAGGGTTTTGTGCGTGTTAGATAATCACTTTACCACTGAGCTCTATCCCCGGCTGTATTACAGATAGACGTTGATGAGCATACTCTTCTGGTTTCAATTATAAAATGTGTATAGCCTTCTTTAGAGAAGTGTACATTTCTGTAAAATTCACAAGGAGGAATAGCATTGCACACTATCATTTATGAGGTGTATCATTATGTACAGATCAATTTGTATACACATATATGTATACAAAAATTTATGTCAAGTGTGTTATTATTTTTATATAAATGAGTTTACTATGTGAATTATTTTCATTTTCTTTCATAGATGATTTCAGTTTGTAACAGTCATGAAATGTTATAGTACTATATTTTAGAAATGACAATTAATTTGAGCATTCCCCTGCTTTTTCCTCTCATTAAAGTATTAAAATATTTACAAATTGCAAATACAGGTAAAATAAGCATGTCATTACATATGATATTGCAAACTCTCTTCTCATTGTCAGTTCTAAGCACTGAAATTCCTAGTCAACAAATATTATTATTTACTCTGTGAAGAATAATAATCTGTACATAGACCACTGAAACATCTTTGTGTGACAACAGGGACAAGGTATGAGAGCTCAGTGCTGTATAAGCCATGACTCCCTCTGTTTTCCTGCCTTCCCTTGTAGTCTCACTGACTCTATTCTTCTTTGATGCCTTCTTCAGATTTGCCAAAATGAAGGAGTTCATCTTCAAGTTCAGTGGCCTGATTTGCAGTACAGCAGCTTTGGTGCTCGAAATCATCCTTGCAAACAGCCAATGCTGGCGCCTGTGGGAGTTTAACAACGAGGGTGTGCAATTTGTGTCAATTGGACTCTGGAAAGCTTATTACGCTCAGGAATTTAACATCTCTGGGTCTATGACCAGGATGTTGGTTCACACCCCTCTCAATTCAACCTGGAACAAGTCATCGGAATTTCAGTATTTACGAGTCCTGATAGCTTGGGCCATTTTGATGAAACTCCTAGTCGTGATTTTCACTTCAGTGGCCATTAAGATCAGCTGTCTGGAAGATCCACTCATTGAGATCCAGCTGTTTTGCTACAAGATGTCTGCCATAACTTTGGCTGTGAGCAGCCTTTTCACGCTTGTTACTGTGACTTTGAACCACCTGGTAGATATCTATGGGCAAATCACTCTTGACTTTTCACCTGACTTTCCCGTTAAAAAGGAGGACATTATAAAGAAACACTGCGCAAATGTGTTCCCAATGGGTGTCCTGATAGCCACGATGTCACTCTTTGGAGTGATTATGTTTCTCTATGAGATGATCTCTTTGAGAGTGCAGAGTCAGGTGAAGGCCCAGTGTGCTTCCAACTTGGCTGAGCAAAAGGTCTGAAGTGAGGGCTCTGGCATTTTAACATCTGCCAGGAGAATCCTTGAAGAAATTGCCCATTTTTACACAGTACTGTGTAATCACCAATTCATTCTATATAAAATATCAACTTGATTTCTGGGAGTGTGTCTAAGTTTTATTCCTTCCTTGCTGTCAAATGCATTCCATTCTTTAAATGTTTTCACATACTAAACTGTAGGTCATAATCTCATTCGAAGGAGGCAACAAGCAATAGCAAGAAATAGTACAGTATAAAGGCATGTTTCCTAAGTAAGCCTAGTGAATCCCTTGAGAAATATGGTTTGCAAGAAAGCAGACACCTCAACACAAAAAAAGAAACCACATTCTTGTGTGGAGACACTTAAGTATTCATATCTCTGACAGGTAGAGCAGGATGTTTTAGCCTTGGCACTGCTGGGAGGGTGGGATGCTCTCTTGGAGAAAGAAGGCAATGCTGTTCAGTGAGTATACCAGTGTCATCTGTCGTCTGTCGCTATTAGAAGGCAGTAGCCATCTATTTCCCCAGTTGTGAATAAACGCCACAAATGCCCAGGCATTTCCAGTGTGCCCTGACAGTCCATGTGGTGGGTAGCACAGGGCCATTCTATTCTATCAGCCCTCCCTCAGGACCTTAAAAAAATCCTAGTTTTCTTTCTGGGAACATTAGTCCCTATTCTTTATCAGCTCAGCTTTCTGAGTGTGTGTTATACTGTGTGAATACTTTCTCTCAGTGGATCTACATCAGTGGTTCTCAACCTGTAGTCTGTGGCCCCTTTTCGGAGTTAAATGACCCTTTCACCAGGATTGCCTAAGACCATTGGAAAACACAGATATTTATATAATGATTAATAACAATAGAAAATTGCAGTTATAAAGTAGTAATGAAAATAATTTTATGGTTGGGGGTCACTCCAACATGGGGAAGTGTATTAGAGGGTCACAGCATTAGGATGTTTGAGAACAACTGACCTAGATCTTCCATCTCCATCACCACCACCCACCATATCACATACCTGATTCATTTCCCTGACAAAATACATAACATTGGCAAGTAAAGGAAGAAAAGTTTATATTGGCTCTTAATTTGAGAAAATACACATCATGACTGAGAGATCATGGGGGCAAGAGTCCCAAGATGCTTGCTACATTGCATTAGTGGTTAGAGAGCAGGGAGAGTAGTTAGTGCACTGCATATGCTCACCTAGCTGTCTGCATGTTATGCAGCCAGGAACCTCATTCCAAGAAATAATGCTACTCCATTTCAGATGGTTCTTCGCAGCCCAAATAACCTCATCTTAACCTCTTTGAGACATTACCATAGACTTCTGTATTTCTTGATTTTAGATCCTGTTCACTCAAAATTCAATATTAACCATTTTTAATCCTGTTCTTGACAATTTATGGTCCAACTGTATCATTTTTATTACATTAATTTGGTGTGTGTGTGTGTGTGTGTGTGTGTGTGTGTGTGTGTGTGTGTGTGTGTTGTACAGGAACCTTTGTTCCATGGCTTGTGGTGATGTTATAGGGGACTTGGTAAGCAGTAGCCATCTAGGGGTATATAAATTTCATTAATTCGTGTGGACAAATTATGTGTGTGCAGGAAATTAAACCCACACATTACAGAAAATAGAGTGATGTGTGAAGATGTTAGAGTTACAGCTATAGATCTGTGACAAGGAATTTTAAACTGGAAGCCACTGGGATGGAAAGTAACCGACATATGAGTGTTTCTGACAGAAAGTAACTATTATAAACTCAATATACCCAGACTCAATTGAGCACAGAAGCAAGATCAGATGTCAGGAACTGTTTTGATTATGAGCGATGTGTGGCTGATGACAGGATAGAACAAAAAGACTTCTAAACATGTATGTGAGATTATTTAGGCTAGGATAAGTGAGGTAGATGATTTACGATAAATATGGGGCGCATCATTCCTTGAGCAGTGGACTCAGACTGCATAAAAAGAAGACATCTAGAAGATCAGAAACATTCATAGCTCTCTGTTCCCTGGTGACAGGCACTGAGTGACCGGAAGCATTATAATTCCTACACTATACACTCTCTGCTGTTACAGTGCCCTCAAACTGTGAGAAAATAATGTTCAAATATCCACTCTTTCCTTTCTTTCATCATGTTAGATATTTTCACAACAATGAGACAGGTAAGTAATTTAGAAGTGTGGTCCTTGAAATAGAATTGTTCAAGTTAATGTTATTTACCTAACCATGAACTTGTTAATCTTTTGGAATCAGTACTTGGGTAATGTGGAAATATTTGGACCTATGCCTTAGAATTGCACTCAAATGTTCTAAAACAGAGTTTAATTGGCCATTCCATGGGGAGTGTGCAATTCTAGAAGGATGTGGAGAGTTGGAAGCTGCTCATGAGTATTCAAAGAGGATCAAGGACTGTAAGGTGAAAGGGGCCGGTTTTC
The DNA here is from genome assembly GCF_949786415.1 of Peromyscus eremicus. Classification (NCBI taxonomy): domain Eukaryota; kingdom Metazoa; phylum Chordata; class Mammalia; order Rodentia; family Cricetidae; genus Peromyscus; species Peromyscus eremicus. The sequence continues at coordinate 19,431,719 of NC_081439.1, read as the reverse complement.
ATTCATGTTCTATGCTGGCACAAAGCTGGCTGCATTGTACATGTGTCTTGAAAACCTGAATATGACTGAAATTAAATTTGTAGAATAATTTGTCCTATGGAGGACATTACAAAGCAGGATTGCCTTCAGGTTGTGGCACAGGAAATGATCAGGATACTTACACAGGTTTATAAAACAAAAAAAAAAAAATCAGCAATTGGGACTAAAACCACAGTCATTTGAAAACAGAGAGCACTAATTGAAACCCTGTTTGAAAAGTCCTTTGCAGCTGGGATTCACCCTCCTGGGGATGTACCTGCCTGTGGTCAGCACCCAGAAGCTTCCATAGAGAAAATCTACAAGGAACTCATTACCTTCACTTATGGTTACTCTATGGCCTGTAGAGGGATTTGGGGTATTTCTTGCCTGTTTTACTCCTCTCATAAGTACAAAGCTCAAAATTATCACAATGTGGTTTTTATGATTTTTCTTAAATCACATGATCACTTGGGGTTGTAATTGTTTTCATAGATTCACTCTATGATAGATGGCACCTCACCAGCACAACACAGTTATCAAGTGGCTGTTCCAGAACTTATATTTACACAGACAAGTGTGTCCTAATGCAGCCTTCTTGACTGGCATGAAGACTCTGCTTTCCAACCAAGGGCTCCTTTCTTTCTGGTCAATACCTGGAAACATCATGTCTTCTCAGCAAGAATTAGCCAGAACTACATTTGCACACAGTCTGGTGCCATCCAATGTTAATTTCTGAGAAAAGGCAATGGACGGAAGGTGAGGGACATTGTTTATACTAAAAAATATGCCTGTCTCCTTTAAGAAAGGATGCTCATTTCTCACACCAAAAAGGAGAATGGAACTGATAAAATCTTCTAACAGGCAGGAACCAGAGGCAACAGTAACTGTTCAAGGAACACTTGCTTAGGACCAATCTTGAAGGAGAGGGACTCTGGAGGGGGCGTTGCCTGTCAAAACAATCTGACCTCAGCTTCAGAGCAGATTCTCAGCTAGAGTGCACCTCCCATCCCCTTGTGCACTATTTTACAACCTGTGGTTTGAGATCCCTCTGACACCCCTCTATCTCAAAAAATATTTACAATACAATTCATTAAATTAACAATATTACAGTGATGAAATAGCCATGAAAAATTTTATGGTTAGGTGCTGTGGGATGTTCTGTATGGCAAACGTGTTGCTCTGATTGTTTAGTAAATAAAACACTGATTGGCCATTAGTCAGGCAGGAGGAAGTATAGGTGGGACAAAAAGGAGAAGAATTCTGGGAAGTGGAAGGCTGATTCAGAGACACTGCCAGCCACTGCTATGACAAACAGCATGTGAAGATCCTGGTAAGCCATGAGCCACTGGCAAGGTATAGATTTATAGAAATGGATTAATTTAAGATATAAGAACAGTTAGCAAGAAGCCTGGTATGGCCATACAGTTTTTTAAGCAATATAAGTCTCTGTGTTTACTTGGTTGGGTTTGAGCAGCTGTGGGACTGGTGAGTGATAGAGATTAGTCCTGACTGTGGGCCAGGCAGGACAACTCTAGTTACAGTTAGGGGTCACTACAACATGAGGAACTCTATTAGAAGGTTGCAGCATTAGAAAGGTTGAGAACCAGTATTCTACAGGATACTGTTTGGCAGTTTTAATAAAGTTTGTGGGGTTTTGCTTCTTTTTCTTTCCTTATGCCCAGAGACTATCTGTTTCTCTGTCAATTTGCAACTGTTAGGGACTCTCACAATTGTTCACTCTTGTGGGGAGTTGTTTTTGTGTTTCTCAGATCCATACCTTTTACTTTCTATCAGAAGTCTTCACATCTCTGTCAGTGTCACTTTTGGCAGGCAGCTACTGCATGCTTTTCCTACCTCAGGTCTGGAATTGTCCTGCTCTGTCTAGTACCCTTCTCTACTCAATTGTTATTTCCCTTTCCTGTCTTTCTGAGTTTTCTTTCCAGGTCCTAAGTTCTTAACCCCAATGAAACTGGATGATACCTTCAAGCTTTGACCCCTCACTCAAGACCTATGTAACACACCTAAAACTTGACTCTTGACCTCCATATGTATGCAGTTGCACATGGTCTCATGTTAGAAAATAACACATAAACACTCCAAACACTTGCACACGAGTAAATGAATGTAATGTTGTAATATTATGAAGTGAAATTGGCAAGAAATGGGCTTAAGATGGTTAATACTGAATGATGAAAAGCCAAGAGCTAGAATCACGAAGAGGATAAGAGCTTTTGGTTAATGTCAAAGATTTTCTTGATTCGGTGTGAGAAGATCAGCCCTAAATGTAGATGGCATCCATTCCATGGACTATGAACCCAGACTGCATATAAAGAGGAAAGCTGAGCACCAGCAGTCATTGCTCGCTGCTTCCTAACTGCTGATATAATACTTACTACAAGCAACCGTGCTCTTATCCTCATGACTTCTTGGGCATGATGGCATATTCCCTCACACTGACAGCCAAAATAAACCTGACCTTCCTGAGTGGCTTATGTCAGGACTTTTGTCCCAGAGATGTGTCAAGTATCTAACACGGTAGTACTTGGTTATGAGGGTGGAAGAGCAAGATACACTGAGAGAAAAATATTCATGTGAAATAATACATGTAGAAGCTGACCATGTGGAAGAATTGGAACTGAAGTTCCCAGGAAGCAAGTCAGGGCTGTAATAAAGATCCTCCAATGGACACTGATAGACTGGAACTTCATGATTGTTGACACTTGATATGGAAAGACTAGATTCTCTCTAAGTAATAAAAGGCTTTAGAATACATCTAAAATCTTTGTTCAAAATTTTTATAAAATATTCAATGTCTCATAACTATGTTTCTGTAAAATTAAAAAAAAATAAAAGTAAGTTGAATACTTTCTTTTCCCAAATGGAGGGCATTAGGATACAGTTACAATAAAATCAAAGCAAAACAAATAGTTGAATGCCCTGCATCTGGTATTCATCCAGGAACTCCTGGGCTCCAAAGGACCTAGTAAGTTCCTGTTCTCCAGATTTGCAATCCATAGCATGCACCTTATATCTCGTAGGCTCAGGCTGGTTCTACTGCACACCTGTTTTTGTATTTGCTGGTCATACCATGGTAGTGGCATGTCCACTAATTTGAGGTCTCCAATACAAGTGGGCTGCACTTTTACCAATAACCTCTCTTGGGCCCTTTTCAGAGACTTTCACACTGTCAGACTATGCCTAGATTGCAATCTTCTTAATACCCATTTAATCCTGGAATTTGTACCTCCATTAAGGCTCCACATTCAACAAAGGATTCTTATGCTCTTCACAGTCTTAAGCCTCTGATGCTATACATGTCCCCTTCATGCTTTCCAAACCAGTACGTTCTAGGAGGATAATATATATTTTTAAGTTTGTTTGCCAGCACAAGGTATAGCGATGCCCCCCTCTTGAACATAGCACATGTGTGATTATCCTCAGAAAACACTTCTCAGGAGATTTTCCTTCAGAGATGCTGATCTCTTTCAATTACAGATGATTACTTAGCCCCAGCCAAGTAGAAACAGAATGCTAACTCAAAAATTGTTCAAATTGTCCTGTTAGAATCTTTCCTTCCTGGCTAAACTTCAAAGGCCAGGCCTCCATTATCTGTGTGGCTCTTACCAAGATAATCTTCCAAGATCCCATGAAACAGCCCACTGAACTCTTAGCATTGAACACCTTTTCAGCACCAAATTCAAAGGTCACTATAGTCTTCCCAAATAGAAACAGTGTGGTCTACCTCAGCAACACAGTGTTCTGGTACCATTTTCTGTCTTTATTTGGATGTCAATTGCTGTAACAATATAAAACCATAAACAAAAGAAACTTTGAGATTACAGGATTTGTTTGATATTACATATCTGGCTAACAGTCTATCACTGTTGGAAATCTGAGCAGGAACTCAAGAAGGGCAGAAACCTAGAGGCAGCAGCAGAAACAGAAGCCATGGACTAAAGCTGCTACTGGATTGTGCCTCATGGCTTGCTTATCCTGCTGCATTATACACACCAGGACCACCTGCCGAGGGGTAATATTATGCACAATGTTTTGGACACTTCTATATCCATCCTTACTTAAGATAATGCCCCACAGTCTTCTTTACAGTTCAGTCTTTTGGAGCCATTTTCTCATTTGTTAGTCTCTCTTTCCAGGGAGAAGCCATACAACCACACATTAAGGTAGTGAAGAACACAGAAAGCATATGTGAACCTTCTAATGGCCTCTTCCTCAAAGGGGGCACAGACTATTGTTATGGGTTTTTTTTTTGAAGGAGCAGTAGTCCAGAACTACCACCAAAGTTGTTTCATGAGACAGACAAAAAGCTGTACATATTGGAAGAAGACACGCTCAGAGAGGTATTGGCTGACATGGCCATTGACAGGCAGAGTTGAAGATATGAGATTGAGAACGGGAATACAACAGCCACAGGAGAGAGAAGAGGGACTTCCTAAGGCTCTCTGACAGACCATGACAGTGTAAGTTCCTAAGGGCAGCTGAGAGTGAAGAAAGTAAATGACAGATTGATATAGGAGCAAGGAAGCAGTAATCACAGAGATAAATAACAAAAGCACGAATTTTATAAGAACAGACAAACAGCTGCCATCAAGGGGATGAGAAGTCACCCCAGGGGTTGAAGGCTGCCCTAGGGCTCTGGATAAGACGTTTTATAGGCTCTCCAGGCTCTTCCCCTCAGGAAGTCACCTCCTCCATGATTGGTCCTTCCCAGGGAAGAACAAAGAGGCTGTTTTCCCCCTTTGTTATCCACTAGCACTTTCTGAGTGTGACAGCCTCCTGTGGAAGGGGAACAACATCAAGGGCAAGCAACAGCCCTTATTAATGGGATCTTTCTCCTTTTCTAACCATCACAAGTTCCCCTGAACCCTCTCATAACATCCCTGTTAGAGATAAAGTTTGAGTGTCATTATGGGGGCGATGCTTTTCTAGGTATTTCCTCCTGATAGGAGATGAAGTTTTAAGCATAGACCAGAGAAAAGAAGGCCCTCCAAGGATAGTTCTTAGTTACAATTCAGAGGGATACAGTAAAATTCTCTGGTTTGCATAGATCCATGGCACTAGACAGTCTTTTAATGACAGTGCATTTTTTAATTTATGTAACAGTTCTCACCAAGAAATACTACAAGCATTAGAATAACTATAAGTCCCGTGAGTACAAAACAAAACAGTTTTATCTTCATTAGAGGAAGAATACAGGCTAAAAAATCATCCAAATCCCTCTATAGCAATGGTTCACCACCTGGGAGTTGTGACCCCCTTTGGGCCTGCATATCAGATATTTATGTTATGATTCATAAAAGTAGAACAATTACAGTTATGAAGTAGCAATGGCATAATTTTATGGATGGTGGTCACCAGAATATGAAGAAATTTATTAAAGGGTCATAGTGTTAGGAAGGTGAAATTAGGTTTAGAGGTTTAGAGCCACTGCTTCAAAGGTTTCACAGAAATCAATGATGACTTTGAAGATTTCCTTGTGGATTTCATCTGTTGCAAGATGTTCATGAGGAAGAGAGCACAGATTTGATTCAAGAGGTAATAACCTCCTCATCTCTCAAGTCAAGTTGAAATTTTATTCATCCTGTTGTCTGACAGCTATCAATTTCCATAGACGAACATATGCCCACACCACGATTGATATCATGGAGAAGTTAAACATTCAAATGCTTCCCCAGATTCAATGTGTATGCTTCAAGGATCAGATTTCCTGCTGCTGCAATTCCATTCCAGTATTTTGTCTACACTAAGATGTTAAATGTAGCTCTTTGACAAAATGTCTCATCAACTGTGGTGTTGACCTTATTGTTTATGTTAGGACAACCACGATCAAGCACTATACTTTGAATTCCATGAACAAAAATTGAGGTTGAATTGGCAGCCCCAAAGCAGGGAAGGTGCCTGAGTGAGTACTTTTGTGAGTCGATATGAAGAGATTTAAGGCTCTGCTCCCATTCCAGAGTGACTGGGAGAACATTTATGGTTATTTAAAAGATGTCGGTAGAGGGTACTACCAGTTCTGAAAATCTAGGATTCCAGATTCTGAAGAAACCATCACCATAAGGAAAGCCCTCAGTTGCTTGGCAGTCTAGGAGAGTGGATGTTAGTACAGGCTGAATTTATTCAGAACTCGGGTATATTTTCTCCTCTACCATTCCCTAGTAAGTAACTCAAGACTAAAAGAGGTGGGCCTTTCACCAAGAGGCCTTTTATCCACTCTTGAGATCCTCAATCTGTATTCTGCTTTTACATTATACTTCTCCTCTCTGACACCCATAAAGGAGCTGAATGCACAGTTAGACTTGTCGTATTTTTACCCCCATCACTCTTCACAATTAGATTTCTCAGGGGCTCATTTCTGGTATCTTTTCCCTTTGTTTTATAGTTTGTAGAGTGGAAGATGTACATTAGCCTGATTTTTGGTTTTGAATGAGTATGAGCAGCAAAAATAGAGATGTGGCAGATACATAGCAAAACTTCCTTTAATCTATGTTTATAACCTCCTGGAGAAAGTAACAACAAATAATTCTAATTAAAATTAGTCTTCTGTATTTACTGACTGAGAAACTTCTAGGTTGAAGGCCCTCTATGCCTTCTCCACAGATAATCATCCCAGTATCTTTTTTAAATGATGAATGATTTTATGTCAGAAGACAAACAAGAGTAATTTTTATTTGCAATAAGTTATCCCTTAGCTGTCTTTAGGGGTCATGGTGTCTAGGATCTTACACTGTTTGTAGTTCTCCTCTTTCCTTGTCACAGTGTCATGCCAGGAACTTTGCAGGACATATTGAGACAGACATGCTTGGACCTGAAGTGGGAATGTCAATTCCCATTTCCAGAGCCATCTTCTCTCTGAGATTAATTAGCATCGGACAATTCACTAACATTTCCCATATCCAAAGGTGTTTGCTTCTCTATAAATCAGAACTCCAAAGTGTACTAGAAACAGGGAACTGGATGTTGATTATGGTGACAACTGGCTGAACTCAAAATGCATCTCTTCCTTATGACTTTCCTGCCTAGAATTATATAAAAGATTATCTGTATGATCAGGCATTGATAACGGAGGCAGACAAGAGGTAGACAACTTTTCCTTCCCTTCTACAATGCTTCAAGGAATGCAACATTTTTACCTCAATAGGTCAAAATCTTATCCATTCAAAGTTCTTAAATCAATGTGTGCTTGGCATTCTGGGGAAGTAATCAGAAGAGGAAATCAGGGGTGTGATAGGGAAAGATGCTCAGCCTTTTCACAAGAAAGTCTCATCTCACAGACAAAATCTAGGACATCAGCATCTAATTGGCATATCTTGGTTCATTCAGAGTGATCCTTGAGGTAGATGGCACACAAGACACCTCTAACATCTTTCCTTTCCCTTTTTAGTTTCAGGATGGTATTATAATTTAGGCTCACTGGGTGGAGCCTTTCTTTCATTTATTTGATACCTTTCTTTTTGCTTCTACAGACTAAACAACCATTTAGTAGCTTCATATCTATATCATGTCTGGAAATACCATGATGGATTAGCCAGCAACAGAGGTCCAGACCAATCATGCCACCTTAAAATTCACCTTTCCTTTGCTGACAATTATGGTTCAGGCAGTTATGAATATTGCTTTGTCTATACTGCCCAATACAATATGTACAATCACTTTGCCTTTGGCAATTCAGTATTGCCACCTGGTCCCATCTACTCTGGTGCCCAAAAACCCATTACATTTAATTCATCCAACTGAGCAGCAGAGTCTCCAACCCTAACTGTTTGGCATAAGCAAAATAAAGACAACAAACTTCGAATGTGCTAGTGCCCCTCTCACAATTTTGTGTTATAAAGGATTAGTGAAGGGCGGTTAACAGCCAGCAGGCAGAGCTCCGGCAGGAAGGCTCCCAATTCACCAAGACCCATCAGCAGACCCTGCAATCTAACACTCTGCCCTCATACCCATCTGCCCAAGACCCCAGCTACTTCCCGAGGCTTAGAAACCAACCCTCAGCTCTCTTTGGGCTTAATGAGAGAGCTCTCATTAGTCAAAGAGCTGTCATTGGAACAAGTGTAACCTCAGGAGACACAGAATCTGCCTGTTCCAATTAGACCAAGAGCTAAGATTAGACTCAGAAGGGCCCCCTGAGAATCAGACACAACAAGCACAGAGAAGACCAACAGCAACTCGCTCAGCCACAGGCATCTCTTATACCTATTAGATGAGAAGGGCAGACGTCAAAGCAGAAGTACATAAAACAACACAAAGAGCAATACAGCATCACCAGAACATAGCCCTCCTCCAACAGCAAGACCTGGATATCACAAGGTAGAAGAAGCAGAAGAAAGCAACCTCAAGAATAGCATCATGAAGATGCTAAACGTCTTTCAAGGAAAAAAATGAAAAATGAAATTGAGGAAAAGACAAACAAAAAAGTGGAAGAAATCAATAAAGAAATTGAGAAAAACATAAACACAAATTTGGAAGAAGTCTATAAAGAAAATAGGAAAATACAAATAAAAAACAGGATCACTTGGCTCGGCCTGGGAGGAGGGGACTGGACCTACCTGGATTGAGTATACCAGGTTGATATCAGTCCATGGGGGAGGCTTTGCCCTCGAGGAGGTGAGAATGGGGGGTGGGCTGGGGGGAAGGTGAAGGGGGCGGGAGGGGGGAGAACAAGGGAATCCGTGGCTGATATGTAGATCTGAATTGTATTGCAAAATAAAAACAAAAAAAACTAAAAAAATGGAAGAAAGCAATAAATCTCTTTTTAAAAAACATGAAAAAGCGATTAAACAGGTGAGGGAAACAGTTCAAGACCAGAAAAGGGAAATAGATACAATGAAGAAGACACAAAAAGAGGAAATGCTGGAAATAGAAAATCTGAGTAAATAAACAGGAAACACTGATGCAAGCATAACCAACAGAATACAAGAGATGGAAGAGAGAATCTCTGGTATAGAAAATACAATAGTGGAAATGGATTCATCGGTCAAAGAAAATACCAAAGCCAAAAAAGACATAACACAAAATGTCCAAGAAATCTGGGATACCATGAAAAGACCAAACCTAAGAATAATGATAGAGGAAGGAGAAGAATATCAACTCAAAGGCACACAAAATATATTCAACAAGATCACAGAAAGAAAACTTACCCAACTTAAAGAAGTAAATACCTATGAAGATAAAAGAAGCCTATAGAAGAGCAAACCGAATAGACCCCCCAAAATTCCCCTGGCCACATAATAATTAAACAACTAAACATAGAGAATAAAGAAAGAATAATAAGAGCAGCAAAGGAAAAAGTCAAGTGACTTATAAAGGCAAACCCATCAGAATAACACCCATGTTCTTAATGGAGTCTCTGAAAGCCAGAAGGACCTGGACAGATGTAATACAGACACTAAGAGACCATAGATGCCAGCCTAGAATGATATACCCAGCAAAACTTGCAATCATCATAGATGGAGTGAACAAGACATTCCAAGACAAAGCCAGATTTAGACCATACATATCTACAAATCCAGCGCTACAGAAAGCACTAGAAGGAAAATTCCAACCTAAGGAAGTCAGATGCATCCATGAAAAAACAGGCAATAGATAACACCACAGAAGTAAACCCCATAGAAGAGAAGTACACACACACACACACACACACTACCACCAAAAGATAACAGGAACTAACAATCATTGGTCATTAATATCCCTTAATATCAATGGTCTTAATTCACCCATAAAAAAGACACAGGCTGACAGAATGAATATGAAAGCAGGACTCATCTTTCTGCTGCATACAAGAAACACACCTCAATTTCAAAGTTAGATACTACCTCAGAATAAAAGGGTGGTAAAAGTCTTTCCAATCAAATGGTCTCTTTTTCTTTCATTTTTCTTTATTAAGTAATTTTCTACTCACTCCACATGTTATCCACAGACACCTCCTTCTCCCTCCTCACATCCCCAGCCCTCTTTCCCAAACAACCTCGCATACCCACATCCCCAAAATCGAGGTCTCCTATGCAGAGTCAGCAGAGCCCAGCACATTGAGCCTAGGCAGGTCCAGGCCCTTCCCATTGCACCAAGGCTGTGCAAGGTGTCACACCACAGCACCCTTTTCCAGAAACCTGCCGTTAAACCAGGGACAGATCCCGATCCCCCTGTCTGGGTGCCCCCCAATCAGTTTGAGCCAAACAACCATCTTCCATTTCCAGAGGGCCTAGTCCAGTCTCATGGTGCTCCACAGATATCAGTCCACAGTTCATGGGCTTCCCACTAGTGTGGCCAGTCATCTCTTCACATCCTCCCATCATGATCTTGATGTCCCTTGCCAGTAGTATCTCTCCCCTCTCTCATCAATTGGATTCCTGGGGCTCAGCCTGGTGCCTGGATGTAGATCTCTGTATCTGCCTCCATCATTCACTAGACAAAGGCTCTATGACGACAGTTAGGTTACGCAACCACTCTGGAAATCAGTATGGCGGTTTCTCAGAAAATTGGGAATAAGTCTTCCTAAAGACCCAGTTATAGCACTCTTGAGCGTATACCCAAGGAATGCTCAATCTTACCACAAGAACACATGCTCAGCTATATTCATATCAGCATTATTCATAATAGTAAGAAACTAGAAACAACCTAGATGCCCTTCAACTGAAGAATGGATAAAGAAAATGTGGTACATATCACAATGGAATACTACACAGCAGAGAAAAACATGACATCATGAGGTTTGCAGGTAAATGAAGGGAACTAGAAAATATCATTGTGAGTGAAGTAACCCAGACTCAGAAAGACAAACATGGTATGTACTCACTCATAAGTGGATACTAGATGTAAAGCAAAGGATAACCAGACTGCAACCCACAGCTTCAGGGAGGTTAGATATTATGGATGACCATAGGAAGGTCATGGATGCCTATGGATCAACCTGCACTGAAGAAATGGATGAGCTCTACATGAGCACACTGGGAATGAGGAGAGATAATGGAGGACAAGGGATGGGAGATGAGAGCTTAGGGGATAGGGAAGTTCGACCTGGAATGAGAACAGAGTGGGAGAGCAAGGAAAGAGCTTCCGTGATAATTGAAGAGACCATGGGAATTGGGAGAAGCAGAGTGCTAGGGAGATTCCCAGTAATTCCCAGGACTCCACCATAGACTACTGGCAATAGTGGAGAGGGTGCCTGAGCTGACCTACTCTGTGATCGGATGGCTGAATATCCTAACTGTCTTGATAGAACCCTCATCCAGTGACTGATGGAAGCAGATGGAGAGATCCACGGCCACGTCCCAGGTGAAGCTCCAGGATTCCAATCAGAGAGAGAGTGGAGGGTGTAGCTAGAGTTTTCCTGCCTGGCCCACAGTCAGGACAAATCTCTGACACCCGCCAGTCCCACAGCCCCTCAGACCCAACCAAGTAAGCACAGAGACTTATATCGGTTATAAACTGTATGGCCATGGCAGGCTTCTTGTTAACTGTTCTTACAGCTTAAATTAATCCATTTTCATAAATCTATACCTTGCCACATGGCTCGTGGCTTACCGGGATCTTCACATGTGGCTTGTCATGGTGGCGGCTGGCAGTGTCTCTCTGACTCAGCCTTCCACTTCCCAGCTTTATTCTCCTCCTTGTCCCGCCTATACTTCCTGCCTGGCCACTGACCAATCAGTGATTTATTTATTGACCAATCAGCAACACACTTGACATACAGACCATCCCACAGCACTTCCCCCCCCCCTTTTTTTTTCAAAAAGGAAGGTTTTAACCTTAACAAAGAAAAATTACATATAATTTGGGAATTTGGGCGTAGCTTCTCTTACTACTTCCTGCTGGAGGGAGGCGCTGTATCTTATGGGGACACAAAGAATATTTTAGGATTATGGAGTAGTCCATGAGGGTGTATCGTCTTAGCCAGTTGCCTTGAAATGGTTTTGGATGTTGGATCATCTGGGCCATGGTGTCATCGGAGACCTTTCAAGTGGTCTTGGCTGGTCAAACCTGATGTATCTTAATCTGGAATAAATCCATAGCCTCTGGCTTTCTGTGGAAACAAAAGCAGAGCCTCCTTTCCAAAGCAACATTTCCTTACATCCAAATTTTGAAGTCAAGGTACCTTTAAAATATACATTTTGGCATAACTCAATAGCTTTTGAAATCAAATGTTTTTCTTCAGTTACGAATATCAAAGAGAACATAATCCAGATTCTCTGTGTGGTAGCCATCTTTACATGGCTTATTTTTTTATATTAGCTTGAGCCTACTGCTTTAAACTGCAGCCTTCTAAGCCTGAAATGGCATTGGCGCTATGTCTGCTGGCTCCGCCCACTTCAGCTTCCCAACATGGCAGTGGTACGTTTTCCGCCAGTTCTGGGAGCCATCAACTCTCAGAAATAGTGGGTCTATGCTTCTATCAAAGTGGCTTGTAGCCCAGAAATCTCTTTTTTTATTTGTACTAGCAAAGGCTAAATCTACCACACAGCTTAATGTGCCACTTGCAGAGGCCTCATTCCCGCCATACTGCAGGTCGAGCGCACATGCCAGGAACCCGCCATAGTAGCTCAAGCACGCAGGCTGCCACTAACTTGAGAGAAACAACTGGGAACTGTTTTTAGCTCCATTTTAGAATCTTTTTTCTTAGGTTTTAGGTGGAAACTCTTGCCAACACGTTGGGTGCCATTTGTAGCTAGAGTTTTCCTGCCTGGCCCACAGTCAGGACAAATCTCTGACACCCGCCAGTCTCACAGCCACTCAGACCCAACCAAGTAAGCACAGAGACTTATATTGGTTACAAACTGTGTGGCCGTGGCAGGCTTCTTGTTAACTGTTCTTACAGCTTAAATTAATCCATTTTCATAAATCTATACCTTGCCACATGGCTCGTGGCTTATCGGGATCTTCACATGTGGCTTGTCATGGTGGTGGCTGGTCGTGTCTCTCTGACTCAGCCTTCCACTTCCCAGCTTTATTCTCCTCCTTGTCCCACCTATACTTCCTGCCTGGCCACTGGCCAATCAGTGATTTATTTATTGACCAATCAGCAACACACTTGACATACAGACCATCCCACATGGGCGCCAGATATTGGTGAAATTATTAAGGTCACTCCACGTAGTTAAAAGGAGATTTATTTAATGGCATAACTTACAAATGAAGGGATAGGTAGGTCGCGGGGTCTGGGGAAGGTGTATCACAGTTCAGCGGTGTTCTCTGGAGCTCTGCTTGGCCCACCTTCACCGTCCAAGGTCCCGGAACCGAGTGAGTGCGCCACCCATCCAGATCTCAGGTCTCCAGGCGCCTCCCTTGGCTCCGCCTTGTTTGTGTGACAGTTGCCAAGTCTCAATGGGGGTTGGAACTTCCAGATCAAAGCTGGAATGGCTACCCACTACAGGAGGGATGCTATGAGCAAGAGATATTGAGATCATGTTTATAAAATGTACAGAGACAATTAGCCAAACTAGTGGAAACACATGAACTGTGGACCAATAGCTGAGGAGCCCCCATGGTACTGGACTAGTCCCTCTGGATAATCGAGACAGTGGTTTAGATTGAACTGTTTAGGGGGCCCCCAGGCAGTGGGATCGGGAACTGTCCTTAGTGCATGAGGCGGCTTTGTAGAGTCTAGGGCCTATGGTGAGGCACTTTGCACAGCCTTGGTGCAGGGAGAAGGGGTTTGGACCTGCCTCAACTGAATATACCAGGCTCTGCCTTCTCCCCATGGGAGACATTGCCCTGGAGGAAGAAAGAATGGAGGAGAGAGGAAAACGGGTTGGTGGCTGAAGGGAGGAGAGGGGAATCTGTGGTTGGTATGTAAAATGAATAGAAAATCTCTTACAAAAAAACGAGAGGAATAAATGTAACTCAGAGAATAGAGAAAGGAGAACAAAAAAACAAACAAATAAAAACTCCCCAAAACAAAACAAACAAACCAATAAAATCAAAACAATAAATGTTTCCATTGCTTTTGAAAAAAGTTAATAATAGCAGTGAAAAAAATACTTGTGCTTGGCAGGTATTAATTTCCCACGTTGTAGAAAGCTTTGAAAAATGACAAATTCCATTCTTTGAGAAACTGTTACACTCTAGAGGCATAGTAATACAGGCTTTTAATCTCCACACTCAAAAGGCATGCAGATATCTGTGAGTTTGAGGCCAATCTCATACACTTTAGCTGAAGAACATGGCTTACATTCCATTTCTGAAATTAACTTCTTATGAAAGGGTGCTATTTTCTTTATGGAAAATTTGAAATTCATGATGACATATTTTGGGTTATTTAAAAAATATTCCTTTCTTCAAGAAGGAGCAGATAAGATGGTTTTATACACTTTACTTATCTTTTCTCCTGAAAAAGAATAGCCTGTGGTGGCAATAAAATCCAAGCATTTGAAAAAAAATGGCTAAATAATGGCATTACAGATATCCATGTAATCTTTCAACAGTGTGAGTGTGAGGCATGCCTTCAGAGCTTTAAGCCATGTGGGTGCAGATTTAATGTAACATTGAGTCTAAAACGACTGGGAATGAGGATAAAACTAGGGACAGTAGGAACATATGCTTACTAAATGGTTCAGACTAGGGAGTAGTTTCCTTCAGTAGTCTCTAATATTTTCTAAAACATCACATATTTAAAATAAAAGTCCTAGTTAAAATAAATTCTTCCAATTTTCAATTCATGGATTTTTTCAATTCGTTTAGTCCTTAATGATAACACAGTAAATATAAGACACCACATTAAGTATTACCTGCACCTTCAACTCTGACTTACCTAACGGCAAGTGTGTTCTAAGTAGTATATTTTTTACACTCCCTGGTATTGAGAGCCACTGGTAGCGAAAGTCCATGGGAGTATAAAGCAGTGACAATTAGAGTTCAGAAGGTCAACCTATCAGAACTAAGGGTTCTGTTAAAGGAAACTATCATGCAAGGCTGGTCTATATCACATCAATCATTAATCCAGTCTGTTGGAGGTAATCCCTCATTTGAGGTTCCATCTTTCAAAGAAATTGCAGTGTTTCAAGTTGATCAAGAGTAGAGATCATGATCACCAAATGGGGTTTGTAGCAGATGTCTCAAACAAAGGCATGTTGTGCATATCAGCAAAATTCTTCTTTTCTTTATTTTCATGAGACCTGGTTTCAGAGTACCTCTGGCTTTCTGGGAGCTCACTATGTAGACAAGTCACACCTAGAACTCACAGAGATCGGGCTGCCTCTCCCTCCCATTGCTGAGATTAAAGTTATGGTTCACCACACCCAGATGATCAGCTGACATTTTTGCCAAGCTCTTGAGCACCTGGATGATGCTTTTCAGGCCACATTTATTTCCAGCAGAATCTGGGGTATATCACTTGCTAGCAAATGCTGTTTGAATTCTTCTGTCTAAGATGGCATGCTGTGGAATCTTCCCAGTTGGTCACATACATAAAAACAACAACATGCACATTTATACAGTAAGGCTACACCATGCTTTTTATGAAACATTCTTGTCTTCCCATTTCCTGTAACAGGATGTTTATGCACTTCCCATTGATCTCCACAGCTCACTCTAAGAAATTCATCCTGATTTTGATATTAGTATATTCTGGAAGCTGTCATGTAGCAGAAAGTGCAGGTTTTCTTCATTGCTTATTATACCACAGATACATTATGAAGTACAAAGAGATAAGGTTTAAAAAGAAAGTCAAACTTTCCTTCTCTTTTTTCCACTCATTTACACACTTTGGCTATTTTTAACTATATGCTTACAGTATGGTATGTTCTCAAGATGTGACCACAGTAAGAAATAACATTGTGTAAATTTACATAGCTTTATATCAGTTTGTAAGAACTTAAGAGTTACCTGGAAAGAAGAAGCTCAATGAAGGGATCCTCTCCATCAAATTGCCTATAGTCAAGTCTATAGGACATTTTCTTGGTTAGTAATTGTCTTGATTAGTATTTTATGTAGGATGTCCTGGCAGAAGGTGGGCAGTACAAAACCTGGGCCTCTGGTAATGGATGATATAAAAATGCACATTGAACAAGATATGGGGGTCAACTCAGCAAGCTGTGTTTTTCCATGGCTCCTGCTTGATTCATTTTCTGTCTTTGGTTTCTTCCTTGAGTGCCTGCCCTAGTCTATTGAGATGATGCACTATGATGTGGCAATGTGAGCCACATGAACCATTTCCTCTCCAAGTTGAATTTGGTCATGTTGCTTTTATCACAACAATAGAAACCCTAACTAGTATCATCAAAGTAACAGAGATTGAGGTAAAACACAGAAAGAGAAAAGGAGGACATTTTTCTATTCCAAACAAAATACCCCATGATTTTATTTACATATAATCTGTTATTACTGACAATATTTACTTTGTGTCTCTATCTAAGATGTTTCTAGAAGGTAAGATGGTCACAAAGTCTCTCTCCAATGAAGACACTTTGCTCAAAGTGAAATGTCTATCCTTCCACCACACAGACATTGGAGGGCAAGGAATGGGGGATGAGAGCTTATTTTTTTTCAAATAACTATATCTGCTATGCCCATCAGGCATTGTAGTACTTATTTGATGCATGATTTCAATAAGTAAATTCCTCTTTTGAAGACTATTCACATACAACAGGAAGTTAAGCACACTGGTCCTTTATGGCCAAATATGGCTAGGAAGTTGTGTTCTTTGCTCATAATCCACCATTCAGCCTTAGTAGCCATGGAAACAAGAATTTTTAAAGTGAGTTAATACTCTGTCTACTGCCAGTCACTAACATTTGGTCTTACTACAAGGGAAAAAGAGGCAAGTATTTTACATTCCCGGGTGTTTTTATTAATCACATTCTTTTTCACAGGACAAAGAATGCCAGAAAGGGCCATTGACATGTGGGTAAGTGTATGTAAACGCTACTGAATATCGTGGCTAGAAGCCCCACGTGGGACTGCAGGTAATCATTGAGCTGCCCTGCAGGTTTTAATTGTGTAGGTCCCTGATGTTGAGTTTATGAATTAACCTCTCTCTGTTGTATCCTTACCTACAAAATTTGGGAAATGACTAGATGGATGTCCTTAGATAGTCAGATGTATGAATACTCCTGAAGTGTTTAAATGAGGTTCTTCTTAAGCCAAGGACAAGAGTGAATGGAAAGGATTGTGGGATCTAGGGGTTGGAGAGACACTGCTCTGAGCTGAAATGTCTGCCTAATAGAATTTCTTTTCCTGAAGGTTTTCCCACTCTTCTTCTGACTGGAGATATGGGCATTTACTGTTAATAGGAAGAACGTCTGTGATCCTGCCACCTTCTAAATGAATCTTCTTATCCATAATACACAAAGGTATAAAAACTTTATGTTATATATGGGAGCTTTCAAATATGGTCTTATGAATCAAATGCATCTACTCCATGTGTTTCAAACACAGGAAGAAACAGATACTACCAAGCTAGCTTGTTTTTTTTTTTTTTTTTTCTGGAACAACAGCAATCTTCATTGTGTTTTCAGTACTACCTCACAGCACACTGTTCTTGTAGTCCATTGCCTCGGGCCTGCCTTGGAAAGGAAGATGATGTGGGCAGGGTGTTACCCAAGCCACCATGAAATGTGAACTCATCTTTCTGATGAAACCTCCCTAGTAGAACTGTTCCTGCCTTCACTCAGTCAGGAAGCACATTCTACAGAGACTTTAGAGCAGGGGGTAGCTGTTTAGGGAAGGTTTCCTGGCAAGGAGATCCAGTGTGTAGGCCCCTTCAACCTTCTGCATGCACAGTTAGCAGTGACATTATCCAAATGCCTAGTGAGTAAATGACTCACCTCCTTCCTTCATCCTAAGATTGGAATTGAGAGAAGGTGCAAAGAAGTTAGATCAAAGTTATAATACAGAGTGTAAATTTTCTGTGAAAGAAGATATTTGCTCACAAAAAATATGTCAGGATTCTTTTTGTTTCACTGAAATGAAGCTAATTATCTAAAGATGAAATTTTAAGTAAGAGATGGGCTATAATTGGAAATATCCACTTTTATGGATTTATATGAATTTATGTGTTAATTATCCATTTCCCCTATTCCTCTGACTCACTCTCTGGACAATTTTACACATAGATTTTGCTTTACAGATACCAAAGAAGAATTCAGGGTTTTGTGCGTGTTAGATAATCACTTTACCACTGAGCTCTATCCCCGGCTATATTACAGATAGACATTGATGAGCATACTCTTCTGGTTTCAATTATAAAATAGGTATAGCCTTCTTTAGAGAAGTGTACATTTCTGTAAAATTCACAAGGAGGAATAGCATTGCACACTATCATTTATGAGGTGTATCATTATGTACAGATCAATTTGTATACACATATATGTATACAAAAATTTATGTCAAGTGTGTTATTATTTTTACATAAATGAGTTTACTATGTGAATTATTTTCATTTTCTTTCATAGATGATTTCAGTTTGTAACAGTCATGAAATGTTATAGTACTATATTTTAGAAATGACAATTAATTTGAGCATTTCCCTGCTTTTTCCTCTCTTTATAGTATTAAAATATTTACAAATTGCAAATACAGGTAAAATAAGCATGTCATTACATATGATATTGCAAACTCTCTTCTCATTGTCAGTTCTAAGCACTGAAATTCCTAGTCAACAAATATTATTATTTACTCTGTGAAGAATAATAATCTGTACATAGACCACTGAAACATCTCTATGTGACAACAGGGACAAGGTATGAGAGCTCAGTGCTGTACAAGCCATGACTCCCTCTGTTTTCCTGCCTTCCCTTGTAGGCCCACTGACTCTATTCTTCTTTGATGCCTTCTTCAGATTTGCCAAAATGAAGGAGTTCATCTTCAAGTTCAGTGGCCTGATTTGCAGTACAGCAGCTTTGGTGTTCGAAATCATTCTTGCAAACAGCCAATGCTGGCGCCTGTGGGAGTTTAACAACGAGGGTGTGCAATTTGTGTCAATTGGACTCTGGAAAGCTTATTACGCTCAGGAATTTAACATCTCTGGGTCTATGACCAGGATGTTGGTTCACACCCCTCTCAATTCAACCTGGAACAAGTCATCGGAATTTCAGTATTTACAAGTCTTGATAGCCTGGGCCATTTTGATGAAACTCCTAGTCGTGATTTTCACTTCAGTGGCCATTAAAATCAGCTGTTTGGAAGATCCACTCATTGAGATCCAGCTGTTTTGCTACAAGATGTCTGCCATAACTTTGGCTGTGAGCAGCCTTTTCACGCTTGTTACTGTGACTTTGAACCACCTGGTAGATATCTATGGGCAAATCACTCTTGACTTTTCACCTGACTTTCCCGTTAAAAAGGAGGACATTATAAAGAAACACTGCACAAATGTATTCCCAATGGGTGTCCTGATAGCCACAATGTCACTGTTTGGAGTGATTATGTTTCTCTATGAGATGATCTTTTTGAGAGTGCAGAGTCAGGTGAAGGCCCAGTGTGCTTCCAACCTGGCTGAGCAAATGGTCTGAAGTCAGGGCTCTGGCATTTTAACATCTGCCAGAAGAATCTTTGAAGAAATTGCCCATTTGTACACAGTACTGTGTAATCACCAATTCATTCTATATAAAATATCAACTTGATTTCTGGGAGTGTGTCTAAGTTTTATTCCTTCCTTGCTGTCAAATGCATTCCATTCTTTAAATGTTTTCACATACTAAACTGTAGGTCATGATCTCATTTGATACTGCCGTCAAGCAATAGCAAGAAATAGTACAGTATAAAGGCATGTTTCCTAAGTAAACCTAGTGAATCCCATGAGAAATACGGTTTGCAAGAAAGCAGACACCTGAACACAAAAAATGAAACCACATTCTTGTGTGGAGACACTTAAGGATTCATATCTCCGACAGGTAGAGCAGGATGTTTTAGCCTTGGCACTGCTGGGAGAGTAGGATGCTCTCTTAGAGAAAGAAGGCAATGCTGTTCACTGAGTATGCTAGTGCCATCTGTCGTCTGTCGCTATTAGAAGGCAGTAGCCATCTCCTATTTCCCCAGTTGTGAATAAATGCCACAAATGCCCAGGCATTTCCAGTGTGCTCTGATGGTCCATGTGGTGGGTAGCACAGGGCCATTCTAATCTATCAGCCCTCCCTCAGGACCTTAAAAAAATTCTAGTTTTCTTTCTGGGAACATTAGTCCCTATTCTTTATCAGGTCAGCTTTCTGAGTGTGTGTTATACTGTGTGAATACTTTCTCTCAGTGGATCTAGATCAGTGGTTCTCAACCTGTAGTCTGTGGCCCCTTTTCGGAGTTAAGTGACCCTTTCACCGGGATTGCCTAAGACCATTGGAAAACACAGATATTTATATAATGATTAATAACAATAGAAAATTGCAGTTATAGAGTAGTAATGAAAATAATTTTATGGTTGGGGGTCACTCCATCATGGGGAAGTGTATTAGAGGGTCACAGCATTGGGAAGTTTGAGAACAACTGGCCTAGATCTTCCATCTCCATCACCACCACCCACCATATCACATACCTGATTCATTTCTCTGATAAAATACATAACGTGGGCAAGTAAAGGAAGAAAAGTTTATATTGGCTCTTAATTTGAGAAAATACACATCATGACTGAGAGATCAGGGAGAGTAGTTAGTGCACTGCAGATGCTCACTTAGCTCTCTGCATGTTA
The DNA here is from genome assembly GCF_949786415.1 of Peromyscus eremicus. Classification (NCBI taxonomy): domain Eukaryota; kingdom Metazoa; phylum Chordata; class Mammalia; order Rodentia; family Cricetidae; genus Peromyscus; species Peromyscus eremicus. The sequence continues at coordinate 19,411,072 of NC_081439.1, read as the reverse complement.
TGCAGACAGGATCCTCATTCCAAGGAATGATGCTACTCCATTTTAGATGGTTCCTCTGAGCCAAATTAACCTCATCTTAATCTGTTTGAGACATTACCGTAGGCTTCTGTGTTTCTTGATTTTAGATACTGTTCACTCAACATTCAATATTAACCATTCCTAATCCTCTTCTTGACAATTTATTGTCCAAATATATCACTTTTATTACATTAATTTGTTGTTGTTGTTGTTTTGTCTGTGTGTGTGTGTGTGTGTGTGTGTGTGTGTGTGTGTGTGTGTGTGCGCGCGCGCGCGTGTGTGTTGTACAGGAACCTTTGTTCCATGGCTTGTGGTCACATTATAGGGGACTTGGTAAGCTGTAGCCATCTAGGGGTATATAAATCTCATTAATTCGATTGGACAATTTATGTGTATGCTGGAAATTAAACCCACACAGGACAGAAAGTAGAGTGATGGGTGAAGATGGTAGATTCACAACTATAGATCTGTGACAAGGAATTTTAAACTGGAAGCCACTGGGATTGAAAGTAACAGAGATATGTGTGTTCCTGACAGAATGTAACTATTATAAACTCAATATACCCAGACTCAACTGAGCACAGAAGAAAGATCAGATGTCAGTAACTGTTTTGATTATGAGCAGTGTGTGGCTGATGACAGGATATAGAATCATAGAACAAAAAGACTTCTAAACATGTATGTGAGATTATTTAGGCTAGGATAAGTGAGGTGGATTATATATGATAAATATGGTTGGCATCATTCCATGAGCAGTGGACTCAGACTGCATAAAAAAGAAGACATCTAGAAGATCAGAAACATTCATAGCTCTCTGTTCCCTGGTGACAGGCACAGAGTGACCAGAAGCATTATAATTCCTACACTATACACTCTCTGCTGTTACAGTGCCCTCAAACTGTGAGAAAATAATGTTCAAATATCCACTCTTTCCTTTCTTTCATCATGTCAGATATTTTCACAACAATGAGACAGGTAAGTAATGTAGAATAGTGGTCCTTGGAATAGAATTGTTCAAGTTAATGTTATAAACGTAACCACGAACTTATTAATCTTTTGGAATCAGTACTTGGGTAATGTGGAAATATTTGGACCTATGCCTTGAAATGCACTCAGATATTCTATAAAAGAGTTTAATTGGCCATTCCATGGGGAGTGTGCAATTCTAGAAGGATGTGGAGAGTTGGAAGCTGCTCATGAGTATTCAAAGAGGATCAAGGACTGTAAGGTGAAAGGGGCCGGTTTTCATTCATGTTCTATGCTGGCACAAAGCTGGCTGCATTGTACCTGTGTCTTGAAAACCTGAATATGGCTGAACTTAAATTTGTCGAATAATTTGTCTTGTGGAGGACATTGCAAAGCAGGATTGCCTTCAGGTTGTGGCACAGGAAATGATCAGGATACTTGCACAGGTTTATAATATAAAAAAAAAAATCAGCAATTGGGACTAAAACCACAGTCATTTGAAAACAAAGAGTCCTAATTGAAACCCTATTTGAAAAGTCCTTTGCAGCTGGGATTCACCCACCTAGGGATTTACCTCCCTGTGGTCAGCACACAGAAGCTGCCATAAAGAAAATCTACAAGGAACTCATGACCCTCACTTATGGTTACTCTAATGCCTGCAGAGGGGTTTGGGGTGTTTCTTGCCTGTATTCCTCCTCTCATAAGTACAAAGCTCAAAACTATCACAATGTGGCTTTTATGATTTTTCTTAAATCACATGATCACTTGGGGTTGTAATTGTTTTCATAGATTCACTCTATGATAGATGGTACCTCACCAGCACAACACAGTTATCAAGTGGCTGTTCCAGATCCTATATTTACACAGACAAGTGTGTCCTAATGCAACCTTCTTGACTGGCATGAAGACTCTGCTTTCCAACCAAGGGCTCCCTTCTTTCTGGTCAATACCTGGAAACATCATGTCTTCTCAGCAAGAATTAGCCAGAACTCCATTTTCACACAGTCTGGTGCCATCCAATGTTAATCTCTGATAAAGGGCAATGGAGGGAAGGTGAGGGAAATTGTTTATACTTCAAAACTATGCCTGTCTTCTTTAAGAAAGGATGCTCATTTCTCACACCAACCAGGAGATTGGAACTGATAAAATCTGCTAACAGGCAAGATCCAGAGACAACAGAAACTGTTCAAGGAACACTTGATTAGGAACAATCTTGAAGGAGAGGGACTCAGGAGGTGGCGTTACCTGTCAAAACAATCTGACCTCAGCTTCAGATCAGATTCCCAGCTAGAGTGCACCTCCCATCCTCTTGTGCACTAGTTCACAACCTGTGGTTTGAGACCCCTCTGACAACCCTCTATCTCCAAAAATATTACAATACAATTCATTAAATTAACAATATTACAGTGATGAAGTAGCCATGAAAAATTTCATGGTTAGGTGCTGTGGGATGTTCTGTATGGCAAATGTGTTGCTCTGATTGGTTAGTAAATAAAACACTGATTGGCCAGTAGTCAGGCAGGAGGAAGTATAGCCTGGACAAAGAGGAGAAGAATTCTGGGAAGTGGAAGGCTGATTCAGAGACACTACCAGCCGACGCCATGACAAACAGCATGGGAAGATCCCGGTAAGCCATGAGCCACTGGCAAGGTATAGATTTATAGAAATGGATTTATTTAAGATATAAGAACAGTTAGCAAGAATCCTGGTACGGCCATACAGTTTGTAAGCAATATAAGTCTCTGTGTTTACTTGGTTGGGTCTGAGCGGCTGTGGGACTGGTGAGTGATAGAGATTTGTCCTGACTGTGGGCTAGGCAGGAAAACTCTAGCTACAGTTAGGGGTCACTACAACATAAGGAACTCTATTAGAAGGTTGCAGCATTAGAAATGTTGAGAAACACTAGTCTACAGGATACTGTTTGACGGTTTTAATAAAGTTTGTGGGGTTTTGCTTCTTTTTCTTTCCCTATGTCCAGAGACTATCTGTTTCTCTGTCAATTTGAAACTGTTAGGGACTCCACAATTGTTCACTCCTGTGGGGAGCTGTTTTTGTGTCTTTCTCAGATCCATACCTTTTACTTTCTATCAGAAACCTTCTCATCTCTGTCAGTGTCACTTTTGGTAGGCAGCTACTGCATGCTTTTCTTACCTCAGGTCTGGAATCATCCTGCTCTGTCTAGTACCCTTCTCTACTCAATTGTTATTTCCCTTTCCTGTCTTTCTGAGTTTTCTTTCCAGGTCCTAAGTTCTTAACCTCAATGAAACTGGATGATACCTTCAAGCTTTGACCCCTCACTCAAGACCCATGTAACACACCTAAAACTTGACTCTTTTTTTTTCATTTTCTTTTTTTTTTAAATTTTGCAATACAATTCAGTTCTACATATCAGCCAAGGATTCCCTTGTTCTCCCACCTCTGGCCCCACTCACCTTCTCCCCAGCCCACCCCCCATTCCCATCTCCTCCAGGGCAAAGCCTCCCCCAGGGACTGAGATCAACCTGGTAAACTCTGTCCAGGCAGGCCCAGTCCCCTCCTCCCAGGCCGAGCCAAGCCATCCTGCATAGGCCCCAGGTTTCAAACAGCCAACTCATGCAATGAGCACAGGACCCGGTCCCACTGCCTGGATGCCTCCCAAACAGATCAAGCCAATCAATTGTCTCACCCATTCAGAGGGCCTGATCCAGTTGATGACACCTCAGCCATTGGTTCATAGTTCATGTGTTTCCATTCGTTTGGCTATTTGTCCCTGTGCTTTATCCAACCTTGGTCTCAACAATTCTCGCTATTATAAACCCTCCTCATTCTCGCTAATTGGACTCCCAGAGATCCAACCGGGGACTAGCCATGGATCTCTGCATCCAGATCCCTCAGTAGTTGGATGAGGTTTCTAGCACGACAATTAGGATGTTTGGCCATCCCATCACCAGAGTAGTTCAGTTCGGGCTGTCTCTCGACCACTGCCAGCAGTCTGTTGTGGGCGTACCTTTGTGGATTTCTGTGGGCCTCTCTAGCACTTTGCTTCTTCCTATTCTCATGTGGTCTTCATTTACCATGGTCTCCTATTCCTTGTTCTCCCTCTCTGTTGTTGATCCAGCTGGGATCTCCCGCTCCCCCAAGCTCTCTTTCCCTTGACCCCCGCCCTTCACTACTCCCACTCATGTCCAGGCTGTTCATGTAGATCTCATTCCATATCTCTGTCATTGGGCAATCCCTGTGTCTTTCTTGGGGTCCCGTTTTCCAGGTAGCCTCCCTGGTGATGTGAGCAGCAGTCCAGTCATCCTTGTTCTACATCTAGTATCCTGCTATGAGTGAGTACATATCATGTTTGTCTTTCTGAGTCTGGGATACCTCACTCAGGATGATTTTTTCTAGATGCATTCATTTGTCGCAAACCTCATGATGTCATTGTTTTTCTCTGCTGAGTAGTATTCCATTGTGTATATGTACCACATTTTGTTTATTCATTCTTCAGTTGAAGGGCATCTAGGTTGTTTCCATGTTCTGGCTATTACAAACAATGCTGGTATGAACATAGCTGAACAAGTGCTCTTGTGGTGTGGTTGAGCATTCCTTGGGTATATGTCCAAGAGTGGTATAGCTGGATCTTGGGAGAGATGGAGTCCCAATTTTCTAAGAAAGCGCCATATTGATTTCCAAAGTGGTTGTACAAGCTTGCATTCCCACCAGCAATGGAGGAGACTTCCCCTAGCTCCACATCCTCTCCAGCATAAGGTGTCTTCAGTGTTTTTGATCTTAGCCATTCTGACAGGCATAAGGTGGTATCTCAGAGTTGTTTTGATTTGCATTTCCCTGATGATTAGGGATGTTGAGCAATTCCTTAAATGTCTTTCAGCCATTTGAGTTTCCTCTGTTGAGAATTCTCTGTTTAGTTCTATAGCCCATTTCTTAATTGGACTGTTGGGCATTTTGATGTCTAAATTCTTGAGTTCCTTATATATTCTGGATATCAGTCCTCTGTCAGATGTGGGGTTGGTGAAGATCTTTTCCCATTCTGTAGGCTGTCGCTTTGCCTTGTTGACCATATCCTTTGCTCTACAAAAGCTTCTCAGTTTCAAGAGGTCCCATTGATTGATTGTTTCTCTCAGTGTCTGTGCTACTGGTGTTCTATTTAGGAAGTGGTCTCCTATGCCAATGCATTCAAGACTACTTCCTACTTTCTCTTCTAGCAGGTTCAGAGTAGCTGGATTTATGTTGAGGTCCTTGATCCACTTGGACTTAGAATTTGTGCACGGTGATAGATATGGATCTATTTGCAGCCTTCTACATGTTGATATCCAGTTTTGCCAGCACAATTGTTGAAGATGCTTTCTTTTTTCCATTGTGCACTTTTGGCTTCTTTGTCAAAAATTATATGACCATAGGTGTGCGGATTCATGTCAGGGTCTTCAATTCGATTCCATTGGTCCACATGTCAGTTTTTATGCCAGTACCAATCTGTTTTTATTACTGTAGCTCTATAGTAGAGCTTGAAGTCAGGGATCGTGATGCCTCCAGAGGTTGTGTTATTGTACAGGATTCTTTTGGCTATCCTGGGTTTTTTGTTTTTCCATATGAAGTTGAGTATTATTCTTTCCAGGTCTGTGAAGAATTGTGTTGGTATTTTGATGGGGATTGCAATGAATATGTAGATTGCTTTTGGTAAGATTGCCATTTTTACTATGTTAGTCCTGCCTCTCCATAAGCATGGGAGATCTTTCCATTTTCTGACATCTTCTTCAATTTCTTTTTTCAGGGACTTAAAGTTCTTGTCATGTAGGTCCTTCACTTGCTTGGTTAGTGTTACTGCAAGGTATTTTATGTCATTTGTGGCTATAGTGAAGGGTGATGTATCTCTGATTTTCTTCTCTGCTTCTTTGTCCATTGTATATAGGAGGGCTACTGATTTTTTTGAGTTGATCTTGTATCCTGCTATGTTGCTGAAGGTGTTTGTAAGCTGTATCAGTTCCTGGGTGGAATCTTTGGGGTCGCTCAAGTATACTATCATATCATCTACAAATAGAAAAAGCTTGACTTCTTCCTTTCCAATTTGTATCCCCTTAATCTCCTTATGTTGTCTTATTGCTCTGGCTAGAACTTCAAGTACTATATTGAATAAGTATGGGGAGAGCAGACAGCCTTGCCTCGTTCCTGATTTTAGTGGAATTGCTTTGAGTTTCTCTCCATTTAATTTGATGTTGGCTGTTGGCTTGCTGTAAATTGCCTTTATTATGTTTAGGTATGTTCCCTGTATTCCTGATCGCTCCAAGACCTTTATCATGAAGATGTGTTGGACTTTGTCAAATGCCTTTTCTGCATCTAGTGAGATGATCATGTGGTTTTTTTCTTTGAGTTTGTTTATATTGTGTATTACATTGACGGACTTTGGTATGTTGAACCACCCTTGCATCCCTGGAATGAAGCCTACTTGATCATGGTGGATAATTGTTTTGATGTGTTCTTGGAGTCTGTTTGCCAGTATTTTATTGAGTATTTTTGCATCAATGTTCATGAGGGAGATCGGTCTGTAGTTCTCTTTCTTTGTTGTATCCTTGTATGGTTTAGGAATCAGGGTAATTGTAGCCTCATAGAAGGAGTATGGTAATGTTCCTTCTGTTTCTATTGTGTGGAACAGTTTAAAGAGTATTGGTATTAACCCTTCTTTGATGATCTGGTAGAACTCTATGCTGAAACCATCTGGTCCTGGGCTTTTTTTGGTTGGGAGACTTTTAATGACTGTTTCTATTTCGTTAGGGGTTATTGGACTATTTAAATAGTTCATCTGGTCTTGATTTAACTTAGGTATGTGGTACCTACACAGAAAGTTATCCATTTCTTTTAGGTTTTCCAGTTTTGTGGAATAGAGGTTTTTGAAGTATGACCTGATGATTCTCTGGATTTCCTCAGTGTCTGTTGTTATGTCCCCCTTTTCATTTCTGTTTTTGTTGATTGGCATGCTCTCTCTCTGTCTTTTGGTTAGTTTGGATAAGGGCTTGTCTATCTTGTTGATTTTCTCAAAGAACTAACTCTTTCTTTCATTAATTTTTTGTATTGTTCTCTTTGTTTCTATTTTATTGATTTCAGCTCTCACTTTGATAATTTCCTGGCGTCTGTTTTTCCTGGGAGACGTTGCTTGTTCTTGTTCTAGAGCTTTCAGGTGTGCTGTTAAGTCACTAGTGTGAGATTTCTCCAACTTATTTATGTGGGCATTTAGTGCTATGAATTTCCCTCTTAGTACTGCTTTCATAGTATCCCATAGGTTTGGATATGTGGTGTCTTCATTTTCGTTGATCTCTGGGAAGACTTTGATTTCTTTCTTTATTTCTTCCTTAATCCATTGGTGATTCAGTTGGGTATTATTCAGTTTCCATGAGATTGTAGGTTTTCTGTAGTTTTTGTTGTTGTTGAAATCCAACTTTAGACCATGGTGGTCTGATAGAACCCAGGAAGTTATTCCAATTGTTTTGTATCTGTTTAGATTTGTTTTGTGGCCAGGTATATGGTCGATTTTAGAGAAGGTTTCATGGGGTGCTGAGAAGAAGGTATATTCTTTTTTGTTAGGATGGAATGTTCTGTAGATATCGATTAAGTCCATTTGAGTCATGACATCAGTTAAGTCCTTTATCTCTCTGTTAAGTTTCAATTTGGGAGATCTGTCCAGTGGTGAAAGTGGGGTGTTGAGGTCTCCCACTATTAATGTGTGGGGTTTTATATGTGATTTAAGCTTTAATAATGTTTCTTTTACATATGTGGGTGCCCTTGTGTTCGGGGCATAAATGTTCAGAATTGAGACTTCATCTTGGTGGATCTTTCCTGTGATGAGTATGTAATGCCCTTCTTGATCTCTTTTGATTGATTTTAGTTTGAAGTCTATTTTGCTGGATATCAGGATGGCTAGACCCGCTTGTTTCTTAAGACTGTTTGATTGGAAAATCTTTTCCCAGCCTTTTATCTTTAGGTAGTGTCTATCTTTGAATTTGGCATATGTTTCCTGTATGCAGCAGAAAAATGGGTCCTGCTTTCGTATCCATTCTGTAAGCCTATGTCTTTTTATAGGTGAATTAAGTCCATTGATATTGAGGGATATTAAGGACCAGTGATTGTTCATTCCTGTTATTTTTTTGGTGGTGATGTGTGTGTACTTCTCTTCGTAGGGGTTTACTGCTGTGGCTTTATCTATTGTCTGTGTTTTTGAGGGTGTATCTGACTTACTTAGGTTGGAATTTTCCTTCTAGTGCTTTCTGTAGGGCTGGATTTGTGGATAAGTATTGTTTAAATCTGGCTTTGTCATGGAATGTCTTGTTCACTTCATCTGTGATGATTGAAAGTTTTGCTGGGTATATTAGTCTAGGCTGACATCCATGGTCTCTTAGTGTCTGCATTACATCTGTTCAGGTCCTTCTGGCTTTCAAAGTCTCCATTGTGAAATTGGTTGTTATTCTGATGGGTTTGCCTTTATACGTCACTTTGCATTTTTCCTTTGCTGCTCTTAATATTCTTTCTTTATTCTGTACGTTTAGTTGTTTAATTATTATGTGGAGAGGGGACTTTTTTGGGGGTCTAGTCTGTTTGGTGTTCTATAGGCTTCTTGTATCTTCATAGTCTTTTCCTTCTTTAAGTTGGGAAAGTTTTTTTCTATGATCTTGTTGAGTATATTTTCTGTGCCCTTTAGTTGGTATTCTTCTCTTTCTTCTACCCCTATTATTTGTAGGTTTGGTCTTTTCATGGTGTCCCAAGTTTCTTGGACATTTTGGTTCATGACTTTGTTGGCTTTATTGTTTTCTTTGACTGATGAATCTATTTCTTCTACTGTATCTTCAATGCTAGAGGTCCTCTCTTCCATCTCTTGCATTCTGTTGATTATACTTGCATCTGAAGTTCCCAATTGTTTACTCAGATTTTCTATTTCTAGCATTCCCTCTGTTTGTGTCTTCTTCATTTTTTCTATTTCGATTTTCAGGTCTTGGACTGTTTCCTTCATTTGTTTCATTGATTTTTCTTGATTTTCTTTCAGTACTTTATTGTTTTCTTCCAGGACTTTATTGATTTCTTCTAATTTGTTTGCCCTTTCCTCTAGTTGTTTACAGCGTTCTTCCCATTTTTTTGTCTTTTCCTCTACACATGCCTCTAGCTTCTTCATGATGTCATTCATAAGGCTGTTTTCTTCTGCTTCTTCCAATATTTGATGTTCAGGTCTAGGTGTTGGAGGAGGGCTAGGGCCTGGTGATGCTGTATTGCTATTCATTTTGTTGTATATGTTTCTGCCTTGATGTCTGCCCATCTCCTTTTGGTTCGTTCTTGGCCTTATCCACACACTTGGTTCAGACAGAGCTGACAGATTCAGGAAGTCTCTCTCTCTTGTCCAGATGGGAGCTCTCTTGTGCAAATGGGAAGTCTAGGGCAGGATGGGAGCTCTTCTCTCTCTCTCTCTCTCTCTCTCTCTCTCTCTCTCTCTCTCTCTCTCTCTCTCTTGTGCTCCAGATCGGAAGTCCAGGGCAGGATGGGAGCTGGGGGTCTGCCTCTAAGTCTCAGGAAGTGGCTGTGGTCTGGGTGGATGGGTGTGGGAGCAGGGTGTGGAGACGACAGGGTCTGCCAGGGGTCTTGGAGAAGGGGATCTTTCCCGGTGGGGCTAGAAGGGAACCTTCCTGGTGGCCAGAACCTGGGGCCAAGTTGGGCAGGTCTTCCCCAGAGTGGCTGGTGCCCAGGGATGTGGTCTGGGGCAAGATAGGGCACTCACCTGTGCTCCAGAAGGGAAGTCCGGGGCAGGATGGGAGCTGGGGGCCGGCCTCTAAGCCTCATAAAGAGGCTGGGGGCTTGGGCAGATGGGCATGGGGGCAGGGCGTGGAGACTTCAGGGTCTGTCAGCGGTCTTGGAGAAGGGAATCCTTCCCGGTGGGGCTAGAAGGGAACCTGCCCGGTGGCAAGAACCTGTGGCCAAGTTGATCAGGTCTTCCCCAGAGTGGCTGGTGCCCAGGAATGGGGTCTGGGCCCAGCTAGGGCACTCACCTGTGCTCCAGAAGGGACATCCAGGGCAAGATCTAAAACTTGACTCTTGCCCTCCATATGTATGCAGTTGCATATGGTCTCATCTTAGAAAATAACACATAAACACTCCAAACACTTGCACATGAGTAAATGAATGTAATGTTGTAATATTATGAAGTGAAAATGGCAAGAAGTGGGCTTAAGACAGTTAATACTGAATGATGAAAAGACAAGATCTAGAATCAAGAAGAGGATAAGTGCTTCTGGTTAATGTCAAAAATTTTCTTGATTCGGTGTCAGAAGATCAGCCCTAAATGTAGATGGCATTATTCCATGGACTATGAACCCAGACTGCATATAAAGAGGAAAGCTGAGCACCAGCAGTCATTGCTCGCTGCTTCCTAACTGCTGATATAATACTTACTACAATCAACTTCGTGCTTTTATTCTCATGATATCTGGGGCATGATAGCATGTTCCCTCACACTGACAGCCAAAATAAATCTGTCCTTCCTGAGTTGCTTATGTCAGGACTTTTGTCCCAGAGATGTGTCAAGTATCTAACATGGTGGATCTTGGTTATGAGGGTGGAAGAGTAAGGTACACTGAGAGAAAAATATCCATGTGAAATCATACACGTAGAATCTGACCATGTGCAAGAATTGGAACTGAAGTTCCCAGGAAGCAAGTCAGGGCTCTAATAAAGATCCTCCAATGGACACTGATAGACTAGAACTTCATGATTGTTGACACTTGATATGGAAAGACTAGATTCTCTCTAATTAACAATAGGCTCTAGAAAACATCCAAAATCTTTGTTCAAAATCTTTATAAAATATTCAATGTCTCATAACTATGGGTTTCTGTAAAATTTAAAAACAAAAATAAAAGTAAGTTGAATACTTTCTTTTCCCAAATGGAGGGAGGGCATTAGGATACAGTTACAATAAAATCAAAGCAAAACAAATAGCTGAATGCTCTGCATCTGGTATTCATCCAGGAACTCCTGGGCTTCAAAGGACCTAGTAAGTTCCTGTTCTCCAGATTTGCAATCCATAGCATGCACCTTATATCTCGTAGGCTCAGGCTGGCTCTACTGCACACCTGTTTTTGTATTTGCTGGTCATACCATGGTAGTGGCATGTCCACTAATTTGAGGTCTCCAATGCAAGTGGGCTGCACTTTTACCAATAACCTCTCTTGTGCCCTTTGCAGAGACTTTCACGCTGCCAGATTGTGCCTAGATTGCAATCTTCTTTTTTTTTTTTTTTGGAGAAAAGTTTCTTTTTTTTTTAAATTTTTATTTTGCAATACAATTCAGTTCTACATATCAGCCACAGATTCCCTTGTTCTCCCCCTCTTCCCCCCCTCACTTTCCCCCCAGCCCACCCCCCATTCCAATCTCCTCCAGGGCAAAGCCTTCCCCACAGACTGAGATCAACCTGGTGGACTCAGTCCAGGTAGGTCCAGTCCCCTCCTCCCAGGCCGAGCCAAGGAACCCTGCATAGGCCCCAGGTTTCAAACAGCCGACTCATGCAATGAGCACAGGACCCGGTGCCACTGCCTGGATGCCTCCCAAACAGATCACTGGACATTAATATCCCTCAATATCAATGGACTTAATTCACCTATAAAAAGACATACGCTTACAGAATGGATACAAAAGCAGGACCCATCTTTCTGCTGCATACAAGAAACACATCTCAAATTCAAAGATAGACACTACCTAAAAATAAAAGGCTGGGAAAAGACTTTCCAATCAAACGGTCTTAAGAAACAAGCGGGTCTAGCCATCCTGATATCCAGCAAAATAGACTTCAAACTAAAATCAATCAAAAGAGATCAAGAAGGGCATTACATACTCATCACAGGAAAGATCCACCAAGATGAAGTCTCAATTCTGAACATTTATGCCCCAAACACAAGGGCACCCACATATGTAAAAGAAACATTATTAAAGCTTAAATCACATATAAAACCCCACACATTAATAGTGGGAGACCTCAACACTCCACTTTCACCACTGGACAGATCCCCCAAATCGAAACTTAACAGAGAAATAAAGGACTTAACTGATGTCATGACTCAAATGGACTTAATCGACATCTACAGAACATTCCATCCTAACAAAAAAGAATATACCTTCTTCTCAGCACCCCATGGAACCTTCTCTAAAATCGACCACATACTTGGTCACAAAACAAAACTAAACAGATATAAAACAATTGGAATAACCTCCTGTGTTCTATCAGACCACCATGGTCTAAAGTTGGATTTCAACAACAACAAAAACTACAGAAAACCTACAATCTCATGGAAACTGAACAATACCCAACTGAATCTCAATGGGTTAAGGAAGAAATAAAGAAAGAAATGAAAGACTTCCTAGAGATCAACGAAAATGAAGACACCACATATCCAAACCTATGGGACACTATGAAAGCAGTACTAAGAGGGAAATTCATAGCACTAAACGCCCACATCAATACGCTGGAGAAATCTCACACTAGTGACTTAACAGCACACCTGAAAGTTCTAGAATAGGAAGAAGCAAAGTCTCCCAGGAAAAATAGATGCCAGGAAATTATCAAAGTGAGAGCTGAAATCAATAAAATAGAAACAAAGAGAACAATACAAAAAATTAATGAAACAAAGAGTTGGTTCTTTGAGAAAATCAACAAGATAGACAAGCCCTTATCCAAACTAACCAAAAGACAGAGAGAGAGCATCCAAATCAACAAAATCAGAAATGAAAAGGGGGACATAACAACAGACATTGAGGAAATCCAGAGAATCATCAGGTCATACTTCAAAAACCTCTATTCCACAAAACTGGAAAACCTAAAAGAAATGGATAATTTTCTGGATAGGTACCACATACCTAAATTAAATCAAGACCAGATAAACTATTTAAATAGTCCAATAACCCCTAACGAAATAGAAACAGTCATTAAAAGTCTCCCAACCAAAAAAAGCCCAGGACCAGATGGTTTCAGTGCAGAATTCTACCAGATCTTCAAAGAAGAGTTAATACCAATACTCTCTAAATTGTTCCATACAATAGAAACAGAAGGAACATTACCAAACTCCTTCTATGAGGCTACAATTACCCTGATTCCCAAACCAAACAAAGATTGCAATCTTCTTAATACCCATTTAATCCTGGAATTTGTACCTCCATTAAGGCTCCACATTCAACAAAGGATTCTTATGCTCCTCACAGTCTTAAGCCTCTGATGCTATACATGTCCACTTCATGCTTTCAAAACCAGTACATTCTAGGAGGATAATATATATTTTTAAGTTTGTTTGCCAGCACAAGGTATAGCGATGCCCCCCTCTTGAACATAGCACATGTGTGATTATTCTCAGAAAACACTTCTCAGGAGATTTTCCTTCAGAGATGCTGATCTCTTTCAATTACAGATGATTACTTAGCCCTAGCCAAATAGAAACTGAATGCTAACTCAAAAATTGTTCAAATTGTCCTGTTAGAATCTTTCCTTCCTGGCTAAACTTCAAAGGCCAGGCCTCCATTATCTGTGTGGCTCTTACCAAGCTAATCTTCCAAGATCCCATAAAACAGCCCACTGAACTCTTAGCATTGAACACCTTTTCAGCACCAAATTCAAAGGTCACCATAGTCTTCCCAAATAGAAACAGTGTGGTCTACCTCAGCAACACAGTGTTCTGGTACCATTTTCTGTGTTTGTTTGGATATCAATTGCTGTAATGATATAAAACCATAAACAAAAGAAACTTTGAGATTACAGGATTTGTTTGATATTACATGTCTGGCTAACAGTCTATCACTGTTGGAAATCTGAGCAGGAACTCAAGAAGGGCAGAACCCTAGAGGCAGCAGCAGCAGAAACAGAAGCCATGGACTAAAGCTGCTACTGGATTGTGCCTCATGGCTTGCTTATCCTGCTGCATTATACACACCAGGACCACCTGCCAAGGGGTAATATTACGCACAATGTTTTGGACACTTCTATATCCATCCTTACTTAAGATAATGCCCCACAGTCTAACTTACAGTTCAGTCTTATGGAGCCATTTTCTCATTTGTTAGTCTCTCTTTCCAGGGAGAAGCCATACAACCACACATTAAGGTAGTGAAGAACACAGAGAGCGTATGTGAACCTTCTAATGGCCTCTTCCTCAAAGGGGGCACAGACTATTGTTATGGGTTTTTTTTTGGAGGAGCAGTAGTCCAGAGCTACCACCAAAGTTGTTTCATGAGACAGACAAAAGCTGTACATATTGGAAGAAGACACACTCAGACAGGTATTGGCTGACATGGCCATTGACAGGCAGAGTTGAAGATATGAGATTGAAAATGGGAATACAACAGCCACAGGAGAGAGAAGAGGGACATCCTAAGGCTCTCTGACAGAACATGACAGTGGAAGATCCTAAGGGAAGCTGAGAGTGAAGAAAGTAAATGACAGATTGATATAGCAGCAGAGAAGCAGTAATCACAGAGATAAATAACAAAAGCACGAACTTTATAAGAACAAAAAAAAAAAACAGCTGCCATCAAGGGGATGGGAAGGCACCCCAGAGGTTGAAGGCTACCCTAGGGCTCTGGATAAGACGTTTTATAGGCTCTCCAGGCTCTTCCCCTCAGGAAGTCACCTCCTCCATGATTGGTCCTTCCCAGGAAGGACAAAGAGGCTGTTTTCCCCCTTTGTTATCCACTAGCACTTTCTGAGTGTTACAGCCTCCTGTGGAAGGGGAACAACATCAAGGGCAAGCAACAGCCCTTATTAATGGGATCTTTCTCCTTTTCTAACCATCACAACCCTCTCATAACATCCCTGTTAGAGATAAAGTTTGAGTGTCATTGTGGGGGCGATGCTTTTCTAGGTATTTCCTACTGATAGGAGATGAAGTTTTAAGCATAGACCAGAGAAAGGAAGGCCCTCCAAGGATAGTTCTTAGTTACAATCCAGATGGATACAGTAAAATTCTCTGGTTTGCATAGATCCATGGCACCAGATAGTCATTTGATGACAGTGCCTTATTTGATTTATGTAACAGTTCTCACCTAGAAATAGTACAAGCATTAGAATAAGTATAAGTTCCATAATTACAAAAAAAACATTTTTATCTTCATTAGAAGAAGAATACAGGCTAGAAAATCATCCAAAACCCTCTATCGCAGTGGTTCACATCCGGGGAGTTGTGACCCCCTTTGGGGCTGCATATCAGATATTTATGTTATGATTCATAAAAGTAGAACAATTACAGTTATGAAGTAGCAATGGCATAATTTTATGGATGGTGGTCACCAGAATATGAAGAAGTTTATTAAAGGGTCATAGTGTTAGGAAGGTGAAAATAGGTTTAGAGGTTTAGAGCCACTGCTCCAAAGGTTTCAGAGAAATCAATGATGACTTTGAAGATTTCCTTGTGGATTTCATCTGTTGCAAGATGTGCATGAGGAAGAGAGCACAGGTTTGATTCAAGAGGTAAAAACCTCCTCATCTCCCAATTCAAGTTGAAATTTTATTCATCCTGTTGTCTGACAGCTATCAATTTCCATAGACGAACATATGCCCACATCACGATTGATGTCATGGAGAAGTTAAACATTCAAATGCTTCCCCAGATTCAATGTGTATGCTTCAAGGATCAGATTTCCTGCTGCTGCAATTCCATTCCAGTATTTTGTCTACACTAAGATGTTAAATGTAGCTCTTTGACAAAATGTCTCCTCAACTGTGGTGTTGATCCAATTGTTTGGGTTAGGACAATGAAGATCAAGCACTATACTTTGAATTCCATGAACAAAAATTGAGGTTGAATTGGCAGCCCCAAAGCAGGGAAGGTGCCTGAGTGAGTACTTTTGTGAGTCGATATGAAGAAATTTAAGGCTCTGCTCCGATTCCAGAGTGACTGGGAGAACATTTATTGTTATTTAAAAGATGTTGGTAGAGGGGACTACCAGTTCTGAAAATCTAGGACTCCAGATTCTGAAGAAACCATCACCATAAGGAAAGCCCTCAGGTGCTTGAGAGTCTAGGAGAGTGGATGTTAGTACAGGCTGAATTTATTCAGAACTTGGGTATATTTTCTCCTCTACCCTTCCCTAGTAAGTAACTAAAAACTAACAGAGGTGAGCCTTTCACCAAGTGGCCTTTTATCCACTCTTGAGATCATCAATCTCTATTCTTCTTTTACAGAAGAAAGCAATCTTTTTTTTTTAATTTTTATTTTGCAATACAATTCAGTTCTACATATCAGCCACGGATTTCCTTGTTCTCCCCCCTCCCACCCCCCTCACTTTCCCCCCAGGCTGCCCCCCATTCCCATCTCCTCCAGGGCAAAGCCTTCCCCACAGACTGAGATCAACCTGGTAGACTCAGTCCAGGTAGGTCCAGTCCCCTCCTCCCAGACCGAGCCAAGGGACCCTGCATAGGCCCCAGGTTTCAAACAGCCGACTCATGCAATGAGCACAGGACCCGGTCCCACTGCCTGGATGCCTCCCAAACAGATCAGGCCAATCAACTGTCTCACCCACTCAGAGGGCCTGATCCAGTTGGTGACCCCTCAGCCATTGGTTCATATTTCGTGTGTTTCCGTTCGTTTGGCTATTTGTCTCTGTGCTTTATCCAACCTTGGTCTCAACAATTCTCACTCATATAAACCCTTCTCATTCTCACTAATTGGACTCCCAGAGATCCACCTGGGGCCTAGTCACGGATCTCTGCATCCAGATCCCTCAGTAGTTGGATGAGGTTTCTAGCACGACAATTAGGGTATTTGGCCATCCCATCACCAGAGTAGGTCAGTTCGGACTGTCTCTCGACCATTGCCAGCAGTCTGTTGTGGAGGTATCTTTGTGGATTTCTGTGGACCTCTCTAGCACTTTGCTTCTTCCTATTCTCATGTGGTCTTCATTTACCATGGTCTCCTATTCCTTGTTCTCCCTCTCTGTTGTTGATCCATTTGGGATCTCCCACTCTCCCAAGCTCTCTTTCCCTTGACCCTCGCCCTTCACTACCCCCACTCATGTCCAGGCTGTTCATGTAGATCTCATTCCATTTCTCTGTCATTGGGTGATCCCCGTGTCTTTCTTGGGTTCCTGTTTTCCAGGTAGCCTCCCTGGTGATGTGAGTAGCAGTCCAGTCATCCTTGTTCCACATCTAGTATCCTGCTATGAGTGAGTACATACCATGTTTGTCTTTCTGAGTCTGGGATTCCTCACTCAGGATGATTTTTTCTAGATCCATCCATTTGTCTGCAAACCTCATGATGTCATTGTTTTTCTCTGCTGAGTAATATTCCATTGTGTATATGTACCACATTTTGTTTATCCATTAGAAGAAAGCAATCTTAAGAATAGCATCACGAAGGTGCTAAAGGCTTTTCAAGAAGAAATTGAAAAATGAAATTGAGGAAAAGACAAACAAAAAAGTGGAAGAAGTCAATAAGGACATTGAGAAAAACACAAACAAAAACTTTGCAAGAAATCTATAAAGAAATAGAGGAAAGGACAAATAAAATTGTAAGAAAGCAATAAATCCCTTAAAGAAAACCATGAAAAAGCAATTAAACAGGTGAGGGAAACAGTTTAAGACCAGAAAATTGAAATAGAAACAATGAAGAAGACACAAACAGAGGGAAAGCTGGAAATAGAAAATTTGAGTAAACGAACAGGAAACACAGATGCAAGCATAACTAACAGAATACAAGAGATGGAAGAGAGGATTTCTGGTGTAGAGGATACAATAGAGGAAATAGATTCATCAGTCAAAGATAATACCAAATACAAAATGCCTAAGAAATCTGGGATACCATGAAAAGACCAAACCTAAGAATAATAAGGATAGAGGAAGGAGAAGAATACCAACTCAAAGGCACAGAATAAATATTCAACAAAATCGTAGAAGAAACATTCCCAACTTAAAGAAGGAAATACCTATGAAAATACAAGAAGCCTATAGAACAGCAAACAGAATATACACCCCCCCCCAAAAAAAAGTCCCCTGGCCACATAATAATTAAACTACTAAACCTACAGAGTAAAGAAAGTATAATGAGAACAACAAAAGAAAAAGGCAAAGTGAATTATAAAGTATAACCCATCAGAATAACTCCTAGATTCTCAATGGAGACTTTGCAAGCCAGAAGGACCTGGACAGATGTAATACAGACACTAAGAGACCATGGATGCCAGCCTAAACTGATATACCCAGCAAAACTTTCAATCACCATAGAAGGAGTGAACAAGACATTCCAAGAAAAAACCAGATTCAAACCATACCTATCTACAAATCCAGCGCTACAGAAAGCAAAAGAAGGAAAATTCCAACCTAAGGAAGTCAGATGCATCCACGAAAAAACAGGCAATAGATAACACCACAGCAGTAAACCCAATAGAATAGAAGTACACACACACACACACACACACACACACACACACACACTACCACCAAAAGATAACAGGAACTAACAATCATTGGTCATTAATATCCCTTAATATCAATGGTCTTAATTAACCCATAAAAAAGACACAGGCTGACAGAATGGATATGAAAGCAGGACTCATCTTTCTGCTGCATACAAGAAACACACCTCAATTTCAAAGTTAGACACTAAGTCAGAATAAAAGGGTGGGAAAAGTCCTTCCAATCAAATGGTCTCTTTTTCTTTCATTTTTCTTTATTAAGAAATTTTCTACTCACTCCACATGTTATCCACAGACACCTCCTCCTTCCTCCTCCCACCCTCAGCCCTCTTTCCCAAGCCACCCCGCATCCCCCAAATCGAGGTCTCCCATGGGGAGTCAGCAGAGCTCAGCACTCTGAGCCTAGGAAGGTCCAGCCCTTTCCCACTGCACCAAGGCTGTGCAAGGTGTCACACCACAGGCACCGGGTTCCAGAAGCCTACCCATTGACCAGAGACAGATCCCGAAACCCCTGCCTGGGTCCCCCCCAAAAAACAGTTCGAGCCAATCAACTGTCTTCCATATCCAGAGGGCCTAGTCCAGTCCCATGGGTGCTCCACAGCCACCAGTCTACAGTTCATGGCCTTCCAATAGTGTGGTCAGTCATCTCTGCACGTCCTCCCATCATGATCTTGACGTCCCTCACCTGCAGGATCTCTCCTCTCTCTCATCAATTGGATTCCCGGAGCTCACCCTGGTGCCTGGTCTTGGATCTCAATACAGGGGTAATTTCTAAAGTGTTGTCATTAAATATAATGTTGGATCATGATTTTAGAGTATTCTGTTTTTAAAAATATTTTGTAAGAACTGTGATGGAATGGGGGTTGAATACAGTAATAAACCTGCTTACTATTTCATGAGAATTATTTTCACTCATTTAACTCAATTAATAAATTTCATGATATTCATTAAAAAAAGATTGTAGGAGTCAGAGGTTGTGGACAACTCTTAGAAAACAGTATCCTGGAGACACCACAGGACTGATATCACATAAGAACTCAGAGAGATTTTGAAAGCACACACATGACCCATACTCATTCAAACCAGACTATATGCCAGTGTGTAACAGTGTAGTAGACACAAAGAATCACCACTAACCAAGAAGCTATTTGCAATTGATACCTGTTGGGAAAAAGAAAATCAGTTTTGTATAATGGCATATAACTGTACATACTCACTGCATTCCAGTGTAGGCCTCATGACCAAAACTTATGCTATGTGTTGATTTTGCATTTTTTGTATGTCTAGTAGCTTATTTATTTATTTATTTATTTATTTATTTATTTTGGAGAGAAGGAGGGAGGGAGAGAGAGGGAGAGAGACAGAGAAAGCACAAATGCACAGAAGGTTAGGTGGGTAGAGATGAGGGAAACAGAAGGAATAAAAAAAGTTTTGAAGGGGAAAATCATGATCAAATTATGATGTATATGGAATCTTTTTAAATTAAAAAAATCAATAAGTTAATTATTCCTTTAATACTTTTCATATGACAGGAACATTAATTCCTGTGATCCTTTAAGACTACATGGCCTAACACTGGCTCATTGCTCACAATGTGCCATTATTCTCTGGTTGCCAAGGAAACATGAGAACTTTCAGAGTCATTTTTGTTACAGTTGGCAGACACTAACATTTGGACTTCATACAAGACACAAAGAGGCAAGTATTTTATGTCTTCCACATGGTTTTTATTAATCACTTTCAATATCAAGGACCAAAGAAAGCCACTGACATAAGATTAGGCTGTTTCTTGAAATCTTTTCAATGTGAGTATATCTTCATGATACCTTAAGCACTGGGAAGTCCACTGCTAGTCTTTGAGGCCTATGGGGCCTGCACTGACTGTTATACCTGTGATTTCCTGAAATTGAGTATGTGAATTAGACTCTTTGTGTTGTTTTCCTAGCTATAAAATTGGGATACTGATAGTGTGGATCTCATTGGAGGAACAAGAATATCCGATGAGCCAATACCTCTAAAGTGTATATATGAGGCTCCAACAAAACAAAACATGAGAAAGGAATGGAAAGACTTGTTTACGCATGGGGTTGGGGAGACATTGTTCTGAGCTAAAATACCTGTCTAATACAACCTCTTTTACCTAAGGTTTTCCACCTCTTGTGTGACTCCCTGTCTGGTCAACATTTCTTGTTATTTGGAAGATGTTTATGATCCTGGCTTCTTTGAAATGGATCTCCTGACCCATGATACACAAAGGTAAAAGCTTAAAATAAGGTACAAGGAGGCTTTCAAATTGTATCTTTCTGAGCATCATACATCTACTTCATAGGATTCAGACATGGGCAGAACCAGATCCTGCCAGGCTATCTCATTTGTCTAGGACAAAGACATTCTCCACCCTGTTTCTAGTTGTGCTTCAAAATTCACTGCTTCTGTAGTCTCTGCCTCCTCAGATTTGTCTTGGCAAGGAAGAGGGTGTGGGCAGAGTGTTACTCAAGCCACAATCAACTCCAAACCCATCTTGCTGATGAAACTTCCCAAGTAGTACAGCTACCTCCTTCTCCCAGTTAGGAAGCACATTCCACAGAGACTATGGAGTGGTGGGTAGCTGGTAAATTTTCCTGGCAAGGAAATTCAGTTTGCTGGCCCCACAAACCTTCTGTATGGTCAATGGCAATGCCATTTTCTACATGGCTTAACTTTCTATCTTTCTGCTCAAGAACTCAGTGGCATCCCTCATGGCATATTCATGAACATTAACATTATATCTAAAGATATGAAATAGAAATTATCTAAGTGAATTTGATCATGCAGTAAATATGGAGTTGTAATTTGGTACAAAAGAAGATATTTGTTCAATAAGGTAGTCAGGACACATCAAATGTTTCGACCAAAAGAACCAAATTTTGTAAGTGGAACTTGAGTAAGTTATGAGAAATTATTCATCTGTCCTTATGATTTCCATGTAGATTTCAATTTTGTGGCACAGAAAAAAGAATTCAGGTTTTCATACATGTTCATCAATCATACATGCACAAGCACAAGCATGAACACATATGCAAAATACATACATGCACACACACATATATACACACACATACCACATATATATACACATAAAACTGATGTATGGAATTTTGACATCATGTCACTGGGTGTACCATGTGAAACATTTGTCATTTTTCTTGGTTCTTTCAGTAGACAATATTGGTGACTTCAGTTTATTTGCAATAATCACTACCAAAATTTAGAAATGAAATTACTGTAGGCATTCTTCTGCTTATTTCACTCATATAAGATACTTATACTTAGGCATTGCAAACACAGCTGAAATAAGCATCATCTTAAATATGATACTGAAAACTTTTTACTATTAATTCCAAGCATTAAAATTCTTAGGTAACAGAAGGGGACTGGAGAGATGGCTCAGAGCATGGACTGTTTTTCCAGAGGACGCAGATTCAATTCCCAGCACCCACATGGCAGCTCACAACTCTCTGTAACTCCAGTTCCAGGGAATCTGACACCCTCACACAGACATACATGCAGGCAAGACACCAATACAAAGAAAATAAAAATAAATAAAGTTAAAAAAAAGAACCATAGCCACATGTTTGTAAAGGAAAATTTCAATATTACTACAAAAATATTATTTTCATACACAGTTGTCATACACTGAAAGTTTTTCACTCTTTCTTAATTAAGTTCAGATTAAAAGATCACCAAAGTTTGGAAGAACTTTTTCATGGGCTCTCATGATATTATAAATATTGGCTCCTCTAAAGTCTCCAAGTCTTGAGGAAAATCTTTTATAAAGCCCAAGCTGTTTCCTCCTGTTTGACTGTTTAGTTAATCTATGCAAAGATAAATCTTCTGAAGATTCAAAGTCTTTAAACATACCCAGAGGAAAGAATTGTTTCCAGAAGTTTCTTCCTAGAATAAGTCTCTCTTCAGTAATGGTAAGCTTTTGTTGTTCCTCACAAATGCTTCTGATAAAGGAATTTCAAGTAATGGAACTGAAACTATTTGAAAATAAATCTATTCCTTAATGTGTAACAAAAGGCTGATTCATCTAATGTGGCTTAGGTGTTTATGCTGATTTGGGTAAGTGCAGAAAGACTCCTGTTTACTTTGGTGGTTTTATTATCAGATACCCACAAGGAACTAAAGCTTTGATCTACTTCCTTGGGAAGTTAATCTTTGATTAGGTGGAGATGTGTGCAGTGATAGCTACAGGGATACACAGCTTTAATCCCAAGGTGCTGAATACTTAATCCAGTTGAGATTCTTGGAAAGGAGATTTAAAGAAATAACTAATAATTAAACTCTTCATAGGCTTTGTTTTCTGGAATGAGTTTTGAGTAGCTCTCCTTAATTTTTTTACAGTTTAATGAGGATGTTTAGGAAAATAGATTTGGATTTACTTCGAATGTCATAAAATTTATGACTTTTGTGGTTTTCAGTAGGTACATTTGAAAGGCTCCTTTTGATGAAGTGGCAGTTTGGGTGACTTTCTATATTCAGTTTGCCTCAGAGTGAAGGCTAAATCTAAGAAATAGTGAAATAATTATTCTCAAACTGAAAATTCTCATTGAACTTGCTTTTAAAACTATAAGTTACATATAAGTTACATTTTTAAATTTATTTTTTTTGTGTGTGTGTAGACGTGTACATTGCAACAGCATGCACATGGATGTCAGAGGTCAACTTGTAGGCATGGTCCTTTTCTTCCATCATGTGAGTCCCAGGGATAAAAATCATGTTGTCAGACAGAAGGGCAGGTGACTTCATCCACTGAGCTATCTTGTCTACCCCCAACTGATATTTTTCTGTAAACACAGATTTTATATATCAAATGCCAATAAATATGAACATAGTTCATTTCATTAGAAAATGCTCTTAAAGGAAACATAATCATTTTAAAAAGATATGATTCAGTATAACTCAGAAAATATGAATTTGGTTAATGCATATCTAAGGCAATTTTATTAACAGAGTAATTCAAACAATATCTATCACCTTTCCACTTACATACTGCATTACAACAAAACTGCTTATCAAAAAAGAAAAGAGAAAACAAAATGACACTAATTTTTTTCTTTTTGTTTTCATGAGACAGGGTTGCTTTCTATAACCTTGGCTGTCCTGGACTCACTCTGTAGATCAGTCTGGCCTCGAATTCACAGAGGTCTGTCTGCCTCTGCACCTAAGTGCTGGAATTAAAGGCATATACCACCACTGCCTATCTTCCATAGATATTTTTTAAAAAATACTATTTATTTACATACTGATTGATTTTTGTATGGAGTTATGTCTGCATGTATATCTACATACCAGAAGAGGTCATCAGATCCCATAGGACTGCAGTTATAGATGGTTGTGATCCACCCTGTGAGTGCTAGGAATTGAACTCAGGTCCTCCGGAATAGCAGCCAGTGATCTTAAGCGCTGAGCCATCTATGCATCCCCACCACATCAATCTCAAAATATAAAGTATGAATAAAAAAATACAGTTTTGTTATTTGGGCTAAATCTTCATTCATTTTTGGTTTAAAGAAGTTATAAATATTACAATTAGAAGTGAAGCCTATCAGAAGTATGAATGAAAAATTTCAGAGGCTTTACTTATTTTTCATTTAATTCATAATTTTAAATGAATTGACGTATGAAACAAGAAAAAATTCTTAGTAACAAATGCACACATTTGTTAGAGTGAAATTTGAAAGATAAATTTGAAAGACAGAGTGAAATTGCTCACTAAAACCTCTTATAGATGGAACCACGGAGTTTAGGGCTTTTTACACTCTTATCTGTAGTATGTTGAACCCCAATACATAGGTAGACTATTTAAATACAACTATATGACAGCAGGGACAAGGTATGAGAGTATAGTGCTCTGTAAACCATGACTCATTTTGTATTCCCAACTTCCCCTGTGTTCCTTACTTTACTATATCCTTGTTCAATCTCTTCTTCAGATTTGCCAATGCAATGGAATGCATCTTCAAGCTGAGTGGCCTCCTTTGCGGCCTATCAGCTTTGGTGTTTGAGATAGTCATTGCAAGCAGTCAATGCTGGCGCCTGTGGGAATTCGACAACAAGGTTGTAAAATTTGTGTCCTTTGGACTCTGGGAGGCTTATTACCCTCAAGAGTTTAATGTCTCAGGGACTGTAATCAAGATGCTGGTGCATACTCCTATCAATTCCACCTGGACAATTTCACCTGAATTTCAGTATGCACAGACCATGATAGTGTGGGCCATTCTGATGAAGCTTGTAGTTCTGATTTTTGGTGCAGCTGCCATTAAGATCAGCTGCATGGAAGACCCATTCATGGAGATGGAGATATATTGCTACAAGGTCTCTGCCTTAGTTTTGAGCGTTAGCAGCCTCTTCACATTTGTTTCCGTGAGCTGGAACCACATAGCAGATCATTATGGACAAACCACTCTTGACTTTCCGCCTAACTTTCCTGTTAGAAAAGAAGCATTGATAAACAAACAGTATACTGCTATCTTCCCAACAGCGGTACTGTCAACCACTATGTCACTCTTTGGTGTGATCTTCCTTTTTTCTGAGATAAGCTCTTTGAAACTACAGAGTCAGGTGAAGGTCCAGCGTGCTTACATAGTGGCCGAACAAGAGGTCTGAAGTGAGGGCTCCTGCATTTGAAACATCTGTCAGAAGGTGCCTAGAACAAATTTGCTGTTCATACACAGAACTCCCGTAATCATCAATTAATTCTAAATAAAGCATCAACTTGATTCTCTGGGTGTGTCTAAATTACTTCCTCCTTTATCTGTCTGAAGTGTTCCTTTCCTTGAATGTTTTCACATCCTAAACTCTGAAGGCCATGATCATGTGTTCAGATATTTCCAACCAGCAGTTGCAGGCAAAAGTAATGGTGAAAGGCATGTTGAAAACAAACAGGACAAATACCAAGTGAAAGAAGGTTTGTAAGTAGCTGCACCTAAACAATGAAAAGTAACCTCAGTTCTGTTTGGAGACCCTTAGGTACTCAGGTCTAATGAGGGCAGATCTGGGCTTCTTTATTGTTGGCTCTGGGGACAGTGTGTGCCCTTTCCATGGAATAGGAAGTCGATGCTGTACAACGGGCAGTGGGCATCTACTATCTTTCTGTTTGTGAATATCACAAATGGCCAGGGGTTTCCAGTGTTCTCGGATGGAACAAGTGGTGTGGAGATCATAGGACAGCTCATCTGACATACTTCTTAAAAAATTCATTTCATTTTCTTTTACTCTTATTGATTTTTTTTTGTTTTCACATTATGCCTTCTGATCCTTATTTCCCTGTCCCCTAGCATCCGACCTTTGCCCTTGCAACCTCCCCTCCCAAAACCAAATTTAAAAGAAAAACCAAAAACCATACAAAACAAAGAAACAAAACAAAACAAAACAACAACAAACAATGAACAAACAAAACAAAACAAAAAAGAAAGAAGAAAAAGAAACTTGTGGAAACTGTAATGTGACCTGTTGAAACACACCGTTTACCCTTTAGTCTATTCATCTTGCAAGTAAGTGTTCATTGTCATGAATCATTGGTCTTGTTTGAGGCTTCTGGTTTCTGCTGCATCACTGATAATGGGCTTTCACTGGGACTCCTCTTGGACATCCTGTTGTTGTCCTATGTTTTGGAAATCCTGCTGTTTTGGATCTGTAGGTTTGTTTCCCTTCCATGCTCCAAGAGTTCATGTATTTTTGTGGATGTTAGGGTGGGCCAACTCATAGGCCTGGTTCTGGGATTCTGTGGTAGCTGGGTTGGTCAGTCTACCAGCTTTACCTCATTGTCACTACCTGGATGAGCTCTCCAGCACTGCCTTAGCTAGCTCACCCAATACAGCCTGCACCAAGGATCAGGGCCAGTTCTCCTGCTCTCAGGACCTCAGATCAGGGTCCCCCTCACACATATAGCCAGGGCCACCTCTACTGTTTTGCCCAGGAAAGGTGCAGGGCTCTCTCTCCCAATTGTTGTAGGAGGCATATGAGGTGGGTGGGTCAGCTCTCTTGCTCTCATACCCTCAGGGATGGTTCACTGCTAACTTAACAACAGGGTCAGCTCTAGTGTGTTGCCCAGGTGGGGTACAGGGCCTGTTTTCCTATGTGCTGTGGCTGGTGTAGAGCAGGTCTAGTTCTCTCACTGTCATGTCTCTGGGGCCAGCTTTCTCACCTGCCACAGGTAGCAAGGGGCATATGGGGAGCATCTTTCTCTCACAAATGCCACTGCATGGCAGATGAAGGGGGCAGGGTTAGCTCTGTTGCTCTCTTGCTCTCAGGGATGGCATGCTAGAGTTCTGGACAACAGGGTCAGCTCTAGCATTCTGCCCAGATGGGAAGCAGAGGCTGATTTCTCATGCACTTCAGACTCTGAGGGTCTGGGCTAGCTCTCTCACTCTTATGACCTCAGGACCAGCTCTCTTATCTGCCACAGGTGGTAATGAGTGAAGGTGGGAGGCATCTTTCCCTGATCCATACTACCACATGGAAGACAAGGGGGTGTTGAGGTCAGCTCTCCTATTCTCATGCCCTCATGGTCAGTTCACCTGTGTCCTTAACACAGGGTTAGCTCTAGTGTGCTTCCCAGGTGAGGTGTATGCCTATGGTGAGGAGTGGGACCATCTTTCCTGAGTGTGGGGGCAAGCTCTCCCCTGAGGGGTAGGGCCAACTTGCCTTCTGTAATATACAGTGAAGGGCAGGGCCAGCCATCCTAGGGCCAGTGAAGGGCAGGGCCGGCTCTGCACAGCATGATTCCAATGACCCCTATGCTAACATGGGCCATGGACATCACCACAGACCCCAGATGCAGTAGGACCTCAGACCTAGACATGGCCCTGAGCAGCAGCTCTGCTTGGACACCACCATGGCTCCAGTGGCATCACAGGCCCCTCAGATCAGCATGGCCCCAGCTGCAGCATGGCTTTATGTGCATCACTATGGTCCCAGGTGGCTGGCCAGATCCCAGACATCTTCAGAGGTCTTGATGGCAATTGGAGCCATGGACACCACCCCAGACCCTGGTCTCCACAGGGCCATGGACCCAGATATGGCCTTAGGCAGTGGTCTGTGCCTGGATGTCTCCATGGCTCCTAGTGGCAGCACAGACCTCCCAGATCAGCATGTCCCTGAGTGCATCATGGTCCTTGGACACTGACATGATCAGAGGTGGCTGACTAGACCCTGTCATCCTCATGGCCCTCCATGAAAACAAGGGCCCCAGATATCAACTCAGGCCCTGGCTGTTGTAGGGTCACAGATCTAGACATGGCCCTTAGTAGCAGCCCTGGCCTGGATGATACCATGGGTCTGGGTGACAGCACAGATCACTCAGATCAGGATGTCCCTGTGGTACCATGGCTCTCAGACCTACATATGACCCCTGGCATCTATATAGCCTTTGGTGGCATCATGTTCCACAGACACCAATATAGCCCCTGGCTGAGATATGAACACAGACCCAGACATGGTTTTAGGCAGCAGCCCAGGTCTGGATGTCACCATGGTCCCAAGTGGCAGTACAGGCCGTCTTGACCAGCATGGCCTCCACAGCAGCTTGGCCTTTGGACAACAACATGGATCCAAGTGGCAACCTAGACCTCTGGCATCAGCATGGTCTTCAATGATCTCAGGAGCTCATCAATACAGACACTGGATTTGGTGGGGCCACAGACCCAGACATGGCCCTTGGATGCAGCCCTGGTCCAGATGATACCATGGCCCCTGCTGACAGTGCTGGGCATCCAAATTGGCATGGCACCATCAGTGGCACAGCCTTCAGACACTAACATTATCACAGATTGTGGCCAAGACCCTGGACATCCACATGTAGCCTGGCAGTAACACGGGTCAGGGACATCAACACAGACTCTGGGTGAGGCAGGATCATGGACCCAGACATGGCCCTAGGCATCAGCCAGGGCCAGGTTGTCACCATGGTCCAAGGTGGCTGTTCAGGCCACCCAGATTGGTGTGACCCCCATGGCAGCATGGCCCGCAGATGCCAACATGGCTGCAGGTGGCAGCCCAGACCATAGGCTCCTGCATGGCCCCCAGTGATGACAGGAGCCACAGACATCAACATAGGCCCCCTTGTCTGCTCCAGGTCATGGATCAAGATCTGGCTCTTGGTCATACACCAGGCCCAGACATCTCCCTGGACTCCAGTGGCCAGGTGGCCTTTCACATTAGCCTGTTTCTCACCACCCTCACCTCTCCAGATCTGACCCTCCTCCTAGCTCACAAACCATTCTGCTTTCCCTCTCTTCTACCTCCCCACACTGTACTCTCTCACCACAATGGTGCCTAACTGTCCAGAGCAATTGAGTCACAGATGGTGGTTGATTGAATACTGCCCATCCCAGCCATAAGCGATGGCATGGAGCTTTTTCCTTTCCTCTCTTCTGTGCCTGGGCCCACAAACCTAGGGGAGTACTTGGTATGATGGTACCTCTGGCACTGGGTGGGCTCCTAGTTGATTGTGGCCCAGCAGACCCAAAAGTCTTGGGGAGCACCATTTGTGTCTACTGTTGATTCAGACCCAAATGGGGCTGGCAGCTCCTGCTTGATTGTGGCCCCTGCAGACACAAAAGTCTAGGGAGGGCACTATCTACATCTGTCTCTAACTCAGTTCTGACTCACTTTTCTTGTTTTACCTTCTGAAT
This sequence comes from Peromyscus eremicus, assembly GCF_949786415.1. Classification (NCBI taxonomy): domain Eukaryota; kingdom Metazoa; phylum Chordata; class Mammalia; order Rodentia; family Cricetidae; genus Peromyscus; species Peromyscus eremicus. Next base: position 19,382,006 of record NC_081439.1, on the reverse strand, counting down.
CACTAGGTTCAAACTCTCATTAAGTTTAATAGCAAACATACATACCCACTGGGCAATCCCAATAACCCCAATCAACTACCTTTAAGACAAGGATACAATCTCATCATCCTTGGTGTCCATAAAAGGAAGGCCATTTCAAAAAGAAAAAGAAATTTATGCCATCTCTAAAATTATCCATAGTCTTTAACAGTCACAAATTTGTTCAGAAGTTCAATGTCTGTTTTGAGACTCAGGCTAGTTTTTCAACTGTGAGAGCTTGGACAGTCATAAATCCACTCACATACTTCTAACATAAAATAATATAGAGTAAATATTACCAATATAAAAGGTAGGAATGGGGACTTAGCAGGGCAAGAGCTGACTAAAGAAATACCTAAACTCAGGAGGGTAATATCCGAATCAAGCAGCTCCTTATCTCTCATATAATGATATGAGGAAGTCATTTTGCCTTCAAAGGGCCCAATCTCCTCCATCTCTGCTGACTTTAGCATACTGTCTCTTTGTTGAGCTGTCTATACTACACACATGTAGCTTTCCATGACATATTCCTCATGTGTCTTTTCTTTTTTTTTGATTAAAAGTTTTTTATTTATTTTACATACCAACAACAGTTTCCTCTCCATCCTCTCATCCTTTTCCCTCTCCTGACCTCATCTTTACCCCCACCCCCATCCATTCCTCAAAAAGGGTAAGGTCTCCCATGAGAGTCAACAAAACATGGTATACTAAGTTGAGGTAGGACCAAGCTCCTCCCAGCTACGTCAAGACTGAGCGAGGCACCCCACAATAAGGAATAGGATCTAAAATATCAGCTCATTTACCAGGGACAGATCTTGGTCCCAGTGCCAGGGGCCACAAATGGAACAAGCTACACAAATATCACCCACATGGAGAGGGCTTAGGTCAGTCCCCCACAGGCTCCCCAGCTTTCTGTCTAGAGTCTGTGAGCTCACATGACCTGGGTCAGCTGTCTCTGTGAGTTTCCCCATCATGATCTGGATGTCCTTGCTAATATAATCCCTCTTCCCTCTCTTCAACTTGACTCCCAGGGCTCTGCCCAGTACTTGGCTGTGGATATCTGCATCCACTTCCATCTGTTACTTTCCCCACCTCTAATTTACCCAAGATATCTCATCTATTTCCCTTTCCCAGGGCGATCCATGCATCCCTCTTAGGATCCTCCTTGTTACCTAGCTTCTCTGGGTATGTGGACCATTATTTTACATCTACTATCCACTTATGAGTGAGTACATACCATGTTTGTCTTTCTGGGTCTGGGTTACCTCACTCAGGATGATTTTTTTCTAGTTCCATCCATTTGCCTGCAAGTTTCATGATGTCATTTTTTTAACCACTGAGTAATAATCCCTTGTGTAAATGTACCATATTTTCTTTATCCATTCTTTGGTTGAGGGGCATCTAATTTGTTTCCAGGTACTGACTATTATGAATAATGCTGCTATGTACATAGTTGAGCAAGTGTCCTTGTGGTATGATTGATTATTTCTTGAGTATATGCCAAAGAGTGTTATCATTGTGGTAGGTTGATCCTTGTGGTAGATTGATTCTCAATTTTATGAGAAATGTCCATACTGATTTTCAAAGTGGCTGTACAAGTTTGCACTCCCATCAAAAATGGAGGAGTGTTCCTCTTGCTCCACATCCTCTCCAACACAAGCTGCAATCAGTGTTTTTGATCTTAGCCATTCTGACAGGTGTAAGATGGTATCTCAGAGTCATTTTGATTTGAATTTTCCTGATGACTGAGGATGTTGAGCAATTCCTTAAATGTCTTTTGGTCATTTGAGATTCTTCTGTTGAGAAGTGTACTTTGCCTTACAGAAGCTTTTCAGTTTCAGGAGGTCCCATTTATTGATTGTTGCTCTCAATGTCTGTACTACTGGTGTTACATTTAAGAAGTGATCTCCTGTTCCAATGTGTTCAAGGTTACTTCTACTTTCTCTTCTATCAGGTTCAGTGTAATTGCATTTATGTTAAGGTCTTTGATCCATTTGGACTTGAGTTGTGTGCATGATGAAAGATATGAATCTATTTGCGATCTTCTACTTGTTGATATCCAGTACTATTTGTTGAAGATGCTTTCTTTTTTCTATTGTATAGTCTTGGCTTCTTTGTCAAAATTCAGGTGTTCATAGGTGTGCGGATTAATGTCAGGGTCTTCAATTTGATTCCATTAGTCTACATGTCGTTTTTTATGCCAGTACCAAGCTGTTTTTATTATTATAACTCTATAATAGACCTTGAGGTCAAGGATGGTATGCCTCCAGAAGTTCCTTTATTATGCAGGATTTTTTTAGCTATCCTGGGTTTTTTGTTTTTCATATGAAGTTGAGTATTGGTCTTTTGAGTTCTGTGAAGAATTGTGTTGGGATTTTGATGGGGATTACTTTGTATCTGTAGATTGTTTTAGGCAAGATTGCCATTTTTTACTGTACTAATTATACCTACTCAAAAGCATGGGAGATCTTTCCATTTTCTGATATCTCCTTCAATTTCTTTCTTCAAAGACTTTAAGTTCTTATCATACAGGTCTTTCATTTGCTTAGTTAGAGTTACCCCAAGGTATTTGATATTATTTGTGGCTACTGTGAAGGGTGATGTTTCTCTGATTTCTTTCTCAGCCCATTTATCATTTGTATATAGGAGAGCTACTGATTTCTTTGAGTTAATCTTAATGCCACCACATTGCTGAAGGTGTTTATCAGCTGTAGGAGTTCCCTGGTAGAATTTTTGAGGTCACTTATGTATACTATTATATCATCTGCAAATAGTGAAAGTTTGACTTTTTCTTTCCAATTTGTATCCCCTTGGTCTCCTTTTGTTGTCTTATTGCTTTAGCTAGAACTTCAAGTACTGGATTGAATAGATATGGGGAGAGGGGACAGCCTTGTCTTGTTCCTGATTTTAGTGAAATTGCTTTGAGTTTCTCTCCATTTAATTTGATGTTGGCTGTCAGCTTACTCTAAATTGCATTTGTTATGTTTAGGTATTTTCCTGGTCTCTCCAAGATCTTTATCATGAAGGGGTATTGCTGTGGGATAATGCTTTTGTACACTGGTTTATTAAAATGCTGATTGACCAGTAGCCAGGCAGGAAGTATAGGTGGGATAAGCAGACAAGGAGAAATCTGGGAAGAGGAAGGCTGAGTGAGGAGACGCCAACTCACCATCCAGGGAGCAGCATGTAGTGGCACACAGGTAAAGCCATGGAAAACGTGGTGACATATAGACTAACAGAAATGGGCTGAGTTTAAGTGTCGGAGCTAGTCAGTGGAAGGCCTGAGCTAATGGCTGAGCAGTTTTAATTAATATAAGCCTTTGTGTGTTTACTTGGATCTGAGTGGCTGCAGACTGGGTTGCACACAGGAAAACTTTCAGCTATAAGGTATTGGATTTTGTTGAAGGCTTTTTTCAGCATCTCATAAGATGATCATGTGTTTTTTCTTTCAGTTTGTTTATATGATATATTACATTGTCAGATTTTCATATTTTGGGCCATCCATGCATTCCTGGGATGAAGCCTGCTTGATCATGGTGGATGATTTTTTTCTGATGTTATCTTAGATTCAGGTTATCAGTATTTGATTGAGTATTTTGCATCAATATTCATGAGAGAGATTTGTTTGTAGTTCTCTTTCTTTGTTGCATCTGTGTGTGGTTTGCGTATCAGGGTAACTAGAGCCTCATAAAAAGAGTTTGGTAATGTTCCTACTGTTTCTATTGGGTGGAACAATTTGAAGAGTATTGGCATTAGCTCTTCTTTGAAATTCTGGTAGAATTCTGTCCTGCAACCATCTGGTCCTGGGCTTTTTTCTTGGTTGGGAGACTTTTAATGCCTGTTTCTATTTCCTTAGGACTTATAAGTCTATGTAAACTATTTATATGGTCTTGATTTAATTTGGTATGTGGTACCTATCCAGAAAATTGTCCATTTCTTTTAGATTTTCTAATTTTGTGGAGTAGAGGTTTTTGAAGTATGACCTGATAATTCTCTGGATTTCCTCATTGTCTGTTGCTATGTCCCCCTTTTCATTTCTGATTTTTTTAAAATTTGGATGTTCTGTCTTTTGCTTAGTTTGGATAAGGGCTTTTCTAGAACCAACTCTTTGTTTCATTGATTCTTTGTACTGTTCTCTTTGTTTCTATTTTATTGATTGCAGCCCTCAATTTGATTATTTCCTGGCATCTATTCTTCCTGGATGAGTTTGCTTATTCTTGTTCTAGAGCTTTCAGGTATGCTATTAAATTGCTAGTGTGATATTTCTCCATCTTCTTTATGTGAGCATTTAGTGATATGAATTTTCCTCTTAGCACTACTTTCATAGTGTCCCAAAGTTTGGGTATGTTGTACATTTTCATTGAATTCTAGGAAATCTTTAATTTCTTTCTTTATTTCTTCCCATTTTTTTATTTGACCCATTGGTGATTCAATTGGGCATTATTCAGTTTCTATGAGATTGTAGGCTTTCTGTAATTGTTGTTGTTGAAATCTAACTTTAAGCCATGGGTGGTCTGATAAAAATACAGGAGGTTATTCCAATTTGTTTTGTGTCTGATGAGACTTGCTTTGTGACTGAGTATGTTGTCGATTTTAGAGAAGGCTCCATGGGGTGTTGAGAAGGTATATTCCTTTGTGTTAGGGTGGAATGTTCTGTAGATAACTATTAAGTCCACTTGATTCATAACATCTGTTAGATCCCTTATTTCTCTATTAAATTTCTGTCTGACAGATTCGTCCTTTGGTGAGAGAGGGGTGTTGAACTCTCCCACTACTAGTGTGTGGGATTTGATGTGTGATTTAAGCTTTAGTAATATTTCCTTTACATATGTGTGTGCCCTTGTATTTGTTCAGAATTGAGATTTCATCTTAGTAGATTTTTCCCTGCTGGAGTCTTCCCTGCTGACATGTACCTGGGGCAGTAATGGGTGAAGGAAGGGGAGCATGGGTTGTGTCCCCAGTGCCTAGTTGCTAGACATAAGACTCTCAGGTTGGGAGAGGAGACACTCACCACTTGATCCAATCAGTGTCGGCATATTCTGTGTCTCAGGGAGCTGCTGACTTCCCAGGGGGATTGCAGTGCAGCATTTTAAAGGGACTAGTGCACTCTTCTCAGGGAAGCAGGTAGACTGACTGCAGATCTTCACCTCTATATCTGCTCCTCCCAATCCAATCCCAGTCTCATCCCCATCTCTGCAGCAGAACATCTGATGTAAACTTCCTTCCCCCTGCCCCATCTTCAGTAGATCACACATATCTTCCCCTCCTAACCTCCTTCTCCCACCTCACTGCTTTATACCAGGCCCCAACATCAGCAGGCATTCCCTAGGAATCCATAGTATACTCTGGCCAGGGTGGTGGGCTAGCTGTAGATCTTCACCCATCCCTCAGCTCCTCCAAATCTAATCCCCCAGTCCCATCTCCATCTCTGTATCAGACCTTATGCTGTGGCTTCTCCTCACCATCTCCTTCTATTCCCAGGGGACTAAACAGATCCTAGTAGAACACTCTGCTTTTCTTCTTCCTGTAGACTCCTCAGCCACTCGTAGTCCATTTCTTTTCTTAAGTGTCAAATATCAATACCCAGAAAACCCCAGTAGTCACACCTATCAGAGTCCCAGAAGAATTTTATACCAGGCTACACACAGCCAACAAACTCTTCTAAGAGCCAGAGGGGGTAACAGAAATCAAGGAACTAAATATCCGTGTAAGACCAGGTATAAGTACCTAAAATTACAGGCTTTCTAATCCCAGATGCCTAGATGTCAGCATAAAAACACAAACCTTAACAGCCACAATAATGTGGTTCCACTAGAGCCCTGAAACCCTGCTGCAGCAGGCCCTGAGTCTTCCAATATAGCTGAAGAAGAAGAAAAAGGTAAAAATAGCCTTTATGAACATGATAGAGTTCAAATACATCCTTTAAAGAACTCTATCAAAAAAACAGAAAATGGAAGAAATGAATGAAACTTCTTAAGACTTGAGGTAGAAATAAAATCAATAAAAAACTCAAACTGAAGGAATTCTGGAAGTGAAATATTTAGAAAGGTTAACAGGAACTTCAGAGGCAATTATTACTAACAGATGACAATAGATGGATGACAGAATCTCAGGCACTCAAGACCAGTTAGTCTAAAGAATGTTGCATCAAAGATCTCCAGGCTCAAAATATCTAGGAAATCTGAAATGCCATGGAAAGACAAAATCTATGAATAATAGCAAAAGAAGGAGAAGAGACACAGGTCAAAGGCACAGAAAATATTTTCCACAAAAATTATAGAAGAAAACTTTCCTAACCTAAAGAAAGATGCCTATAAAAGCATACAGAATCCCAAATACATTGGACCAGAAAAGAAATTCCCCTTAGCACATAATAATCAAGATACAAAACATACAGAAGATAGCAGAATATTAAAAGCTGAAAGAGAAAATGTCCAAGTAAATCTTAGACCTATTAGACTAATACCTGAGTCTTCAAGAGAGAATCTAGGCCGAGCGGTGGTGGCGCACACCTTTAATCCCAGCACTCGGGAGGCAGAGCCAGGCGGATCTCTGTGAGTTCGAGGCCAGCCTGGGCTACCAAGTGAGTTCCAGGAAAGGCGCAAAGCTACACAGAGAAACCCTGTCTCAAAGAGAGAGAGAGAGAGAGAGAGAGAGAGAGAGAGAGAGAGAGAGAGAGAGAGAATCTAAAAGCCCAAAGGGCCTGGAAAGATGTTCTGAAAATGCTGAGACCACAGATACTAGCCCAGAATACTATACAAAACAAAGTTTTCTATCACAATTGATGGAGAAAATAAGGCATTCCATGACAAAACCAAATTTAAGCAATATATATCTATAAATGCAGTGCTACAGAGAGAAAACTTTCACCTGAAGAAGTTAACTACACCCAAGTCATTACAAGGAATAAATAATCCCAGAGCAGCAAATCAAAAGTACATTGGCTGGATAAGGATGATACACATCAAAACAAAAAATAACAGAAATAAACAAATGGTGCTCACTGATAACTCTAATCATCAGTGTTCTCAATTACCCCCCAAAAAGACAAGAACTAACAGAATGGATATGAAAACAGGATCCATCTTCCAACTGCATCCAAGAAACACTCCTCATCATCAAGGATAGGCACTGGCTCAGGGTAAAATGATAGAAAAAGGTATTTCAAGAAAATGGGCTTAAGATGCAAACCGGTGTAGCCATTTTGATATCTGACAAAATAGACTTCAATCCCAAACTAATTAGAAGCAATAGAGAAAGATACCATATACTTATCAAAAGAAAATTCCACCAATAAGAGATTGGAATTCTTAATATCCATGCACCAAACACAAAGGCACACAAGTTTTTAAAATAAACACTACTATAGCTTAAATTGCATATTGATCCTTACGTACTGATAGTGAGTCACCTTAATACCCCATTCTCACCAATATACATGTCCTCCAGATGAAAAGTAAACAGAGAAATACTGAGTCAACAGACACTATAAACCAAATGGTCCTAACAGATACTTACAGAACATTTCACCCGAACGCAAAAGAATACACCTTCTTCTCAGGACCTCATAGAAAGTTCTCCAAAGTTGACCACATACTGAGTTATAAAACAAGTCTCACCAGATACAAGGAAGTTGAAATAACTCCCTGCATCCTATCAGACCACCATAGATTAAAGCTGGATACCTACAACAACAGAAACAACAGAAGACTTACATAATCACGGAAACTAAACAACTCAATAATTAATTAATAATTTGTCAAGACAGAAAGTAATCAAAGACTTTGTAGGATTGGAAGAAAATGAATACACAATATACTCAAACTTATGGGACACAGTGAAGGTAGTTATAAGAGGCAAGTTCATGGGACTAAATGCCTATCCCACCCCCATAATGGACAGATCTCTTACTAGTAACTTAAGAGCATACTTGAAAGCTCTAGAACAGAAATAAGAAATCATACTCAAAAGGAGTAGACTGCAAGAAATACTCAAACTGAGGGATGAAATCAATAAAATAAAAACAAACAAAACAATACAACAAATTAATGAAATAAGGGTTTGGTTCTTTGAGAAAAATATTAAGATTGACAAACTCTTAGCTCAGCTAACTAAAAAATGGAGAGAGATGATCCAAATTAACAAAATTACAAATGGAAAGGGGGACATAAGAATGGATACTCATGGCTAGGCCCCGGGTGGAGCTCTGGGAGTCCAATTAGTAAGAAAGAGGAGGGTTTATATGAGCAAGAATTGTTGAGACCAAGGTTGGATAAAGCACAGGGACAAATAGCCAAACGAATGGAAATACATGAACTATGAACCAACGGCTGAGGGGTCCCCAACTGGATCAGGCCCTCTGAATGGGTGAGACAGTTGATTGGCTTGATCTGTTTGGGAGGCATCCAGGCAGTGGGACCGGGTCCTGTGCTCATTGCATGAGTTGGCTGTTTGAAACCTGGGGCCTATGTAGGGTCGCTTGGCTCGGCCTGGGAGGAGGGGACTAGACCTGCCTGGACTGAGTCTAACAGGTTGATCTCAGTCCCTGGGGGAGGCTTTGCCCTGGAGGAGGTGAGAATGGGGGGTGGGCTGGGAGGAAGGTGAGAGAGGCGGGAGGGGGGAGAACAAGGGAATCCGTGGCTGATATGTAGAACTGAACTGTATTGCAAAATAAAAAAAAAAGAATGGATACTGAAGAAATCCAAAGAATCATAAGGACATTCTTTAAAAACTTTTACTCCATCAAATTAGAAAATCTAAAATAATTGGGTGATTTTCTCAATATATACCACCTAAAAAAGTTCAGTTGGGATCAGATGAGTCATTTGAAAAAACCTATAATGCCTAGTGTAATAGAAGTGTAAGGACCCCTGCTTACTTACTGGTACAAGGTCACCTGATATGGCCTTGAGGGATTAAATCCAGCCAGTAGGAAGGGCCACAGAACAACTGAGGCTATGACAATTTTATTGAGAGCAATCAGACTTTTTATACATTTATTAGAAACAAAATAAAATGTCAATTGCCAGAATCAATACAGTTATAGTTGCCAATATACAGTAAAGTTTACAAGCCATATAGTGTAAATAAGATTAATGTCTAATACCAGTTGTCCTGTCAAGACTTCATTCTTCCTGACTACTAAGGGAACATACAGAGAAACATAAAGCAATCTGAATGCTTTACTGCTTTCAGTAAAGTGAAGGGAGTGCATAAGTCTCTCAGGAACCAGAGTACATTGTGTCCCAGGATATATTGACTCTAAACTGAAAAATCTGTGATGCATACCTCTCAAGGCAGCTAGGCCAGGCCAACTCCATGGTTCCCTGCATAGAAACAATAAAAGTCTTCCAACCAAAGCAGACCAGGGCAGATGGTTTTAGCTACAAATTCTACCAAATGTTCAAAGAAGAGTTAATGTCAATACTCCTCAAATTATTCCACAAAATAGAAACAGAAGAACATTGCTCAATTTATTTTATGAGTCCAGTTTCCCTGACAACAAACTGCATAGAGACCAATAAAGCAAGAATTACTGACCAATTTAATTTATGAACATGATGCAGAAATTCTCAATATAATACTTACAAACCAAATCCAAGAACACATCAGAAAAAAATCATCCATCATGATTAACTAGGCTTCATCCAAGAGATGCAGGGAACGTTCAACATACATAAATTGATAAATGTAATCCACTATATAAACAAACTGAAAGACAAAAACCACAAGATCATTGTATTAGATTCAGAAAAGGACTTAGAAAAAAGTTCCTTTTGTAATAAAAGTCCTGGAAACATTAGGGATACAGGGACATATCTCAACATAATAAAGGCAATTTGCAGTAAGTCCGTAGCCAGCATCATCGTAAATGGAGAGAAACTCAAAGCAATTCCGTTAAAATCAGGAATATGAAAAGGTTTTCCAAATTTTCCATACCTAGTCAGTATATTACTTGAAGTCTTAGCTAGAACAATATGGCAAGTAAAGGAGAACAAGGAAATACACATTTGAAAATAAGAAGTCAAAGTATATTTACTTGCTGATGATATTATTGTATATATAAGTGACCCTAAAAATTCCACCACAAACCTACAGGTGATAAATCCTCTCAACAAAGTAGATGAATACAGTGTTATCTCACAGAAATCAGTAGCCCCCCTAAATACAAATCACAAATGGACTGATAAATGAATCTGGGAAACAGCACATTTTATGATAGCACTAAAAATAGAAAATACCTTGGGGTAACTCTAACTAAGAAAGTGAAAGATTATATTATTAAAACTTTTTAAGACATTGAAGAAGATACCACAAGATGGAAAGATCTCACATGGTCATGGATCTCCAGCATTAATATAGTAAAAATGGCTATCTATCAAAAGCAATCTACATATGCAATGTAATCCCCATCAAAATTACATAGTCTTCACAGATCTTTAAAGAACATTTTTCAGTTTCATAAGAAAATATCAATAACTGAGAATAACTAAAACAATCCCAAATAATAAAAGAATTACAGCACAACTATCCCCAATATCAAGTTTTACTACATAGATGTAGTGTTTAAACAGCATGATATTGGGACAAAAAATGATGTTAATCACTCGAATCAAATCAAGATACAGCCATAAATCCATACTCTTATGAACACCTGATTTTTTATTTAAAAGGCCAGAAATACACACTGGAAAAAGACAGCTTCTTCAACAAGATGTTGCTGATGAAACTGGGTAGCTGAATGTGGAAGAATCCAAATAAGTCCATATTTATCATTATGTATATAAGTCAACTCCAAATGAATCCAAGACTTCAACTGAAACCAAAATATACTGGAGCTGATAGAAGAGAAAGTAGGAGATAGCCTTGAACTCATTGACACAGGAAAATAATTTCTGATAAAAAATTAATAAATGAGATAAAAAATTAATAAATGACACCTCATGAAACTGAACAGCTTTTACACGGCAAAGTACATCATCATTGGGACAATGTGATGTCCTACTTAACGGGAAAGATTTTTACCAACTATACACTCTGTATAGGACTAATATCCCACAAACATATAAAAATTTTAAAAAAGCCTTGATATAAACAGAAGAAATAATCCAGTTAATGAAAAGGGTACTGATCTGAACAGAGAATTCTCAAAAACAAAACTCAAATAGCTGAGAAATACTTAAAGAAATGTTCAATGTCCTTAGTTATTAGGGAAATGAAAATTAAAACTGCTTTGAGAGTTCATCTTACACCTTTCAGAATGGCTAAATCAATAAAATGAACTGTAGGTCATGCTGGCAAAGATGTGGAATAAAGGGATCACTTGTCCATTGCTAGTGGGACTGCAAACTTTTCCAGTCACTATGGAAATCAGTGTGGCAGTTCCTCATGAAGTGGGGAATCAATATACCTCAAGATCCATTTATACCACTCTTAGACACATACACAAAGGACATTTAATCCTACTGCAGAGATACTCACTCAACCATGTTCATTTCTGCTCTGTTCATAATATCCAAGAATTGAAAACAAGCTACATGTCCCTCACCAGATGAATGTACAAAGAAAATGTGGTACTGTTGCTGGTTTTCCAGCTGGGGTCTCACCATCTCTGATCCCAGTGGAAGGGGGTGAGTAGATGAAGAGTCAATGACACAGACTCCATGAGTTTGCAAGCAATCTCGTTTATTAAACAAAGGGTTGAGGTATTTATGTGTAGGGTGTTTGGTAGGCTTTTGCTCCTAGCTGTTATGGTGTTTCTTGGTTGGCTCTGGGTCTTACATTGGCAGCTGTCATCTTGGGGCTCCAGTTTCACATTCCTTTGGGTCAAGACACTATTGCTCATGTCACAGCTCATTGTCTGCTTACCTTAACCACCTCATATCACCCTTTAAATTTTATTTTGTGGCTGCTAGTGGGAATTGGAGTTCTTTGCTCTAATCTTGTTGTCCCCAGCTCAGGGAATGCCTAGCATTTGGATTGTGCCTGTATTAGGTTGACCTGCCTGACAGGCTCTTACCCATCCTTGACTACCAGCCCTGTAAGGGTGGGTTCCTGGAGAGCACCTAGGATGTGGAGATCGTTAGACAAAGGCATCAGACAGAGGCATCATGAATTTCCATGAACCAGGCTTTTATTACTTCCTTAGGGGGGTTGACAATCAGGGCATTCCAGAGCTATTAGCAGATGCAGGGTCATTTTATTGACACAGCACTGCCAGGAAAAATGCTGTAGGAAACACTTAAACAACAGAATTATTAAGAATACCATTTCCCCCTATCATTCCCCATGCTATAATGTTTGAAGGGTCAAGGATTGATTTTATGTGATCCCAAATTTGAGCAAAGAATGTTGTAGTCACCTCTGGTGGTTTCACATGTGTGGAGTTCAGCCTTAAGATTTTATTATAGAGTTGGACCATGAAATTTAAGAACTCTTTGTTCCATGTTCCCAATATGATTTTCCTTAATTGACTTCTAACTTGTGTTATATTCGAGACCAGGTAAGGGGTTAAACAAAAGGAAGAGAATTAGGGAGCAGAGTTTCCTCTTACCAGCCATCTTAATGTCTGGGTTTCTTCATCCAATAAATCTATTTGTTATTGTAAATTAAGTATAACATAATGAAAATGGGCATTAATTAGCTCTTGAGCACTTAATGCTCAGGCTGATTCTTCTATGGCCATATTAAGGGTAGAGGCAGTGGCCCCTGTTGGGATCAGGGAGGCTATGGCCATTGCCCCACTTGCCACAGCAAGCAGAATAGCAGCCATTAAACCTGCCATTATTCCAAAGTCTCTTTTTATTCTAGTCTACTCTATCAATTTCACTCTATGATAATGTGTCACATTATTTAGTGGTATCCAAATGAAAGCAGGAATATGTACCAAAACTGCATGAAGGGCCTTGTTTGCATTACAGCAGGCACCGAGCCAGCATATTGTCTTGGTGCAATTCAGCTTGTGCTGTAAAGAATTGGGTAATATAAAGAAAAATGGGGGTTTTACACAGATTGGGTATCCTTGAAGTTAAAATTCTTTTGTTGTTTAATAGAAATGGAGGACTCAAATGATTCATTAGCAGTAAAGAATCCACTAAAATAACCTCCTCCCCTTAAAAATAGGAATGCTCTCATATCAAAGCAAGTGTTGGGTCCACATAGTGGCCAATTGCCAAACATAGGCCTAATGGCCAGCACTGGAGAGTGGTAAGGGAAATTAAAGGGGCCCAGTGAGTCATTGGCCCATGGTACTCAGAGTCAGATTCATAGGTCCTTCTTTCCTTTCACTTTGTAGGGAAAGGAGGCAGAGGGACAAAAGTCCCAATTGATTGGCAGCTCAGTATCAGTGGTTTAATCTTGCATTTTCTGACAAAAGGTGGTCAAGAGGCTGTTTAGCAACATGTGTGTGCTTTGCACATGAACTTTTTTCATTTTTCTTTGTTAATAAATTTTATACTCACTCTACATACCACCCACAGATCCCACCTCCTCCCTTTCCCCACCCCCAGCCCTCTCTCCCAAGCCACCCCACATCTCCACATCCCCCAAATCAAGGTCTCCCATGTGGAATCAGCAGAGCCCAGCACACTGAGCCTAGGCATGTCCAAGCTCCTTCCCACTGTACCAAGGCTGCACAAGGCATCACACCACAGATACCAGATTCCCAAAAGCCTACCCACACACCAGGGACAGATCTTGATCCCCTTACCTTGGTGCCCCCCAAACAGTTCGAGCCAAACAACCATCTTCCATATGCAGTGGACCTAGTCCAGTCCCATGGGGACTTCACTAGTCTACAGTTCATGGGCTTCCACTAGTGTGGCCAGTCATCTCTGCACGTCTTCCCATCATGATCTTGACATCCCGTGCTTGCAAAACCCCTCTTCTCTCTCATTGATTGTATTCCCGGAAAGCCTGGTGCTTGGCCGTGGATCTCTGCATCTGCCTCCATCAGTCACTGGACAAAGGCTCTATGATGACTGTTAGGTTATTCACTAGACCGGTCACCAGAATAGACCAGTTCAGGCACCCTCTGGACTACTGCCAGAAATCCAAGGTAGGGTCATCCTTGTGGATTCCTGAGAGCCTCCCCAGCACCCTGCCTCTTCCTACTCCCATAATGTCCTCATCTATTATGGTATCTCCCTCCTTGTCCTCCCACTCTGTCTCTGTTTCAGCTTGACCCTCCCATTTCCCTATGTTCTCATCGCCCACTCCTCACCCTCTGCCTCCCCCCAACACCCAGTCTGCTCATGTAGATCTCATCCAATTCTCCTTTGCTGGGCAATTCATGTGTCCCTCCTAGGGTCTTTTCCTATTAGCTAGCCTCTCTGGAGCTGTGGGTTGTAGTCTGGCCATCCCTTCCCTCACATCTAGTATCCACTTATGAGTGAGTACATACTCTGTTTGTCCTTCTGAGTCTGGGTTACCTCACTCAGGATGATATTTTCTACTTCCATCCATTTGTCTGCAAATTTCAAGAGACCATTATTTTTTACTGCTGAGTAGGACTCCATTATGTATATGGGCCACATTTTCTTTATCCATTCTTCAGTTGAGGGGCAACTAGGTTGTTTCCAGGTTCTTGCTATTATGAATAATGCTGATAAGAACATAGCTGAGCATGTGTTCTTGTGGTAAGATTGAGCAATCATTGGGTATATGCCCAAGAGTGGTATAGCCAGGTCTTGAGGAAGACTTATTCCCAATTTTCTGAGAAACTGCCATACTGATTTCCAGAGTGGCTGTACAAGTTTGCATTCCCACCAACAGTGTTCCTCTTGCTCCACATCCTCTCCAACATAAGCTGTCTTCAGTGTTTTTGATCTTAGCCATTCTGACAGGTATAAGAGTTGTTTTGATTTGTATTTCCCTGATGACTAAGGATGTTGAGTAATTCCTTAAATGTCTTTCAGCCATTTGAGTTTCCTCTGTTGAGAATTTTCTGTTTAGTTCTATAGCCCATTTCTTAATTGGACTGTTGGGGATTTTGATGTCTAATTTCTTGAGTTCCTTATATATTCTGGATATCAATCTTCTGTCAGATGTGGGGTTGGTGAAGACCTTTTCCCATTCTGTAGGCTGTCGCTTTGCCTTGTTGACCATATCCTTTGCTCTACAAAAGCTTCTCAACTTCAAGTGGTCACATTGATTGATTGTTTCTTTCAGCATCTGTGCTACTGGTGTCAATCTCCCCCAAGATCTAGCTATGCCACTCTTGGGCATATACCCAAGGAATGCTCAATCATACCATAAGGGCACTTGCTCAGCTATGTTCATATCAACATTGTTTGTAATAGCCAAAACCTGGAAACAACCTATATGCCCTTCAACTGAAGAATGGATAAACAAAATGTGGTATATATACACAATGAAATACTACTCAGCAGAGAAAAACAATGACATCATGAGGTTTGCAGGCAAATGGATGGATCTAGAAAAAGTCATCCTGAGTGAGGTAACCCAGACTCAGAAAGACAAACATGGTATGTACTCACTCATAGGAGGATACTAGATGTGGAACGAGGATGACTGGACTGCTACTCACAACACCAGGGAGGCTACCTGGAAAACAGGACCCCAAGAAAGTCATGGGGATCGCCCAATGATGGACAAATGGATGAGATCTACATGAACAGCCTGGACATGAGTGGGGGTAATGAAGGGCAAGGATTTAGGGAAAGAGAGCTTGGGGGAGCGGGAGATCCCAGCTGGATCAACAACAGAGAGGGAGAACAAGAAATAGGAGACCATGGTAAATGAAGACCACCTGAGAATAGAAAGAAGCAAAGTGCTAGAGAGGCCCATAGAAATCCACAAAGATGCCCCCACAATAGACTACTGGCAATGGTCGAGAGACAGCCAGAACTGACATACTCTGGTGATAGGATGGCCAAACACCCTAACTGTCGTGCTAGAAACCCCATCCAATGACTGGGGGAACTGGATGCAGAGATCAATGGCTAGGCCCCGGGTGGAGCCCCAGGAGTCCAATTGGCGAGAAAGAGGAGGGTTTATATGAGCAAGAATTGTTGAGACCAAGGTTGGATAAAGCACAGGGACAAATAGCCAAACGAATGGAAACACATGAACTATGAACCAATGGCTGAGGGGCCCCCAACTGGATCAGGCCCTCTGAATAGGTGAGGCAGTTGATTGGCTTGATCTGTTCGGGAGGCATCCAGGCAGTGGGACCGGGTCCTGTGCTCAGTGCATGAGTTAGCTGTTTGAAACCTAGGGCTTATGCAGGGACGCTTAGCTCAGCCTGGGAGGAGGGGACTGGACCTGCCTGGACTGAGTCTACCATGTTGATCTCAATCCTTGCGGGAGGCTTTGCCCTGGAGGAGGTGAGAATGGGGGGTAGGCTTGGGGGAAAGGGAGGGGGGACGGGGGAGAACAAGGGAATCCATGGCTGATATGTAGAATTAAATTATATTGTAAAATAAAATAACATAAAATTTAAAAAAGCAATAAGATGGAACAAAAAAATAAAAGTCAGCTTGTTAGCGAAAAAAATAAATCTTTATAAAAGAAAAAAAAAGAATGAAAAGATAGGGAGAGGTGGATCTCTGCCTCTGCCTCCCAAGTGCTAGGATTAAAGGTGTGTGTTACCACTTCCTGACCTCTATGGCTAGCTCTGTCCTCTGATTTCAGGCAAGTTTTCATTGATATGCAATATATCCCTACATATGATCTTGTAGAGTTAGAGCCAGAATGCACAGGGCCTGCCTAGGACTGTACCAGATTGAGTTCTAGAGCTAAAAGAAGAGGACATATGCCCCTATTCCTAATCCAGAAGCAATCTCCAATTGATAGCTTTTTGCACATGAATTTTTTTCTCCAATGGCATCTCACTGGGGAAAGAACCTACTCTTAAGAGTAGGCTTCATGTTCAGCACTACATGAGCAGAAAAACCAACTCAACATCACCTTTGGAGGTTCCTTGCCTCCTAATGTCATGTCAGGGATTTTTCTTTTGTTCTTGCTTTTTTTACAATTTTATCTTTTTATTTTTTCCTCCACCCTTTTTCAACCCTACAGGTCCTTAGAATATGTATTATGTCTTATTGTTTTCTGTTTTTATAGGATTCCTGAGTGTGCTAAAGGGTTGGTCTCTGCATTTGTATCCGTTTCTTGTGTCTTTCCTTGAGCTCTTTTCTTTCTGTTTGTATTTTACTATTCTTATGTTTTTGTTTTGTTTTATTACATTTTACTTTATTTTATTATTGTTCCTTAGGAGATGGTTTGTTTTCTACTGAGGGATAGAAAAGGGAAGAATCAAGATGGAAGTATAGGTGGGAAAGAATAGTGGGAGGGGAGCCTATAATCAGAATATATTATATGAAAAAATATTTTAATGAAAGAAGAGAGAAATAAAAAATGGAAAGAGACAGAAGGAGAGAGAGAGAGAGAGAGAGAGAGAGAGAGAGAGAGAGAGAGAGAGAGAGAGAGAGAGAGACTATGAGAATGTCCCTCAAGGGACATTGCCACCTATTGTAAAATGTATAATGAATTTGCAGTTGTAGGTATTATAGTTACATCATATTAGGTATAATTATGGCCAGTTTATTGTTTTCAACTGGTAATTAAGCATTGTATAAAGAGATTGGATTGTGTGTCAAGCTGACAAGGAGTTGACTTGTAGTGGCTATTCTTCGTTGTCAACTTGAGTAGTCTGGGATTAATTGAAACTAAAGAAGTTGGTGTGGTGGTTTGAAAGAAATTGGCCCCTGTAGGCTCATAGGGAGTGGCACTATTAGGAGGTGAGGTCTTCTTGGAGCAGGCATGGCTTTGGTGGAGGAAGTGTGTCACTAGAGGTGGGCTTTAAGGTCTTATATGCTCAAGCTAGGCCCAGTGTGGCACTGTTTCTTCCTGCTGCCCACTGATTCAGATATATAACTCTTAGTTCCTTCTCAATCACTATGTTTGCCTTCATGCCACCATGCTTCCCACCATAACAATAATGAACTAAATCTCTGAATTTGTAAACCAACCCAAACTAAATGTTTTCCTTCATAAGAGTTGCCATGATCATGATGTCTGTTCACAGCAACAGAAACCCTAACTAAGAGAGAGGTTAGTACCAGAGACTAGGGTATTTCTGTGATTGGTCTGATCATGATTTTTTGTTTGGAGAAATGTGGAATTTGGGACCTTGGATTAGAAAAGCAGTTAAATGCTTTAAGTGAGAATTAATGGGACATACTAGTAGGAACACAGAACACAGTGGTTCTAAGGGTGATTTGAATTATGAAGGCCTGGCTCAATAAGTTTCAGAGGAGAAGAATATTTGTGTGTGTCCTAGAGACCATTCTTGTTATCTTCTGGCAAAGAATGCATGCTTTCTACCCTTGTCCAAAATGTATGCTTAAGGCTAAATTTAAGAGTCATGGATTAACAGCTTTGACAGAGAAAATTTAAGACAGCTTAGTATTGATTGTGTTGCTGGGATAGTGAAGGCCATACTTAAAAAGATCTGTAATGAAGAGGAGCAGGATGAGCAAAGAAAAATACAAAATGTACAGATTGAGGAGAAAAGGGGCACTAGGAAGTGGAATGAAGCTAATTCCTATGTTCAAAGAGATAAAGAAATAAAGCCTGATGTTAAATGGAATAAAAGGACTGGTAACAAGATCTCCTCAGCTAAATTTCCAATTTGTAAAAAGGAATTAGAGAAAAGCTCAAAGCCTGGAGTGGTGTTGCATGCCTTTAATCCCAGCACTCCAGAGTCAGAAGCAGGTAGTTATCTGAGTTCAAGGCCAGCCTGATCTGCAGAACAAGTTTCTGGACAACCAAGCTTAGGCAGTGAAATAAACCACTGAAAACAGAAAGCTGATGAATGTAATTGAAAGAGGGGGTCATGTGGCAGCAGTAAGTAGAACTTGGCAGCTTTAGCTATGTGGTTCTGGCTTTAGAGTAAACAGAAAGTAGAATGGGGTTATGGAATTTCCCTTTGTGACTAAGGAAAGACACTGTGTTAGAGATGTCCCTGAATGGAGGCCTAGCCATTTTTTTAAACTGTGAAGTTGAGGCCATTATTGCCTTGGAGACCCCAAATATTGCAGATGCCAGAATTGTGAGACACCTGTAGAGGAGAGATGCTAATAGGGAATAGAAGCATCCCAAGAGAAAGAAGGGTGTTGCAGACCACAATGCTGAAAGGAGTTGGATATCTGAAGAGTACTTTGGCATCAGACATGGAGACTCAGAGTTTGGAGTTTGCCCAGCTATTTTTAGGTCTTGCTTTGATCCAGTATTTCCTCACTATGTTCCCTTTCTTCCCTTTTGGAATGGTAATGTATATCCTGTGCCATTGTATGTTGGAAATTTTGTCATGAGATTCAGAAAAGACTTTGGACTTTGGATTTTTACAGGGGTTGAGGCTTTTATAGACTATGAGGACTTTTGAAGTTGGACTTAATACATTTACGCATTTTGATATGGCTTCAAGCCTATCAGAGCAGGGGAGGGGAATATGGTGGTTTGAAAGAAAATGGCTCTCACAGACTCAGAGAGTGACACTTTAAGGAGATGTGGCCTTTTTTGTAGTAGGTACGGCTTTTTTTCAGTAAGCGTGTCACTGGTGGTGGGCTTTGTGTTCTTATATACTTAAGCTAGGCCCAGGGTTGCAGTGTCTCCTCCTGCTTCCTGTGGATGCAGATGTAAAACTCTCAGCTCCTTCTCCAGCACCATATCTGTCTGCATAACACCATGCTTCCTGCCATGATGATAATGAACTATACCTCTGAAATTTAAGCCCTTCCCAATTAAACATTTTACTTTATCAAAGTTGCCATGGTCATTATGTCTCTTCACAGTGATAGAAACCATAACTAAGACAGTTAGGTATATCTGTGGGGGTTTTGTTATTGATCTAATTATTTGAAGTTGGAAGACCCACCATAAATTCTGATATTTGAATGTAGAAAGTGTAAGGATTCTGTCTTTAATTACATCATCAGCCTGCGCCGGCATCCCAGCCGAAAAAGCAGGTGGGCCCTCTATGCATCCCTCTTCTTCTCTTTCTGCTCTTTCCTTCCATCTGTCTTCTTTCTCTCTCCCTCTCTCTCTCCCCCCTCTCCCAATAAAGCTCTAAAAAGGTAACCATGGCTTATGATTCTTCTGACCAGCACTCTCCTCTGCTGGCATGGCCACTACCAGCGGCGGCCAGCCATGAGCAGGGCACCAATTTAACCAACATTGGTACCGTTCAGACTTGGATACATCACCAAGCACCAAGGACCTGCTGTGACCGCTTCTGCCTTCTGCCTCCTCCCCCATCCAGTGAGACTGAAAGACCACGCTGCCATTGCCACAGTGAGTCTGCCATTCTCATGGCTGTAGTCTGAGCTATATTCTTTGCGACTGACACCCCGGGGGTTGTCCTTGGGCTGTGCTGGCAAGGGCAGGCATATTTTTGCTCCTGATGAGGGGGTAAATGGTGTCTAGGGTTCAACTGCGGACCAACTGCAGTGCAGCCACAGCCCTCACCTTCCCTTGATGAATGGTGACTTGAGCTGATTCATAGATCTTTCTCCACTCTCGGGGATGCCCGAGATTGTAGTCTGATCCCGGTTTGTTATTTTAATTTTTTTTATTTTTCTCTCAGCTACAGCCATGAGACAAAGGGGCAGATACATTTGCCACCTACATTGGTGGATAGGGGTGGGCACCGGTAAACCTGGCCACATAACAGAGTCACGGGAACTTCTGCCAGCGAACGGGCAAGTAAGAGTTACTTTATCTCCAAGCTTTCTGCTAAAGCTCTAAACCCTACTCCCTCCCCACTTCTGTGTCTGCCACGTGCAACCTTTTCTGTCTGACTTCTGCCGGCAGTGGGCAGGCTCAAATGGGCAGGCTTGGGTGGTTTCTACAACTCACCCTAACTCACCTTAACTCCACCCACTCATTCTTAAACTGCCTTGAGAAGCACAGATGGGTCTGGAAGTGGCTAAGATCCATACAAATAAGTTTACAGTAGTCAGGATGGCTCTTAAGCCAAAAATCAGCTTATAGCCTCAGACAAGTCTTCCAAAAGGATTGGTTTATAGTCTGCCTACTGACAGATCATCCAAAAGCTGTCCTTAAGCTACCAATCACCAGGGAAAAAAATTCAGGACATGGAGTAAAATCTGTTTCTTGTTCCCCAGACCTCCCGACTAAAACTTAAGCATCTGGAGAGTACGACTTCTGACCCCACAGGCAAAAGAGTCACCTGTGGCATTTAAGGTGTGCCAGGGAAGAGATAAAAGCCCTAAAACAAAATTGCCAAGTGTTGGCACTCACTGACTCCCAAAATCTTTTGAATCCCTGTTTTAAGTGAGGAAAAGGACACGGGCTAGTGAATGCCCTGCCAGGCCATCAACAGCCTTGTTAAAAGTGCTGCCTAGAAAGACAAAGAGTCAGCTGACTGCCCCCAGGCACCAAGATGCATGGGTACATGAAGCTAAGACCTCCAACACACTTAGGCTTGGCCACAGACATGGCAGGGAACCCAGAACGCAGCAGGGAAGCGATCTGTTTCTTTACTTCTGGACACCAGAGCCACTGACTCAGTCCTGGAAGTTTTGGGATGCCACCTCTCCTTTACTACCAGGTACAGAGGACAGCCTTACCACCTCACCAGATTTAATTGCACTTTCCAAGTTACTTAATGAAAAAAGATTTCCACCTAAAATAAGAGCTCCAGATCCACTGCCCGTGTTTCTCACGTGCATACAGACAGGTCCCTGATATTTGCTTTGTCCCTAATTCCAAAAAAAAAAAAAATAAATTCTCATGCACCACAAGCTTTTCTCTTCCCAGTTCCCTGTTTTAACTCACTGTTCAGCTAATGGTACAGGACCACCACAGAACGGGGTCCAGAGATCATCAACATCTTGTCAAACAGAAAATTCCCAGCCACAGCCAAGAGCGATACATGTCTCCAGAGCAAATGGATGACAGACAGCATCCCACAATGCCTGTCTACCTCAGAAGACTCCTCCAAGAACCAACTGACGTCCAATTGTCAGCTGGAAGTAGTTTTTGAGAGGAATGGTGCCCCTATTCCCATCTACCTGCTTTTTTATAATAAGCGAAAGTCTGGGATGTAAGGATTCTGTCCTTATTTACGTTATCAGCCTGCGATTGCATCCCAGCCTAAAAAGTGGGTGGACCTTCTGTGCATCCCTCTTTTTCCTTTCCACTCCTTCCTTCCGTCTGTCCTCTCTCTCCCTCCATCTCTCTCTCTCTCTCTCTCCCTCTCTCTCTCCTTCCCTCTCCCAATAAAGCTCTAAAAAGGTAACCATGGATGTGATTCTTCCAATCAGCACTCTCCTTTGCCAGCATGGCTGCCATGGGTGGCAGCCAGCCATGAGCAGCACGCCATTTAACCAACAGAAAGATCTACTTTAAACCTGGACCACACTTTCTCATGGCATCTTATTTGTGTGCCATTTCTCTTCAATCACTGGTATTAGAGTCTCCACTTTTGGGATTGTGACACATACTAAAGACCAACTGAATTCATCCTCATGGATTGAACAACTACTGGTTTCTGTAGTGTTCTGTTGGGACAAATCCATTGTTGGATAGCTACACTAACAAATACATTTTACACACACACACACACACACACACACACACACACACACACAAACACACACACACACACACAAACTGAATAATACAGTGATTCTAGATATTTCTGAGAGAGTCAAGGTGGTACTGACAGCCTCTGACAAGCATATCAGGCTCATGTATGCACAATCTGTGGGTACAAGGCTAGGCATGGGAGTGTTGACTGAGCAGGCCAGCACATTTTAGTGGCTCACCAGTGAAAGATGGTTCAGGTGTTATGTGACAGGAGCTGTGCATGCTACAGTGATGGTGATGCTGGAAAGTGAGATTCAGCAAGGCTATTCTAGCAAAGCATGTGCACAGTCTGCCTGTTGAGACTTAGTATTTGGAATGTGAAGATGGCACAGGCATGAGTGGTTCTGAGCAATTCACAGGTGAAAGCTTGTACACTTACTATGTGACCAGAGCTGGCCTGGTAGTGTGGGGATTCTGCTGGTGGGCAAGGTTCTAAAGCACTCACAAGGCAAAGCTGGTACACTGTTTGTACATCTGGAGCTATGCCTGGGAGGGTACAGACAGTGGGTATGGGCTTCATTGTGGGGTACTCACCTGAGAAAGACAGTTCAGGAATTGCTTGGAGCTAGTTGGGGAATAAACTATAAGGATAAGTCTGTAGGTGAGCTTCTGGCAAGAGTCATCAAGAAACCAGTGTGTGATTCACAGATAGGCCAAGAAATGTACAGTTGATATAGGTGGTAGAACCCAACAAGGAATGCAAGTGCATGAGCTGTTTGAACTTACCTAGGACTGAGAGTGTGAGGATGGTCCATATGAGCTTGGGTCTGTAGGAATTGACAGAAATCTAGGCCAGATGCTGAGAAGCTGGAACTAGTCTCATGATTTTTGGTCATGCTATGAAGTATGGTTCTCAGAAATTCTACCTGAAACCAGTGATCACTCAATTTATCCACAGCTAGGTCTTGGAGTAGTTATTTGGCATATACGGGCTCTTTATGGGGAGACTTGCCAGGAACAACCAGTACAGGATTTGCATGCCTAGAGCTAAGCCTGGGTGGGGGGTTAGAATGGTGTTGGCAAGCCAGGTTCTGGACAGGTTCTAGGGAGCCTATGAGCCAAAACAAGTGGGTATATTTCACATATGGAACCAAGCTTGCAAATGTAGAAATAACTCAGATGGTCTTGAGTCTGAGGGAACACACCAGGAAAATCCAATTTCAGAGCTGCACGAACAAAGCTATACTTGGTACATTGGAGGTGATGCTAGCAGATGACGTTATGTGGAGAATACTTAGACAAAGAAGTGTGATCATGGTATTGACTGCTAGATCTCGGAATGTGGAGATGGCATAGGCAGTCTTGTGTCTAGTGAAATCTAACTAGGGAAGACTAATCAAGGAAATCTTATGCAGGATCCATGTGATCAGAGCTCTTTCTGGAAGTAGGGACAGTATTGGAATTTGAGGTTCATTGGAACTCACTAGGTACATTATATATACTGAAACATATCCAGAGCCTGGTGTGAGATCTAGAGATGTCACAGGATGACATTGTTCTGGAGTTTTCAGCAGGGAAATCAAGCCTAAAAACTGTTTAATCAGTGTTAGGACAGAGAGTATAAGTTTGTTACTGGGTTCTGAATTTCTCAAGAAGTTCATCAAAAAACCAGTGAAATATCTATGCACCCAGAGCAGGATCTTGGAGTGTGGCAATGGGGCAGGCATGCTTTGTTTTGGGGAAACTCATGAGAATTCATCTCAGGACCTGCATCCTTGGAAATAGGCTTAGGAATGCCAGGATGGCATAGGCAGGAGATGTTCTTGGAACTCACCAGACAAACTCTGTGCATGAGCTTCACACATCTGGAGCTAGTCCTGGGAGTGTGGAGATAGAATATACAGAACTGGTGATGGGGGAACTCTTCTTAGGAACCTAGTGCTGGAACTCTGTAACCAGAGCTAATATATAGGGCATACACAGATGGTGTTGGCAGGGTGGGAGGGGTACTGCTGATTATCACCAAGAAAACAATTACAATATCTGGGCTTCTAGACCTAGCCTTGGAGTGTGGACACAGCTCTGACTGGAAATGTATTTAATATCATTAATTAAAGCCCGTGTGTCCTGTATACCTACAGAGGCATGTTTGGGGTAGTGGAGATAGCACACTACAGTGATATTTTATTTGTACTGAAATGTGATTTTATTTGTATGTTAATAAAGTTGCCTGGGGGTCAGAGCTAATATCAAGCCATAGCAGAACAGAGTGTTCGTGGCACATGACTTTAATCCTAGCACTTGGTAGACAGAACTAGGTAGATCTCTGTGTGTTCAAGAATACAGCCAGCATTGGAGACACATGCCTTTAATCTCAATACCAACCATAGAAGACCTGGAGGTCTATACAGACAGGCAGTGATGAGGCAGTCATGTGGTTGGTTTTACAACCAATGAGAAGGTAGAACAGAAAGTTTATATAAAGACAAACAGACAGGAAGTAGGTCTCTTTCAGAGAGGTCTCATGGCTGAAGAGGCTAGCTGCAGCAGACGGGTAAGGCTCTTAGCTCTGATCTCTTGGCTTTCCTCTTTGCATTGGTTCTGTGTTTCTTATTTAATAAGACAGTTGGTTACATCTACATTTGGCGCCCAATGTGACAAGAATCCATTAAAAACCACTTGGCTTGGCTTGGCGGCAGGTCCGGTTTCCTGCCTGGGCGGCCCAGCTCCCTAGCTCGGGCCCATGTCGGCTTGGTCTCAGACTGGCTACTGTAGTAGCCCTAAGCAGTTACATGCAGCTGGAGCTACTTGCTTAAAGCTGGTGCTACAAATAACTCAGGCCTTTCCTGCCGAACAGGGCCCCTGCCTGTAAAGCCAATGCATGTGGTCGGAGCTTAAGGAAGCCTGAGCCCAGGCTTGACTCAGCTCAAGCGGGAACACGTGGCTGATTTAAGCTTTTAGCCAAAACTTGTGGCTACGCTTTCTTGCTATCTCTCTCTCTCTCTCTCTCTCTCTCTCTCTCTCTCTCTCTCTGTCTCTGTCTCTGTCTCTCTCTCTCTCTCTCTGGATTCACACCTCAGACACTAGGTGGCTGTTTTGAAATTCCCTTGGATTTCTACTGTTCTACGTGGACTTGGTAAGTCAATTAACATATCAGATATTTTAAAGGAAATTACTTAAAAGAGAATTTTTTCCACATTAAAAAAAATGGGTTTTATATGTACATTGGAAGAAAATTTGGTTTGTATGAAATTTTAGGCAGTCTGACAATGGAACAAATATATGAGAAGATTAATGTTGATCCAATTATGCAGTTTATTACTTTTCTTATCCTCATTTTACTATTTATAAAGATAGTCAATTTAAGTGCCAGGATAACAGTTTTAGAAAAATCTGTTAAACCTATAAAAATGAATTATAGAGAAATTCAAATTCAGACAGAAGAAATTAAAGTGAAGTTGTTGCAAAATTGGATCGTAATTTTACAGAAAGAAAGCCTATTTTCACACAATCACCCTTAATTTATCTGGTAGCCGTATAGCAGCTACCTGGTGAAGAGAATGGGCAAAATACTTGGATTCCAATGTTAGACTTATGAAGATTTAAGGAGGTCTTATGGCATGCATTCCCCATATGTAAAGCAAATGTTAGACACCTGGTCAACTTGTAATAGGATTCTACCACAGGACTGGTGGGAGCTGGCACAGGCTTTTCTTGAACCTGGACAAAAGCTCCAGTGGAAAATGTGGTTCAAAAAAAATGCTAAAAATATAGAAAAACAATGGAGGGATGAAGGAATACAAGTCTGCCAGGATCAGCTTATTGGAGAAGGCCAATATGCTTCAGTACAAACACAATGTTTATATGATGTCCAAACCCTAATTCTATGTCAAACGGCAGCCTTGAATGCATGGGACAGAGTTGAGGAAACAGGAAAAAAACTGAGTCATTTACAAAGGTTATACAGGGCCCAAAAGAATCTTTCACAGATTTCTTACAAAGATTGACTTCAGCAGTAAAGAGAATGGTCCCAGATTTAGAAGCTGGTCAGATAATAATTGAATCTTTGGCCTTTGAGAATGTGAATGCAGCATTCAAAGGAATAATCAGACCATTAAAGGCAAGATCTACACGTTTGGAAGATTGGATTAGAGACATGGTTAATGTTGAGGCTCATGAGCATGATGATATGTGGGTAGGAGAAACAATTTCAAAAGGTTTGAGGAATGTTAGATGTTTTAGATGTGGAAAGCTAAGACATTTGAAAAGGGACTGTAAACAGGTCATTCCGAGAAACAATGTTTCTTCAAGGAACAATGGCAACAGAATGCCCTTTCCTTCTGTAGTATGCAGAAGGTGTGGTAAGGGAAAACACTGGACCAAAGAATGTAGATCAACAAGAGGTAATCCTTTGCCTTGGTCTTCAGGAAACTCCCAAAGGGGACTCAGGCAGGCTCCCACAGCAAATCCAGTTCAAACCTTTCCTGCAAATGTAGAGGAAACCCATACTCAGAGCAATTAAATAACGAAATGCCTATTGGAATAAATCATGCTGGTCGGAATGATGAATCAGAGAGAATAGAAAATTCAGGGAAAAACATAAAGAAAATTTTTTGGCAAACTTATATTAATGAACAAAGAACAAAATTAACAATAAAAATAAATGGTGTTTTGTTGTCTGGTCTGGTAGACATAGGTGCAGACGTTACCATAATTGCACCAGAATTTTGGCCTGCAACTTGGCCTCTGCAGGAGGTAAACATTCAACTGTTAGGAATTGGGACATTACCTTGAGTGAAACAGAGTGCAAGATGGCTCAAATGTATAGGTCCAGAAGGACAGAGAGGAAAATTAAAACCATATGTGGCTAACATAGCTATGAACCTGTGGGGTTGAGACCTGTTGCAACAATGGAATACTCAGATTAACATTCCTCCAATCTCAGAAACAAATCATAACCTAGTGCATGTTTCTGAGAGAAATATTAGAAGGCATTATTCTGAGTGGTCACCAGCCATCCATATTATACAAGAACAGGGCACAAGGACTGGTGATCTTCCAAAAACACCAACAGCTCTACCTTTAAAATGGTTAACAGACAAGCCTGTATGGGTCCAGCAATGGCCTTTAACAACAGAGAAACTCCAGGCTTTAGAAGAGCTGGTAGAAGAACAGTTAAATGCTCAGCATATTGAGGAATCAACCAGCCCTTGGAATTCTCCTGTACTTGTTATTAAAAAGAAATCTGGTAAATGGAGAATGGTAACAGACCTTAGAGCAATTAACAAAGTAATTCAACCAATGGGCTCTCTACAATCTGGAATTTCTTTGCCTACTCTGTTACCAAATGGATGGCCTCTCATAGTTATTGATTTAAAAGACTGTTTCCTTTCAATACCCTTACAAGAAAAAGACAGAGAAAGATTTGCTTTCATAGTGCCTACTTATAATAATTCTCAACTGGTTAAAAGATTTCAGTGGAGGGTCTTCCCACAGGGAATGTTGAATAGCCCAACTCTGTGCCAATATTTTGTACAACAACCATTGGAAGTGATATGTAAAAAATTTCCTAAATCTATAACTTATCATTTGCTAGCTGACTCAAATGCAGATACTTTAGAAAGAATGTTTTAAGAAGTAAAGAAAATTTTGCCTTGCTGGGGATTACAAATTACTCCTGAAAAGATACAAAGAGGAAATTCTATTAATTATTTAGGATATAAAATAGAGCTGCAAAATTAGACCCCAAAAGGTGCAAATTAGGAGAGATAGACTTAATGACTTTTGAAGATTATTTGGAGACATTTCTCATCTATGAACTATTGTTGGGGTAAAAAATGATGAACTGAATAATTTGTTCAAAACCTTGGAAGGTGACAAGGACTTAAATAGTCCAAGAGAATTATCACCTGATGCTGAGAAAGAATTGGCCTTGGTAGAAAAGAAAGTACATGAAGGTCACGTGAATCGTATTGATGCAAAGCTGGACTGCATTTTGGTTATTTTACCTTCTAGGCATTCTCCTACAAGAATATTAATGCAGAAGGAAGATATTATATTGGAATGGATATTTTTACCAAATAAACCAAATAAAAAATTAAAAACTTATGTGGAAAAAATCTCTGACTTGATTTGGAAAGGAAAATTGAGATTTTGTCAATTAGCAGGAATAGACCCAGAAGAAGTTGTCATACTGTTAACTAAGGAGGATATTGAAAAATTATGGACAGAAAGTGAAACTTGGCAAAGAGCTTGCAGTATTTTTTTTTTGAGAAATTAACAGCAAATATCCCAAAAGCGATAGAATTGATCTTATAAAGAGAGCTGATTGGATCTTGCCCCAAATTATACAGGAAAAACCCATATCTGGAGTTTGTACATTTTATACAGATGCCAATAAACAAGGAAAGGCAGGTTACAAATCAGAAAACTTAAGTAAAGTGGTTCAAAGTCCTTATAATTTAGTTCAAAAATTGGAATTGTATGCTATTCTGTTGGTATTAATGGATTTTTCAGAACCTCTCAACATAGTAACTGACTCTAAGTATGCTGAAAGAGTGGTATTACATATTGAGACTGCAGAATTTATCCCTGATGCTTAAGAATTAACTTCACTATTTATTCAATTACAAGATACAATCAGGAAAAGGAGTCATCCTTTATATATAACTCACATCCGATCCCATACTGGTCTGCCAGGCCCTCTAGCACAAGGCAATGATGAGATTGATAAATTATTGATAGGAAATGTGCTGGAGGCCTCAGAATTTCATAAAAAACATCCTGTCAATAGTAAAGGTTTAAAAAAGGATTTTCCCATAACCTGGCAACAAGCCAAAGAAATAGTAAAGAAATGTCCTACTTGTTCCTTCTACAATCAAACGTCATTACCAGCAGGATGTAACCCAAAGGGTACTCAGAGGAATGAAATCTGGCAGATGGACGTGTTTCACTTTGCAGAATTTGGAAAATTGATATATGTACACCATACCATTGATACTTATTCAGGATTTCAATGGGCAACTGCTTTGAGTCCTGAAAAAGCTGATTCTGTAATCCCTCATTTGCTAGAAGTTATGGCCATCATGGGTATACCTGCACAAATCAAAACTGACAATGCTCCATCATATGTCTCTGTTAAAATGGAACAGTTTTTTGCTTATTATAATATAAAGCATATTACAGGTATACCACATAATCCTACAGGTCAAGCAGTTATAGAAAGATCAAACAGAACTCTAAAGGATATGTTAAATAAACAGAAAGGGGTAACAAAACCCCCAGAAATAGACTGCATAATGCTCTATTAACTTTGAATTTTCTCAGTGCAAATGAGAAAGGAGTAACAGCTGCAGAGAGACATTGGATAATAGAAAAAACTACAGCATTAAATCAGCCTATATACTTTAAGGATGTGCTGACCTCAGAATGGAAACCAGAATATGTGTTAAGTTGGGGATGAGGTTTTGCTTTTGTTTCTATAGGAGAAGCTAAGCTATGGGTGCCATCAAAATTGATAAAGGTTCGATTTGAACAAGAGAGACCTCTTAATTAGAGGAGGTGACAGTTCATCAACCAGCATTAACATCCAATTTGAACTTATACCAGTAACACATGACATTTCATTTAATCAGATAATAACTTGCCAAAAGGAACATCCCCAAAATTAGTCTTGTGGAAAGGTTTTTGTTTTTGTCTTTTAGGAAAATGAAGCCTAAGGAATCTGAAGAACACTGGACAAATGAGACAACTGAAGAAAAGGGACAAATCATCTATCCCAGGAAACAGAGTGAAATGTTGTATGGGTATATCATTTAAAAAATTTTATAAGTCTTCCTAAATGTTTGTTTCTGCTCTTCTCTAAAGAAATTTAACATCATTGGTCTTCTAAGAGTCCCAATTCAATTAAAATTTAAAGCTGACTTTGGAGTTGGAGAATGGCTCTCTCCTTCTTTAAACTCAAGCATGTTGTTAAAAGGAAAATGCAAACTCCCTGTATCATGCCAGAAGTGTCATCTTCTGCTATGGGACAGAAAAAAAACAAATTATGTAAGGGACTATTATATTACTAATCTCAATTCTTTGATTCTATTCTGATTCTTTAAACTTTTCTTAAAGTATGAATTTGATATCAAAATTTACAAGATTAATATATCTATCTATCTATATAGATATAGATATAGATATACACACACATTTTAAATTTTGTTAAGATATAAATGGTCATATAGAGTACTAATTCAAGAAAGAAAAAAGGCTTCAATTAGCTGCATATATATGTCTTTTGCTTGAGTCTCTTATCAGTTTTCTGCAGGAAATCACGGCCAGGCCTAACATCAACTGAAGTCTCCAGGAAGACGATGGGGCCCCACAACAACACCAATTCCATGTGCACAATAATAACATCACTAAGCTGTTAAACATCATCTACATATCAGCTTTGGACTACAAAGTGCTCGGAACAATTTTGAGAAGGCTATCTGAGATGACCCAGTTTCAAAGACTACTTGAATAAGGACTTGAGATAAACTCTGAACTTTGGCATTATACACAGACTGGATAACAAAGGATATAGTTACCTTTCCTAGAATTTGACAATTAACCTAAAATTTTTCTTTTCAGGATAAAGATACCTTTGCCCATACCCAGCAGGAAGCAATTTTAAGAATACAATGCCCACATTCCCAAGGAGGTGGTGTGGGGCGGGTGGTTTTTTGGTCTTTTTAATGGGCTTTGGGTCTGGGATAATTTTCATTGTTTAGGGGGGTTGGTTACAAGTTGTTGTCAAGGGTTAGGAAAAAGGCTAAGCAAAGGAGATTAGATTTAAGGTTCTTGTTTTTAAAAAAAGGAAAAAAGAAAAGAAAAAAAAGACAATTACTAGTTTTAAATACTTTACATTGGATTAGATTGTTTTATATTGGATATAAATTATATATATTGAAATTGATATTGTTAGAAAATGCTATATGTATATTTCTAACTGTATTGATACTGCTTATTTAACAATGTAATACAATTTTCTGATCCTTGATTGTTATTATTACCAACTATTAGGATAGGATAAAGAAATGAAAGTTAGTAGTTAGACATTATAATAGAACTTGTAGTCATATTAGGTATGTTTTTAAAAATTGAACAGATATATTTTAGATAGACAAGTCATCCTCAAACCCTTCAGAGAGCTACAGAATATGGCATTTAAAATGTTTTAATAACTTAGAAAATTTTTCTTTTTTGTTATGACTATGAGACAGGGCAGCTCTTGGCAGTACCAATCTACTTCAGACAAAATATGGGCATTTTAGAAACTGCATATGGAGTTAACTTTCATTGTGGCAAAAGTTAGCCACTGGATAACAAAGTATCCTCAAATCAACAGGACAACATGGACAGACAGCATATGAAACAAAGGACTACTGATTCTTGCCAAAACAAGTGTGGTTATGGCTTTATCAAAAGGCATCTTCTGAGGCCAGGACAATATGGCACCATCTATGAAGTGGCCTTCGCAATCTGGAAAAGGTACAGTGCCCTTTTCTTCGAAGGCAGCTGAATAGGCAGTGGGCCAATGGTTTCTGAGGTGCAATGGAACAGCAGCTGAAACAGTTATTCTTGAAGAGTAACTAAGCTCATGCCTCTCAATAGTAGACTGGCATTTAATAGATGGATGTGATGAAGAACGGGATGCTGAGATGAAGCTACATATACACAGCCAAAAAGAATGGACAACTGAATTAGAAAAAAAATTAACAATTTCCAGAATTTAAAATCCTGAATCATGACAGGACACTAGTGGAATTCAGGTGTGGTACATGGACTGCTCTCACCCGATATGAAGTTGAACTGTTGACCTTGTGTACATCCTACTTCACAAATGAGTCTGTCAGATATGCAAAGCCTATAGGCTGAAGATGATGCCCCAACACTGTGAAGAAACCTCAGGTGAATGTCCAGGCAGCTGGCTGTTTCTGTCAACTCACAAATTTTTTGGAAGTTGCTTGCATGTACTTCCTGTTTTCATTTTTTATTAGGTAATATTATTTTCCTTCTTGGATCTCTGAGGGAGTTGAAGATTAGTTAGTTATAGTTGAAGACTAGTTAGGATAGAAAGTGAATTAGGTACATTTTAGACTTACCAAAACAGGATAGATAATGGAATTATTTTCTCTGAATTTGTCAAATATAAATGGACTAGACATTGTCTAGGTATTTATTACTTGTATATATTGTATATAGTTATTATACTTTTGTATATAGTTTTTCTTATGTTAGTTGTAACCTTTTTCCTTTTTTCTTTTTATTAAAATAGAAAAGGGGAAATATGGTGGTATTTTATTTGTACTAAAATGTGATTTTACTTGTATGTTAACAAATAAAGTTGCCGCATGTCAGAGCTATTAGAGCCATAGCAAAAGCTGGGCATTGGTGGCACACGCCTTTAATCCCAGCACTTGGTAGGCAGAGCTAGGTAGATCTCTGTGTGTTCAAGGATACAGCCAGCATTGGAGACACATGCCTTTAATCTCAATACCAACCCTAGAAGACCTGGAGGTCTATACAGACAGGCAGTGATGAGGCAGTCATGTGGTTGGTTTAACAACCAATGAGAAGGCAGAACAGAAAGTCTATATAAAGTCAAACAGACAGGAAGTAGGTCTCTTTTGGGGAGGTTTCTTGGCTTAAGAGGCTAGCTGCAGCAGGCGGTAAGGCTCTTAACTCTGATCTCTTGGCTTTCGTCTTTGTATTGGCTCTGTGTTTCTTATTTAATAAGATGGTTGGTTACATCTACAGTATGGTAAAGAATGATGACTTCAAAATTGTGACAATACACAAGATATTTATAACAGAGGTAAGAATATATAGTGTGATATGCAATATTACAGTAATCTTAAATATATATCAATATACCAAATATCCTAAACAGAAGTAGAACATACATAAAGTATGACAGATATAAATTTACATTTGTATCAATATATAAATACTTCAAATAAGAATAGAAATATACGTACATTATAACAAATATAGTTCTGTATTTGTATCAATATACAGATTATCTTAAACAGGAATATAAAAATAGTTTACACTTGTATCAACATATAAGAATCCATAACAGTGCAAATTACAGTGCAAATTATCTAAGGCTGCTATTTTACTAAATTTGCTTACCAGTATATACAATAATCTAACATAATATCTTATACCTATCCATTCCATTTCTTCTTTTCCCTTCTTTTAGAATACTGAGTCTAATATTTTCTTCCACCCCCAACCCTATTACCATCATCCATTACCCTGAGAATTATGAAACCTAAGGGAGAAAGGGTGTCATTTTCTTAGAATTGCTTCCTGCTGTTTAGGGGGTGATGGTATCTCTGTTGGGTACTGTGAGAAAGCTCAGATAGTTAAATCTCAGTGAGACTAACTGTAGGTTCTGCAGCAATTCTTAGAGTAATGGGTAAGATTGTCTGAAATTCTGGGAAGAAGGTAGTATTATGATGATTACAATGGCATCATTTTGGATTTGGTAGAGTTGTTGTTGTTGGGGCCCCATCTTCCTTCTGGAGACTTCTGAGATTGCTATTGGAAAAACTTATTTTTTATCAAAATGGAAGGTTTGGATTTAAAAAGGACATAGCATGTAAGAAAGGATTCTGAGAAATCAAGAGTAAGCATGGAGAGAATGAGAATCTTGAAGACAATAGTCCCTTTCTATTGGTTTCCTTCTGTCCCACACCAGAGGGCTCTTCTGATACGGGACTGATGAATCTCTCAACCTTTTCTTTTAGCAATATGCTTAGGTTTAGAGAAGGAGTGAGCCAATTCCATCTCCAAAGCCAGATTGGCTTATAATTGAATTGGAACCACAACTTTACTAGATTGATAGAGAGATAGATGTTAGACAGTCAGATTTTACTGTGTGTAGATTGGTACCAATAGATTCTTTCTATAGATTGTCTGGAGGGGAGTATGACAAGAATGTATTTAAGTTCTGGATCCACATGATCCACATGTGTTTCTCAAATTGTCTTTTCTACTAGAGCCAATTCCTTCTCAGCTTCAACTGATAATTCTCTTGGACTATTTAATTCTTTGTCCCCTTCTAGAGTATTAGCTAAATTTTGTAGTCCATCTTTGGGTATTCCCATGTTACTCAGTAAGTTGGAAATGCTTCCTAATAACTTTTGAAAATCATTAAGAGTCTTCAATCGATCTCTGCTTAGTTGTACCTTTTGGGGTCTAATTTTTTGTAGCTGTATCTTATATCCTAAGTAATTAATAGAATCTCCTCTTTGTATTTTTTCAGGAGCAATTTGCAGTCCCCAGTGAGGCAAAACTTTTTTTTACTTCTTCAAACATGCTTTCTAATGTATCTAACTTTGGATCAGCTAATAGGATATCATCCATATAGTGATAAATTATGGGTTGTGGAAACTTTACACGAATTATCTCCAATGGTTTCTACACAAAGTATTGGCACAAAGTAGGGGTGTTTAACATTTCTTGTGAGAGGACCTTCCATTGATATCTCTTGACTGGCTGAGAATTGTTATAATTAGGTACTGTGAAGGCAAATTTTTCCCTATCATTTTCTTGTAAGGGTATGATAAAGAAACAATCTTTTAAGTCAATAACTATTATAGGCCATTATTTGGGTATCAGAGAGGGCAAGGGCATCCCAGTCTGTAGGGAGCCCATTGGCTGAATTACTTTATTAATAGCTCTCAGATCTGTCAGCATCCTCCAATTACCAGACTTTTTTTTTAAATAACAAATACAGGAGAATTCCAAGGGCTGGTAGATTCTTCAATGTGTTGAGTATTTATGTGCTCTTGAACCAGCTGTTCTAAAGCTTGTAGCTTTTCTTTTGTCAAACGCCATTGTCCAACCCAGAGGGGTTTATTAGTTAGCCATTTTAAAGGTAAGGCAGTTGGTACATCTGAGAGTTCAGCAGCAGTTGTGCTCTGTTGGTATACAGCCTGAATGGTTGGTGACTCTTTTTATAGCATGTTATGATATTATTCCAGAAACATGCATTGGTCTGTATGCCTTTTCTGAGAGTGTAGGAATTTTAATCTGGTTATTCCACTGTTGTAACAGATCTTGGCCCCAAGGATTTACTGCTACATTTGCTACATACAGCTTCAGCCTTCCTCTCTGTCCTTCTGGCCCTATGCATTCAACCCATCTCGAACTCTGTTTTATCTGAGATAGGGTGCCAATCCCTAAAAGTTGGACATCTACCTCTTGAAGAGGCCAATTCAGATGCCATGATTTTGGTGTAATTATAGTGACATCTGCACTTGTGTCTACCAGGCCCTCCAGAACCAGGCCATTAATTCGAATTCTAAGCTTTGGTCTTTGTTCATTTATGGAAGTCTGCCAAAATATTTGTTTTATACTGTTCTTTGTAAACTGTGATCCATCTATCAGAGCTGTTTTATCCATTGCAGTATCAGTTTTTACATTAGGCATTGGTTTATTCAGTTGTCCTGGAGAGGAATTTCTTCTACAGTAGCTGGGACTGTTCATACTACATTTGATTTGGGAGCCTGCAAGAGGCCCCCTGAGGTGTTTCCCACCAGTAAAGGGTTGCCTCGTATATCTATTTTTGATCTGCACTCACTGGTCCAATGTCGGCCTTTGCCACACCTTCTACATAATCCGGGAGGTGGTTGGGGTCTCCTGCTTAGGCTATTCCTAAAAGGAGTATTACTTCTTGGAGTACCCCACATACAGTTTTTACTTATATGACCTGGTATACCACATTTAAAACATTTGGTACCACGGGGCCTTCTTTCACCTCTGGGATTTGTCTCTCCTATCCAAGCCTCGTTACTGTAGTTAAGAGACTCAACACCATTAGTATACTGAATCCATTCTTCCAAAGGAGCTGATCTGATCTTTAATGGTGTAAGTATTCTTCTGCATTCTGCATTAGCATTGTTAAATGCCAAGGACTCAGTTAATACTTTTCTTAATTCTTTATCTGATACAGCTTTTGTTATAGCTGTGTTCAACCTTTGTAAAAAATCAGTGAAGGGTTCATGCGGTCCCTGAAATATCTTTGTGTATACTTCAGTTGGTTTTCCAGGTTCTGGAATTTTTTCCCCAAGCATTTAGAGCTGCTGTATGGCATAGGGATATTGTATGCTTATCATAAGTGGCTTGTACATTCATGTCAGCAAAACATCCCTCACCAAGTATTTGATCTTGGGAGATTACAAAACCTCTAAGTTTACCTTGTTGTTCTAAATTTTTGTTTTTTTTTTTTTTTGGTTTTTCGAGACAGGGTTTCTCTGTGTAGCTTTGCGCCTCTCCTGGAACTCACTTGGTAGCCCAGGCTGGCCTCGAACTCACAGAGATCCGCCTGGCTCTGCCTCCCGAGTGCTGGGATTAAAGGCGTGCGCCACCACCGCCCGGCTTGTTGTTCTAAATTTTTTGCCTCTTCTCTCAACCAGCTTTTCCACTGTAACTGCTGGCTATATGCTAGAACAGCTGAAATTAACTGATGCCAGTCATCTGGAATGATTCTATGTGAGGTAGACCATGAATTTAACATCTGTTTTACATATGTGGAGTGTATCCCTTACGTAACTACTGCTTCCTTTATATTTTTAAAGTCCCTTGTTGAAATTGGTTGTAATGTATATGTATTATATGGCTTGGGGTGTGTGTCATCTGCTGGCTTCTCATAGACGATAACAGGATAAGCCATTGTATGAGAGCCACTTGGAGATGTTACAACCTCTATGGTCTTGCCCTTCTGCTTATTTGGTCCCTTGTCATGTTTACTGAGAGTTTCTTCTAGGGCTTGGAAATGAGCACCTAGGGTCTGTTCTAGGGAGTGAACCTCCTCTCTTGCAAGGGACTCCAAATTTCTCATAGAATCATAGAATTTTTTGTGTTCCTCAGAAACACATGATTCCATGGACCTTATCTTATCAATTAATGATAATTTTTCCTTATATAGTGTCTGAGTAGCCACAACTTCACTCTAGAGAGTTAGTGTTCTATCTATTAAATATTCATATTTATTATCAATAAAATCAATTTTGGGTACAAGCCTGTTTTGTAAATCCTGATTAGCAGATTACAGAGAAAGAATCTTTTTCTGTAAGCTTTCATTGCTATCTTTTAAAGCAGATTCCAGAAAGAGAATCTTCTTCTGCAAGCCTTCATTGCTATCTTTGAAACCAGATTCCAGAAAGAGATTCCTTTTCTGTAAGCCTTCATTTCTATTTTTTAAAGCGGATTCTGTTGGGGACCGACTCTGGACAGCTGTGTCTTGAACTTTGTGTGACCTTCCTTGCTTTATCAAGCCTTACAAAAGCAGGAAGTTCCTGGCCTAACCGTGGGCTGTACAACTTCCTGGAGTACGTGCTAATCAGCCAGCTGCAGGGGCCTGGGACCAAAGCGACCTCACCCTCCCTTAGGAATTTTCCATTCTTCTCTCCTTGCTTCCCCTGCTCCCCCTCCCTGCCTGAAGCCCTGCTTATAAGCCTCAATACCCAGTCAATAAACGAGACCTCAACGCGACTCAAACTGACTCTGTCTTTCTTTGTGCACCTGGTCTCCTTTCTCTCTCGCCCCCATTGATCTTTCAGGAGGTGCCTCCTCGGGTCTCATCAAATAACCTGGCCTGCGGGACGGGTCAGGATTCCAGAAAGAGAATCTTTTTCTGTAAGCCTTCATTGCTATTTTTTAAAGCTGATTCCAGAAAGAGAATCTTTCTCTGTAAACTTTCATTGCTGTCTTTTAAAGCCTGTATCAGTCCCAATAATGACTCATCTTTGTTCTTATTATTAAACCAGTGTTTGAACACTGTGTGAATTATTACGATGAAAGCCAAAATGGTACAGTCCAAATGTGCCTGAGGAAGGTTGTATATTTCCAGAAGAATGTCATTCATCATACAGACAAAAAAGTTTTTAAATTCTTGTGAGGTAATGTTGCTGGCCATATTACAAGAATTACTCAAAATTTGCTGGTCAATTTTAAGATATAAAATAATCAAGTACTTTTACTTGAAATAAGACACTACTTTGCCTATATTACCTTTCCATGGTTCTGGGGGTGTAGTAGGACTTTACAGCCAGAAGGTGGCATTGGTACAGCTCCAAAGCAGGGCCTGCCTTTAGCTGCAGTCAGCCGAGGTCACCAGGAGGGAGCCGGAGCCGGGACTCAGGGAGCAGGGGAATGCCTCACTCACAGTGGTTTTTCACTGGTCTCGGGGCTAAGCTAGGGAACTGAGACCGGACTAGCTGCTCCCTTTTTTGGGAATGGTACCATGTAGGCATTCCCTGGCTATATGGAACTTTGCAGGTGGGTTTAGGTACCCACTAGCCGGGGAGGAGGCTGAGGTTGGGAGCCACCCAGGCCTTTGGAATTTTCCCCACTTGAGCACCAGTTATTGGTGAAATTAAGGCCCCTCCACGTAGTTAAAAGGAAGATTTATTTAGTGGGTAACTTACAAATGGATAGGTAGGTCGCGGGGTCTGGGGAAGGTGTATAGCAGTCCAGTGGTGTTCTCTGGAGCTCTGCTCGGTCAACCTCCACTGACCAGGGTCCTGGAACAGAGCAAGAGTGAGAACTTGCCCATCCAGATCTCAGGTCTCCAGAGGCCTCCCTTGGCCCTGCCTTGTAGGTGTGACAGTTGCCGAAGCCTCAATGGGGGCTGGAACTTCCAGATCAAAGCTGGGATGGCTACCCAA
Organism: Peromyscus eremicus; assembly: GCF_949786415.1. Taxonomy (NCBI): domain Eukaryota; kingdom Metazoa; phylum Chordata; class Mammalia; order Rodentia; family Cricetidae; genus Peromyscus; species Peromyscus eremicus. The sequence continues at coordinate 19,342,698 of NC_081439.1, read as the reverse complement.
TACACCTTAGCATTTCAACAGCTGAGCTGTTGAGCAATCATCACATCTGGGGCTGGGGCTGGGAGAGTGGAGTGGTCACAAGAGGATGTGATTCTGGCAGAACTAACCTGGACAAGTGAGTTCAAGAGCTGCATGACCAGAATTACTTCTGGTAGTGAGAGAATGCCAAAAGATGTTGCAGTTCTGAGGAGATCACCAGGCAAACTTGGTGCACTATCTGCACATCCACAAAGACGTCTTGGGCTGTGCAGATGATTGATAGAAGTTTAAGTTTGAGGAGATTCTGCCGGGGAAGCCAGTATAGGATCTGCAAGACAGGAGCTGGGTATGGTACTGTGGGGTGGTGATGACAGGTAAGATTCTTTTTAGATAACAGGGCCAATCTGTTATGAAACCGGGGCACCCTGAGCTAGACTACTAGACCAGTGAGTGTGATGATGAGGCTGGAATGTGGGTTGGGGTAGCACCATCAGGCTAACTAATGTGCTATCTATGCTGTAACTTTGCCATGGAGGTGGTACAGATGTGCCTGATTTTGGGGAATCCACCAGGAAAAGATAATGCAGGAGCAGTGTGGTGTGAGGTAGGGCTGGGAGTGTGGAGATGGCCTGGCCTGGGAAGGCATGTTAGGTTCTGGTAGAAATCAGGAGGAAATGTGAATGCAGGTGCTGTGTGACTAGTATCATGGGGATAGAAATGGTGGATGAGTTCAGGCTGAGAACACTTGTAAAATCTGATGCAAGTACTAGGCATCCACAGCTATGTCTTAAAGTATGCAGATGGCGCAGAGGCTTGATTCTGGGGGCATTCAGGAGGAGGGGGCTACTGTAGAAGTTTTGAGATAATAGGAACTAGGCCTGGGGGTATGAACATGGTGCTGGCAGGTGATGTTCTAGTGAGCATCATCATATAAGATCAGTGTGCAATATTTGCATCCAGAGAAAGGACTTGGCAGTGTGGAGATAGCACAGGCAGGCTTGTTAGGAGGCACAACCAGGGAAAGCTTGTACTGGAGCTGTGTTATCTGTGCTAGCCTAGGAATGTGGGGATAGTGCTGGTAGACAAGGGTTGGGTGAGCTCACTTTTCAAAGCCTGTGTAGGATCTCTTCTTCTATAGCTGGAGTTTGAAGTGTGGAGATGGAGCAAATGGACTTGATTTGAGTAGAACTCACCAGTGAAACAGGTATAGTAGATTCATGACAAGAGGTCAGACTGGAAATGTGGTAATGAGGCTGGAGGGCAACATTCAGTAGAGAACACCAGGTAAAGGTAAAGCCAGTGCACTCTCTGCATGAAATGGCAGGTCTGGAAATGGGGGGATGACCCTGATGGACAAGGCTCTGTGGATCTCACCAGGCAAAGTCAGTGAGTCATCATCACATCCAGAGCTAGCGCTGGAAAAGTACAGGTATTTGGGTCAGCCTTTATACTAGGAGAACTCATTTGGAACAGCTTGGTTCTAACTTCATAGCTAGAAGTAAACCTGATGTTGAAAAAAAGACACACAAAGGTTTGATTCTGGAATAACTCACCAAGGAAAGATACTGGAGCAACTGCATGATCAGAGCTAATGCTGGGAGTGTGGGAATGATAGTGACAAGTGGGGCCATGGGGAGCTAAACAGAAATTGATATGCATTTGGAACATCTGGAGCTAGGCCTGTAATTATAGATATAGCATGAACGCATTCAGCTCTGGAGGTAATTCTCAGGGAAAGATAGGAAAGGAAGTATGCAACCAGCGGAAGTCCAGAGATTATTGTGATGATGCTGGTAGGTGAGGTTCTTGTGAGTGTCAATAAACCAGGGAACACAGCGTTCATCCAGAGAAAGGTATCTGAGTGACTGATGACACTTGCCAGGTTGATTCTATGGGAATTGACCCTCATAAGTCAGTGTAGGAACTGCATGACCAGATCTAGGCCCGGTGTTATTGCTATGAAGCTCTTAGGACAACACATTTTGTAGGCCACAAAGTAAGTTCTTATGAGATATGCATATCTGGATTTAGACAGCCAGATTGAGGAGAGGTGTTGAGACCATCATCACGCAAATTGGTGAGTGATCTGTCATTCCAGAACTAGTATGTGGGAGTGTGGAGATGACACAGGCAGGCCTAGGTCTGGAAAAAGGACCAGAGAAAACTGGTACAGGAGCTGTGGGACCAAAGTTACTTCTGGTATTGTGAAGATGGCATTTGCCAGTGAGATTAGGTTGAGATCATTAAGTAAATTTGATGTATGATCTTTGTATACTCAGCTAAGACTTGGAGGATATTGATGGTACAGGGAGTCTTAGTTCTAGGGGTATTCATTAGAGGAATCCAGCTAAAGAGCTGAAAGAATAGGGCTAAACCTAGACCTGTGTGAGTGGACACAGCCCATGAGCTTCAACAGAAACTTCTGAGCAAATAAGTTGCAAACAGTGAAACTGAGGAAGACTTGCAAGTGTGTATGTGGCCTAGGCAGGCTGGGTTTTAGGAAACAATCAGGGTCTGTATGTCCAGTCCTAGGATGGGGAGGGCTGGAATGGCACTGGTGGGAAACTTAGAGAGGATCTCACCAGGAAAAGCTTGTGTGAGATCTACACATCCAGAACTAAACTTGTAACTATGTTGAGATAGTACCAGCAGGATTTTTTTCTGGAGGCATTCTCCATGGAAAACCAGTGTAGGAGTTGGGTGATCAAAAGTAGGCCTGTTAGTGTGTGGAAGGTGCTGGTACTCATGGATTGTTATAGCTTACCAATCACAGCTATTTTTAGATCTCTGCAAACACAGCAAAGACTTAAAGTGTTGATCCAACACAGGTGTGTTTGGTTTCGGAACAACCCACCAGTCAAATCTGCTGTAGTAGTTGTGTGAAGAGAAGTAGGATTGCCCATGTGGTTATGAGGCTCAAAGATGACATCCTGGTTATTGCCAGACAAAGCCAGTGTTCTCTTTGCCTAGCCAGAGGTGGGCCTGAAAGTGAGTGAAAGGCTGTGGTAGGCAAGGCTCAGGGAACTCAGTATACAAAGACAATGTATCATCTGTGCATGCTAAACAGGACTGAGCAGTGTGCAGATGGAACAGGCGGGCTTGGCTCTGGTGAACTCACCAGGAAAATCAGTCCATTAGGTACATGTCTTGAGCCAGACCTCATAAGGTAAAGTGATGTCTGATCTCTGTATCTAAATCCAGACTCTGGGTTGAGGAGATTCAGTGGGTATGTATGGTTCTAGGGTCACTGGGCCATCAAAGCTAGTGTGTTACCACAGCTAGTCCTTGGAGTGTGTAGCTAGGTCTGACATACAATGGTATTTTTCAGCTCACCAGGCCAATCTTCTGAGCAATATGGGTATCCAGAAGTATGTCTCAGAGTATAGAGGCCCTGCAACAGGCTCAGTTCTGGAGATACTCAACAGAGAAAGCCAATGAAGCTGCAATGGCTCCAGAGCAAAGCTTGGGAATATGGGTATGGCTCATGCAGGATAGGTCTGGAGAACACCATCATGTGAAAAACTGCATGTTCTGTGCTCTCAGTTCTAGGACTTGGAGTGGTGGGGATAGCACTGGTAAGCTCTTGGTTCTGGGAATGACCCAGGGATAGTAATACAGAAACTGTATTACCAATGGAGCTTCTCCTGGAAGTGTGGGGAAGGCAATGGAGGAATAGGTTACGTTTAGTTCATAAAACAGATCTGTGCATCTACAGATAAGCTTTGGGGTGTGCAGATGGAACAAGAAGGCTCAGTTCTATGGCATTCAGGAGGCAAGCCAACTAAGGAGCTGCAAGACAGGGGATTCACACAGGGCTATGGGAATGGAGCTGGCATACAAGCTTCTGTAGAAATTACCCTGCAAATTTAGCACAAGTAATGAAAGAGAGCTAGACTTGCAAGTGTGGATGTGGCCTAGTCAGGGGTTAATTCTGGTAAACAATAAGGGAAAGTTGGTGCAGAGCTGCATGGCCATTTCTAGACTTGAGAGTTAGTCCTCAGATGGCACTCATGGTATAATTAAAGGGAATCTCACCAGATGAAGTTGGTGTGAGATCAACTGTATCTGGAGCTAAGCCTGAAAACACTGAGATAGGCCAGGCAGGATTATTTCTGGTAGTACTCCCCAGGAAAACCAGTACAGGAGTTGGGTGCGTGGGAATGGACCTGGAGGAGTTTCTGTGGTTCTTATTAAAGAAAATGTGGCATCTTCTCATTCAGAGCCAGGCATGAGTTCATTCAGTTGGAGTACGCAAGCTCTGTTCTTAGTGTTGAAGTGAGGGATTCATTAGGAAAAGAGAATGTCTAAGCTTCATGATTGAAGCTAAGCCCAAGAATATAAAGAGAACACAGATGAGCTTGATTCTGGGGTAACTTGCAAGGGAAAGGTACTGCAAGAGCTAAATGATCAGATTTAGTCACAAAAAAGTGGAAATGATAGGGACTGCCGAGGTCCATAGGACCTCACTAGACTTCATAGGTATCTGCTTTTAGCATCCTCAGTTATGCCTGGGATTATGGCTCTTGCATGAGCAGTTTCTACTCTGGAGCTATTTATTAAAGAAGGCCAGTACTGGACCTGCATGACCAGAGCTAGTCTCAGAAGAGCAGTGAATGTGCTAGCAGGTAAGAGGCTTTAGAAATCACAAAGCAAAGTTGTTATGTGATCTATGTATCCAGAGACAGGATAGTAGAATAAAAAGGGTGGAGGTGACAGTGGAAGGTGAGATTCTGAGTGGCTTCATCAGGCACAGCTGATGTGTTTTATATGAATCCCAAGATAGGCCTTGGATAGTGGATATGCTTGGTGCAGGTATGCTTAGTTCTGGGAAACTCATCAAGGAAATCTGTTGCAGTAGCTTCATGGCAACAACTAGGAATGTGGGAATTGTGTTGGCACACAAAGATTCAGAGAGCTCACAAGGAAAAGCCAGTGCTAGATATATGCAACCACAGCTTAAATTTACAAGTAGAGATGGTGCAGATGGGCTTGGTTTTCAAAGAACTTAGCAATAAAAGCTGGTACAGTAGCTGATTTACCAGAATTAGGACTGTGAATGTGGGTATAAAGCTATAGGATGACATTTTGAGGACATCACAAGCCAGGGCACCATCTACCTATGCAGAGGTGGGCCTGGAAGTGAGGGGGAAGGATCTGGTGGGAAAAGCTCAGGGAACTCAGCAGACAAAGCCTGTGTGATATGTGCATCCAAAATGGGGTGGGGCATTGTGCTGATGGGCTTGGTTCTGCAGGAACTTACTAGGAAAAACTGATCCAGGAGGTGCTCATAATGTACAGATGATGCAGGTTTGTTTGATTCTTTGGCAACTCACCTGGGAATTCCTCTGCAGGTCTCCTTGACAGGGAGCTACTACTAGGACAATGAGAATTGTGCTAGCTTTTGAGGTTTCAAGAAATATAGTAGGGAAATATAGTAGGGAAAGCCAATGTATGATCTCTGTGTTCATAACTGGGACCTGGACAGAGATGGCACAGCTCTACATGGTTCTTTGGGCTCTTGCAAAACAAAGCTGGTACAGAAACTGTCTGACCACAGCTAGAATCCAGAGTGTAGCTTTTCTTCTGACAACAAAGCATCTTTGCAGCTCATTAGGCAAGTCTTCCAAGCAAGGATGTCATCTAGAGGTAGGTCTCAGAGTGTAGAGGCCATGGGGCCAGATCAGTTCTCAGGGTACTAAACAGAGAAAGACCAGAGCAAGGCAAGTAAATACGGGCATGGTGCTGACAGAAGTGTAAGCCCCATGAGCCACACAAGTGGCCAGGCCCCTCCCCTGTGGACCTCTAATTGCAAGGTTCCAGCCACATAATACTCTAACTGTCCCCCATCCTACACAGTAAAAAGCACAATCTCTGGACATGAAATCCCACCAATCTCTACCCTGCAAAGTTCCACTCCTTTCCAAGAAACTATATAAGTCCTGCATCCTGTTCAGTTTACTGCTATTTCTTGTGAGCAGAGGCAGCCATCTTCTTGTTTTTTTTCCTTTCCAATAAATCTCTTGTGTGAGGTTTGTTGTGTGGTGTGACTTTGTGGTATTCCTTGGTTCCAGGCTACCAGGATACCATTCCATCCAAGCTCTAATGCTTACATTTGTTGCTGTGACTCAGATAGGCTTTCCTAGGGCCTCCATTTCCCCTCATGATCTAAGCTGCACTGTGACCCTGTTATGCCCAGATAGGGACCCCAAAGACTTCACCACAGACCTTAGGTTCAGAATGCAACAGCATGGTTTATTTCTGTTTGTTTACAAGCCGCAGACAGGGAAGCTCGATCCAAAGCACTCACTCGTAGTCGTGAGGCCAGGAGGAACTTGCTTTTTCTTTGTGTGGCTAGCTTTTTAAAGGCAAAATCCACAAGCCCTTCAGGGGGGTTGGGGGAGTTTTGCACGGGTGCAACTCGGATTGGTTTATTTCTATCTCTGTTCTCTTTTACTGGTTGGTGGTTACAATTTATTGCTTTGGGGGCAGTCCAGCACAAGTCCCAGGCTTTGTCCTTGAGCTACCATGGGGGCTGGCTGGCTAAGCACGTACTGCACATAACTCTAAGTTGGTGAGGGGCCCCAGAAAGTAAACATCTGGCTGAACTTTGAGCAGTCAGAGTGCGTGCAGAAAGGGAGCTACTGCAAGGACTATGTCTTTTGTTCATGGCCCTCCTAGAAACTGCTTGCTCAAGTCTCAGGAAACTGAAATTGAGGCCTGATCTCTGAGAGAAGACTGAGCAGCCAGTTATGGCATCTGCTTGGTCCTTTCAACCCTATACCTCATCTCTAGGCCACCTGCAACAGACTCACCTTCTTGCTTACTGATCAATCACCCACTAGCAGCAATTAGGTAAGTTTTCCCTTTGGTCAGTGTAAATATTTCCCTGTGTCCAAGGAAGTGACTGTTGAGTGTCCAGCACTCCTCTGGTACTCTTGGAGGTGGAGGTACCCCCTGACACAGTCTTTAAGGCTATAAGCTGGACCTCTTCACCTGATCTCATCCCACCTACAATCTTGCAGTTTCCTTAGGCCAAACCAAGCTATTGTACTCCTTCCTGTCCTCTTCTCCCACCTTCTTCTTAGAGCCACCTGTAATCCCACAGCTCCTTTAGACATTTGTGACTCTATTCCCCGACAATTTCCTGTGAATGAGACCCCTCCTTCTAGAGCTCGGTTTTTGTCTTTGCCTGCTTGCCCCTTCAAAATCCCTGGTACCAGGCTCCAAATCTCTCTGCTGGCATAGCCCCCTATTGAGTGTGGTGATGACCCATTAAATGGCTTGGTCCTTGGTCAGTCCTCCCTGAGTCCTGGAGATGCCCATGACTACAGGCTGCAGTGACATTTTCCATTTCTGTCACCCATGGGAACATGTCTTCTATAACTTCTCATTCCCCCTTGGGATGCCTCTTAGTGGAGCTCTGGGAGTCCAATCAGCAAGAAAGAGAAGGGACTGTATGAGTGAGAATTGTTGAGACCATGATTGGAAAAAGCACAGGGACAAATAGCCAAACTAGTGGAAACACATAAACTATGAACCAATAGCTGAGGAGCCCCCATGGAACTGGATTAGGCCCTCTGGATAAGTGAGACAGTTGATTAGCTTGAACTGTTTGGGATGCCCCCAGGCAGACTAAGGAGTGCATGAGCTGGCTGTTTGGAACCTGGGGTCTATGCAGGGACACTTTGCTCAGCCTGGGTGAAGGGAGGAGGGGACTGGACCTGCCTCAACTGAATCTACCAGGTTGACCTGAATCCCCAGGGGAGTCCTTGCCCTGGAGGAGATGGGAATGGGGGGTGGGCTGGGAGGAGGGAAGACAGGGGAATTCGTGGCTGATATGTAAAATTAAACTAAATTATAAAATAAAAAAATCTCAAAAAACCCCTCCAGCCTCTCCACCTGACATCCGACCTGAAGGGCCCTAAATTTATTTACCTTTGCAATAAAATTTTGCTTCAATATCCCTTAGATAATCAGTCCAAAGGGCCACCCTTTCTACTGGGTAAGTGTCACTATGGAGCTCCTTGCTTTGTTTACTTTTACTGTGAAAGTCACACAAGTGTGCCAGGATACCTTTCCCTTCAGAGCTATAGGTATTCCTTGGCTTCTGACTACTAAGATACCTTTCTCTTCAGAGCTGTAGGTATTCATTGGCTTCCAATTGCCAGGATACCTTTCCATCAGAGCTTTAACACATTTTGGTCCTGAAACCTGGGACTGACTACTTCCCTAGCTATTTATCATTGATTTTCCTCTCAGTTCATCCAGGATCTCCAATGGGTATCCCAGACCATTTGTTACCCTACAGGGCCAAATAGACTCACTGGGTCACCAAAAGTGCTACAAAATCAGTGAGGATTAAATTGACTAAAAGCAGAAAGAGGTGGTCTTTGTCTTCTCCTCAGGGATGAGGAATGTTTCTTCTATGTCAACCAGTCAGGTATAGTAAAAGGCAAGATCTGACAACTCCAGATGGATCCCCAAAAATGTAAGAAATAGCTCAATGCCTCTGGCTAGTGGCTCATTGACAGTCCAACAAGGAATTGGTTTCTACCCTTCTTAACCCCCTTTCTCCTGCTTTTTAAAATCCTACTAGTTACATCCTGCCTTATCAACTTGTCTAGGTTTCTTCAACAACATATTCAAAAGATCTCTAATCAAACTTTTAATCAGTTTCCATTACAGAATTACTGGCCCCTAGCTACAGAGCTACAGAGCCAGAGGCCAGTGATTCCAGATTATACCTTGGTGGTGAAGATCAAGTTTGCTCAAAGGACTTTGACAACCTGATTCAGCAGGAAGTAGTCTAATGATAAGATCATCCCCTTTCCTGTGACCTGATTGTTTATCAATAATAAAAAAAGGGGGAGAATGTAAGCTCTTCGAGCCACAAGAGTGGCCAGGCCCCTCCCCCGAGAACCTCTAATTGCCAGGTTCCACCCACAGAATACTCTATCTGTCCTAACTGCTGTATCCTGTCCCCATCCTACAGAGTAAAAAGCTCAATCTCTAAACACTCAACAGAGTGAGGCTTTATAATGTAGAGGTGGCAGAAGCAACCTGGATTCTTGGACTCCTTTTCAGAGAAATACAGTGCAGTGACTGTGAGGCAGGAGTTTGATCTGAGAGTATGGTGACGTAGATGCTAGGCAAGGTCCTGTGGAACTTGTTCAGATAAGCCAGTTCATCATCTGTACATATAGAGCTAAGCATGTGAGTCAGTGATTCCATAGGTGCAGGGTATGGCACATAAGATGTCTGATGTGCTGTCAGCAGAAACTGGAGATGAGGGACCTGAGATTGTGGACCATCAACCCTCCATGCATTCCCCTATGAATCTTCTGCTTAGCATGCCTCTAGAGGGCCAAGGCAGAAATACCTATGTGTTCCGAGGTCATGCTTTATGGTAAGCACATGTCATGTTCTCCTCCATATAATTATTTCTTGTAATGCTAGTCTTTTTATTCTATCTGATCTTCATGTTCTGTGTTCTTAGATCAATGGTGATTTCTGTTATACAGGAAAGGAGTGAAGTAAATTTCATGGGAAATTATACAGAGACGGTCACCCAGGCTGGGGTCAAGGCAGTTATGCAGGTTATGGGAAAGAACCTGCAGCCTGGGGACATTTTTTAGGCTTGAATAAACTGTACTGAATGTGTGGTCAACTATAGCACATGGTATGATGTGTATCAGCACACTGGACTCAAATTGGCCATGATGAATAATTCAGTTTCTGAGGATATTTCAAGGGTGTTGTGTAAAACTTGAGACCCTAAGGGGTATTGGCTGAAGACTGTGGATGGAGTAACATATTGACAGGATGAGAAATGGGATGTGTGGGAACCTAGAATAGGAGGAAAATGGTGGCCTCCACCAAGAAAGGGAGATGGCAACTTTAATCGAGTTATTTTGATTCCTCCTGATGGAGTGTGGAGTCAGTGTGGCAATGGTTGGAGTGATTGCTGCAAGTTTTATTGGGTTCCTAGATTGAAAAGAGCTGCCAGGAAAGGTGAGCTTCCTTTCATGGAAGCTCTGAAAACTGGATCAGGTCTTCCCTGGAATTGTTGGGATAAGAAGGACAAAAGTCACTGATTTGCAGGGGCAGATTTCTTATCTGAGGTCATTGTGGCCCACCAGTCATGGGGCTTGGTGTTTGCAGAGGGCTGAGAAGGAACTTAGACAGCTGCAGCTGCAGAGGTCTTGAGGTTGGAGCAGGCTGTGTGAGAAGGAAATGACTGTTTGGTACATTAACCACTGTTCTTACTTTTACCTTTTTTTTGCCAAATTGTGTGCTGCTAGCTCCTGGGTCAAGTGCTCAGAAAATTGTATAATCATTAATAATAAAAATAGATTATGCTTTCTTTGGTGTTAAGCCTGGGATAGTTCCTGTGCTTAATCAAAGATGATGAAGAATATATTGGTGATTTTCTAAGAATAACCTGTGGAAACATGGGAACACTCCATATTGGGTGATTTTTCCTTTTCTTTCTGTTTCCCCTTGCTTATGATAATAAAAGACTGAGGTTACCAAAGCAAAAGCAGAAGCTGTAGCAAAAGCTACTTAGCAAGTGCAGAAGGCTGAAGTGACCTGTCAACTTGCATGAACACTGTCTCTGTGTCATTACTGCGCCTTCCAGGTATCCCGTCTTTTGAACCCCTGAAATTGCTGAGGCTGGTCCCCAGCACACAGGTGTACTTATTTCTGAGGGAACTCATCAAGGTAACCCAAGTCTGGATACGTGTGTGTTTAACTAGGACTGGAATACGGGAATGACTCTCATGGACATTGTTATAGAAGCTTATGATTCAATGCCTGTGTGCTACCTGTACCCCCATAACTAGGTTTAAGAGTGTGGATATGGTTTTGGCAGGTTTAATTCTGGGGAAAAAAACAGGTAATTCTTGTATTGGGGCTACTTAATGAGAACTGTACCTGGGAGAGTAGGAATTGTGCTGGTGGGCAAGTTTTGGGACATCATCAGGGAAATCCAATGATGATCTGTGTACAGTGCAATGTTAACTGCACCTTGGAAATGGCACAGGTCTACTTAGTTCTTGGGAAACTTTCTGGTGAATGATGTTTCAGTAACAGATTTCTTCTTCAAACCCTTACCATCATGACTTAGGTAGCTTCAGAAAGTAGAGGCAGAAAGATTGTAAGAGTCAGCAGGGATGGAGATAATCAAGAAAACTAGGCCTTCTAAACACAGCAGGACTGATGCACACATGAATTCACAGAGACTGTAGCAGCATGAAAAGGACCTGTACATGTTCAATCTGGACGGGTTCCCAGTGGTGAGAGTGGGAAGTGAACATTATCTACTATCCCCACCCAAAAAGCTGTTTTCAACTGACAGCTGCTTGGAAAAGAAAATACAGTTTTATCCAATGAAATGTAAATGGGTATACAAAACCATGTTGAAGGGTAGACCCCATGCCCTGCAATAAGTGGCCAACACAAAACAAACTCAATGGTGTTTTTGGAGAATTTTTTTTGCCTAGTTTTGCTTTGTTTGTGCACTTGTCTTATTTTTGTACATTATGGTTCTCATTTTGTGTTTTTATGGGTTTAGAGTTGTGTGTGTGTGTGTGTGTGTGTGTGTGTGTGTGTGTGTTTCTTGTGCTTTTTGAGGTTTGATATTTTGTTTGTTTCTTATTCTGGTTTGTTTGCTTCTTTATTTTTCTGTTTGCTTTCAAAAGAGACAAATAATGAAGACATAGGATTGTATGGGTTGGGAGGTGGGGAAGATCTAGGGGAAATTGGGGTAGGGGAACTGTACTAAGAATACATAGCATGGATTTTCAATAAGAAAAACAAATACAAAGCAAAACAAAACAAAACAAAACAAAAAAAACCAGGAAGCCAGTCTAGGAGCTACATGGCCAGAGCTTAGCCTTGGAATATGGAGCTGGTTCTGGCAGTTGAGGCTATCAACAACAAGAGCAGTTATGCACTCTACTAATAAGGAATTAGGTAGGCCTAGAAGTGTGGAGACAGCATGTGTAGGACTGGCTACACAGAGACAGTGGAAAGCCAGTGGAGGAAGATTGTCATCAGAGATAGAGAGCAGAATATAGTGATAACTCTTCAGGTGGGCTTCTGGCAAGAGTCATCAGGGAAAACCAGCGAGTGATTCACAGATAGGACATGGAGTGTGCAGATGGAATAGGTGGATATGGATTTGTGAATGGACATGAAGGCAGGTGCAGGAGCTGCATGAACATACAAAGGCATGGAAGTGTGGTGATGGCACAAATGGGCTTGGGGCTTGGAGAATTCACCAGACAAAGCCAGGCCAGATGCAGAGAGACCAGAGCTAAGACCACAAGTATGGTAGTTGTGCTATCAGACAAAGATCTTAGACAGTCCACCTGAAAAATGAGTACAACTCTTTCCTAGGCCTTGGAGTCAGGCTTTCTCACAGGTGGGCTTACCTCTGGGGGTACTTGCCAGGAAAAGCCAGTGCAGGAGTTGTATGCTCAGAGGTAAGCACAGGAGGAAGTGTCTGTACTTGAAGGACAAGTTCTGGCCAGGTTCTAGGGAGGTCATGAGCAAACACCAGTGCCTGTGTTTCACATGTGGAACTTAGCCTTAAAATGAGGAGATGGCTCAGTTGGACTTGGTATTGGAGAAAAAGAACAACAAAAGTCAGTTCAGGAGCTGCTACGGCATTGGACATGATGCTAGTGGTGTGGTTCTATGGAGAATCATCATAAAAGTAAAATGAGTGTTTAGAGATAAGTCTTGGAATGTGAAGATGACACAGATGGTCTTCATTCTAGGCAAATTTATCAGAGAAACCAGTGAAGGTGCTGGGGGAACATAGAAAAATATGGGAGTTGGCACAGAACTGGAAATTGAGTTTTGTTTTTGCTCACAATGCTTTATATATACAAGGTGTACATCCAGAGCTTGATAGAGAATGTAGAGATAATGCAAAGAACTAGGTTCTAGAGTTTTCAGCATGGAAATGTAGCCTAGGGACTGTGTGACAAGTGTTATAAAAGGAATATAAAGATGGAACTGGGTTGTGAGGTTCTCCCAAAATTCATCATAAAAATTAGTGAGATATCTGTATATTCAGAGCAGGATCTTGGAGAGTGACAATGAGGGAATGTAGACTTTGCTTTTGGAGAACTAATGAGAAGCCCTCTCAGGAGCTGCATTCTTGAAATAGATATGGGAGTATAAGGATGGCAGAGGCAGGCGACATTCTGGGAAATCACCAGGCAAACACCACACAGGATCTGTACATCTCAACTTAGGCCTGTGAGTGTGGAGACAGCATATGAGCACTTGATGATGGGGAACTCACTTTAGAAACCCAATGCTGGCTGTATTAAAAGAGAGTTAGGATATAGTGTATACAGATGGTACTATTAGGGCAGGAAGGGCAGTGTTGGCCATCATCAGGAAAGCCAATGTACTGTAGGGTCTTCTAGAGATAGACATGGGAGTGTGGAGGTGGTACAGGCAAGATTCTTTTGCAGCAACTCTCCATGGAAAACAATTGAAAGAGTGGTGTGACAGGAGTAAAATCTGGAAGTGTTGAGATGTCTTTGATAGACAATGATCTTGGACTCACCAGAAAAAGCCACAGTGCCCTGTGTACATCCAGACATAGGTGTGGTATTTTGTAGATGACACAGTCCAATTTGTTTTGTGGAAATGACTAAGAAACAACAGTACAGCAGATATGTCATGGAGCATGGAAATGGCTCTTGTGGGTGAGGTGCTTTGGAATTCACTAGACAAGGCCATCACCCACTTCTCAATTACTACATCCAGATCTAGGTCTGAAAATGTGGCCATGACAAGGACAGATGTGGCTGTTAGTGAGAATAGCCCTGCATATTCATATGTGTGAATAGTCTGTCCCAAGTTGCAGAAATTGTTGTTGGAAATATAACTTTTTGGGGAGGAGGTTCATCAATGGGGTGAGTGTTCTGAAGATCTGTCCATGAATAGAGGGGGACTCATGATGGAATGATGGTCGTGAAATGGGTGAACATTGCCAGGAATGGCAGTGTGGAAATGGCTCTGGTGTGTGTAGTGGTATTTTATGTTAATAAATAAAGTTGCCTGGGGTCAGAGCTATTAGAGCCATAGCAAGTGCATGGCAGTTGTGGTGTACGCCTTTAAGGACCTGGAGGGTGGTACATACAGGCAGTGACGAGGCAGTCACATGATTGGGTTTACAACCAATAAGAAGCCAGAACAGAGAGACTATAGAGACAGACACACAGGAAGGAGGGCTCCTCTTTCGGAGAGCTCTCTTGGCTGAGGAGGATCCCTGAATCAGGAAGGGTGAGGCTCTTGGCTCTGACCTCTTGGCTTTCTTCTCTGAATCGGCTCTGTGTTTTCTGTCAGATAAAACTGTTGGCTACATTTACACTGAATTACATCTACATTTGGTGCCCAACGTGACAAGAATCCGTTAAAAACCGTTTAACTGCTAAGCTGGATTCACACCTCGAACACTAGGTGGCTGTTTTGAAATTCCCTTGGATTTGTACTGTTCTACGAGGACTTGGTTATCCAATATTTTAAAGGAAACTATTTAAAGAGAAATTTTTTTCCACATTAAAAAAAAAGAGAATGGGTTTTCTGTGTTCATTAGAAGAAAATTGGGCTTTGTTTGCAATTGTAGACAATATAACAATGGAACAGTTATATGAGAAGATTAATGTTGATAGAATTATGCATTTTATTACTATATTTATTCTTATTTTACTATTTAAGAAGATAGTCAATTTAAGTGCCAGGGTGACAGCTTTAGAAAAATTTGATACACTTGTAAAAACTCAGACAGAGGAAACTAACAGTGAAGTTGCTTCAAGATTGGATCATAGGGTTACAGAAAGAAAGCCTGTTTTCACACAGTCACCCTTAGTTTGTCCAGTAACCATACAGCAGTTGCCTGATCAAATGACTACACAAAATATTTTGGCTCCAATCGAAATGTTAGATTTATGAAGGTTTAAGGAGGCAATAGTATCTTATGGCATGCATTCCCCATATGTAAAGCAAATGTTAAACTCTTGGTCAACATATAATAGGATTGTACCACAGGATTGGTGGGAGCTGGCACAAGCTGTTCTGGAACCCAGTCAAAGGCTTCAGTGGCTAACTTGGTTCAAGGATGAAGCTAAAAACATAGAAAAACAGCGGAGGGATAAAGGAATACAAGTCTGCCAGGATCAGCTTATGGGAGAAGGTCAATATGCTTCAGCACCAGCACAATGTTTATATGATGTCCAAACCCTAATTTTATGTCGAACAGCAGCCTTGAATGCATGGGACAGATTTGAGGAACCAGGAAAAAAACTGAGTCATTTACAAAGGTTGTACAAGGCCCAAAAGAATCTTTCACAGATTTTTTACAAAGACTGGCTTCAGCAGTAAAGAGAATGGTCCCGGATTCAGAAGCTGGTAAGATAATAATTGAAACTTTGGCCTTTGAGAATGCGAATGCAGCATGCAAAACAATAATCAGGCCATTAAAGGCAAGATCTACACCTTTGGAAGATTGGATTAGAGACACGGTTAATGTTGAAACTCGTGAGCATGATGATACATGGGTGGGAGAAGCAATTTCAAGAGGTTTGAGGAATGTTAGATGTTTTGGATGTGGAAGGCAAGGACATTTGAAAAGGGACTGTAAACAGGTCATTCCTAGAAACAATGTTTCCTCAAGGAACAATGGCAACAGAATGCCCCTTCCTTCTGGAGTATGCAGAAGGTGTGGTAAGGGAAAACACTGGACCAACGAATGTAAATCGACAAGGGACAGACAGGGTAATCCTTTGCCTCACTCTTCGGGAAACTCCCAGAGGGGCCTCATGCAGGCCCCAATAGCAAATCCAGTTCAAACCTTTCCGGCAGTCGTAGAGGAAACCCCTACTCAGAGCAATTAAATAACCAAATGCCTATTGGAATAAGTCATGCTGGTCAGGATGATGAAACAGAGAGAATAGAAAATTCAGGAGAAAACATAAAGAAAATTTTTTGGCAAACTTATATTAATGAACAAAGACCAAAATTATCGATAAAAATAAATGATGTTTTGTTGTCTGGTCTGGTAGACACAGGTGCGGACATTACCATAATTGCACCAGAATTTTGGCATCCAACTTGGCCTCTTCAGGAGGTAAACGTTCAACTGTTAGGTATTGGAACATTATCTCAGGTGAAACAGAGTGCAAGATGGCTCGAATGTATAGGTCCAGAAGGACAGAGAGGAAAATTGAAACCATATGTAGCTAACATAGCTATGAACCTGTGGGGCCGAGATTTGTTGCAACAACGGAATACTCAGATTAACATCCCTCCAATCTCAGAAACAAATCATAAACTAGCACATGTTTCTGAGAGAAATATTAGAAGGCATTATTCTGAGTGGTCACCAGCCATCCATATTGTACAAGAACAGAGCACAACAACTGATGATCTTCCAAAGACATCAACAGCTCTACCTTTAAAATGGTTAACAGACAAGCCTGTATGGGTCCAGCAATGGCCTTTAACAACAGAGAAACTTCAGGCTTTAGAAGAGCTGGTAGAAGAACAGTTAAATGCTCACCATATTGAGGAATCAACCAGCCCTTGGAATTCTCCTGTATTTGTTATTAAAAAGAAATCGGGTAAATGGAGAATGGTAACAGACCTTAGAGCAATTAACAAAGTAATTCAGCCAATGAGCTCTCTACAATCTGGAATTCCTTTGCCTACTCTGTTACCAAAAGGATGGCCTCTCATAGTTATTGATTTAAAAGACTGTTTCTTTTCAATACCCTTACAAGAAAAAGACAGAGAAAGATTTGCTTTCACAGTACCTACTTATAATAATTTTCAACTGGTTAAAAGATTTCAATGGAGGGTCCTCCCACAGGGAATGTTGAATAGCCCAACTCTGTGCCAATATTTTGTACAACAGCCATTGGAAGTGAAACGTAAAAAATTTCCTAAATCTATAATTTATCATTATATGGATGATATTTTACTAGCTGACTCAAATACAGATACTTTAGAAAGAATGTTTGAAGAAGTAAAGAAAATTTTGCCTTGCTGGGGATTACAAATTGCTCCTGAAAAGATACAAAGAGGAGATTCTATTAATTATTTAGGATATAAAATAGAGCTACAAAAAATTAGACCCCAAAAGGTGCAAATTAGGAGAGATAGACTACAGACTCTTAATGACTTTCAAAGATTATTTAGAGATATTTCTCATCTAAGAACTATTGTTGGGGTAAAAAAATGATGATCTGCATAATTAGAACCTTAGAAGGTGACAAGGACATAAATAGTCCAAGAGAATTATCACCTGAAGCTGAGAAAGAATTGGCCTTGGTAGAAAAGAAAGTACATGAAGGGCACGTGAATCGTATTGATCCAAAGCTGGATTGCATTTTGGTTATTTTACCTTCTAGACATTCTCCTACAGGAATATTAATGCAGAGGGAAGATATTATATTAGAATGGATATTTTTACCAAATAAACCAAATAAAAAATTAAAAACTTATGTGGAAAAAATTTCTGACTTGATTTGGAAAGGAAAATTGAGACTTCGTCAATTAGCAGGAATAGACCCAGCAGAAATTGTCATACCTTTAACTAAGGAGGACATTGAAAAATTATGGACAGAAAGTGAACCTTGGCAAAGAGCTTGCAGTAATTTTTTTGGGAGAAATTAACAGCAAATATCCCAAAAGCGACAGAATTGATCTTATAAAGAGAGCTGATTGGATCTTGCCTCGAATTGTACGGGAAAAACCCATATCTGGAGTTAGTACATTTTATACAGATGCCAACAAACAAGGAAAGGCAGGTTACAAATCAGAAAATGGATAATGGAGGTTAAGGAATCTGAAGAATACTGGACAAATGAGACAACTGATCAGCTTTGAACTACAAGGTGCTCAGAGTTATTTTGAGATGACTAGCTGACATGATCCAGTCTCAAAGGCTACTTGAATAAGGACTTGAGATGAACCCTGAACTTTGGCATTACACACAGACTGTATATGAAGGATATAGTTACCTTTCCTAGAATTTGACAATTAACCTAAAATTTTTCTTTCAGGATAAAGATAACTTCGCCCATACCCAGTAGTAAGCAATTTTAAGAATACGATGCCCACATTCCCAAAGAGGTGGTGTGGGGCAGGTGGTTTTTTGATCTTTTTAATGGGTTTTGGGTCTGAGATAATTTTCGTTGTTTAGGGGGTTGGTTACAAGTTGTTGTCAAGGGTTAGGAAAAAGGCTAAGCAAAGGAGATTAGATTTAAGGTTCTTATTTAAAAAAAAAGAAAGAAGAAGAAAAAGACAATTACTAGTTTTAAGTATTTTACATTGGATTGGATTGTTTTATACTGTATACAAGTTATATATATTGGAATTGATATTGTTAGAAAATGCTATATGTATATTTCTAATTGTACTTATACCGTTCATTTAACGATGCAATTTTCTGATCCTTGAATGTTGTTATTACCAACTATTAGGATATAAAGAAATGAAAGTTAGTTAGTTATAGTTGAAGATTAGTTAGTTATAGTTGAAAGTTAGTTAGTTATAGTTGAAGATTAGTTAGTTACAGTTGAAGATTAATTAGGATAGAAAGTGAATTAGATACATTTTGGACTTAACAAAAAAAGATAAATAATGAAATTATTTTCTCTGAATTTGTCAAATACAAATGGACTATAAATTATTTAGACATTGTATATAGTTATTGTACTTTTGTATGCAGTTTTTCTTTTGTTAGTTATAACCTTTTTCTTTTTATTAAATTAGAAAAGGGGAAATGTGGTGGTATTTTATGTTAATAAATAAAGTTGCCTGGGGTCAGAGCTATTAGAGCCATAGCAAGTGCATGGCAGTGGTGGTGTACGCCTTTAAGGACCTAGAGGGCGGTACATACAGGCAGTGACGAGGCAGTCACATGATTGGGTTTACAACCAATAAGAAGCCAGAACAGAGAGACTATAGAGACAGACACACAGGAAGGAGGGCTCCTCTTTCGGAGAGCTCTCTTGGCTGAGGAGGATCCCTGAATCAGGAAGGGTGAGGCTCTTGGCTCTGACCTCTTGGCTTTCTTCTCTGAATCGGCTCTGTGTTTTCTGTCTGATAAAACCGTTGGCTACATTTACACTGAATTACATCTACAGGTGTGTGTGATTCTTTGGATAACATTGTACATAGAATCTGAGATTTGACTCTATGAGAGGCCAGAAGAGGCCAATTTTGAAGGTGCAGTCTGACATGCAATAGAAGAGGGAGTATTAAAGAGAGCAAGGATAGAAGTTGAACCTTGGCATCATTATGTAGGATCAGAAGCTCTGAAAATGTCTGAGGAGAGGCTATTGCAAAAGGTTCAGCCTCACTTGTTATTTATACCGCAGAGTACTAGAGATGTCAGGTCCTGGTATGAGTACCAAAGGTAGTGTCAGGTCTAGAGTGAACCTGGACTGAACAATATGGCAATCTTCTTGTGTTGCTGATGACAGAGCCAGAGGTACATAAGTGCTTTGAAGGCCAGAAGAGTATGAGTGAATCTCTACATTGGACACTGAGTTGTTTACCCTGTTACAGTTTGGTTTTACTTTGTTTTGATCTTAACGCTGAGTTTATGCTTCCCTCTTAGATTAAGAGTGTATTTGTCCGGCATTGGTGGCACATGCCCTTAATCCTAGCACTTGGGAGGCACGGGCAGGCAGATCTCTGAGTTTGTAGCCACCCTGGCCTCCAAAGTGAGTTCCAGGACAGCCAGGGCTACAAAGAGAAATTCTCTCAGAAAAACAAAGCAAAACAAAAGAACCAAAACTCTTTCCAAACCAAAACAAAACAAAAAACCTAACCAAAAAGTGTATTTTACTTGGTTTTATTTTTAAGTTATATTTTGTGTTACAGGAACCAAGATATGAGAGACCATGTACTCTTGAAGAGACTTTATTTTAAAGATTCTGAAATTTTCAAGTGTTTGAATTTTTTAAAGACTGAAGGGCCTATATCATCATGAATTTTTAAGTATTACAGGATTAACTGAGACCCAGGGGATAAGCAAGAAAGAAAATCTTATGGCTTACTAGTGATGGATTTGTGTGAAGTAGATAATCATTCAATTCTATTGACTAGTAATCTGCCAACTTGACTTAAGCTAGTTTCATCAGAAAGAGGGAACCTTAATTGAGATAATGCTTCTATCTCATTGACCTGTTGTAAGGACTATGGAACATTTTCTTGGTTAATGTTTCATGTGGGAGAGGCAAGCCCACTAGAGGTGGTGTCACGTTTGTTCAGGTTATAATGAGTTACATAAAAAATCAAGCTTGATGACCCATGAGTAGAAAACTAATGACAAACCTCCTTGATGTCAGTTCCTGCTTCTAGGATCATACCAGAGGTTCAAAAGTGTAAGCTGAAACAAACGCTTTCCCCAAAGTGGCTTTTGGTCATATTATTTCATCCTATCAGTAAGGGAGGTAGTTATGTGGCACAGCCATATCTGAATGGAATGGCAGAAGTCATAAAGCCAGCACAGATGCTTGACAAAAATTTAGCAAAGCTGAGCCACCTGATGGCTGCCATGCCACCTTTGGTTCTCATCTCCTCCTGTTGCATACTTGGGGCATTTTTAATATTTGTACAATTTGGGGATGTTGGATTGATGGAAAATTCCTTATGAATCATTTATGCCTTCTCCCAAGAATGCTGCTTCTAAGCTTACCCAGGAAAGTCCTGAACATACTACCCCACCCCACTTTAAGGGAGATATCATTATCTACTTGAGGTCTTCCTTATGCCTTGGAGGTTGTGACACATAAAGAAGAAGCCAGAGGTCTCTTTATGAGGCTATGAGACATTCTTGAAGCATCTGTCCCTGCACTTACACTGTAACAAGACATTCAAAACAAAGTAAATTCAAAAAGGTCAACAAGATTCAGTGGGCTAGAGGAATTGTCCACAGTTCAGATTACAAGCCTCTTCCCACTGTACACTCAGACAATTATGTGGCATACAATTCTGCCCTACATAGAGACATATTGATAAGTAAAGTATGGAGTGGAAATATGATAAAAGTATGAGGTGTTAGGACCTCCCTCTCTTAGAAGTTAGCGCATGTAGAGCCACTATAATGTCATATGACCAAGGAACAACAGAATGCCAGGATTAGACATATAGACAAATTCTATAAGGATATAAATATGAACATTGATTGTAATTACTGCAGGTTTAGCCTGAGAATTTTTCCTGGGCACTCTGACCACTAAGAGTTAGTAATACATTGCTTGAGACATGGCAAAATGCCCAGCGTGGTTAAAGATTTTTTTTGGTCTAATGTCCTTGAAGCAACCAAAACAACCAGCCTGAGCACAGACTGTCATATGCCTCTAGATTCTCAGAAATTGGGTTATGGGGTTAATGAGTAAGAATGATAACTGTTTATTAATGATGTGAAAACTTGAGGGAAAATGGTTAGAAATGATAACTCTGTTCTGTCATAGTTTATTAATGATGACTAAAAGATGAGCAAAAGGAAGTGAAACTCATGTCCAAAACCAAAAATGATATAATCTATGCTTTGGAACATCATGAATGTATCCATGCTAACTAAATTCTGTATAAATAAAGAAACACTCTGGCTGCTAGTCAGTCAGGCTGCAAGATTCTCCCGACCACCATGGACTGGCTCACTTCTTTCCCTGCCGACTCTTTACACCCTCTGCAGGACCCATCCACCGCCAGAGAATGGCTCCTGGAAGCTATGTGCTGAGGAAACTTTCTGACAACCATTACCAGGAAAGCCTTTCCATCAACTCTGCAAGTGAGAATGTTAGAAGCTGGAGTATGGAGATGCTCCAGGTGGCGTTGGCTCGGTGAGAAGTGACTAAGCAAGGCCAGTGCTGCAGCCTCAATACTAGGCAAGACTTCAAAGTGTAGGGATGGCACTGGCAGTAAAGCTTAATTAAGAAAAGCTCAACAGGCAAAGTTGGTGAGCAATGTAAGCATGGGCACCTAGGTCTGAGTGTCCCGAGAGACCTCAAGAGGACTGGATTCAGGGAGAACTCACTAGGAAATGTGGGTCCAGGAACCAAATGTCCAGAGCTACTTATGGGAGTGTGGGAATGGTAAAAGCAGGTGAGGTTATATGGAGATCAGGCAAACTTGTTGCATGATAGGTGCAATTAGAGAGAGCCTTTGGACTGTGCAGATGTTTGAAGGAGGTTTGGTTCTGAGGGGGTGCTGCAGGGGAAGCAACTGTAAGATCTTCTAGAGAGGAGCTAGGTAGGGGAGCATGTGGATGGTGCTGGCAGACAAGATTATTTGGAGAACACAAGGAAAACTTGATATGAGCTCTGAGCTTCTGGATATAGACTGCCATATATGGGAGTATGGGGATGACACTGCTGAGGGAGGTGCTGAAGACTATGATAATGCAAATCAGTGTGTGATCTCTGCTTCCAATGTTAATTTTAGGAAGTGTGAAGATGGCACAAGACAGCCTGTTTCTGAAGAAAAGACCAAGGAAATCTGGTATAGGAACTAGCAGAGCAAGGTGGGCTTAGTGTCACTACTATTAGATAGGGTTTTGGTGATTGTCAATGCACACAAGAGCATAACTCAGTGGTTGATGGTAGAGAGAAGCTTCTTTGCAGGAACTGACCAGGAAAAGCCACTGAGGGAACTGTATGACCAAAACTATGCCCAGGACTATGGGGCTGATGTTGGAGGGCTAGAGTCTTTGGAGATCAAAGGCAAAGCTATTATGGGATCTGTGTGTTATGAGCTAGACATCTAGAAAAAGGAATATGAGGATGACACTGGAAGGTGAAGTTCAGGGAAGCATCTTCAGGCAAGCCTAAAGTGTGGTCTTTTCATCCTAATCTAGTCCTTGGAGTGCGCAGATGGCACAGGTGTAATTGGTTCTAGGATATATCACTTGAGAAAGCTGCTGCAGAAGATGCATGACCTGAGATAGTATTGGCAGTGAACGAATGGAACTTGCAAGCTAGTTTCATGGGAATTTCATTAGTCAAGAACAATCTTCAATCTATGTTGAGATATAGCCCTTAGACTATGGAGATTTTATATGTGTGCTTTTATAGGTAGTCTGGCATAACTACCACGTAAAGTTGTAACCAGAGCAGCATGGAAGGAAGTAGGCATAGGTGAGAGTAGATTATTCTTGCAGGCAAGATTCAGTGGTGATGAACAAGAAAAGCAGGGTACATATCTTCATTGGCCTGGAGAATGGACATGGCAAATGGTGGCCTTGTTTCTTGAGGGAATTTACCGGGAAAAGTTGGTGCAGGAGCTACATCTCCAGAGCTACCCATTGAAGTGTGGTGAAATCTCTGGAAGCCAAGGTTCAGGGGAGTTCAACAGGTGTCTCAGTTAAGGTTTCTATTTCTGTGAGGAGACACCATGACCATTGTAGTGGGTAGCCATTCTAGCTCTGACCTGGTAGTTCCAACCACCATTGAGGCTTCAGTAATGGTCATGCCTACAAGGCGGGGCTGAGAGAGGATGCTGAAGACCCAAGATCTGGATGAATGGGCACTCTTGGTTCCTGGACCCTGGATGCTGGAGCTAGACCCAGCAGAGTTCTCCAGAGAACACCGCCGGATTGTGTCACACCTTTCCCAGACCCTGTAGCCTATCCCTTCACTTGTAAGTTACCCCACAAAATAAACCTCCCCTTTAACTACGTGTAGTGGCCATAATAGTTTCACCAATAGACCATGGCTACTTTTAAAAAGGAAAACATTTAACTGGGGCTTGCTTACAGAGGTTTCAGAAGTTTCATTCATTATGGTGATGGCAAGAAGCATGGCAACATGCATGCAGACATGGCAATGGAGAAGGAGCTGAGAGTTCTCTGTCTTGGTCCACAGACAATAGGAAGTAAACTGTCACATTGAGTGAACTGACCATGTATGAGGAACTCAACGACACACTTCCTAAAACAAGGGCATACCTACTTTAAAACAATGCCATACCTCCTAATAGTGCCACTCCCTTTGGGCCAACATTCAAACACATGAATCTATGGGGGCCATACCTATGCAACTGACCACAATGTTCAAGTCCAGTGCATGAATTATGAGTCCAGAGCAAGACCATGGAGTGTGACATTAGCACAGGCATGCTTGATCATGGTGGGGAAATCAGGTGTTGTACATGTGTGACTGGAATTAGGCTTATCTGTGAAGATGGTGCCACTGGCAAACAAGGATATGGGGAGATGTCAATGACAATCTGGACATCCAGAGCTAGGCCTGGTAGTATGCAAACAGCAGGAATGGGCTTGGAACTGTAACTATCAAAAAGGGAATTCTAGCAGATACTCTTATCTGAGCAGGGCCTGTGAGCAGTGTATGGCCCTGGAGGGCAAGGTTCAGGCTTCCTCAAAAAGTATACCCTTTGCCTGATCTGCACACACGTAGCTAGACCTCTCAGCATGGAAATTACAAATGCGGAATTATCAATATGGCTACTCTCAAGGAAATCCAGTGAAGGAGCTGTGTGACTAGAGAGTCAGGCATGAAAGTGTAACCATTACAGTTGCAGGCAAATGTCTGTGGATCTCATCATGCAAAGTTGGTAGATGCTATGTCCAATAGAGACACACCTGGAAGTATAAGGATGGTATAGGAAAACTGGGGTTTGAAGTAACTAAACTGTGAAAATATGTGCAGGAGCTGTATGATGGATGCTAGGCCTGAAAATGTGTGCATGATGTTAACAGAAGTGATTCAAGGATGATCTCCAGGAAAAATCAGTGAGCAGTCTGTATCCAAAATTATGATTGGGGAGCAGGGATGACACAGGTAGGTTAGTTCAGGTGGAATTCAACAGAGGTAGCCAGTGGAGTATCTGTGTGACTAGATTTAGGCAGGCTCAATAGGCATAGCTATGGCAGGAAAGGTTCTGGGGAGCTCACCCTGCAAAAACTATGTGCAAGCTGTACATCTCATTCTACTCCTTTTAAAGTGGATATGCCACAGGTGCATTTGATTCTGGGGAGTGGATTGCTCACCAGAGAAAGCCAGAACAGAAATTTACCAGTCCATCACTGAAGGAACTTAGGTCAGCAATCAAGGAAGGAACCTAAAGCAAAAATGGATGTATAGACCATGAAGAAACTCTACTTACTTGCTCATCCACTGTGAGTAACCCAGCATGTTTATTTTACAACCTAGGATGACCTATCCAAGCATGGCACCACACACAGTGCCCTTGGCCCTCAAAGATCAATCATTAATCAAGAAAATGCTCTGTAGGCTTTCCTACAACCAATTTCATGAAGGCATTTTCTCAACTGAGATTCCCTCTTCTCAGAGAACTCTAGATGGATAATTTTAGAAGTGTGTAAAACTAACAAAAATATAACCAGAACGACCAGGCTCCACTCTTCTCAGATGACTCTAGATTTTGTTAAGCTAAAAACAATAATGAAATAACCAAACACAACCAGGACTATATCAAGCTGGACAAAGAATATGACAGCATGATCTTCATGGTGCTGAATTTGCAGAAAGAGAAGATTCATTATTATTGGGTACTAGAACTTTGAATGACAGTTTTAGACAATGTGTGTCAGAGCTAAAGTCCCTGCAAGGGGGTTAAAAAGTCTTTTGCATGAAGATATAAAAGAGAAGCCCGTGCTGCAGTGGGTACGCAGGATGATTGGCATCCCAGAATCATGAGGTACCTCATGTAGAAAGCTGAACATGTGTAGTACAGACATGAAATATGCTTGATAAGGCCAACATTGATGGAGGGCCAGGGAACCTAAAAGCCCTTTGAAGCCAGAATCACTGCTTTATATTACTAGATGACAGATATGGAGCTGCTGGATTCAGTGTTTACCCTCAAGGGTTTATGTCTTTTTCTGTCACTTCTTCCCTTGCTTTAGCTCCTTTCCTCTCTTTTATATCGATAATATTTCCTTCATATCCTTTTATGTTAGAAGTATGTGAGTTGATTTATGATTGCCAAAGGTCTCACAGTTGAAAAACTCCCAGAGTGCCAAAGGAGACTTTGGACAACTGGACAATCTTGTGACTGTCAAATATGATAGAAAATTTTAGAGATGGTATCAACTAATTATTCTTTTTTTAATAGCCTTCATTTTATGGGGACAAAGGATTGAAAGTGCTATGTTTTGTGTTAGTGGGATTGGCCAGTAGGAATTTATGTTTTCCATCATGTTAATGTGAGTTTGAATGCATTGATTCAGAATCAAAGCAAATCAAGTTGGATAAACTGTCCTCTGATTACTATACCACATTTTCCATCAAAGGACACTGGAAATGCCTGAGCATTTGTGATTTTCACAAACATAAAGAAAGGAGGTTCCCACTGCCCATTGTACAGGATAGCCTTCCTACTCCTTGAAATTAATACAAACTGTCTTCAGAGCTAACACTATGAAGTCCTGCTCTGCTGCAATAGACATAAGGATTTACCTGTCATCACACAAGAATGTTTGCCCTTATGTGTTTCAGCTTCCTTAAAAAATGATTTCACCTGGTATTTATTGTGTTTATTTTTGTAACATATATTTCATGAGTATTTTTACCTGCTACTGCTCATTGACAATATCTGAAAACATGATCATGACCTTCAGAGTTTAGGATGTGAAAATATTTAAAGTAAGGAACACAGATAGAGGAGGAATTAATTCAGACAGACCCAGAGGCCCAAGCTGGTGCTTTATTTAGAACAAGTTGATGATTATACAACTTTTGGCTGAGAAGAGGAAATTTCTTCAAGGAGCATTCTGGCTGAGGTTGCAAACGCAGGAGCCCTTGCTTCAGACCTCTTGTTAGGTAAATTTGAAAGCACGCTTGGACTTCATATAACTTTGTAGTTTCAAAGAGCTTATCTCACAGAGAAACATCGTCACTCCAAAGAGTGGCATGGTGTCTGTCAGGACCCCTAATGGGAACACAAAAGTATAATGTTTGCTTATCAAGGCTTCCTTTTTCACAGGAAAGTCTGGTGGAAAGTCAAGAGTGGTTTGGCCATAACACTCTATGAAGTGGTTCCAGCTCATGGAAACAAATGTGAACAGGCTGCTAACACACAAAACTAAGACAGAGACCTTGTAGCAATATATCTCCATCTCCACGAATGGGTCTTCCATGCAGCTGATCTTAATGGCAGCTGCACCAAAAATCAGAACTACAAGCTTCATCAGAATGGCCCACACTATCATGGTCTGTGCATACTGAAATTCAGTTGAAATTGTCCAGGTTGAATTGATAGGAGTATGCACCAGCATCTTGATTACAGTCCCTGAGACATTAAACTCTTGAGGGTAATAAGCCTCCCAGAGTCCAAAGGACACAAATTTTACAACCTTATTGTTGAATTTCCACAGGCACCAGGGTTGGCAATTTGCAATGACTATTTCAAACACCAAAGCTGACAGGCTGTAAAGGAGGCCACTCAGCTTGAAGATGCATTTCTTTCCATTGGCAAATCTGAAGATGAGATTGAATAAATATATAGTCAAGCCAGGAACACAAGGGAGAGTGGGAAATCTAAATGAATCATGATTTACAGAGCACCAAGCTCTTATCCTTTATCAGTGCTGTATCAATAATGTTTTTAAGTAGTCTATCTATGTATTAGGGTTCAATATACTATAGGTAAGAGTATAAGAAGCCCTCAACTCCATAGCTACAGCAGATGTTCCCTGTACATATGTGAAGCATGTATATTTGTGTGTATGTACACACACACAAACACACACATGAACACATACAGAAATGTGAATGTAAAATTATAACTGAAAAAGTTACTCTAAGCCCATCAGACTAGCAATGTATAATATCTTATCTGTACATTTTTATGAAATATGCAGATTTTTAAAATCTATACTAATTTCATATTAAAGCCTCAGAAAGAATGACTTTCAAAATATATAAATATCTGGGCTAAGAATATTCCTCAGTGAAGTAGTGAATGCTTAACATTTGAGAGATGCTATATCCATTCCTTAGTGCCAAAAGTCCAAAATCTACATGTAAAACATGAAGACTCCTGGACATTTCCATCATTTACTTACAACTTACTCAAATGTAGATTTTCAGGTAACCAGCTTCATTTGATTGTTGCATATCCTGACTATCTGTGTGAACCACCATCTTCTTTAACAATAACAACAACAAAACTATTGCTCCACATTTACTATATGCACCATCTTATTTAAATCACTTCTTAGTTCAAATATTTGGATGTAGTGTTAATGTTCATGAAAAACCATGTCCTGGAGGATATCACAAGTTACTTGAGAAGAAAGGAAGCGAAATTTTGTAGCCACCAAGTCTGTGGATACTGTCATTTCCATCCCAAATACCAACTTGTACTACCAAGTGATAGTAATAAAAGGAAGCATAGTATTAGCATAAAAACAGGGACATTGACCCTTGGAATCAAATGGAAAACCCAGACATAAATTCACAGAAACATGGATCCTTGATCTTTCACAATAGGCCAAAAACATACACTGCAGAAAACACAATATCTTTAACCAATGTTGTTGGAAATACAGGACTGCTAAGTGTGGACTAGTGCAAATAGTTATATGTTTTTATCCTGCACAAAACTCAACTGCAAATGGAGCAAAGTCTTCAACATAAGACCAGATATTATGAACCTAATAGAAGAGAAAGTGTAGAACAAGTTTGAACTTATGGGCAGAGGAAGAGAATTTCTGAGTAGAACAGTCTTAGCAGAGGAACTAAGACCAATAGTTTTTAAACAGGACACCATGAAACTGAAAATATTCTGTAAAGGAAGAACACCATCATTCGGGGAAAGTGATTCCCTAAAGAATGTGAAAAACATTACTCTTCTGTCATGTGGCAGCATTAGTGAGAGAAGGAATCCTTCCCCTCACCCATCAATGTCTGAGGAAGATGGGAGAGCTGGCCCCAAGGGCATGTGAGCAGGAGAGCTACTCCTGTCCCCCACCAGCTGCAACAGTCGGGAGAGCAGGCCCTCACCTCACCTGGGCAGAACAATAGAGCTATTCCTGTTGGAAGAGGTATGGGTGAACCAGTCCCAAAGTTGTTAGCATTAGAGAGCTGTCCCCATTCTACATCTGTCATGTAGCAACATGGGCTGGAGAGAGATGTCCTCCCCCCATTCATTAAGACCTGAGGCAGGTGGGAGAGCTGGCCCCAAAGTAGTAGAGCAGAAGAGCTGACTCTGTCCACCACCAGCTGCAACACTCAGTAGAGAAGGCCTTGCATCTTGCCTGGGCAATGCAATAGTGCCAACCCTGTTGACAGAGGTATGAGTAAGCCAGCCCGCAAGTTGTGAGCATGAGAGGTCTGTCTCCATTACTCATCTGTTATGTGGCAGCATGGGCAAAGAAGAGATGCCTTCCCCATCCCCAACTGTAGATAGAGTTTTTCTTCAGAACCACCGGTCAGCTCTGTCCCCCAAGCCTTCTCCCAAATAATCACTCAGAGACTTATTATTAATTATAAATGCTTGGCCAATACCTCAGGCTTATTACTAGCTAGTTCTTACAACTTAAATTAACCAATTTCTATTAATATATTGCTGCCACAAGACTCGTTTACCTCATCTATGAACTTCTCACGTTGCTTTTTCTGGATTTGGCTTTTGAGGCCTCTGACTCCACTCTTCTTCCCAGAATTCTCTCTGCCATCAAACTCCTGCCTAGCTCTCAGCCAAATAGCTTTTCATCAACATTGGAAGCAACACATATAGACAGTGTACAAAGATTGTTCCACAGCATTTCTACATTTTTGTCTAATTCAAAAGTAATGTTTTAACCTTAACATAGTAAGATTATATACAACAAAACAGTTATCAAGTAAGAGTTACAGTTGCAATATCCAGTTCATTTGTATTTGGCAAAATTAAAGAAAATATTTTATTATCTCTCTTTTTAAAATTTTTTTCATTAAGAAAAAGTTTTAAAATTAATTTTACATGCCAAAGATTCCCCTCTTCCTTCTTCCTGCTCCTGTAGCCTCCCCCTCCCAACCCACTCCACATTCCCTCCTACAAGAAGGTAAGGCCTCCCATGGGGAGGTACACTTAGTAGAAGCAGGTCCAAGCCCCTCCCTGTGCCTCAAGGCCGTGCAAGGTGTCACATCACAGAAGTGGGCTCCAAAAAGGCCTGCTCATGCACCAGGGACAGATTCTGATCCTACTGCCAGGGGACCCCTTAAGCAGATCATGTCATGCAACTGTCTCACTATGCAGAGGGCCCAGTCCAGTCCTATGCAGGCTCCACAGTTGTTGATCCAAATTTTCTGAATTCCCACCAGCTTGGTTTGGCTGTGACTTTACAGTTGTTTGCACAATTTCAGATTGTGAAAACCAAATAAATTCTTTTCATCTTTTGGGAGGTGACCCTTTTGTACTTATGGTTTTTTTGTCCTACAGTCATCTTTGAATATATCGAGCATGACATTGTATGTGGTGTACTTGGAAGATAATGAGTAAGATTATTTCTTAATCAAATACTATTATTAGGATAAACTTTCTCATATAGCCAATTATTATTCCCATTATGTGCTCCTCAGTTGTAATGTTGACAATCTTTCAAATAAATTCTATTAATGAGCTATATAATAA
The DNA here is from genome assembly GCF_949786415.1 of Peromyscus eremicus. NCBI lineage: Eukaryota > Metazoa > Chordata > Mammalia > Rodentia > Cricetidae > Peromyscus > Peromyscus eremicus. The sequence continues at coordinate 19,312,080 of NC_081439.1, read as the reverse complement.
ACATGTTCTTTATAGATTGGTGGTGTTTTCCATTGCTCATAAAGACTTTTTAAATTTTTAATTAAATATTTCTTTATTTATTGTAATATTTGTTGAAAATATATTTTGCACAACATGTTCTGATTATAATTTCCACTGTCATCCTCTCTCCCAGTTTGTGCCCACTTTCCTACCCACCAAAATCCAAACACTTACATACTTTCTTTCTCTTTTTCATTAAAAAACAAACAGGAAACTAAAAAACAAACAGGGAGAAAGAATAGGAAAAAAACAGAAAAAAAAAGCAACCAAAGAGAAAGGAAAAGAAACACATGCAGATGGAATCACATACACATGGACACACAGAAATCACATAAAACACAAAATCAGAAACCATAATATATAAGCAAAAAGGCTAAAATGCAAAAAAGAAAGAAAAAATGCCTTGACAAAGCTTTATAAGACAAAAAAACTCTAATATAACTTTGAGTACATTTTGTCCTGGCCATTTGCTGCTGGGAATGGGGCACCATTGAGTGCGATTTGTGCACCCAGTGACACTCCACTGGTGAAAATTAGTTTTTCCTTTGTGAGTGGCTGTCAATTGGAGAGAGTTTCTGGGTTAAGGATGAGGGCTTGTGTCCAATTCCCCTTTCATCACTGGGAGCCCATCTGGCTTAGACTGTGACAGGGCCCCAGACTTTATACAAAAAAATCTTGGCCTCCTAAAGATTACTTGCTTTCCTCTACAAATTGTTGTCCTCCACACTGTTGGGCTTCTGACGTGGCTGCCAGACAATGGGAACTAATACCAGTGGGGCTTTTGAAATTCTGATGACATACCACAATCCAGTGCTACCTGAGACCACATGGTAAAGAAGAAATGAACAGCTCAAATCCACAGGTTGATGGAGGACACCAGAAGGAAAGATCATTCTCTCATAAACAACAGATAGGACTCTGGTAACTGATCTAAGATCCACAAAAGATTTGAGTTACTCAGACCAAGGTATGTTATGCCTAGACTGAGCATCCTAGTGCTGAATGTCTCAGCCAGATGCCAGGTTTGTACTCAAGTGAATCCAAAACAAAGAATCCATACCCAGGAAGGGGACAGTATGAGAGACTAACACCCTACCAAACTCTGGAAAAACTGGATTCACCTAGATCCAACCTGCTTAGTACTTGCTAGTTTCTATAGATAGCTGTTCTGGATGGGTAAGAAGTGTTCTTCACTGTGACTGAAACTGTTCAAATAGTAACTAAAAAGATCCCCCATGGTCTCCTGATTTGACCTCTTGCTAGCAATGGAGTCCAACAATGGCCTAGTTTTCATAGGAAAAAAAAACCCTCTCAATAGCTAAAGCTTTAGATACAGTTTAAAAACTTCATTGTGCATATAGACCTCAGAGTTCTTGCCAGGTAAAGGAATAAGCAAGACATGAGAAGAAACTAATAAAGCTCTCATGAGAGTCCAGCGAGAGATGGATATGCTTCATTCCTTTGCTATGCTTCAGTCTGCTGCACAACATAAGGGAGAGATTTATCCCCATATTATATTATGTTTGGAAGTCGTCCCATTTTAAGTGTCTGGCTGTACTGGAGAAAGTGAGGGTGTAAAAGTTTATATTTTGAGGTAGGAACACAAAGTTTGCAACTCTACGCATGCCCCAGCAGCTTGACCTCCTGTTTACCAGAAACAAGGGAATTTCCACTGCAAAAATTGGGGTTGTAAAACTGAAGCTTCCTGAAAAATTCCTTAAGAAATATTCTGGCCTTTGGAAAGCAGGGAAAACCTGGGAATTCTGACTCTGCCACAGGAAGGGAACCAGGTAATAGAGTTAATCATTTCCTGCCAAAAATCAGCCAGGATTGCTGGTAAAACTGTCAACACACTGACTGACAAAAATCACTGTGTCTGGGGCACAACCCAAATTAAACTTAAATGACTTACAAATGACTGGAACTTGTCTAATATTCAAAACCTTTAACGTAGGCACTTCCCCTTATTCTGATGCCTGCTATTCTGCCTTGTGGTTTCATTCATCTGGATAACAATAATAATACTGATCCCCTGAGAATAGTTGGTGTGTATGTCTCAATTGTTTGACTAAATATGCCTTTTCTGATACATTCTAAACTAAGTCCGCAGATTGATCAGGACTCAGAGGTATTAAAACAATGGCTATCCATGAGCATGGGAGATCTTTCCATTTTCTGACATCTTCTTCAATTTCTTTTTTCAGGGACTTAAAGTTCTTGTCATATAGGTCCTTCACTTGCTTGGTTAGTATTACCCCAAGGTATTTTATGTCATTTGTGGCCCAAGGAATGCTCAACCACACCACAAGAGCACTTGTTCAGCTATGTTCATACCAGCATTGTTTGTAATAGCCAGAACATGGAAACAACCTAGATGCCCTTCAACTGAAGAATGGATAAACAAAATGTGGTACATATACACAATGGAATACTACTCAGCAGAGAAAAACAATGACATCATGAGGTTTGCAGACAAATGGATGGATCTAGAAAAAATCATCCTGAGTGAGGTATCCCAGACTCAGAAAGACAAACATGGTATGTACTCACTCATAACAGGATACTAGATGTGGAACAAGGATGACTGGACTGCTACTCACATCACCAGGCAGGCTACCTGGAAAACAGGACCCCAAGAAAGACACAGGGATCGCCCAACGACAGAGAAATGGAATGAGATCTACATGAACAGCCTGGACAGGAGTGGGGGTAGTGAAGGGCGAGGGTCGAGGGAAAGAGAGCTTGGGTGAGTGGGAGATCCCAGCTGGATCAAAAACAGAGAGGGAGAACAAGGAATAGGAGACCATGGTAAATGAAGACCACATGAGAATAGGAAGAAACAAAGTGCTAGAGAGGCCCACAGAAATCCACAAAGATACCCCCACAACAGACTGCTGGCAATGGTCGAGAGACAATCCGAACTGACCTACTCTGGTGATGGGATGGCCAAACACCCTAATTGTCGTGCTAGAAACCTCATCCAACTACTGATGGATCTGGAGGCAGAGATCCATGACTAGGCCCCAGGTGGATCTCTGGGAGTCCAATTAGCGAGAATGAGGAGGGTTTATATGAGAGAGAATTGTTGAGACCAAGGTCGGATAAAGCACAGAGACAAATAGCCAAACAAACGGAAACACATGAAATATGAACCAATGGCTGAGGGGTCACCAACTGGATCAGGCCCTCTGAGTGGGTGAGACAGTTGATTGGCCTGATCTGTTTGGGAGGCATCCAGGCAGTGGGACCGGGTCCTGTGCTCATTGCATGAGTTGGCTGTTTGAAACCTGGGGCCTATGCAGGGTCCCTTGGCTCAGCATGGGAGGAGGGGACTGGACCTACCTGGACTGAGTCCACCAGGTTGATCTCAGTCTGTGGGGAAGGCTTTGCCCTGGAGGAGATTGGAATGGGGGGCGGGCTGGGGGGAAGGTGAGGGGGGCGGGAGGGGGGAGAACAAGGGAATCTGTGGCTGATATGTAGAACTGAATTGTATTGCAAAATAAAAATTAAAAAAAAAAAAACAATGGCTATATTCCCTTACAGGAATGATCCTAGAAAATTACTTAGACTTACTTCCCATGGGATAAAGAAAACTATGTCTGGCTTTAGGAATAAAAACATGTTGTTTGTATACTAATTAATTAGGAGTAATTAAAAAAATCTTGCTATGATTGAAAAAACTGAAAAAGAAAAAGAAACAAAGATATATCTATATAACTGAACCAGTTTCTGTTCCCTTAATCTCCCTGGTTAACTACTCTGGTATAAACACTAACTGGGACTTGAATTCTCATTTTGATTGGATTAACATTGGTCTTCTGCATCTTAAACTATTTGTTCAATTATGTATGAGTTCAGTCAAATTAATGGTCCTTAGGATACCTCTTTAGGGCAGAATGAGTCCACAGTTTGACTCATTCTCTAAGACCAGTGTGGAACGTAACAGGACCCCAGATCTTAGTAGGGCTTGAGACCTTAGCACAACTGACTCCATGATGGAAGTGCTATTCAGGCTGTAAAACTCATCACATAGACAGTACCTCTTGACAAAAACAGAAACAATGATATAATCCATCAAAGTCTATGGTTCTGTGAAGTCCCTCAGTGTTCTAACTTTGCTTTTTGCCCTCTGTAGTTCTGGCTAAGGGTTCTTGATCACCAGAGTCAACCCAGAACATGATTCTTATATTTAAAATCTCACCCCGAGAAAGGCTTGGGCTACATTAGGATTCCAAACACACAGTGTAACCCCTGGGTGGCCAATAAAAGACTTTATATTGGCTTAAGTCCAAGTAGGTTTAAATCTGAGTGGTCTTCTCTGGTGAATATCCTACAACAATATCTATGCAGACTCTGTGCATGCTGTCATAGTTTCTCTGAGTTCATGTGTCCCAGTCATTTTGTTTCTAGAATGCACTCTTTCCTTAGTGTAGTCTATCCATACTAGTTCTCAAAATCTTTTTACCTCCTCTTCCTCAAAGGTCCCTGAGCCCTAAGAGGAGGGAATTATGGAGACATCCTATTTAGGACTGAGTGTTCCAAAGTTTCTCACTCTCTGCACATTGTCCAGTTCTGGGTCTCTGTATTTGTTCCCTTATACTTAAGGCATAAGCTTCTCTGATGGTGGCTGAGTAAGACTCTGAACTATGAGTATAGCAGAATGTCATTACTACTAGTAGAACAGCAGTTTTCTATCCAGACCATGTCCTATTTAGTCTCAGGTTCTTGGCTACCAAATTAGTGTCAAGCATGAGATACATCTCATAGATAGACCTTAAATCCAAACAGATAGTTGTAGGATACTTCTGCAACTTTTGTACAACGCTTGAAGCAGTGTATAATGCAGGCAGATCACAATTGAAGTTTTAAGATTTTGTAGCCTGTTGTTTATATTTCTCCTCCAATATTGTGTAGAGTACCCTATGAACACTACTCAGTAAGGGTGAAGGCTCTAGGTAGGCATGAACTTGACTTCTCTCTATTCAAAGTAATATGTAGGTGTTCTTCTCAACAGAAGAGCCTGACCTTCAGTTTGTAAAGAGCAACCAATAGAGTTGACAATAGCCTAGGGGTTTCCATGAGGCCCCTTTGACCAACAACTCAATTAGATGTAACCCATTCCTGGCACTGGATGTTCCATGGTGATGAGAGATGTCTAGTTGGGTCTTTGTCTCCCTTGTTATTTGGTGATTCCATTTGGATTTCTTTAATATATGTGTATACTGTCAGAAGCCCCTACTGTATTAGGTTTCCATTCAACCCTTCAAGTGACACTTAGTTTTAGCTCTTCCTCCTCATATTTCCTCTAATATCCCTAGTTTCCTTCTTCCTTTCCATTTAATCAGCTTCTTTGAAGTTGGTGCTCACCCTCATCTATCCATACCTATATATTCTATTTTCCCTTTCTTGGTTCTTTCCCTCAGCAAATCCTTTACTTCATATCTTGCCTTTGTGTGTATACATATTAGAATCTACTTATGAAATACTTAAAAGCTAATATCCACGTATAAGTAAACACATACCATATTTGTCCTTTGGGGTTTAGATGACCTCACTCAGGATGCGTGGTGGCTCCTCTTTGTAGTCTACTTGACTACAGCTAGAATTAACTAAAACCCCAAATTGGACTCTTACACCTGCTAGGTAATTTTTGCTTAATTCGATCATTTGAAGTGGGAAGATCCACTTCAGACTCAGACCTTTGAGAAAGGAAGACACACCTTTAATCTAGATATTTAAACTCTAATCAGGGACACACTTTCAACTGGAAGCCTATATAAAGGACATGGAGCTCTACAAACCAATCAGCCCCAGTGGCACCAAGGACAACCAGAGCCATACAACCATCATGCACTGATTGGGAACAGGTAAGTCTCCAATCTCTGGACTGGTCATCCCAGTTCTCTAGCCCCTAGGCCCCATGGGCATATTCTGTGCCCCTCACCCAAGCCAGTGCAGCTCCAGAAACCAGGCAGTAGCCTCCTCCCACCCTTACCCACTTGCCAACCATACCCTGCACCACCAGTGACCACCAGAGCCATATGCCCCCTCCTGGACCAATTGGGAAGAAGAACAACCACAGGAACCAGAGGCCCTACTTGCACCAATTGGAAGAAGAGTGATATGGAGTTCCACCTGTTCAGATTAAGGGAAGAAATTGGTAGATGGCAGTGTAAGAACACATTAAACAGCATAAAGAGCAATATGGTACCACCAGAACCTAGTGATCCTACAACAGCAAGACCTGAACATCCCAAAGGAGATGATCCAGAAGAAAATGACCTTAAAAACAACTTTATGAAGATGATAGAGGCCCTAAAAAAATGAAATGAAAAATTACCTTAAAGAAATGGAGGTAAAAACAAACAAAAATTGGAGGAAATAAAGAAATCTCTTAAAGAAAGTCAAGAAACCCAAGTAAAAACAATCAAATAGGTAAAGGAAACTGTTTGAGACTTGAAAATTGAAATAGAGGCAATAAAGAAAACATAAAGTGAGGGAATTCAGGAACAGGAAAATCTGAGTAAATGAACAGAAACTATAGAAGCAAGCATAACCAAAAGAATAAAAGAGATGGAAAAGAGAATCTCAGGTGTTGAGGATATGATAGAGGAAATAGATTCATCGGTCAAGGGAAATGTTAAATCCAGCAATGTTTAACAAAAACATCCAGGAAATCTGAGACACCATGTAAAGACCAAACCTAAGAATAATAGGGATAGAAGAAGGAGAAGAATTCCAGCTCAAAGGCACAGAAAATATACTCAACAAAATTATAGAAGAAAAATTTCGCAACCTAAAGAAAGACATGCCAATGAAGGTACAAGAAGCATACAGAACACCAAATAGACTGGACCACAAAAATTCCCCTCACCACATAATAGTCAAAACACTAAACATACAAAATAAAGAAAGAATATTAAGAGCAGAAAAGGAAAAGGGTCAAGTAACATATAAAGGCAGACCTATCAGTATTACACCTAACTTCTCAGTGGAAATTCTGACAGCTAAAAGGTCCTGGACAGATGTGCTGTAAACACCAAGAGACCATGGATGCCAGCCCAGACTACAATACCCAGAAAAGCTTTCAATCACCATAGATGGAGAAAACAAGATATTACATGACAAAATCTGATTTCAGCATTACATATCAACAAATCCAGTCCTACAGAAAGCAATAGAAGGAAAACTCCAATCCAAGAAAGTTAGCTGCAGCCACCAAAACATAAGGAAAAGATAGTCTCACACCAGCAAATCTCAAAGAAGGGAAACACACACTACCACCAAAAGTAACAGAAATTAACAATCACTGGTCATTAATGTTCCTTAATATTAATGGACTCAATTCACCTATAAAAGACACAGGCTAAGAGAATGGATACAAAAACAGGATTCATCCTTCTGCTGTATACAAGAAACACACCTCAACCTCAAAGACCAAAATTACCTCAGAGTAAAGGGTTGGGAAAAAACTTTCCAATCAAATGGACCTAAGAAACAAGTTAGTTTAGCTATCCTAATATCTAACAAAATAGACTTCAAACTAAAATCAATCAAAAGAGATGAAGAAGAGCATTTCATATTTATCACAGGGAAAATCCATCAAGATGAAGTCTCAATTCTGAACATGTATTCCCCAAATACAAGGGCAACCATATTTGTAAAAGAAACATTACTAAAGCTTATATCACATATCAAACCCCACACACTAATAGTGAGAGACTTCAACACACCACTCTGAACAATGGACAGGTCTGCCAGACAGAAACTTAACAGAGAAATAAGGGAACTAACAGAAGTTATGACTCAAATGAACTTAATATATATCTACAGAATATTCCACCCTATCACAAAAGAATATACCTTCTTCTCAGCACCCCATGAAACCTTCTCCAAAATTGACCACATACTTGGTAACAAAACAAATCTCAACAGTTACGAATAATTAGAATAACCCACTGTACCTTATTGGACCACCAGGTCTCAAAGTTAGATTTCAACAACAACAAAAATTACAGAAAGCCTACAGACTCTTGGAAACTGAACAATGCTCAACTGAATCACCCCTGGGTCAAGGAAGAAATAAAGTAATTAAAGACTTCCCAGAATTCAACAAAAATGAATGCACAACATACTCAAACTTATGGGACACTATGAAAGCTGTGCTAAGAGGAAAGTTCATAGCACTAAGTGCCTACATAAAGAAGTTGGAGAAATCACAGCACAACTGAAAGCTCTAGAACAAAAAGAAGCAAACTCACCCAGGAGGAATTGATGCCAGGAAATAATCAAATTCAGGACAGAAATTAATGAAATAGGAACAAAGAGAACAACACAAAGAATCAATGAAACAAAGAGTTGATTCTTTGAGAAAATCAACAAGATAGACAAACCCTTATCCAAACTAACCAAAAAGCAGAGAGAGAATATCCAAATTCACAAAATCAGAAATGAAAAGGGGGACAAAATAACAGACACTGAGGAAATCCAGAGAATCATTAGGTCATACTTTGAAAACTTGTACTCCACGAAATTGGAAAATGTAAAAGAAATGGACAGTTTATTTTTCATAGGTACCATATGCCAAAATTAAATCAGGATCAGATAAACAACTTAAATAGAATTATAACCACTAAGAAAATAGAAGGAATCATCAAAAGGCTCTTAATAAAAAAAAGCCCAGGGCCAACTGGTTTCAGTGCAGAATTCTACCAGAATTTCAAAGGAGAGCTAATTCCAATTTTTCTGAAATTGTTCCGAACAATAGAAACAGAAGGAACGTTGCCAAACTCTTTTTACGAGGTTACAGTTACCCTGATACCCACACAACATAAAGACACAACTATGAAAGAGAATTACAGACCAATCTCCCTCATGAACATTGATGCAAAAATTCTCAATATAATATTGGCAAACTGATTCCAAGAAAACATAAAAACATCATCCACCACGATCAAGTAGGCTTCATCCCAGAGATTCAGGGATGGATCAACATATGAAAATCTGTCAGTGTAATCCACCATATAAACAAACTGAAAGAAAAAAAAACACATGATCATCTCATTAGATGCTGAAAAAGCCCTTGACAAAATCCAACATCCCTTCATGATAAAAGTCTTGGAGAGATCAGTGATACAAGGAACATACCTAAACATAATAAAGGCAATATACAGTAAGCTAACAGCCAACAGCAAACTAAACAGCAAGAAACTCAAAGCGGTTCCACTAAAATCAGGAACAAGACAAGCTGTCCACTCTCCCGATATCTATTCAATTCAGTACTCAAAGTTCTAGCTAGATCAATAAGACAACAAAAGGAGATTAAGGGGATACAAAGTGTAAAGGAAGAAGTCGAACTTTCACTATTCGCAGATGATATGATAGTACACATAATTGACCCCAAAAATTCGACCATTACTGATAAACACCTTAAGTAATGTGGCAGGATACAAGATTAACCAAAAAAAAAAAAAAACAATCAGTAGCCCTCCTATACACAAATGATAGATGGGCCAATAAAGAAATCAGAGAAACATCACCCTTTACAATAGCCACAAATTATTTAAAATATCTTGGGTACCCCTTACCATACAAGTGAAAAGCCTATATGACAAGAACTTTAAGTCCTTGAAGAAAGAAATTGAAGAAGGTATCAGAAAATGGAAAGATCTCCCATGCTCATGGATAGGTAGTATTAACATAATAAAAATGACAATCTTACCAAAAGCAATCTACAGATTCAATGCAGTCACCATCATAATCCCAACAAAATTCTTCAGACTTGGAAAGAACAATACTCAACTTCATATGGAGAAACAAAAAACTAAGATTTCTGAAACAATCCTTCACAATAAAGCAATTTCTGTAGGCATCACCATCCCTGACTTCAAGATCTACTATAGAGCTCTAGTAATAAAAACAGCTTGGTATTGGCATAAAAACAGACATGTGGACCAATGGAATTGAATTGAAGCTTCTGATATTAATCCATACACATGAACATATGATTTTTGACAAAGAAGCCAAAACTGTACAATGGAAAAAAGAAAGCATCTTCAACAAATAGTGCTGGCATAACTGGATGTCAACATGTAGAAGATTGCAAATAGATCCGTATCTAACACCATGCACAAAACTCAAGTCCAAGTGGATCAAAGACCTAAACATAAATCCAGATACACTGATCTTGATAGAATAGAAAGGAAGTAGCCTAGATAACATTGACATAGGAGACCACTTCCTAAATATAACAACAGTAGCATAGACATCGAGAGCAACAATTAATACAGGGGACCTCCTGAAACTGAGAAGCTTCTATAAAGCAAAATACACAGTAAATAAGACAAAACGACAGCCTACAGAGTGGGAAAAGATCTTTACCAACCCCACATCTGACAGAGGGCTGATCTCCAAAATATATAAAGAACTCAAGAAATTAAATAGCAAAATAACAAACAATCCAATTAAAAAATTGGCTACAGAGCTAAACAGAGAATTCTCAGCAGAAGAATCTCAAATGGCTGAAAGACATTTAAGGAATTGCTGGACATCCTTAGTCATCAGGGAAATGCAAATCAAAATGACTCTGAGATACCATCTTACACCTGTCAGAATGGCTAAGGTCAAAAACACTGACGACAGCTTATGTTAGAGAGAATGTGGAACAAGTGTGACACTCCTCCACTGTTGTGGGAGTCCAAACTTGTACAGCCACTTTGGAAATCAGTATGGAAGTTTCTCAGAAAATTAGGAATCAGTCTACTTCAAGACCCAATGATACCACTCTTAGGCATACTCAAGGGATGCTCAAGCATACCACAGGGACACTTGCTCAACTATGTTCATAGCAGCATTATTTGTAATAAGCAGAAACTGGAAACAACCTAGATTCCCCTCAAGGAAATAGTGAATAGATAAAATATGGTACATTCACACAATAGAGTATTACTCAGCTATAAAAAAAAAAAAAAAAAAACTATGACATCATGAAATTTGTAGGCAAATGCATGAAACTAGAAAGTATCATCCTGAGTGAGGTAATCCAAACTCAGAAAGAGAAGCATAGCATGTAGTCACTCATAAGTGGATAGTAGATGTAAAGCAAAGAATATTCATACTACAACCCATGCCTCCAGCGAAGTTAGGAAACAAGGAGAACCCTAAGAATGATGTATGGATCACATTGGAAAGGGGAAACAGAGGAAATCTTGATGAGAAAACTGGGGATGGAGGGGAAATAGAGGGGAGGGGATGGGGGTTGGGAACATGAGGAAACAGGATGGTCGAACTAGGGGAGGGATGGAGTTGGAGAGCAATGAAATAGAGATCTTGATAGAGGGAGACATTATGGGGTAAGGGAGAAACTTGTTTCTAGGGGAATTCCCAGGACCACAAGGACAAGCCCAGATTAGACTACTAGCAATAGTGGTGAGGGTGCCTGAACTGGCTTACCCCAGTAATCAGATTGATGAATACCCTAACTGTTATCATAGAACTTTCATCCAGTAACTGATGGAAGCAGGTGCAGAGATTCACAACTAAGCACCAGGCCGAGCTCTGGAAGTCCAGTGGAAAAGAGGGAAGGGGATTATATGAGCAAGGGGTATCAAGATCACGATGGGGGAAATCTACAGAGACAATTGACCCAAGCTCAAAGAAACTCATGAACTTTAGACCTACAGCTGTGGAACCTGCATGGGACCAGACTAGACCCTCTGCATATGGGAGACAGTTGTGTAGCTTAGTCTGTTTGAAGGGCTCCTGGCAGTATGATCAGGATCTATCCCAGGTGCATGAGCTGGCTTTTTGAATCCCATTACCTATGGTCAGACACCTTGCTCACCCTTCAAAAGCTGGGGAGGGGCTTGGTCCTGTCTCAACTGAATATACCAGGCTTAGCTGTCCCTTCATAGGAGAACTTACCCTGTTGGAGAATGGGAAGAGGGGTGGGAGGAGCAGGAGGAGGGATGAAAGGGAGATATGTGGTCGGTATGTAAAATGAATAATAAATTAAAAAGAACATTAGCATGCAGCAACAATTTGTACCACTGACAAATTGACGAGCACGGCTACCTCAGTTAGTTTACATAGATGTCTACCTTGTCTTTCTCATTAGGAACCTTAATTGGTCCTTTCTCTTCTTCTTCTACCAAAGTCTCATCATACACATCATTCTGGAAGAAGGGACCAAAGGGAGAGGACCAAGTAAAAATAAAGCTATTCAGTGGAACACTGGCTGTAGTCACTACGTCCAGGGGTTGAGCTGCCCATTAGGGAAACACTGTTTTCTGATTAAACCCAGAGAAGACATAATGATTCAGAAGCTCTCCTTGGAAATATAGACACTATTTTCCAGAAACCAGCTCCCTCCCCCATTTCTCCAGTTTGGAGATGGCATTTCATTGTTTCAGTGAGAGCACCAAAGAGGTTCTTCTTTGGGATGGAGTGGGTTCAGGGCATTATTAGTGGCTTAACCATATTCAGTAGAATCCTCTAACCCTCAGAGATCTTCCACACAGCTGAATCATGCCCATATCCAACCAAGTTGTTCCACACAGTGATCCCTTTACCTAGCAGAGTAGACTGCAGGTGCCTGCGAATTTCAGATAGTCCCATCATGGGAAAGACTTCAGAGGCAGTATATATTTGGGCTTAAAAGTGTTTCTTTAATATACATTAATGCTTAAAGGTCTCCACCCTGACACATACTTAATTCCTTGTGTTGTATTTCACTTTAATAACAAACCACTCACCTTAGGGTTGGTCTTTTGATTTATGCCAGTTTCATTTCACCAACACATTTGTCTGCCATAAGGAGTTGGCACTATCTGAACACATCATCTTTGCATGCAGAGCTTAGGATGTGAACACCTTTAAGGAAGGGAAGACATTAGACAGATAGAGGAAGATACAAGCTTCAGACACAGCCTGATAATCAAAGGAATATTTTATTTTAAATGAGTAGAATACTACAAGAATATTGTGTAATGTTAGTAAATTTGAGCAAGGAGTCTTCTGGCACATTTTGCAAACACCAGAGCTCATACTTCAGGCATTTTGATTGGCGTGCTTGGAAGTACCCTGGGCATTCAGGTTACTCTGTAATTTCAATGACCTGATCTCAAAGAGGAACATAATCATAGCAAAGAGTGACAGGGTGGCTGTCAGGACCCCTATGGGGAACACATGAGTGTAGTGTTTTTTGATCAGGTCTTCTTTCCTAACAGGAAAGGTGGGTGGAAAATCAAGAGTGGTCTCACCATAAAGATCTACTACATGGTTCCAGGTCACAGAAAGAGTTGTGCAAAGGCTGCTGAGAAGCAGAATTAAGACACAACACTTGTAGCAGAGTATCTGAATCTCAGGGACTGAGGCTCTGATAATGCTAACCCTAATAGCCGCTGAGCTAAAAATCACCACCACGGGTTTTATAAACATAGCCAGTAAGATCAGGATCTGTGCACATCTAAATTCAGGTGAAATGGTCCAGGTCGAGTTGACAGGGCTGTGCACCAGAATCCTGGTCACAGAACCAGAGATGTTAAACTCCTGATGGTAATAAGCTCCCCAGTGTCCGATGTACACAAGCTGAACAACCTTGTCGTCAAATTCCCAGAGGCGCCAGTATCGGCTGCTTTGGAGGATTATTCCAAACCCCAACGACAAGAGGCTGCAAAGGAAGCCAGTCAGTCTGAAGATCCATTCCTTCACCCGTGAAAATCTGTAGATAAGATTGAACAAGTATAGAGTAAATCCAGAAACACAAATGCAGAGTGATAAACAGAGTGAATGAATCATGGTTTACAGAGTACTAAATACTCATACCTTGCCCTTGCTGTCTCAATGTTGTACTTATGTATAAGAAGCCTTTAAATCTATGACTGTGGCAGGAGTTCCCATTGTAAGATGTTTTGGACAATAATTTCACAATATCCTTCAAGTGCTGCTATATTCCTGTTTGTTGACTTGGAATTTCAATACTTGGAGTTAAAGGTGAAATACTAGTTTTCAGTGTCATTTAAGGTAATTCTAACTGCACTCCTCTTTGCATAACAGAACAATTGTAAATAACTTTAATGAGTGTTCTGGGGAGAAGAATGCTCAAGTTATTGTAGTGGATTGTTGCATGATCCTTACACAAGCATTTTAATGTGTATAACCCTTGAGAAGAAAGAAGCAAAAAGGAAAATGATACAGATGGTATGCCCATTTATGTCAAACCAAAACATATCTGACTTCTTTTTACTTATTTATTTATTTATTTATTTATTTATTTATTTATTTATTTATTTATTTACTTATTTATTTATTTTTGAGACAAGGTTTTTCTGTGTAACAGGTCTGGCTGTTTTGGACCTCACTCTGTATGCCAGGCTGGCCTTGAAATCTCAGGTTTGTCTGCCTTTACCTCTGGATTGTATACCTGACTTCTTTCAATATCCAAAGATATATGAACATAAAAGATGAACAAAAAAGGAATGCTAAGTAGATCAAGAGTGTTAGAACAGATACTGTCATAATTCTTTACATATTTTCCTAAATGGTATTCAATTCTATAGAAAGGTATGTGTAATATTTTGTAATTAAAACCAGCATGAACACAAACTTTAACTTCTTTGTGTAACTGGATGTAGATATAGCTTTTGGTAGATTACTCATTATCCAGTATGTGTGAGGTGCTGAGTTCATTTTCCATAACCACAAAACTATAATATGTATGTAGAAGATGAGGAATCATGGATATGCAAATTTTTGTATCTGCTAATATATTCAATATTGCACTTTGAGAATATTGACTTCATTTGGGTGCAACATATAAAGTATCCTGAGGTATTTTGGTTGAGCCAATGTCATCTTTGACACAAAACTTACACTTCACATTAACACTTTGAAGGAACTTATTTGCATCTTCTCTAAACTCAGATCTTTGAGTGTAGCAATAAGGAAAATGAGAAAATCATGATGAGTGGTCCTGAAGAGTTATTCAACAAAAGGAAAGAAGCAATGTCCTTCAGTGATTCCAGTATGTGCATATGTCATTGCCATTGCACATACAGAAGGTTAAGGTATTTTTTGTGTATTTTTTATTAAAGAAAATTTTTTAATTCATTTTACATACCAACCACAGATCCCCCTCTCATCCTTTCTCCTGCTCCCCCTAAGCCTTCCCCCCCCCCAACCCACCCTTCATCTCCTCCTCCAAAAATGTAAGGCCTCCCGTGGTGTGTCAGCAAAGCCTGGTACATTCAGTTGGGGCAGTACCAAGCCACTCCACCCTGCATCAAGGCTGAGCAAGACATCCCACCATAAATAATGGGCCCCAAAAAGCCAGCTCAGGCACCAGGGATCCTGATTCCACTGTCAGGGGCCCCTCAGACAAACCAAGCTACACAACTGTGTCCTGTATGCAGAGTGCCTAGTCTGGTCCCATGCAGGCTTCACAGCTGTCAGTCTAAAGTTCATGAGTTTCCAGGAGCTTGGTTCAGTTGTAGCTGTAGATTTCCCCATTATATTAACCCCCCCTTGCTCATATAATCCCTCATCTCTCTCTTCAACTGGACTCCCTGTTTCTCTTCAGATGGTATAAATCTTTCACCTTTTACTAAGGGTCTTATAAATGGAATCTCCTTGCCGGAAAGCATTATCCACGAGCTACCTGCTGTTCCATAATCTCCTATGGAATGTGCTTCTTAAAATGGTGAAGATTGTAGACTTACTGCTTGGGAAATTACATCAACAAGATCAGTTTGCAATTGATGGTGGCTTGGGTATCACCATGAGCTCTTTCTTGCCAAGAGAGATCTGAGGCAGTGACTGCAGGAGCAGTATGCGTCAAAGCAAAAATGAAAGCAGGAGGGAGAATGATTTTGTGCCAAATGAGCTAGCTTGGCAGGATGTGGTACTGCCCTTGTCTGAACCCCCAAGAGTAGACACAAGTGTTTTGTAAAGAAACAAGTAGAAATCCTTCATGTAGCATATGTTATGTTTTTACCTTTTTGTGTTAGGGGCGAAGTGATCCATTTGGAAGATGACAATATCACAAGTCTTCTTCTAATTCACAGGAAATACTAATTAGAGAGGGAGTCACATGAAGTGGTGAAGCACCTGAGTAAAAGAAGTCCTGTTAGGCACATGTTTCTGCTCAGAACAACGCCTTGTTGATGGTTGGGCTCTCAGAAACTTTTGAATTCACAGCACATGTTTTACTTAATTAGGACCTATGTTAAACACTTCAGGATATTAGTGACCCTTGAATGATACCCAGACAATTGTTATTCTCATTTTATACATAGGGAAATACCAGAGACACTAATTCCCATTCACAAACTTCAGTGAGGTACACAGATAAATGGGCAGTGTAAACACTGGAGAGTTATTATTCCCTTGGGTCTTCCTGTCACTTATGATGTTCAGAAGGATTTACTCAAATGGAAAACATGTACAAAAATACCCTAATCAATATGTCAGAGACCTTCTTTGGCATCTTATGTCTTAAGATCTTGAAGCTGATTAATGAAAACAACATGGAAAATATAAAATTCTTACCTTTTTATCTCTCTTCTAGGAAATTCAAGTGTTACTGACTGCCAAACTTAAGTGAATTATACGCATTCTTATGTTTCCATGACTACAAGTGCTATGTGGTTGGTCATGGGCAACAAATGGGTTCCAATGGGGACCCATGAAATGTCAGAGTGAAGTCTTTAAAATTGATTTCTTATTAAGTGACGCATCAAATAGCCAAAAACTATTCTTGATTGTCTACTTGATAATATCTGGAATTAACTAAAACTCTAATTACTGGGCACACATGGGAGGGATTTTTTTTTCTTAATTATATCCTCTGAAATGCAAAGACCTACTTATAGTCCAGATCTTCCACGTGGGAATATTCACCTTTACTACATATCTTTCAAGATGATAAGATTGACCTTTAATATGGACCACAAATTTGCATGTTCATATTTGTTTTTTTTTTACTTCTTGTTCTCATTCTCACTATAAAGCCCATTCCTTCACTGCTATAAGAACTTACACTCTTCATGATTCCAACATATACTGAAGACCAACTGGGATACTCAGCCTTGTTGACTGAACTATTGCTGGATTCTTTGACCTTCTGTTGGCAGACAGCCACTTTTGGACTAGTTGCAGAACAGCCTGTAAACCATTATAATAAATCACCTTCATAGATAGATATATAGACAGGTTTATTGATTGATACACAAATACAGATATAGATAAAGATATATTTTATAAGAACAGAACCTCTAGAGAACCTTGGACAATAAACATCTTAGTATTAGAAGTTGTCCTAGAGCAACAGAAATATAAGGGTGAATTTTTTGAGTATCTGGAATAGGCTTTCCAATTTGTCAAAACCTATAGTTACTGAAACCTCTGAAGTTACTGACCTTTCAAGGAAGCTCAGAGGGAACCAAAAACCCATGGTGTGAACATAAAGAGACAAATGCATTTGATTATCTTGGTTCACCAATTGTGAGGGGCATGCAGTTTGGTGACTGCATATAAAACTTTCCAAAAATTGTGAAAAAATAAGGAAAATGATGATGCTGGTCAGAGACTTACATTGTAATAAACTGTATGGCCATGACTATCTAGTTCTTGTATCTTTTTTTTATATGAGAGATTTTCTAGACATGTTACATATCAGCCATGGATAGCCCTGTACTGCCTCCTCCCACCTCCCAGACTTCCTCACCCCAATCCACCCCTCACTCCCACCTCCTCCAAGGCAAGATCTCCCCCAGGGAGTCAGCAGAGCCCAGTACATTCAGTTGAGGCAGGTCCAATCCCCTCCTCCTTGCACCAAGGCTGGGCAAATTTTCTCACCATAGGCCCTAGGTTCCAAAATGCCAGCTCATGCACCAAGGACAGGTTCCAATCTCACTGCCTGGGGGCTTCCTAAACAGTTCAAGCTAATCGACTGTCTCAACTATCCAGAGGGCCTAGTCCAGTTCCATGGGGGCTCCTCAGCTATTGGTTCACAGTTCATATGTTTCTACTAGTTTGGCTACTTGTCCCTGTGCTTTTTCCAATCATGATCTCAATATCTTTTGCTCATATAATTGCTCCTCTCTCTCACCGATTGGACTCCTGGAGCTCCACCTGGGGCGTGACTGTGGATCCCTGCATCTGCTTCCACCAGTCACTAAATGAGAGTTATATTGTAACAGTTAGGGTCTTAGGCCATCCTATCAGCAGAGTATGTCAGCTCAGTCACTCTCTCGACTATTGCCAGTAGTCTATAGTGGAGTCATCTTTGTGGATCTCTGGGGACCTCTTTAGCCCTCTGCTTCTTCCTATTCCCATGGGGTCTTCATTTATTATGGTATCTCTTTCCATGTTCTCCCTTTCTGTTCCTGATTCAGCTAGGAAGTCCTGCTTGCCTAAGTTCTCATACCCCCAACACTTGCCCTCCAATACCACCCCTAACCCCCAGTTTGCTCATGTAGATCTGATCCATTTCTCTGTCACTGTGTGATCCCTTTGTATTTCTCTAGGGTCATCCTTACTAGCTAGCCTCCCTGGAGCTGTGGGTTGCAGTCTGGTTATCCTTTGCTTTACTTCTAGTATCCACTTATGAGTGAGTACATAGCATGTTTGTCTTTCTGAGTCTGGGTTGCCTCACTCACAATGATATTTTCTAGTTCCATTCATTTGCCTGAAAACCTCATGATGTCATTGATTTTCTTGACTGAGTAGTACTTCATTGTGTATATGTACCACATTTTATTTACCCATTCTTCAATTGAATGGCATCTGGGTTGTTTCCAGGTTCTGACTATTACAAAAAAACTGCTATGAACATAGCTGAGCATGTGTCCTTGTGGTATGATTGAACATTCCTTGAGTATATGCCCAAGAGTGGTATACCTGGGTCTTGAGGAAGATTGATTTCCAATTTTTTTGAGAAAGCACCATATTCATTTCCAAAGTGGCTGGATAAGTTTGCATTCCCACCAACAGTGTAGAGGTGTTCCACTTGCTCCACATCCACTCCAACATAAGCTGTCTTCAGTGTTTTTTATCTTAACCATTCTGATGGGTGTAAGATGGTATCAGTGTTGTTTTGATTTACATTTCCCTGGTGATTAAGGAAGTTGAGCAATCCCTTAAATGTTTTTCAGCCATTTGAGCTTCTTCTGTTGAGAATTCTCTTTTTAGCTCTATAGCCCATTTTTAATTTGGCTATTAGATATTTGGATGTCTAACTTCTTGAGTTCTTTATATATTCTGGATATAAGTCCTCTGTCAGATGTTGGGTTGGTGAAGATATTTTCCCATTCTGTAGGCTGTAGTCCTTCCCATTCTGAAGGACTGTGTCCTTCGCCCTACAAATCTTCTCAGTTTCAAGAGGTCCCATTTATTAATTGTTTCTCTCAGTGTCTGTGCTGCTGGTGTTATATTTAGGATGTGATCTCTGGTGCCAATATGTTCAAGACTACTTCCTACTTTCTCTTCTATCAGGTTCAGAGTAACTGGATTTATTTTGAGGTCTTTGATCCACTTGGACTTAAGTTTTGTTCATGGTGACAGATATGGATCTATTTGTAGTCTTCTACATGTTGACATCTAGTTATGCCAGCAACATTTGTTGAAGATGCTTTTTTTTTTCCATTGTAACGTTTTGGTTTCTTTGTCAAAAATTAGGTGTTCATATATGTTGGGATTACTGCCAGGGTCTTCAGTTGGATTCCATTGGTCCACATGTTGATTTTTATGCCAGTACCAAGCTGTTTTTATTACTGTAGCTCTATAGTAGAGCTTGAAGTCAGGGATCGTGATGCCTCAAGTGGTTGTTTTTATTATACAGAAATTTTTTCGCTATCCTTGGTTTTTTGCTTTTCCATATGAATTTGAGTGTTGTTCTTTCTGGGTCTGTGAAGAATTGTGTTTGGATTTTGATGGGGATTACACTGAATCTGCAGATTACTTTTTGTAAGATTGTCATTTTCACTATGTTAATACTGCCTATCCATGAGCATGGGAGATCTTTCCATTTTCCGATATCTTCTTCAATTTTTTCTTCAGAGATTTAAAGTTCTTGTCACACAGGTCCTTTGCTTGCTTAGTTAGAGTTACTCCAAGGTATTTTATATTATTTGTGGCTATTGAAATGGATGATGTGTCTCTGATTTCCTTCTCAGCCTGTTTGTCAATTGTATATAGGAGGGCTACTGATTTTTTGAGTTAATCTTGTGTCCTACCACATTAATGAAGGTGTTTATCAGCTGCATGAGGTCCTTGGTCGAATTTTTGGGGTCCCTCATGTATACTATCATGTCATCTGCAAGTAGTGAAAGCTTGACTTTTTCCTTTCCAATTTGAATCTTCTTCATCTGCCTATGTTGTCTTATTGCTCTGGCTAGAACTTCAAGTACTATATTGAATACATATGGGGAGTGCAGACAGCCTTGTCTAACTCCTAATTTTAGTGGAATCACTTCAGTTTCTCATCATTTACTTTGATGTTGGCTGTTGGCTTCCTGTAAATTGCCTTTAATATGTTTATGTGTGTTCCCTGTATTTCTGATCTCTCCAAGACCTTTATCATGAAGGGTTGTTGGATTTTGTCAAAGGCCTTTTCAGCCTCTACTGAGATGATCATGTGGTTTTTTTTTTTTCAGTTTGTATATATGGTGGATTACATTGACAGACTTTTATATGTAGAACCACCCTTACATCTCTGGGATGAAGCCTACTTGATCATGGTCGATAATTGTTTGGATGTGTTCTTGGAGTCTGTTTGCCAATATTTTATTGAGTATTTTTGCATCAATGTTCATGAGTGTGATGGGTCTGTAATTCACTTTCTTTGTTGTATCTTTTTTTGGCTTGGGTATCAGGGTAATTGTAGCCTCATAGAAGGAGTTTGGTAAAATTCCTTCGGTTTCTATTGTGTGGAACAATTTAAAGAGTATTGGTATTATCTCTTCTTTGAAGATCTGGTAGACTTCTGCATTGAAACTATCTGGTCCTGGGCTTTTTTTGGTTGGGAGACTTTTAATGACTGATTTTAATTCCTTAGGGGTTATTGGTCTATTTAAGTCATTTATCTGGTCTTTATTTAATTTGCTATGTGGTACCTATCCAGAAAAATGTCCATTTCTTTCAAATTTTCCAATTTGGTGGAGTACAGGTTTTTGAAGTATGACCTGATGATTCTTTGGATTTCCTCAGTGTTAGTTATTATGTCTCTGTTTTCATTTTTCATTTTCCTAATTTAGATGCTCTCTCTCTGCCTTTTGGTTTGTTTGGGTAAGGGCTTGTCTATCTTGTTGATTTTCTCAAAGAACCAACTCTTTGTTTCATTAATTCTTTGTATTGTTCTCTTTGTTTCTATTTTATTGATTTCAGCTCTCACTTTGATAATTTCCTGGCATCTATTCTTCCTGGGAGACTTTGCTTCTTCTTGTTCTAGAGCTTTCAGGTGTGCTGTTAAGTCACTAGTGTGAGATTTCTCCAACTTCTTTATGTGGGCGTTTAGTGTTATGAATTTTCCGCTTAGCACTGCTTTCATAGTGTCCTATAGTTTTGCGTATGTGGTGTCTTCATTTTCATTGATCTCCAGGAAGCCTTTAATTTATTTCTTTATTTCTTCCTTGACCCATTGGTGATTCAGTTGAGCACAATTCGGTTTCCATGAGATTGTAGGTTTTCTGTAGTTTTTGTTGGTGTGGAAATCTAACTTTAAATCATGGTGGTCTGATAGAAAACAGGAGGTTATTTCAATATTTTTGTATCTGTAGAGATTTGCTTTGTGGCTAAGCATGTGGTCAATTTTAGAGAAGGTTCCATGCAGTGTTGAGAAGAAGGTATATTCTTTTTTGTTAGAATGAAATGTTCCGTATATATATATACATATACATATATATGTGTGTGTGTGTGTATATATATATATATATATATATATATATATATATATATAGTCCATTTAAGTCATAACATCAGTTAAGTCCCTTATTTCTCTGTTAATTTTCAATTTGGAAAATCTGTCCAGTGGTGAATGTGGGGTGTTGAGGTCTCCCTCTATTAATGTGTGGGGTTTTATTTGTGATTTAAGCTTTAGTAATGTTTCTTTTACATATGTGTGTACCCTTGTGTTTGGGGAATAAATGTTCACAATTGAAACTTCATCTTGGTGGATCTTTCCTGTGATGAGTATGTAATGTCCTTTTTGATCTCTATTGATTGATTTTAGTTTAAAGTCTATTTTGCTAGATATTGGGATGGCAACACAAGCTTGCTTCTTAAGACTATTTCATTGGAAAGACTTTTCCCAGCCTTTTGTTCTGAGGTAGTGTCTATCTTTGAAATTGAGGTGTGTTTTTTGTATGCAGTAGAAAGATGGGTACTGCTTTCATATCCACTCTGTTAGGCTGTGTCTTTTTATAGGTGAATTCAGTCCATTGATATTAAGGGATATTAAGGACCAGTGATTATTCATTCCTGTTATCTTTTGGTGGTAGTGTGTGTGTACTTCTCTTCTTTGGGGTTTACTGCTGTGGTGTTATCTACTGCCTGTGTTTTCGTGGGTGTATATGACTTTCTTAGGTTGTAATATTCCTTCTAGTGCTTTCTGTAGGGCTGGATTTGTAGATCAGTATTGTTTAAATCTTGTTTTATCTTGGAATGTCTTGTTCACTCTGTCTATGATGATTGCAAGTTTTGCTGGGTATATCAGTTTAGGATGGCATTCATGGTCTCTTAGCATGTGCATTACATCTGTCCAGGTCCTTCTGGCTTGCAAAGTCTCCATTGAGAAACTGGGAGTTATTCTGATGGGTTATCCTTTATAAGTCCCTTTGCCTTCTTCCTTTGTTGCTCTTATTATTCTTTCTTTATTCTGTAGGTTTAGTAGTTTAATTATTATGTGGCCAGGGGACTCTTTGGGGGGGGGTGTCTATTTGGTTTGCTGTTCTATAGGCTTCTTGTATTTTCATATGTATTTCCTTCTTTAAGTTGGGAAAGTTTTCTTCTATGATTTCATTGAATATTTTTTCTGTGCCTTTGAGTTGGTATTCTTCTCCTTCCTCTATCATTATTCTTAGGTTTTGTCTTTTCATGGTATCCCAGGTTTCTTAGACATTTTGTGTTATGTTTTTTGGCTTTGGTATTCTCTTTGACTGATGAATCCATTTCCTCTTTTGTATACTCTACACCAGAGATCCTCTCTTCCATCTCTTGTATTCTGTTGGTTATGCTTGCATCTATGTTTCCTGTTCGTTTACTCATATTTTCTCTTTCCAGCTTTCCCTCTGTTTGTGTCTTCTTCATTGTTTCTGATTCCCTTTTCTGGTCTTGAACTGTTTCCCTCACCTCTCTAATTGCTTTTTCATGGTTTTCTTTAAGGGATTTATTGCTTTCTTCCAATTTTTCTTTGTCTTTTCCTCTATTTCTTTACAGATTTCTTGCAATGTTTTTGTTTGTCTTTTTCTCAACTTCTTTATTGATTTCTTTGACTTTTTTGTTTGTCTTTTCCTCAATTTCATTTTTCATTTTTTTCTTGAAAGGCCCTTAGCATCATGATATTATTCTAAAGGTTGCTTTCTTTTGCTTCTTCTACCTTGTGATATTCAGGTCCTGCTGTTGGAGGAGGGCTATGTTCTGGGGATGCTGTATTGCTCTTTGTGTTGTTTTATGTACTTGTGCTTTGACATCTGCCCTTCTCCTCATCTAATAGGTATAAGAGGTGCCTGTGTCTGAGTGAGTTGCTGTTGGTCCCCTCTGTGCTTATTGTGTCTGTTTCTCAGGGGGCCCTTCTGAGTCTAATCTTAGCTCTTGGTCTAATTGGAACAGGCAGATTCCATGTCTTAGAGAGCTGCTCTTGGATTGACTCAAGCTAGTTGAATCTGTGACTCATGGATCCATTCTTGGTCTTATCAGGGCTCTTGGTCTAGCCAGAGCTGATAGATTCTGTCTTTAGGAAGCCTCACTTGGTCCAATGAGAGGTGGCATATACTACTTCTCAGAAAGCCACTCTTGGTCTAATGAAGGCTTGCAGATTCCCTGTCTCCTAAGGTTACTCTTGGTTCAATGACAGCTCTTTGACTAATGAGAGCTCTCTCACTAAGCCTGATGAAGGCTGGGGGTTGGTTTCTAAGCCTCAGGAAGTGGCTGGGGTCTGGAGAAGATGGGTATGAGGGCAGAGTGTTAGATTGCAGGGTCTGCTGATGGGTCTTGGTGAATTGGGAGCCTTCCCACAGGATCCCTGCCTGCTGGCTGTTAACCGCCCTTCACTAATCCTATATAACACAAAATTGTGAGAGGGGCACTAGCACATTTGAAGTTTGTTGTCTTTATTTTGCTTATGCCAGACAGTTAGGGTTTGAGACTCTGCTGCTCAGTTGGATGAATTAAATGTAATGGGTTTTTGGGCACCAGAGTAGATGGAACCAGGCGGCAGTACTGAATTGCCAAAGGCAAAGTGATTGTACATATTGTATTGGGCAGTATAACCAAGGCAATGTTCATAACTGCCTGAACCATAATTGTCAGCAAAGGAAAGGTGAATTTTAAGGTGGCATGTTTGGTCTGGACCTTTGGTGCTGGCTAATCCATCATGGTATTTCCAGACATGATATAGATATGAAGCTACTGTTTAATCTGTGGAAGCAAAAAGAAATGTATCAAATAAATGAAAGAAAGGCTCTACCCAGGGAGCCTAAATTATAATACCATCCTGAAACTAAAAAGGGAAAGGAAAGATGTTAGAGGTGTCTTGTGTGCCATCTACCTCAAGGATCACTCTGAATGAACCAAGATGTGCCAGTTAGATGCTGATGTCCTAGATTTTGTCTGTGAGATGAGACTTTCTTGTGAAAAGGCTGAGCATTTTTCCCTATCACACCTCTGATTTCCTCTTCTGATTACTTCCCCAGAATGCCAAGCACACATTGATTTAAGAACTTTGAATGGATAAGATTTTGATCTATTGAGGTAAAAATGTTGCGTTCCTTGAAGTATTGTAGAAGGGAAGGAAAAGTTGTCTACCTCTTGTCTGCCTCCTTTATCAATGCCTGGTCATACAGATAATCCTGTATATAATTCTAGGCAGGAAAGTCACAAGGAAGAGATGCACTTTGAGTTCAGCCAGTTGTCACCATAATCAACATCCAGTTCCCTATTTTAATACATTTTGGAGTTCTGATTTAAAGAGAAGCAAATGCCTTTGGACATGGGAAATGTTAGTGAATTGTCTGATGCTAATTAATCTCAGAGAGAAGATGGCTCTGGAAATGGGAATTGACATTCCCACTTCAGGTCTAAACATGTCTGTCTCAAAATGTCCTCCAAAGTTCCTGGCATGACACTGTGACAGGGAAAGAGGAGAACTAAAAACAGTGTAAGATCGTAGCCACCATGACCCTTAAAGATAGCTAAGAGATAACTTATTGCAAATAAAAACTACTCTTGTTTATCTTCTGACATAAAATTATTCATCATTAAAAAAAGGTACTGGGGCCAGGCGGTGGTGGTGCACGCCTTTAATCCCAGCACTCGGGAGACAGAGCCAGGAGGATCTCTGTGAGTTCGAGGCCAGCCTGGGCTACCAAGTGAGTTCCAGGAGAAGCACAAAGCTACACAGAGAAACCCTGTTTCAAAAAACAAAACAAAACAAAACAAAACAAAACACAAAAAAGGTACTGGGATGATTATCTGTGGAGAAGGCATAGAGGGCCTTCACCCTAGAAGTTTCTCAGTCAGTAAATACAGAAGACTAATTTTAATTAGAATTATTTATTGTTACTTTCTCCAGGAGGTTATAAGCATAGATTAAAGGATGTTTAGCTACGTATCTGTCACATCTCTATTTTTGCTGCTCATACTCATTCAAAACCAAGCACAAGGCTAATGTGCATCTTCCACTCTACAAACTGTAAAACAAAGGGAAAAGATACCAGAATTGAGCCCCTGAGGAATCTAATTGTGAAGAGTGATGGGGGTAAAAATATGACAAGTCTAACTGTGCTTTCAGCTCCTTTATGGGTTCCAGAGAGGAAAAGTGTAATGTAAAAGCAGAATACAGATTGATGATCTCAAGAGTGAATAAAAGGCCTCTTGGTGAAAGGCCCACCTCTGTTAGTCTTGAGTTACTTACTAGGGAAGGGTACAGGAGAAAATATACCCAAGTTCTGAATAAATTCAGCCTGTACTAACATCCACTCTCCTAGACTGTCAAGCAACTGAGGGCTTTCCTTAGGGTGATGGTTTCTTCAGAATCTGGAGTCCTAGATTTTCAGAACTGGTAGTCCCCTCTACCAGCATCTTTTAAATAACCATAAATGTTCTCCCAGTCACTCTGAAATGGGAGCAGAGCCTTAAATTTCCTCATATCGACTCACAAAAGTACTCACTCAGGCACCTTCCCCGCTTTGGGGCTGCCAATTCAACCTCAATTTTTGTTCATGGAATTCAAAGTACAGTGTTTGATCTTGGTTGTCCTAACATAAACAACAGGATCAACACCACAGTTGATGAGACATTTTGTCCAAGAGCTACATTTAACATCTTAGTGTAGACAAAATACTGGAATGGAATTGAAGCACCAGGAAATCTGATCCTTGAAGCATACACATTGATTCTAGGAAAGCATTTGAATGTTTAACTTCTCCATGACATCAATTGTGGTGTGGGCGTATGTTCGTCTATGGAAATTTATAGCTGTCAGACAACAGGATGAATAAAATTTCAACTTGACTTGGGAGATGAGGAGGTTTTTACCTCTTGAATCAATCCTGTGCTCTTTTCCTCATGCACATCTTGCAACAGATGAAATCCACAAGGAAATCTTCAAAGTCATCATTGATTTCTGTGAAACCTTTGGAGCAGTGGCTCTAAACCTCTAAACCTATTTTCACCTTCCTAACACTATGACCCTTTAATAAATTTCTTCATATTCTGGTGACCACCATCCATAAAATTATGCCATTGCTACTTCATAACTGTCATTTTTCTACTTTTGTGAATCATAACATAAATATTTGATATGCAGCCCCCAAGGGTGGGTCACAACTCCCAGGTTGAGAACCACTGCTGTAGAGGCTTCTGGATGATTTTCTAGCCTGTATTCTTCCTCTAATGAAGATAAAACTGTTTTTTTTGTAATCATGGGACTTATAGTTATTCTAATGCTTGTACTATTTCTAGGTGAGAACTGTTACATAAATCAAATAAGGCACTGTCATCAAATGACTATCTGGTGCCATGGATCTATGCAAACCATAGAATTTTACTGTATCCATCTGGATTGTAACTAAGAACTATTCTTGGAGGGCCTTCCTTTCTCTGGTCTATGCTTAAAACTTCATCTCCTATCAGGACGAAATACCTAGAAAAGCATCCCCCCATAATGACACTCAATCTTCATGTCTAACAGAGATGTTATGAGAGAGTTCAGGGGAATATGTGATGGTTAGAAAAGGAGAAAGATCCCATTAATAAGGGCTGTTGCTTGCCCTTGATGTTGTTCCCCTTCCACAGGAGGCTGTCACACTCAGAAAGTGCTAGTGGATAACAAAAGGGGAAAACAGGTTCTTTGTTCTTCCAGGGGAAGGACCAATCATGGAGGAGGTGACTTCCTGAGGAGAAGAGCCTGGAGAGCCTATAAAATGTCTTATCCAGAGCCCTAGGGCAGCCTTCAATGCCTGGGGTGACTTCCTATCCCCTTGATTGCAGCTGTTTGTCTGTTCTTATAAAGTTTGTGCTTTTGTTATTTATCTTTGTGATTACTGCTTCCTTGCTCCTATATCAATCTGTCATTTACTTTCACTCTCAGCTGCCCTTAGGAACTTACACTGTCATGTTCTGTCAGAGGGCCTTAGGATGTCCCTCTTGTCTCTCCTGTGGCTGTTGTATTCCCGTTCTCAATATCATATCTTCAACTCTGCCTGTCAATGGCCATGTCAGCCAATACCTGTCTGAGTGTGTCTTCTTCCAATATGTACATCTTTTTGTCTGTCTCATGAAACAACTTTGGTGGTAGCTCCTGACTACTGCTCCTCCAAAAAACAACCAATAACAATAGTCTGTGCCCTCTTTGAGGAAGAGGCCATTAAAGGGTTCACATACGCTCTCTGTGTTCTTCACTACCTTAATGTGTGGTTGTATGGATGCTCCCTGGAAAGAGAGACTAACAAATGAAAAAATGGCTCCATAAGACTGAACTGTAAGGATGACTGTGGGCATTATCTTAAGTAAGGATGGATATAGAAGTGTCCAAATCCTTGTGCATAATATTACCCCTTGGCAGGTAGTCCTGGTGTGTATAATGCAGCAGGATAAGCAAGCCATGAGGCACAATCCAGTAGCAGCTTTAGTCCATGGCTTCTGTTTCTGCTGCTGCCTCTAGGTTTCTGTATTTTTGAGTTCCTGCTCAGATTTCCAACAGTGATAGACTGTTAGCCAGACATGTAATATCAACCAAATCTTGTAATCTCAAAGTTTCTTTTGTTTATGGTTTTATATTATTACAGCAATTGACATCCAAACAAAGACAGAAAATGGTACCAGCACACTGTGTTGCTGAGGTAGACCACACTGTTTCTATTTGGGAAGACTATGGTGACCTTTGAATTTGGTGCTGAAAAGGTGTTCAATGCTAAGAGTTCAGTGGGCTGTGTTATGGGATCTTGGAAGATTATCTTGGTAAGAGCCACACAGATAATGGAGGCCTGGCCTTTGAAGTTTAGCCAGGAAGGAAAGATTCTAACAGGACAATTTGAACAATTTTTGAGTTAGCATTCTGTTTCTACTTGGCTGGGGCTAAGTAATCATCTGTAATTGAAAGAGATCAGCATCTCTGAAGGAAAATCTCCTGGGAAGTGTTTTCTGAGGATAATCACACATGTGCTATGTTCAATAGGGGGGCATTGCTATACCTTGTGCTGGCAAAGAAACTTAAAAATATATTTTATCCTCCTAGAATGTGCTGTTTTGGAAAGCATGAAGGGGACATGTATAGCATCAGAGGCTTAAGACTGTGAGGAGCATAAGAATCCTTTGTTGAATGTGCAGCTTTAATGGAGGTACAAATTCCAGGATTAAATGGGTATTAAGAAGATTGCAATCTAGCCATAGTCTGACAGTGTGAAAGTCTCTGAAAAGAGTACAAGAGAGGCTATTGGTAAAAGTGCAGCCCACTTGCATTGGAGACCTCAAATTAGTGGATATGCCACTACCATGGTATGACCAGCAAATACAAAAACAGGTGTGCAGTAGAGCCAGCCTGAGCCTACGAGATATAAGGTGCATGCTATGGATTGCAAATCTGGAGAACAGGAACTTATTAGGTCCTTTGGAGCCCAGAAGTTCCTGGATGAATACCAGATGCAGGGCATTCAGCTATTTGTTTGGCTTTGATTTTATTGTAACTGTATCCTAATGCCCTCCCTCCATTTGGGAAAAGAAAGTATTCAACTTACTTTTTTTTTTAATTTTACAGAAACCCATAGTTATGAGACACTGAATATTTTATAAAGATTTTGAACAAAGATTTTGGATGTTTTCTAGAGCCTATTGTTAATTAGAGAGAATCCAGTCTTTCCATATCAAGTGTCAACAATCATGAAGTTCTAGTCTATCAGTGTCCATTGGAGGATCTTTATTAGAGCCCTGACTTGCTTCCTGGGAACTTCAGTTCCAATTCTTGCACATGGTCAGATTCTACGTGTATGATTTCACATGGATATTTTTCTCTCAGTGTACCTTACTCTTCCACCCTCATAACCAAGATCCACCATGTTAGATACTTGACACATCTCTGGGACAAAAGTCCTGACATAAGCAACTCAGGAAGGACAGATTTATTTTGGCTGTCAGTGTGAGGGAACATGCTATCATGCCCCAGATATCTTGAGAATAAGAGCACGAAGTTGCTTGTAGTAAGTATTATATCAGCAGTTAGGAAGCAGCGAGCAATGACTGCTGGTGCTCAGCTTTCCTCTTTATATGCAGTCTGGGTTCATAGTCCATGGAATAATGCCATCTACATTTAGGGCTGATCTTCTGACACTGAATCAAGAAAATTTTTGACATTAACCAGAAGCACTTATCCTCTTCTTGATTCTAGATCTTGTCTTTTCATCATTCAGTATTAACTGTCTTAAGCCCACTTCTTGCCATTTTCACTTCATAATATTACAACATTACATTCATTTACTCGTGTGCAAGTGTTTGGAGTGTTTATGTGTTATTTTCTAAGATGAGACCATATGCAACTGCATACATATGGAGGTCAAGAGTCAAGTTTTAGATCTTGCCCTGGATGTCCCTTCTGGAGCACAGGTGAGTGCCCTAGCTGGGCCCAGACCCCATTCCTGGGCACCAGCCACTCTGGGGAAGACCTGATCAACTTGGCCACAGGTTCTGGCCACCGGGCAGGTTCCCTTCTAGCCCCACCGGGAAGGATTCCCTTCTCCAAGACCGCTGACAGACCCTGAAGTCTCCACGCCCTGCCCCCATGCCCATCCGCCCAAGCCCCCAGCCTCTTTCTGAGACTTAGAGGCCAGCCCCCAGCTCCCATCCTGCCCCGGACTTCCATTCTGGAGCACAGGTGAGTGCCCTATCTTGCCCCAGACCACATCCCTGGGCACCAGCCACTCTGGGGAAGACCTGCCCAACTTGGCCTCAGGTTCTGGCCACCAGGCAGGTTCCCTTCTAGCCCCACCAGGAAAGATCCCCTTCTCCAAGACCCCTGGCAGACCCTGTCGTCTCCACGCCCTGCTCCCACACCCATCCACCCAGACCACAGCCACTTCCTGAGACTTAGAGGCAGACCCCCAGCTCCCATCCTGCCCTGGACTTCCGATCTGGAGCACAAAGAGAGAGAGAGAGAGAGAGAGAGAGAGAGAGAGAGAAGAGCTCCCATCCTGCCCTAGACTTCCCATTTGCACAAGAGAGCTCCCATCTGGACAAGAGAGAGAGACTTCCTGAATCTGTCAGCTCTGTCTGAACCAAGTGTGTGGATAAGGCCAAGAATGAACCAAAAGGAGATGGGCAGACATCAAGGCAGAAACATATACAACAAAATGAATAGCAATACAGCATCACCAGGCCCTAGCCCTCCTCCAACACCTAGACCTGAACATCAAAAATTGGAAGAAGCAGAAGAAAACAGCCTTATGAATGACATCATGAAGAAGCTAGAGGCATGTGTAGAGGAAAAGACAAAAAAATGGGAAGAACGCTGTAAACAACTAGAGGAAAGGGCAAACAAATTAGAAGAAATCAATAAAGTCCTGGAAGAAAACAATAAAATACTGAAAGAAAATCAAGAAAAATCAATGAAACAAATGAAGGAAACAGTCCAAGACCTGAAAATCGAAATAGAAAAAATGAAGAAGACACAAACAGAGGGAATGCTAGAAATAGAAAATCTGAGTAAACAATTGGGAACTTCAGATGCAAGTATAATCAACAGAATGCAAGAGATGGAAGAGAGGACCTCTAGCATTGAAGATACAGTAGAAGAAATAGATTCATCAGTCAAAGAAAACAATAAAGCCAACAAAGTCATGAACCAAAATGTCCAAGAAACTTGGGACACCATGAAAAGACCAAACCTACAAATAATAGGGGTAGAAGAAAGAGAAGAATACCAACTAAAGGGCACAGAAAATATACTCAACAAGATCATAGAAAAAAACTTTCCCAACTTAAAGAAGGAAAAGACTATGAAGATACAAGAAGCCTATAGAACACCAAACAGACTAGACCCCCAAAAAGTCCCCTCTCCACATAATAATTAAACAACTAAACGTACAGAATAAAGAAAGAATATTAAGAGCAGCAAAGGAAAAATGCAAAGTGACGTATAAAGGCAAACCCATCAGAATAACAACCAATTTCACAATGGAGACTTTGAAAGCCAGAAGGACCTGAACAGATGTAATGCAGACACTAAGAGACCATGGAAGTCAGCCTAGACTAATATACCCAGCAAAACTTTCAATCATCACAGATGAAGTGAACAAGACATTCCATGACAAAGCCAGATTTAAACAATACTTATCCACAAATCCAGCCCTACAGAAAGCACTAGAAGGAAAATTCCAACCTAAGTAAGTCAGATACACCCTCAAAAACACAGACAATAGATAAAGCCACAGCAGTAAACCCCTACGAAGAGAAGTACACACACATCACCACCAAAAAAATAACAGGAATGAACAATCACTGGTCCTTAATATCCCTCAATATCAATGGACTTAATTCACCTACAAAAAGACATAGGCTTACAGAATGGATACGAAAGCAGGACCCATTTTTCTGCTGCATACAGGAAACACATCCCAAATTCAAAGATAGACACTACCTAAAAATAAAAGGCTGGGAAAAGATTTTCCAATCAAACAGTCTTAAGAAACAAGCGGGTGTAGCCATCCTGATATCCAGCAAAATAGACTTCAAACTAAAATCAATCAAAAGAGATCAAGAAGGGCATTACATACTCATCACAGAAAAGATCCACCAAGATGAAGTCTCAATTCTGAACATTTATGCTCCAAACACATGGGCATCCACATATGTAAAAGAAACATTACTAAAGCTTAAATCACATATAAAACCCCACACATTAATAGTGGGAGACCTCAACACCCCACTTTCACCACTGGACAGATCTCCCAAATTGAAACTTAACAGAGAGATAAAGGACTTAATTGATGTCATGACTCAAATGGACTTAATCGATATCTACAGAACATTCCATCCTAACAAAAAAGAATATACCTTCTTCTCAGCACCCCATGAAACCTTCTCTAAAATCGACCATATACCTGGCCACAAAACAAATCTAAACAGATACAAAACAATTGGAATAACTTCCTGGGTTCTATCAGACCACCATGGTCTAAAGTTGGATTTCAACAACAACAAAAACTACAGAAAACCTACAATCTCATGGAAACTGAATAATACCCAACTGAATCACCAATGGATTAAGGAAGAAATAAAGAAAGAAATCAAAGTCTTCCCAGAGATCAACGAAAATGAAGACACCACATATCCAAACCTATGGGACACTATGAAAGCAGTACTAAGAGGGAAATTCATAGCACTAAACGCCCACATAAATAAGCTGGAGAAATCTCACACTAGTGACTTAACAGCACACCTGAAAGCTCTAGAACAAGAACAAGCAACGTCTCCCAGGAAAAACAGACGCCAGGAAATTATCAAAGTGAGAGCTGAAATCAATAAAATAGAAACAAAGAGAACAATACAAAAAATTAATGAAAGAAAGAGTTAGTTCTTTGAGAAAATCAACAAGATAGACAAGCCCTTATCCAAACTAACCAAAAGACAGAGAGAGAGCATGCAAATCAACAAAAACAGAAATGAAAAGGGGGACATAACAACAGACACTGAGGAAATCCAGAGAATCATCAGGTCATACTTCAAAAACCTCTATTCCACAAAACTGGAAAACCTAAAAGAAATGGATAACTTTCTGTGTAGGTACCACATACCTAAGTTAAATCAAGACCAGATGAACTATTTAAATAGTCCAATAACCCCTAACGAAATAGAAACAGTCATTAAAAGTCTCCCAACCAAAAAAAGCCCAGGACCAGATGGTTTCAGCATAGAGTTCTACCAGATCATCAAAGAAGGGTTAATACCAATACTCTTTAAACTGTTCCACACAATAGAAACAGAAGGAACATTACCATACTCCTTCTATGAGGCTACAATTACCCTGATTCCTAAACCATACAAGGATACAACAAAGAAAGAGAACTACAGACCGATCTCCCTCATGAACATTGATGCAAAAATACTCAATAAAATACTGGCAAACAGACTCCAAGAACACATCAAAACAATTATCCACCATGATCAAGTAGGCTTCATTCCAGGGATGCAAGGGTGGTTCAACATACCAAAGTCCGTCAATGTAATACACAATATAAACAAACTCAAAGAAAAAAACCACATGATCATCTCACTAGATGCAGAAAAGGCATTTGACAAAATCCAACACCCCTTCATGATAAAGGTCTTGGAGCGATCAGGAATACAGGGAACATACCTAAACATAATAAAGGCAATTTACAGCAAGCCAACAGCCAACATCAAATTAAATGGAGAGAAACTCAAAGCAATTCCACTAAAATCAGGAACGAGGCAAGGCTGTCCGCTCTCCCCATACTTATTCAATATAGTACTTGAAGTTCTAGCCAGAGCAATAAGACAACATAAGGAGATTAAGGGGATACAAATTGGAAAGGAAGAAGTCAAGCTTTTTCTATTTGTAGATGACATGATAGTATACTTGAGCAACCCCAAAGATTCCACCCAGGAACTGATACAGCTTACAAACACCTTCAGCAACATAGCAGGATACAAGATCAACTCAAAAAAATCAGTAGCCCTCCTATATACAATGGACAAAGAAGCAGAGAAGAAAATCAGAGATACATCACCCTTCACTATAGCCACAAATGACATAAAATACCTTGCGGTAACACTAACCAAGCAAGTGAAGGACCTATATGACAAGAACTTTAAGTCCCTGAAAAAAGAAATTGAAGAAGATGTCAGAAAATGGAAAGATCTCCCATGCTTATGGAGAGGCAGGACTAACATAGTAAAAATGGCAATCTTACCAAAAGCAATCTACATATTCATTGCAATCCCCATCAAAATACCAACACAATTCTTCACAGACCTGGAAAGAATAATTCTCAACTTCATATGGAAAAACAAAAAACCCAGGATAGCCAAAAGAATCCGGTACAATAACACAACCTCTGGAGGCATCACGATCCCTGACTTCAAGCTCTACTATAGAGCTACAGTAATAAAAACAGATTGGTACTGGCATAAAAACCGACATGTGGACCAATGGAATCAAATTGAAGACCCTGACATGAATCCGCACACCTATGATCATATAATTTTTGACAAAGAAGCCAAAAGTGCACAATGGAAAAAAGAAAGCATCTTCAACAATTGTGCTGGCAAAACTGGATATCAACATGTAGAAGGCTGCAAATAGATCCATATCTATCACCGTGCACAAATTCTAAGTCCAAGTGGATCAAGGACCTCAACATAAATCCAGCTACTCTGAACCTGCTAGAAGAGAAAGTAGGAAGTAGTCTCGAATGCATTGGCATAGGAGACCACTTCCTAAATAGAACACCAGTAGCACAGACACTGAGAGAAACAATCAATCAATGGGACCTCTTGAAACTGAGAAGCTTTTGTAGAGCAAAGGATATGGTCAACAAGGCAAAGCGACAGCCTACAGAATGGGAAAAGATCTTCACCAACCCCACATCTGACAGAGGACTGATATCCAGAATATATAAGGAACTCAAGAAATTAGACATCAAAATGCCCAACAGTCCAATTAAGAAATGGGCTATAGAACTAAACAGAGAATTCTCAACAGAGGAAACTCAAATGGCTGAAAGACATTTAAGGAATTGCTCAACATCCCTAATCATCAGGGAAATGCAAATCAAAACAACTCTGAGATACCACCTTATGCCTGTCAGAATGGCTAAGATCAAAAACACTGAAGACACCTTATGCTGGAGAGGATGTGGAGCTAGGGGAAGTCTCCTCCATTGCTGGTGGGAATGCAAGCTTGTACAACCACTTTGGAAATCAATATGGCGCTTTCTTAGAAAATTGGGACTCCATCTCTCCCAAGATCCAGCTATACCACTCTTGGACATATACCCAAGGAATGCTCAACCACACCACAAGAGCACTTGTTCAGCTATGTTCATACCAGCATTGTTTGTAATAGCCAGAACATGGAAACAACCTAGATGCCCTTCAACTGAAGAATGGATAAACAAAATGTGGTACATATACACAATGGAATACTACTCAGCAGAGAAAAACAATGACATCATGAGGTTTGCGACAAATGAATGCATCTAGAAAAAATCATCCTGAGTGAGGTATCCCAGACTCAGAAAGACAAACATGGTATGTACTCACTCATAGCAGGATACTAGATGTAGAACAAGGATGACTGGACTGCTGCTCACATCACCAGGGAGGCTACCTGGAAAACGGGACCCCAAGAAAGACACAGGGATTGCCCAATGACAGAGATATGGAATGAGATCTACATGAACAGCCTGGACATGAGTGGGGGTAGTGAAGGGCGGGGGTCAAGGGAAAGAGAGCTTGGGGGAGCGGGAGATCCCAGCTGGATCAACAACAGAGAGGGAGAACAAGGAATAGGAGACCATGGTAAATGAAGACCACATGAGAATAAGAAGAAGCAAAGTGCTAGAGAGGCCCACAGAAATCCACAAAGGTACCCCCACAACAGACTGCTGGCAGTGGTCGAGAGACAGCCCGAACTGACCTACTCTGGTGATGGGATGGCCAAACATCCTAATTGTCGTGCTAGAAACCTCATCCAACCACTGAGGGATCTGGATGCAGAGATCCATGGCTAGGCCCCGGTTGGATCTCTGGGAGTCCAATTAGCGAGAATGAGGAGGGTTTATAATAGCGAGAATTGTTGAGACCAAGGTTGGATAAAGCACAGGGACAAATAGCCAAACGAATGGAAACACATGAACTATGAACCAATGGCTGAGGTGTCATCAACTGGATCAGGCCCTCTGAATGGGTGAGACAATTGATTGGCTTGATCTGTTTGGGAGGCATCCAGGCAGTGGGACCGGGTCCTGTGCTCATTGCATGAGTTGGCTGTTTGAAACCTGGGGCCTATGCAGGATGGCTTGGCTCGGCCTGGGAGGAGGGGACTGGGCCTGCCTGGACAGAGTTTACCAGGTTGATCTCAGTCCCTGGGGGAGGCTTTGCCCTGGAGGAGATGGGAATGGGGGGTGGGCTGGGGACAAGGTGAGGGGGGCGGGAGGGGGGAGAACAAGGGAATCCTTGGCTGATATGTAGAACTGAATTGTATTGCAAAATTAAAAAAAAAAGGAAAATGAAAAAAAAAGAGTCAAGTTTTAGGTGTGTTACATGGGTCTTGAGTGAGGGGTCAAAGCTTGAAGGTATCATCCAGTTTCATTGAGGTTAAGAACTTAGGACCTGGAAAGAAAACTCAGAAAGACAGGAAAGGGAAATAACAATTGAGTAGAGAAGGGTACTAGACAGAGCAGGATGATTCCAGACCTGAGGTAAGAAAAGCATGCAGTAGCTGCCTACCAAAAGTGACACTGACAGAGATGAGAAGGTTTCTGATAGAAAGTAAAAGGTATGGATCTGAGAAAGACACAAAAACAGCTCCCCACAGGAGTGAACAATTGTGGA
Source organism: Peromyscus eremicus (assembly GCF_949786415.1). NCBI lineage: Eukaryota > Metazoa > Chordata > Mammalia > Rodentia > Cricetidae > Peromyscus > Peromyscus eremicus. The sequence continues at coordinate 19,274,781 of NC_081439.1, read as the reverse complement.
GTCCCTAACAGTTTCAAATTGACAGAGAAACAGATAGTCTCTGGACATAGGGAAAGAAAAAGAAGCAAAACCCCACAAACTTTATTAAAACCGTCAAACAGTATCCTGTAGACTAGTGTTTCTCAACATTTCTAATGCTGCAACCTTCTAATAGAGTTCCTTATGTTGTAGTGACCCCTAACTGTAGCTAGAGTTTTCCTGCCTGGCCCACAGTCAGGACAAATCTCTATCACCCACCAGTCCCACAGCCGCTCAGACCCAACCAAGTAAACACAGAGACTTATATTGCTTACAAACTGTATGGCCGTACCAGGATTCTTGCTAACTGTTCTTATATCTTAAATAAATCCATTTCTATAAATCTATACCTTGCCAGTGGCTCATGGCTTACCGGGATCTTCCCATGCTGTTTGTCATGGCGTCGGCTGGTAGTGTCTCTGAATCAGCCTTCCACTTCCCAGAATTCTTCTCCTCTTTGTCCAGGCTATACTTCCTCCTGCCTGACTACTGGCCAATCAGTGTTTTATTTACTAACCAATCAGAGCAACACATTTGCCATACAGAACATCCCACAGCACCTAACCATGAAATTTTTCATGGCTACTTCATCACTGTAATATTGTTAATTTAATGAATTGTATTGTAATATTTTTGGAGATAGAGGGTTGTCAGAGGGGTCTCAAACCACAGGTTGTGAACTAGTGCACAAGAGGATGGGAGGTGCACTCTAGCTGGGAATCTGATCTGAAGCTGAGGTCAGATTGTTTTGACAGGTAACGCCACCTCCTGAGTCCCTCTCCTTCAAGATTGGTCCTAATCAAGTGCTCCTTGAACAGTTTCTGTTGTCTCTGGATCTTGCCTGTTAGCAGATTTTATCAGTTCCAATCTCCTGGTTGGTGTGAGAAATGAGCATCCTTTCTTAAAGAAGACAGGCATAATTTTGAAGTATAAACAATTTCCCTCACCTTCCCTCCATTGCCCTTTATCAGAGATTAACATTGGATGGCACCAGACTGTGTGCAAATGGAGTTCTGGCTAATTCTTGCTGAGAAGACATGATGTTTCCAGGTATTGACCAGAAAGAAGGGAGCCCTTGGTTGGAAAGCAGAGTCTTCATGCCAGTCAAGAAGGCTGCATTAGGACACACTTGTCTGTGTTAATATAGGATCTGGAACAGCCAGTTGATAACTGTGTTGTGCTGGTGAGGTACCATCTATCATAGAGTGAATCTATGAAAACAATTACAACCCCAAGTGATCATGTGATTTAAGAAAAATCATAAAAGCCACATTGTGATAGTTTTGAGCTTTGTACTTATGAGAGGAGGAATACAGGCAAGAAACACCCCAAACCCCTCTGCAGGCATTAGAGTAACCATAAGTGAGGGTAATGAGTTCCTTGTAGATTTTCTTTATGGCAGCTTCTGTGTGCTGACCACAGGGAGGTAAATCCCTAGGTGGGTGAATCCCAGCTGCAAAGGACTTTTCAAATAGGGTTTCAATTAGGACTCTTTGTTTTCAAATGACTGTGGTTTTAGTCCCAATTGCTGATTTTTTTTATATTATAAACCTGTGTAAGTATCCTGATCATTTCCTGTGCCACAACCTGAAGGCAATCCTGCTTTGCAATGTCCTCCACAAGACAAATTATTCTACAAATTTAAGTTCAGCCATATTCAGGTTTTCAAGACACAGGTACAATGCAGCCAGCTTTGTGCCAGCATAGAACATGAATGAAAACCGGCCCCTTTCACCTTACAGTCCTTGATCCTCTTTGAATACTCATGAGCAGCTTCCAACTCTCCACATCCTTCTAGAATTGCACACTCCCCATGGAATGGCCAATTAAACTCTTTTATAGAATATCTGAGTGCATTTCAAGGCATAGGTCCAAATATTTCGAATTAATGAGATTTATATACCCCTAGATGGCTACAGCTTACCAAGTCCCCTATAATGTGACCACAAGCCATGGAACAAAGGTTCCTGTACAACACACGCACACACACACACACACACACACACACACACACACACACACACAGACAAAACAACAACAACTAATTAATGTAATAAAAGTGATATATTTGGACCATAAATTGTCAAGAAGAGGATTAGGAATGGTTAATATTGAATGTTGAGTGAACAGTATCTAAAATCAAGAAACACAGAAGCCTACGGTAATGTCTCAAAGAGATTAAGATGAGGTTAATTTGGCTCAGAGGAACCGTCTAAAATGGAGTAGCATCATTCCTTGGAATGAGGATCCTGTCTGCATAACATGCAGAGAGCTAAGTGAGCATCTGCAGTGCACTAACTACTCTCCCTGCTCTCTAACTACTAATGCAATGTAGCAAGCATCTTGGGACTCTTGCCCCCATGATCTCTCAGTCATGATGTGTATTTTCTCAAATTAAGAGCCAATATAAACTTTTCTTCCTTTACTTGCCCATGTTATGTATTTTATCAGAGAAATGAATCAGGTATGTGATATGGTGGGTGGTGGTGATGGAGATGGAAGATCTAGGCCAGTTGTTCTCAAACTTCCCAATGCTGTGACCCTCTAATACACTTCCCCATGATGGAGTGACCCCCAACCATAAAATTATTTTCATTACTACTTTATAACTGCAATTTTCTATTGTTATTAATCATTATATAAATATCTGTGTTTTCCAATGGTCTTAGGCAATCCCGGTGAAAGGGTCACTTAACTCCGAAAAGGGGCCACAGACTACAGGTTGAGAACCACTGATCTAGATCCACTGAGAGAAAGTATTCACACAGTATAACACACACTCAGAAAGCTGACCTGATAAAGAATAGGGACTAATGTTCCCAGAAAGAAAACTAGAATTTTTTTACGGTCCTGAGGGAGGGCTGATAGATTAGAATGGCCCTGTGCTACCCACCACATGGACCATCAGAGCACACTGGAAATGCCTGGGCATTTGTGGCGTTTATTCACAACTGGGGAAATAGGAGATGGCTACTGCCTTCTAATAGCAACAGACGACAGATGGCACTAGCATACTCAGTGAACAGCATTGCCTTCTTTCTCCAAGAGAGCATCCTACTCTCCCAGCAGTGCCAAGGCTAAAACATCCTGTTCTACCTGTCGGAGATATGAATACTTAAGTGTCTCCACACAAGAATGTGGTTTCTTTTTTTGTGTTGAGGTGTCTGCTTTCTTGCAAACCGTATTTCTCATGGGATTCACTAGGTTTACTTAGGAAACATGCCTTTATACTGTACTGTTTCTTGCTATTGCTTGACGGCAGTATCAAATGAGATCATGACCTACAGTTTAGTATGTGAAAACATTTAAAGAATGGAATGCATTTGACAGCAAGGAAGGAATAAAACTTAGACACACTCCCAGAAATCAAGTTGATATTTTATATAGAATGAATTGGTGATTACACAGTACTGTGTACAAATGGGCAATTTCTTCAAGGATTCTCCTGGCAGATGTTAAAATGCCAGAGCCCTCACTTCAGACCATTTGCTCAGCCAGGTTGGAAGCACACTGGGCCTTCACCTGACTCTGCACTCTCAAAGAGATCATCTCATAGAGAAACATAATCACTCCAAACAGTGACATTGTGGCTATCAGGACACCCATTGGGAATACATTTGTGCAGTGTTTCTTTATAATGTCCTCCTTTTTAACGGGAAAGTCAGGTGAAAAGTCAAGAGTGATTTGCCCATAGATATCTACCAGGTGGTTCAAGGTCACAGTAACAAGCGTGAAAAGGCTGCTCACAGCCAAAGTTATGGCAGACATCTTGTAGCAAAACAGCTGGATCTCAATGAGTGGATCTTCCAGACAGCTGATCTTAATGGCCACTGAAGTGAAAATCACGACTAGGAGTTTCATCAAAATGGCCCAAGCTATCAGGACTTGTAAATACTGAAATTCCGATGACTTGTTCCAGGTTGAATTGAGAGGGGTGTGAACCAACATCCTGGTCATAGACCCAGAGATGTTAAATTCCTGAGCGTAATAAGCTTTCCAGAGTCCAATTGACACAAATTGCACACCCTCGTTGTTAAACTCCCACAGGCGCCAGCATTGGCTGTTTGCAAGAATGATTTCGAACACCAAAGCTGCTGTACTGCAAATCAGGCCACTGAACTTGAAGATGAACTCCTTCATTTTGGCAAATCTGAAGAAGGCATCAAAGAAGAATAGAGTCAGTGGGACTACAAGGGAAGGCAGGAAAACAGAGGGAGTCATGGCTTGTACAGCACTGAGCTCTCATACCTTGTCCCTGTTGTCACATAGAGATGTTTCAGTGGTCTATGTACAGATTATTATTCTTCACAGAGTAAATAATAATATTTGTTGACTAGGAATTTCAGTGCTTAGAACTGACAATGAGAAGAGAGTTTGCAATATCATATGTAATGACATGCTTATTTTACCTGTATTTGCAATTTGTAAATATTTTAATACCATAAAGAGAGGAAAAAGCAGGGGAATGCTCAAATTAATTGGCATTTCTAAAATATAGTACTATAACATTTCATGACTGTTACAAACTGAAATCATCTATGAAAGAAAATGAAAATAATTCACATAGTAAACTCATTTATGTAAAAATAATAACACACTTGACACAAATTTTTGTATACATATATGTGTATACAAATTGATCAATACATAATGATACACCTCATAAATGATAGTGTGCAATGCTATTCCTCCTTGTGAATTTTACAGAAATGTACACTTCTCTAAAGAAGGCTATACCTATTTAATAATTGAAACCAGAAGAGTATGCTCATCAATGTCTATCTGTAATATAGCCGGGGATAGAGCTCAGTGGTAAAGTGATTATCTAACACGCACAAAACCCTGAATTCTTCTTTGGTATCTGTAAAGCAAAATCTATGTGTAAAATTGTCCAGAGAGTGAGTCAGAGGAATAGGGGAAATGGATAATTAACACATAAATTCATATAAATCCATAAAAGTGGATATTTCCAATTATAGCCCATCTCTTACTTAAAATTTCATCTTTAGATAATTAGCTTCATTTCAGTGAAACAAAAAGAATCCTGACATATTTTTTGTGAGCAAATATCTTCTTTCACAGAAAATTTACACTCTGTATTATAACTTTGATCTAACTTCTTTGCACCTTCTCTCAATTCCAATCTTAGGATGAAGGAAGGAGGTGAGTCATTTACTCACTAGGCATTTGGATAATGTCACTGCTAACTGTGCATGCAGAAGGTTGAAGGGGCCTACACACTGGATCTCCTTGCCAGGAAACCTTCCCTAAACAGCTACCCCCTGCTCTAAAGTCTCTGTAGAATGTGCTTCCTGACTGAGTGAAGGCAGGAACAGTTCTACTAGGGAGGTTTCATCAGAAAGATGAGTTCACATTTCATGGTGGCTTGGGTAACACCCTGCCCACATCATCTTCCTTTCCAAGGCAGGCCCGAGGCAATGGACTACAAGAACAGTGTGCTGTGAGGTAGTACTGAAAACACAATGAAGATTGCTGTTGTTCCAGAAAAAAAAAAAAAAAAAAACGAGCTAGCTTGGTAGTATCTGTTTCTTCCTGTGTTTGAAACACATGGAGTAGATGCATTTGATTCATAGGACCATATTTGAAAGCTCCCATATATAACATAAAGTTTTTATACCTTTGTGTATTATGGATAAGAAGATTCATTTAGAAGGTGGCAGGATCACAGACGTTCTTCCTATTAACAGTAAATGCCCATATCTCCAGTCAGAAGAAGAGTGGGAAAACCTTCAGGAAAAGAAATTCTATTAGGCAGACATTTCAGCTCAGAGCAGTGTCTCTCCAACCCCTAGATCCCACAATCCTTTCCATTCACTCTTGTCCTTGGCTTAAGAAGAACCTCATTTAAACACTTCAGGAGTATTCATACATCTGACTATCTAAGGACATCCATCTAGTCATTTCCCAAGTTTTGTAGGTAAGGATACAACAGAGAGAGGTTAATTCATAAACTCAACATCAGGGACCTACACAATTAAAACCTGCAGGGCAGCTCAATGATTACCTGCAGTCCCACGTGGGGCTTCTAGCCACGATATTCAGTAGCGTTTACATACACTTACCCACATGTCAATGGCCCTTTCTGGCATTCTTTGTCCTGTGAAAAAGAATGTGATTAATAAAAACACCCGGGAATGTAAAATACTTGCCTCTTTTTCCCTTGTAGTAAGACCAAATGTTAGTGACTGGCAGTAGACAGAGTATTAGCTCACTTTAAAAATTCTTGTTTCCATGGCTACTAAGGCTGAATGGTGGATTATGAGCAAAGAACACAACTTCCTAGCCATATTTGGCCATAAAGGACCAGTGTGCTTAACTTCCTGTTGTATGTGAATAGTCTTCAAAAGAGGAATTTACTTATTGAAATCATGCATCAAATAAGTACTACAATGCCTGATGGGCATAGCAGATATAGTTATTTGAAAAAAAAATAAGCTCTCATCCCCCAATCCTTGCCCTTCAGTGTGTGTGTGTGTGTGTGTGTATTGGAAGGATAGACATTTCACTTTGAGCAAAGTGTCTTCATTGGAGACTTTGTGACCATCTTACCTTCTAGAAACATCTTAGATAGAGACACAAAGTAAATATTGTCAGTAATAACAGATTATATGTAAATAAAATCATGGGGTATTTTGTTTGGAATAGAAAAATGTCCTCCTTTTCTCTTTCTGTGTTTTACCTCAAACTCTGTTACTTTGATGATACTAGTTAGGGTTTCTATTGTTGTGATAAAAGCAACATGACCAAATTCAACTTGGAGAGGAAATGGTTCATGTGGCTCACGTTGCCACATCATAGTGCATCATCTCAATAGACTAGGGCAGGCACTCAAGGAAGAAACCAAAGACAGAAAATGAATCAAGCAGGAGCCATGGAAAAACACAGCTTACTGAGTTGACCCCCATAGCTTGTTCAATGTGCATTTTTATATCATCCCTTACCAGAGGCCCAGGTTTTGTACTGCCCACCTTCTGCCAGGACATCCTACATAAGATACTAATCAAGACAATTACTAACCAAGAAAATGTCCTATAGACTTGACTATAGGCAATTTGATGGAGAGGATCCCTTCATTGAGCTTCTTCTTTCCAGGTAACTCTTAAGTTCTTACAAACTGATATAAAGCTATGTAAATTTACACAATGTTATTTCTTACTGTGGTCACATCTTGAGAACATACCATACTGTAAGCATATAGTTAAAAATAGGCAAAGTGTGTAAATGAGTGGAAAAAAGAGAAGGAAAGTTTGACTTTCTTTTTAAACCTTATCTCTTTGTACTTCATAATGTATCTGTGGTATAATAAGCAATGAAGAAAACCTGCACTTTCTGCTACATGACAGCTTCCAGAACATACTAATATCAAAATCAGGATGAATTTCTTAGAGTGAGCTGTGGAGATCAATGGGAAGTGCATAAACATCCTGTTACAGGAAATGGGAAGACAAGAATGTTTCATAAAAAGCATGGTGTAGCCTTACTGTATAAATGTGCATGTTGTTGTTTTTATGTATGTGCCCAACATGGAAGATTCCACAGCATGCCATCTTAGACAGAAGAATTCAAACAGCATTTGCTAGCAAGTGATATACCCCAGATTCTGCTGGAAATAAATGTGGCCTGAAAAGCATCATCCAGGTGCTCAAGAGCTTGGCAAAAATGTCAGCTGATCATCTGGGTGTGGTGAACCATAACTTTAATCTCAGCAATGGGAGGGAGAGGCAGCCCGATCTCTGTGAGTTCTAGGTGTGACTTGTCTACATAGTGAGCTCCCAGAAAGCCAGAGGTACTCTGAAACCAGGTCTCATGAAAATAAAGAAAAGAAGAATTTTGCTGACATGCACAACATGCCTTTGTTTGAGACCTCTGCTACAAACCCCATTTGGTGATTGTGCCCTCTACTCTTGGTCAACTTGAAACATAGTAGAGTTTCTTTGAAAGATGGAAGCTCAAATGAGGGATTACCTCCAACAGACTGGATTAATGATTGATGTGATATAGACCAGCCTTGCATGACAGTTTCCTTTAACAGAACCCTTTGTTCTGATAGGTTGACCTTCTGAACTCTAATTGTCACTGCTTTATACTCCCATGGACTTTTGCTACCAGTGGCTCTCAATACCAGGGAGTGTAAAAAATATACTACTTAGAACACACTTGCTGTTAGGTAAGTCAGAGCTGAAGGTGAAGGTAATACTTAATGTGGTGTCTTATATTTACTGTGTTATCATTAAGGACTAAACGAATTGAAAAAATCCATGAATTGAAAATTGGAAGAATTTATTTTAACTAGGACTTTTATTTTAAATATGTGATGTTTTAGAAAAATTTTAGAGACAACTGAAGGAAACTATTCCCTAGTCTGAACCAGTTATTAAGCATATGTTCCTACTGTCCCTAGTTTTCTCCTCATTCCCAGTCATGTTTTAGACTCAATGTTACATTAAATCTGCACCCACGTGGCTTAAAGCTCTGAAGGCATGCCTCACCCTCACAATGTTGAAAGATTACATGGATATCTGTAATGCCATTATTTAGCCATTTTTTTTTCAAATGCTTGGATTTTATTGCCACCACAGACTATTCTTTTTCAGGAGGAAAGATAAGTAAAGTGTATAAAACCATCTTATCTGCTCCTTCTTGAAGAAAGGAATATTTTTAAATTACCCAAAATATGTCATCATGAATTTCAGATTTTCCATAAAGAAAATAGCACCCTTTCATATGAAGTTAATTACAGAAATGGAATGTAAGCCATGTTCTTCAGCTAAAGTGTCCATATTGAGCATTACCTACAACTTACAATCCTTGGCAGGCTTAAAGGAAAACAATCCAAAAGACATTTTATGTAAATATTTTCAGAATGTGGGAAACAAGTGTAATCTAACTCAAATTAGCATTATTGCTACTGAGGGAAATTAATCTGTTTTTCTTCCTCTTAAAATAAAGAATAAATTGTTTTGTTACTGTTTTATAGTAAACACATGACTGTAGTTGGATGGTTCGTTTGTTTGGTTTGTTGGGTGGTTGGTTGGTTAGTTTGAATCATAGTCTCATAGTATAACTTTGGACTGAACATTACTATGTATATGAGATTGGCCTCAAACTCACAGATATCGGCATGCTTTTTGAGTGTGGAGATTAAATGCATGTATTACTATGCCTCTCGAGTGTAACAGTTTCTCAAAGAATGGAATTTGCCATTTTTCAAAGCTTTCTACAACATGGGAAATTAATACCTGCCAAGCACAAGTATTTTTTCACTACTATTATTAACTTTTTTCAAAAGCAATGGAAACATTTATTGTTTTGTTTTATTGGTTTGTTTGTTTTGTTTTGGGGAGTTTTTATTTGTTTGTTTTTTTGTTCTCCTTTCTCTATTCTCTGAGTTACGTTTATTCCTCTCAGTTTTTTTTTGTAAGAAATTTTCTATTCATTTTACATACCAACCACCGATTGCCCTCTCCTCCCTCCTCCCACCAACCGGTTTTCCTCTCTCCCCCATTCCTTCTTCCTCCCATGGGAGGCAATGTCTCCCATGGGGAGAAGGCAGTGCCTGGTATATTCAGTTGAGGCAGGTCCAAACCCCTTCTCCCTGCACCAAGGCTGTGCAAAGTGTCTCACCATAGGCCCTAGACTCTACAAAGCCTGCTCATGCACTAGGGACAGGTCCCGATCCCACTGCCTGGGGGCCCCCTAAACAGTTCAATCTAAACCACTGCCTTGATTACCCAGAGCGACTAGTCCAGTACCATGGGGGCTCCTCAGCTATTGGTCCACAGTTCATGTGTTTCCACTAGTTTGGCTAATTGTCTCTGTACATTTTCTAATCATGATCTCAATATCTCTTGCTCATAGCATCCCTCCTCTCTCTCTCTCTGATTGGAACCCTGGAGCTGCACCTGGGACGTGGCCGTGGATCTCTCCATCTGCTTCCATCAGTCACTGGATGAGGGTTCTATCAAGACAGTTAGGATATTCAGGCATCCGATCACCAGAGTAGGTCAGCTCAGGCACCCTCTCCACTATTGCCAGTAGTCTATGGTGGAGTCCTGGGAATTACTGGAAATCTCACTAGCACTCTGCTTCTCCCAATTCGCATGGTGTCTTCAATTATCACGGAATCTCTTTCCTTGCTCTCCCACTCTGTTCCCATTCCAGGTTGAACCTTTCTGTCCCCTAAGCTCTCATTTAACATCCCTTGTCCTCCATTACCTCTCCTCATCCCATTTGCTCATGTAGATCTCATCCATTTCTTCATTGCTGGTTGATCCATACTTCCGTCCTAGGGTCATCCATACTATCTAGCCTCCCTGGAGCTGTGGTTTGCAGTCTGGTTATCCTTTGCTTTACATCTAGTATCCACTTATGAGTGAGTACATACCATGTTTGTCTTTCTGAGTCTGGGTTACCTCACTCACGATGACATTTTCTAGTTCCCTTCATTTGCCTGCAAACCTCATGATGTCATGTTTTTCTCTGCTGTGAAGTACTCCATTATGATGTGTACCACATTTTCTTTATCCATTCTTCGGTTGAGGGCCACATAGGTAGAACAGGCTTGCCTCAGACTTACAGAGATCCACCTGCCTCTGCCCCCTGAACCTGGGATTAAAGGCATGTGCCACCACTGCCCGGCTTGTAGCCTCTTTCTTGAGCTCTCTACAACATATACATGTAGCTTTCTATGGCAAGCACATCAAGGTCCTGTCTTCCCACATACTACTGTCTCCATTGAAGCATCAAGTTCATATTCAGTTTCACGAAGGGGTCTTCTAGACTTCCTAGACGGAATTCATGTGTCTCAGGCATTATATATATTACATGATCTTAAGGGATTTGAAACTGTGAATCAAGATTCTATTTACCGTATAATCTTGTGTTTGTGCTTACTGAAAATTCAGTACCCCGTGGAATATGCTCCCCAGCTCTTTGGCAGGTTATGATGGAATGTGATGGAACCTGGCTATGCCAGATAGGTTTTTTTTTCTGTCATCTTGATGCAATCTTGATTCATCTGAAAGAGTAAACTTTAGTTGAGTAAATGCCTTCAGGAAACTGGCCTTTAAGAGAGTGTGTGGAAGCTCAATGTGGTGGTGCATGCCTTTGATCTCAGCACTTAGAAGGCAGAGGCAGGTGGTTCTCTCTGGATTCAAGTCCAGCTTATTCTACAGAGTGCGTTCCACAACAGGCAGGGTACACAGAGAAAACCTGTCTCAAAAAGCAAAACAAAGCAAAATAGAAAGTGTGTGGATCATTCTCTTGAGTAATGATTAACCTGCGAGGATCTAGTCCACTGTGTGTGATACAGGTGTTTGTGAGTTGCATAAGGAAACAAGCTGATGTAGCCATGGAGAGCAAGGCAGTGTTCCTTCATGGTCTGTGCTTCAGTTCCTTGTCTCCAAGTTTCTGCCTTGATTCCTTACCTATGTGTTCTGTCAGTGATGGACTGTGAAGCTCTTGCTCTGGCTTTCTCTAAGGTGAACTTCCCCAGAATCAAATCCAACTGCAGTATCTCTGCCCTCAAAGGCCTAGTCACATGGATCCTTCATTTAACTGCAGCTGGTCAATTCCCTAAGAGCCAGTGCCACCCCCACACTCTAGATGAAGCCTATACATCAGCTTTGCTCGTAGAAATTTCCTGTACTTCTCCTGCCAGCACCATCTATGAAATTCCAGGCCTAAGTCCCATAATGTAGCTCCTGCACTTGCTATTTTTGTTTAGTTCCCCTACATCCCAGCCTGCCTATGCCATCTATACACACCAGGCCTATCTCCTGTGCACAGATCTTGTACTAACTTTGCTTGAAATGTCCACAGATATTCCCCTGCTTGTGCAATGTTTACCCTTTAAGCCTGGTCCTAATCAGACAGCTCTTTCACCAAATTTCCTGGTGAGTTCCCCCAGTAGTAAGCCCAGATGTGCAATATGCCTACTAAAAGGCCTAGATAGCTAAGTATGTGTAGATCAAGCAAAGTCTTTCCTTTGACTGAAAATCTGAGCCTCCCCTGTCAGCAGTATACCCAACTCACCAGACCTTGAACAGGTCACACTGGATATTCCCTGTTGTACTCCCAGAAGCAAGCTCACTCCTACTGTCTGCCCTCTCCTAGGCCTAACTCTGCATGTCTACACTGTGCACCTCCTTTTTCTGGTCATCTCCCCATAGCCTTTCCTGCAATCAACATCACTTCATGTCCAGGCCCAGCTCTGGCCAAACAAATGCCATACCAGATTTCACTGGTGAGTTCTCTCTTGAGCAAGCCCATGTGTGAATTCTTGATTGGAACTTACAGGTCTTGCACTGACCTTACCTGGCAAAGTCCCTGGAACCTCGGCCACCAGTGACATCACCACACTCCAGTGGCTATCTCTGGTGTTATAGCTCCTGAACCATCTTTTCCTGGTTAGTTCTTCAAGAAGGATGCCAACCTGAGTGATGACCATACTCCTAGCCAAGGTCTGTATGCACCCAGATTTGGCTTGTTGAGTTCTCCAATATCTCACCTTCCACAGACATCTACTTTCTCCAATATCTACCTTGTGTCATGAAGCTCTGGTAATAACTTTCCCTGATAATTATTCCACAACCAAGCACTCATGCACCATCTCCAGAGTGTTAAGGCATAGATCTGGTTGCATAGATCAAAGATTGGGTGTGCCTGGTGGCATTCCATGGAAGCTTGCTTAACAGAGTCATCTGTTCTCTCAGCCCTAGCTCAGGTCATGCAGCTCTTGCAACAGCTCTCTGTGGTGATGTTTTATTTGTGCTCTAATAAATAATGCTTACATGGAGATCAGAGGAAAAAGCCAGCCACTATATTAAACATAGAAGTCAGGCCTTTAAGCCTAGCATCTGGAAGGCAGAGAGTCATCCAGATCTCTGTGAGTTCAAGGCCACACTAGGAGCAGAGCCAGGCATGGTGGCACACACCTTTAAATTCCAAAGCTTGTTAGCTATAAAGTTGTGGAGGTCTATACAGACAGGAAGTGACAGAGCTGGGCAGAAAGAGGAAGTGATGTAGCTTGGTGGAGAGAGGCAGTAAGATGGCAGGGACAGAAAGGATATAGGCATGAGTAAACAGGAATTGGCTCACTCTGGAAGTTGGTGAGATGAGGTTGGATGTGGCTTGTACTATTCCTCTGATCTCAGTTTTTCCCCCTATCTGGTCACAGGCTTTTTTATTAATAAGACCAGTTAGCAATTCATGTTAAACATCTTTCCCAAATGAGTTCTCCCAGAACCAAGAACACTGGCACAATCTCTACTATCCAAGGCCAAGAGCTGGATTCACAGATTGCACAGCAGTGTTGCCTGATGATGCTACCCAGAACCTCTTCCTCCGGCTTCACGCTGGTACTCCCAGGTTTAGTGATCTAGTTACAGATGGGCAGATCTCATATCAGCTTTGCCTTGGTAGGTTCAAAGAACCTCTCCCATCAGCACCATCCATCCAGTTCCTAGCCTAGCTGTTTTTGTAGATTTCCCTCACTTCTCTATTCTGTTGAATACCAACTGAACTGAACTGGCCTGTACCATTTCTTTATTCCCCAGACCTATTTCTGGATGTTCATATTGCTTGCCAGATTTGCCACATGAATTTAAAAGCACATGGCCAGAGCCTTCTCCACACTCACAGACCTAGTCCAGGTCACAGTCAAACTGTTAATGAAGCTTCATTTCCTGGAGAGTTCACCCAGAACCAAGAATACCTGCATCATTTCCACAATTCAGTGTTAACTCTGGATGCGCACATGTACATCAGCTTTGCCAGATGACCACAAATTTGCCCACCAGCTCCATTTCCACTTATCCAGCAAGTAGCTCCTATAAAAGAATTTCCTGGTGAGTTCCACTGAACCAAGCCTGCCAGAACCACCTGCACGCTCCCAAACCTAGTTCTGGGTGTGCAGGTAGCACACAGGTTTTGACTGCTAAGCTCACTAGAGACACACCCACAAGAACTACCCCCTCATTCTAGTCCTAGTTAAAGGCTCAAGATACTTGCCTCCTGCTTGGGTTACCTTCGTGAGTTTCTTTGGAAACTCTGGAATCATGGACCCACATATAGCTCTGTATGTACTGGCTTGTTTGATGAAACACCACAGGACCTTGCAAGGCCTCTACATCACCACACTTCTAAGTCAAGCTTCTTCTGTCTCACAGTCATTGCACTGGATTTCCTTGAAAAGGCTTCTGAATCAAGGCTGCCTGTGCCATTTTCATAGCATCTCCTGATGTCCTGATTGCAGTTTTGCTGGGTGTGCTCCTCATAGTTTTCATGCCAGTGCCTTATGCACACTCGGAGGCTTAGCACCCATAACTGAGCTCCTGCATTAACATTCCCTGGTCAACTGGAGCCAGGCCTGTCTATGCTATTAATACACTACCAAGTTCTAGATGCACCAAACCTGCACTCATTTACATGGTGATGTTCTATAGAACCTTTCCTGCCTGGGCTATGCATATACACATTGACCTTGCTCTGAAGGCCAGTTAAGACTCAGTTACTTCACTTGCTTTCTCTGCTGAGTTCTCTGAGAACTGATCTGGTGCCTTGGCCTGCATACTCTACTCCTTGCATAGCAGACTTGCCTGGTGAGCTACAAAGATGTTCTGCTGTCAGCATATAAACTTCACTCTGGAATCAAGCTGTGTTCAAGCAGTATGTGCACCAACTTTATCTGGCAAGTGCCACCAGAACCCCCTATAGATGTGCCCCTTCAGCCCCAGGCCTTGTTCTGAATGCAGAGACCACACACTGGCTTTCCCTACGACATTCCAATGAAACTTGAAATGTATCACAATTCTCTTCTCCCAGCCATTGCTCCCTTTCAAGGAGCCAATGGAGGAATTCTGAGGTGAGTTCTCCAAGAAGCAAAGCAATCTGCCCCATTCTACCTCATATGGCCTGGCTCTAGACACATACCTCCTGGACAGAGTTTTCCTAATGAGATCCTCTAGAACCAGTTTTTCCTGTACCATCTTGCACACTACCCAGCCCTGTTTTGAGTGTACAGAACATATACTGTAGGAGGCTTTCTTGCAATGCCAGCCCCAAATCATAACACAGAGATTATTATTTCTTAATTATGAATGTGCAGCCTTAGCTTAGGCCTATTTCTAGCTAGCTTTTTTTAAAACTTAAATTAACCTATTTCTATTAATCTATGTGCTGCCCTGAGGCTCATTTACCTCATCTGTGTACTGTCCATCCTGTTTTCCTGCTTCCTCTGTATCTGATTCGCTGGGCACTGGCTAGCCCTGGTGTCTCTTTTTCTTTCTTTCCACCAGCCCTGCCTATCCCTCCTCTGCTCAGCTATTGGCCATTCAGGTTTTTTTTATCTTTCTATTTTACTTTTTATGTATTAATTAAAGTTTTTCATTTTTCTTTACTAAGAAATTTTCTACTCACTCTACATACCACCCTCAGATCCCATCTCCTCCGTCCTCCCACCACCAGCCCTTCCTCCCAAGCCACCCTATATCCCCACAACCCACAAATCAGGGTCTCCCATGGGGAGTCAGCAGAGCCTGGCATACTGAGCCTAGCCAAGTCCAAGCCCCGCCCCACTGCATCAAGGCTGGGCAAGGTGTCACACCACAGACACTGGGCTCCCAAAAGCCTGCCCATGCACCAGGGACAGATCCCAACCCCCGTTCTGGGTAACCCCCAAACAGGTTGAGCCAAACAACTTTCCTCTGTGTCTAGAGGGCCTAGTCCAGTCCCATGGGGGCTCCACAGCCACCAATCTACAGTTCATGTGCTTCCACCAGTGTGGCCAGTCATCTCTGCATGTCTTCCCATCATGATCTCAACGTCACCTGCATGCAGAATCCCTCTTTTCTCTTATTGATTAGATTCCCAGAGCTCAGCCATGTGCCTGTCCATGGATATCTGCATCTGCCTCCACTAGTCACTGGAAAAAGAATCTACGATGACTCTTAGGGTATTCACCAGAACAGACCAGTCCACGCACCCTCTAGACCACTGCCAGCCTCCCAAGTAGGGTCATCCTTGTGGATTCCTGAGAGCCTCCCCAGCATCCTGCTCTTCGTATTCCCATGATGTTCTCATCTATCATGGAATCTTCCTCCCTGCCCTCCCACTCTGTCCCTGTTCCAGCTTGACCCACCCATTTCCCTATGTTCTCATCCCCCACTCCTTGCCCTCTGGCACCCCTCATCCAGTTCACTCATGTATATCTCATCCAATTCTCCTTCACAGGATCATCCATGTGTCCCTCCTGGGGTGTTTTTCTGTTAGCTAGCCTCTCCGGATTTATGGGTTTTAGTCTGGCCATTCCTTCCCTCACATCTAGTATCCCCTTATGAGTGAGTACATACTATGTTTGTCCTTCTGAGTCTGGGTTACCTCACTCAAGATGATATTTTGCAGATCTATCAATTTGACTGCAAATTTCATGATATCATTGTTTTTTTTTTACTGCTGAATAGTACTCCATTGTGTATATGTGCCATATTTTCTTTATCCATTCTTCAGTTGAAGGGCATCTAGGTTGTTTCTAGGTTTTTGCTATTATGAATAATGCTTATATGAACATAGCTGACAAAGTAAAACTAAAAACCACCCAAAGAATCACCAGTATAATGAAAGAGAAAAGAGCCTGCAAGCTGCATGAATTTTGCAAATTCCTATACTGTCCTGTAGTCTACACATCCTTGCCAAGTGAGAGTCCAATTCCACAGATGCCTTGTCCTGAGGAAACCTGTTGGACTAGGCTGCATGGTTCCCAACAGTGTTTCTCTGGACCTGACAATATTATCAGCCGATATCTGTGTGTTGCTTTCAATGTTTATGGGATAGTTGTTTAAGGTTACTTCAACCTGTTGACTGTTTCTAGAAAAATATTATCACAACACACACATACATACAGATTATTCTGGGTCAGGGCCATGCAAGAGTACATAAGACTAAAGTTATGCATTTAGCTTAGGTTGTAAAAGCTGATCACATGGGAGATCGAAGGCATAATCAGTTTGGTTACATTATTCTCTTAATGGCAGGTTAAACTGAAACAAGCTGAGCACACAGTAGGACAAGAGATTACATACACAGTCTTAAATTATCTTAAGGCAAATTATTAACTTTGTTTCAAGGTCAAGCAAAAGCAGTCTCTTTGAGAATTAAATGATACTTTCAGAAAATAGAACAGCCACATAGGATACCATTAAGTAACCACCATGGGCTTGATAAAGAAATGTACATCCTGGAAAGAAAACCCTCTCAGGAAAAAGGAGTGACAGTTGGAGAGACAGGAACTTCTGAGAGTATGACAGCTTGAGATCCCAGGCCTGGATGTGAAAATGACAACTGCCAGAGAGTGAAAGTAGAGATCTTTAGGGTAGCAACACAAAGTAACAGTTGCTGATCTGAGGGAGGCTGACAGAGGGAAAGTACCTTATAGACTGACAGGAGCATAGAGAAGAACAGAACGAAAGCAATGAACTTTATAAAGACAATGAGTTTCCGTCAAGGGTATGGGAGAAGCCATCCCAATGTGGGAATGTGTCCATAATTTTTGTAGCTACCCTCCCCACTTAGCAGTTTGTAACAGTTGCAATTTGCTTAAGGGGGCAGTTGAAATCTTTAGGGTGGGGTGGGAGGTGACTGGGGAGCAAACAGAAGCCTTTCTTGAAGCGGGGGACAGTCTCTAGTTCCCATATTAGCCCATGTTCTGCTGACCTTCCTTTAGTGCTTTATTGAGAAAATTTGCATCTATGATCCTCAGATTGTTTGGTCTGTAGTTTTTATTTTTGTTATGTCTTTATTTGGTTTAGGAACCAGGGAAATTTGGGCTTTGCAAAATTTTGTTTTGAAGCATTCTTTTGTTTTCTATTTTATGCAACAGTTGGGGAACCATCAACTTTACTACTTCTTTAAAGCTTTTCTAAAATTCTGAGGTAAATCTACATGCGCATGAGCCTTTTGATGAGCAGGTTATTTTAATTGAAAATTCCTGAAGTACATTCTGCGCTTTCCTGTCCCCCATCTCCTCCCATATTCTCTCCACCCATGTGACTCCACACTTTCTTTTTCTCTTTTAGAAAAGAAACAAATAGGAAGTAATCCAGAATTTTAAAAAAACAGTGAGAAAGCACAACACACGCACACACACACGAAAAAAAATCCATAAAAACACAAAATCAGAAACCACAGTATACAAACCAAAGACCAGTACAATAAAAAATGCCTGAACAAAGCAATATGAGACAAAAAGTATCACCAGAAACACCATTGAGTTCATTCTTTGTTGGCCATGTGTTGCTGGGCATGGTTTGTGTACCTTATGGGACTCCACTGTAGAAACTGGATTTTTCCTGTGCAAGAGGGTGTCTGTTAGAGCTAGCATCTTGGTTAGGGATGGGGGTTCCTATTCACTTCCTTCTCTTGTCACCGGGATCATGTCTGGCTAGTCCCTATGCATGCTGCCACCATCTCTGTGAGTTCATATGAGCATTAGTCCTGGTGTTTCTGAAAGACACTGTTTCCTTGGTGTCATCATCTCTTCTAGCTCTTAACTTCTTTCTGCCTCCTCTTCTGCATTGCTCCCTGAGTCCTGAGAGAATGGACTTGATGAAGACATCCTATTGAGAACTCCAAAGTTTTTCGATCTCTGCACAGTGTCCAGTTGTGGGTCTCTGTATTAGTTCCTACCTACTGCAAGAAGACATTTCTCTGATGATGACTGAATGAGATACTGATCTATGGGGATAGCAGAATGTGATTAGCAGTCATTTTTGTTATGTTTCTTTAGCAGAACAGTAGTATTTGGTTTACTGCTAGGCCTACGGCATATCTAGTCTCAATCTTGGTTACCCAAGCAGCATCTGTCATGGGATCCATCTCATGGATTCAGACTAATCAGAGAGTGGATGGTTGCTTCTACTACATTAATCTCACTATTGCACCATAGATCCTAGGGATTGTAGGTTGTTACCTAGGGTGGTTACCTTTCTTCTCTGGTAGCATGCAGAGTACCTTCTAGTACCATGAACACTAGTCAGTAGAATAAAGGCTCTATTTAGGCAGCAGCTATATTTCTCCATGTTCAATAGATATGCAGATGATACAGATGTTGTCCTTCAGCAATAGTGCCTTACCATCAGTGTGTGGAGAGCAACCAATAGCCCTGGCCATAGCCTATGGTGTTTGTGGATTTCAGTGGGGCCCCTTAGTCCAACAACTTAAATAGATGTAACCCATTCCTGGAACTAGAGGATTCATTTAGTGGTGAAATTTGTTTAGACCAGGCATAATCTCTCTCGTGTTAGATGAGGTTGTTTAGTAGTAGCTTTCCATATGAGAAGATAGAAGTTTTTAAAATTTAGTAAAACTGTAATAATTTACATATAATTCCACCCCTTCTTCTACTCTCTTATACTTCTTCCATGTCCCAGTCCCTGCATCTTTCCATAATTCATAGCCTCTTCTTTAACTATTGTTATTACATATACATATAAAAGATAATATATTTATATACATTATTATAAATTAGAAATACTGCTTGCTGAGTTCATTCAGTGTTACTTGCATGCATATGTTTCTAGGGCTGACCATTGGGTATTGGAAAACTGGACTCTTTTAGGGCTGTTTCAATGTCATTGTTTGTGATGGATCTGCTTAAAATGTTTCATCTCTTCTTGGTTTAACTTTCAAAGGTCATATATGCATTATGATATTCATCCTTTTTTAGGTTTCCATTTTGGTGGAATATAGGTTTTTGAAGAATTTCCTTACAAGAATGTAGATTTCACTTGGTTCTGTTGTAATGTCTTCTCGTACATCTGTAATTTTTTTTTTCATTTTGGACTTCTCTTTCCTTTGGTTTATTTGTCTAAAATGTTTCCCCTCTCCAACTGCTGTCAACTGCACCCATGCAGCATTACCTCAATTCCTGCTCCCTCCTTTCCTCCATGCAGCCTTACCTCAGTTCCTGCTCCCCCTTTTCCTCCATGCAGCCTTACCTAAGTTCCTGCTCCCCCTTTTCCTCCATGGAATCCAGTTTGCACTGCCAATACTCTTGGGTGTGGAGACATCCCAGACTTACCAGGTGTCATACCCTTAAAGCAGCAACTATCATTTGCCAAAGGGTCCTTAGATGGGGTGGGATGTTATATTTGCCTTCTCCCTCCGTGATGGGATTTGTCTGCTTGAGCTTGTGCAGGTCGTGTGCATACTGCCATAGCTATGATGAGGTCATATGTACAACTGCTTTGTATTCAGAAAACACCTATGTATTATATTCACCCACCACCTCTGATCTTAAATATTTTCTGTCCTCTCTTCTGTGATGATAGGTGAGTCTTGAGAGGGAGAGGTGTAATATAGACATCCCATTCAGAGCAAGGCACTCTGCAGTCTCTTTTTTTGTGATATAGGCACTTAGAGCTATAAATTTTCCTCTTAGGACCGCCTTCATTGTATGCCATAGATTTTGGTGTATAGTATTGGCATTTTTATTCAGTTTTAGGAATTCTTTAATTTTGTTTTTCATTTCTTCCATAATCCACTTGTTGTTTAGAAGTGTGATTTTCAGTTTCCACAATTATATTCTGTGGTTTCTACTGTTGTTGTTATCTAACTTGATTCTATTGTGGGCTGATATACCACAGTGAGTGATTTTAATGTTTCCTGTATGTGTTTAGACATGTTTTGTGTCTCAATATGAGGTCTGCTTAGT
This sequence comes from Peromyscus eremicus, assembly GCF_949786415.1. Taxonomy (NCBI): domain Eukaryota; kingdom Metazoa; phylum Chordata; class Mammalia; order Rodentia; family Cricetidae; genus Peromyscus; species Peromyscus eremicus. Next base: position 19,254,035 of record NC_081439.1, on the reverse strand, counting down.
GAAAGTTCAATGGGATACCGAGAATAAGGTATACTCTGTTTTTGCACAGAATATCTATAGATATTTGTCAGGTACATTTGATCTAGGATGTCATTTAACCCTCATTTCTCTCTTCATGTTTTGTCTGGATGATTCATCCATTAGAAAAAGGGGTTAGGGCCAGCTCTCATTGGACCAAGAGGTGAGTGACTCTTCTCACACCCAGAGAGTCCTGGCCTTGGACCCAAGCCCTGGGACAGAACCAGTCCCCAAGATCCTGCACCGACTCTGTGCCAGTTGCTGGCCAGCAGCGAAAATTGTTATGGGAAGGCCCCCCAAAAACCCCTTATGGGCCCCTACAATATACAAGTTCTATGCCATGCCCCAACACCCATCTGCCTGTGACTCCAGTAGCTTTCTGAGGCACAAAAACCAAACAAGCAGCTATAAATGGACAAAGAGCTCTCATTGGAACAAGAGTAACTTTCTGAGACAGGGAATCCACCAGCCCTCAGACCAAGAGTGGCTTTCTGAGACATAGAATCTGCCAGCTCTCATTGGACCAAGAGAGGCTTCCTGAGACACAGAATCCATCAGCTCTCACTGGATCAACAGGCCTCATAAGACAAAGACTGGCTCCATAAGTCACAGAATCAATTATCTTGGGTTGAGCGAAGAGCAGTTCTTTGAGATACAGAATCTTCCATCTCCAATTAGACCAAGAGCTAAGATTGGATCCAGAGGGGCCCACTGAGACACAGACACTACAAGCACAGAGTGGACCAATAGCAACTCACACAGATACAGGCACCTCTTATATCTATCAGAGGAGGAGATAGGCAGATGTGAATGCAAAAATACATACAACAACATAACAAGCAATATAGCATCACCAGAACCTAGCCCTTTTCCAACAGCAAGAACTGAACATCACGATGTAGAAGAAGCAGAAGAAACTGACCATAAAAATAGCTTCACAAAGATGTTAGAAGCATTTCAAGAAAAAAGTTGAAAAATCCCTTGAAAAACTATAGGAAAAACAAACAAAAAAATTGAAAGAAATCAATAAAGAAATTGAGAAAAAGACAAACAAAAAATTGGAGAAATCAATAAAGAAATAAAGGAAAAGACAAAAAATTGGAAGAAATAAATAAATCCCTTAAAGAAAGCCAAGAAAACCACGAAAAGGCAATTAAACATGTGAGGAAAATAGTTCAAGACGTGAAAGGGGAAATAGAAACAATGACGAGGACACAGACAGAGGAAATGCTGGAAATTGAAAATCTGAGTAAACAAACAGGAAACACAGATGCAAGCATAACCAACAGAATACAAGAGATGGAAGAGAGAATCTCTGGTGTAGAGGATACAATAGAGGAAATAGAATCGTCAGTCAAAGAAAATACCAAAGGCAAAAAAGTCATAACCCAGAATGTTCAGGAAATCTGGGACACCATGAAAAAGCCAAACCTAAGAATAATAGGGATAGAAGAAGGAGAAGAATAAAAACTCAAAAGCACAGAAAATACACTCAACAAGATCACAGAAGAAAACTTGCCCAACTTAAAGAAGGAAATACCTATGATGAAACAAGAAGCTTATAGAACACCAAACAGACTAGAACCCCCCAAAAAAAGTCCCCTCACCACGTAATAAACAGCTAAACCTACAGAATAAAGAAAGAATATTAAGAGGAGCAAAGGAAAAAGGCCAAGTGACTTATAAAGGCAGACCCATCAGAATAACACCTGACTTCTCAATGGAGACATTGAAAGCCAGAAGGACCTGGACAGATGTAATGCAGACACTAAGAGACCATGGATGCCATCCTAGACTAATATAACCAGCAAAAATTTCTATCACTGTAGATGGAGTGAACAAGGCATTCCAAGACAAAACATGACTTAAACAATACTTATGCACAAATCCAGCCCAACAGACAGCACTAAAAGAAAATTCCGACCTAAGAAGGTTAAATACACAAACAAAAACACAGGCAATAGATAACCCCACACAGTAAATCCCAAAAAGAGAAATACACACACACTGCCACCAAAAGATAATAGGAATTAACAATCACTGGTCATTAATATCCCTTATTATCAATGGACTTAATATTCAACTATAAAAAGACACAGGCTAACAATGGATATGAAAGCAGGACCCATCTTTTTGCTGCATACAAGAAAAACACCTCAACTTCAAAGATAGACACTACCTCAGAATAATAGGCTGGGAAAAGACTTTCCAATCAAATGGTCTTAAGAAGCAAGCTGGTATAGCTATCCTAATATATAACAAAATACACTTCAAACTAAAACCAATACAAAGAGGTCAATAAAGGAATTATATACTCATCATAGGAAAGATCCACCAAGATGAAGTTTCAATTCTGAACATTTATGCCCCAAACAAAAGGGCACACATATATATATATATATGAAAAATACTAAATCACACATAAAACCCCACACATAACAGTGGGAGACTTCAAAACTGCACTCTCACTACTGGACAAATCTGCCACATGGAAACTTAACAGAGAAACAAAGGGCTTGACTGATGTTATGACTCAAATGGACTTAATAGATATCTAAAGAACATTCCACCATAAAAAAAGAATATACCTTCTTACCAGCACTCCATGGAACCTTCTCTAAAATTGACCACATACTCAGTCACAAAGCAAATCTCAACAGAAAAAAAATTGGAATAACCTCCTGTATTCTATCAGATCATCATGGTTTAAAGTTAGATTTCTTAATCATGGTGGGTAATTTTTTGATGTGTTCTTGGAGTCTGTTTGCCAATATTTTATTGAGTATTTTTGCATCAATGTTCATGAGCGAGATTTGTCTGTACTTTTCTGTCTTTGTTGCATCTTTGTGTTTTGGGTGTCATGGTAACTGTAGCCTCATAAAAAGAGTTTGGTAGTGTTCCTTCTGTTTCTATTGTGTGGGACAATTTGAAGAGTGTTGGAATTAGCTCTTCTTTGAAATTCTGGTATAATTCTGCCAGAATAAACCAATAACACTTAAGGAAATATAAACAGTCATTAAAAGTCTCCCAACCAAAAAAAAAAAAAAAAAAAGCCCAGGACGAGATGTTTTCAGCACAGAATTCTATCAGATCTTCAAAAAAGAGATAATATCAATTCTCCTTAAATTGATCCACGAAGTAGAAACAGAAAGAACGTTACCACATTCCTTCTATGAGGCTACAATTACCCTGATTCCCAAAACAAACAAAGATACAACAAAGAAAGAGAACTAAAGACCAATCTCACTCATGAACACTGATGCAAAAATACTCAATAAAACACTGGCAAACAGACTCCAAGAACACATCAAAACAATTATCCACCATGATCAAGAAGGCTTCATCCATGAGATGCAAGGGTGGTTCAACATATGAAAGTCTGTCAATGTAATACACCATATAAACAAACTGAAAGGAAAAAAAACACGTGATCATCTCACTAGATGCTGAAAAGGCCTTTGACAAAATCCAACACCCCTTCATGATAAAGGTCTTGGAGAGATCAGGAAACATACCTAAACTTAATAAAGGCAATTTACAGCAAGCCAATAGCCAACATCAAAGTAAATGGAGAAACTCAAAGTGATTCCACTAAAATCAGGAACAAGACAAGGCTGTCCACTCTCTCCATACTTATTCAATACGGTACTTGAAGTTCTAGCTAGAGCAATAAGACAACATGAGGAGATCAAGGGGATATAAATTGGAAAGGAAAAGTCAAGCTTTCACTATTTCCAGATGACATGATAGTATACATAAGTGACCACAAAAATTATACCAAGGAACAGCTCAAAAACACCTTCAGCAGTATAGCAGGATACAAGATTAACTCAAAAAATCAGTAGCCCTCCTGTATACAAATGACAAATGGGCTGAGAAAGAAATCAGAGATACATCACCCTTTACAATAGCCACAAATAATGTAAAATGCCTTGGAGTAACTCTAACTAAACAAGTGAAGGACCTGTGTGACAAGAACTTTAAGTCTCTGAAGAAAGAAATTGAAGAAGATCTCAAAAAATGGAAAGATCTCCCATGCTCATGGATAGGTAGGATTAACATAGTAAAAATGGCAATCTTACCAAAAGCAATCTACAGATTCAGTGCACTCCCCATCAAAATCCCAACACAATTCTTCACAGACATGGAAAGAACAATACTCAACTTCATATGGAAAAACAAAAAACCCAGGATAGCCAAAAGAATCCTGCACAATAAAACAACCTCTGGAGGCATCACGATCCCTGACTTCAAGCTCTACTATAGAGCAACAGTAATAAAAACAGCTTGGTACTGACATAAATACCAACATGTGAACCAATGGAACCAAACTGAAGACCCTGACATTAATCCACACACCTATGAACATATGATTTTCGACAAAGAAGCCAAACCTATACAACTGAAAAAAGAAAGCATCTTCAACAAATGGTGCTGGCATAACTGGATGTCAACATATAGAAGACTGCAAATAGATCCATATGTATCACTATGCACAAAACTTAAGTCCAAGTGGATAAAGGCCTCAACATAAATCTGGTTAATCTAAACATGATTGAAGAAAAAGTAGGAAGTAATCTTGAATGCATTAACACCAGAAATCACTTCCTAAATATAACAACAGTAGCACAGACACTGAGAACAACAATTAATAAATGGGACCTCTTGAAACTTAGAAGCTTTTGTAAGGCAAAGGACATGGTCAATAAGACAAAAAGACAGCCTACAGAATGGGAAAAGATCTTCACCAACCCCACATCTGACAGAACGCTGATCTCCAGAATGTATAAAGAATTCCAGAAATTAGACATCCAAATACACAACAGTCCAATTAAAAAGTAGGCTATAGAGCTAAACAGAGAATTGTCAACAGAAGAAGCTCAAATGGCTGAAAGACATTTAAGGAATTACTCAACATCCTTAATCATCAGGGAAATGCAAATCAAAACAACTCTGAGATATCATCTTACACCTGTCAGAATGGCTATGATCAAAAACTCTGAAGACAGGTTATGTTGGAGAGGATGGGGAGCAAGGGAAACACTCCTACACTGTTGGTGGGAATGAAAACTTGTACAGCCATTTTGCAAATCAATACTGTACTTTCTTAGAAAATTGGGAATCAACCTCCCTCAAAACCCAGCTATTCCACTCTTGGGCACATACCCAAGGAATGCTCAAAAATACCACAAGGACAAATGCTCAACTATGTTCATAGTAGCATTATTTTTAATATCCAAAACCTGGAAACAATCTAGATGCCCCTCAACTGAAGAATGGATAAAGAAAATGTTGTATATATACACACAATGGGGTACTACTCAGCAGAGAAAAACAATGACATCATGAGGTTTGCAGGCAAATGGATGGAATTAGAAAATATCATCCAGAGTGAAGTAACCCAGACTCAGAAAGACAAACATTGTATGTACTCCCTCATAAGTGGATACTAGATATAAAGCAAAGGATAACCAGACTGCATCCTACAGCTCCAGGGAGCCTACCTAGTAAAGAGGACAATAAGAAAGACACAGGGATGACAGAGAAATGGATGAGATCTACATGAGCAAACTGGGAGTAAAGTGAGAGGTAATGGGAGTGAAAGGGTCAGGGAAAGGATTGGGGGAAGGCTGGCAAATGGGAGGAAGGAGGACAGGAGACTCTGAGAGCTTAGGAGAGCAGAATGTCCCAGCTTGAGCAGGAACAGAGTGTAAGAACAAGAAAAGAGATATCATGGTAAATGAAGACCCCATGGGAATAAGAAGAAGCAGGGTGCTAGAGAGCCCCCCCAAAAAACCACAAAGATACCTCCACTACAGACTATGGGCAATGGTCGAGAGAGTGCCTGAGCTGACCTCATCTGGTGATCTGATGGCTGAATACCCTGTCATGATAGAACTCTCATCCAGTGACTGATGGAAGCAGATGCAGAAATCCATGGCCAAACCCCAAGGTGGAGCTCCAGGAGTCCAATCAGCGATAGAAGAGAGGGATTATATGAGCAAGAGATATTGAGACCATGATTAGAGAAAGCATAGGGACAAATAGCAAAACTAGCAGAAATACATGAACTATGAGCCAATAGCTAAGGAGCCCCAAGTAACTGGACCAGGCCCTCTGGATAAGTGAGACAGTTGAATAGTTTGAACTGTTTAGGAGGACCCCAGGTGGTGGAACCGAGACATGTCCTTGGTGTATGAGCTGGCTTTTTGGAACCTAAGGCCTATGCTGAGAAACTTTGCTCAGCCTTGGTGTAGGGAGGAGGGGACTGGACCGGCCTCAACTGAATCTACCAGGCTGGGCTGACTCCACAGGGGAGAACTTGTCCTGGATGAGGTGAGAATTGGGGGGTGGATTGGGGGGAAGGCTGGCAGATGGGAGGAGGGAGGATGGGGGAATCTGTGGCTGATATGTAAAATTAAATTAATTATAAAATATAAATATTTTTAAAAAACACTCAGTAAAATTTTGAACAACAGACTCCTAGACACATCAAAAAAATTATCCACCATGATCAAGAAGGCTTCATCCAAGAGATGCAAATTTGGTTCAACATACAAAAATCTGTCAAAGTAATACACCATATAAACAAACTGAAAGAAAAAAAATACTCGATCATTTTACTAGATGCTGAAAAGGCCTTTGACAAAATCCAAAACCCCTTCATGATAAAGGTCTTGGAGAGATCAGGAATACAGGATACATACCTAAATATAATAAAAGCAATTTACAGCAAGCCAACAGTCAACATCAAAGTAAATGGAGAGAAACTCAGAGCGATTCCCCTAAAATCAGGAAGAAGACAAGGCTTTCCACTCTTCCCATATTTATTCAATGTAGTACTTGAAGTTATAGCTAAAGCAATAAGACAGCAAAAGTAGATCAAGGGGATACAAATTGGAAAAGAAGAAGTCAAACTTTCACTATTTCCAAATGATATGATAGTATACATAAGTGACCACAAAAATTCGACCAAGGAACTCCTACCACTGATAAACCCCTTCAGTAATGTGGCAGAATACAAGATTAACTCAAAAAAAATCAGAGGCCCTCCTATATACAAATGAGAAATGGGCTGAGAAAGAAATCAGAGAAACATAGTAAAAATGGCAATCTTACCAAAAGCAGTCTACAGATTCAATGCACTCCCCATCAAAATCCCAACACAATTCTTCACAGACCTGGAAAGAACAACACTCAACTTCATATGGAAAAACAAAAACTCAGGATAGCCAAAAGAATCCTGTGCAATAAAACAACCTCTGGAGGCATCACGATCTCTGACTTCAAGCTCTACTATAGAGCAACAGTAATAAAAACAGCTTGGTACTGGCATAAAAACCAACATGTGGTGTAGATGTAACCGACCGTCTTATTATATAAGAAACACAGAACCAATGCAAAGAAGAAAGTCAAGAGATCAGAGCTAAGAGCCTTACCCGCCTACTGCAGCTAGCCTCTTCAGCCAAGAGACCTCTCCGAAAGAGACCTACTTTCTGTCTGTTTGTCTTCATATACACTTTCTGTTCTGCCTTCTCATTGGTTGTAAACCCATCCACATGACTGCCTCATCACTGCCTGTCTGTACAGACCTCCAGACACACATTGGAGCATGTGTCTCCAATGCTGGCTGTATCCTTGAACTCACAGAGATCTACCTAGCTCTGTCTACCAAGTGCTGGGATTAAAGGCATATGCCATGAACACCCAGCTCTGCTATGGCTTGCTATTAGCTCTGACCCCTGGGCAACTTTATTTACTAACATACAATTAAAATCACATTTCAGTACAAATAAAATACCGCCATAATGTGGACCAATGGAACCAAACTGAAGACCCTGACATTAATCCACACACCTATGAACATATGATTTTCGACAAAGAAGCCAAAACTGTACAATGGAAAAGAGAAAGCATCTTCAACAAATGGTGCTGGCATAACTGGATGTCAACACATAGAAGACTGCAAATAGATCCATATCTGTCACCATGCACAAAACTTAAGTCCAAGTGGATCAAAGACCTTACCAATAAATCCAATTACCCTGAACCTGATTGAAGAGAAAGTAGGAAGCCATCTTGAAAGCATTCACACCAGAGATCATTTTCTAAATATAACAACAGTAGCACAGACACTGAGAACAAAAATTAATAAATGGGACCTCTTGAAACTTAGAAGCTTTTGTAGGGCAAAGGACATGGTCAATAAGTCAAAATGACAGCCTGCAGGAAAGATGAGCAAAGTTATTCACCAACCCCACCTCTGACAGAAGGCTGATCTCCAGAATGTATGAGGAACTCATGACACTAGACATCAAAATACCTAACAGTCCAATTAAAAAGTGGGCTATAGAACTAAACAGAGAATTGTCAACAGAAAAAGCTCAAATGGCTGAAAGACATTTAAGGAATTACTCAACATCCTTAGTCATAAGGAAAATGCAAATCAAAACAACTCTGAGTTACCATCTTACACCCATCAGAATGGCTAAGATCAAAAACCCTGAAGACAGGTTATGTTGGAGAGGATGTTGATCAAGGGGAACACTCCTACACTGTTGGTGGGAATGAAAACTTGTACAGCCATTTTGCAAATCTATATGGCACTTTCTTAGAAAATTGGGAATCAACCTCCCTCAAGACCCAGCTATTCCACTCTTGGGCATATATCCAAGGAATGCTCAATCATACCACAAGGACACATGCTCAACTATGTTCATAGTAGCATTATTTCTAATATACAGGACCTGGAAACAATCTAGATGCCCCTCAACTGAAGAATGGATAAAGAAAATGTTGTATATATACACACAATGGAATACTACTCAGCAGAGAAAAACAATGACATCATGAGGTTTGCAGGCAAATGGATGGAATTAGAAAATATCATCCAGAGTGAAGTAGCCCAGACTTAGAAAGACAAACATGGTATGTACTCCCTCATAAGTGGATACTAGATATAAGGCAAAGGATAACCATACTGCATCCTACAGCTCCAGGGAGGCTAGCTAGTAAGGAGGACCCTAGAAAAGACACAAGGATCGCCAAGCAACAGAGAAATGAATGAGATCTACATGAGCAAACTGGTGGTTAGAGGGGTAATAGAGGGCAAGAGATGGGGAAATGAGAATTTAGGGGAGTGGGAGGTTCAATCTGGACCAGGAACAGAGTGGGAGAACAAGGAAAGAGCTACCATGATAAATGAAGGCACCGTGGGAATAGGGAGAAGCAGAGTGCTAGGGAGGTCCCTAGGAATCCACAAAGAGAACTCCACCATAGACTACTGGCAATGGTTGAGAGGGTGCCTGAGCTGACCTACTCTGGTGTTTAGATGGCTGAATACCCTAACTGTCATCATAGAACCCTCATCCAGTGACTGATGGAAGCTGATGCAGAGATCCACACCCGGGTCCCAGGCAGAGCTCCAGGAGTTCAATCGAAGAGAGAGAGGAGGGATTATATGAGCAAGTGATATTGAGACCATGACTGGAAAAAGTACATAGACAACCAGTCAAACTAGTGGAAACACATAAACTGTTCACCAATAGCTGAGGAGCCCCCGTCGTACTGTACTAGGCCACCTGGATAAGTGAGACAGTTGTTTGGCTTGAACTGTTTGGAGGGCCCCCAGGCCGTGGGACTGGCACCTGTTGCTCGTGCATGAGCCAGCTTTTTGGAGCCTAGTGCCTATGGTGAGACACTTTGTGCATCCTTGGTGCAAGGAGGAGGAGCTCGGACTTGCCTCAATGGAGTGTACTGGGCTCTGCTTACTCCCTATGGGAGACATTGCCTTGGAGGAGGTGGGAATGGGGGGTATGTTGGGTGGGAAGCCTGGGAGGGTGGGAGGAAGGAAGAAGGGGAATCTGTGGTTGACATGTAAAATGAATAGAAAATCCTTTTTTTTTTAAATGCAGGAAACTAGTTCCTTAAAAAAAAAAGCCATTTTCAATTTTTTTCTCTTCTCTCCTCACTCTTTTCTTTTGCTTCATTTTGAATATGTATCTACAGTATGAGAGGTTCTCAAATTTTAACCATTCTAAGAAGGATTACTGGATATATATTTATAATCACCTGCGTAACTAGGTGACAGCCATTTCTGGGGAAACTTTTGATTTTTGTTTGGTTTTGTTTGTAAATTGATACAAGTTAATCTGGCAGGAGGAACCCCAGTTAATAAAATGCCTTCTTCTGATTGCCTACAGGCAATCCTATAGGGAATTTCTTGATTAATGATTGATACAGGAGGACCTAACTCACTGGGTAATGTCACCTCTGGGTGTCTGGTCCTGGAAGGTGTGGAAAAGGAAGCTGAGCAAGCTGAGCAAGCTGTGGGAAGGAGCCAGTATACAGTGACTTTTGCTTCATTTAGTTCCTGCCTCCAGTTTCCTGCCTGGAGTTCCTGTCCTAACCTCTTTTGATGATGGACTATGATGTGGAAATATAAGCCACATAAACCATTGCCTCTCCAAATTGCTTTTGGTAAACAAAATTTCCCAAGATTTTAGTAACTATGGACTTCCCATATCTAATCTGTTTCTGTATCTAAGAGGTTTATGGAAGCAAGGTGGCACCATACACTCCAGTGAAGACATTTTGCTTTTGTAATTGAATGTCTTTCTTCCCTTCCACTATGGCACTATTTTTTCTTTTGTTTTCATCAATTTTTTTTGTAAAGCCGCCGGAAATCATAACAACGAATTCATGCATAAATTCAAAAGTAAATTACTTTTTAAAAGACTATTAACACATCAGAGGACTGTTTAAAATGCTGGTCCATTATGACTGCATATTCATTGGTCATAGTCCACCATCCAGCCTTAGTAGCCATGGGAACAAGAATTTTTAAAGTGAGTTACTTCTCTGACAACTAGCAGTCACTTACCTTTGTAGAAGAGAAAAAGAGGCAAGTATTTTTCATTTCCAGGTGGTTTTATTAATCACATTCAATGTCACAGGACACAGAATACCAGAGAGGGCCATTGACATGTGATTAAGTATGTGTAAGTCTTGCTGAATATCATAAGTGCCTGGAAGCCCTGTGTGTGACTACAGGAAGCCAGGGAGCTGCACTGCTGTCTGTGTAGCTCCCTGAAGTTGAGTGTATGAATTAGCTTTTCTGTGTTGTTTCCTTAACTACAAAATGGGGATAATGATTGGGTGGGTAACATTGCAGGGTCAGTAATAGCAGATGTACCAATATTCCTGAAGTGTTTAAATGAGACTCCAACTAAGCCAAGATCAGGAGGAGAATGGAAAGGATTGTGGGATCCAGAGGTTGGAGAGACACTGCTCTGAGCTGAAGTGTCTGCCTAACAGAACTTCTTTTTCTGAAGGTGTTTCTGTTCTTCCTCTGACTCCATTTATGGGCATTTCCTATTATTGAGAAGACCATCTGTGGTCTTGCCACCTTCCAAATGGATCTACTTACCCAGAATACACAAAGGTAAAAACCTTACATTACATGGAGGCTTTCACATATGGTCTTTATGAAACACAGGAATCCACTCCATGGCTTTCAAACATAGGCAGAAACAGATCCTGAGAAGCTAGCTCAGTGTTTTGGAACAACAGCAATCTTCATCCTGTTTCCACTTCTTCCATAAAGCTCCACATTTCTGTAGTCCACTGCCTCAAACATGCCTTGGCAATTAAGATGATGTGGACAGAGTGTTACCCAAGCTACTATCAATTGAAGACCCATCTTGCTGATGGAACTTCCTTAGTAGAACAGCTACTGACTCCACTAAGATAGAAAGTACATTTCATAGAGACTATGAAGCCAATCATAGCTGGTAGGGAAGGTTTCCTAGCAAGAGATCCTGTTTGTAGGTCCCTCAAACCTTCTTCAGGGACAGTGGTAATGACATTATCCACATGTCTAGTGAGTTAGTGACTTTGCCTCCTTCCTTTCTGATAAATTATCATCCCTCAGGTTATAGTTTTTTTTTCATGAGTGACAGTACATCTGAGGGTTTGAATTGATGAGTGATTTAAATAAGTTTGTGCAGAGAGTTAATGTGGGGTCTTAGTTTTTTATTAAGAAAATGTTTTCATTCATTTTACACATCAATCAAAGATCCCCCTCTTTCCTTCTCCTGCCCCCCAGCCTTCCCTTCCAACCCATCCCCACTCCCTCCCACAAGAAGGCAAGGCCTCCCATGTGGAGGTACATTCAGTAGAGGCAAGTCCAAGCCCTTTCCCCTATCTCAAGGTTGTACGAGGTGTCCCATCATAGGTAGTGGACTCCACAAAGTCCACTCAAGCAACAGAGATGGATTCTGATCCTACTGCCAAGGGGCCTCCCAAGCAGAACAAGCTACACAACTGTCTCACCATGCAAAGGGCCTAGTCCAGTCCCATGTAGGCTCCACAGCCATTGATCCAATTTTCATGAGTTCTTTCTAGTTTGGTTGGGTTGTCCCTGCATGTTACCCCATCATGATCCTGATGCACTTGATCATAGAATCCCTCTTCTCTCTCTTTGACTGGACTCCTGGAGCTCTGTCTAGTAGTGGTTGGCTGTAGATCTCTGCATCTGCTTCCATCAATCATTGGAGAAAAGTTCTGTGATGACAGTTAGGGTGTTCATCGGTCTGATCTCTGGGACAAGCCAGTTCAGTTCAGGCACCCTCTCCACTATTTCTAGTAGCCCAGGCTGGGGAAATCCATGGGGATTCCTGGCAACTTCCTTAGCACCAGGGTTTTCGCTATACCCGTGATCTGTCACACTATCATGTATTTATTTCATTGCATTTCTCCTCCCTTCTTTTTCAAGTTCAATCATCCCATTCCCTTATGCTCTTATCCCTTATCATCCATTGCCCATCCCTCATCCCCAGTTTACTCATGGTGATCTCATCTATTTCCCCTTCCCAGAGCAGTCCATGCTTCACTCTTTAGGTCTTCCCTGTTAGTTAGCTTCTCTGGAGTTGTGTGTTGCCTGATTACCCTCTGCTTTATATCTAGTATCCACTTATGAGTGGGTTCATACCATGTTTGTCCTTCTGAGACTGGGTTACCTCACTCAGGATGATATTTTCTAGTTCTGTCCATTTGCCTGCAAATTTCATGATGTCATTGTTTTTATCTGCAGAGTGGATGAATGGATAAAGAATGGATCTAGATGCTCCTCAACTGGAAGAATATATATGTACCACATTTTTTTTATCCATTCTTCCAGTTGAGGAGCATCTAGGTTGTTTTCAGGTTCTGGCTATTACAAATAATGTTGCCATGAACATAGTTGAGCATGTGTCCTTGCAGTATTATTGAGTATTCCTTGGGTGTATGCTCAAGAGTGGTATAGTTGGGTCTTGAGGTAGAACGATTCCCAATTTTCTGAGAAACCGTCATACTGATTTCCAAAGTGGCTATACCAGGTTGCACTCCCACCAACAGTGGAGGAGTGTTCCCCTTGATCCACATCCTCTCAACATAAGCTGTCTTCAGTGTTTTTGATCTTAGACATTCTGACAGGTGTTAAGATGGTATCTCAGAGTTGTTTTGATGTGCATTTCCCTGATGACTAAGGATATTGAGCAGTTCTTTAAATGTCTTTCAGTCATTTGAGATTCTTCCTTTGTTTAGCTCTATAGCCCATTTTTAATTGTATTGATTGTTATTTTGATGTCTAGTTTCTTGAGTTCTTTATATATTTTGGAGATCAGCCCTCTGTCAGATGTGGAGTTGGTGAAAAATTTTTCCCATTCTGTAGGCTGTCATTTTGACTTACTTAGTGTGTTCATGGCCTTACAGAAGCTTCTTAGTTTCAGGAGGTCCAATTTATTAATTGTTGTTCTCAGTGTATGTGCTACTGGTGTTATATTTAGGAAGTGGTCTCCTATGAGAATGTGTTCAAAAATATTTCCTACTTTCTCTTCTATCAGGTTCAGTGTAACTGTCTTTATATTGAGGTCTTTGATCCACTTGCACTTGAGTTTTTTGCATGGTGATAGATGTGGATCTATTTGCATTCTTCTTCATGTTGGCGTTCAGTTATGCCAGCACCATTTATTGAAGATGCTTTCCTTTTTCCATTGTACAGTTTTGGCTTCTCAGCCATTTTATCATTCATATGTAGAAGGGCTAGTGATTTTTTGAGTTAATCTAGTATTCTTCCATATTACTGAAGATGTTTACCAGCTCTAGGTGTTCCCTGGTGGAATTTTTTGGGTCACTTATGTATACTATCATATCATCTGCAAATGGTGAAAGTTTGAATTCTTCCTTTTCAGTTTATATTCCCTTGATCTCCTTTTGCTGTCTCATTGCTCTAGTAGAACTTCAAGTAGCATATTAAATAAACATGGGGAGAGTGAATAGCCTTGTCTTTTTCCTGATTTTGGTGGAATCACTTTGAGTTTTTCTCCATTTAATTTGATGTTGGCAGTTGGCTTGCTGTAAATTGCCTTTAATATGTTTAGGTATGTTCTCTGTATTCCTAATCTCCCCAAGATATTTTTCCTGAAGGGTTGTTTGATTTTGGCAAAGGCCTTTTTAGCATCTAATGAAACGATCATGTGTTTTTTTTCTTTCAGTTTGTTTATATGCTGTATTACTTTGACAGACTTTCCCATGTTGAACCATTCTTGCATCTCTGGGATAAAGCCTACTTGACCATGGTAGGTAATGTTTTTGATGTGTTGTTGGAATAGATTTGCCAATATTTTATTGAGTATTTTTGCATCAATGTTCATGAGGGAAATTGGTCTGTAATTTAATATCTTTGTTGCATCTTTGTGTGGCTTGGGAATCAGAGTAACTGTAGCCTCATAAAAGGAGTTTTGTAACGTTCATTCTGTTTCTCTTCTGTGGAATAATTTTTTTTTTTTTTTTTTTTTTTTTTTTTTTTTTTTTTTTTCTTTTCGAGACAGGGTTTCTCTGTGTAGCTTTGCGCCTTTCCTAGAACTCGCTTTGGAGACCAGGCTGGCCTCGAACTCACAAAGATCCACCTGCCTCTGCCTCCCGAGTGCTGGGATTAAAGGCGTGCGCCACCACCGCCCGGCCTCTTCTGTGGAATAATTTGAAGAGTGTTGGTATTAACTCTTCTTTGAAGATCTGGTAGAATTCTGCATTGAAACCATCTGGTCCTGGGCTTTTTTTGGTTGGGAGAATTTCAATGACTGCTTCTATTTCCTTAGGTGTTATTGGTTTATTTAAATTTTTATCTGGTATTTATTTAACTTTGGTATGTGGAACCTATCCAGATAATTGTCCAATTCTTTTAGATTTTCCAATTATGTGGAGTACACGGTTTTGAAGTATGACTTGATGATTCTCTGGAATTCCTCCTTGTCAGTTATTACAACTCCCTTTTCATTTCTGATTTTGTTAATTTGGAGGCTCTCTCTCTCTCTCAATCTCTCTGCCTTTTGTTTAGTGTGGGTAAGGGCTTGTCTATCTTGTTGATTTTCTCAAAGAACCAACTCTTTGTTTCATTGATTCTCTGTATTGTTCTCTTTGTTTCTATTTTATTGATTTCAGCTATCAATTTGATTATTTCCTGGCATCTATTCCTCCTGGGAGACTTTGCTTCTTTTTGTTCTAGAGCTTTTAGGTGTGCTGTTAAGTCACTAGTGTGAGATTTCTCCAACGTCTTTATGTGGGCATTTAGTGCTATGAATTTCCCTCTTAGTACTGCTTTCATAGTGTCCCACAAGTTTGTGGATGTTGTGTCTTCATTTTCATTGAATTTTAGGAAGTTTTTAATTTATTTCTTTAATTCTTCCTCGACCCATTGGTGATTCAATTGAGCATTATTCAGTTTCCATGAGATTGTAGGCTTTCTGTAATTTTTGATGTTGTTGAAATCTAACATCAAGCCATGGTGGTCTTATGGAATATAGGTGGTTATTCCAATTTTTTTTGTGTCTGTTGAGATTTGTTTTGTGACCGAGTATCTGGTTGATTTTAGAGAAGGTTCTATGGTGTGCTGAGAAGAAGGTGTATTCTTTCGTGTTAGGTTGGAATGTTCTGTAGATATTGATTAAGTCCATTTGAGTCATAGCATCTGTTAGGTCACTTATTTCTCTTTTAAGTTTTGATCTGACAGATCTACCCCGTGATGAGAGTGAGGTGTTGAAGTCTCTCACTATTAATGTGTAGGGTTTGATGTATGATTTAAGCTTTAGTAATGTTTCTTTTACATATGTGGATGCCCTTGTATTTGGAGCATAAATGCTCAGAATTGAAACTTCATCTTGGAGGATCTTTCCTGTGATGAGTATGTAATGTTGTTCTTGATGTCTCCTGATTTATTTTAGTTTGAAGTCTATTTTATTAGATATTATGAGAGCTACACCAGCTTGCTTCTTAAGTCCATTTGATTGGAAAGACTTTTCCAACCCTTTTACTCTGAGGTACTGTCTGTGTTTAAAGTTGAGGTATGTTTCTTGTATGCAGCAGAAAGATGGGTCCTACTTTCGTATCCATTCTGTTAGCCTGTGTCTTTTTATAGGTGAATTAAGACCATTGATATTAAGGGATATTATTGACCAGTGATTGTTAATTCCTATTATTGTTTGGTGGTACTATGTGTATATTTATCTTCTTTGGGATTTACTATTGTGAGATTATCTATTGTCTGTGTTTTCATGGGTGTATCTGAATTTCCTTAGGCTGGAATTTTCCTTCTAGTGCTTTCTGTAGGGCTGGATTTGTGGATAGGTATTGTTTAAATCTGGTTTTGTGTTGGAATGTCTTGTTCACTCTGTCTATGGTGATTGAAAGTTTTGCTGGGTATATCAGTCTAGGCTGGCATCCATGGTATCTTAGTGTCTGCATTACATCTGTCAAGGACCTCTGGCTTTCAAAGTCTCCATTGAGAAGTAGATTGTTATTTTGATGAGTTTGCCTTTATAAATCACTTGGCCTTTTTCCTTTACTGCTCTTATATTTTTTTCTTTATTCTCTATGTTTAGTTGTTTAATTATTATGTGCCAAGGGGACTTTTTGGGGTGTCCAATCTGTTTGGTGTTCTATAATCTTGTATCTTCATAGGTTTTTCCTTCTTTAGGTTGGGAAATTTTCTTTCATGATTTTGTTGAATATATTTTCTATGCCTTTGAGTTATTATTCTTCTCCTTCTTCTATACCTATTATTCTTAGGTTTGGTCTTTTCATGGTGTCCTAGATTTCCTGGACATATTGTATTATGCCTTTTTTGGCTTTGGTGTTTTCTTTGACTGATAAATCTATTTCCTCTATTGTATCTTCTACATTAGAGATTTTCTCTTCCATCTTTTGTATTCTGTTGGTTATGCTTACATCTATGTTTCCTCTTTGTTTACTCAGATTTTCTATTTCCAGCATTCCCCTTGTTTGTATCTTCTTCATTGTTTCTGTTTCAAATTTCAGATCTTGAACTGTTTCCCTCACATGTTTAATTTCTTTTTCATAGTTTTCCTGGCTTTCTTTAATGGATTTATTGTTTTATTCCATTTATTTTTGTTTGTCTTTTCCTCAATTTCTTCTTTGGTTTCTTCTAATTTTTTGGTTGTCTTTTCCTCAGTTTCTTTAAGGGAATTTTTCATTTTTTCTTTAAAGACCTCTATCATCTTCATGAAGCTATTTTTCAGGTCACTTTCTTCTACTTCTTCTACATTGTGATGCTCAGGTCTTATTGTTGGAGGAGAGCTAGGTTCTGTTGATGCCATATTGCTCTTTATGTTGTTGTATGTATTTTTCCATTGACATCTGCTGATCTATTCCTCTAATAGGTGCAAGAGGTGCCTGTGTCTGAGCGAGTTGCTATTGGTCCACTCTGTGCCTGTTGTGTCGGTGTCTCAGGGAGTCCCTTTGGTTCCAATCTTATCTCTTTGTCTAAATGGAGCTGACAGGTTCTCAATCTCAGGGAGTTGCACTTGACCCAATGCAAGCTAGTTGATTCTGTGACTCAGGTAGTCGCTCTTGGTCTTATCAGGGCTTCTGGTCCAGTCAGAAATGGTGGATTCTGTGTCTCAGGAAGCCACTCTTGATCCAATGGGAGCTGGCAGATTCCTTGTCTCAGGAAGTTACAGGGGTCACAGACAGATGGGTATTGGGGCAGGGCTTGGGTATTGCAGATTGCAGGGTCCAATGGGGGATTTTTTGTGGGGGAGCCTGGCTGCGGGGAGTTTTTCCTGCTGGCCAGCATCTGGGGCAGAGTTGGCTGGGGGTTCCTGGGGACTGGCTGTGTCTCAGGGCCTGGGTCGCAGAGGCAGGACTCCCTGGGAAGGAGGGGAGTTACTCACCTCTTGATCCAATGGTAGCTGGCAGATTCCTTGTGTCAGGAAGTTACTGGGGTCACAGGCAGATGGGTATTTGCACAGGGCTTGCGTCCTCTAGATTGCAGGGTATGGTGGGGGGGGGTTGATGGGGGAGCCTGGTTGTAGGGAGTTTTATCTGCTGGCCAGCAGCTCATGGAGTCTTAGTTTTGTGTTCAGAGAAGATATTTGAGTAAGTGATGAGCAAATGATGGAAATATCCATGAATCCTCATGTTTTACACAGAGATTTTAGTTTTCTTATACTGAGAAATGAGTTCAGGGTCTTATTCATCTTAGGTAATCACTATAACACTAAGCTATATCCCCATCCCAAATAACTACATGTCTTGAAAGTCATTCTCAATCTAGCTTTAATTATGAGATTATATGTAGTTCTTGATATGTAGTTCTTATTTTTTTAAAATAGTAATTACATTTCAGAAAAGTACTAATAAGAAAGACAGTGTACACTACTCCATTGATCTACCTTGAGTTCTTTATTTGGTATGTGTCTTTTGGGTTAATATACTTTGTGAATAAATATATGCCTATATGTATACATATATGTATATGCTTGTATACACATGTGTGCACTATGAATGACATTCTCACATGATTGGATATACCATGTGAATTATAGTTTTCATTTTTTTATTTCAGCAGGCCATGTAGGTTAGTTCCTTTTTTAATAGTCATGAGAAGTTTCATCACATTATTTTAGAAGTGATAATTTATTTGAGCATTCCTTTGTTTATTACCCTCATTTACATTATTCATAATATTTCTGTATTACAACCCCCATCTCACTGTCAATTCCAAGCTCTGAAATACCTGGTCAGCAAATATGAACATTTCAGCATTTGATGGATATTATGAAATTGTTATCCAAAATATCACATAGTGGCTATTTCCACTATACTCATGAATTTCCAAGCTTTTCTTACTATTATCTACAGTGTTCAGAATAGTAATCTGCACATAGACCACTGAAGCATCTCTATGTGACAATAGGGACAAGGTATGAGAGCTCAGTGCTCTCTAAGCCACGACTCCATCTGTTTTCCTGCCTTCCCTTGTAGTCTCACTGACTCTATTCTTCTTTGATGCCTTCTTCAGATTTGCCAAAATGAAGGAGTACGTCTTCAAGTTTAGTGGCCTGATTTGCAGTACAGCAGCTTTGGTGTTCGAAATCATCCTTGCAAACAGCCAATGCTAGCGCCTGCGGGAGTTTAACAATGAGGTTGTGCAATTTGTGTCAATTGGACTCTGGGATGCTTATTACACTCAGGAATTTAACATCTCTGGGTCTATGACCAGGATGTTGGTTCACACCCCTCTCAATTCAACCTGGAACAAGTCATCAGAACTTCAGTATTTACAAGTCCTGATAGCTTGGGCCATTTTGATGAAACTCCTAGTCGTGATTTTCACTTCAGTGGCCATTAAGATCAGCTGTCTGGAAGATCCACTCATTGAGATCCAGCTGTTTTGCTACAAGATGTCTGCCATAACTTTGGCTGTGAGCAGCATTTTCACGCTTGTTACTGTGACTTTGAACCACCTGGTAGACATCTATGGGCAAATCACTCTTGACTTTTCACCTGACTTTCCTGTTAAAAAGGAGGACATTATAAAGAAACACTGCACAAATGTATTCCCAATGGGTGTCCTGATAGCCACGATGTCACTCTTTGGCGTGATTATGTTTCTCTATGAGATAATCTCTTTGAGAGTGCAGAGTCAGGTGAAGGCCCAGTGTGCTTCCAACCTGGCTGAGCAAGTGATCTGAAGTGAGGGCTCTGGCATTTGTAACATCTGCCAGGAGAATCCTTGAAGAAATTGCCCATTTTCACACAGTACTGTGTAATCTCCAACTCATTCCAAATAAAATATCAACTTGGTTTCTGAGGTGTGTCTAAATGTATATCCTCCCTCCTGTCAAATACACTCCTTTCTTTAAATGTTTTCACATTCTAACCTCTGTGGGTGATGATGTCTTTGGATACTGCCAACAAGCAGTAGCAGGTAAGAGTACTGGTGAAATGCAAGTTGCTTAAATAAACATGACATATACAAGGTGAAAGAAGGTTTGTAAGTAAGCTGACACCTCAACACACATACACAAGAACCCCACATTCCTGTGTGGAAATACTTAAGTACTCAGATCTCTGGAAGGTAGAGCTGGATGTCTCAGCCTTGGCACTGCTGGCAGCATGGGATGATATCTTGAAGTAAGAAAGCAATGCTGCACACTGAAGATGCCAGTGCCATCTGCAGCCTGTATCTACTAGAAAGCAGTAGCCATCTCCTAATTCTCTGGTTGTGAAGATCAAAAAAGGCCAGGCATCTCCAATGTGCTCTGATGGACCATGTGGTGTGCAGAAGACATGACAGCTTGTCAGAGTTGGTTTTCTTGTTTTATCATCTCTGCCACTGAGTTCAATCTCACATTATCAGGCTTGATGGCACACACTCTTACACAGTGAGCAATCTCACCAACCTCAAGTTTATTGCTATTAAGATACAATATTCTCCCCGTTGTTGCTATAAGATGAAGTTCATTTCATTATGCAAAACAAATTTATTGCATCTTTAAAACAGTCTCATGTTTCTTTGGGAGTCCAGTGTCTTTTTTGGGACTCGGCAGGTTTTCAGCAATGAGACCCTGGAAAATCATAAATCACCTCCCATACTTCTAACATAAAATGGTTCAGAATAAATATTACCATTATAAAAGGGAGGAGTGGGGACACAGTAAAGGAAGTGTGTCCTGAAGGAAGACCTAAACCCAAAAGGGAAAACTCTGAATCCAGAAGCTCTATATTATACCTGTCGTCTAGTGATATGATGGTATGTATCATTTTGGAGTGAAGGGGCTGAAGGAACCCTGGCTTTCCAGTTTTACTGGCTGTAGGACTACAACCTATCCTTCTTTCTCTCTTTCCTTTCTTCTTTCTTTCTTTCTTTCTTTCTTTCTTTCTTTCTTTCTTTCTTTCTTTCTTTCTTTCTTTCTTCCTTCCTTCCTTCCTTCTTCCTTCCTCTCTCTCTCTCTCTCTCTCTCTCTCTCTCTCTCTCTCTCTCTCCTCTCTCATTTATTGGATTTTTGAGACAGGGTTTGTCTGTGAAACAGTCATGGGTGTGCTGGAACTCACTCTGTAGAATAGGCTTGCCTCAAACATACAGAGATCCACCTGCCTCTGCCTCCTGAGACCTGGGATTAAGGGCGTGTGCCACCATTGCCTGGCTTGTAGCCTCTTTCTTGAGCTCTCTATAACATATACATGTAGTTTTCTACGGCAAGCACATCAAGGTCCTGTCTTCCCACATTCTACTGTCTCCATTGAAGCATCAAGTTCATATTCAGTTTCACGAAGGGGTCTTCTAGACTTCCTAGATGGCCTTCATGGGTCTCCAGCCATGATATACATTACATGACCTTAGGGGTTCTGAAACTGTGAATCAAGATTCTATTTACCATATAATCTTGTGTTTGTGCTTACTGAAAACTCAGTACCACAAGGAATATGCTCCCTAGCTCTTTGGCAGGTTGTGATGGAATGTGAAGGAAGCTGGCTATGCTGATTAGGTTTTTATTTTTGTCATCTTGATGCAATCTTGATTCATCTGAAAGAGTAAACTTTAGTTGAGTAAATGCCTTCAGGAAACTGGCCTTTAAGAGAGTGTGTGGAAGCTCAATGTGGTGGTACACGCCTTTGATCTCAGCACTTAGGAGGCAGAGGCAGGGAATTCTCTATGGATTCGAGGCCAGCCTATTCTACAGAGTGAGTTCCAGGACAGGCAGGGTACACAGAGAAACCCTGTCTCAAAAAGGAAAACAAAGCAAAATATAAAGTGTGTGGATCATTCTCTTGAGTAATGATTAACCTGTGAAGATCTCGTCCACTGTGTGTGATACAGGTGTTTGTGAGTTGCATAAGAAAGCAAGCTGAGGTAGCCATGGAGAGCAAGGCAGTGTTCCTTCATGGTCTGTGCATCAGTTCCTTGTCTCCAAGTTTCTGCATTGATTCCTGACCTATGTGTTCTGTCAGTGATGGACTGTGAAGCTCTTGCTCTGGCTTTCTCTAAGGTGAACTTCCCCAAAATCAAATCCAACTGCAGTATCTCTGCCCTCAAAGGCCTAGTCACATGGATCCTTCATTTAACTGAAGCTGGTCAATTCCCTAAGAGCCAGTGCCACCCCCACACTCTAAATGAAGCCTATACATCAGCTTTGCTTGAAGAATTTCCCTGAACTTCTCCTGCCAGCACCATCTATGAAATTCCAGGCCTAAGTCCCATAATGTAGCTCCTGCACTTGCTATTTCTGTTTAGTTCCCCTACATCACAGCCTGCCTATGCCATCTATACACACCAGGCCTATCTCCTGTGCACAGATCTTGTACCAACTTTGCTTGAAAGGTCCACAGATATTCCCCTGCTTGTGCAATATTTGCCCTTTCAAGCCTGGTCTTAATCAGACAGCTCTTTCACCAAATTTCCTGGTGAGTTCCCTCAGTAGTAAGCCCAGATGTGCAATATGCCTACTAAGAGGCCTAGATAGCTAAGTATGTGTAGATCAAGTGAAGTCTTTTCTTTGAGAGAAAATCTGAGCCTCCCCTGTCAGCACTATACCCAACTCCCCAGACCTTGAACGGGTCACACTGGATATTCCCTATTGTACTCCCAGAACCAAGCTCACTCCTGCTGTCTGCACTCTCCTAGGCCTAACTCTGCATGTCTATATTGTGCACCCCCCCTTTTTCTGGTCATCTCCCCATAGCCTTCCCTGCAATCAACATCACTTCATGTCCAGGACCAGCTCTGGCCAAACAAATGCCACAACAGATTTCACTGGTGAGTTCTCTCTTGAGCAAGCCCATGTGTGAATTCTTGATTTGAACTTACAGGTCTTGCACTGACCTTACCTGGCAAAGTCCCTGGAACCTCGGCCACCAGTGACATCACCACACTCCCGTGGCTATCTCTGGTGTTATAGCTCCTGAACCATCTTTTCCTGGTTAGTTCTTCAAGAAGCATGCCAACCTGAGTGATGACCATACTCCAGGCCAAGGTCTGTATGCACCCAGATTTGGCTTTTTGAGTTCTCCAATATCTCACCTTCCACAGACATCTACTTTTTCCAATATCTACCTTGTGTCATGAAGATCTGGTAATAGTTCCTTTGATATTTATACAACAACCAAGCACTTATGCACCATCTCCAGATTGTTAAGGTATAGATCTGGTTGCATAGATCAAAGATTGTATGTGCCTGGTGGCATTCCCTGGAAGTTTGCTTAACAGAGTCATCTGCTCTCTCAGCCCTGGCTCAGGTCATGCAGCTCTTGCAACAGCTTTCTGTGTTGATGTTTTATTTGTGCTCTAATAAATAAAGCTTACATGGAGATCAGAGGAAAAAACCAGCCACTATATTAAACATAGAAGTCAGGCCTTTATGCTGTGGGATGTTCTGTATGGCAAATGTGTTGCTGATTAGTCAATAAATAAAACACTGATTGGCCAGTGGCTAGGCAGGAAGTGTAGGCGGGACAAGGAGGAGAATAAAGCTGGGAAGTGAAAGGCTGAGTCAGAGAGACACTGCCAGCTGCCGCCAGGACAAGCAGCATCATGTGAAGATGCCACGAGCCATGTGGCAAGGTATAAATTAATGGAAATGGATTAATTTAAGCTGTAAGAACAGTTAGCAAGAAGCCTGCCACGGCCATACAGTTGGTAACCAATATAAGTCTCTGTGTTTACTTGGTCGGGTCTGAGCGGCTGTGGGACTGGCAGGTGAGAGAGATTTGCCCTGACCGTGGGCCAGGCAGGAAAACTCAAGCTACAAATGGCGTCCAATGTGGTGGCAAGAGTTTCCACATAAAACCTGAGAAAAGATTCTAAAATGGAGCTAAAAACAGCTCCCTAAATGTCTCTCTCAAATGAGTGGCAGCTGCCAGTTTGAGCTACTTGTGGGTTCCTGGCATGTGCGCTCGACCTGCAGTATGGTAGAATGAGGCCTCTGCAAGTGGCACATTAAGCTGCATGGTGGATTTAGACTTTGCTAGTACAAAACAAAAAAAGAGGTTTCTGGGCTACACACTGCTTGGATAAAAGCATAGACCCATGATAGCTCCCAGAGCTCATGGTAAACTACCACCGCCATGTTGGGAAGCTGAGGTGGGCGGAGCCAGCAGCCACAGTTGCTGCAGTTTAAAGAAAAGATTCACAATAAGACAGATTCAGATGTAATAGTTTACAATGTGTGTAAAAGATACGTAAGCTTGAAAGAGACAAAAAAGGTGATATATACAGTTATAGAAACAAATACATAGTTTTAAAAAATAAAGTCTTTAAAGAGACAGTAAAATTAATATATAAAATAAGCCACATAAAGATGAATATTACACAGAGAATCTGGATTGTGTTGTCTTTAGTATTTTTAACTGCAGAAAAATATTTGATTATAAAAGCTGTTGAGTTAAACCAATATATATATTTTAAAGATACCTTGACTTCAAAATTTGGATATAAGGATATGTTGCTTTGGAAAAGAGTCTCTTTTGTTCCCACAGAAAGCCAAAGGCTATGGATTTGTTCCAGATTAAGATACATCAGGTTTGACCAACCAAGACCCCCTGAAAGGTCTCTGATGACTCCATGGCCCAGACGATCCAACATCCAGAATGGTTTGAAGGCAACTGGCTCAGACAATACACCCTCATGGACTTTTCCATAATCCTAAAATTTTCTTTGTGTCCCCATAAGATACAGCGCCCCTGTCCAGCAGGAAGTAGTAAGAGAAGCTACGCCCAAATTCCCAAATTATATGTAATTTTACTTTGTTAAGGTTAAAACCTTCCTTTTTGAAAAAAAAGGGGGAGGGTAGGAAGTGCTGTGGGATGTTCTGTATGGCAAATGTGTTGCTGATTGGTCAATAAATAAAACACTGATTGGCCATTGCCTAGGCAGGAAGTGTAGGCGGGACAAGGAGAAGAATAAACCTGGGAAGTGGAAGGCTGAGTCAGAGAGACACTGCCAGCCGCGACCAGGACAAGCAGCATCATGTGAAGATGCCACGAGCCATGTGGCAAGGTATAAGTTAATGGAAATGGATTAATTTAAGCTGTAAGAACAGTTAACAAGAAGCCTGCCACGACCATACAAAAAGCCTGCCCGTGCACCAGGGACAGATCCCAATCCACCCTTCTGGGTAACCCCCAAACAGGTTGAGCCAAACAACTTTTCTCTGTGTCTAGAGGGCCTAGTCCAGTCCCATGGGGGCTCCACAGCCACCAGTCTACAGTTCACGGGCTTCCACCATTGTGGCCAGTCATTTCTGCATGTCTTCCCATCATGATCTCAACGTCACCTGCATGCAGAATCAACCCATTCTCTTATTGATTAGATTCCCAGAGCTCAGCCATGTGCCTGTCCATGGATATCTGCATCTGCCTCCACCAGTCACTGGACAAAGGCTCTATGATGACTGTTAGGGTATTCACCAGAATAGACCAGTCCACGCACCCTCTAGACCACTGCCAGCCTCCCAAGTAGGGTCATCCTTGTGGATTCCTGAGAGCCTCCCCAGCACCCTGCCTCTTTCTATTCCCATGATGTCCTCATCTATCATGGGATCTTCCTCCATGCCCTCCCACTCTGTCCCTGTTCCAGCTTGACCCTCCCATTTCCCTATGTTCTCATCCCCCACTCCTTGCCCTCTGGCACTCCCCTATCCACTTAACTCATGTACATCTCATCCAATTCTCCTTCACAGGATCATCCATGTGTACCTCCTAGGGTCTTTTTCTTTTAGCTAGCCTCTCCAAAGTTGTGGGTTGTAGTCTGGCCGTCCCTTCCCTCACATCTATTATCCCCTTATGAGTGAGTACATACTATGTTTGTCCTTCTGAGTCTGGGTTACCTCACTCAGGATGACATTTTCTAGATCTATCAATTTGCCTGCAAATTTCATGATATCATTGTTTTTTTACTGCTGAGTAGTACTCCATTGTGTATATGTGCCATATTTTCTTTATCCATTCTTCAGTTGAAGGGCATCTAGATTGTTTCTAGGTTCTTGCTATTATGAATAATGTTGATATGAATATAGCTGAGCATGTGTTCTTGTGGTAAGATTGAGCATTCCTTGGGTATATGCCCAACAGTGCTATAACTGGGTCTTTAGGAAGACTTATTCCCAGTTTTCTGAGAAAACACCATAATGATTTCTAGAGTGGTGGCATAACCTAACTGTCATCATAGAACCTTTGTCTACTGACTGATGGAGGTAGATACCGAGATCCACGTCCAGGTACCTGCCTGAGCCACAGGAATCCAATTGATGAGAGAGAGGAGAGATACTACAGGCAAGGGACATCGAGATCATGATGGGAAGATTTTCAGAGACGACTGGCCACACTAGTCAGAAGCCCAAGAACTGTGGACTGGTGTCTGTGGAGCACCCATGGGACTGGACTAGGCCCTCTGGAAATGGAAGATGGTTGTTTGGCTCAAACTGTTTGGGGGGCACCCAGACAGGGGGATCGGGATCTGTCCCTGGTTTATGGGCAGGCTTCTGGAACCGGGTGCTGTGGTGTGACAACTTGCACAGCCTTGGTGCAATGGGAAGGGACTGGACCTGCCTAGGCTCAGTGTGCTGGGCTCTGCTGACTCTGCATAGGAGACCTCGATATTGGGGATGTGGGTATGTGAGTTTGCTTGGGAAAGAGGGCTGGGGATGTGAGGAGGGAGGAGGAGGGGTCTGTGGATA
Source organism: Peromyscus eremicus (assembly GCF_949786415.1). Taxonomy (NCBI): domain Eukaryota; kingdom Metazoa; phylum Chordata; class Mammalia; order Rodentia; family Cricetidae; genus Peromyscus; species Peromyscus eremicus. The sequence continues at coordinate 19,227,003 of NC_081439.1, read as the reverse complement.
ACATGTGGAGTGTGTGGAAAATTTCTTAATAAAGACAAATGAAAGAAAAGAGACCATTTGATTGGAAAGACTTTTCCTACCCTTTTATTCTGAGGTGGTATCTCACTTTGAAATTGAGGTGTGTTTCTTGTATGCAACAGAAAGATGAGTCCTGCTTTCATATCCATTACTGTCAACCTGTGTCTTTTTTATTGGTGAATTAAGACCATTGATATTAAGGGATATTAATGACCAATGATTGTTTTTGCCTGTTATCTTTTGGTGGTAGCATGTTTGTGTGTACATCTTTTCTTTGGGGTTTACTGCTGTGGTGTTATCTATTGCCTTTTTTTGTGGATGCATCTGACTTCCTTAGGTTGGAATTTTCCTTGTAGTGCTTTCTGTAGGGCTGGATTTGTAGATAGGTATGGTTTAAATCTGGCTTTGTCTTGGAATGTCTTGTTTACTCCATCTATGATGATTGAATGTTTTGCTGGGTATATTAGTCTAGGCTGGCATCCATGGTCTCTTAGTGTCTGCATTACATCTGTCCAGGTCCTTCTGGCTTTCAAAGTCTCCATTGAGAAACTGGGTGTTATTCTGATGGGTTTGCCTTTATAAGTCACTTGGCCTTTTTCCTTTGCTGCTCTTATTATTCTTTCTTTATTCTCTATGTTTAGTTGTTTAATTATTATGTGGCCAGGGGTTTTTTGGGGGGTCTATTCTGTTTGCTCTTCTATAGGCTTCTTGTATCTTCATAGGTATTTACGTCTTTAAGGTGGGAAGATATTCTTCTTTGATCTTGTTGAATATATTTTGTGTGCCTTTGAGTTGGTATTCTTCTCCTTCCTCTATCCCTATTATTCTTAGGTTTGGTCTTTTCATGGTGTCCCAGATATCTTGGACATTTTGTGTTATGTCTTTTTTGGCTTTGGTATTTTCTTTGACTGATGAATCTATTTCCTCTATTGTATCTTCTATACCAGAGATCCTCTCTTCCATCTCTTGTGTTCTGTTGGTTATGCTTGCATCTGTGTTTCCTGTTCATTTACTCAGATTTTCTATTTCCAGCATTCCCTCTGTTTGTGTCTTCTTCATTGTTTCTATTTCCCTTTTCTGGTCTTGAACTGTTTCCCTCACCTGTTTAATTGCGTTTTCATGGTTTTCTTTAAGAGATTTATTGCTTTCTTCCAATTTGTATTTGTATTTTCCTCTTTTTCTTTATAGACTTCTTCTACTTTTTTGTTTGTCTTTTCCTCAATTTCATTTTTCATTTTTTTTTCTTGAAAGACCTTTAGCATCTTCAGGATGCTATTCTTAACGTTGCTTTCTTCTGCTTCTTCTACGTTGTGATATTCAGGTCTTACTGTTGGAAGAGGGCTAGGTTCTGTTGATGCTGTATTGCTCTTTGTGTTGTTTTATGTACTTCTGCTTTGACGTCTGCCCTTCTCCTTGTCTAATAGGTATAAGAGTTGCCTGTGTCTGAGCGAGTTGCTGTTGCTCCCCTCTGTGCTTTTGTGTCTGTTTCTCAGGGGGCCCTTCTGAGCCTAATCTTAGCTCTTGGTCTAATTGGAACAGGCAGATTCTGTGTCTTAGGGAGCTGCTCTTGGGTTGACCCAAGGTAGTTGATTCTGTGATTCATGGATCCATTCTTGGTCTTATCAGAGCTCTTGGTCCAAACTGAGCCAATAGATTCTGTCTTTCAGGAAGGCTCTCTTGGTCCAATGAGAGGTGGAAGATACTACTTCTCAGAAAGCCACTCTTGGTCTAATGAGGGCTGGCAGATTCCCTGTCTCCTGAGGTTACTTTTGGTCCACTGACAGCTCTTTGACTAATGAGAGCTCTCTCACTAAGCTTTATGAGAAGTGGGGGATGGTTTCTAAGCCTCAGGAAGTGTTTGGGGTCTGGGGCAGATGGGTATGTGAGCAGAGTGTTAGATTTCAGGGTCTGCTGATGGGTCTTGGTGAATTGGGAGCCTTCCCGTAAGAGCCCTGCCTGCTGGCTGTTAACCACCCTTCACTAATCCTATATAACACAAAATTGTGAGAGGGGCACTAGCACATTTGAAGTTTGTTGACTTTATTTTTCTTATGCCAGACAGTTAGGGTTGGAGACTCTGCTGCTCAGTTGGATGAATTAAATGTAATGGGTTTTGGGCACCAGAGTAGATGGGACCAGGCGGCAATACTGAATTGCCAAAGCAAAGTGATTACATATTGTATTGGGCAGTATAGCCAAAGCAATGTTCATAACTGCCTGAACCATAATTGTGAGCAAAGGAAAGGTGAATTTTAAGGTGGCATGATTGGTCTGGACCTTTGGTGCTGGCTAGTCCATCATGGTATTTCCAGACATGATATAGATATGAAGCTACTAAATGGTTGTTTAATCTGTGGAAGCAAAAAGAAATGTATCAAATAAATGAAAGAAAGGCTCCGTCCAGGGAGCCTAAATTATAATACCATCCTGAAACTAAAAAGAGAAAGGAAAGATGTTAGAGGTGTCTTGTGTGCCATCTACCTGAATGAACCGAGATATGCCAATTAGATCCTGATATCCTAGATTTTGTCTGTGAGATGAGACTTTCTTGTGAAAAGGCTGAGCATCTTTCCCTATCACACCCCTGATTTCCTCTTCTGATTACTTCCCCAGAATGCCAAGCACACATTGATTTAAGAACTTTGAATGGATAAGATTTTGACCTATTGAGGTAAAAATGTTGCATTCCTTGAAGCATTGTAGAAGGGAAGGAAAAGTTGTCTACCTCTTGTCTGCCTCCTTTATCAATGCCTGGTCATACAGATAATCCTGTATGTAATTCTAGGCAGGAAAGTCATAAGGAAGAGATGCACTTTGAGTTCAGCCAGTTGTCACCATAATCAACATCCAGTTCCCTGTTTCTAGTACATTTTGGAGTTTTGATTTATAGAGAAGCAAATGCCTTTGGACATGGGAAATGTTAGTGAATTGTCCGATGCTAATTAATCTCAGAGAGAAGATGGCTCTGGAAATGGGAGTTGACATTCCCACTTCAGGTCCAAACATGTCTGTCACAAAATGTCCTGTAAAGTTCCTGGCATGACACTGTGACAAGGAGAGAGGAGATTTCAAAACAGTGTATGATCCTAGGAACCATGACCCTTAAAGATAGCTAAGGGAAAACTTATTGCAAATAAAAACTACTCTTGTTTATCTTCTGACATAAAATTATTCATCATTAAAAAAAGGTACTGGGATGATTATCTGTGGTGAAGGTATAGAGGGCCTTCAACCTAGAAGTTTCTCAGTCAGTAAATACAGAAGACTAATTTTAATTAGAATTATTTGTTGTTACTTTCTCCAGTAGGTTATAAGCATAGATTAAAGGAAGTTTTGCTATGTATCTGCCACATCTCTATTTTTGCTGCTCATACTCATTCAAAACCAAGCACAAGGCTAATGTACATCTTCCACTCTATAAACTGTAAAACAAAGGGAAAAGATACCAGAATTGAGCCCCCGAGGAATCTAATTGTGAAGAGTGATGGGGTTAAAAATACGACAAGCCTTACTGTGCATTCAGCTCCTTTATGGGTCTCAGAGAGGAAAAGTGTAATGTAAAAGCAGAATAGAGATTGATGATCTCAAGAGTGGATAAAAGGCCTCTTGGTGAAAGGCCCACCTCTGTTAGTCTTGAGTTACTTACTAAGGAAGGGTAGAGGAGAAAATATACCCAAGTTCTGAATAAATTCAGCCTGTACTAACATTCACTCTCCTAGACTGCCAAGCACCCGAGGGCTTTCCTTATGGTGATGGTTTCTTCAGAATCTGGAGTCCTAGATTTTCAAAACTGGTAGTCCCCTCTACCAACATCTTTTAAATAACAATAAATGTTCTCCCAGTCACTCTGAAATGGGAGCAGAGCCTTAAATTTCCTCATGTCGACTCACAAAAGTACTCACTCAGGCACCTTCCCTGCTTTGGGGCTGCCAATTCAACCTCAATTTTTGTTCATGGAATTCAAAGTACTGTGCTTGATCTTGGTTGTCCTAACACAAACAATAGGATCAACATCACAGTTGATGAGACATTTTGTCCAAGAGCTACATTTAACATCTTATTGTAGACAAAATACTGGAATGGAATTGCAACAGCAGGAAATCTGATCCTTGAAAATGTGTAACCTTGAAGCATACACATTGATTCTAGGAAAGCATTTGAATGTTTAACTTCTCCATGACATCAGTCGTGATGTGGGCATATGTTCGTCTATGGAAATTTATAGCTGACAGACAACAGGTTGGATGAAATTTCAACTTGACTTGGGAGATGAGGAGGTTTTTACCTCTTGAATCAAACCTGTGCTCTCTTCCTCATGCACATCTTGCAACAGATGAAATCCACAAGGAAATCTTCAAAGTCATCATTGATTTCTGTGAAACCTTTGGAGCAGTGGCTCTAAACCTCTAAACCTACATTCACCTTCCTAACACTATGACTCTTGAATAAACTTCTTCATATCCTGGTGACCACCATCCATAAAAATATGCCAATGCTACTTCATAACTGTCATTGTTCTACTTTTATGAATCATAACATAAATATCTGATATGCAGCACCCAAGGGGGTCACAACTCCCAGGTTGAGAACCACTGCTGTAGAGGTTTTTGGTGATTTTCTAGCCTGTATTCTTCCTCTAATGAAGATAAAACTGTTTTGTTTTGTACTCATGGGACTTCTAGTTATTCTAATGCTTCTATTATTTCTTGGTGAGAAATGTTACATAAATCAAATAATGTCCTGTCATTAAATGACTATCTAGTGCCATGGATCTATGCAAACCAGAGAATTTTACTGTATCCCGCTGGATTGTAACTAAGAACTATCCTTGGAGGGCCTTCCTTTTTCTGGTCTATGCTTAAAACTTCATCTCCTATCAGGAGGAAATACCTAGAAAAGCATCGCCCCCATAATGACACTCAATCTTCATGTCTAACAGGGATGTTATGAGAGGGTTCAGGGGAACTTGTGATGTTTAGAAAATGAGAAAGATCCCATTAATAAGGGCTGTTGCTTGCCCTTGATGTTGTTCCCCTTCCACAGGAGGCTGCCACACTCAGAAAGTGCTAGTGGATAACAAATGGGGGAAAACAGCCTCTTTGTTCTTCCAGAGGAAGGACCAACCATGGAAGAGGTGACTTCCTGAGGAGAAGCGCCTGGAGAGCCTATAAAAAGTCTTATCCAGAGCCCTAGGGCAGCCTTCAACCTCTGGGATGCCTTCCCCTCCCCTTGATGGCAGCTGTTTGTCTGTTCTTATAAAATTCGTGCTTTTGTTATTTATCTCTGTGATTACTGCTTCTTTGCTCCTATATCAATCTGTCATTTACTTTCTTCACTCTCAGCTGCCCTTAGGATCTTCCACTGTCATGTTCTGTCAGAGAGCCTTAGGATGTCCCTATTCTCTCTCCTGTGGCTGTTGTATTCCCGTTCTCAATCTCATATCTTCAACTCTGCCTGTCAATGGCCATGTCAGCCAATACCTGTCTGAGCGTGTCTTCTTCCAATATGTACAGCTTTTTGTCTGTCTCATGAAACAACTTTGGTGGTAGCTCCTGACTACTGCTCCACCAAAAAAATAACAACCAATAACAATAGTCTGTGCCCTCTTTGAGGAAGAGGCCATTAGAGGGTTCACATATGCTTTCTGTGTTCTTCACTACCTTAATGTGTGATTGTATGGCCGCTCCCTGGAAAAAGAGACTAACAAATGAAAAAATGGCTCCATAAGACTGAACTGTAAGAAAGACTGTGGGGCATTATCTTAAGTAAGGATGGATATAGAAGTGTCCAAATCATTGTGCGTAATATTACCCCTTGGGAGGTGGTCCTGGTGTGTATAATGCAGCAGGAAAAACAAGCCATGAGGCACAATCCAGTAGCAGCTTTAGTCCATGGCTTCTGTTTCTGCTGCTACCTCTAGGTTTCTGCCCTTCTTGAGTTCCTGCTCAGATTTCCAACAGTGATAGACTGTTAGCCAGACATGTAATATCAAACAAATCCTGTAATCTCAAAGTTTCTTTTGTTTATGGTTTTATATCATTACGGAAATTGATATTCAAACAAAGACAGGAAATGGTACCAGAACACTGTATTGCTGAGGTAGACCACACTGTTTCTATTTGGGAAGACTATGGTGACCTTTGAATTTGGTGCTGAAAAGGTGTTCAATGCTAAGAGTTCAGTGGGCTGTTTTATGGGATCTTGGAAGATTATCTTGGTAAGAGCCACACAGATAATGGAGGCCTGGCCTTTGAAGTTTAGCCAGGAAGGAAAGATTCTAACAGGACAATTTGAACAATTTTTGAGTTAGCATTCTGTTTCTACTTGGCTGGGGCTAAGTAAACATCTGTAATTGAAAGAGATCAGCATCTCTGAAGGAAAATCTCCTGGGAAGTGTTTTCTGAGGATAATCACACATATGCTATGTTCAAGAGGGGGGCATCGTTATACCTTGTGCTGGCAAACAAAGTTAAACATATATCTTATCCTCCTAGAATGTGCTGTTTTGGAAAGCATGAAGGGGACATGTATAGCATCAGAGGCTTAAGACTGTGAGGAGCATAAGAATCCTTTGTTGAATGTGCAGCCTTAATGGAGGTACAAATTCCAGGATTAAATGGGTATTAAGAAGATGGCAATCTAGCCATAGTCTGACAATGTGAAAGTCTCTGAAAAGAGTACAAGAGAGGCTATTGGTAAAAGTGCAGCCCACTTGCATTGGAGACCTCAAATTAGTGGACATGCCACTACCATGGTATGACCAGCAAATACAAAAACAGGTGTGCAGTAGAGCCAGCCTGAGCCTACTAGATATACGGTGCATGCTATGGACTGTAAATCTGGAGAACAGGAACTTACTAGGAGGTCCTTTGGAGCCCAGGAGTTCCTGGATGAATACCAGATGCAGGGCATTCAGCTATTTGTTTGGCTTTGATTTTATTGTAACTGTATCCTAATGCCCTCCCTCCATTTGGGAAAAGAAAGTATTCAACTTACTTTTATTTTTTTTTTAATTTTACAGAAACCCATAGTTATGAGACATTGAATATTTTATAAAGATTATGAACAAAGATTTTGGATGTTTTCTAGAGCCTATTGTTAATTAGAGAGAATCTAGTCTTTCCATATCAAGTGTCAACAATCATGAAGTTCTAGTCTATCAGTGTCCATTGGAGGATCTTTATTAGAGCCCTGACTTGCTTCCTGGGAACTTCAGTTCCAATTCTTCCACATGGTCAGATTCTATGTGTATGATTTCACATGGATATTTTTCTCTCAGTGTACCTTACTCTTCCACCCTCATAACCAAGATCCACCATGTTAGATACTTGACACATCTCTGGGACAAAAGTCCTGACATAAGCAACTCAGGAAGGACAGATTTATTTTGGCTGTCAGTGTGAGGGAACATGCTATCGTGCCCCAGATGTCATGAGGATAAGAGCACGAAGTTGCTTGTAGTAAGTATTATATCAGCAGTTAGGAAGCAGCGAGCAATGACTGCTGGTGCTCAGCTTTCTTCTTTATATGCAGTCTGGGTTCATAGTCCATGGAATAATGCCATCTACATTTAGGGCTGATCTTCTGACACCGAATCAAGAAAATTTTTGACATTAACCAGAAGCACTTATCCTCTTCTTGATTCTAGATCTTGTCTTTTCATCATTCAGTATTAACTGTCTTAAGCCCACTTCTTGCCATTTTCACTTCATAATATTACAACATTACATTCATTTACTCGTATGCAAGTGTTTGGAGTGTTTATGTGTTATTTTCTAAGATGAGACCATATGCAACTGCATACATATGGAGGTCAAGAGTCAAGTTTTAGATCTTGCCCTGGATGTCCCTTCTGGAGCACAGGTGAGTGCCCTAGCTGGGCCCAGACCCCATCCCTGGGCACCAGCCACTCTGGGGAAGACCTGATCAACTTGGCCACAGGTTCTGGCCACCGGGCAGGTTCCCTTCTAGCCCCACCATGAAGGATCCCCTTCTCCAAGACCGCTGGCAGACCCTGCAGTCTCCATGCCCTGCCCCCATGCCCATCCGCCCAAGCCCCAGCCTCTTTCTGAGACTTAGAGGCCGGTCCCCAGCTCCCATCCTGCCCCGGACGTCCCTTCTGGAGCACAGGTGAGTGCCCTATCTTGCCCCAGACCCCATCCCAGGGCACCATCCACTCAGGGGAAAACCTGCCCAACTTGGCCCCAGGTTCTGGCCACCAGGCACGTTCCCTTCTAGCCCCATGGGGAAAGATCCCCTTCTCCAAGACCCCTGGTGAACCCTGTAGTCTCCACGCCCTGCTCCCACACCCATCCACCCAGACCACAGCCACTTCCTGAGACTTAGAGGCAGGCCCCCAGCTCCCATCCTGCCTGGACTTCCCTTCTGGAGCACAGAGAGAGAGAGAGAGAGAGAGAGAGAGAGAGAGAGAGAGAGAGAGAGAAGAGCTCCCATCCTGCCCTATACTTCCCATTTGGACAAGAGAGCTCCCATCTGGACAAGAGAGAGAGACTTCCTGAATCTGTCAGCTCTGTCTGAACCAATTCTGTGGATAAGGCCAAGAACGAACCAAAAGGAGATGGGCAGATGTCAAGGCAGAAACATATACAACAAAATGAATAGAAATACAGCATCACCAGGCCCTAGCGCTTCTCCAACACCTAGACCTGAACATCAAAAATTGGAAGAAGCAGAAGAAAACAGCCTTATGAATGACATCATGAAGAAGCTAGAGGCATGTGTAGAGGAAAAGACAAAAAAATGGGAAGAACGCTGTAAACAACTAGAGGAAAGGGCAAACAAATTAGAAGAAATCAATAAAGTCCTGGAAGAAAACAATAAAGTACTGAAAGAAAATCAAGAAAAATCAATGGAACAAATAAAGGAAACAGTCCAAGACCTGAAAATCGAAACAGAAAAAATGAAGAAGACACAAACAGAGGGAATGCTGGAAATAGAAAATCTGAGAAAACGATTGGGAAATTCAGATGCAAGTATAATCAACAGAATGCAAGAGATAGAAGAGAGGACCTCTAGCATTGAAGATACAGTAGAAGAAATAGATTCATCAGTCAAAGAAAACAATAAAGCCAACAAAGTCATGAACCAAAATGTCCAATAAACTTGGGACACCATGAAAAGAACAAACCTATGAATAATAGGGGTAGAAGAAAGAGAAGAATACCAACTAAAGGGCACAGAAAATATACTCAACAAGATCATAGAAAAAAACTTTCCCAACTTAAAGAAGGAAAAGACTATGAAGATACAAGAAGCCTATAGAACACCAAAAAGACTAGACCCCCAAAAAAGTCCCCTCTCCACATAATAATTAAACAACTAAACGTACAGAATAAAGAAAGAATATTAAGAGCAGCAAAGGAAAAATGCAAAGTGACATATAAAGGCAAACCCATCAGAATAACAACCAATTTCACAATGGAGACTTTGAAAGCCAGAAGGACCTGAACAGATGTAATGCAGACACTAAGAGACCATGGATGTCAGCCTAGACTAATATACCCAGCAAAACTTTCAATCCTCATAGATGGAGTGAACAAGACATTCTATGACAAAGCCAGATTTAAACAATACTTATCCACAAACCCAGCCCTACAGAAAGCACTAGAAGGAAAATTCCAACCTAAGTAAGTCAGATACACCCTCAAAAACACAGACAATAGATAAAGCCACAGCAGTAAACCCCAAAGAATATAAGTACACACACATCACCACCAAAAAAATAACAGGAATGAACAATCACTGGTCCTTAATATCCCTCAATATCAATGGACTTAATTCACCTATAAAAAGACATAAGGTTACAGAATGGATACGAAAGCAGGACCCATCTTTCTGCTGCATACAGGAAACACATCGCAAATTCAAAGATAGACACTACCTAAAAATAAAAGGCTGGGAAAAGATTTTCCAATCAAACAGTCTTAAGAAACAAGCGGGTGTAGCCATCCTGATATCCAGCAAAATAGACTTCAAACTAAAATCAATCAAAAGAGATCAAGAAGGGCATTACATACTCATCACAGGAAAGATCCACCAAGATGAAGTCTCAATTCTGAACATTTGTGCTCCAAACACAAGGGCACCCACATATGTAAAGGAAACATTACTAAAGCTTAAATCACATATAAAACCCCACACATTAATAGTGGGAGACCTCAACACCCCACTTTCACCACTGGACAGATCTCCCAAATTGAAACTTAACAGAGAGATAAAGGACTTAACTGATGTCATGACTCAAATGGACTTATTTGATATCTACAGAACATTCCATGCTAACAAAAAAGAATATACCTTCTTCTCAGCACCCCATGAAACCTTCTCTAAAATCGACCATATACCTGGCCACAAAACAAATCTAAACAGATACAAAACAATTGGAATAACTTCCTGTGTTCTATCAGACCACCATGGTCTATAGTTGGATTTCAACAACAACAAAAACTACAGAAAACCTACAATCTCTTGGAAACTGAATAATACCCAACTGAATCACCAATGGATTAAGGAAGAAATAAAGAAAGAAATCAAAGTCTTCCCAGAGATCAACGAAAATGAAGACACCACATATCCAAACCTATGGGACACTATGAAAGCAGTACTAAGAGGGAAAGTCATAGCACTAAATGCCCACATAAATAAGTTGGAGAAATCTCACACTAGTGACTTAACAGCACACCTGAAAGCTCTAGAACAAGAACAAGCAAAGTCTCCCAGGAAAAACAGACGCCAGGAAATTATCAAAGTGAGAGCTGAAATCAATAAAATAGAAACAAAGAGAACAATACAAAAAATTAATGAAAGAAAGAGTTAGTTCTTTGAGAAAATCAACAAGATAGACAAGCCCTTATCCAAACTAACCAAAAGACAGAGAGAGAGCATGCAAATCAACAAAAACAGAAATGAAAAGGGGGACATAACAACAGACACTGAGGAAATCCAGAGAATCATCAGGTCATACTTCAAAAAACTCTATTCCACAAAACTGGAAAACCTAAAAGAAATGGATAACTTTCTGTATAGGTACATAGGTACCACATACCTAAGTTAAATCAAGACCAGATGAACTATTTAAATAGTCCAATAACCCCTAACGAAATAGAAACAGTCATTAAAAGTCTCCCAACCAAAAAAAGCCCAGGACCAGATGGTTTCAGCATAGAGTTCTACCAGATCATCAAAGAAGAGTTAATACCAATACTCTTTAAATTGTTCCACACAATAGAAACAGAAGGAACATTACCATACTCCTTCTATGAGGCTACAATTACCCTGATTCCTAAACCAAACAAGGATACAACAAAGAAAGACAACTACAGACCGATCTCCCTCATGAACATTGATGCAAAAATACTCAATAAAATACTGGCAAACAGACTCCAAGAACACATCAAAACAATTATCCACCATGATCAAGTAGGATTCATTCCAGGGATGCAAGGGTGGTTCAACATACCAAAGTCCATCAATGTAATACACAATATAAACAAACGCAAAGAAAAAAACCACATGATCATCTCACTAGATGCTGAAAAGGCATTTGACAAAGTCCAACACCCCTTCATGATAAAGGTCTTGGAGTGATCAGGAATACAGGGAACATACCTAAACATAATAAAGGCAATTTACAGCAAGCCAACAGCCAACATCAAATTAAATGGAGAGAAACTCAAAGCAATTCCACTAAAATCAGGAACGAGGCAAGGCTGTCCGCTCTCCCCATACTTATTCAATATAGTACTTAATGTTCTAGCCAGAGCAATAAGACAACATAAGGAGATTAAGGGGATACAAATTGGAAAGGAAGAAGTCAAGCTTTCCCTATTTGTAGATGACATGATAGTATACTTGAGCGACCCCAAAGATTCCACCCAGGAACTGATACAGCTTACAAACACCTTCAGCAACATAGCAGGATACAAGATCAACTCAAAAAAATCAGTAGCCCTCCTATATACAATGGAAAAAGAAGCAGAGAAGAAAATCAGAGATACATCACCCTTCACTATAGCCACAAATGACATAAAATACCTTGCGGTAACACTAACCAAGCAAGTGAAGGACCTATATGACAAGAACTTTAAGTCCCTGAAAAAAGAAATTGAAGAAGATGTCAGAAAATGGAAAGATCTCCCATGCTTATGGAGAGGCAGGACTAACATAGTAAAAATGGCAATCTTACCAAAAGCAATCTACATATTCATTGCAATCCCCATCAAAATACCAACACAATTCTTCACAGACCTGGAAAGAATAATACTCAACTTCATATGGAAAAACAAAAAACCCAGGATAGCCAAAAGAATCCTGTACAATAACACAACCTCTGGAGGCATCACGATCCCTGACTTCAAGCTGTACTATAGAGCTACAGTAATAAAAACAGCTTGGTACTGGCATGAAAACCGACATGTGGACCAATGGAATCGAATTGAAGACCCTGACATGAATCCGCACACCTATGATCATATAATTTTTGACAAAGAAGCCAAAAGTGCACAATGGAAAAATGAAAGCATCTTCAACAATTGTGCTGGCAAAACTGGATATCAACATGTAGAAGGCTGCAAATAGATCCATATCTATCACCGTGCACAAATTCTAAGTCCAAGTGGATCAAGGACCTCAACATAAATCCAGCTACTCTGAACCTGCTAGAAGAGAAAGTAGGAAGTAGTCTTGAATGCATTGGCATAGGAGACCACTTCCTAAATAGAACACCAGTAGCACAGACACTGAGAGAAACAATCAATCAATGGGACCTCTTGAAACTGAGAAGCTTTTGTAGAGGAAAGGATACGGTCAACAAGGCAAAGCGACAGCCTACAGAATGGGAAAAGATCTTCACCAACCCCACAACTGACAGAGGACTGATATCCAGAATATATAAGGAACTCAAGAAATTAGACATCAAAATGCCCAACAGTCCAATTAAGAAATGGGCTATAGAACTAAAAAGAAAATTCTCAACAGAGGAAACTCAAATGGCTGAAAGACATTTAAGGAATTGCTCAACATCCCTAATCATCAGGGAAATGCAAATCAAAACAACTCTGAGATAGCACCTTATGCCTGTCAGAATGGCCAAGATAAAAAAAAAAACTGAAGACACCTTATGCTGGAGAGGATGTGGAGCTAGGGGAACTCTCCTCCATTGCTGGTGGGAATGCAAGCTTGTACAACCACTTTGGAAATCAATATGGCACTTTCTTAGAAAATTGGGAATCGATCTCCCCCAAGATCCAGCTATACCACTCTTGGGCATATACCCAAGGAATGCTCAACCACACCACAAGAGCACTTGTTCAGCTATGTTCATATCAGCATTGTTTGTAATAGCCAGAACATGGAAACAACCTAGATGCCCTTCAACTGAAGAATGGATAAACAAAATGTGGTACATATACACAATGGAATACTACTCAGCAGAGAAAAACAATGACATCATGAGGTTTGCAGACAAATGGATGGATCTAGAAAAAATCATCCTGAGTGAGGTAACCCAGACGCAGAAAGACAAACATGGTATGTACTCACTCATAGCAGGATACTAGATGTAGAACAAGGATGACTGGACTGCTACTCACATCACCAGGAAGGCTACCTGGAAAACAGGACCCCAAGAAAGACACAGGGATCACCCAATGACAGAGACATGAAATGAGATCTACATGAACAGCCTGGACATGAGTGGGGGTAGTGAAGGGTGGGGGTCAAGGGAAAGAGAGCTTGGGGGAGCGGGAGATCCCAGCTGGATCAACAACAGAGAGGGAGAACAAGGAATAGGAGACCATGGTAAATGAAGAGCACATGAGAATAGGAAGAAGCAAAGTGCTAGAGAGGCCCACAGAAATCCACAAAGATACCCCCACAACAGACTGCTGGCAATGGTTGAGAGACAGCCCAAACTGACCTACTCTGGTGATGGGATGGCCAAACACCCTAACTGTCGTGCTAGAAACCTCATCCAACTACTGAGGGATCTGGATGCAGAGATCCATGGCTAGGCTCCGGTTGGATCTCTGGGAGTCCAATTAGCGAGAATGAGGAGGGTTTATATGAGCGAGAATTGTTGAGACCAAGGTTGGATAAAGCACAGGGACAAATAGCCAAACGAATGGAAACACATGAACTATGAACCAATGGCTGAGGTGTCACCAACTGGATCAGGCCCTCTGAAAGGGTGAGACAATTGATTGGCTTGATTTGTTTGGGAGGCATCCAGGCAGTGGGACCGGGTCCTGTGCTCATTGGATGAGTTGGCTGTTTGAAACCTGGGGCCTATGTAGGATGGCTTGGCTCGGCCAGGGAGGAGGGGACTGGGCCTGCCTGGACAGAGTTTACCAGGTTGATCTCAGTCCCTGGGGGAAGCTTTGCCCTGGAGGAGATGGGAATAGGGGGTGGGCTGGGGATAAGGTGAGGGGGGAGAGGGGGGAGAACAAGGGAATCTGTGGCTGATATGTAGAACTGAATTTTATTGCAAAATAAAAAAAAAAGAGTCAAGTCTTAGGTGTGTTACATGGGTCTTGAGTGAGGGGTCAAAACTTGAAGGTATCATCCAGTTTCATTTGGGTTAAGAACTTAGGTCCTGGAATGAAAACTCAGAAAGACAGGAAAGGGAAATAACAATTGAGTAGAGAAGGGTACTAGACAGAGCAGGACGATTCCAGACCTGAGGTAGGAAAAGCATGCAGTAGCTGCCTGCCGAAAGTGACACTGACAGAGATGTGAAGGCTTCTGATAGAAATTAAAAGGTATGGATTTGAGAAAGACACAAAAACAACTCCCCACAGGAGTGAACAATTGTGAGAGTCCCTAACAGTCGCAAATTGACAGAGAAACAGATAGTCTCTGGGCACAGGGAAAGAAAAAGAAGCAAAACCACATAAACTTTATTAAAACCGTCACACAGTATCCTATAGACTAGGGATTCTCAACCTTTCTAATGCTGCAACCATCTAATAGAGTTCCTCATGTTGTAGTGTCCCCTAACTGTAGCTAGAGTTTTCCTGCCTGGCCCACAGTCAGGACAAATCTCTATCACTCACCAGTCCCACAGCCGCTCAGACCCAACCAAGTAAACACAGAGACTTGTAATGCTTACAAACTGTATGGACCTACCAGGCTTCTTGCTAACTGTTCTTATATCTTAAATTAATCCATTTCTATAAATCTATACCTTGCCAGTGGCTCATGGCTTACCAGGATCTTCACATGCAGTTTGTCATGGCAGCGGCTGGCAGTGTCTCTGAATCAGCCTTCCACTTCCCAGAATTCTTCTCCTCTTTGTCCTGCCTATACTTCCTCCTGCCTGACTACTGGCCAATCAGTGTTTTATTTACTAACCAATCAGAGCAACACATTTGCAATAGAGAACATCCCACAGCACATAACCATAAAATTTTTCATGGCTACTTCATCACTGTAATATTGTTAATTTAATGAATTGTATTGTAAATATTTTTGGAGATAGAGGGTTGTCAAACGGGTCTCAAAACACAGGTTGTGAACTAGTGCACAAGGGGATGGGAGGTGCACTCTAGATGGGAATCTGCTCTGAACCTGAGGTCAGATTGTTTTGACAGGCAATGCCACCTCCTGAGTCCCTCTCCTTCAAGATTGGTCCTAAGGAAGTGTTCCTTGAACAGTTTCTGTTGTCTCTGGTTCCTGCCTGTTAGCAGATTTTATCAGTTCCAATCTCCTGGTTGGTGTGAGAAATGAGCATCCTTTCTTAAAGAAGACAGGCGTAATTTTTTAGTATAAAAAATTTCCCTCGCCTTCCCTCCATTGCCCTTTCTCAGAGATTAACATTGGATGGCACCAGACTGTGTGCAAATGGAGTTCTGGCTAATTCTTGCTGAGAAGACATGATGTTTCCAGGTATTGACCAGAAAGAAGGGAGCCCTTGGTTGGAAAGTAGACTCTTCATGCCAGTCAAGAAGGTTGCATTAGGACACACTTGTCTGTGTAAATATAGGATCTGGAACAGCCAGTTGATAACTGTGTTGTGCTGGTGAGGTACCATCTATCATAGAGTGAATCTTTGAAAATAATTACAACCCCAAGTGATCATGTGATTTAAGAAAAATCATAAAAGCCACATTGTGATAGTTTTGAGCTTTGTACTTATGAGAGGAGGAATACAGGCAAGAAACACCCCAAACCCCTCTGCAGGCATTAGAGTAACCATAAATGAGGGTAATGAGTTCCTTGTAGATTTTCTTTATGGCAGCTTCTGTGTGCTGACCACAGGGAGGTAAATCCCTAGGTGGGTGAATTCCAGCTGCAAAGAACTTTTCAAACAGGGTTTCAATTAGGACTCTTTGTTTTCTAATGACTGTGGTTTTAGTCCTAATTGCTGATTTTTTTATATTATAAACCTGTGTAAGTATCCTGATCATTTCCTGTGCCACAACCTGAAGGCAATCATGCTTTGTAATGTCCTCCACAGGACAAATTATTCTACAAATTTAAGTTCAACCATATTCAGGTTTTCAAGACACAGGTAAAAATGCAGCCAGCTTTGTGCCAGCATAGAACATGAATGAAAACCGGCCCCTTTCACCTTATAGTCCTTGATCCTCTTTGAATACTCATGAGCAGTTTCCAACTCTCCACATCCTTCTAGAATTGCACACTCCCCATGGAATGGCCAATTAAACTCTTTTATAAAATATCTGAGTGCATTTGTAAGGCATAGGTCCAAATATTTCCACATTACCCAAGTACTGATTCCAAAAGATTAATAAGTTCGTGGTTACGTTTATAAAATTAACTTGAACAATTCTATTCCAAGGACCACTATTCTACAATACTTACCTGTCTTATTGTTGTGAAAATATCTGACATGATGACAGAAAGGAAAGAGTGGATATTTGAACATTATTTTCTCACAGTTTGAGGGCACTGTAACAGCAGAGAGTGTATAGTGTAGGAATTATAATGCTTCTGGTCACTCTGTGCCTGTCACCAGGGAACAGAGAGCTATGAATGTTTCTCATCTTCTAGATGTCTTCTTTTTTATGCAGTCTGAGTCCACTGCTCATGGAATGATGCCACCCATATTTATCATATATCATCCACCTCACTTATCTTAGCCTAAATAATCTCACATACATGTTTAGAAGTCTTTTTGTTCTATGATTCTATATGTTGTATTCAGCCACACATTGCTCATAATCAAAACAGTTCCTGACATCAGTTCTTTCTTCTGTGCTCAATTGAGTCTGGGTATATTGAGTTTATAATAGTTACTTTCTGTCAGGAACACTCATATCTCTGTTAGTTTCAATCCCAGTGGCTTCCAGTTTAAAATTCCTTGACACAGATCTATATTTGTGAATCTACCATCTTCACCCATCACTCTACTTTCTGTCCTGTGTGGGTTTAATTTCCAGCACACACATTATTTGTCCACTTGAATTAATGAGATTTATATACCCCTAGATGGCTACAGCTTACCAAATCCCCTATAAGGTCACCACAAGCCATGGAACAAAGTTTCCTGTACAACACACACATACACACACAACAACAACAACAAAAAATCATGTAATAAAAATGATATAGTTGGACCATAAATTGTCAAGAAGTGGATTAGGAATGGTTAATATTGAATGTTGAGTGAACAGTATCTAAAATCAAGAAATACAGAAGCCTATGGTAATGTCTCAAAGAGATTAAGATGAGGTTAATTGGGCTCAGAAGAACCATCTGAAATTGAGTAGCATCATTCCTTGGAATGAGGATCCTGGCTGCATAACATGCAGAGAGATAGGTGAGCATCTGCAGTGCACTAACTACACTCCCTGCTCTCTTACTACTAATGCAATGTAGCAAGCATCTTGGGACTCTTACCCCCATGATCTCTCAGTCATGATGTGTATTTTCTCAAATTAAGAGCCAATATAAACTTATCTTCCTTTACTTGCCCATGTTATGTATTTTGTCAGAGAAATGAATCAGGTATATGATATGGTGGGTGGTGGTGATGGAGAAGGAAGATCTAGGTCAGTTGTTCTCAAACTTCCTTATGCTGTGACTCTCTAATACACTTCCCAAGTTGGAGTGACCCCCAACCATAAAATTATTTTCATTACTACTTTATAACTGCAATTTTCTATTGTTATTAATCATTATATAAATATCTGTGTTTTCCAATGGTCTTATGCAATCCTGGAGAAAGGGTCACTTAACTCCGAAAAGGGGCCACAGTCTACAGGTTGAGAACCACTGATCTAGATCCACTGAGAGAAAGTATTCACACAGTATAACACACACTCAGAAAGCTGACCTGATAAAGAATAGGGACTAATGTTCCCAGAAAGAAAACTAGGATTTTTTTACGGTCCTGAGGGAGGGCTGATAGATTAGAATGACCATGTACTACCCACCACATGGACCATCAGAGCACACTGGAAATGCCTGGGCATTTGTGGCATTTATTCACAACTGGGGAAATAGGTTTGGCTACTGCCTTCTAATAGCGACAGAAGAGAGATGACACTAGCATACTCAGTGAACAGCATTGCCTTCTTTCTCCAAGAGAGCATCCTACTCTACCAGCAGTGCCAAGGCTAAAACATCCTGCTCTACGTGTCAGAGATATGAATACTTAAGTGTCTCCACACAAGAATGGGGTTTCTTTTTTGGTGTTGAGGTGTCTGCTTTCTTGCAAACCACATTTCTCATGGGATTCACTAGGTTTACTTAGGAAACATGCCTTTATACTGTACTGTTTCTTGCTATTGCTTGATGGCAGTATCAAATGAGATCATGACCTACAGTTTAGTATGTGAAAACATTTAAAGGATGGAATGCATTTGACAGAAAGGAAGGAATAAAACTTAGACACACTCCCAGAAATCAAGTTGATATTTAATACAGAATAAATTGGTGATTACACAGTACTGTGTACAAATGGGCAATTTCTTCAAGGATTCTCCTGGCAGATGTTAAAATGCCAGAGCCCTCACTTCAGATCACTTGCTCAGCCAGGTTGGAAGCACACTGGGACTTCACCTGACTCTGCACTCTCAAAGAGATCATCTCATAGAGAAACATAATCACGCCAAAGAGTGACATCGTGGCTATCAGGACACCCATTGGGAACACATTTGTGCAGTGTTTCTTTATAATGTCCTCCTTTTTAACGGGAAAGTCAGGTGAAAAGTCAAGAGTGATTTGCCCATAGATATCTACCAGGTGGTTCAAGGTCACAGTAACAAGCGTGAAAAGGCTGCTCACAGCCAAAGTTATGGCAGACATCTTGTAGCAAAACAGCTGGATCTCAATGAGTGGATCTTCCAGACAGCTGATCTTAATGGCCACTGAAGTGAAAATCACGACTAGGAGTTTCATCAAAATGGCCCAAGCTATCAGGACTTGTAAATACTGAAATTCCGATGACTTGTTCCAGGTTGAATTGAGAGGGGTGTGAACCAACATCCTGGTCATAGACCCAGAGATGTTAAATTCCTGAGCGTAATAAGCTTTCCAGAGTCCAATTGACACAAATTGCACACCCTCGTTGTTAAACTCCCACAGGCGCCAGCATTGGCTGTTTGCAAGAATGATTTCGAACACCAAAGCTGCTGTACTGCAAATCAGGCCACTGAACTTGAAGATGAACTCCTTCATTTTGGCAAATCTGAAGAAGGCATCAAAGAAGAATAGAGTCAGTGAGACTACAAGGGAAGGCAGGAAAACAGAGGGAGTCATGGCTTATACAGCACTGAGCTCTCATACCTTGTCCCTGTTGTCACACAGAGATGTTTCAGTGGTCTATGTACAGATTATTATTCTTCACAGAGTAAATAATAATATTTGTTGACTAGGAATTTCAGTGCTTAGAACTGACAATGAGAAGAGAGTTTGCAATATCATATGTAATGACATGCTTATTTTACCTGTATTTGCAATTTGTAAATATTTTAATACCATAAAGAGAGGAAAAAGCAGAGGAATGCTCAAATTAATTGTCATTTCTAAAATATAGTACTATAACATTTCATGACTGTTACAAACTGAAATCATCTATGAAAGAAAATGAAAATAATTCACATAGTAAACTCATTTATGTAAAAATAATAACACACTTGACATAAATTTTTGTATATATATATATGTGTATACAAATTGATCTGTACATAATGATACACCTCATAAATGATAGTGTGCAATGCTGTTCCTCCTTGTGAATTTTACAGAAATGTACACTTCTCTAAAGAAGGCTATACCTATTTTATAATTGAAACCAGAAGAGTATGCTCATCAACGTCTATCTGTAATATAGCTGGGGATAGAGCTCAGTGGTAAAGTGATTATCTAACACGCACAAAACCCTGAATTCTTCTTTGGTATCTGTAAACCAAAATCTATGTGTAAAATTGTCCAGAGAGTGAGTCAGAGGAATAGGGGAAATGGATAATTAACACATAAATTCATTTAAATCTATAAAAGTGGATATTTCCAATTATAGCCCATCTCTTACTTAAAATTTCATCTTTAGATAATTAGCTTCATTTCAGTGAAACAAAAAGAATCCTGACATATTTTTTTTGAGCCAATATCTTCTTTCACAGACAATTTACACTCTGTATTATAACTTTGATCTAACTTCTTTGCACCCTTTCTCAATTCCAATCTTAGGATGAAGGAAGGAGGTGAGTCATTTACTCACTAGGCATTTGGATAATGTCACTGCTAACTGTGCATACAGAAGGTTGAAGGGGCCTACACACTGGATCTCCTTGCCAGGAAACCTTCCCTAAACAGCTACCCCCTGCTCTAAAGTCTCTGTAGAATGTGCTTCCTGACTGAAAGAAGGCAGGAGCTTTTCTACTAGGGAGGTTTCATCAGCAAGATGAGTTCACAATTCATGGTGGCTTGGGTAACACCCTGCCCACATCATCTTCCTTTCCAAGGTAGGCCCGAGGCAATGGACTACAAGAACAGTATGCTGTGAGGCAGTACTGAAAACACAATGAAGATTGCTGTTGTTCCAGAAAAAAAAAAAAACAAGCTAGCTTGGTAGTATCTGTTTCTTCCTGTGTTTGAAACACATGGAGTAGATGCATTTGATTCATAAGACCATATTTGAAAGCTCCCATATATAACATAAAGTTTTTAATACCTTTGTGTATTATGGATAAGAAGATTCATTTAGAAGGTGGCAGGATCACAGACGTTCTTCCTATTAACAGTAAATGCCCATATCTCCAGTCAGAAGAAGAGTGGGAAAACCTTCAGGAAAAGAAATTCTATTAGGCAGACATTTCAGCTCAGAGCAGTGTCTCTCCAACCCCTAGATCCCACAATCCTTTCCATTCACTCTTGTCCTTGGCTTAAGAAGAACCTCATTTAAACACTTCAGGAGTATTCATACATCTGACTATCTAAGGACATCCATCTAGTCATTTCCCAAATTTTGTAGGTAAGGATACAACAGAGAGAGGTTAATTCATAAACTCAACATCAGGGACCTACACAATTAAAACCTGCAGGGCAGCTCAATGATTACCTGCAGTCCCACGTGGGGCTTCTAGCCACGATATTCAGTAGCGTTTACATACACTTACCCACATGTCAATGGCCCTTTCTGGCATTCTTTGTCCTGTGAAAAAGAATGTGATTAATAAAAACACCCGGGAATGTAAAATACTTGCCTCTTTTTCCCTTGTAGTAAGACCAAATGTTAGTGACTGGCAGTAGACAGAGTATTAACTCACTTTAAAAATTCTTGTTTCCATGGCTACTAAGGCTGAATGGTGGATTATGAGCAAAGAATACAACTTCCTAGCTATATTTGGCCATAAAGGACCAGTGTGCATAACTTCCTTTTGTATGTGAATAGTCTTCAAAAGAGGAATTTACTTTTTGAAATCATGCATCAGATAAGTAATACAATG
This sequence comes from Peromyscus eremicus, assembly GCF_949786415.1. NCBI lineage: Eukaryota > Metazoa > Chordata > Mammalia > Rodentia > Cricetidae > Peromyscus > Peromyscus eremicus. The sequence continues at coordinate 19,205,053 of NC_081439.1, read as the reverse complement.
CCTGATGGGCATAGCAGATATAGTTATTTGAAAAAAAATAAGCTCTCATTCCCCATTCCTTGCCCTTCAGGGTGTGTGTATTGGAAGAATAGACATTTCACTTTGAGCAAAGTGTCTTCATTGGAGACTTTGTGACCATCTTACCTTCTAGAAACATCTTAGATAGAGACACAAAGTAAATATTGTCAGTAATAACAGATTATATGTAAATAAAATCATGGGGTATTTTGTTTGGAATAGAAAAATGTCCTCCTTTTCTCTTTCTGTGTTTTACCTCAAACTCTGTTACTTTGATGATACTAGTTAGGGTTTCTATTGTTGTGATAAAAGCAACATGACCAAATTCAACTTGGAGAGGAAATGGTTCATGTGGCTCACGTTGCCACATCATAGTGCATCATCTCAATAGACTAGGGCAGGCACTCAAGGAAGAAACCAAAGACAGAAAATGAATCAAGCAGGAGCCATGGAAAAACACAGCTTACTGAGTTGACCCCCATAGCTTGTTCAATGTGCATTTTTATATCATCCATTACCAGAGGCCCAGGTTTTGTACTGCCCACCTTCTGCCAGGACATCCTACATAAGATACTAATCAAGAAAATTACTAACCAAGAAAATGTCCTATAGACTTGACTATAGGCAATTTGATGGAGAGGATCCCGTAATTGAGCTTCTTCTTTCCAGGTAACTCTTAAGTTCTTACAAACTGATATAAAGCTACGTAAATTTACACAATGTTATTTCTTACTGTGGTCACATCTTGAGAACATACCATACTGTAAGCATATAGTTAAAAATAGCCACAGTGTGTAAATGAGTGGTAAAAAGAGAAGGAAAGTTTGACTTTCTTTTTAAACCTTATCTCTTTGTACTTCATAATGTATCTGTGGTATAATAAGCAATGAAGAAAACCTACACTTTCTGCTACATGGCAGCTTCCAGAGCACACTGATATCAAAATCAGGGTGAATTTCTTAGAGTGAGCTGTGGAGATCAATGGGAAGTGCATAAACATCCTGTTACAGGAAACGGGAAAACAAGAATATTTCATAAAAAGCATGGTGTAGCCCTACTGTATAAAAGTGCATGTTGTTGTTTTCATGTGACCAACATGGAAGATTCCACAGCCTGCCTTCTTAGACAGAAGAATTCAAACAGCATTTGTTAGCAAGTGATAAACCCCAGATTCTGCTGGAAATAAATATGGCCTGAAAAGCATCATCCAGGTGCTCAAGAGCTTGGCAAAAATGTCAGCTGATCATCTGGGTGTGGTGAACCATAACTTTAATCTCAGCAATGGGAGGGAGAGGCAGCCCGATCTCTGTGAGTTCTAGGTGTGACTTGTCTACATAGTGAGCTCCCAGAAAGCCAGAGGTACTCTGAAACCAGGTCTCATGAAAATAAAGAAAAGAAGAATTTTGCTGACATGCACAACATGCCTTTGTTTGAGACCTCTGCTACAAACCCCATTTGGTGATTGTGCTCTCTACTCTTGATCAACTTGAAACATAGTAGAGTTTCTTTGAAAAATGGAAGCTCAAATGAGGGATTACCTCCAACAGACTGGATTAATGATTGATGTGATATAGACCAGCCTTGCATGACAGTTTCCTTTAACAGAACCCTTTGTTCTGATAGGTTGACCTTCTGAACTCTAATTGTCACTGCTTTATACTCCCATGGACTTTTGCTACCAGTGGCTCTCAATACCAGGGAGTGTAAAAAATATACTACTTAGAACACACTTGCTGTTAGGTAAGTCAGAGCTGAAGGTGAAGGTAATACTTAATGTGGTGTCTTATATTTACTGTGTTATCATTAAGGACTAAACTAATAGAAAAAAATCCATGAATTGAAATTGGAAGAATTTATTTTAACTAGGACTTTTATTTTAAATATGTGATGTTTTAGAAAAATTTTAGAGACTACTGAAGGAAACTACTCCCCAGTCTGAACCAGTTATTAAGCATATGTTCCTACTATCCCTAGTTTTCTCCTCATTCCCAGTCATATTTTAGACTCAATGTTACATTAAATCTGCACCCACGTGGCTTAAAGCTCTGAAGGCATGCCTCACCCTCACAATGTTGAAAGATTACATGGATATCTGTAATGCCATTATTTAGCCATTTTTTTCAAATGCTTGGATTTTATTGCCACCACAGACTATTCTTTTTCAGGAGGAAAGATAACTAAAGTGTATAAAACCATCTTATCTGCTCCTTCTTGAAGAAAGGAATATTTTTTAAATTACCCAAAATATGTCATCATGAATTTCAAAATTTCCATAAAGAAAATAGCACCCTTTCATATGAAGTTAATTACAGAATTGGAATGTAAGCCATGTTCTTCAGCTAAAGTGTCCATATTGACCATTACCTACAGCTAACAATCCTTGGCAGGCATAAAGGAAAACAATCCAAAAGACATTTTATGTAAATATTTTCAGAATGTGGGAAACAAGTGTAATCTAACTCAAATTAGCATTATTGCTACTGAGGGAAATTAATCTGTTTTTCTTCCTCTTAAACTAAAGAATAAATTGTTTTGTTACTGTTTTATAGTAAACACATGACTGTAGTTGGATGGTTTGTTTGTTTTGTTGGGTGGTTGGTTGGTTAGTTTGAATCATAGTCTCATAGTATAACTTTGGACTGAACATTACTATGCATATGAGATTGGCCTCAAACTCACAGATATCGGCATGCTTCTTGAGTGTGGAGATTAAACGCATGTATTACTATGCCTCTCGAGTGTAACAGTTTCTCAAAGAATGGAATTTGCCATTTTTCAAAGCTTTCTACAACGTGGGAAATTAATACCTGCCAAGCACAAGTATTTTTTCACTGCTATTATTAACTTTTTTCAAAAGCAATGGAAACATTTATTGTTTTGGTTTTATTGGATTGTTTGTTTTGTTTTGGCGAGTTTTTATTTGTTTGTTTTTTTGTTCTCCTTTCTCTATTCTCTGAGTTACGTTTATTCCTCTCGGGTTTTTTTTTGTAAGAGATTTTCTATTCATTTTACATACCAACCACCGATTCCCCTCTCCTCCCTCCTCACACCAACCCGTTTTCCTCTCTCCCCCATTCCTTCTTCCTCCCATGGGAGGCAATGTCTCCCATGGGGAGAAGGCAGTGCCTGGTATATTCAGTTGAGGCAGGTCCAAACCCCTTCTCCCTGCACCAATGCTGTGCAAAGTGTCTCACCATAGGCCCTAGACTCTACATACAAAGCCTGCTCATGCACTAGGGACAGGTCCCGATCCCACTGCCTGGGGGCGCCCTAAACAGTTCAATCTAAACCACTGTCTCGATTACCCAGAGGGACTAGTCCAGTACCATGGGGGCTCCTCAGCTATTGGTCCACAGTTCATGTGTTTCCACTAGTTTGGCTAATTGTCTCTGTACATTTTCTAATCATGATCTCAATATCTCTTGCTCATAGCATCCCTCCTCTCTCTCTCTCTGATTAGAATCCTGGAGCTGCACCTGGGATGTGGCCGTGGATCTCTCCATCTGCTTCCATCAGTCACTGGATGAGGGTTCTATCAAGACAGTTAGGATATTCAGGCATCCGATCACCAGAGTAGGTCAGCTCAGGCACCCTCTCCACTATTGCCAGTAGTCTATGGTGGAGTCCTGGGAATTACTGGAAATCTCACTAGCACTCTGCTTCTCCCAATTCGCATGGTGTCTTCAATTATCATGGAATCTCTTTCCTTGCTCTCCCACTCTGTTCCCATTCCAGGTTGAACCTCTCTATCCCCTAAGCTCTCATTTCCCATCCCTTGTCCTCCATTACCTCTCCTCATCCCATTTGCTCATGTAGATCTCATCCATTTCTTCATTGCTGGTTTTTCCATACTTCCTTCCTAGGGTCATCCATACTATCTAGCCTCCCTGGAGCTGTGGGTTGCAGTCTGGTTATCCTTTGCTTTACACCTAGTATCCACTTATGAGTGAGTACATACCATGTTTGTCTTTCTGAGTCTGGGTTACCTCACTCACGATGACATTTTCTAGTTCCCTTCATTTGCCTGCAAACCTCATGATGTCATGTTTTTCTCTGCTGTGAAGTACTCCATTGTGATGTGTACCACATTTTCTTTATCCATTCTTCGGTTGAGTGGCACATAGGTAGAAAAGGCTTGCCTCAGACTTACAGAGATCCACCTGCCTCTTCCCCCTGAAGCTGGCATTAAAGGCGTGTGCCACCACTGCCCGGCTTGTAGCCTCTTTCTTGAGCTCTCTACAAAATATACATGTAGATTTCTATGGCAAGCACATCAAGGTCCTGTCTTCCCACATTCTACTGTCTCCATTGAAGCATCAAGTTCATATTCAGTTTCACGAAGGGGTCTTCTAGACTTTCTAGAAGGAATTCATGGGTCTCAGGCATGATATATATTACATGATCTTAAGGGATTTGAAACTGTGAATCAAGATTCTATTTACCGTATAATCTTGTGTTTGTGCTTACTGAAAATTCAGTACCACATGGAATATGCTCCCCAGATCTTTGGCAGGTTGTGATGGAATGTGATGGAACCTGGCTATGCCAGATAGGTTTTTTTTTTTTCTGTCATCTTGATGCAATCTTGATTCATCTGAAAGAGTAAACTTTATTGAGTAAATGCCTTCAGGAAACTGGCCTTTAAGAGAGTGTGTGGAAGCTCAATGTGGTGGTGCATGCCTTTGATCTCAGCACTTAGAAGGCAGAGGCAGGTGGTTCTCTCTGGATTCAAGTCCAGCTTGTTCTACAGAGTGCGTTCCAGGGCAGGCAGGGTACACAGAGAAAACCTGTCTCAAAAAGCAAAACAAAGCAAAATAGAAAGTGTGTGGATCATTCTCTTGAGTAATGATTAACCTGCAAGCATCTAGTCCACTGTGTGTGACACAGGTGTTTGTGAGTTGCACAAGGAATCAAGCTGAGGTAGCCATGGAGAGCAAGGCAGTGTTCCTTCATGGTCTGTGCTTCAGTTCCTTGTCTCCAAGTTTCTGCCTTGATTCCTTACCTATGTGTTCTGTCAGTGATGGACTGTGAAGCTCTTGCTCTGGCTTTCTCTAAGGTGAACTTCCCCAGAATCAAATCCAACTGCAGTATCTCTGCCCTCAAATGCCTAGTCACATGGATCCTTCATTTAACTGTAGCTGGAGAATTCCCTAAGAGCCAGTGCCACCCCCACACTCTAGATGAAGCCTATACATCAGCTTTGCTTGAAGAATTTCCCTGAACTTCTCCTGCCAGCACCATCTATGAAATCCCAGGCCTAAGTCCCATAATGTAGCTCCTGCACTTGCTATTTTTGTTTAGTTCCCCTACATCCCAGCCTGCCTATGCCATCTATCCACACCAGGCCTATCTCCTGTGCACAGATCTTGTACCAACTTTGCTTGAAAGGTCCACAGATATTCCCCTGCTTGTGCAATGTTTACCCTTTAAGCCTGGTCCTAATCAGACAGCTCTTTCACCAAATTTCCTGGTGAGTTCCCCCAGTAGTAAGCCCAGATGTGCAATATGCCTACTAAGAGGCCTAGATAGCTAAGTATGTGTAGATCAAGCGAAGTCTTTCCTTTGAGAGAAAATCTGAGCCTCCCCTGTCAGCAGTATACCCAACTCCCCTGACCTTGAACAGGTCACACTGGATATTCCCTCTTCTACTCCCAGAACCAAGCTCACTCCTACTGTCTGCACTCTCCTAGGCCTAACTCTGCATGTCTACACTGTGCATCCCCCCATCCCCAGTTTGCTCATGTAGATCTCATCCATTTCTTCATCGCTGGTTGATCTATACTTCCTACCTAGGGTCACCCATACTAGCTAGCCTCCCTGGAGCTGTGGTTTACAGTCTGGTTATCCTTTGCTTTACATCTAGTATCCACTTATGAGTGAGTACATACCATGTTTGTCTTTCTGAGTCTGAGTTACCTCACTCACAATGATATTTTCTAGTTCCCTTCATTTGCCTGCAAACCTCGTGATGTCATGTTTTTCTCTGCTGTGTACTACTCCATTGTGTATGTGTACCACACTTTCTTTATCCATTCTTTGGTTGAAGTGCACCTAGGTTGTTTCCAGGTTCTGGCTATTACATATAATGCTGCTGTGAACATAGATGAGCAAGTATCCCTCTGGTAAGACTGAGCATCCTTTGGGTAAATGCTCAAAAGTGGTATCACTGAGTCTTGAGGTAGATTGATTCCCAATGTTCTGAGAAAGATTGCAAATAGATCCATATCTGTCACCATGCACAAAGCTTAAGTCCAAGTGGATCAAAGACCTCAATGTAAATCCAGTTACTCTGAACCTGATAGAAGAGAAAGTAGGAAGTAGTCTTGAACACATTCGCACCGGAGACCACTTCCTAAATATAACGCAAGTAACACAGACACTGTGAGGAACAGTTAATAAATGGGACCTCTTGAAACTGTGAAGCTTTTGTAGGGCAAAAGACACGGTCAATAAGACAAAATGACAGCCTACAGAATGAGAAAAGATCTACACCAACCCCATATCTGACAGAGAGCTGGTATCCAGAATATATAAAGAACTCAAGAAATTAGACATCAAAATACCTAACAGTCCAATTAAAAAAAGGGCTCTAAAGCTAAACAGACAGTCCTCAAAGGAAAAATTTCAAATGGCTGAAAGACATGTAAGGAATTGCTCAGCATCTTTAGTCATCAGGGAGATGCAAATCAAAACGACTCTGAGATACCACCTTATACCTGTCACAATGGCTAATATCAAAAACACTGAATACAGCTTATGTTGGAAAAGATATGGAGAAAGAGGAACACCCCTACACTGTTGGTGGGAATGCAAACTTGTACAGCCACTTTGGAAATCAGTATGGTGCATTTCTCAAAAAATTGGGAAACAACCTCTCTCAAGACCCAGCTATACCACTCTTGGGCATATACCCAAGGAATGCTCAATCATACCACAAGGACACATACTCAATTATGTTCATAGTAGCATTATTTGGAACCATTTATTGTTATAAGGAGTTAATAGTATCCTTTACAGTCCTGTGAAAAGTCTTACATTTTAATTCAGTATTTATTAATTTTTAAATATTTCTGTTTATTTGTAACAATTTGCCATTTTAGTGTTTAGTATGTTTTTCACTTTTTAAAATGATACATATTGGCTGAGTGAAAATAAGGCTTTTAGATATATTTAAAAGCATTTGTAAAATACTTCATTGACTGTTGATATCACTTCCTTATTTGTGAGTTCCCCTAGAACCCTCTTCACCTGTGCTATCTTGACATTCCTAAGAATAGCTTTAAATATGTAATTATTGATTAGATTTGCATGACGATGCTTCCCAGATGTTGGCTTGCCAGTGCTCCTCCAATGTCATTCATGGTTTGTTGCCCCAAAACCTACTGTTCTTTTGCCAGATATTCCTGGAGAGTTCCACAGAAAATCACCTTACAGAGCCCTTTCCATAGCCCTAGGCCTAAGTTGAGTGTGAAAGCTCCTCCTCCAGCTTTCCCTGCTGACTTCCTTCACATTCAAGTAGTCCTGCCACACCTCCACACTCCAAAGCCTAGCTCTGGGAGCAAAGATGAATCACTGGTTGTCTGGATGATACTCACCAAACCTTAGCCATCAGCACCATTTCTATACCTATCCAGCATATCTCCTCTCACATAGTGTCTGCACTGGCTTTTCCAGATGTATACAGTGTAAGCAATGATGTACCTGATATCTCCCCAGTTCCAGGGCTAGCTAGCTATTTGCAGAATTTATATCCCCTCTCCCTGGTGCAGTCCTCAGAACATCACACACTTAGTGCCATCACTGTACTCCAAATCCCAGCTCATGTTTTCAAGCACCTGTATTGGCTTTTTGGATGTTCCTCCAGAATAAGCTGGTGCCTGATATCTCCACACTCACAGTCCTAATCCAGAAAACACAATTCATTAAAAATTTGCATAATGAGCTCCCCAGAACTTTAGACTGCTGTGGATATCATTCTGTATGCTCTGAATGTGTTGCTCTGATTTGGTTGATAAATTAAACACTGATTGGCCAGTAGCCAGGCCGGAAGTATAGTATAGGTGAGATAAGCAGAGAAGAGAATTCTGCGAAGAGGAAGGCTGAGTCAGGAGTCACCAGCCAGCACAAAGGAAGCAAGATGTGAAAGTACTTGTAAGCCACAAGCCACGTGGCAACTTATAAATTAATAGAAATGGGTTAATTTAAGATATAAGAACTAGATATCAAGAAGCCTGCAATGGCCATACAGTTTATAAGTAATATAAGTCTCTGTGTGTTTACTTGGGTCTGAGCAGCTGCAGGAGCTGGGTGCACACAGGAAAACTTCAGCTACATATGGCGCCAGAACGTGGGGCAAGTGTTTCCACCCAAAACCTGAGAAAGCTTAAAAAATAGCTTCCTAGTTGTCTTTCTCAATTTAGCAGCAGCCTGCATGCTTGAGCTACTTTATGGCATGTTTGTGGCATGCAGGCTTAACCTGCAGCATTGCAGATTCCAAGCCATGCAGTATGCTGCATGGTCGATATCGCTTTTGCTAGTACAAAAAAAAAAAGATTTCTGGGCTAAATGCTGCTTTGATAGACGCACAGACTCATTGCCTCCCAGAGTCTGGCGGTATGCATGATTCCCCTAAATCTGGTGGTAAAGATAGTTCCACCATGTTGGAAAGCTGAGGTGGGCCAAGAATGCCACAGTTTAAAGCAATAGATCCACAATAAGACAGATTCAGATGGGATAAAACTCTAAATGGTTTACAAAGTGTATAAAAATGTATGTAGGCTTGGAAGAGAGAAAAAAAGTAATATATACAGTTATATAAAGAAATAGTTTTAAAAAATAAAATCTTTAAAGAGAAAGTAAAAGTAATATAAAAAGCAAGTCACATAAAGAGGAATATCACACAGACAATCTGGATTGTGTTGTCTTCAGGACTTTTAACTGCAGAAAGACATTTGATTGTAAAGGCTGCTCAAATAAACCAATATATATATTTTAAAGGTACCTTGACTTCAAAATTTGGATCTAAGTATATGTTGCTTTGGAAAGGAGGCTCTGCTTTTGCTTCCACAGAAAGCAAGAGGCTATGGATTTGTTCCAGATTAAGATACATCAGGTTTACCAGCTAAGATCCTCTGAAAGGTCTGCAATGACATCTTGGCCCAGATCATCCAACATCCAGAATGGTTTCAAGGCAACTGGCTCAGACAATATGGCCTCACGGACTACTCCATAATACTAAAATTTTCTTTATCTCCCCATAAGAATACAGTGTCATCTTCCAACAGGAAGTAGTATGAGAAGATACACAAAAATTCCCAAATATACCAAGCTGGCTTTGGAGATGGAATTGGCTCACTCCTTCTCTAAACCCAAGCATTTTGCTAAAACAAAAGTTTGAGAGATTCTTCTGTCCCATATCAAAAGAGCCCTCTGGTGTGGGACCGAGAAAAACCAATATTTTTATTTAAAGAAGGTTGATTATAAATGCAATCTCTTTCTAAAGAAAAAAGAGGATAATATATATATATATATATATATATATATATATATATATATATATATATATATATTATATATATATATATATTAGGATGAAAGTGTGCATTAATGAATCAACTTTTAAAGAGCAACAACTTGTTTAGAAATATTTTATATTGCTATGTATTTAGTTTATTGATACAAGTTTAAACTTAATTTTGTTATACTGTATATATATTTCTACTCTCATTTGAGGTATTATGTTTATGTAACTCATTTAGATTGTAATGGATAATTAAAAAATACAGGCTAATAATTAGTCTTCTATGATAGTCCAACTTATAGTCATGTTAACTTTTCTAGGTATACATAGATATAATTCAATTAGGTAGGTAATCTTCAAACACTTCAAAGACCTACAGAACATTGCATTTAAAATGTTTTAAAAATTTCCACTTTCTGGACAGTAAGACATGGCTGCTTCTGGCAGCACTGATTTGCTTCAGAGAGAATGGGCACTCTATATGGAGTTTATCTTCTTCTTGGCAAAAATAGTCATTTGGGCAAGAAACTGTTCTTGCCTAGACTGCTTGATCGACTGGACATGCAGGACACATAGGAAGGGGACCACTGAACTTTGCTTGGCAAAATGGTCCTTCAGGTCCTGCTTTGCAGAGGAAACTGCCAGACATCCTACAGGACATAGAGAGAAGTGACTGAGAAACTCTAGGCCTGTGGGCTGAAGACAGAGGTTCCAAATTTACAGAGGAAATTTGGATGACTCTCAAGGCTGCCAGCTGTCTCTGTCTACTCTTATAAGACTCCTGAAAAGCTGGGCGGTGGTGGCGCACGCCTTTAATCCCAGCACTCGGGAGGCAGAGCCAGGAGGATCTCTGTGAGTTCGAGGCCAGCCTGGACTACCAAGTGAGTTCCAGGAAAGGCGCAAAACTACACAGAGAAACCCTGTCTCGAAAAAAAAAAAAGACTCCTGAAAGTTGTTTGCATCCTTCTCCCATTTCTCAGGTAATAGTATATCCTTCTGTGGTCTTTGATGTAGTGGAAGACTAGATAGTTATAATGTCCTTAGTTATGATAAAAGATAAGTTAGATATAAAACCTTAGACTCACAAATATAGGACGGATAGGATATCTTCTTTAATTTTGCCAAATAAAAATAGACCAGATATTTTAAATAGGCTTGATATTGTAACTGTAATTCTGGCTTGCTAACAGTTTTGTTATATGTATTTTTACTATGTTAAAGTTAAAACCTTCCTTTTGGAAAAAAAGAAAAGGGGAGTCACTGTTGATATCGCTCTGTATGCTGTGAATGTGTTGCTCTGATTTGGTTGATAAATAAAACACTTATTGGTGAATAGCAAGGCATAAAGTATAGTACAGATGGGATAAACAGAGAAGACAATTCTGGGAAGAGGAAGGCTGAGTCAGGAGTGGCTAGCCATCACAGAGGAAGCAAGACGTAACAGTACCAATAAGCCAAAAGCCATGTGGCAACTTATAGATAAATAGAAATGGGTTGATTTAAGATATAAGAACTAGCCTGCCCAACTCTGCCCCAGTTGCTGGCCAGCACGCAGGGCTCCTGCAGGAAGGCCACCCCTTACCAAGACACCCCAGCAGACTCTGCAATCTACATTAATCCAAATGCTCTGCCCACATACCCATCCACCTGAGAACCCAGCCACTTCCTGAAGCTTAGAAATGAACCTCAAGCTCTCAGTGGACCTAGAGCTGAGTGACTTGGTTCATATCAGTGAGTCCTGCCTCTAGGACCCATGCCTGGGAAACAACTGTTCACCCAGGACTTCTGCCCAACTTTGCCTCAGTTGCCGGTAAGGAGGCAGGGCTCCTGTGGGAAAGCCACCCCTTACCAAGATCCCCCAATGGACCCAGCAATCTACATGCTCTGGCCCCATACCCATCTGCTTTAGACCCCAGCCACTTCCTGAGGCTCAGAAACCAAACTGCCAGCTCTAATTGGACAAAGAGTTGTCATTGGACCAAGAGTGACCTCAGGAGACAGAGAATGTGCCAGCCCTCATTAGACCAAGAGTGGCTTTCTGAGAAGTAGAATCTGCCACCTCTCATTGGACAAAGAGAGGTTTCCTGAAACACAGAATCTATCAGCTCTGACTGGATAAAGAGCACTGATAAGACCAAGAGCAGTTATGTGAGTCAAAGAATCAACTAACTTGGGCTGACACAAGAGAAGCTCCCTGAGACACAGAATCTGCTTGCTCCAATTAGACCAAGAGCTAAGATTGGACCCAGAGGGGAAGCCTGAGACACAGAAAGAAGAAGCACAGATTAGACCCACAGAAACTCACTCAGACACAGGCACCTCTTATGCCTATTAGAGGAGGACATGGGCAGATGACAAGGCAAAAGAACATACAACAACACAAAGAGCAATATGGCATCACCAAAACTTAGCACTCCTCCAACACCAAGACCTGAACATCACAAGGTAGAAGAAGCAGAATAAAGCAACCTTAAGAATAGCATCATAAAGATGCTGGAGGCCTCTCAAGAAAAAATGAAAAATGAAACTGAGGAAAAGACAAACAAAAAAGTGGAAGAAATCAATAAAGAAATTGTTAAAAAGACATACAAAAATAGAAGAAATATATAAAGAAATAGAGGAAAGGACAAAAAAATTGGAAGAAATCAATAAACCCCTTAAAGAAACTCATGACAAAGCAATTAAACAGGTGAGGGAAACAGTGCAAGACCTGAAAAAGGAAATAGAAGCAATGAAGAAGATACAAACAGAAGGAATGCTGGAAATAGAAAATCTGAGTAAATGAACAGGAAACACAGATGCAAGCATAACCAACAGAATACAAGAGATGGAAGAGAGGATCTCTGGTGTAGAGGATACAATAGAGGAAATGGATTGTCAGTCATAGAAAATACCGAAGCCAAAAGAGTCATAACACAAAATGTCCAAAAACTCTGGGACACCATGAAAAGACCAAACCTAAGAATAATAGGGATTGAGGAAGGAGATACTAACTCAAAGACACAGAAAATATATTCAACAAAATCATAGAAGAAAACTTTCACTACTTAAAGAAGGAAATACCTATGAAGATCAAAAAGCCTATAGAACACCAAACAGAATAGACCCCCCAAAAAATTTCCTTCACCACGTAATAATTAAACTACTAAACCTACAGAATAAAGAAAGAATATTAAGAGCAGCAAAGGAAAAAGGCCACGTGACTTATAAAGGCAAACCCATCAGAGTAACACCTGATTGTCAATGCAGACTTTGAAAGCCAGAAGTACCTGGACAGATGTATGCAGACACTAAGAGACCATGGATGCCAGCCTAGATTGATACACCCAGCAAAACTTTCAATCACCATAGATGGAGTGAAGAAGACATTCCAAGACAAAATCAGATTAAAAAAAAACTATCCACAAATCCAGCCCTACAGAAAGCACTAGAAGGAAAATTACAACCTATAGAAGTCAGATACACCAACTAAAACACAGGCAATAGATAACACCACAGCAGTAAACCCCAAAGAAGAGAAGCACACACACACACACTTATGGTGGTATTTTACTTGTACTGAAATGTGATTTTGAGGTGACTAACATCAACTGAAGTCTCCAGGAAGAAGATGGGGTCCCACAACAACAATAATTCCAAGCGGACAATAATAATATCACTAAGCTGACAAACATCATCTACAGATCAGGTTTGAATTACAAGGTGCTCAGAGCAATTTTGAGATGACTAGCTGAGATAATCCAGTCTCAAAGACTACTTGAATAAGGACTTGAGATAAAACCTGAACTTTGGCATTATACACAGACTGGATAATGAAGGATATAGTTACCTTTCCTAGAATTTGACAATTAACCTAAAATTTTTCTTTCAGGATAAAGATAACTTAGCCCATACCAAGCAGGAAGCAATTTTAAGAATATGATGCCCACATTCCCAAAGAGGTGGTGTGGGGCGAGTTGTTTTTTGGTCTTTATAATGGGTTTTGGGTCTGGGATAATTTTCATTGTTTAGGGGGGTTGGTTACAAGTTGTTGTCAAGTGTTAGGAAAAAGGCTAAGCAAAGGAGATTAGATTTAAGGTTCTTGTTTAAAAAAGAGAAAGAAAGAAAAGAAAAGTAAAGAAGAAAAAGACAATTACTAGTTTTAAATACTTTACATTGGATTGGATTGTTTTATATTGTATACAAATTATATATATTGAAATTGATATTGTTAGAAAATTCTATATGTATATTTCTAATTGTACTAATACTGTTCATTTAACAATGCAATTTTCTGATCCTTGAATGTTATTATTACCAACTATTAGGATATAAAGAAATGAAAGTTAGTAGTTAGACATTACAATAGAACTTGTAGTCATATTAGATATGTTTTAAAAATTGAGCAGATAGTCCCCCATCTTTCCCCGGACTTCCCTTCTGAAGCACAGGTGAGTGACCTAGCTTGCCCCCGACCCCATCTCTGGGCACAGGCCACCCCGGGAAAGACCTGCCCAACTTGGCCCCAGGTTCTGGTCACCGGGCAGGTTCCCTTCTAGCCCCACCGGGAAGGATCCCCTTCTCCAAGACCCCTGGCAGACCCTGCAGTCTCCACGCCCTGCCCCCATGCCCATCTGTCTGAGCCCCAAGCCTCTTCTTGAGACTTAGAGGCTGGCCCCCAGCTCCCATCTTGTCCCGGATTTCCCATTTGGAGGAGAGAGAGAGAGAGAGAGAGAGAGAGAGAGAGAGAGAGAGAGAGAGAGAGGAGAGCACCCATCCTCCCCCGGACTTCCCTTCTGAACAAGAGCTCCCATCCTGCCCCGGACTTCCAATTTGGACAAGAGAGCTCCCATCTGGACAAGAGAGAGAGACTTCCTGAATCTGTCAGCTCTGTCTGAACCAAGTGGGTGGATAAGGCCAGGAATGAACCACAAGGAGATGGGCAGACGTCAAGGCAGAAACACATACAACAAAATGAATAGCAATACACCATCACCAGGCCCTAGCCCTCCTCCAACACCTAGACCTGAACATCAGAAATTGGAAGAAGCAGAAGAAAATAGCCTTATGAATGTCATCATGAAGAAGCTAGAGGCTCATGTAGAGGAAAAGACAAAAAAATTTGAAGAACGCTGTAAACAACTAGAGGAAAGGGCAAACAAATTAGAAGAAATCAAAAAAGTCCTGGAAGAGAACAATAAAATACTGAAAGAAAATCAAGAAAAATCAATGAAACAAATGAAGGAAACAGTCCAAGACCTGAAAAGGGAAATAGAAAAAATGAAGAAGACACAAACAGAGGGAATGCTGGAAATAGAAAATCTGAGAAAACGATTGGGAACTTCAGATGCAAGTATAATCAACAGAATGCAAGAGATGGAAGAGAGGATCTCTAGCATTGAAGATACAATAGAAGAAATAGATTCATCAGTCAAAGAAAACACTAAAGTCAACAAAGTCATGAACCAAAATGTCCAAGAAATTTGGGACACCATGAAAAGACCAAACCTACGAATAATAGGGGTAGAAGAAGGAGAAGAATACCAACTCAAGGGCACAGAAAATATATTCAACAACATCATAGAAGAAAACTTTCCCAACTTAAAGAAGGAAATGCCTATGAAGATACAGGAAGCCTATAGAACACCAAACAGACTAGACCCCCAAAAAAAGTCCCCTTGCCACATAATAATTAAACAATTAAACGTACAGAATAAAGAAAGAATATTAAGAGCAGCAAAGGAAAAAGGCCAAGTGACATATAAAGGCAAACCTATCAGAATAACACCCGATTTCTCAATGGAGACTTTGAAAGCCAGAAGGTCCTGGACAGATGTAATGCAGACATTAAGAGACCATGGATGTCAGCCTAGACTAATATACCCAGCAAAACTTTCAATCCTCATAGATGGAGTGAACAAGACATTACATGACAAAGCCAGATTTAAACAATATTTATCCACAAACCCAGGCCTACAGAAAGCACTAGAAGGAAAATTCCAACCTAAGGAAGTCAGATACAACCTCGAAAACACAGGCAATAGATAAAGCCACAGCAGTAGACCCCAACGAAGAAAAGTACACACACATCACCACCAAAAAATAACAGGAATGAACAATCACTGGTCATTAATATCCCTCAATATCAATGGACTTAATTCACCTATAAAAAGACATAGGCTTACAGAATGGATACGAAAGCAGGACCCATCTTTCTGCTGCATACAAGAAACACATCTCAAATTCAAAGATAGACACTACCTAAAAATAAAAGGCTGGGAAAAGACTTTCCAATCAAACGGTCTTAAGAAACAAGCAGGTGTAGCCATCCTGATATCCAGCAAAATAGACTTCAAACTAAAATCAATCAAAAGAGATCAAGAAGGGCATTACATACTCATCACAGGAAAGATCCACCAAGATGAAGTCTCAATTCTGAACACTTATGCCCCAAACACAAGGGCACCCACATATGTAAAAGAAACATTATTAAAGCTTAAATCACATATAAAACCCCACACATTAATAGTGGGAGACCTCAACACCCCACTTTCACCACTGGACAGATCCCCCAAATCAAAACTTAACAGAGAAATAAAGGACTTAATTGATGTCATGACTCAAATGGACTTAATCGACATCTACAGAACATTCCATCCTAACAAAAAAGAATATACCTTCTTCTCAGCACCCCATGGAACCTTCTCTAAAATCGACCACATACTTGGTCACAAAACAAATCTAAACAGATACAAAACAATTGGAATAACCTCCTGTGTTCTATCAGACCACCATGGTCTATAGTTGGATTTCAACAACAACAAAAACTACAGAAAACCTACAATCTCATGGAAACTGAACAATACCCAACTGAATCACCAATGGGTTAAGGAAGAAATAAAGAAAGAAATTAAAGACTTCCTAGAGATCAACAAAAATGAAGACACCACATATCCAAACCTATGGGACACTATGAAAGCAGTACTAAGAGGGAAATTCATAGCACTAAACGCCCACATAAATAAGCTGGAGAAATCTCAGACTAGTGACTTAATAGCACACCTGAAAGTTCTAGAACAGGAAGAAGCAAAGACTCCCAGGAAAAATAGATGCCAGGAAATTATCAAAGTGAGAGCTGAAATCAATAAAATAGAAACAGAGAATAATACAAAAAATTAATGAAACAAAGAGTTGGTTCTTTGAGAAAATCAACAAGATAGACAAGCCCTTATCCAAACTAACCAAAAGACAGAGAGAGAGCATCCAAATCAACAAAATCAGAAATGAAAAGGGGGACATAACAACAGACATTGAGGAAATCCAGAGAATCATCAGGTCATACTTCAAAAACCTCTATTCCACAAAACTGGAAAACCTAAAAGAAATGGATAATTTTCTGGATAGGTACCACTTACCTAAATTAAATCAAGACCACATAAACTATTTTAATAGTCCAATAACCCCTAACGAAACAGAAACAGTCATTAAAAGTCTCCCAACCAAAAAAAGCCCAGGACCAGATGGTTTCAGTGCAGAATTCTACCAGATCTTCAAAGAAGAGTTAATACCAATACTCTCTCAATTGTTCCATACAATAGAAACAGAAGGAACATTACCAAACTCCTTCTATGAGGCTACAATTATCCTGATTCCCAAACCAAACAAGGATACAACAAAGAAAGAGAACTACAGACCGATCTCCCTCATGAACATTGATGCAAAAATACTCAATAAAATACTGACAAACAGACTCCAAGAACACATCAAAACAATTATCCACCATGATCAAGTAGGGTTCATTCCAGGGAAGCAAGGATGGTTCAACATACGAAAGTCTGTCAATGTGATACAGTATGTAAACAAACTCAAAGAAAAAAAACACATGATCATCTCACTAGATGCTGAAAAGGCATTTGACAAAATCCAACACCCCTTCATGATAAAGGTCTTGGAGCGATCAGGAATACAGGGAACATACCTAAACATAATAAAGGCAATTTACAGCAAGCCAACAGCCAACATCAAATTCAATGGAGAGAAACTCAAAGCAATTCCACTAAAATCAGGAATGAGGCAAGGCTGTCCACTCTCCCCATACTTATTCAATATAGTACTTGAAGTTCTAGCCAGAGCAATAAGACAACATAAGGAGATTAAGGGGATACAAATTGGAAAGAAAGAAGTCAAGCTTTCCCTATTTGCAGATGACATGATAGTATACTTGAGCAACCCCAAAGATTCCACCAAGGAACTGATACAACTTATAAACACCTTCAGCAACATAGCAGGATACAAGATCAACTCAAAAAAATCAGTAGCCCACCTATATACAATGGACAAAAAAGTGGAGAAAGAAATCAGACATACATCACCCTTTACTATAGCCACAAATGACATAAAATACCTTGGGGTAACACTAACCAAGCAAGTGAAGGACCTATATGACAAGAACTTTAAGTCCCTGAAAAAAGAAATTGAAGATGTCAGAAAATGGAAAGATCTCCCATGCTCATGGATAGGCAGAACTAACATAGTAAAAATGGCAATCTTACCAAAAGCAATCTACAGATTCAATGCAATCCCCATCAAAATACCAACACAATTCTTCACAGACCTGGAAAGAATAATACTCAACTTCATATGGAAAAACAAAAAACCCAGGATAGCCAAAAGAATCCTGTACAATAAAACAACCTCTGGAGGCATCACGATTCCTGACTTCAAGCTGTACTATAGAGCTACAGTAATAAAAACAGCTTGGTACTAGCATAAAAACCGACATGTGGACCAATGGAATCGAATTGAAGACCCTGACATGAATCCGCACACCTATGAACAAATAATTTTTGACAAAGAAGCCAAAAGTGCACAATGGAAAAAAGAAAGCATCTTCAACAAATGGTGCTGGCAAAACTGGATATCAACATGTAGACGGCTGCAAATAGATCCATATCTATCACTGTGCACAAAACTTAAGTCCAAGTGGATCAAGGACCTCAACATAAATTCAGCTACTCTGAACCTGCTAGAAGAGAAAGTAGGAAGTAGTCTTGAACGCATTGGCATAGGAGATCACTTTCTAAATAGAACACCAGTAGCACAGACACTGAGAGAAACAATCAATCAATGGGACCTCTTGAAACTGAGAAGCTTTTGTAGGGCAAAGGATACAGTCAACAAAGCAAAGCGACAGCCTACAAAATGGGAAAAGATCTTCACCAATCCCACATCTGACAGAAGACTGATATCCAGAATATATAAGGAACTCAAGAAATTAGACATCAAAATGCCCAACAGTCCAATTAAGAAATGGGCTATAGAACTAAACAGAGAATTCTCAACAGAGGAAACTCAAATGGCTGAAAGACATTTAAGGAATTGCTCAACATCCCTAATCATCAGGGAAATGCAAATCAAAACAACTCTGAGATACCACCTTACGCCTGTCAGAATGGCTAAGATCAAAAACACTGAAGACACCTTATGCTGGAGAGGATGTGGAGCAAGGGGAACTATCCTCCATTGCTGGTGGGAATGCAAGCCTGTACAACCACTTTGGAAATCAATATGGCACTTTCTTAGAAAATTGAGAATCCATCTTCCCCAAGATCCAGCTATACCACTCTTGGGCATATACCCAAGGAATGCTCAACCACATCACAAGAGCACTTGTTCAGCTATGTTCATATCAGCGTTGTTTGTAATAGCCAGAACATGGAAACAACCTAGATGCCCTTCAACTGAAGAATGGATAAACAAAATGTGGTACATATACACAATGGAATACTACTCAGCAGAGAAAAACAATGACATCATGAGGTTTGCAGACAAATGGATGGATCTAGAAAAAATCATCCTGAGTGAGGTATCCCAGACTCAGAAAGACAAACACGGTATGTACTCACTCATAACAGGATACTAGATGTGGAACAAGGATGACTGGAATGCTACTCACATCACCAGGCATGCTACCTGGAAAACAGGACCCCAAGAAAGACACAGGGATTGCCCAATGACAGAGAAATGGAATGAGATCTACATGAACAGCCTGGACATGAGTGGGGGTAGTGAAGGGCGAGGGGCAAGGGAAAGAGAGCTTGGGTGAGTGGGAGATCCCAGCTGGATCAACAACAGAGAGGGAGAACAAGGAATAGGAGACCATGGTAAATGAAGACCACATGAGAATAGGAAGAAACAAAGTGCTAGAGAGGCCCACAGAAATCCACAAAGATACCCCCACAACAGACTGCTGGCAATGGTCGAGAGACAGTCCGAACTGACCTACTCTGGTGATGGGATGGCCAAACACCCTAATTGTCGTGCTAGAAACCTCATCCAACTACTGAGGGATCTGGATGCAGAGATCCATGACTAGGCCCCAGGTGGATCTCTGGGAGTCCAATTAGCGAGAATGAGGAGGGTTTATATGAGAGAGAATTGTTGAGACCAAGGTTGGATAAAGCACAGGGACAAATAGCCAAACAAACGGAAACACATGAAATATGAACCAATGGCTGAGGGGTCACCAACTGGATCAGGCCCTCTGAGTGGGTGAGACAGTTGATTGGCCTGATCTGTTTGGGAGGCATCCAGTCAGTGGCACCGGGTCCTGTGCTCATTGCATGATTCGGCTGTTTGAAGCCTGGGGCCTATGCAGGGTCCCCTGGCTCGGACTGGGAGGAGGGGACTGGACCTACCTGGACTGAGTCCACCAGGTTGATCTCATTCTGTGGGGAAGGCTTTGCCCTGGAGGAGATTGGAATGGGGGGCGGGTTGGGGGGAAGGTGAGGGGGGGAGGGGGGAGAACAAGGGAATCTGTGGCTGATATGTAGAACTGAATTGTATTGCAAAATAAAAATTAAAAAAAATTGAACAGATATATTTCAGACAGGTCATCTTCAAACCCTTCAGAGATCTACAGAATATGGCATTTAAAATGTTTTAATAACTTAGAAAATTTTTCTTTTTTGAGACATGTCGGCTCCTGGCAGTACCAATCTACTTCAGAGAAAATATGGGCATTTTAGAAACTGCATATGGAGTTAACTTTCATTGTGGCAAAAGTTAGCCACTGGATAACAAAGTGTCCTCGAATCAACAGGACCAAATGGACAGACAGGACATGAAACAAAGGACTACTGATTCTTGCCGAAACAAGTGTGGTTATGGCTTTATCAAAGGGCATCTTCTGAGGCCAGGACAATATGGCACCATCCCTGAAGTGGCCTTCGCAATTTGGAAAAGGTACAGTGCCCTTTTCTTCGAAGGCAGCTGAACAGGCAGTGGGCCGATGGCTTCTGATGTGCAATGGAACAGCAGCTGAAACAATTATTCTTGAAGAGTAACTAAGCTCATGCTTCTCAATAGTAGACTGGCATTTGATAGAGGATGTGGAGAAGAATGGGATGCTGAGATGAAGCCATATATACACAGGCAAGAAGAATGGACAGCTTAGCATATCTGTCAGATACGCTAAGCCTATAGGCTGAAGATGATGCCCCAGCACTGCGGAGAAACCTCAGGTGACTGTCCAGGCAGCTGGCTGTTTCTGTCAACTCACAAATTTTTTTGGAAATTGCTTGCATGCACTTCCTGTTTTTATTTTTGTTAGCTAATATTATTTCCTTCTTGGGTCTCTGAGGGAGTTGAAGATTAGTTAGTTATAATTAAAGGTTAGTTAGTTATAGTTGAAGACTAGTTAGGATAGAAAGTGAATTAGGTACACTTTGGACTTACCAAAATAGGATAGCTAATGGAATTATTTTCTCTGAATTTGTCAAATAAAAATGGACTAGATACTGTTTAGGTATTTATTACTTCTATATATTGTATATAGTTATTGTACTTTTATATAAAGTTTTTCTTTTGTTAGTTATAACCTTTTTCTTTTTTTCTTTTTATTAAAATAGAAAAGGGGAAATATGGTGGCATTTTACTTGTACTGAAATGTGATTTTAATTGTATGTTAATAAATAAAGTTGCCCAGGGGTCAGAGCTATTAGAGCCATTGCAAGAGCGTGGTGGTGGTGGCACACACCTTTAATCCCAGCACTTGGTAGACAGAGCTAGGTAGATCTCTGTGTGTTCAAGGATACAGCCAGCATTGAAGACACATGCCTTTAATCTCAATACCAACCATAGAAGACCTGAAAGTCTCTACAGACAGGCAGTGATGAGGCAGTCACGTGTTTGGGTTACAACCAATAAGAAGGCAGAATAGAAAGACTATATAAGACAAACACACAAGAAGTAGGTCCCCTTTCGGAGACCTCTCTTGGCTGAAGCAGGAAGGGTAAGGCTCTTAGCTCTGACCTCTTGGCTTTCTTCTCTGAATCGGCCCTGTGTTTCTTATTTAATAAGACAGTTGGTTACATCTACACACACTACCACCAAAAGATAACAGGAATGAACAATCACTGGTCATTAATATCCCTTAATATCAATGGGCTTAATTCACCTATAAAAAGACACAGGCTAACTGAATAGATACAAAAGCAGGACCCATCTTTCGGCTGCATACAAGAAACACACCTCAATTTCAAAGATAGAAACTACCACAGAATAAAAGGCTAGGAAAAATCTTTCCAATCAAATTGTCTTAAGAAGCAAGCTGGTATAGCCATCCTAATATCCAGCAAAATAGACTTTAAACTAAAATCAATCAAAAGAGATCAAAAAGGACATTACATACTCATCACAGGAAAGATCCACCAAGATGAAGTTTCAATTCTGAACATTTATGCCCCAAACACAAGGGTACACACATATGTAAAAGATACATTACTAAAGTTTAAATCACACATAAAACCCCACACATTAATAGAGGGAGACTTTAGCAGCCCACTATCGCCACTGGACAGATTTTCCAAATTGAAACTTAACAGAGAAATAAAGCACTTACCTGATGTTATGACTTAAATGGACTTAATTGATATCTACATAACATTCCATCCTAACAAAAAAGAATATACCTTCTTCTCAACACCCCATGGAACCTCCTCTAAAATTGACCACATACTCAGCCACAAAGCAAATCTCAACAGATACAAAAAAATTAGAATAACCTCCTGTTTTCTATCAGACCACTGTGGTTTAAAGTTAGATTTCAACAGCCACAAATAATATAAAATACTTTGGAGTAACTCTAACTAAGCAAACAAAAGACCTGTGTGATAAGATCTTTAAGTCTCTGAAGAAAAAATTTGAATAAGTTATCAGAAAGTGGATCTCTTATGCTCATGGACAGGTAGGATTAACATAGTAAAAATGGCAATCTTACCAAAAGCAATCTACAAATTCAGTGCAATCCCCATCAAAATCCAAACACAATTCTTCACAGACCTGGAAGAATCAATACTTCATATGGAAAGCAAAAAACACAGAATAGACAAAATATTCCTGTATAATAAAACAATTAATTGAGGCATCACGATACCTGATTTCAAGCTCTATTATAGAGCTACAGTAATAAAAACAGCTTGGTACTGGCATAAAAATCAACATGTGGACCAATGGAACCAAACTAAAGACCCTGACATTAATCCACACATAAATGAACACTTAATTTTTGACAAAGAAGCCAAAACTGTACAATGGAAAAAAGAAAGCATCTTCAACAAAGGTGCTGGCATAACTGGATGTCAACATGTATAAGGCTGTAAATAAATCCATATCTGTCAACATGCAAAAAGCTTAAGTCCAAGTGGATCAAAGATCTCAACATAAATCCAGTTACTCTGAAACTGACAAAAGAGAAAGTAGGAAGTAGTCTGGTAAACATTGACACTGGAGATCACTTCCTAAATATAACACCAGTATCACAGACACAGAGAAAAATTATTAATAAATGGGACCTCTTGAAACCGTGAAGCTTTTGTAGGGCAAAGGACATGGTCAATATGACACAATGTCAGCCTACAGAATGGGAAAATAGCTTCACCAACCCAATGTCTGACAGAGGGCTGATATCCAGAATACATAAAGAACTCAAGGAATTAGCCATCAAATTGCCCAACAGTCCAATTAAGAAATAGGCTATAGAGATAAACAGAGAATTCTCAACAGGAGAAGCTCAAATGGCTGAAAAACATTTAAGGAATTGCTCAACTTCCTTATTCATCAGGGAAATGCAAATCAAAATAACTCTGAGATACCATCTTACACCTGTCAGATGGTTAAGATCAAAAACACTGAAGACTGCTTATGTTGGAGAGGATGTGGAGCAAGGGGAACACCTCTACACTGTTGGTGGGAATGCAAACGTGTACAGCCACTTTGCAATTCAATTTGGTGCTTTCTCAAAAAATTGTGAATCAATCTTCCTCAACACCCAGCTATACCACTCTTGGGCATATACCCAAAGAATGTTCAATCATACCACAAGGACACATGATCAGCTATCAGCATCCTTATTTGTAATAGCCAGAACCTGGAAACAACCCAGATGCCCTTCAACTGAACAATGGAAAAATAAAACATGGTACATATACACAATGGAGTACTACTCAGCAGAGGAACTCAATGGCATCATGAGGTTTGCATGCAAATGAATGGAACTGGAAAATATCATTGTGAGTGAGGCAACCCAGACTCAGAAAGACAAACATGGTAGGTACTCTCTCATAAGTGGATACTAGATGCAAAGCAAAGGATAACCAGACTTCAACTCACAACTCCAGGGAGGCTACTGAGTAAAGATTATCATAAAGAAATACAAAAGGATCACTCAGTGACAGAGAAATGGATGAGATCTACATGAGAAAACTGGGGGTAAGGGGGTGAATTGGAGGGCAAGGGTTGGGGGATTGTGAATCTAGGTGAGCAGGAGTTCCTAGCTTGATCAGGAACAGAGAGGGAGAACAAGGAAAGAGATACCTGCTGTGGGATGGTCTGTATTTCAAGTGTGTTGCTGATTGGTCAATAAATAAATCACTGATTGGCCAGTGGCTAGGCAGGAAGTATAGGCGGGACAAGGAGGAGAATAAAGCTGGGAAGCGGAAGGCTGAGTCAGAGACACTGCCAGCCGCCACGATGACAAACAGCATGTGAAGATGACGGTAAGCCACGAGCCATGTGGCAAGGTATAGATTAATGGAAATGGATTAATTTAAGCTGTAAGAACAGTTAATAAGAAGACTGTCATGGCCATACAGTTTGTAACTAATATAAGTCTCTGTGTTTACTTGGTCGGGTCTGAGCAGCTGTGGGACTGGCAGGTGAGAGAGATTTGTCCTGACTGTGGGCCAGGCAGGAAAACTCTAGCTACAGATACCATGATAAATGAAGATACCATGGGAATAGGAAGAAGCAGAGTGCTAAAGAGGTCCCCAGATATCCACAAAAATGACTCCACTATAGACTACTGGCAGTAGTCGAAAGAGTGATTGAGCTGACCTACTCTGGTGATAGGATGGCCTAACACCCTAACTGTTATGATAGAACTCTGGCTCATTAACTGGTGGAAGCAGATGCAGGGATCCACAGTCATGCCCCAGGTGGAGCTCCAGGAGTCCAATCGGTTAGAGAGAGGAGAGATTATGTGAGCAAGTGATATTGAGACCATGATTGGAAAAAGCACAGGGACTAATAGCAAAACTAGCAGAAACACATGAACAGTGAATCAATAGCTGAGGTGCCCCCATGGAACTGGACTAGGCCCTCTGGATAATTGAGACAGCTGATTAGCTTGAACTGTTCAGGAGGCCCCAGGCAGTGGGACTGGGACCTGTCCTTGGTGCTTGACCCAGCATTTTGGAACCTAAGGCCTATGGTGAGATAATTTGCTCAGCCTTGGTGCAAGAAGGAGGGGATTGGATCTGCCTTACCTGAATGTACCAGGGTTTGCTGACTCCCCAAGGGGAGACCTTGCCTTGGAGGAGGTTGGAATGGGGGGTTGATTGGGGTGGGAAGTCTGGGAGGTGGGAGGAGGCAGTACAGGGCTATCTATGGCTGATATGTAATATGTCTAGAAAATCTCTCATATAAAAAAAATACAAGAACTAGATAGTCATGGCCATACAGTTTATTACAATGTAAGTCTCTGTGTGTTTACTTGGGTATGAGCAGCTGCAGCAGCCAGGTGGACACAGGAAAACTTCAGCTGCATTGGACTTTGCTATCTCCACTCTCATATTCATGGATCCTGACAAACAACTTTTACACCAGTGTTGACTACATAATTCACAAAGAAACCAATTAGGAACAAAAAATAAATGGCAAGTAGCATTTAATAATTAAAACACTAAGTGTAGAGAACCAAGAAGGACATTAAAAGCTCAAGAGAAAATCCACACATCATAGGATAAAATCCACCAAAGTAATAGATGATAGCTCATTGGAAACTTTAATAAGAAAAAGATCCTGGAGTAATGTACTTCATATTCCAAGACAGCATGAATGTCAAACCAGAAGACTTGTACCCAGAAAGACAATGTGACTATATACTGTAGTTAAAGGAGAAGATAAAATTTTACATGATATAATAATGCCAATTTTCATCATATCCACCACAACAGAAACATAAAGAAATCTGAAAGTAACAGAACTTCATTCTGTTGTCTAAAATAAACTCATCTTACTGTCAAATATAGGCAACACCTTACATGAAGCATGGATAATATGTTCTGAGCAAATGAAATGAGGAAACAAGTAGGAGTGTAAGTTCCAACAAAATAGATTTCCAATAGAGACTATCCACAAGAGATAAAGAGTGGCATTTGATTTTAATAAGGATAATAGTAAAGAAAAATATACTATAATGTTAAATACATATGCAGCAAACTCACACATACACTTAAGTTCATAAGTGCATATCACTGGACTTAAAGACACAGATAAACCCTAATCAGTAGTAGAATATAATTTCAATACCCCACTTCATCCAATAGACAGGTATATGGATATCATATATCATGGTCTCAATATCTTTTGCTCATATAATTGCTTCTTTCTCTTGCCAATTGGACTCCTGGAGCTCTACCTGGTTGTGTCTGTGGATCCCCACATCTGCTTCCACCAGTCACTGAATGAGAGTTCTATTGTAACAGTTAGGGTTTTAGGCCATCCTATCACCAGAGTAGGTCAGGTCGGTCACTCTCTCGACTATTGCCAGTAGTCTATAGTGGAGTCATCTTTGTGGATTTCTGGGAATCTCTTTAGCACTCTGCTTCTTCCTATTCCCATGGGGTCTTCATTTATCATGGTATCTCTTTCCATATCTTCCCTTTCTGTTCCTGATTCAGTTAGGAAGTCCCGCTCACCTAAGTTCTCATTCCCCCAAAACTTGCCCTCCAATACCACCCCTCACCCCCAGTTTTCTTATGTAGATCTCATCCATTTCTCTGTCACTGTGTGATCCCTTTGTATTTCTCTAGGGTCATCCTTACTAGCTAGCCTCCCGGGTATTGGTGAAATTATTCAGGCCACTCCATGTAGTTAAAAGGGAGGTTTATTTTGTGGGGTAACTCACAAATGAAGGAACAGGCTACAGGGTCTGGGGAAGACGTAGCACAGTCCGGCTATGTTCTCTGGAGAACTCTGTTTAGTCTACCTCTAGCGTCCAGGGTCCAGGAACCAAGAGAGGGTGGCACATCTGGATCTCAGATCTTCAGGGCCCTCTCTTGGCCCTGCCTTGTAGGCATGATAGTTACCGAACCCTCAATGGGGGTTGGAACTTCCAGACCAAAGCTGGAATGCCTACCCACTACATCTCCCCCTTTTGTCTAAATAAGAAAGTTCTAACTTAATACAAGATTATATACAAAGGAATGGTTATCAAATATTGTTCAGGAGTAATGAGGGATGATGACCTAGATAAGATGGAACTACAATCAATGTGAACAATATTAAGCAAGAAACACATACTAAAATCCAGAGAAGTCTAGAGCATAGGTAAATGGTATGTTACAATGATCATTCCAAAAGGTGTCCTATCCTAAAGAACCTGAATCTAATAGTATGTTCTATCTAATTATATATATATATATATATATATATATATATATATATATATATATATATATATATATATATATAAGTTGTAACTATAACTGCTAGTCTTCAATACCATCAAAGACCTGAGAAGGAATATAATGGTACCTGAGAAATGGTAGATGGATGCATGCAACTTTCGGGAATCTTGCAAGAGTAGACCGAGACATCTGGCAGCCTGGAGAGTCACCTAATGTTTCTCAGCATTGTTGGTACATTCAAATTGGCTACAGGCCTAGAGTATCTGACAGACCATTTTCAGAAGCAGAAACTCTGAAAGACCATCTTACCCTGTCTTGGCAGAGAACAGTGGTCGCATTTCTTGTGTCCTGCTTGTCCAGAAAGGACAGCATTCATACTGTCAGAGGTCAAGGCAAGGGCAGTTCTTTGCCCAGTAGTCCATTTTGTGCCAAGAAGACAATCTTCCAAATGGAAATGTCTTAGAAGCCCAACATTCTCTTGGGATCAAATTGGTGCTGCCAGGAGCAATTGTGTCTCACGTCAACAGAATTCTGAGTTATTTAAATGCCATATTCTCTAAGTCTATGAAGTGTTTGAAGATTACCTGTCCATCTGACCTATGTATCTGTAATCTGGATAACCTAACTAATGTAACTATAGAGATGACAAGCATAGGTGACTATAAATCTATAAGTCTTATCTACCAAAATAACCTAAGGACTAAGGCTTCATGTAAACAAGGTAAACAGTCTATAAGCAAATGTATGGTAAAGAATGATGACTTCAAAATTGTGACAATACACAAGATATTTATAACAGAGCTAGAAATATATAGTGCAATATGCAATATGACAATAATCTTAAATATATATCAATATACAGAATATCCTAAATAGAAGAAGAACATACATAAAGTATGACAGATATAAATTTACATTTGTATCAATATACAAATATTTCAAATAAGAGTAGAAATATATGTACATTATAAAAAATATAGTTCTGTATTTGTATCAATATACAAATTATCTTAAACAGGAATATAAAAATGTTTTACATTTGTATCAACATATAAGAATCCATAACAGTACAAATTACAGTGGAAATTATCTAAGGCTGCTACTTTACTAAATTTGTTTACTAGTATATACAATAATCTACCGTAATATCTTATACCTATCCATTCCATTTCTTCTTTTCCCTTTTTTTAGGAGAATACTGAGTTTAATGTTTTCTTCCACCTTCAACCTTGTAACCATCATCCATAACCCTGAGAAATATGGGCATCATTTTCTTAGAATTGCTTCCTGCTGTTTTGGGGTGATGGTATCTCTTTGGGTATTGTGAGAAAGCTCAGATAGTTGAATCTCAGACTAACTGTAGATTCTGCAGCAAGTCTTAGAGTAATAGGTAAAATTGTTGAAATTCCAGCAAGAAGTGTAGTATGATAATGATTACCATGGCATCATTCTGGATTGTGTAGAGTTGTTGTTGTTGGGACCCCATCTTCCTTCTGGAGACTTCAGAGATTGGTGTTGGAAAAACTTATTTTTTATCAAAATGGAAAGTTTGGATTTAAAGAGGACATAACATGTAAGAAAGGATTCCGAGAAATCAAGAGCAAGTGTGGAGAGAATTAGAATCTTGAAAATGCCAGATATTTGTTAAATTATTCCGGCCACTCCACGTAGTTAAAGTGAGGTTTATTTTGTGGGGTAACTCACAAATGAAGGGACAGGCTACAGGGTCAGGAGAAGACCTAGCGCAGTCTGGCGGTGTTTTCTGGAGAACTCTGTTCAGTCTACCTCTAGTGTCCAGGGTCCGGGAACCAAGAGAGGATGGGGCCTCTTCCTGAGACTTAGAGGCCGGCCCCCCAGCTCCCATCTTGCCCCGGACTTCCCTTCTGAAGCACAGGTGAGTGCCCTAGCTTGCCCCCAACCCCATCCCTGGGCACCAGCCACTCTGGGGAAGACCTGCCCAACTTGGCCCCAGGTTCTGGTCCCCGGGCAGGTTCCCTTCTAGCCCCACCAGGAAGGATCCCCTTCTCCAAGACCCCTGGCAGACCCTGCAGTCTCCACGCCCTGCCCCCACGCCCATCCGCCTGAGCCCCAAGCCTCTTCCTGAGACTTAGAGGCCGGCCCCCCAGCTCCCATCTTGCCCCGGACTTCCCTTCTGAAGCACAGGTGAGTGCCCTAGCTTGCCCCCGACCCCATCCCTGGGCACCAGCCACTCTGGGGAAGACCTGCCCAACTTGGCCCCAGGTTCTGGTCCCCGGGCAGGTTCCCTTCTAGCCCCACCGGGAAGGATCCCCTTCTCCAAGACCCCTGGCAGACCCTGCAGTCTCCACGCCCTGCCCATCCTCCTGAGCCCCAAGCCTCTTCCTGAGACTTAGAGGCCAGCCCCCCAGCTCCCATCTTGCCCCGGACTTCCTTTCTGAAGCACAGGTGAGTGCCCTAGCTTGCCCTGGACCCCATCCCTGGGCACCAGCCACTCAGGGGAAGACCTGCCCAACTTGGCCCCAGGTTCTGGTCCCCGGGCAGGTTCCCTTCTAGCCCCACCGGGAAGGATCCCCTTCTCCAAGACCCCTGGCAGACCCTGCAGTCTCCACGCCCTGCCCCCACGTCCATCCGCCTGAGCCCCAAGCCTCTTCTTGAGACTTAGAGGCTGGTCCCCAGCTCCCATCTTGCTTCGGATTTCCCATCTGGAGGAGAGAGAGAGAGAAAGAGAGAGAGAGAGAGAGAGAGAGAGAGAGAGAGAGAGAGAGAGAGGAGAGCACTCATCCTCCCCCGGACTTCCCTTCTGAAAAAGAGCTCCCATCCTGCCCCGGACTTCCAATTTGGACAAGAGAGCTCCCATCTGGACAAGAGAGAGAGACTTCCTGAATCTGTCAGCTCTGTCTGAACCAAGTGTGCGGATAAGGCCAAGAATGAACCACAAGGAGATGGGCAGACGTCAAGGCAGAAACACATACAACAAAATGAATAGCAATACACCATCACCAGGCCCTAGCCCTCCTCCAACACCTAGACCTGAACATCAGAAATTGGAAGAAGCAGAAGAAAATAGCCTTATGAATGTCATCATGAAGAAGCTAGAGGCTCGTGTAGAGGAAAAGACAAAAAAATGTGAAGAACGCTGTAAACAACTAGAGGAAAGGGTAAACAAATTAGAAGAAATCAAAAAAGTCCTGGAAGAGAACAATAAAATACTGAAAGAAAATCAAGAAAAATCAATGAAACAAATGAAGGAAACAGTCCAAGACCTGAAAAGGGAAATAGAAAAAATGAAGAAGACACAAACAGAGGGAATGCTGGAAATAGAAAGTCTGAGAAAACGATTGGGAACTTCAGATGCAAGTATAATCAACAGAATGCAAGAGATGGAAGAGAGAATCTCTAGCGTTGAAGATACAATAGAAGAAATAGACTCATCAGTCAAAGAAAACACTAAAGTCAACAAAGTCATGAACCAAAATGTCCAAGAAATTTGGGACACCATGAAAAGACCAAACCTACGAATAATAGGGGTAGAAGAAGGAGAAGAATACCAACTCAAGGGCACAGAAAATATATTCAACAACATCATAGAAGAAAACTTTCCCAACTAAAAGAAGGAAATGCCTATGAAGATACAGGAAGCCTATAGAACACCAAACAGACTAGACCCCCAAAAAAAGTCCCCTCGCCACATAATAATTAAACAATTAAACGTACAGAATAAAGAAAGAATATTAAGAGCAGCAAAGGAAAAAGGCCAAGTGACATATAAAGGCAAACCTATCAGAATAACACCCGATTTCTCAATGGAGACTTTGAAAGCCAGAAGGTCCTGGACAGATGTAATGCAGACATTAAGAGACCATGGATGTCAGCCTAGACTAATATACCCAGCAAAACTTTCAATCATCATAGATGGAGTGAACAAGACATTCCATGACAAAGCCAGATTTAAACAATATTTATCCACAAACCCAGGCCTACAGAAAGCACTAGAAGGAAAATTCCAACCTAAGGAAGTCAGATACAACCTCGAAAACACAGGCAATAGATAAAGCCACAGCAGTAGACCCCAACGAAGAAAAGTACACACACATCACCACCAAAAAATAACAGGAATGAACAATCACTGGACATTAATATCTCTCAATATCAATGGACTTAATTCACCTATAAAAAGACATAGGCTTACAGAATGGATACGAAAGCAGGACCCATCTTTCTGCTACATACAAGAAACACATCTCAAATTCAAAGATAGACACTACCTAAAAATAAAAGGCTGGGAAAAGACTTTCCAATCAAACGGTCTTAAGAAACAAGCAGGTGTAGCCATCCTGATATCCAGCAAAATAGACGCCAAACTAAAATCAATCAAAAGAGATCAAGAAGGGCATTTCATACTCATTACAGGAAAGAACCACCAAAATGAAGTCTCAATTCTGAACATTTATGCCCCAAACACAAGGGCACCCACATATGTAAAAGAAACATTATTAAAGCTTAAATCACATATAAAACCCCACACATTAATAGTGGGAGACCTCAGCACCCCACTTTCACCACTGGACAGATCCCTCAAATCGAAACTTAACAGAGAAATAAAGGACTTAATTGATGTCATGACTCAAATGGACTTAATCGACATCTACAGAACATTCCATCCTAACAAAAAAGAATATACCTTCTTCTCAGCACCCCATGGAACCTTCTCTAAAATCGACCACATACTTGGTCACAAAACAAATCTAAACAGATACAAAACAATTGGAATAACCTCCTGTGTTCTATCAGACCACCATGGTCTATAGTTGGATTTCAACAACAACAAAAACTACAGAAAACCTACAATCTCATGGAAACTGAACAATACCCAACTGAATCACCAATGGGTTAAGGAAGAAATAAAGAAAGAAATTAAAGACTTCCTAGAGATCAACAAAAATGAAGACACCACATATCCAAACCTATGGGACACTATGAAGGCAGTACTAAGAGGGAAATTCATAGCACTAAACGGCCACATAAATAAGCTGGAGAAATCTCAGACTAGTGACTTAACAGCACACCTGAAAGTTCTAGAACAGGAAGAAGCAAAGACTCCCAGGAAAAATAGATGCCAGGAAATTATCAAAGTGAGAGCTGAAATCAATAAAATAGAAACAAAGAGAACAATACAAAAAATTAATGAAACACAGAGTTGGTTCTTTGAGAAAATCAAAAAGATAGAAAAGCCCTTATCCAAACTAACCAAAAGACAGAGAGAGAGCATCCAAATCAACAAAATCAGAAATGAAAAGGGGGACATAACAACAGACATTGAGGAAATCCAGAGAATCATCAGGTCATACTTCAAAAACCTCTATTCCACAAAACTGGAAAACCTAAAAGAAATGGATAATTTTCTGGATAGGTACCACATACCTAAATTAAATCAAGACCACATAAACTATTTTAATAGTCCAATAACCCCTAACGAAATAGAAACAGTCATTAAAAGTCTCCCAACCAAAAAAAGCCCAGGACCAGATGGTTTCCGCGCAGAATTCTACCAGATCTTCAAAGAAGAGTTAATACCAATACTCTCTAAATTGTTCCATACAATAGAAACAGAAGGAACATTACCAAACTCCTTCTATGAGGCTACAATTACCCTGATTCCCAAACCAAACAAGGATACAACAAAGAAAGAGAACTACAGACCGATCTCCCTCATGAACATTGATGCAAAAATACTCAATAAAATACTGGCAAACAGACTCCAAGAACACATCAAAACAATTATCCACCATGATCAAGTAGGATTCATTCCAGGGATGCAAGGATGGTTCAACATACGGAAGTCTGTCAATGTGATACACCATATAAACAAACTCAAAGAAAAAAACCACATGATCATCTCACTAGATGCTGAAAAGGCATTTGACAAAATCCAACACCCCTTCATGATAAAGGTCTTGGAGAGATCAGGAATACAGGGAACATACCTAAACATAATAAAGGCAATTTACAGCAAGCCAACAGCCAACATCAAATTCAATGGAGAGAAACTCAAAGCAATTCCACTAAAATCAGGAACGAGGCAAGGCTGTCCGCTCTCCCCATACTTATTCAATATAGTACTTGATGTTCTAGCCAGAGCAATAAGACAACATAAGGAGATTAAGGGGATACAAATTGGAAAGGAAGAAGTCAAGCTTTCCCTATTTGCAGATGACATGATAGTATACTTGAGCAACCCCAAAGATTCCACCAAGGAACTGATACAACTTATAAACAACTTCAGCAACATAGCAGGATACAAGATCAACTCAAAAAAATCAGTAGCCCTCCTATATACAATGGACAAAAAAGCTGAGAAGGAAATCAGAGATACATCACCTTTTACTATAGCCACAAGTGACATAAAATACCTTGGGGTAACACTAACCAAGCAAGTGAAGGACCTATATGACAAGAACTTTAAGTCCCTGAAAAAAGAAATTGAAGAAGATGTCAGAAAATGGAAAGATCTCCCATGCTCATGGATAGGCAGAACTAACATAGTAAAAATGGCAATCTTACCAAAAGCAATCTACAGATTCAATGCAATCCCCATCAAAATACCAACACAATTCTTCACAGACCTGGAAAGAATAATACTCAACTTCATATGGAAAAACAAAAAACCCAGGATAGCCAAAAGAATCCTGTACAATAAAACAACCTCTGGAGGCATCACGATTCCTGACTTCAAGCTGTACTATAGAGCTACAGTAATAAAAACAGCTTGGTACTGGCATAAA
Organism: Peromyscus eremicus; assembly: GCF_949786415.1. Taxonomy (NCBI): domain Eukaryota; kingdom Metazoa; phylum Chordata; class Mammalia; order Rodentia; family Cricetidae; genus Peromyscus; species Peromyscus eremicus. Next base: position 19,170,806 of record NC_081439.1, on the reverse strand, counting down.
AACCGACATGTGGACCAAAGAAATCGAATTGAAGACCCTGACATGAATCCGCACACCTATGAACAAATAATTTTTGACAAAGAAGCCAAAAGTGCACAATGGAAAAAAGAAAGCATCTTCAACAAATGGTGCTGGCAAAACTGGATATCAACATGTAGACGGCTGCAAATAGATCCATATCTATCACTGTGCACAAAACTTAAGTCCAAGTGGATCAAGGACCTCAACATAAATTCAGCTACTCTGAACCTGCTAGAAGAGAAAGTAGGAAGTAGTCTTGAACGCATTGGCATAGGAGACCACTTTCTAAATAGAACACCAGTAGCACAGACACTGAGAGAAACAATCAATCAATGGGACCTCTTGAAACTGAGAAGCTTTTGTAGGGCAAAGGATACAGTCAACAAAGCAAAGCGACAGCCTACAGAATGGGAAAAGATCTTCACCAATCCCACATCTGACAGAGTACTGATATCCAGAATATATAAGGAACTCAAGAAATTAGACATCAAAATGCCCAACAGTCCAATTAAGAAATGGGCTATAGAACTAAACAGAGAATTCTCAACTGAGGAAACTCAAATGGCTGAAAGACATTTAAGGAATTGCTCAACATCCCTAATCATCAGGGAAATGCAAATCAAAACAACTCTGAGATACCACCTTATGCCTGTCAGAATGGCTAAGATCAAAAACACTGAAGACACCTTATGCTGGAGAGGATGTGGAGCTAGGGGAACTCTCCTCCACTGCTGGTGGGAATGCAAGCTTGTACCATCACTTTGGAAATCAATATGGCGATTTCTTAGAAAATTGGGAATCCATCTCCCCCAAGATCCAGCTATACCACTCTTGGGCATATACCCAAGGAATGCTCAACCACATCACAAGAGCACTTGTTCAGCTATGTTCATATCAGCGTTGTTTGTAATAGCCAGAACATGGAAACAACGTAGATGCCCTTCAACTGAAGAATGGATAAACAAAATGTCGTACATATACACAATGGAATACTACTCAGCAGAGAAAAACAATGACATCATGAGGTTTGCAGACAAATGGATGGATCTAGAAAAAATCTTCCTGAGTGAGGTATCCCAGACTCAGAAAGACAAACATGGTATGTACTCACTCATAACAGGATACTAGATATGGAACAAGGATGACTGGAATGCTACTCACATCACCAGGCAGGCTACCTGGAAAACAGGACCCCAAGAAAGACACAGGGATCGCCCAATGACAGAGAAATGGAATGAGATCTACATGAACAGCCTGGACATGAGTGGGGGTAGTGAAGGGCGAGGGTCGAGGGAATGAGAGCTTGGGTGAGTGGGAGATCCCAGCTGGATCAACAACAGAGAGGGAGAACAAGGAATAGGAGACCATGGTAAATGAAGACCACATGAGAATAGGAAGAAACAAAGTGCTAGAGAGGCCCACAGAAATCCACAAAGATACCCCCACAACAGACTGCTGGCAATGGTCGAGAGACAGTCCAAACTGACCTACTCTGGTGATGGGATGGCCAAACACCCTAATTGTCATGCTAGAAACCTCATCCAACTACTGAGGGATCTGGATGCAGAGATCCATGACTAGGCCCCAGGTGGATCTCTGGGAGTCCAATTAACAAGAATGAGGAGGGTTTATATGAGTGAGAATTGTTGAGACCAAGGTCGGATAAAGCACAGAGACAAATAGCCAAACAAACGGAAACACATGAAATATGAACCAATGGCTGAGGGGTCACCAACTGGATCAGGCCCTCTGAGTGGGTGAGACAGTTGATTGGCCTGATCTGTTTGGGAGGCATCCAGGCAGTGGCACCGGGTCCTGTGCTCACTGCATGAGTCGGCTGTTTGAAACCTGGGGCCTATGCAGGGTCCCTTGGCTCGGCCTGGGAGGAGGGGACTGGACCTACCTGGACTGAGTCCACCAGGTTGATCTCAGTCTGTGGGGAAGGCTTTGCCCTGGAGGAGATTGGAATGGGGGGCGGGCTGGGGGGAAGGTGAGGGGGGGAGGGGGGAGAACAAGGGAATCTGTGGCTGATATGTAGAACTGAATTGTATTGCAAAATAAAAATTAAAAAAAAAAAGAGAGGACGGCGCATCTGGATCTCAGCTCTTCAGGGCCCTCTCTTGGCCCTGCCTTGTAGGTGTGATAGTTACCGAAGCCTCAATGGGGGTTGGAACTTCCAGACTAAAGCTAGAATGGCTACCCACTACACCTGGAGCTGCGGGTTGCAGTCTGGTTATTCTTTGCTTTACATCTAATATCCACTTATGATTGAGTACCTACCATGGGGTAGGGCAAGAGTCCCAAGTTGCTTACTACATTGCATTAGTAGTTAGAGAACAGGGAGAGTAGTTAGAGCACAGCAGATGCTCTCCTAGCTCTCTCCTTGTTATGCAGACAGGAACCTCAGTCCAAGGAATGATGCTACTCTACTTCAGATGGTTCTTCCCAGCCCATTTAACCTCATCTTAACCTCTTTGAGACATTACCATAGGGTTCTGTATTTCTTGATTTTAGATCCTGTTCACTCAAAATTCAATATTAACCATTCCTAATCCTCTTCTTGACAATTTATGGTCCAAATATATCATTTTTATTACATTAGTGTGTGTGTGTGTGTGTGTGTGTGTGTGTGTGTGTGTGTGTGTGTGTGTTTGTACAAGAAAATTTGTGCCATGGCTTGTGGTGATGTTATAGGGGACTTGATAAGCAGTAGCCATCTAGGGGTATATAAATTTCATTAATTCGAGAGTACAAATTATGTGTGTGCTGGAAATTAAACCAACACAGGACAGAGAGTAGAGTGACGGGTGAAGATGGTAGAGTAACATCTATAGATTTGTAGTTAGGAATTTTAAACAGAAGCCATGGGTTTGAAAGTAACAGAGATATGAGTGTTCCTGACAGAAAGTAACTATTATAAACTCAATATACCCAGACTCAATTGAGCACAGAAGCAAGATCAGATGTCAGGAACTGTTTTGATTATGAGCAATGTGTGGCTGATGACAGGATATAGAATCGTAGAACAAAAAGACTTCTAAACATGTATGTGAGAATATTTAGGCTAGGATAAGTGAGGTGGATGATTTATGATAAATATGGGTGGCATCATCCCATGAGCAGTGGACTCAGACTGCATAATAAAGAAGACATCTAGAAGATCAGAAACATTCATAGCTCTCTGCTCCCTGGTGACAGGCACAGAGTGACCGGAAGCCTTATAATTCCTACACTATACACTCTCTGCTGTTACAGTGCCCTCAAACTGTGAGGAAATAATGTTCAAATATCCACTCTTTCCTTTCTTTTATCATGTCAGATATTTGTCACAACAATGAGACAGGTAAGTAACGTAGAAAAGTGGTCCTTGGAATAGAATTGTTCAAGTTAATGTTATTAACCTAACCATGAACTTATTAAACTTTTGGAATCAGTACTTGGGTAATGTGGAAATATTTGGACCTATGCCTTAGAAATGCACTCAAATGTTCTAAAAAAGAGTTCAATTGGCCATTCCATGGGGAGTGTGCAATTCTAGAAGAATGTGGAGAGATGGAAGCTGCTCATGAGTATTCAAAGAGGATCAAGGACTGTAAGGTGAAAGGGGCCAGTGGTCATTCATGTTCTGTGTTGGCACAGAGCTGGCTGAATTGTACCTGTGTCCTGAAAAACTGAATATGGCTGAACTTAAATTTGTAGAACAATTTGTCTTGTGGAGGATATTACAAAGCAGAATCGCCTTCAGGTTGAGGCACAGGAAATGTTCAGGACTCTTATACAGGTTTATATTACAAAAAAATCAGAAATTGGGACTAAAACCACCGTCATTTGAAAACAGAGAGCACTAATTGAAACCCTGTTTGAAAAGTTCTTTGCAGCTGGGATTCACCCTCCTGGGGATGTACCTCCCTATGGTCAGCACACAGAGGCTGCCATAGAGAAAAGCTGCAAGGAACTCATTACCCTCACTTATGGTTACTCTAATGCCTGCAGAGGGGTTTGGGGTGTTTCTTGCCTGTATTCCTCCTCTCATAAGTACAAAGCTCAAAACTATCACAATGTGGCTTTTATGATTTTTCTTAAATCACATGATCACTTGGGGTTGTAATTATTTTCATAGGTTCACTCTATGGTAGATGGTACTTCATCAGCACAACACAGTTATCAATTGGCTGTTCCAGATCCTGTATTTACACAGACAAGTGTGTCCTAATGCAGCCTTCTTGACTGGCATGAAGACTCTGCTTTCCAACCAAGGGCTCCCTTCTTTCTGGTCAATACCTGGAAACATCATGTCTTCTCAGCAAGTATTAGCCAAAACTCCATTTGCACACAGTCTGGTGCTATCCAATGTTAATCTCTGAGAAAGGGCAATGGTGGGAAGGTGAGGGAAATTGTTTATTCTAAAAAATTACACCTGTCTCCTTTAAGAAAGGATGCTCATTTCTCACACCAACCAGGAGATTGGAACTGATAAAATCTGCTAACAGGCAGGAACCAGAGGCAACAGAAACTGTTCAAGGAACACTTGCTTAGGACCAATCATGAAGGAGAGGGACTCTGGAGGGGGCGTTGCCTGTCAAAACAATCTGACCTCAGCTTCAGAGCAGATTCACAGCTAGAGTGCACCTCCCATCCCCTTGCACCTGTTCACAACCTGTGGTTTGAGACCCGTTTGACGACCCTCTATCTCCAAAAATATTTACAATACAATTCATTAAATTAACAATATTACAGTGATGAAGTAGCCATGAAAAAATTTTATTGTTAGGGGTCACTACAATATGAGGAACTCTATTAGAAGGTTGCAGCATTAGAAAGGTTGAGAACCACTAGTCTACAGGATACTGTTTGATGATTTTAATCAAGTTTGTGGGGGTTTGCTTCTTTTTGATTCCCTATAACCAGAGACTATCTGTATCTCTGTCACTTTGCAAATGTTAGGGACTCTCACAATTGTTCATTCCTGTGGGGAGTTGTTTTTGTGTGTGTCTTTCTCAGATCCATACCTTTTCCTTGCTATCAGAAACCTTCACATCTCTGTCAATGTCACTTTTGGCAGGCAGCTACTGCATGCTTTTCCTACCTCAGGTCTGGAATCATGCTGCTCTGTCTAGTGCCCTTCTGTTCTCATTTTTATTTCCCTTTCCTGTCTTTCTGAGTTTTCTTTACAGGACCTAAGTTCTTAACCCCAATGAAAGTGGATGATACTTTCAAGCTTTGACCCCTCACTCAAGACCCATATAATACACCTAAAACTTGACTCTTGACCTCCATATGTATGCAGTTGCACATGGTCTCATGTTAGAAAATAACACATAAATACTCCAAACACTTGCACACAAGTAAATGAATGTAATAATGTAATATTATGAAGTGAAATTGGCAAGAAGTGGGCTTAAGACGGTTAATACTGAATGATGAAAAGCCAAGAGCTAGAGTCAAGAAGGGGATAAGAACTTCTGGTTAATGTCAAAGATTTTCTAGATTTGGTGTGAGAAGATCAGCCCTTAATGTAGATGGTAAAATTCCATGAACTATGAACCCAGACTGCATATAAAGAAGAAAGAGCCGGGCAGTGGTGGCGCACGCCTTTAATCCCAGCACTCCGGAGGCAGAGCCAGGAGGATCTCTGTGAGTTCGAGGCCAGCCTGGTCTACCAAGTGAGTTCCAGGAAAGGCGCAAAGCTACACAGAGAAACCCTGTCTCGAAAAAACCAAAAAAAAAAAAAGAAGAAGAAGAAGAAAGCTGAGCACCAGCAGTCATTGCTCGCTGCTTCCTAACTGCTGATATAATACTTACTACAAGCAACTTCGTGCTCTTATCCTCATGACATGTTCCCTCACACTGACAGCCAAAATAAATCTGTCCTTCCTGAGTTGCTTATGTCAGGACTTTTGTCCCAGAGATGTGTCAAGTATCTAACATGGTGGATATTGGTTATGAGGGTGGAAGAGCAAGATACACTGAGAGAAATATATCCATGTGAAATAATACATGTAGAAGCTGACCATGTGGAAGAATTGGAACTGAAGTTCCCAGGAAGCAAGTCAGGGCTCTAATAAAGATCCTCCAATGGACACTAATAGACTAGAATTTCATGATTGTTGACACTTGATATGGAAAGACTAGATTCTCTCTAAGTAACAAAAGGCTCTAGAAAACATCCAAAATCTTTGTTCAAAATCTTTATAAAATATTCAATGTCTCATAACTATGGGTTTCTGTAAAATTTAAAAAAAAATAAAAGTAAGTTGAATACTTTCTTTTCCCAAATGGAGGGAGGGCATTAGGATACAGTAACAATAAAATCAAAGCAAAACAAATAGCTGAATGCCCTGCATCTGGTATTCATCCAGGAACTCCTGGGCTCCAAAGGACCTAGTAAGTTCCTGTTCTCCAGATTTGCAATCCATAACATGCACCTTATATCTCGTAGGCTCAGGCTGGCTCCACTGCACACCTGTTTTTGTATTTGCTGGTCATACAATGGTAGTGGCATGTCCACTAATTTGAGGTCTCCAATGCAAGCGGGCTGCATTTTCACCAAGAGCCTCTCTTGTGCCCTTTTCAGAGACTTTCACGCTACCAGATTGTGCCTAGATTGCAATCTTCTTATTACCCATTTAATCATGGAGTTTGTACCTCCATTAAGGCTGCACATTCAACAAAGGATTCTTATGTTCCTGACAGTTCTAAGCCTCTGATGCTATACATGTCCCCTTCATGCTTTAAAAACCAGTACATTCTAGGAGGACAATATATATTTTTAGGTTTGTTTGCCAGCACAAGGTATAGCAATGCCCCCCTCTTGAACATAGCACATGTGTGGTTATCCTCAGAAAACACTTCCCAGGAGATTTTCATTCAGAGATGCTGATCTCTTTCAATTACAGATGATTACTTAGCCCCAGCCAAGTAGAAACAGAATGGTAACTCAAAAATTGTTCAAATTGTCCTGTTAGAATCTTTCCTTCCTGGCTAAACTTCAAAGGCCAGGCCTCCACTATCTGTGTGGCTCTTAGCAAGATAATCTTCCAAGATCCCATAAAACAGCCCACTGAACTCTTAGCATTGAACACCTTTTCAGCACCAAATTCAAATGTCACCATAGTCTCCCCAAATAGAAACAGTGTGGTCTACCTCAGCAACACAGTGTTCTGGTACCATTTTCTGTCTTTGTTTGGATGTCAGTTACTGTAATAATATAAAACCATAAACAAAAGAAACTTTGAGATTACAGGATTTGTTTGATATTACATGTCTGGCTAACAGTCTATCACTGTTGGAAATCTGAGCAGGAACTCAAGAAGGGCAGAAACCTAGAGGCAGCAGCAGCAGAAACAGAAGCCATGGACTAAAGCTGCTACTGGATTGTGCCTCATGGCTTGCTTATCCTGCTGCATTATACACACCAGGACCACCTGCCAAAGGGTAATATTATGCACAATGCTTTGGACACTTCTATATCCATCCTTACTTAAGATAATGCCCCATAGTCTTCCTTAGAGTTCAGTCTTATGAAGCCATTTACTCATTTGTTAGTCTCTCTTTCCAGGGAGCAGCTATACAACCACAGATTAAGGTAGTGAAGAACACAGAAAGTATATGTGAACCTTCTAATGGCCTCTTCCTCAAAAGGGGCACAGACTGTTGTTGTGGTTTTTTTTTTTTTGGAGGAGCAGTAGTCCAGAGCTACCACCAAAGTTGTTTCATGAGACAGACAAAAAACTGTACATATTGGAAGAAGACACACTCTGACAGGTATTGGCTGACATGGCCATTGACAGGCAGAGTTGAAGATATGAGATTGAGAACGGGAATACAACAGCCACAGGAGAGACAAGAGGGACATCCTAAGGCTCTCTGACAGAACATGACAGTGGAAGACCCTAAGGGCAGCTGAGAGTGAAAGTAAATGACAGATTGATATAGGAGCAAGGAAGCAGTAATCACAGAGATAAATAACAAAAGCACGAACTTTATAAGAACAGACAAACAGCTGAGAACAAGGGGATGGGAAGTCACCCCAGGGGTTGAAGGCTGCCCTAGGGTTCTGGATAAGACTTTTTATAGGCTCTCCAGGCTCTTCTCCTCAGGAAGTCACCTCCTCCATGATTGGTCTTTCCCCTGGAAGAACAAAGAGGCTGTTTTCCCCCTTTGTTATCCACTAGCACTTTCTGAGTGTGACAGCCTCCTGTGGAAGGGGAACAACAACAAGGGCAAGCAACAGCCCTTATTAATGGGATCTTTCTCATTTTCTAACCATCACAGGTTCCCCTGAACCCTCTCATAACATCCCTGTTAGAGATGAAGATTGAGTGTCATTATGGGGGCGATGCTTTTCTAGGTATTTCCTCCTGATAGGAGATGAAGTTTTAAGCATAGTCCAGAGAAAGGAAGGCCCTCCAAGGATAGTTCTTAGTTACAATCCAGAGGGATACAGTAAAATTCTCTGGTTTGCATAGATCCATGGCAGTAGATAGTCTTTTAATGACAGTGCATTATTTGATTTATGTAACAGTTCTCACCTAGAAATAGTACAAGCATTAGAATAACTATAAGTCCAGTGAGTACAAAAAACAGTTTTATCTTTTTAGAGGAAGAATACAGGCTAGAAAATCACCTAAAACCCTCTGTAACAACCTGCAAGTTGTAACACTCTTGGGGCCTGCATATCAGATATTTATGTTATGATTCATAAAAGTAGAACAATGACAGTTATGAAGTAGCAATGGCATAATTTTATGGATGGTGGTCACCAGAATATGAAGAAGTTTATTAAAGGGTCATAGTGTTAGGAAGGTGGATGTAGGTTTAGAGGTTTAGAGCCACTGCTCCAAAGGTTTCACAGAAATCAATGATGACTTTGAAGATTTCCTTGTGGATTTCATCTGTTGCAAGATGTTCATGAGGAAGACAGCACAGATTTGATTCAAGAGGTAAAAACCTCCTCATCTCCCAAGTCAAGTTGAAATTTTATTCATCCTGTTGTCTGACAGCTATAAATTTCCATAGACGAACATATGCCCACACCACGATTGATGTCATGGAGAAGTTAAACATTCAAATGCTTTCCTAGAATCAATGTGTATGCTTCAAGGATCAGATTTCCTGCAGCTGCAATTCCATTCCAGTATTTTATCTATACTAAGTTGTCAAATGTAGCTCTTTGACAAAATGTCTCATCAACTGTGGTGTTGACGCTATTGTTTATGTTAGGACAACCAAGATGAAGCACTACACTTTGAATTCCATGAACAAAAATTGAGGTTGAATTGGCAGCCCCAAAGCAGGGAAGGTACCTGAGTGAGTACTTTTGTGAGTTGATATGAAGAGATTTAAGGCTCTGCTCCCATTCCAGAGTGAATGGGAGAACATTTATGGTTATTTAAAAGATGTCGGTAGAAGGGACTACCAGTTCTGAAAATCTAGGACTCCAGATTCTGAAGAAACCATCACCATAAGGAAAGCCCTCAGTTGCTTGACAGTCTAGGAGAGTGGATGTTAGTACAGGCTGAATTTATTCAGAACTCGGGTATATTTTCTCCTCTACCCTTCCCTAGTAAGTAACTCAAGACTAACAGAAGTGGGCCTTTCACCAAGAGACCGTTTATCCACTCTTGAGATCATCAATCTGTATTCTGCTTTTACATTACACTTTTCCTCTCTGAGACCCATAAAGGAGCTGAATGGACAGTTAGACTTGTCGTATTTTTAACCCCATCACTCTTCACAATTAGATTCCTCAGGGGCTCAATTCTGGTATCTTTTCCCTTTGTTTTACAGTTTGTAGAGTGGAAGATGTACATTAGCCTGATTTTTGGTTTCGAATGAGTATGAGCAGCAAAAATAGAAATGTGGCAGATACATAGCAAAACATCCTTTAATCTATGCTTATAACCTACTGGAGAAAGTAACAACAAATAATTCTAATTAAAATTAGTCTTCTGTATTTACTGACTGAGAAACTTCTAGGTTGAAGGCCCTCTATGCCTTCTCCACAGATAATCATCCCAGTACCTTTTTTAAATGATGAATGATTTTATGTCAGAAGACAAACAAGAGTAGTTTTTATTTGCAATAAGTTATCCCTTAGCTGTCTTTAGGGGTCATGGTGTCTAGGATATTACACTGTTTGTAGTTCTCCTCTCTCTTTGTCACAGTTTCATGCCAGGAACTTTGGAGGACATTTTGAGGCAGACATGCTTGTACCTGAAGTGGGAATGTCAACTCCTATTTCTAGAGCCATCTTCTCTCTGAGATTAATTAGCATCGAACAATTCACTAAACTTTCCCATATCCAAAGGTGTTTAATTCTCTATAAATCAGAACTCCAAAATGTACTAGAAACAGGGAACTGGATATTGATTATGGTGACAACTGGCTGAACTCAAAGTGCATCTCTTCCTTATGACTTTCCTGCCTAGAATTATATACAGGTTTATCTGTATGACCAGGCATTGATAAAGGAGGCAGACAAAAGGTAGACAACTTTTCCTTCCCTTCTACAATGCTTCAAGGAATGCAACATTTTTACCTCAATAGATCAAAATCTTATCCATTCAAAGTTCTTAAATCAATGTGTGCTTGGCATTCTGGGGAAGTAATCAGATAGGGAAAGATGCTCAGCCTTTTCACAAGAAAGTCTCATCTCACAGACAAAATCTAGGACATCAGCATCTAATTGCCATATCTTGGTTCATTCAGAGTGATCCTTGAGGTAGATGGCACACAAGATACCTCTAACATCTTTCCTTTCCCTTTTTAGTTTCAGGATGGTATTATAATTTAGGCTCCCTGGGCAGAGCCTTTCTTTCATTTATTTGAGACATTTCTTTTTGCTTCTACAGATTAAACAACCATGTAGTAGCTTCATAACTATCTCATGTCTGGAAATACCATGATGGACTAGCCAGCATCAAAGGTCCAGACCAATCATGCCACCTTAAAATTCACCTTTCCTTTGCTGACAATTATGGTTCAGGCATTATGAACATTGTTTTGGCTATACTGCCCAATACAATATGTACAATCACTTTGCCTTTGGCAATTCAGTACTGCCGCCTGGTCCCATCTACTCTGGTGCCCAAAAACCCATTACATTTAATTCATCCAACTGAGCAGCAGAGTCTCCAACCCTAACTGTCTGGCATAAGCAAAATAAAGACAACAAACTTCAAATGTGCTAGTGTCCCTCTCACAATTTTGTGTTATATAGGATTAGTGAAGGGTGGTTGACAGGCAGCAGGCAGGGCTCCTGCAGGAAGGTTCCCAATTCACCAAGACCCATCAGCAGACCCTGCAATCTAACACTCTGCCCTCAAACCCATCTGCCCAAGACCCCAGCTACTTCCTGAGGCTTAGAAACCAACCCTCAGCTCTCATCGGGCTTAGTGAGTGAGCTCTCATTAGTCAAAAAGCTGTCATTGGACCAAGTGTAACATCAGGAGACAGAGAATCTGCCAGCTCTCATTAGACCAAGAGTGGCTTTCTGAGAAGTAGTATCTGCCACCTCTCATTGGACCAAAGAGGCTTCCTGAAAGACAGAATCTATTGGCTCTGACTGGACCAAGAGCCCCGATAAGACCAATAATGTATCCATGAGTCACAGAATCAGCTACCTTGGGTCAACCCAAGAGCAGCTACCTAAGACATAGAATCTGCCTGTTCCAATTAGACCAAGAGCTAAGATTAGACTCAGAAGGGCCCCCTGAGAAACAGACACAACAAGCACAAAGGGGACCAACAGCAACTCGCTCAGCCACAGGCACCTCTTATACCTATTAGACAAGAAGGGCAGACGTCAAAGCAGAAGTACATGAAACAACACAAAGAGCAATACTGCATCACCAGAACATAGCCCTACTCCAACAGCAAGACCTGAATATCACAACATAGAAGAAGCAGAAGAAAGCAACCTTAACAATAGCATCATGAAGATGCTAAAGGTCTTTCAAGGAAAAAAATGAAAAATGAAATTGAGGAAAAGACAAACAAAATGTAGAAGAAATCAATAAAGAAATTGAGAAAAACACAAACACAAATTTGGAAGAAGTCTATAAAGAAAAAGAGGAAAATACAAATAAAAAACAGGATCACTTGGCTCGGCCTGGGAGGAGGTGACTGGACCTACCTGGATTGAGTCAACCAGGTTGATCTCCATCTGCGGGGGAGGCTTTGTCCTGGAGGAGGTGAGAATGGGGGGGTGGGCTTGGGGGAAGGTGAGGGGGGCAGGAGGGGGGAGAACAAGGGAATCTGAGGCTGATATGTAGAACTGAATTGTATTGCAAAATAAAAATAAAAAAATTTAAAAAAATGGAAGAAAGCAATAAATCTCTTTTTTAAAAAAACATGAAAAAGCAATTAAACAGGTGAGGGAAACAGTTCAAGACCAGAAAAGGGAAACAGAGACAATGAAGAAGACACAAAAAGAGGGAATGCTGGAAATAGAAAATCTGAGTAAATGAACAGAAAACACCGATGCAAGCACAACCAACAGAACACAAGAGATGGAAGAGAGGATCCCTGGTGTAGAAAATACAATAGAGGAAATGGATTCATCAGTCAAAGAAAATACCAAAGCCAAAAAAGACAAAACACAAAATGTCCAAGAAATCTGGGATACCATGAAAAGACCAAACCTAAGAATAATGATAGAGGAAGGAGAAGAATACCAACTCAAAGGCACACAAAATATATTCAACAAGATCACACTAGAAAACTTTCCGAACTTAAAGAAGAAAATACCTATGAAGATACAAGAAGCCTATAGAAGAGCAAACCGAATAGACCCCCCTAAAATCCCCTGGCCACATAATAATTAAACAACTAAACATAGAGAATAAAGAAAGAATAATAAGAGCAGCAAAGGAAAAAGGTCAAGTGACTTATAAAGGCAGACCCATCAAAATAACACCCATGTTCTCAATGGAGTCTTTGAAAGCCAGAAGGACCTGGACAGATGTAATGCAGACACTAAGGGACCATGGATGCCAGCCTAGAATGATATACCCAGCAAAACTTGCAATCATCATAGATAAAGTGAACAAGACATTCCAAGACAAAGACAGATTTAAACCATACATATCTACAAATCCAGCGCTACAGAAAGCACTAGAAGGAAAATTCCAACCGAAGGAAGTCAGATGCATCCATGAAAAAACAGGCAATAGATAACACCACAGCAGTAAACCCCAAAGAAGAGAAGTATACACACACACAGTACCACCAAAAGATAACAGGAACTAACAATCATTGGTCATTAATATCCCTTAACATCAATGGTCTTAATTCACCCATAAAAAAGACACAGGCTGACAGAATGGATATGAAAGCAGGACTCATCTTTCTGCTGCATACAAGAAACACACCTCAATTTCAAAGTTAGACACTAAGTCAGAATAAAAGGGTGGGAAAAGTCTTTCCAATCAAATGGTCTTTTTTTTCTTTCATTGTTTTATTAAGAAATTTTCTATTCACTCCACATATTATCCACAGACACCTCCTCCTCCCTCCTCACATCCCCAGCCCTCTTTCACAAGCAACCTCGCATCCCCACATTCCACAAATCGAGGTCTCCTATGCAGAGTCAGCAGAGCCCAGCACATTGAGCCTAGGCAGGTCCAGGCCCTTCCCACTGCACCAAGGCTGTGCAAGGTGTCACACCACAGCACCCGGTTCCAGAAGCCTGCCCATAAACCAGGGACAGATCCCGATCCCCCTGTCTGGGTGCCTGTGGGAGCCCGTTCTCAGGTTCCTCGGGGCTTACACAGCAGGTCCGCATAGAGGATGATTAGACCATGGGCCTGAGTGCAGGTGTCTGAGATGGTCTGCCCTTGACTCTGCTGGGGGAGGAGGTCTTTTGCTCCACCCCTTGGCGTCTCTATAAAAACCCTGGGGCAGAGACAGTCGGGGCCCATTGGAAAAGGTTCCAGGCCCTCTTGAGGCTATCCTTTATTTTCTATCTGTTTATCTCAGCGATATTCTCCGCAATAAATCCTTCTATCTAATATTTCCTGCTGCTCGCACTCAAGAAAACTCTGGGGAACTGTGGGGGTGGTGGGAAAACACCCCACAGAATGGCGCCATGAACAGGGACTAAAGAAAAAAGAAAAAGGGACTAAAGAAAAAAGAAAAAGGGACCAAAGAAAAAAAGGGGGGACTAAAAAAAAGGGGGGACTAAAGACAAATGAACAGGGACTAAAGACAAAGTAATAGGGACTAAAGATAACGGAAAATAATAGTTTTATTACAGAGTTTTTGGTGAAAGTGCTGAGTTCAGCCCTGCCAGTGGATGAGGCATGCCAGTGTTATGGAAAATATATATTTTTTATATATATTGAGAGGCAGGGTTTTTATCCTCGAGAGAAAAGGAAAGCGGACTGGAAGGATGTCCGATGCTACAGTGAAATTCTCTTCTGTCAATTTTCTTTCTTCTATCCCTTTCTCAATTTCTATCTGTGAAAAATAAGTATAAGGCATAGGGTAGTAAAATATTGTAGGAAAAACTTAGAAGTGTAAGATTGTGTAGGAAAAAATAACTAAGGCAACTAGACAGAAAAACTCTTCAATTTTCTAACTTTGGGGGCTATGAACGCAAACTGGGAAAAAAATCTTTCTTTGGGCTTTATGGGTAGTAAAAAAGCTCTTTGAGCTTATGGGGAAGAAAGTTTCCTATGGAAGCTTTTGTCCTAGGGACAACTGAAATGCTAAGTCCAAGCGGTAGGAGAAGGTAACTTCTCCCTGAGGCAATAACGGGGGTGTAAAAAGCAAAAAAATTTAAAGTTGGGAAGTTTTGGGAAAAGTTGGTCTTTCTCCTGGGGGGAAAAATATCTTTCTCAAACTATAAAGCTTTTCTTGGAAAATTTGGGGGGAAAAAATCTCTCTAAAAAGCTTTAATCTTTCTCAAAAGCTCTCTTAAACTTAAAAACTAAAGCCTTTAACTTTCTCTCAAGGACAAAAATTAGAATCACCTGAAGATATTAGTATGGGGACTGAAAGGACCAAGCAGATGCCATAACAGGCTGCTCAGTCTTTTCTCAGAGATCAGGCCTCAATTTCAGTTTCCTGAGACTTGAGCAAGCAGTTTCTGGGAGGGCCATGAACAAAAGACAGTCCTTGCAGTAGCTCCCTTTCTGCACGTACTCTGACTGCTCTAAATTCAGCCAGATGTTTACTTTCTGGGGCCCCTCACCAACTTAGAGTTATGTGCAGTACATGCTTGGCCAGCCAGCCCCCATGGTGGCTCAGGGACAAAGCCTGGGACTTGTGCTGGACTGCCCCCAAAGTAATAAATTGTAACCACCAACCAGTAAATTCAAAGGTTACATACCCTCACCCAATTAAAAGAGAACAGAGATAAAAATAAACCAATCCAAGTTGCACCCGTGCAAAACTCCCCCAACCCCCCTGAAGGGCTTGTGGATTTTGCCTTTAAAAAGCTAGCCACACAAAGAAAAAGCAAGTTCCTCCTGGCCTCACTACTACGAGTGAGTGCTTTGGATCAAGCTTCCCTGCCTGTGGCTTGTAAACAAACAGAAATAAACCATGCTGTTGCATTCTGAATCTAAGGTCTGTGGTGAAGTCTTTGGGGTCCCAATCTGAGCATAACAGGGACCACCTGTGATTAGCTCTAAGGGAAAACAACAAACCTCTTAAGACAGCAAAACCTCTCTAAGTTCTCTTTCAAGCTTTAAAAATCCTCCCTGCAATGCAGGAGGCAGGGACAAGTTCTACCTCTTCTAAGCTCTGTCTCTTCAAGCTAGTAAAAGACAGTGGGTCAGAGTACCCTGAGGGAAATGCTTGGGAGAGTGTGGGTAAAGAGCTATGGAGAGCCCAAAAGGGCAGGAAACTTTACCTAAGAAAAGCAAAAAAGCCAAGCTTTTCAGTTACAGTCCAGCTGAGGCATCAAGGGTTTTGTTTCTGAGTGAGCGTCTTTGAAAAGGTGCTCCTAATCTTCCTAATGCAAAGATCCCCTGAAGCATTGTGTCCTCACTTCTGACCAAAAACCCAGAGGTGACTGGCCAGCATCTCTGAGTTGGAGTGCATTTTGGGGATACTAGGGTTCCTGCAGTTGAAACTTCCTGGAGCACAGAGCTGAGGCAGGAAGGTGCAGGACCCAGGGGAAGATTGCTAATGAACAAACAAAACTTAAGCCAGTGGGAACGACACAGTTGTCCACTTTCCTACAAGTCCCGGGTTGATAGGTCCACAGCTGAAAAAAATCTGAGAAAAAGCTTTCCTATCAGAGTAAGGACCTTTCTGGGAAAACAGTAAAGCTGAACTGTCTGAAGCAGTTGTGCTGCTGAGTCAGAACGCTGTCTGGGGAAAAAGCCCAGCCAGGGCAGGACAGAACTATCCAGGAGTAAAGCTTTCTTTTCTGTCAGAGAAAGCAGCTCTTTGAGAAAAGCTTTGTTTCAACTGACTCCCATGAGATGAGGGAGTGTAGCCCTAAGGGGTGATTGCCTCTGGCATAAGCTCTGTCCTTGAGCACCCAGACAAGCAAATGCAACCCACTGGGGGACTGGGCCAGGTGAAGGCCTGATGAAACAAAACACCTGTCCTAATGGGAGTTTAGAAATGGCAAAAACCTCCCTTGTTAGATTTTCAGTCTGTATGCAAACCACACAGACCCTGAAAACAGAAACGGACAAAAAACCCCTACCTTCAGTAGCAGGGAAAGCCACCACTGTAGTGTCGGAAACTGTTTCTGGGGTAGAAAGGATAAACTGAGACCAAACTGGGAACTGTCTGGGAAAAAGACTCTGAAGAAAGAGATGGGACATAATCCTCCCCAGAAAATATGTGACCTGAAAAAGCTGCTAGAATTTGAGGCAGATTTGGGGGGAGAAAAAAAAGTCCCTACCTCCAAGGGCAGCTAGCAGAGGAACAGAGCCGCAGATACCTGAAGCTCTGCATCTGGGGAAGGAAGGAGCAAGCAAAACGAGATAGATCAGTGGGAGAAAATCTCTCTGAAAGAGCTATGGAAAAGCTGTTGTAAATGTTTTTCACTGACTGGCTAAGGCAAACACAAACCCCAAGGAAAGTTGCTATCAGAAATTGTCCACCTCAATGCGCGCTAACGAGGCAGGTGCAGTTCTGATTTGGGGGCCAGCGTCAAAAGAAGGAGAAACACCTGTTAAAGCCAGCTAAGGAGAGACCAGAACCCTCCCAATGTCCCATAATTGAAAATGTAAAATGCTTGTTCAAATCTTCCTTGCAAAAGCAAAAACTTTGTTCAAACCTCCCGGGCAAGAATTTGTAAGCAAGTCTGGTAAAAAACAAAACAAAACAAAACAAAACAAAACAAAACAAAACAAAACAAAACAAAACAAAACAAAACAAAACAAAACAAAACAAAACAAAAAAAAAACTTAGAAGTTGACTCTCAACCCCAAAAAGAACTATGGGAAATGAAGTCCAAAAGCTAGCTTGCAATAAGGGACTGATATAAGGGAAATACATTCTGGGAAAGATAGTTTTTCTGCTAAAGACGGCGACATTGCCCTGAAACAATTTTGTCAGCTCAAAAATACGTTCATGATAAACTTAAAATATAGCTTTTAAAAGAATAAGGAGGAAAATCATCTAAGAGTTTAAGTATCAGTTCCAATGAAAAAAATTGAAAGGATATGGAACTAGGTGCTTCAGTTTGGGGCTCCATTGGTAAAATGCCTTATTTACCCTAATAGCTGTGCAAAGTTTTTACGGTAGTTGGATGACAAAAAGCTACCTTTAAGAGCAAACAAGCCACTTTAAAATCCTTAAGAAAGCAGTTTATACACTGAACGTTGTCTTAGATATGAAGAAACTTATGTGAAATTAAAAATTATTTACCTCTTGAACAAACTGCCTGCAATAAGTGATTCCTCTGCAAATCTAATTAAGGGGATAAGAAACAGGCATTCAAAAAAGAAATGACTGCTTTATAGATGGGAAACAAACTTCAGAAAATCTCGCTGTCTTACAAAAGAGTTGCTTCACCTGAAAGTTCCTTATAAAAAATCAATGCTAAATATTACAGCTGCTAATAACATCAGGAGTTAAAGCTAATGAAGTGAAAATACTAAATCCTGAAAATGCTTTTTCTCAGAGTAAGCTAATGAAGGATATGTTTCATGAAAGAACATCTATGTTCTTGACTCCTTTGAATAGTAACAGTTTTGGTGAAAATATTGAAACTAACAACAACCAAGTCAAAATGTTTCAATAAATTCAAGATGCTATTCACAAAAGAAAGCTGCCATGCTTTGTGGGCCATATTAGAGCTCACTCCAATCTTCAGGGTCCTTCATTACCCTCAGTTAGAGGGTAATGGGAAATAGAAAGATCCCTGCTCGGGATTCTGGAAGGGTCCCGATCCTGTGTTAATATGGGGTCGAGGACATGTTTGTGTTTTTTCACAAGAGGAGAATGAAGCTCAGTGGTTACGGGAGCATCTGGTAAGGAGCGTGGAACTAAGGAAGGGTCAGCTCTAATGATGTTCCTATAAAGGAACCAGAATGAAAGTGGCTCAATTAGTGTTTCTGGGGTTTTGTCACTGGTTGATGAAGGCAGTGAGGAAACAGAGTTCAGAGCTGTGCCGCTTTCGGCTTTACTAGCTCCATTAGAAAAATACTTTATATCACCTAATAGCTGTGTGGTATTTGGCAAAGACCTTACAGCAGCTAAATACGGTAATTTCACTCAGCGTGAAGTGAAGTTTTTCTGTAGAACAAACCAAAAGTTCTGCTGTAATAGAAACGTTTGTCTGAATTGAAGCACTTAGGGCAGCTATTATGAATTTGGGTGAAGGGACAGCCTCTAGTTAAAAACCGTTTACCGCTGACAGTGCATCTCTGCTGGTCCGGAACGGCCGAGAGAACTGGCAACTTTGGAGTGTGGCATCATCCTGGGAAGGTTATAGTCCCCTAGCAACAACTATCACAATTCCATAACAATAACACTCATTGAATCCCAGTGCTTTATAACAAAACTGACTGTAAACTCTAAACTTTAGAAATGATGTACGTACTTCCTGTCAAAATCTTTCTAATAGAGATAGTAATAATAATTAAGAGTAAGAAATAGAAAAAGATGAAAATAAGATATGTGAGTTTGTAAAAATTCTGTCTTGTTAGATCTATGTTAAGAAATCTTTGGGTGTTTGCTAAGTTAAATATATGCTAATGGTAGCCCTATATAAGTTTGTAAAATAGATCTATAGAGTTCCTTTAATAATATAAGCTTGCAAGAAATATCTAAGGTAGTCTTAAGACATGTAGTAATAAGCTTGTAAGAAGTGAAGATACTAGTTGTAAATGTAAGTTTAAATAAGAAATAAGATAAGAAGTATGTAAGAAGTAATAAGAAATATATTTGCTAAAGTAGTTCTATAGTTCCCTTAAAGAGTATAAATAAGTAGCTGTTAATGTTATATGTAAATTTGTAAAAAAGTGTAAATGTTAAATATGAATCTATTCCTAATGTATATGGTAAAAGAACCCAAGACACAGAAGGTTAGTGTCCCAGCAGACTGCAAAGTAGGCAGTCTGAATGGTTTCAAAATCTCCTGAAGCCGCTAAGAAGCTAAGAATGGTGGACGCGAGAACCAGCACAAGGCATCTGCAGCTGAGATCAGTGGAAAATCGACTCAACACAGAAAAACCTGAGCTAACATCAAAAACGGTGCGGTTTAGAATACTACTGTACCTAAAAAAGAGTAAGTTCAGAGACGCTTGTTTGAACAAAAATTCTTAACTGCAAAAAGTTTTGGTTGAAAAACGTCTCTTCATATTTTGAAGTGAAAGCCTGATATCAGAATTTATTTCTTGTTTGAACTTTTTGAACTTAAAATGAGATAAAAACTACAGAAAGATTTTGGTTCTGGATTTCTTCATATTTGGAAGGCTAGTACCAGAATTTATCATTTGAATTTTGGGACTTAAGAAATGAAATGAACAGTAGGGATTTCATTGCAATGGGACAATTTTGAGTTTATTCATAGTAATGACCTAGGAACTCTTTTCTGGAATTGGGTTAAAAATGGAACTGTTTAAATGGAGAAATTTATTTCTACCTAGAATCAAGATTCAATTTTGTGTATGCATATATGCTTTATTAATTGCTGATTCATGAATTGTTTTGTGGAACTGTTTATGTAAAAATGAAATTACTTACAGAACTGGTTTTGTGTTACAAATGGAACTGTTTAAATGGAAAAGTTTGGGTTTTATAACTAGGCTTGAGATTTTGCTTAAAAATTATAAAGAAAAGGGGGAGAGTTAATATTCCTTAGTCTAATTTCAAAAGTTGTTTGAGTGGATTAATGTCATGTTTTTGTTAGTAAGAAATGCAAATGGGGTATATTAAGAGACTACTTTTAAAGTGTAAAGAGTTTTATTAAGAAACTGTTTTTGGATGTTTTGCTAAGTTTTCAAAGTGTTAATGGTTAGATTGCGAAGATTACTTTTCAATATGGGTTTGTAGGAATTGTATGAGTTTGGGTTCCTCTATCTAGGTTTGAGATTTTGTTTAAAAAATTATAAAGAAAAGGAGGAGTTATGAGATTGAATTATGTTTGCAGAAACCTATTGATATTAATGCACTCTGGTTTTGTGGAGTTAAGGAAATATTTAAGTTTGATGTGAACATTGAAGTTTTTCCTATGTTCTGTTAGCAAGAAAATTCAAATGATTGAGTTAAAGTTGTAAGACGAGAAAATTATTAACTATATTTAGCACCATATATGCTAATTCAAATGGTTCTGTTAAGAGTTTGCTTTGAGTTGTAAGATTGAGAGAATTGTGACTATGTATAGCAATATTTATGTTAACCTGTTAATGGTAATGATGAAGCTAAGGGATTCTTTAAGTTAGTAGTTGCCTTAAGAGTTTTTGGTTTAGAAAGGGCTTGAGGCAGCTAAGAATGCTGTAGTCACCATGGACCTAATTCAAAAGAGAAATGCCATCTTTATCATCCTCTACTCCCATATTGGGAGGTGTAACAGCTATGGAGATTGCTGTAAGCCATTAATAGTTTTTTTATATATATATTAAGAAAGGGGGACCTGTGGGAACCCGTTCTCGGGTTCCTCGGGGCTTTACACAGCAGGTCCGCATAGAGGATGATTAGACCACGGGCCTGAGTGCAGGTGTCTAAGATGGTCTGCACTTGGCTGTGCTGGGGGAGGAGGTCTTTTGGTCCACCCCTTGGCGTCTCTATAAAAACCCTGGGGCAGAGACAGTCGGGGCCCATTGGAAAAGGTTCCAGGCCCTCTCGAGGCTATCCTTTATTTTCTATCTGTTTATCTCAGCGATATTCTCCACAATAAATCCTTCTATCTAATACCTCCTGCTGCTCACACTCAAGAAAACTCTGGGGAACTGTGGGGGTGGTTGGGTAAACACCCCACAGTGCCCCCCAAACTCTTTGAGACAAACAACCATCTTCCATTTCCAGAGGGCCTAGTCCAGTCCATGGGTGCTCCACAGACACCAGTCCACAGTTCATGGGCTTCCCACTAGTGTGGCCAGTAATCTCTGCACATCTTCCCATCATGATCTCGATGTCCCTCGCCTGTAGTATCTCTCCTCTCAAGGGAGGCCTTTGAGGGCAGAGATACTGCAGTTGGATTTGATTCTGGGGAAGTTCACCTTAGAGAAAGCCAGAGCAAGAGCTTCACAGTCCATCACTGACAGAACACATAGGTAAGGAATCAAGGCAGAAACTTGGAGACAAGGAACTGAAGCATAGACCATGAAGGAACACTGCCTTGCTCTCCATGGCTACCTCAGCTTGCTTCCTTATGCAACTCACGAACACCTGTATCACACACAGTGGACGAGATCTTCACAGGTTAATCAATTCTCAAGAGAATGATCCACACACTTTCTATTTTGCTTTGTTTTGATTTTTGAGACAGGTTTTCTCTGTGTACTCTGCCTGTCCTGGAACTCACTCTGTAGAATAGGCTGGCCTCGAATCCAGAGAGAACCATCTGCCTCTGCCTCCTAAGTGCTGAGATCAAAGGCGTGCACCACCACACTGAGCTTCCACACACTTTCTTAAAGGCCATTTTCCTGAAGGCATTTACTCAACTAAAGTTTACTCTTTCAGATGAATCAAGATTGCATCAAGATGACAAAAAAAAAAAAAAACCTATCCATCATAGCCAAGTTCCATCACATTCCATCACAACATGCCAAAGAGCTAGGGAGCATATTCCATGTGGTACTGAATTTTCAATAAGCACAAACACAAGATTATACGGTAAATAGAATCCCGATTCACAGTTTCAGAACCCTTAAGATCATGTAATGTATATCATGGCTGGAGACCCATGAAGGCCATCTAGGAAGTCTAGAAGACCCCTTCGTGAAACTGAATATGAACTTGATGCTTCAATGCAGACAGTACAAAGTGGGAAGACAGGACCTTGATGTGCTTGCCATAGAAAGCTACATGTATATATTGTAGAGAGCTCAAGAAAGAGGCTACAAGCCGGGCAGTGGTGGCACATGCTTTAATCCCAGGTCTCAGGGGGCAGAGGTAGGTGGATCTCTGTAAGTCTGAGGCAAGCCTGTTCTACCTACATGCCCCTCAACCGAAGAACGGATAAAGAAAATGTGGTACATATCACAATGGAGTACTACACAGCAGAGAAAAACATGACATCATGAGGTTTGCAGGCAAATGAAAGGAACTAGAAAATGTCATTGTGAGTGAGGTAACCCAGACTCAGAAAGACAAACATGGTATGTACTCACTCATAAGTGAATACTAGATGTAAAGCAAAGGATAACCAGACTGCAACCCATAGCTCCAGGGAGGTTAGATACTATGGATGACTCTAGGAAGGAAGTATGGATCAACCAGCAATGAAGAAATGGATGAGATCTACATGAGCACACTGGGAATGAGGAGAGATAATGGAGGACAAGGGACAGGAGATGAGAGCTTAGGGGACAGGGAGGTTCGACCTGGAATGGGAACAGAGTGGGAGAGCAAGGAAAGAGATTCCATGATAATTGAAGACACCATGCGAATTGGGAGAAGCAGAGTGCTAGTGAGATTCCCAGTAATTCCCAGGACTCCACCATAGACTACTGGCAATAGTGGAGAGGGTGCCTGAGCTGACCTACTCTGGTGATCGGATGGCTGAATATCCTAACTATCTTGATAGAACCTTCATCCAGTGACTGATGGAAGCAGATGCAGAGATCCACGGCCACGTCCCAGGTGCAGTTCCAGGATTCCAATCAGAGAGAGAGTGGAGGGTGTAGCTAGAGTTTTCCTGCCTGGCCCACAGTCAGGACAAATCTCTGACACCAGCCAGTCCCACAGCCACTCAGACCCAACCACGTAAGCACAGAGACTTATATTGGTTACAAACTGTATGGTCGTGGCAGGCTTCTTGTAAACTGTTCTTACAGCTTAAATTAATCCATTTTCAGAAATCTATACCTTGCCACATGGCTCGTGGCTTACCGGGATCTTCACATGTGGCTTGTCATGGTCGCAGCTGGCAGTGTCTCTCTGACTCAGCCTTCCACTTCCCAGCTTTATTCTCCTCCTTGTCCCGCCTATACTTCCTGCATGGCCACTGGCCAATCAGTGATTTATTTATTGACCAATCAGCATCACAATTGACATACAGACCATGCCACATGGGCGCCAGATATTAGTGAAATTATTAAGGCCACTCCACGTAGTTTAAAAGGAGATTTATTTAATGGCATAACTTACAAATGAAGGGATAGGTAGGTCACAGGGTCCGGGGAAGGTATATCGCAGTCCAGCGGTGTTCTCTGGAGCTCTGCTTGGCCCACCTTCACCGTCCAAGGTCCCGGAACCTAGTGAGTGTGGCACCCATCCAGATCTCAGGTCTCCAGGCGCCTCCCTTGGCCCTGCCTTGTAGGCATGACAGTTGCTGAAGTCTCAATGGGGGTTGGAACTTCCAGATCAAAGCTGGAATGGCTACCCACTACAGGAGGGATGCTATGAGCAAGAGATATTGAGATCATGATTACAAAATGTACAGAGACAATTAGCCAAACTAGTGGAAACACATAAACTGTGGACCAACAGCTGAGGAGCCCCCATGGTACTGGACTAGTCCCTCTGTGTAATCGAGACAGTGGTTTGGATTGAACAGTTTAGGGGGCCCCCAGGCAGTGGGATCGGGACCTGTCCCTAGTGCATGAGCAGGCTTTGTAGAGTCTAGGGCCTATGGTGAGACACTTTGCACAGCCTTGGTGCAGGGAGAAGGGGTTTGGACCTGCCTCAACTGAATATACCAGGCACTGCCTTCTCCCCATGGGAGACATTGCCTCCCATGGGAGGAAGAAGGAATGGGGGAGAGAAGAAAACCAGTTGGTGGGAGAAGGGAGGAGAGGGGAATCTGTGGTTGGTATGTAAAATGAATAGAAAATTTCTTACAAAAAAACTGAGAGGAATAAACGTAACTCAGAGAATAGAGAAAGGAGAACAAAAAAAACAAACAAATAAAGACTCCCCAAAACAAAACAAACAAACTAATAAAACCAAAACAATAAATGTTTCCATTGCTTTTGAAAAAAGTTAATAATAGCAGTGAAAAAATACTTGTGCTTGGCAGGTATTAATTTCCCACGTTGTAGAAAGCTTTGAAAAATGACAAATTCCATTCTTTGAGAAACTGTTACACTCTATAGGTATAGTAATACATGCATTTAATCTCCACACTCAAGAAGCATGCCGATATCTGTGAGTTTGAGGCCAATCTCATATACATAGTAATGTTCAGTCCAAAGTTATACTATGCGACTATGATTCAAACTAACCAACCAACCACCCAACAAACCAAACAAACGAACCATCCAACTACAGTCATGTGTTTACTATAAAACAGTAACAAAACAATTTATTCTTTAGTTTAAGAGGAAGAAAAACAGATTAATTTCCCTCAGTAGCAATAATGCTAATTTGAGTTAGATTACACTTGTTTCCCACATTCTGAAAATATTTACATAAAATGTCTTTTGGATTGATTTCCTTTAAGCCTGCCAAGGATTGTAAGCTGTAGGTAATGGTCAATATGGACACTTTAGCTGAAGAACGTGGCTTACATTCCATTTCTGTAATTAACTTCATATGAAAGGGTGCTATTTTCTTTATGGAAAATCTGAAATTCATGATGACATATTTTGGGTAATTTAAAAATATTCCTTTCTTCAAGAAGGAGCAGATAAGATGGTTTTATACACTTTACTTATCTTTCCTCTTGACAAAGAATAGCCTGTGGTGGCAATAAAATCCAAGCACTTGAAAAGAAATGGCTAAATAATGGCATTAGAGATATCCATGTAATCTTTCAACATTGTGAGGGTGAGGCATGCCTTCAGAGCTGTAATCCAAGTGGGTGCAGATTTAATGTAACATTGAGTCTAAAACATGACTGGGAATGAGGAGAAAACTAGGGACAGTAGGAACTTATGCTTAATAACTGGTTCAGACTAGGGAGTAGTTTCCTTCAGTAGTCTCTAAAATTTTTTAAAACATCACATATTTAAAATAAAAGTCCTAGTTAAAATAAATTCTTCCAATTTTCAATTCATGGACTTTTTCAATTCGTTTAGTCCTTAATGATAACACAGTAAATATAAGACACCACATTAAGTATTACCTTCACCTTCAGCTCTGACTTACCTAACAGCAAGTGTGTTCTAAGTAGTATATTTTTTACACTCCCTGGTATTGAGAGCCACTGGTAGCAAAAGTCCATGGGAGTATAAAGCAGTGACAATTAGAGTTCAGAAGGTCAACCTATCAGAACAAAGGGTTCTGTTAAAGGAAACTGTCATGCAAGGCTGGTCTATATCACATCAATCATTAATCCAGTCTGTTGGAGGTAATCCCTCATTTGAGCTTCCATCTTTCAAAGAAACTCTACTATGTTTCACGTTGATCAATAGTAGAGGGCACAATCACCAAATGGGGTTTGTAGCAGAGGTCTCAAACAAAGGCATGTTGTGCATGTCAGCAAAATTCTTCTTTTCTTTATTTTCATGAGACCTGGTTTCAGAGTACCTCTGGCTTTCTGGGAGCTCACTATGTAGACAAGTCACACCTAGAAATCACAGAGATCAGGCTGCCTCTTCCTCCCATTGCTGAGATTAAAGTTATGGTTCCCCACACCCAGATGATCAGCTGACATTTTTGCCAAGCTCTTGAGCACCTGGATGATGCTTTTCAGGGCACACTTATTTCCAGCAGAATCTGGGTTATATTACTTTGCTAGCAAATGCTGTTTGAATTCTTCTGTCTAAGATGGCACGCTGTGGAATCTTCCATGTTGGGCTCATACATAAAAACAACAACATGCACATTTATACAGTAAGGCTACACCATGCTTTTTATGAAACATTCTTGTCTTCCCATTTCCTGTAACAGGATGTTTATGCACTTCCCATTGATCTCCACAGCTCACTCTAAGAAATTCATCCTGATTTTGATATTAGTATGTTCTGGAAGCTGTCATGTAGCAGAAAGTGTAGGTTTTCTTCATTGCTTATTATACCACAGATACATGATGAAGTACAAAGAGATAAGGTTTAAAAAGAAAGTCAAACTTTCCTTCTCTTTTTTCCACTCATTTACACACTTTGGCTATTTTTAACTATATGCTTACAGTATGGTATGTTCTCAAGATGTGACCACAGTAAGAAATAACATTGTGTAAATTTACATAGCTTTATATCAGTTTGTAAGAACTTAAGAGTTACCTGGAAAGAAGTAGCTCAATTAAGGCATCCTCTCCATCAAATTGCCTATAGTCAAGTCTATAGGACATTTTCTTGGTTAGTAATTGTCTTGATTAGTATCTTATGTAGGATGTCCTGGCAGAAGGTGGGCAGTACAAAACCTGGTCCTCTGGTAAGGGATGATATAAAAATGCACATTGAACAAGCTATGGGGGACAACTCAGTAAGCAGTGTTTTTCCATGGCTCCTGCTTGATTCATTTTCTGTCTTTGGTTTCTTCCTTGAGTGCCTGCCCTAGTCTATTGAGATGATGCACTATGATGTGGCAATGTGAGCCACATGAACCATTGCCTCTCCAAGTTGAATTTGGTCATGGTGCTTTTACCACAGCAATAGAAACCCTAACTAGTATCATCAAAGTAACAGAGTTTGAGGTAAAACACAGAAAGAGAAAAGGAGGACATTTTTCTATTCCAAACAAAATACCCCATGATTTTATTTACATATAATCTGTTATTACTGACAATATTTACTTTGTGTCTCTATCTAAGATGTTTCTAGAAGGTAAGATGGTCACAAAGTCTCTCTCCAATGAAGACACTTTGCTCAAAGTGAAATGTCTATCCTTCCACCACACAGACATTGGAGGGCAAGGAATGGGGGATGAGAGCTTATTTTTTTTCAAATAACTATATCTGCTATGCCCATCAGGCATTGTAGTACTTATTTGATGCATGATTTCAATAAGTAAATCCCTCTTTTGAAGACTATTCACATACAAAAGGAAGTTAAACACACTGGTCCTTTATGGCCAAATATGGCTAGGAAGTTGTGTTCTTTGCTCATAATCCACCATTCAGCCTTAGTAGCCATGGAAACAAGAATTTTTAAAGTGAGTTAATACTCTGTCTACTGCCAGTCACTAACATTTGGTCTTACTACAAGGGAAAAAGAGGCAAGTATTTTACATTCCCGGGTGTTTTTATTAATCACATTCTTTTTCACAGGACAAAGAATGCCAGAAAGGGCCATTGACATGTGGGTAAGTGTATGTAAATGCTACTGAATATCGTGGCTAGAAGCCCCACGTGGGACTGCAGGTAATCATTGAGCTGCCCTGCAGGTTTTAATTATGTAGGTCCCTGATGTTGAGTTTATGAATTAACCTCTCTCTGTTGTATCCTTACCTACAAAATTTGGGAAATGACTAGATGGATGTCCTTAGATAGTCAGATGTATGAATACTCCTGAAGTGTTTAAATGAGGTTCTTCTTAAGCCAAGGACAAGAGTGAATGGAAAGGATTGTGGGATCTAGGGGTTGGAGAGACACTGCTCTGAGCTGAAATGTCTGCCTAATAGAATTTCTTTTCCTGAAGGTTTTCCCACTCTTCTTCTGACTGGAGATATGGGCATTTACTGTTAATAGGAAGAACGTCTGTGATCCTGCCACCTTCTAAATGAATCTTCTTATCCATAATACACAAAGGTATAAAAACTTTATGTTATATATGGGAGCTTGCAAATATGGTCTTATGAATCAAATGCATCTACTCCATGTGTTTCAAACACAGGAAGAAACAGATACTACCAAGCTAGCTCGTTTTTTTTTTTTTTTTTTTTCTGGAACAACAGCAATCTTCATTGTGTTTTCAGTACTACCTCACAGCACACTGTTCTTGTAGTCCATTGCCTCGGGCCTGCCTTGAAAGGAAGATGATGTGGGCAGGGTGTTACCCAAGCCACCATGAATTGTGAACTCATCTTGCTGATGAAACCTCCCTAGTAGAACAGCTCCTGCCTTCACTCAGTCAGGAAGCACATTCTACAGAGACTTTAGAGCAGGGGGTAGCTGTTTAGGGAAGGTTTCCTGGCAAGGAGATCCAGTGTGTAGGCCCCTTCAACCTTCTGCATGCACAGTTAGCAGTGACATTATCCAAATGCCTAGTGAGTAAATGACTCACCTCCTTCCTTCATCCTAAGATTGGAATTGAGAAAAGGTGCAAAGAAGTTAGATGAAAGTTATAATACAGAGTGTAAATTGTCTGTGAAAGAAGATATTTGCTCACAAAAAATATGTCAGGATTCTTTTTGTTTCACTGAAATGAAGCTAATTATCTAAAGATGAAATTTTAAGTAAGAGATGGGCTGTTACTGGAAATACCCACTTTTATGGATTTATATGAATTTATGTGTTAATTATCCATTTCCCCTATTCCTCTGACTCACTCTCTGGACAATTTTACACATAGATTTTGGTTTACAGATACCAAAGAAGAATTCAGGGTTTTGTGCATGTTAGATAATCACTTTACCACTGAGCTCTATCCCCAGCTATATTACAGATAGACGTTGATGAGCATACTCTTCTGGTTTCAATTATAAAATAGGTATAGCCTTCTTTAGAGAAGTGTACATTTCTGTAAAATTCACAAGGAGGAATAGCATTGCAACTATCATTTATGAGGTGTATCATTATGTATTGATCAATTTGTATACACATATATGTATACAAAAATTTATGTCAAGTGTGTTATTATTTTTACATAAGTGAGTTTACTGTGTGAATTATTTTCATTTTCTTTCATAGATGATTTCAGTTTGTAACAGTCATGAAATGTTATAGTACTATATTTTAGAAATGACAATTAATTTGAGCATTCCACTGCTTTTTCCTCTCTTTATGGTATTAAAATATTTACAAATTGCAAATACAGGTAAAATAAGCATGTCATTACATATGATATTGCAAACTCTCTTCTCATTGTCAGTTCTAAGCACTGAAATTCCTAGTCAACAAATATTATTATTTACTCTGTGAAGAATAATAATCTGTACATAGAACACTGAAACATCTCTATGTGACAACAGGGACAAGGTATGAGAGCTCAGTGCTGTACAAGCCATGACTCCCTCTGTTTTTCTCCCTTCCCTTGTAGTCTCACTGACTCTATTCTTCTTTGATGCCTTCTTCAGATTTGCCAAAATGAAGGAGTTCATCTTCAAGTTCAGTGGCCTGATTTGCAGTACAGCAGCTTTGGTGCTCGAAATCATCCTTGCAAACAGCCAATGCTGGCGCCTGTGGGAGTTTAACAACGAGGGTGTGCAATTTGTGTCAATTGGACTCTGGAAAGCTTATTATGCTCAGGAATTTAACATCTCTGGTTCTATGACCAGGATGTTGGTTCACACCCCTCTCAATTCAACCTGGAACAAGTCATCAGAACTTCAGTATTTACAAGTCCTGATAGCTTGGGCCATTTTGATGAAACTCCTAGTCGTGATTTTCACTTCAGTGGCCATTAAGATCAGCTGTCTGGAAGATCCACTCATTGAGATCCAGCTGTTTTGCTACAAGATGTCTGCCATAACTTTGGCTGTGAGCAGCATTTTCACGCTTGTTACTGTGACCTTGAACCACCTGGTAGACATCTATGGGCAAATCACTCTTGACTTTTCACCTGACTTTCCTGTTAAAAAGGAGGACATTATAAAGAAACACTGCACAAATGTGTTCCCAATGGGTGTCCTGATAGCCACGATGTCACTCTTTGGCGTGATTATGTTTCTCTATGAGATAATCTCTTTGACAGTGCAGAGTCAGGTGAAGGCCCAGTGTGCTTCCAACCTGGCTGAGCAAGTGATCTGAAGTGAGGGCTCTGGCATTTTAACATCTGCCAGGAGAATCCTTGAAGAAATTGCCCATTTGTACACAGTACTGTGTAATCACCAATTCATTCTATATAAAATATCAACTTGATTTCTGGGAGTGTGTCTAAGTTTTATTCCATCCTTGCTGTCAAATGCATTCCATTCTTTAAATGTTTTCACATACTAAACTGTAGGTCATGATCTCATTTGATACTGCCATCAAGCAATAGCAAGAAACAGTACAGTATAAAGGCATGTTTCCTAAGTAAACCTAGTGAATCCCATGAGAAATACGGTTTGCAAGAAAGCAGACACCTCAACACAAAAAAAGAAACCACATTCTTGTGTGGAGACACTTAATTATTCATATCTCTGACAGGTAGAGCAGGATGTTTTAGCCTTGGCACTGCTGGGAGAGTAGGATGCTCTCTTGGAGAAAGAAGGCAATGCTGTTCACTGAGTATGCTAGTGCCATCTGTCGTCTGTCGCTATTAGAAGGCAGTAGCCATCTCCTATTTCCCCAGTTGTGAATAAACGCCACAAATGCCCAGGCATTTCCAGTGTGCTCTGATGGTCCATGTGGTGGGTAACACAGGGCCATTCCAATCTATCAGCTCTCCCTCAGGACCTTAAAAAAATCCTAGTTTTCTTTCTGGGAACATTAGTCCCTATTCTTTATCAGGTCAGCTTTCTGAGTGTGTGTTATACTGTGTGAATACTTTCTCTCAGTGGATCTAGATCAGTGGTTCTCAACCTGTAGTCTGTGGCCCCTTTTCGGAGTTAAGTGACCCTTTCACCGGGATTGCCTAAGACCATTGGAAAACACAGATATTTATATAATGATTAATAACAATAGAAAATTGCAGTTATAAAGTAGTAATGAAAATAATTTTATGGTTGGGGGTCACTCCATCATGGGGAAGTGTATTAGAGGGTCACAGCATTGGGAAGTTTGAGAACAACTGGCCTAGATCTTCCATCTCCATCACCACCACCCATCATATCACATACCTGATTCATTTTCCTGACAAAATACATAATATGGGCAAGTAAAGGAAGATAAGTTTATATTGGCCCTTAATTTGAGGAAATATACATCATGACTGAGAGATCATGGGGGCAAGAGTCCCAAGATGCATACTATATTGCATTAGTAGTTAGAGAGCAGGGAGAGTAGTTAGTGCACTGCATATGCTCACCTAGCTCTCTGCATGTTATGCAGACAGGATCCTCATTCCAAGGAATGATGCTACTCAATTTCAGATGGTTCTTCCGAGCCCAATTAACCTCATCTTAATCTCTTTGAGACATTACCGTAGGCTTCTGTGTTTCTTGATTTTAGATACTGTTCACTCAACATTCAATATTAACCATTCCTAATCCTCTTCTTGACAATTTATGGTCCAAATATATCATTTTTATTTCATTAGTTTGTTGTTGTTGTTGTTGTTGTTTTTGTTGTTGTTGTTGGTGTGTGTGTGTGTGTGCGTGTGTGTGTGTGTGTGTGTGTGTGTGTGTGTGTGTGTGTTGTACAGGAACCTTTGTTCCATGGCTTGTGGTCACATTATAGGGGACTTGGTAAGCTGTAGCCATCTAGGGGTATATAAATCTCATTAATTCGATTGGACAATTTATGTGTATGCTGGAAATTAAACACACACAGGACAGAAAGTAGAGTGATGGGTGAAGATGGTAGATTCACAACTATAGATCTGTGACAAGGAATTTTAAACTGGAAGCCACTGGGATTGAAAGTAACAGAGATATGTGTGTTCCTGACAGAAAGTAACTATTATAAACTCAATATACCCAGACTCAACTGAGCACAGAGGAAAGAACAGATGTCAGTAACTGTTTTGATTATGAGCAATGTGTGGCTGATGACAGGATATAGAATCATAGAACAAAAAGACTTCTAAACATGTATGTGAGATTATTTAGGCTAGGATAAGTGAGGTGGATGATATATGATAAATATGGGTGGCATCATTCCATGAGCAGTGGACTCAGACTGCATAAAATAGAAGACATCTAGAAGATCAGAAACATTCATAGCTCTCTGTTCCCTGTTGACAGGCACAGAGTGACCGGAAGCCTTATAATTCCTACACTATACACTCTCTGCTGTTACAGTGCCCTCAAACTGTGAGAAAATAATGTTCAAATATCCCCTCTTTCCTTTCTTTCATCATGTCAGATATTTTCACAACAATGAGACAGGTAAGTAATGTAGAATAGTGGTCCTTGGAATAGAATTGTTCAAGTTAATGTTATAAATGTAACCATGAACTTATTAATCTTTTGGAATCAGTACTTGGGTAATGTGGAAATATTTGGACCTATGCCTTAGAAATGCACTCAGATATTCTATAAAAGAGTTTATTTGGCCATTCCATGGGGAGTGTGCAATTCTAGAAGGATGTGGAGAGTTGGAAGCTGCTCATGAGTATTCAAAGAGGATCAAGGACTGTAAGGTGAAAGGGGCCGGTTTTCATTCATGTTCTATGCTGGCACAAAGCTGGCTGCATTGTAACTGTGTCTTGAAAACCTGAATATGGCTGAGCTTAAATTTGTAGAATAATTTGTCCTGTGGAGAACATTACAAAGCAGGATTGCCTTCAGGTTGTAGCACAGGAAATGACCAGGATAATTGGGACTAAAACCACATTCATTTGAAAACAAAGATTCCTAATTGAAACCCTATTTGAAAAGTCCTTTGCAGCTGGGATTCACCCACCTAGGGATGTACCTCCCTGTGGTCAGCACACAGAAGCTGCCATAAAGAAAATCTACAAGGAACTCATTACCCTCACTTATGGTTACTCTAATGCCTGCAGAGGGGTTTGGGGTGTTTCTTGCCTGTATTCCTCCTCTCATAAGTACAAAGCTCAAAACTATCACAATGTGGCTTTTATGATTTTTCTTAAATCACATGATCACTTGGGGTTGTAATTATTTTCAAAGATTCACTCTATGATAGATGGTACCTCACCAGCACAACACAGTTATCAACTGGCTGTTCCAGATCCTATATTTACACAGACAAGTGTGTCCTAATGCAACCTTCTTGACTGGCATGAAGAGTCTACTTTCCAACCAAGGGCTCCCTTCTTTCTGGTCAATACCTGGAAACATCATGTCTTCTCAGCAAGAATTAGCCAGAACTCCATTTGCACACAGTCTGGTGCCATCCAATGTTAATCTCTGAGAAAGGGCAATGGAGGGAAGGCGAGGGAAATTTTTTATACTAAAAAATTACGCCTGTCTTCTTTAAGAAAGGATGCTCATTTCTCACACCAACCAGGAGATTGGAACTGATAAAATCTGCTAACAGGCAGGAACCAGAGACAACAGAAACTGTTCAAGAAGCACTTGATTAGGACCAATCTTGAAGGAGGTGGACTCAAGAGGGGGCGTTGCCTGTCAAAACAATCTGACCTAAGCTTCAGAGCAGATTCCCATCTAGAGTGCACCTCCCATCCCCTTGTGCACTAGTTCACAACCTGTGGTTTGAGACCCGTTTGACAACCCTCTATCTCCAAAAATATTTACAATACAATTCATTAAATTAACAGTATTACAGTGATGAAGTAGCCATGTAAAATTTTATGGTTATGTGCTGTGGGATGTTCTGTATGGCAAAAGTGTGGCTCTGATTGGTTAGTAAATAAAACACTGATTGGCCAGTAGTCAGGCAGGAGGAAGTATAGCCTGGACAAAGAGGAGAAGAATTCTGGGAAGTGGAAGGCTGATTCAGAGACACTGCCAGCCGCTGCCATGACAAACAGCATGGGAAGATCCCAGTAAGCCATGAGCCACTGGCAAGGTATAGATTTATAGAAATGGATTAATTTAAGATATAAGAACAGTTAGCAAGAATCCTGGTACAGCCATACAGTTTGTAGCAATATAAGTTTCTGTGTTTACTTGGTTGGGACTGAGCGGCTGTGGGACTGGTGAGTGATAGAGATTTGTCCTGACTGTGGGCCAGGCAGGAAAACTCTAGCTACAGTTAGGGGACACTACAACATGAGGAACTCTATTAGATGGTTGCAGTATTAGAAAGGTTGAGAACCCCTAGTCTATAGGATACTGTTTGACGGTTTTAATAAAGTTTATGGGGTTTTGCAACTTTTTCTTTTCCTATGCCCAGAGACTATCTGTTTCTCTGTCAATTTGCAACTGTTAGGGACTCTCACAATTGTTCATTCCTGTGGGGAGTTGTTTTTGTGTCTTTCTCAAATCCATACCTTTTACTTTCTATCAGAAGCCTTCACATCTCTGTCAATATCATTTTTGGCAGGCAGCTACTGCATGCTTTTCCTACCTCAGGTCTGTAATTGTCCTGCTCTGTCTAGTACCGTTCTCTAATTAATTGTTATTTCCCTTTCCTGTCTTTCTGAGTTTTCATTCCAGGACCTAAGTTCTTAACCCAAATGAAAATGGATGATACCTTCAAGCTTTGACCCCTCAATCAAGACCCATGTAACACACCTAAAACTTGACTCTTGACCTCCATATGTATGCAGGTGCACATGGTCTCATGTTAGAAAATAATATATAAACACTCCAAACACTTGCACACAAGTAAATGAATATAATGTTGCAATATTATGAAGTGAAATTGGCAAGAAGTGGGCTTAAGACGGTTAATACTGAATGATGAAAAGCCAAGAGCTAGAATCAAGAATAGGATAAGAGCTTCTGGTTAATGTCAAAGATTTTCTAGATTTGGTGTGAGAAAATCAGCCCTAGATGTAGATGGCATCATTCCATGGACTATGAACCCAGAATTCATATAAAGAAGAAGCTGAGCACCAGCAGTCACTGCTCTCTGCTTCCTAACTGCTGATATAATACTTACTACAAGCAACTTCGTGCTCTTATCCTCATGACTTCTTGGGCATGATGGCATATTCCCTCACACTGACAGCCAAAATAAACCTGTCCTTCCTGAGTGGCTTATGTCAGGACTTTTGGCCCAGAGATGTGTCAAGTATCTAACACGGTAGATCTTGGTTATGAGGGTGGAAGAGCAAGATACACTGAGAGAAAAATATCCATGTGAAATCATACACATAGAATCTGACCATGTGGAAGAATTGGAACTGAAGTTCCCAGGAAGCAAGTCAGGGCTGTAATAAAGATCCTTCAATGGACACTGATAGACTACAACTTCATGATTGTTGACACTTGATATGGAAAGACTAGATTCTCTCTAAGTAACAAAAGGCTCTAGAAAACATCCAAAATCTTTGTTCAAAATCTTTATAAAATATTCAATGTCTCATAACTATGGGTTTCTGTAAAATTAAAAAAAAATAAAAGTAAGTTGAATACTTTCTTTTCCCAAATGGAGAGAGGGCATTAGGATACAGTAACAATAAAATCAAAGCAAAACAAATAGCTGAATGCCCTGCATCTGGTATTCATCCAGGAACTCCTGGGCTCCAAAGGACCTAGTAAGTTCCTGTTCTCCAGATTTGCAATCCATAGCATGCACCTTATATCTCGTAGGCTCAGGCTGGCTCTACTGCACACCTGTTTTTGTATTTGCTGGTCATACCATGGTAGTAGCATGTCCACTAATTTGAGGTCTCCAATGCAAGTGGGCTGCACTTTTACCAATAGCCTCTCTTGTACTCTTTTCAGAGACTTTCACACTGTCAGACTATGGCTAGATTGCAATCTTCTTAATACCCATTTAATCCTGGAATTTGTACCTCCATTTAGGCTGCACATTCAACAAAGGATTCTTATTCTCCTCACAGTCTTAAGCTTCTGATGCTATACATGTCCCCTTCATGCTTTAAAAACCAGTACATTCTAGGAGGATAAAATATATTTTTAAGTTTGTTTGCCAGCACAAGGTATAGCGATGCCCCCATCTTGAAAATAGCACATGTGTGATTATCCTTAGAAAACACTTCTCAGGAGATTTTCCTTCAGAGATGCTGATCTCTTTCAATTACAGATGATTACTTAGCCCCAGCCAAGTAGAAACAGAATGCTAACTCAAAAATTGTTCAAATTGTCCTGTTAGAATCTTTCCTTCCTGGATAAACTTCAAAGGCCAGGCCTCCATTATCTGTGTGGCTCTTACCAAGCTAATCTTCCAAGATCCCATAAAACAGCCCACTGAACTCTTAGCATTGAACACCTTCTCAGCACCAAATTCAAAGGTCACCATAGTCTTCCCAAATAGAAACAGTGTGGTCTACCTCAGCAACACAGTGTGCTGGTAGCATTTCCTGTCTTTGTTTGGATATCAATTGCTGTAATGATATAAAACCATAAACAAAAGAAACTTTGAGATTACAAGATTTGGTTGATATTACATGTCTGGCTAACAGTCTATCACTGTTGGAAATCTGAGCAGGAACTCAAGAAGGGCAGAAACCTAGAGGTAGCAGCAGAAACAGAAGCCATGGACTAAAGCTGCTACTGGATTGTGCCTCATGGCTTGCTTATCCTGCTGCATTATACACACCAGGACCACCTGCCAAAGGGTAATATTATGCACAATGATTTGGACACTTCTATATCCATCCTTACTTAAGATAATGCCCCACAGTTTTCCTTAGAGTTCAGTCTTATGGAGCCATTTTCTCATTTGTTAGTCTCTCTTTCCAGGGAGAAGCCATACAACCACACATTAAGGTAGTGAAGAACACAGAGAGCGTATGTGAACCCTTTAATGGCCTCTTCCTCAAAGGGGGCACAGACAATTGTTATGGGTTTTTTTTGGAGGACCAGTAGTCCAGAGCTACCACCAAAGTTGTTTCATGAGACAGACTAAAAGCTGTACATTTTTGAAGAAGACACACTCTGACAGGTATTGGCTGACATGGCCATTGACAGGCAGAGTTGAAGATATGAGATTGAGAACAGGAATACAACAGCCACAGGAGAGACAAGAGGGACATCCTAAGGCTCTCCGACAAAACAAGACAGTGGAAGATCCTAAGGGCAGCTGAGAGTGAAAGTAAATGACAGATTGATATAGGAGCAAAGAAGCAGTAATCACAAAGATATATAACAAAAGAACAAACTTTATAAGAACAGACAAACAGCTGCAATCAAGGGGATAGGAAGTCACCCCAGGGGTTAAAGGCTGCCCTAGGGCTCTGGATAAGACTTTTTATAGGCTCTCCAGGCTCTTCTCCTCAGGAAGTCACCTCCACCATGGTTGGTCCTTCCCCTGGAAGAACAAAGAGGCTGTTTTCCCCCTTTGTTATCCACTAGCACTTTCTGAGTGTGACAGCCTCCTGTGGAAGGGGAACAACATCAAGGGCAAGCAACAGCCCTTATTAATGGGATCTTTCTCCTGTTCTAACCATCACAAGTTCCCCTGAACCCTCTCATAACATCTCTGTTAGACATGAAGACTGAATGTCATTATGGGGGCGATGCTTTCCTAGGTATTTCCTCCTGATAGGAGATGAAGTTTTAAGCATAGACCAGAGAAAGGAAGGCCCTCCAAGGATAGTTCTTAGTTACAATCCAGAGGGATACAATAAAATTCTCTGGTTTGCACAGATCCATGGCACCAGATAGTCATTTGATGACAGTGCCTTATTTGATTTATGTAACAGTTCTCACCTAGAAATAGTACAAGCATTAGAATAACTATAAGTCTCGTGATTACAAAAAAAAAAGTTTCATCTTCATTAGAGGAAGAATATAGGCTAGGAAATCATCCAAAAACCTCTACAGCAGTAGTTCTCAACCTGGGAGTTGTGAACCCTTTGGGGGCTGCATATCAGATATTTATGTTATGATTCATAAAAGTAGAACAATGACAGTTATGAAGTAGCAATGACATAATTTTATGGATGGTGGTCACCAGAATATGAAGAAGTTTATTAAAGAGTCATAGTGTTAGGAAGGTGAAAATAGGTTTAGAGGTTTAGAGCCACTGCTCCAAAGGTTTCACAGAAATCAATGATGACTTTGAAGATTTCCTTGTGGATTTCATCTGTTTCAAGATGTGCATGAGGAAGAGAGCACAGGTTTGATTCAAGAGGTAAAAACCTCCTCATCTCCCAAGTCAAGTTGAAATTTTATTCATCCTGTTGTCTGACAGCTATAAATTTCCATAGACGAACATATGCCCACACCACAATTGATGTCATGGAGAAGTTAAACATTCAAATGCTTTCCTAGAATCAATGTGTATGCTTCAAGGATCAGATTTCCTGCTGCTGCAATTCCATTCCAGTATTTTGTCTACACTAAGATGTTAAATGTAGCTCTTTGACAAAATGTCTCATCAACTGTGGTGTTGACCCTATTGTTTGTGTTAGGACAACCAAGATGAAGCAAAATACTTTGAATTCCATGAACAAAAATTCAAGTTGAATTGGCAGCCCCAAAGCAGGGAAGGTGCCTGAGTGAATACTTTTGTGAGTCGATATGAAGAAATTCAAGGCTCTGCTCCCATTCCAGAGTGACTGGGAGAACATTTATTGTTATTTAAAAGATGTTGGTAGAGCGGACTACCAGTTCTGAAAATCTAGGACTCCAGATTCTGAAGAAACCATCAACTTAAGGAAAGACCTCAGGTGCTTGGCAGTCTAGGAGAGTGGATGTTAGTACAGGCTGAATTTATTCAGAACTCGGGTATATTTTCTCCTCTACCCTTCCCTAGTAAGTAACTCAAGACTAACAGAGGTGGGCCTTTCACCAAGAGGCCTTTTATCCACTCTTGAGATCATCAATCTGTATTCTGCTTTTACATTACACTTTTCCTCTCTGAGACCCATAAAGGAGCTGAATGCACAGTTAGACTTGTCATATTTTTATCCCCATCACTCTTCACAATTAGATTCCTCGGGGGCTCAATTCTGGTATCTTTTCCCTTTGTTTTACAGTTTGTAGAGTGGAAGATGTACATTAGCCTTATGCTTGGTTTTGAATGAGTATGAGCAGCAAAAATAGAGATGTAGCAGATACATAGCAAAACCTCCTTTAATCTATGCCTATAACCTCCTGGAGAAAGTAACAACAAATAATTCTAATTAAAATTAGTCTTCTGTATTTACTGACTGAGAAACTTCTAGGTTGAAGGCCCTCTATGCCTTCACCACAGATAATCATCCCAGTACCTTTTTTTTTTTTTAAATTTTTATTTTGCAATACAATTCAGTTCTACATATCAGCCACAGATTCCCTTGTTCTCCCCCCTCCCCCCCTCACCTTCCCCCCAGCCCGCCCCCCATTCCAATCTCTTCCAGGGCAAAGCCTTCCCCACAGACTGAGATCAACCTGGTGGACTCAGTCCAGGTAGGTCCAGTCCCCTCCTCCCAGGCCGAGCCAAGGGACCCTGCATAGGCCCCAGGTTTCAAACAGCCGACTCATGCAGTGAACACAGGACCTGGTGCCACTGCCTGGATGCCTCCCAAACAGATCAGGCCAATCAACTGTCTCACCCACTCAGAGGGCCTGATCCAGTTGGTGACCCCTCAGCCATTGGTTCATATTTCATGTGTTTCCGTTTGTTTGGCTATTTGTCTCTGTGCTTTATCCAACCTTGGTCTCAACAATTTTTGCTCATATAAACCCTCCTCATTCTTGTTAATTGGACTCCCAGAGATCCACCTGGGGCCTAGTCATGGATCTCTGCATCCAGATCCCTCAGTAGTTGGATGAGGTTTCTAGCACGACAATTAGGGTGTTTGGCCATCCCATCACCAGAGTAGGTCAGTTCGGACTGTCTCTCGACCATTGCCAGCAGTCTGTTGTGGGGGTATCTTTGTGGGCCTCTCTAGCACTTTGCTTCTTCCTATTCTCATGTGGTCTTCATTTACCATGGTCTCCTATTCCTTGTTCTCCCTCTCTGTTGTTGATCCAGCTGGGATCTCCCACTCACCCAAGCTCTCTTTCTCTCGACCCTCACCCTTCACTACCCCCACTCATGTCCAGGCTGTTCATGTAGATCTCATTCCATTTCTCTGTCATTGGGCGATCCCTGTGTCTTTCTTGGGGTCCTGTTTTCCAGGTAGCCTGCCTGGTGATGTGAGTAGCAGTCCAGTCATCCTTGTTCCACATCTAGTATCCTGTTATGAGTGAGTACATACCATGTTTGTCTTTCTGAGTCTGGGATACCTCACTCAGGATGATTTTTTCTAGATCCATCCATTTGTCTGCAAACCTCATGATGTCATTCTTTTTCTCTGCTGAGTAGTATTCCATTGTGTATATGTACGACATTTTGTTTATCCATTCTTCAGTTGAAGGGCATCTAGGTTGTTTCCATGTTCTGGCTATTACAAACAATGCTGGTATGAACATAGCTGAACAAGTGCTCTTGTGGTGTGGTTGAGCATTCCTTGGGTATATGCCCAAGAGTGGTATAGCTGGATCTTGGGGGAGATGGATTCCCAATTTTCTAAGAAATCGCCATATTGATTTCCAAAGTGGTTGTACAAGCTTGCATTCCCACCAGCAGTGGAGGAGAGTTCCCCTAGCTCCACATCCTCTCCAGCATAAGGCGTCTTCAGTGTGTTTGATCTTAGCCATTCTGACAGGCATAAGGTGGTATCTCAGAGTTGTTTTGATTTGCATTTCCCTGATGATTAGGGATGTTGAGCAATTCCTTAAATGTCTTTCAGCCATTTGAGTTTCCTCTGTTGAGAATTCTCTGTTTAGTTCTATAGCCCATTTCTTAATTGGACTGTTGGGCATTTTGATGTCTAATTTCTTGAGTTCCTTATATATTCTGGATATCAGTCCTCTGTCAGATGTTGGATTGCTGAAGATCTTTTCCCATTCTGTAGGCTGTCGCTTTGCTTTGTTGACCGTATCCTTTGCCCTACAAAAGCTTCTCAGTTTCAAGAGGTACCTTTTTTAACGATGAATAATTTTATGTCAGAAGATAAACAAGAGTAGTTTTTATTTGCAATAAGTTTTCCCTTAGCTATCTATAAGGGTCATGGTGTCTAGGATCTTACACTGTTTTGAGATCTCCTCTCTCCTTGTCACAGTGTCATGCCAGGAACTTTGCAGACATTTTGAGACAGACATGTTTTGGACCTGAAGTGGGAATGTCAACTCCCATTTCCAAAGCCATCTTCTCTCTGAGAATAATTAGCATCAGACAATTCACTAACATTTCCCATGTCCAAAGGCATTTGCTTCTCTATTAATCAGAACTCCAAAATGTATTAGAAATAGGGAACTGGATGTTGATTATGGTGACAACTGGCTGAACTCAAAGTGGATCTCTTCCTTATGACGTTCCTGCCTAGAATTATATACAGGATTATCTGTATGACCAGGCATTGATAAAGGAGGCAGACAAGAGGTAGACAACTTCTCCTTCCCTTCTACAATGCTTCAAGGAATGCAACATTTTTACCTCAATAGGTCAAAATCTTATCCATTCAAAGTTCTTAAATCAATGTGTGCTTGACATTCTGGCTAAATAATCAGAAGAGGAAATCAGGGGTGTGATAGGGAAAGATTCTCAGCCTTTTCACAAGAAAGTCTCATCTCACAGACAAAATCTAGGACATCAGCATCTAACTGGCATATCTTGGTTCATTCAGAGTGATCCTTGAGGTAGATGGCATACAAGACACCTCTAACATCTTTCCTTTCCCTTTTTAGTTTCTGGATGGTATTATAATTTATGCTCCCTGGGCTTAGCCTTTCTTTCATTTATTTGAGACATTTCTTTTTGCTTCCACAGATTAAACAGCCATTTTGTAGCTTCATATCTATATCATGTCTGGAAATACCATGTTGGACTAGCCAGCACCAAAGGTCCAGACCAATCATGCGACCTTAAAATTCACCTTTCCTTTGCTGACAATTATGGTTCAGGCAGTTATGAACATTGCTTTGGCTATACTGCCCAATACAATATGTATAATCACTTTGCCTTTGGCAATTCAGTACTGCCGCCTGGTCCCATCAACTCTGGTGCCCAAAAACCCATTACATTTAATTCATCCAACTGAGCAGCAGAGTCTCCAACCCTAACTGTCTGGCATATCAAAAATAAAGACAAAAAACTTCGAATGTGCTAGTGTCCCTCTCACAATTTTGTGTTATATAGGAATAGTGAAGGGCGGTTAACAGC
Organism: Peromyscus eremicus; assembly: GCF_949786415.1. Taxonomy (NCBI): domain Eukaryota; kingdom Metazoa; phylum Chordata; class Mammalia; order Rodentia; family Cricetidae; genus Peromyscus; species Peromyscus eremicus. Next base: position 19,128,328 of record NC_081439.1, on the reverse strand, counting down.
CAGCAGGCAGGGATCCTGCGGGAAGGATCCCAATTCACCAAGACCCATCAGCAGACCCTGCAATCTAACACTCTGCCCTCAAACCCGTCTGCCCAAGACCCCAGCTACTTCCTGAGGCTTAGAAACCAACCCTCAGCTCTCATCGGGCTTAGTGAGTGAGCTCTCATTAGTCAAAAAGCTGTCGTTGGACCAAGAGTAACCTTAGGAGATAGGGAATCTTCAAGCCTTCATTAGACCAAGAGTGGCTTTCTGAGAAGTAGTATCTGCCACCTCTCATTGGACCAAGTGTGGTTTCCTGAAGACAGAATCTATTGGCTCTGGCTAGACCAAGAGCCCTGATAAGACCAAGAATGAATCCATGAGTCACAGATTCAACTTGCTTGGGTCAATGCAAGAGCAGCTCTCTAATACATGGAATCTGCCTGTTCCAATTAGACCAAGAGCTAAGATTAGACTCAGAAGGGCCCCCTGAGAAACAAACACAACAAGCAGCAACTCACTCAGACACAGGCACGTCTTATACCTATTAGACAAGGAGAAGGGCAGACGACAAAGCAGAAGTACATAAAACAACACAAAGAGCAATACAGCATCACCAGAATATAGCCCTCCTCCAACAGCTGGACATGCATATCACAAGGTAGAAGAAGCAGAATAAAGCAATCTTAAGAATATCATCATGAAGAAGCTAAAGGCCTTTCAAGAAAAAAATGAAAAATGAAATTGAGGAAAAGACAAACAAAAAAGTGGAAGAAGTCAATAAAGGCATTGAGAAAAACACAAACAAAAACTTTGAAAGAAATCTATAAAGAAATAGAGGAAAAGACAAATAAAAATTGGAATAAAGCAATAAATCCCTGAAAGAAAACCATGAAAAAGCAATTAAACAGGTGAGGGAAACAGTTCAAGACCAGAATAGGGAAATAAAAACAATGAAGAAGACACAAACAGAGGGAAAGCTGGAAATAGATAATTTGAGTGAACGAACAGGAAACACAGATGCAAGCATAACCAACAGAATACAAGAGATGGAAGAGAGGATCTCTGGTATAGGGGACACAATAGAGGAAATTATTTCATCAGTCAAAGATAATACCAAATCCAAAAAGCATAACATAAAATGTCTAAGAAATCTGCGATACCATGAAAAGACCAAACCTAAGAATAATAAGGATAGAGGAAAGAGAAGAATACCAACTCAAAGGCACAGAAAAAATATTCAACAAAATCGTAGAAGAAAACTTTCCCAACTTAAAGAAGGAAATACCTATGAAAATACAAGAAGCCTATAGAACAGCAAACCGAATAGACCCCCCCCACAAAGAGTCCCCTGGCCACATAGTAATTAAAGTACTAAACCTACAGAATAAAGAAAGAATAATAAGAGCAACAAAGGAAAAAGGCAAAGTGAATTATAAAGGATAACCCATCAGAATAACTCCCATTTTCTCAAAGGAGTCTTTCCAAGCCAGAAGGACCTGGACAGATGTAATGCAGACACTAAGAGTCCATGGATGCCAGCCTAAACTGATACCAGGCAAAACTTTCAATCACCATAGACGGAGTAAACAAGACATTTCAAGACAAAACCAGATTTAAACCATACCTATCTACAAATCCAGCCCTACAGAAAGCACTACAAGGAAAATTCCAACCTAAGGAAGTCAGATGCATCCACAAAAAAAGGCAATAGATAACACGACAGGAGTAAACCACAAAGAAGAGAAGTACACACACACACACACACACACACACACACACACACACACACAATACAAACAAAATATAACAGCAACTAACAATCATTGGTCATTAATATCCCTTAATATCAATGGTCTTAATTCACCCATAAAAAAGACAGAGGCTGACAGAATGGATATGAAAGCAGGACTCATCTTTCTGCTGCATACAAGAAACACACCTCAATTTCAAATTTAGACACTACCTCAGAATCAAAGGGTGGGAAAAGTCTTTCCAATCAAATGGTCTCTTTTTCTTTCATTTTTCTTTATTAGGAAATTTTCTATTCACTCCACATATTATCCACAGACCCCTCCTCCTCCCTCCTCACATCCCCAGCCCTCTTTCACAAGCAACCTCACATACCCATATCCCCAAAATCGAGGTCTCCTATGCAGAGTCAGCAGAGCCCAGCACACTGAGCCTAGGCAGGTCCAGTCCCTTCCCATTGCACCAAGGCTGTGCAAGGTGTCACACCACAGCACCCGGTTCCAGAAGCCTGCCCATAAACCAGGGACAGATCCCGATCCCCCTGTCTGGGTGCCCCCCAAACAGTTTGAGCCAAACAACCATCTTCCATTTCCAGAGGGCCTAGGCCAGTCCAATGGGTGCTCCACAGACACCAGTCCATAGTTCATGGGCTTCCCACTCGTGTGGCCAGCCATCTCTGCACATCCTCCCGTCATGATCTCGATGTCCCTCGCCTGTAGTATCTCTCCTCTCTCTCATCAATTGGATTCCTGAGGCTCACCCTGGTGCCTGGATGTGGATCTCGGTATCTGACTCCATCAGGCACTAGACAAAGGCTCTATGATGACAGTTAGGTTATGCAACCACTCTGGAAATCAGTATGGTGGTTTCCCAGAAAATTGGGAATAAGTCTTCCTAAAGACCCAGTTATAGCACTCTTGAGCATATACCCAAGGAATGCTCAATTTTACCACAAAAACACATGCTCAACTATGTTCATATAAGCATTATTCATAATAGCAAGAACCTAGAAACAACCTAGATGCCCTTCAACTGAAGAATGGATAAAGAAAGTATGGCACATATACACAATGGAGTACAACTCAGCAGTAAAAAACAATAATATCATGAAATTTGCAGGCAAATTGATAGATCTACAAAATATCATCTTGAGCGAGGTAACCCAGACTCAGAAGGACAAACATAGTATGTACTCACTCATAAGGGGATACTAGATGTGAGGGAAGGAAAGGCCAGACTACAACCCACAACTCCGGAGAGGCTAGCTAAAAGAAAAAGACCCTGGGAAGGACACATGGATGATCCTGTGAAGGAGAAATGGATGAGATCTACATGAGTGAACTGGATGGGGGGTGCCAGAGGGCAAGGAGTGGGGGATGAGAACACAGGGAAATGGGAGGGTCAAGCTGGAACAGGAACAGAGTGGGAGGGCAGGGAGGAAGATTCCATGATAGATGAGGACATCATGGGAATAGGAAGAGCAGGGTGCTGGGGAGGCTCTCAGGAATCCACAAGGATGACCCTACTTGGGAGGCTGGCAGTGGTCTAGAAGGTGCGTGGACTGGTCTATTCTGGTGAATACCCTAACAGTCATCATAGAGCCTTTGTCCAGTGACTGGTGGAGGCAGATGCAGATATCCATGGACAGGCACATGGCTGAGCTCTGGGAATCTAATCAATAAGAGAAAGAAGGGATTCTGCATGCAGGTGACATTGAGATCATGATGGGAAGACATGCAGAGATGACTGGCCACACTGGTGGAAGCACATGAACTGTAGATTGGTGGCTGTGGAGCCCCCATGGGACTGGACTAGGCCCTCTAGACACAGAGGAAAGTTGTTTGGCTCAACCTGTTTGGGGGTTACCCAGAACGGGGGTTAGGATCTGTCCCTGGTGCATGGGCAGGCTTTTGGGAGCCCAGTGTCTGTGGTGTGACACCTTGCCCAGCCTTGATGCAGTGGGGCGGGGCTTGGACTTGGCTAGGCTCAGTATGCCAGGCTCTGCTGACTCCCCATGGGAGACCCTGATTTGTGGGTTGTGGGGATATAGGGTGGCTTGGGAGGAAGGGCTGGTGGTGGGAGGACGGAGGAGATGGGATCTGAGGGTGGTATGTAGAGTGAGTAGAAAATTTCTTAGTAAAGAAAAATGAAAAACTTTAATTAATACATAAAAAGTAAAATAGAAAGATAAAAAAAACCTGAATGGCCAATAGCTGAGCAGAGGAGGGATAGGCAGGGCTGGTGGAAAGAAAGAAAAAGAGACACCAGGGCTAGCCAGTGCCCAGCGAATCAGATACAGAGGAAGCAGGAAAACAGGATGGGTAGTACACAGATGAGGTAAATGAGCCTCAGGGCAGCACATAGATTAATAGAAATAGGTTAATTTAAGTTTTAAAAAAAGCTAGCTAGAAATAGGCCTAAGCTAAGGCTGCACATTCATAATTAAGAAATAATAATCTCTGTGCTATGATTTGGGGCTGGCATTGCAAGAAAGCCTCCTACAGTATATGTTCTGTACACTCAAAACAGGGCTGGGTAGTGTGCAAGATGGTACAGGAAAAACTGGTTCTAGAGGATCTCATTAGGAAAACTCTGTCCAGGAGGTATGTGTCTAGAGCCAGGCCATATGAGGTAGAATGGGGCAGATTGCTTTGCTTCTTGGAGAACTCACCTCAGAATTCCTCCATTGGCTCCTTGAAAGGGAGCAATGGCTGGGAGAAGAGAATTGTGATACATTTCAAGTTTCATTGGAATGTCGTAGGGAAAGCCAGTGTGTGGTCTCTGCATTCAGAACAAGGCCTGGGGCTGAAGGGGCACATCTATAGGGGGTTCTGGTGGCACTTGCCAGATAAAGTTGGTGCACATACTGCTTGAACACAGCTTGATTCCAGAGTGAAGTTTATATGCTGACAGCAGAACATCTTTGTAGCTCACCAGGCAAGTCTGCTATGCAAGGAGTAGAGTATGCAGGCCAAGGCACCAGATCAGTTCTCAGAGAACTCAGCAGAGAAAGCAAGTGAAGTAACTGAGTCTTAACTGGCCTTCAGAGCAAGGTCAATGTGTATATGCATAGCCCAGGCAGGAAAGGTTCTATAGAACATCACCATGTAAATGAGTGCAGGTTTGGTGCATCTAGAACTTGGTAGTGTATTAATAGCATAGACAGGCCTGGCTCCAGTTGACCAGGGAATGTTAATGCAGGAGCTCAGTTATGGGTGCTAAGCCTCCGAGTGTGCATAAGGCACTGGCATGAAAACTATGAGGAGCACACCCAGCAAAACTGCAATCAGGACATCAGGAGATGCTATGAAAATGGCACAGGCAGCCTTGATTCCCAGAATCCTTTTCAAGGAAATCCAGTGCAATGACTGTGAGACAGAAGAAGCTTGACTTAGAAGTATGGTGATGTAGAGGCCTTGCAATGTCCTGTGGTGTTTCATCAAACAAGCCAGTACATACAGAGCTATATGTGGGTCCATGATTCCAGAGTTTCCAAAGAAACTCACGAAGGTAACCCAAGCAGGAGGCAAGTATCTTGAGCCTTTAACTAGGACTAGAATGAGGGGGTAGTTCTTGTGGGTGTGTCTCTAGTGAGCTTAGCAGTCAAAACCTGTGTGCTACCTGCACACCCAGAACTAGGTTTGGGAGCGTGCAGGTGGTTCTGGCAGGCTTGGTTCAGTGGAACTCACCAGGAAATTCTTCTATAGGAGCTACTTGCTGGATAAGTGGAAATGGAGCTGGTGGGCAAATTTGTGGTCATCTGGCAAAGCTGATGTACATGTGCGCATTCAGAGTTAACACTGAATTGTGGAAATGATGCAGGTATTCTTGGTTCTGGGTGAACTCTCCAGGAAATGAAGCTTCATTAACAGTTTGACTGTGACCTGGACTAGGTCTGTGAGTATGGAGAAGGCTCTGGCCATGTGCTTTAAATTCACGTGGCAAATCTGACAAGCAATATGAACATCCAGAAATAGGTCAGGGGAATAAAGAAATGGTACAGGCCAGTTCAGTTCAGTTGGTATTCAACAGAACAGAGAAGTGAGGGAAATCTACAAAAACAGCTAGGCTAGGAACTGGATGGATGGTGCTGATGGGAGAGGTTCTTTGAACCTACCAAGGCAAAGCTGATATGAGATCTGCCCATCTGTAACTAGATCACTAAACCTGGGAGTACCAGCGTGAAGCCGGAGGAAGAGGTTCTGGGTAGCATCATCAGGCAACACTGCTGTGCAATCTGAATCCAGCTCTTGGCCTTGGATAGTAGAGATTGTGCCAGTGTTCTTGGTTCTGGGAGAACTCATTTGGGAAAGATGTTTAACATGAATTGCTAACTGGTCTTATTAATAAAAAAGCCTGTGGCCAGATAGTGGGGGAAAAACTGAGATCAGAGGAATAGTAGAAGCCACAGCCAACCTCATCTCACCAACTTCCAGAGTGAGCCAAATCCTGTTTACTCATGCCTATATCCTTTCTGTCCCTGCCATCTTACTGCCTCTCTCCACCAAGCTACATCACTTCCTCTTTCTGCCCAGCTCTGTCACTTCCTGTCTGTATAGACCTCCACAACTTTATAGCTAACAAGCTTTGGAATTTAAAGGTGTGTGCCACCATGCCTGGCTCTGCTCCTAGTGTGGCCTTGAACTCACAGAGATCTGGATGACTCTCTGCCTTCCAGATGCTAGGCTTAAAGGCCTGAATTCTATGTTTAATATAGTGGCTGGCTTTTTCCTCTGATCTCCATGTAAGCATTATTTATTAGAGCACAAATAAAACATCACCACAGAGAGCTGTTGCAAGAGCTGCATGACCTGAGCTAGGGCTGAGAGAACAGATGACTCTGTTAAGTAAGCTTCCAGGGAATGCCACCAGGCACACCCAATCTTTGATCTATGCAACCAGATCTATGCCTTAACACTCTGGAGATGGTGCATGAGAATAATTATCAGGGAAAGTTATTACCAGAGCTTCATGACACAAGGTAGATATTGGAGAAAGTAGATGTCTGTAGAAGGTGAGATATTGGAGAACTCAACAAGCCAAATCTGGGTGCATACAGACCTTGGCCAGGAGTATGGTCATCACTCAGGTTGGCATCCTTCTTGAAGAACTAACCAGGAAAAGATGGTTCAGGAGCTATAACACCAGAGATAGCCACTGGAGTGTGGTGATGTCACTGGTGGCCGAGGTTCCAGGGACTTTGCCAGGTAAGGTCAGTGCAAGACCTGTAAGTTCCAATCAAGAATTCACACATGGGCTTGCTCAAGAGAGAACTCACTAGTGAAATCTGGTATGGCATTTGTTTGGCCAGAGCTGGGCCTGGACATGAAGTGATGTTGATTGCAGGAAAGGCTATGGGGAGATGACCAGAAAAAGGAGGTGCACAGTGTAGACATGAAGAGTTAGGCCTAGGAGAGGGCAGACAGTAGGAGTGAGCTTGCTTCTGGGAGTACAATAGGGAATATCCAGTGTGACCTGTTCAAGGTCTGGGGAGTTGGGTATACTGCTGACAGGGGAGGCTCAGATTTTCAGTCAAAGGAAAGACTTTGCTTGATCTACACATACTTAGCTATCTAGGCCTTTTAGTAGGCATATTGCACATCTGGGCTTACTACTGGGGGAACTCACCAGGAAATTTGGTGAAAGAGCTGTCTGATTAGGACCAGGCTTAAAGGGTAAACATTGCACAAGCAGGGGAATATCTGTGGACCTTTCAAGCAAAGTTAGTACAAGATCTGTGCACAGGAGATAGGCCTGGTGTGTATAGATGGCATAGGCAGGCTGGGATGTAGGGGAACTAAACAAAAATAGCAAGTGCAGGAGCTACATTATGGGACTTAGGCCTGGAATTTCATAGATGGTGCTGGCAGGAGAAGTACAGGAAATTTCTACGAGCAAAGCTGATGTATAGGCTTCATCTAGAGTGTGGGGGTGGCACTGGCTCTTAGGGAATTGACCAGCTGCAGTTAAATGAAGGATCCATGTGACTAGGCCTTTGAGGGCAGAGATACTGCAGTTGGATTTGATTCTGGGGAAGTTCACCTTAGAGAAAGCCAGAGCAAGAGCTTCACAGTCCATCACTGACAGAACACATAGGTAAGGAATCAAGGCAGAAACTTGGAGACAAGGAACTGAAGCACAGACCATGAAGGAACACTGCCTTGCTCTCCATGGCTACATCAGCTTGTTTCCTTATGCAACTCACAAACACCTGTATCACACACAGTGGACTAGATCCTCGCAGGTTAATCATTACTCAAGAGAATGATCCACACACTTTCTATTTTGCTTTGTTTTGCTTTTTGAGACAGGTTTTCTCTGTGTACCCTGCCTGTTGTGGAACGCACTCTGTAGAATAAGCTGGACTTGAATCCAGAGAGAACCACCTGCCTCTGCCTTCTAAGTGCTGAGATCAAAGGCATGCACCACCACATTGAGCTTCCACACACTCTCTTAAAGGCCAGTTTCCTGAAGGCATTTACTCAACTAAAATTTACTCTTTCAGATGAATCAAGATTGCATCAAGATGACAGAAAAAAAAACCTATCTGGCATAGCCAGGTTCCATCACATTCCATCATAACCTGCCAAAGAGCTGGGGAGCATATTCCACGGGGTACTGAATTTTCAGTAAGCACAAACACAAGATTATACGGTAAATAGAATCTTGATTCACAGTTTCAAATCCCTTAAGATCATGTAATATATATAATGCCTGAGACACATGAATTCCGTCTAGGAAGTCTAGAAGACCCCTTCGTGAAACTGAATATGAACTTGATGCTTCAATGGAGACAGTAGTATGTGGGAAGACAGGACCTTGATGTGCTTGCCATAGAAAGCTACATGTATATGTTGTAGAGAGCTCAAGAAAGAGGCTACAAGCCGGGCAGTGGTGGCACATGCCTTTAATCCCAGGTTCAGGGGGCAGAGGCAGGTGGATCTCTGTAAGTCTGAGGCAAGCCTGTTCTACCTACGTGCCCCTCAACCGAAGAATGGGTAAAGAAAATGTGGTACACATCACAATGGAGTACTTCACAGCAGAGAAAAACAAGACATCATGAGGTTTGCAGGCAAATGAAGGGAACTAGAAAATGTCATCGTGAGTGAGGTAACCCAGACTCAGAAAGACAAACATGGTATGTACTCACTCATAAGTGGATACTAGATGTAAAGCAAAGGATAACCAGACTGCAAACCACAGCTCCAGGGAGGCTAGATAGTATGGATGACCCTAGGACGGAAGTATGGATCAACCAGCAATGAAGAAATGGATGAGATCTACATGAGCAAATGGGATGAGGAGAGGTAATGGAGGACAAGGGATGTTAAATGAGAGCTTAGGGGACAGAAAGGTTCAACCTGGAATGGGAACAGAGTGGGAGAGCAAGGAAAGAGATTCCATGATAATTGAAGACACCATGCGAATTGGGAGAAGCAGAGTGCTAGTGAGATTCCCAGTAATTCCCAGGACTCCACCATAGACTACTGGCAATAGTGGAGAGGGTGCCTGAGCTGACCTACTCTGGTGATCGGATGCCTGAATATCCTAACTGTCTTGATAGAACCCTCATCCAGTGACTGATGGAAGCAGATGGAGAGATCCACGGCCACGGCCCAGGTGCAGCTCCAGGGTTCCAATCAGAGAGAGAGAGAGGAGGGATGCTATGAGCAAGAGATATTGAGATCATGATTAGAAAATGTACAGAGACAATTAGCCAAACTAGTGGAAACACAAGAACTGTGGACCAATAGCTGAGGAGCCCCCATGGTACTGGACTAGTCGCTCTGGGTAATCAAGACAGTGGTTTAGATTGAACTGTTTAGGGGGCCCCCAGGCAGTGGGATCGGGACCTGTCCCTAGTGCATGAGCAGGCTTTGTAGAGTCTAGGGCCTATGGTGAGACACTTTGCACAGCCTTGGTGCAGGGAGAAGGGGTTTGGACCTGCCTCAACTGAATATACCAGGCACTGCCTTCTCCCCATGGGAGACATTGCCTCCCATGGGAGGAAGAAGGAATGGGGGAGAGAGGAAAACCGGTTGGTGGGAGGAGGGAGGAGAGGGGAATCTGTGGTTGGTATGTAAAATGAATAGAAAATTTCTTACAAAAAAAACTGAGAGGAATAAACGTAACTCAGAGAATAGAGAAAGGAGAACAAAAAAACAAACAAATAAAAACTCCCCAAAACAAAACAAACAAACCAATAAAACCAAAACAATAAATGTTTCCATTGCTTTTGAAAAAAGTTAATAATAGCAGTGAAAAAATACTTGTGCTTGGCAGGTATTAATTTCCCATGTTGTAGAAAGCTTTGAAAAATGGCAAATTCCATTCTTTGAGAAACCGTTACACTCGAGAGGCATAGTAATACATGCATTTAATCTCCACACTCAAAAAGCATGCAGATATCTGTGAGTTTGAGGCCAATCTCATATACATAGTAATGTTCAGTCCAAAGTTATACTATGAGACTATGATTCAAACTAACCAACCAACCACCCAACAAACCAAACAAACGAACCATCCAACTACAGTCATGTGTTTACTATAAAACAGTAACAAAACAATTTATTCTTTAGTTTAAGAGGAAGAAAAACAGATTAATTTCCCTCAGTAGCAATAATGCTAATTTGAGTTAGATTACACTTGTTTCCCACATTCTGAAAATATTTACATAAAATGTCTTTTGGATTGTTTTCCTTTAAGCCTGCCAAGGATTGTAAGTTGTAGGTAATGCTCAATATGGACACTTTAGCTGAAGAACATGGCTTACATTCCATTTCTGTAATTAACTTCATATGAAAGGGTGCTATTTTCTTTATGGAAAATCTGAAATTCATGATGACATATTTTGGGTAATTTAAAAATATTCCTTTCTTCAAGAAGGAGCAGATAAGATGGTTTTATACACTTTACTTATCTTTCCTCCTGAAAAAGAATAGTCTGTGGTGGCAATAAAATCCAAGCATTTGAAAAAAAAATGGCTAAATAATGGCATTACAGATATCCATGTAATCTTTCAACATTGTGAGGGTGAGGCATGCCTTCAGAGCTTTAAGCCACGTGGGTGCAGATTTAATGTAACATTGAGTCTAAAACATGACTGGGAATGAGGAGAAAACTAGGGACAGTAGGAACATATGCTTAATAACTGGTTCAGACTAGGGAGTAGTTTCCTTCAGTAGTCTCTAAAATTTTTTAAAACATCACATATTTAAAATAAAAGTCCTAGTTAAAATAAATTCTTCCAATTTTCAATTCATGGATTTTTTCAATTAGTTTAGTCCTTAATGATAACACAGTAAATATAAGACACCACATTAAGTATTACCTTCACCTTCAGCTCTGACTTACCTAACAGCAAGTGTGTTCTAAGTAGTATATTTTTTACACTCCCTGGTATTGAGAGCCACTGGTAGCAAAAGTCCATGGGAGTATAAAGCAGTGACAATTAGAGTTCAGAAGGTCAACCTATCAGAACAAAGGGTTCTGTTAAAGGAAACTGTCATGCAAGGCTGGTCTATATCACATCAATCATTAATCCAGTCTGTTGGAGGTAATCCCTCATTTGAGCTTCCATCTTTCAAAGAAACTCTACTATGTTTCAAGTTGACCAAGAGTAGAGGGCACAATCACCAAATGGGGTTTGTAGCAGAGGTCTCAAACAAAGGCATGTTGTGCATGTCAGCAAAATTCTTCTTTTCTTTATTTTCATGAGACCTGGTTTCAGAGTACCTCTGGCTTTCTGGGAGCTCACTATGTAGACAAGTCACACCTAGAACTCACAGAGATCGGGCTGCCTCTCCCTCCCATTGCTGAGATTAAAGTTATGGTTCACCACACCCAGATGATCAGCTGACATTTTTGCCAAGCTCTTGAGCACCTGGATGATGCTTTTCAGGCCACATTTATTTCCAGCAGAATCTGGGGTATATCACTTGCTAGCAAATGCTGTTTGAATTCTTCTGTCTAAGATGGCATGCTGTGGAATCTTCCATGTTGGGCACATACATAAAAACAACAACATGCACATTTATACAGTAAGGCTACACCATGCTTTTTATGAAACATTCTTGTCTTCCCATTTCCTGTAACAGGATGTTTATGCACTTCCCATTGATCTCCACAGCTCACTCTAAGAAATTCATCCTGATTTTGATATTAGTATGTTCTGGAAGCTGTCATGTAGCAGAAAGTGCAGGTTTTCTTCATTGCTTATTATACCACAGATACATTATGAAGTACAAAGAGATAAGGTTTAAAAAGAAAGTCAAACTTTCCTTCTCTTTTTTCCACTCATTTACACACTTTGGCTATTTTTAACTATATGCTTACAGTATGGTATGTTCTCAAGATGTGACCACAGTAAGAAATAACATTGTGTAAATTTACATAGCTTTATATCAGTTTGTAAGAACTTAAGAGTTACCTGGAAAGAAGAAGCTCAATGAAGGGATCCTCTCCATCAAATTGCCTATAGTCAAGTCTATAGGACATTTTCTTGGTTAGTAATTGTCTTGATTAGTATCTTATGTAGGATGTCCTGGCAGAAGGTGGGCAGTACAAAACCTGGGCCTCTGGTAAGGGATGATATAAAAATGCACATTGAACAAGCTATGGGGGTCAACTCAGTAAGCTGTGTTTTTCCATGGCTCCTGCTTGATTCATTTTCTGTCTTTGGTTTCTTCCTTGAGTGCCTGCCCTAGTCTATTGAGATGATGCACTATGATGTGGCAATGTGAGCCACATGAACCATTTCCTCTCCAAGTTGAATTTGGTCATGTTGCTTTTATCACAACAATAGAAACCCTAACTAGTATCATCAAAGTAACAGAGTTTGAGGTAAAACACAGAAAGAGAAAAGGAGGACATTTTTCTATTCCAAACAAAATACCCCATGATTTTATTTACATATAATCTGTTATTACTGACAATATTTACTTTGTGTCTCTATCTAAGATGTTTCTAGAAGGTAAGATGGTCACAAAGTCTCCAATGAAGACACTTTGCTCAAAGTGAAATGTCTATCCTTCCAATACACACACACACACACACTGAAGGGCAAGGATTGGGGGATGAGAGCTTATTTTTTTTTCAAATAACTATATCTGCTATGCCCATCAGGCATTGTAGTACTTATTTGATGCATGATTTCAATAAGTAAATTCCTCTTTTGAAGACTATTCACATACAACAGGAAGTTAAGCACACTGGTCCTTTATGGCCAAATATGGCTAGGAAGTTGTGTTCTTTGCTCATAATCCACCATTCAGCCTTAGTAGCCATGGAAACAAGAATTTTTAAAGTGAGCTAATACTCTGTCTACTGCCAGTCACTAACATTTGGTCTTACTACAAGGGAAAAAGAGGCAAGTATTTTACATTCCCGGGTGTTTTTATTAATCACATTCTTTTTCACAGGACAAAGAATGCCAGAAAGGGCCATTGACATGTGGGTAAGTGTATGTAAACGCTACTGAATATCGTGGCTAGAAGCCCCACGTGGGACTGCAGGTAATCATTGAGCTGCCCTGCAGGTTTTAATTGTGTAGGTCCCTGATGTTGAGTTTATGAATTAACCTCTCTCTGTTGTATCCTTACCTACAAAACTTGGGAAATGACTAGATGGATGTCCTTAGATAGTCAGATGTATGAATACTCCTGAAGTGTTTAAATGAGGTTCTTCTTAAGCCAAGGACAAGAGTGAATGGAAAGGATTGTGGGATCTAGGGGTTGGAGAGACACTGCTCTGAGCTGAAATGTCTGCCTAATAGAATTTCTTTTCCTGAAGGTTTTCCCACTCTTCTTCTGACTGGAGATATGGGCATTTACTGTTAATAGCAAGAACGTCTGTGATCCTGCCACCTTCTAAATGAATCTTCTTATCCATAATACACAAAGGTATAAAAACTTTATGTTATATATGGGAGCTTTCAAATATGGTCCTATGAATCAAATGCATCTACTCCATGTGTTTCAAACACAGGAAGAAACAGATACTACCAAGCTAGCTTTTTTTTTTTTTTTTTTTTTGTGGAACAACAGCAATCTTCATTGTGTTTTCAGTACTACCTCACAGCACACTGTTCTTGTAGTCCATTGCCTCGGGCCTGCCTTGGAAAGGAAGATGATGTGGGCAGGGTGTTACCCAAGCCACCATGAAATGTGAACTCATCTTTCTGATGAAACCTCCCTAGTAGAACTGTTCCTGCCTTCACTCAGTCAGGAAGCACATTCTACAGAGACTTTAGAGCAGGGGGTAGCTGTTTAGGGAAGGTTTCCTGGCAAGGAGATCCAGTGTGTAGGCCCCTTCAACCTTCTGCATGCACAGTTAGCAGTGACATTATCCAAATGCCTAGTGAGTAAATGACTCACCTCCTTCCTTCATCCTAAGATTGGAATTGAGAGAAGGTGCAAAGAAGTTAGATCAAAGTTATAATACAGAGTGTAAATTTTCTGTGAAAGAAGATATTTGCTCACAAAAAATATGTCAGGATTCTTTTTGTTTCACTGAAATGAAGCTAATTATCTAAAGATGAAATTTTAAGTAAGAGATGGGCTATAATTGGAAATATCCACTTTTATGGATTTATATGAATTTATGTGTTAATTATCCATTTCCCCTATTCCTCTGACTCACTCTCTGGACAATTTTACACATAGATTTTGCTTTACAGATACCAAAGAAGAATTCAGGGTTTTGTGCGTGTTAGATAATCACTTTACCACTGAGCTCTATCCCCGGCTATATTACAGATAGACATTGATGAGCATACTCTTCTGGTTTCAATTATAAAATAGGTATAGCCTTCTTTAGAGAAGTGTACATTTCTGTAAAATTCACAAGGAGGAATAGCATTGCACACTATCATTTATGAGGTGTATCATTATGTATTGATCAATTTGTATACACATATATGTATACAAAAATTTGTGTCAAGTGTGTTATTATTTTTACATAAATGAGTTTACTATGTGAATTATTTTCATTTTCTTTCATAGATGATTTCAGTTTGTAACAGTCATGAAATGTTATAGTACTATATTTTAGAAATGCCAATTAATTTGAGCATTCCCCTGCTTTTTCCTCTCTTTATGGTATTAAAATATTTACAAATTGCAAATACAGGTAAAATAAGCATGTCATTACATATGATATTGCAAACTCTCTTCTCATTGTCAGTTCTAAGCACTGAAATTCCTAGTCAACAAATATTATTATTTACTCTGTGAAGAATAATTATCTGTACATAGACCACTGAAACATCTCTATGTGACAACAGGGACAAGGTATGAGAGCTCAGTGCTGTACAAGCCATGACTCCCTCTGTTTTCCTGCCTTCCCTTGTAGTCCCACTGACTCTATTCTTCTTTGATGCCTTCTTCAGATTTGCCAAAATGAAGGAGTTCATCTTCAAGTTCAGTGGCCTGATTTGCAGTACAGCAGCTTTGGTGTTCGAAATCATTCTTGCAAACAGCCAATGCTGGCGCCTGTGGGAGTTTAACAACGAGGGTGTGCAATTTGTGTCAATTGGACTCTGGAAAGCTTATTACGCTCAGGAATTTAACATCTCTGGGTCTATGACCAGGATGTTGGTTCACACCCCTCTCAATTCAACCTGGAACAAGTCATCGGAATTTCAGTATTTACAAGTCCTGATAGCTTGGGCCATTTTGATGAAACTCCTAGTCGTGATTTTCACTTCAGTGGCCATTAAGATCAGCTGTCTGGAAGATCCACTCATTGAGATCCAGCTGTTTTGCTACAAGATGTCTGCCATAACTTTGGCTGTGAGCAGCCTTTTCACGCTTGTTACTGTGACCTTGAACCACCTGGTAGATATCTATGGGCAAATCACTCTTGACTTTTCACCTGACTTTCCCGTTAAAAAGGAGGACATTATAAAGAAACACTGCACAAATGTATTCCCAATGGGTGTCCTGATAGCCACAATGTCACTGTTTGGAGTGATTATGTTTCTCTATGAGATGATCTCTTTGAGAGTGCAGAGTCAGGTGAAGGCCCAGTGTGCTTCCAACCTGGCTGCGCAAATGGTCTGAAGTGAGGGCTCTGGCATTTTAACATCTGCCAGGAGAATCCTTGAAGAAATTGCCCATTTGTACACAGTACTGTGTAATCACCAATTCATTCTATATAAAATATCAACTTGATTTCTGGGAGTGTGTCTAAGTTTTATTCCTTCCTTGCTGTCAAATGCATTCCATTCTTTAAATGTTTTCACATACTAAACTGTAGGTCATGATCTCATTTGATACTGCCGTCAAGAAATAGCAAGAAACAGTACAGTATAAAGGCATGTTTCCTAAGTAAACCTAGTGAATCCCATGAGAAATACGGTTTGCAAGAAAGCAGACACCTCAACACAAAAAAAGAAACCACATTCTTGTGTGGAGACACTTAAGTATTCATATCTCCGACAGGTAGAACAGGATGTTTTAGCCTTGGCACTGCTGGGAGAGTAGGATGCTCTCTTGGAGAAAGAAGGCAATGCTGTTCACTGAGTATGCTAGTGCCATCTGTCGTCTGTTGCTATTAGAAGGCAGTAGCCATCTCCTATTTCCCCAGTTGTGAATAAACGCCACAAATGCCCAGGCATTTCCAGTGTGCTCTGATGGTCCATGTGGTGGGTAGCACAGGGCCATTCTAATCTATCAGCCCTCCCTCAGGACCGTAAAAAAATTCTAGTTTTCTTTCTGGGAACATTAGTCCCTATTCTTTATCAGGTCAGCTTTCTGAGTGTGTGTTATACTGTGTGAATACTTTCTCTCAGTGGATCTAGATCAGTGGTTCTCAACCTGTAGTCTGTGGCCCCTTTTCGGAGTTAAGTGACCCTTTCACCGGGATTGCCTAAGACCATTGGAAAACACAGATATTTATATAATGATTAATAACAATAGAAAATTGCAGTTATAAAGTAGTAATGAAAATAATTTTATGGTTGGGGGTCACTCCATCATGGGGAAGTGTATTAGAGGGTCACAGCATTGGGAAGTTTGAGAACAACTGGCCTAGATCTTCCATCTCCATCACCACCACCCACCATATCACATACCTGATTCATTTCTCTGATAAAATACATAACATGGGCAAGTAAAGGAAGAAAAGTTTATATTGGCTCTTAATTTGAGAAAATACACATCATGACTGAGAGATCATGGGGGCAAGAGTCCCAAGATGCTTGCTACATTGCATTAGTAGTTAGAGAGCAGGGAGAGTAGTTAGTGCACTGCAGATGCTCACTTAGCTCTCTGCATGTTATGCAGACAGGATCCTCATTCCAAGGAATGATGCTACTCCATTTTAGACGGTTCCTCTGAGCCAAATTAACCTCATCTTAATCTCTTTGAGACATTACCGTAGGCTTCTGTGTTTCTTGATTTTAGATACTGTTCACTCAACATTCAATATTAACCATTCCTAATCCTCTTCTTGACAATTTATGGTCCAAATATATCACTTTTATTACATTAATTAGTTGTTGTTGTTTTGTCTGTGTGTGTGTGTGTGTGTGTGTGTGTGTGTGTGTGTGTGTGTGTGCGTGTGTTGTACAGGAACCTTTGTTCCATGGCTTGTGGTCACATTATAGGGGACTTGGTAAGCTGTAGCCATCTAGGGGTATATAAATCTCATTAATTCGAAATATTTGGACCTATGCCTTGAAATGCACTCAGATATTCTATAAAAGAGTTTAATTGGCCATTCCATGGGGAGTGTGCAATTCTAGAAGGATGTGGAGAGTTGGAAGCTGCTCATGAGTATTCAAAGAGGATCAAGGACTGTAAGGTGAAAGGGGCCGGTTTTCATTCATGTTCTATGCTGGCACAAAGCTGGCTGCATTGTACCTGTGTCTTGAAAACCTGAATATGGCTGAACTTAAATTTGTAGAATAATTTGTCTTGTGGAGGACATTGCAAAGCAGGATTGCCTTCAGGTTGTGGCACAGGAAATGATCAGGATACTTACACAGGTTTATAATATAAAAAAATCAGCAATTAGGACTAAAACCACAGTCATTTGAAAACAAAGAGTCCTAATTGAAACCCTATTTGAAAAGTCCTTTGCAGCTGGGATTCACCCACCTAGGGATTTACCTCCCTGTGGTCAGCACACAGAGGCTGCCATAAAGAAAATCTACAAGGAACTCATTACCCTCACTTATGGTTACTCTAATGCCTGCAGAGGGGTTTGGGGTGTTTCTTGCCTGTATTCCTCCTCTCATAAGTACAAAGCTCAAAACTATCACAATGTGGTTTTTATGATTTTTCTTAAATCATATGATCACTTGGGGTTGTAATTATTTTCATAGATTCACTCTATGATAGATGGTACCTCACCAGCACAACACAGTTATCAACTGGCTGTTCCAGATCCTATATTTACACAGACAAGTGTGTCCTAATGCAACCTTCTTGACTGGCATGAAGACTCTGCTTTCCAACCAAGGGCTCCCTTCTTTCTGGTCAATACCTGGAAACATCATGTCTTCTCAGCAAGAATTAGCCAGAACTCCATTTGCACACAGTCTGGTGCCATCCAATGTTAATCTCTGATAAAGGGCAATGGAGGGAAGGTGAGGGAAATTGTTTATACTTCAAAATTATGCCTGTCTTCTTTAAGAAAGGATGCTCATTTCTCACACCAACCAGGAGATTGGAACTGATAAAATCTGCTAACAGGCAAGATCCAGAGACAACAGAAACTGTTCAAGGAGCACTTGATTAGGACCAATCTTGAAGGAGAGGGACTCAGGAGGTGGCGTTACCTGTCAAAACAATCTGACCTCAGCTTCAGATCAGATTCCCAGCTAGAGTGCACCTCCCATCCTCTTGTGCACTAGTTCACAACCTGTGGTTTGAGACCCCTCTGACAACCCTCTATCTCCAAAAATATTACAATACAATTCATTAAATTAACAATATTACAGTGATGAAGTAGCCATGTAAAATTTTATGGTTATGTGCTGTGGGATGTTCTGTATGGCAAAAGTGTGGCTCTGATTGGTTAGTAAATAAAACACTGATTGGCCAGTAGTCAGGCAGGAGGAAGTATAGCCTGGACAAAGAGGAGAAGAATTCTGGGAAGTGGAAGGCTGATTCAGAGACACTACCAGCCGACGCCATGACAAACAGCATGGGAAGATCCCGGTAAGCCATGAGCCACTGGCAAGGTATAGATTTATAGAAATGGATTTATTTAAGATATAAGAACAGTTAGCAAGAATCCTGGTACGGCCATACAGTTTGTAAGCAATATAAGTCTCTGTGTTTACTTGGTTGGGTCTGAGCGGCTGTGGGACTGGTGAGTGATAGAGATTTGTCCTGACTGTGGGCCAGGCAGGAAAACTCTAGCTACAGTTAGGGGTCACTACAACATAAGGAACTCTATTAGAAGGTTGCAGCATTAGAAATGTTGAGAAACACTAGTCTACAGGATACTGTTTGACGGTTTTAATAAAGTTTGTGGGGTTTTGCTTCTTTTTCTTTCCCTATGTCCAGAGACTATCTGTTTCTCTGTCAATTTGAAACTGTTAGGGACTCCACAATTGTTCACTCCTGTGGGTAGCTGTTTTTGTGTCTTTCTCAGATCCATACCTTTTACTTTCTATCAGAAACCTTCTCATCTCTGTCAGTGTCACTTTTGGTAGGCAGCTACTGCATGCTTTTCTTACCTCAGGTCTGGAATCATCCTGCTCTGTCTAGTACCCTTCTCTACTCAATTGTTATTTCCCTTTCCTGTCTTTCTGAGTTTTCTTTCCAGGTCCTAAGTTCTTAACCTCAATGAAACTGGATGATACCTTCAAGCTTTGACCCCTCACTCAAGACCCATGTAACACACCTAAAACTTGACTCTTTTTTTTTCATTTTCTTTTTTTTTTAAATTTTGCAATACAATTCAGTTCTACATATCAGCCAAGGATACCCTTGTTCTCCCACCTCTGGCCCCACTCACCTTCTCCCCAGCCCACCCCCCATTCCCATCTCCTCCAGGGCAAAGCCTCCCCCAGGGACTGAGATCAACCTGGTAAACTCTGTCCAGGCAGGCCCAGTCCCCTCCTCCCAGGCCGAGCCAAGCCATCCTGCATAGGCCCCAGGTTTCAAACAGCCAACTCATGCAATGAGCACAGGACCCGGTCCCACTGCCTGGATGCCTCCCAAACAGATCAAGCCAATCAATTGTCTCACCCATTCAGAGGGCCTGATCCAGTTGATGACACCTCAGCCATTGGTTCATAGTTCATGTGTTTCCATTCGTTTGGCTATTTGTCCCTGTGCTTTATCCAACCTTGGTCTCAACAATTCTCGCTATTATAAACCCTCCTCATTCTCGCTAATTGGACTCCCAGAGATCCAACCGGGGACTAGCCATGGATCTCTGCATCCAGATCCCTCAGTAGTTGGATGAGGTTTCTAGCACGACAATTAGGATGTTTGGCCATCCCATCACCAGAGTAGTTCAGTTCGGGCTGTCTCTCGACCACTGCCAGCAGTCTGTTGTGGGGGTACCTTTGTGGATTTCTGTGGGCCTCTCTAGCACTTTGCTTCTTCCTATTCTCATGTGGTCTTCATTTACCATGGTCTCCTATTCCTTGTTCTCCCTCTCTGTTGTTGATCCAGCTGGGATCTCCCGCTCCCCCAAGCTCTCTTTCCCTTGACCCCCGCCCTTCACTACCCCCACTCATGTCCAGGCTGTTCATGTAGATCTCATTCCATATCTCTGTCATTGGGCAATCCCTGTGTCTTTCTTGGGGTCCTGTTTTCCAGGTAGCCTCCCTGGTGATGTGAGCAGCAGTCCAGTCATCCTTGTTCTACATCTAGTATCCTGTTATGAGTGAGTACATACCATGTTTGTCTTTCTGAGTCTGGGATACCTCACTCAGGATGATTTTTTCTAGATGCATTCATTTGTCGCAAACCTCATGATGTCATTGTTTTTCTCTGCTGAGTAGTATTCCATTGTGTATATGTACCACATTTTGTTTATCCATTCTTCAGTTGAAGGGCATCTAGGTTGTTTCCATGTTCTGGCTATTATAAACAATGCTGGTATGAACATAGCTGAACAAGTGCTCTTGTGGTGTGGTTGAGCATTCCTTGGGTATATGTCCAAGAGTGGTATAGCTGGATCTTGGGAGAGATGGAGTCCCAATTTTCTAAGAAAGTGCCATATTGATTTCCAAAGTGGTTGTACAAGCTTGCATTCCCACCAGCAATGGAGGAGAGTTCCCCTAGCTCCACATCCTCTCCAGCATAAGGTGTCTTCAGTGTTTTTGATCTTAGCCATTCTGACAGGCATAAGGTGGTATCTCAGAGTTGTTTTGATTTGCATTTCCCTGATGATTAGGGATGTTGAGCAATTCCTTAAATGTCTTTCAGCCATTTGAGTTTCCTCTGTTGAGAATTCTCTGTTTAGTTCTATAGCCCATTTCTTAATTGGACTGTTGGGCATTTTGATGTCTAATTTCTTGAGTTCCTTATATATTCTGGATATCAGTCCTCTGTCAGATGTGGGGTTGGTGAAGATCTTTTCCCATTCTGTAGGCTGTCGCTTTGCCTTGTTGACCGTATCCTTTGCTCTACAAAAGCTTCTCAGTTTCAAGAGGTCCCATTGATTGATTGTTTCTCTCAGTGTCTGTGCTACTGGTGTTCTATTTAGGAAGTGGTCTCCTATGCCAATGCATTCAAGACTACTTCCTACTTTCTCTTCTAGCAGGTTCAGAGTAGCTGGATTTATGTTGAGGTCCTTGATCCACTTGGACTTAGAATTTGTGCACGGTGATAGATATGGATCTATTTGCAGCCTTCTACATGTTGATATCCAGTTTTGCCAGCACAATTGTTGAAGACGCTTTCTTTTTTCCATTGTGCACTTTTGGCTTCTTTGTCAAAAATTATATGATCATAGGTGTGCGGATTCATGTCAGGGTCTTCAATTCGATTCCATTGGTCCACATGTCGGTTTTTATGCCAGTACCAATCTGTTTTTATTACTGTAGCTCTATAGTAGAGCTTGAAGTCAGGGATCGTGATGCCTCCAGAGGTTGTGTTATTGTATCGGATTCTTTTGGCTATCCTGGGTTTTTTGTTTTTCCATATGAAGTTGAGTATTATTCTTTCCAGGTCTGTGAAGAATTGTGTTGGTATTTTGATGGGGATTGCAATGAATATGTAGATTGCTTTTGGTAAGATTGCCATTTTTACTATGTTAGTCCTGCCTCTCCATAAGCATGGGAGATCTTTCCATTTTCTGACATCTTCTTCAATTTCTTTTTTCAGGGACTTAAAGTTCTTGTCATATAGGTCCTTCACTTGCTTGGTTAGTGTTACCGCAAGGTATTTTATGTCATTTGTGGCTATAGTGAAGGGTGATGTATCTCTGATTTTCTTCTCTGCTTCTTTTTCCATTGTATATAGGAGGGCTACTGATTTTTTTGAGTTGATCTTGTATCCTGCTATGTTGCTGAAGGTGTTTGTAAGCTGTATCAGTTCCTGGGTGGAATCTTTGGGGTCGCTCAAGTATACTATCATGTCATCTACAAATAGAAAAAGCTTGACTTCTTCCTTTCCAATTTGTATCCCCTTAATCTCCTTATGTTGTCTTATTGCTCTGGCTAGAACTTCAAGTACTATATTGAATAAGTATGGGGAGAGCGGACAGCCTTGCCTCGTTCCTGATTTTAGTGGAATTGCTTTGAGTTTCTCTCCATTTAATTTCATGTTGGCTGTTGGCTTGCTGTAAATTGCCTTTATTATGTTTAGGTATGTTCCCTGTATTCCTGATCGCTCCAAGACCTTTATCATGAAGGGGTGTTGTACTTTGTCAAATGCCTTTTCTGCATCTAGTGAGATGATCATGTGGTTTTTTTCTTTGTGTTTGTTTATATTGTGTATTACATTGACGGACTTTGGTATGTTGAACCACCCTTGCATCCCTGGAATGAAGCCTACTTGATCATGGTGGATAATTGTTTTGATGTGTTCTTGGAGTCTGTTTGCCAGTATTTTATTGAGTATTTTTGCATCAATGTTCATGAGGGAGATCGGTCTGTAGTTCTCTTTCTTTGTTGTATCCTTGTATGGTTTAGGAATCAGGGTAATTGTAGCCTCATAGAAGGAGTATGGTAATGTTCCTTCTGTTTCTATTGTGTGGAACAGTTTAAAGAGTATTAGTATTAACCCTTCTTTGATGATCTGGTAGAACTCTATGCTGAAACCATCTGGTCCTGGGCTTTTTTTGGTTGGGAGACTTTTAATGACTGTTTCTATTTCGTTAGGGGTTATTGGACTATTTAAATAGTTCATCTGGTCTTGATTTAACTTAGGTATGTGGTACCTACACAGAAAGTTATCCATTTCTTTTAGGTTTTCCAGTTTTGTGGAATAGAGGTTTTTGAAGTATGACCTGATGATTCTCTGGATTTCCTCAGTGTCTGTTGTTATGTCCCCCTTTTCATTTCTGTTTTTGTTGATTTGCATGCTCTCTCTCTGTCTTTTGGTTAGTTTGGATAAGGGCTTGTCTATCTTGTTGATTTTCTCAAAGAACTAACTCTTTCTTTCATTAATTTTTTGTATTGTTCTCTTTGTTTCTATTTTATTGATTTCAGCACTCACTTTGATAATTTCCTGGCGTCTGTTTTTCCTGGGAGACGTTGCTTGTTCTTGTTCTAGAGCTTTCAGGTGTGCTGTTAAGTCACTAGTGTGAGATTTCTCCAACTTATTTATGTGGGCATTTAGTGCTATGAATTTCCCTCTTAGTACTGCTTTCATAGTATCCCATAGGTTTGGATATGTGGTGTCTTCATTTTCGTTGATCTCTAGGAAGACTTTGATTTCTTTCTTTATTTCTTCCTTAATCCATTGGTGATTCAGTTGGGTATTATTCAGTTTCCATGAGATTGTAGGTTTTCTGTAGTTTTTGTTGTTGTTGAAATCCAACTATAGACCATGGTGGTCTGATAGAACCCAGGAAGTTATTCAAATTGTTTTATATCTGTTTAGATTTGTTTTGTGGCCAGGTATATGGTCGATTTTAGAGAAGGTTTCATGGGGTGCTGAGAAGAAGGTATATTCTTTTTTGTTAGGATGGAATGTTCTGTAGATATCGATTAAGTCCATTTGAGTCATGACATCAATTAAGTCCTTTATCTCTCTGTTAAGTTTCAATTTGGGAGATCTGTCCAGTGGTGAAAGTGGGGTGTTGAGGTCTCCCACTATTAATGTGTGGGGTTTTATATGTGATTTAAGCTTTAGTAATTTTTCTTTTACATATGTGGATGCCCTTGTGTTTGGAGCATAAATGTTCAGAATTGAGACTTCATCTTGGTGGATCTTTTCTGTGATGAGTATGTAATGCCCTTCTTGATCTCTTTTGATTGATTTTAGTTTGAAGTCTATTTTGCTGGATATCAGGATGGCTACACCCGCTTGTTTCTTAAAACTGTTTGATTGGAAAATCTTTTCCCAGCCTTTTATTTTTAGGTAGTGTCTATCTTTGAATTTGGGATGTGTTTCCTGTATGCAGCAGAAAAATGGGTCCTGCTTTCGTATCCATTCTGTAAGCCTATGTCTTTTTATAGGTGAATTAAGTCCATTGATATTGAGGGATATTAAGGACCAGTGATTGTTCATTCCTGTTATTTTTTTGGTGGTGATGTGTGTGTACTTCTCTTCGTAGGGGTTTACTGCTGTGGCTTTATCTATTGTCTGTGTTTTTGAGGGTGTATCTGACTTACTTAGGTTGGAATTTTCCTTCTAGTGCTTTCTGTAGGGCTGGATTTGTGGATAAGTATTGTTTAAATCTGGCTTTGTCATGGAATGTCTTGTTCACTTCATCTGTGATGATTGAAAGTTTTGCTGGGTATATTAGTCTAGGCTGACTTCCATGGTCTCTTAGTGTCTGCATTACATCTGTTCAGGTCCTTCTGGCTTTCAAAGTCTCCATTGTGAAATTGGTTGTTATTCTGATGGTTTTGCCTTTATACGTCACTTTGCATTTTTCCTTTGCTGCTCTTAATATTCTTTCTTTATTCTGTACGTTTAGTTGTTTAATTATTATGTGGAGAGGGGACTTTTTTGGGGGTCTAGTCTGTTTGGTGTTCTATAGGCTTCTTGTATCTTCATAGTCTTTTCCTTCTTTAAGTTGGGAAAGTTTTTTTCTATGATCTTGTTGAGTATATTTTCTGTGCCCTTTAGTTGGTATTCTTCTCTTTCTTCTACCCCTATTATTTGTAGGTTTGGTCTTTTCATGGTGTCCCAAGTTTCTTGGACATTTTGGTTCATGACTTTGTTGGCTTTATTGTTTTCTTTGACTGATGAATCTATTTCTTCTACTGTATCTTCAATGCTAGAGGTCCTCTCTTCCATCTCTTGCATTCTGTTGATTATACTTGCATCTGAAGTTCCCAATTGTTTACTCAGATTTTCTATTTCTAGCATTCCCTCTGTTTGTGTCTTCTTCATTTTTTCTATTTCGATTTTCAGGTCTTGGACTGTTTCCTTCATTTGTTTCATTGATTTTTCTTGATTTTCTTTCAGTATTTTATTGTTTTCTTCCAGGACTTTATTGATTTCTTCTAATTTGTTTGCCCTTTCCTCTAGTTGTTTACAGCGTTCTTCCCATTTTTTTGTCTTTTCCTCTACACATGCCTCTAGCTTCTTCATGATGTCATTCATAAGGCTGTTTTCTTCTGCTTCTTCCAATTTTTGATGTTCAGGTCTAGGTGTTGGAGGAGGGCTAGGGCCTGGTGATGCTGTATTGCTATTCATTTTGTTGTATATGTTTCTGCCTTGATGTCTGCCCATCTCCTTTTGGTTCATTCTTGGCCTTATCCGCACACTTGGTTCAGACAGAGCTGACAGATTCAGGAAGTCTCTCTCTCTTGTCCAGATGGGAGCTCTCTTGTCCAAATGGGAAGTCTAGGGCAGGATGGGAGCTCTTCTCTCTCTCTCTCTCTCTCTCTCTCTCTCTCTCTCTCTCTCTCTCTCTCTCTCTTTGTGCTCCAGATCGGAAGTCCAGGGCAGGATGGGAGCTGGGGGTCTGCCTCTAAGTCTCAGGAAGTGGCTGTGGTCTGGGTGGATGGGTGTGGGAGCAGGGCGTGGAGACGACAGGGTCTGCCAGGGGTCTTGGAGAAGGGGATCTTTCCTGGTGGGGCTAGAAGGGAACCTGCCTGGTGGCCAGAACCTGGGGCCAAGTTGGGCAGGTCTTCCCCAGAGTGGCTGGTGCCCAGGGATGTGGTCTGGGGCAAGATAGGGCACTCACCTGTGCTCCAGAATGGAAGTCCGGGGCAGGATGGGAGCTGGGGGCCGGCCTCTAAGTCTCAGAAAGAGGCTGGGGTCTTGGGCGGATGGGCATGGGGGCAGGGCGTGGAGACTTCAGGGTCTGTCAGCGGTCTTGGAGAAGGGAATCCTTCCCGGTGGGGCTAGAAGGGAACCTGCCCGGTGGCCAGAACCTGTGGCCAAGTTGATCAGGTCTTCCCCAGAGTGGCTGGTGCCCAGGAATGGGGTCTGGGCCCAGCTAGGGCACTCACCTGTGCTCCAGAAGGGACATCCAGGGCAAGATCTAAAACTTGACTCTTGACCTCCATATGTATGCAGTTGCATATGGTCTCATCTTAGAAAATAACACATAAACACTCCAAACACTTGCACACGAGTAAATGAATGTAATGCTGTAATATTATGAAGTGAAAATGGCAAGAAGTGGGCTTAAGACAGTTAATACTGAATGATGAAAAGACAAGATCTAGAATCAAGAAGAGGATAAGTGCTTCTGGTTAATGTCAAAAATTTTCTTGATTCAGTGTCAGAAGATCAGCCCTAAATGTAGATGGCATTATTCCATGGACTATGAACCCAGACTGCATATAAAGAGGAAAGCTGAGCACCAGCAGTCATTGCTCGCTGCTTCCTAACTGCTGATATAATACTTACTACAAGCAACTTCGTGCTCTTATTCTCAAGATATCTGGGGCATGATAGCATGTTCCCTCACACTGACAGCCAAAATAAATCTGTCCTTCCTGAGTTGCTTATGTCAGGACTTTTGTCCCAGAGATGTGTCAAGTATCTAACATGGTGGATCTTGGTTATGAGGGTGGAAGAGTAAGGTACACTGAGAGAAAAATATCCATGTGAAATCATACACGTAGAATCTGACCATGTGCAAGAATTGGAACTGAAGTTCCCAGGAAGCAAGTCAGGGCTCTAATAAAGATCCTCCAATGGACACTGATAGACTAGAACTTCATGATTGTTGACACTTGATATGGAAAGACTGGATTCTCTCTAATTAACAATAGGCTCTAGAAAACATCCAAAATCTTTGTTCAAAATCTTTATAAAATATTCAGTGTCTCATAACTATGGGTTTCTGTAAAATTAAAAAAAAAAGTAAGTTGAATACTTTCTTTTCCCAAATGGAGGGAGGGCATTAGGATACAGTCACAATAAAATCAAAGCCAATCAAATAGCTGAATGCCCTGCATCTGGTATTCATCCAGGAACTTCTGGGCTCCAAAGGACCTAGTATGTTCCTGTTCTCCAGATTTGCAATCCATAGCATGCACCTTATATCTCGTAGGCTCAGGCTGGCTCTACTGCACACCTGTTTTTGTATTTGCTGGTCATACCATGGTAGTGGCATATCCACTAATTTGAGGTCTCCAATGCAAGTGGGCTGCACTTTTACCAATAGCCTCTCTTGTACTCTTTTCAGAGACTTTCACACTGTCAGACTATGGCTAGATTGCAATCTTCTTAATACCCATTTAATCCTGGAATTTGTACCTCCATTAAAGCTGCACATTCAACAAAGGATTCTTATGCTCCTCACAGTCTTAAGCCTCTGATGCTATACATGTCCCCTTCATGCTTTCCAAAACAGCACATTCTAGGAGGATAAAATATATTTTTAAGTTTCTTTGCCAGCACAAGGTATAGCAATGCCCCCCTATTGAACATAGCACATGTGTGATTATCCTCAGAAAACACTTCCCAGGAGATTTTCCTTCAGAGATGCTGATCTCTTTCAATTACAGATGATTACTTAGCCCCAGCCAAGTAGAAACAGAATGCTAACTCAAAAATTGTTCAAATTGTCCTGTTAGAATCTTTCCTTCCTGGCTAAACTTCAAAGGCCAGGCCTCCATTATCTGTGTGGCTCTTACCAAGATAATGTTCCAAGATCCCATAACACAGCCCACTGAACTCTTAGCATTGAACACCTTTTCAGCACCAAATTCAAAGGTCACCATAGTCTTCCCAAATAGAAACAGTGTGGTCTACCTCAGCAACACAGTGTGCTGGTACCATTTTCTGTCTTTGTTTGGATGTCAATTGCTGTAATAATATAAAACCATAAACAAAAGAAACTTTGAGATTACAAGATTTGGTTGATATTACATGTCTGGCTAACAGTCTATCACTGTTGGAAATCTGAGCAGGAACTCAAAAATACAGAAACCTAGAGGCAGCAGCAGAAACAGAAGCCATGGACTAAAGCTGCTACTGGATTGTGCCTCATGGCTTGCTTATCCTGCTGCATTATACACACCAGGACTACCTGCCAAGGGGTAATATTATGCACAAGGATTTGGACACTTCTATATCCATCCTTACTTAAGATAATGCCCACAGTCATCCTTACAGTTCAGTCTTATGGAGCCATTTTTTCATTTGTTAGTCTCTCTTTCCAGGGAGCATCCATACAACCACACATTAAGGTAGTGAAGAACACAGAGAGCGTATGTGAACCCTTTAATGGCCTCTTCCTCAAAGAGGGCACAGACTATTGTTATTGGTTGTTTTTTGGAGGAGCAGTAGTCAGGAGCTACCACCAAAGTTGTTTCATGAGACAGACAAAAAGATGTACATATTGGAAGAAGACACACTCAGACAGGTATTGGCTGACATGGCCATTGACAGGCAGAGTTGAAGATATGATATTGAGAACGGGAATACAACAGCCACAGGAGAGACAAGAGGGACATCCTAAGGCCCTCTGACAGAACATGACAGTGTAAGTTCCTAAGGGCAGCTGAGAGTGAAAGTAAATGACAGATTGATATAGGAGCAAGGAAGCAGTAATCACAAAGATAAATAACAAAAGCACAAACTTTATAAGAACAGACAAACAGCTGCAATCAAGGGGATAGGAAGTCACCCCAGGCATTGAAGGCTGCCCTAGGGCTCTGGATAAGACATTTTATAGGCTCTCCAGGCTCTTCTCCTCAGGAAGTCACCTCCTCCATGATTGGTCCTTCCCCTGGAAGAACAAAGAACCTGTTTTCCCCTTTTGTTATCCACTAGCACTTTCTGAGTGTGACAGCCTCCTGTGGAAGGGGAACAACATCAAGGGCAAGCAACAGCCCTTATTAATGGGATCTTTCTCCTTTTCTAACCATCACATATTCCCCTGAACTCTCTCATAACATCTCTGTTAGACATGAAGATTGAGTGTCATTATGGGGGGATGCTTTTCTAGGTATTTCGTCCTGATAGGAGATGAAGTTTTAAGCATAGACCAGAGAAAGGAAGGCCCTCCAAGAATAGTTCTTAGTTACAATCCAGATGGATACAGTAAAATTCTATGGTTTGCATAGATCCATGGCACCAGATAGTCATTTGATGACAGTGCCTTATTTGATTTATGTAACAGTTCTCACCTAGAAATAGTACAAGCATTAGAATAACTATAAGTCCCATGATTACAAAAAAAACAGTTTTATCTTCATTAGAGGAAGAATACAGGCTAGAAAATCATCCAGAAGCCTCTACAGCAGTGGTTCTCAACCTGGGAGTTGTGACCCACCCTTGGGGGCTGCATATCAGATATTTATGTTATGATTCACAAAAGTAGAAAAATGACAGTTATGAAGTAGCAATGGCATAATTTTATGGATGGTGGTCACCAGAATATGAAGAAATTTATTAAAGGGTCATAGTGTTAGGAAGGTGAAAATAGGTTTAGAGGTTTAGAGCCACTGCTCCAAAGGTTTCACAGAAATCAATGATGACTTTGAAAATTTCCTTGTGGATTTCATCTGTTGCAAGATGTGCATGAGGAAAAGAGCACAGGATTGATTCAAGAGGTAAAAACCTCCTCATCTCCCAAGTCAAGTTGAAATTTTATTCATCCTGTTGTCTGACAGCTATAAATTTCCATAGACGAACATACGCCCACACCACAATTGATGTCATGGAGAAGTTAAACATTCAAATGCTTTCCTAGAATCAATGTGTATGCTTCAAGGATCAGATTTCCTGGTGCTTCAATTCCATTCCAGTATTTTGTCTACACTAAGATGTTAAATGTAGCTCTTGGACAAAATGTCTCATCAACTGTGGTGTTGATCCTGTTGTTTGTGTTAGGACAACCAAGATCAAACACTGTACTTTGAATTCCATGAACAAAAATTGAGGTTGAATTGGCAGCCCCAAAGCGGGGAAGGTGCCTGAGTGAGTACTTTTGTGAGTCGATATGAGGAAATTTAAGGCTCTGCTCCCATTTCAGAGTGACTGGGAGAACATTTATGGTTATTTAAAAGATGCTGGTAGAGGGGACTACCAGTTCTGAAAATCTAGGACTCCAGATTCTGAAGAAAACATCACCCTAAGGAAAGCCCTCAGGTGCTTGATAGTCTAGGAGAGTGGATGTTAGTACAGGCTGAATTTATTCAGAACTTGGGTATATTTTCTCCTGTACCCTTCCCTAGTAAGTAACTCAAGACTAACAGAGGTGGGCCTTTCACCAAGAGGCCTTTTATTCACTCTTGAGATCATCAATCTGTATTCTGCTTTTACATTACACTTTTCCTCTCTGGGACCCATAAAGGAGCTGAATGCACAGTTAGACTTGTCATATTTTTACCCCCATCACTCTTCACAATTAGATTCCTCAGGGGCTCAATTCTGGTATCTTTTCCCTTTGTTTTACAGTTTGTAGAGTGGAAGATGCACATTAGCCTTGTGCTTGGTTTTGAATGAGTATGAGCAGCAAAAATAGAGATGTGACAGATACGTAGCTAAACATCCTTTAATCTATGCTTATAACCTCCTGGAGAAAGTAACAATAAATAATTCTAATTAAAATTAGTCTTCTGTATTTACTGACTGAGAAACTTCTAGGGTGAAGGCCCTCTATGCCTTCTCCACAGATAATCATCCCAGTACCTTTTTTGTGTTTTGTTTTGTTTTGTTTTGTTTTGTTTTTTGAAACAGGGTTTCTCTGTGTAGCTTTGTGCTTCTCCTGGAACTCACTTGGTAGCCCAGGCTGGCCTCGAACTCACAGAGATCCTCCTGGCTCTGTCTCCCGAGTGCTGGGATTAAAGGCGTGCACCACCACCGCCCGGCCCCAGTACCTTTTTTTAATGATGAATAATTTTATGTCAGAAGATAAACAAGAGTAGTTTTTATTTGCAATAAGTTATCTCTTAGCTATCTTTAAGGGTCATGGTGGCTACGATCTTACACTGTTTTTAGTTCTCCTCTTTCCCTGTCACAGTGTCATGCCAGGAACTTTGGAGGACATTTTGAGACAGACATGTTTAGACCTGAAGTGGGAATGTCAATTCCCATTTCCAGAGCCATCTTCTCTCTGAGATTAATTAGCATCAGACAATTCACTAACATTTCCCATGTCCAAAGGCATTTGCTTCTCTTTAAATCAGAACTCCAAAATGTATTAAAATAGGGAACTGGATGTTGATTATGGTGACAACTGGCTGAACTCAAAGTGCATCTCTTCCTTGTGACTTTCCTGCCTAGAATTATATACAGGATTATTTGTATGACCAGGCATTGATAAAGGAGGCAGACAAGAGGTAGACAACTTTTCCTTCCCTTCTACAATACTTCAAGGAACGCAACATTTTTACCTCAATAGATCAAAATCTTATCCATTCAAAGTTCTTAAATCAATGTGTGCTTGGCATTCTGGGGAAGTAATCAGAAGAGGAAATCAGAGGTGTGATAGGGAAAAATGCTCAGCCTTTTCACAAGAAAGTCTCATCTCACAGACAAAATCTAGGACATCAGCATCTAACTGGCACATCTTGGTTCATTCAGAGTGATCCTTGAGGTAGATGGCACACAAGACACCTCTAACATCTTTCCTTTCCCTTTTTAGTTTCAGGATGGTATTATAATTTAGGCTCCCTGGGTAGAGCCTTTCTTTCATTTATTTGATACATTTCTTTTTGCTTCCACAGATTAAACAGTAGCTTCATATCTATATCATGTCTGGAAATACCATGATGGATTAGCCAGCACCAAAGGTCCAGACCAAACATGCCACCTTAAAATTCACCTTTCCTTTGCTGACAATTATGGTTCAGGCAGTTATGAACATTGCCTTGGTTATACTGCCCAATACAATATGTACAATCACTTTGCCTTTGGCAATTCAGTACTGCCGCCTGGTTCCATCTACTCTGGTGCCCAAAAACCCATTACATTTAATTCATCCAACTGAGCAGCAGAGTCTCAAACCCTAACTGTCTGGCATAAGCAAAATAAAGACAACAAACTTCAAATGTGCTAGTGCCCCTCTCACAATTTTGTGTTATATAGGATTAGTGAAGGGCGGTTAACAGCCAGCAGGCAGGGATCCTGTGGGAAGGCTCCCAATTCACCAAGACCCATCAGCAGACCCTGCAATCTAACACTCTGCCCTCATACCCATCTTCTCCAGACCCCAGCCACTTCCTGAGGCTTAGAAACCAACCCCCAGCCTTCATCAGGCTTAGTGAGAGAGCTCTCATTAGTCAAAGAGCTGTCATTGAACCAAGAGTAACCTTAGGAGACAGGGAATCTGCAAGCCTTCATTAGACCAAGAGTGGCTTTCTGAGAAGTAGTATATGCCACCTCTCATTGGACCAAGTGAGGCTTCCTAAAGACAGAATCTATCAGCTCTGGCTAGACCAAGAGCCCTGATAAGACCAAGAATGGATCCATGAGTCACAGATTCAACTAGCTTGAGTCAATCCAAGAGCAGCTCTCTAAGACATGGAATCTGCCTGTTCCAATTAGACCAAGAGCTAAGATTAGACTCAGAAGGGCCCCCTGAGAAACAGACACAATAAGCACAGAGGGGACCAACAGCAACTCACTCAGACACAGGCACCTCTTATACCTATTAGATGAGGAGAAGGGCAGATGTCAAAGCACAAGTACATAAAACAACACAAAGAGCAATACAGCATCCCCAGAACATAGCCCTCCTCCAACAGCAGGACCTGAATATCACAAGGTAGAAGAAGCAAAAGAAAGCAACCTTTAGAATAATATCATGATGCTAAGGGCCTTTCAAGAAAAAAATGAAAAATGAAATTGAGGAAAAGACAAACAAAAAAGTCAAAGAAATCAATAAAGAAGTTGAGAAAAAGACAAACAAAAACATTGCAAGAAATCTGTAAAGAAATAGAGGAAAAGACAAAGAAAAATTGGAAGAAAGCAATAAATCCCTTAAAGAAAACCATGAAAAAGCAATTAGAGAGGTGAGGGAAACAGTTCAAGACCAGAAAAGGGAATCAGAAACAATGAAGAAGACACAAACAGAGGGAAAGCTGGAAAGAGAAAATATGAGTAAACGAACAGGAAACATAGATGCAAGCATAACCAACAGAATACAAGAGATGGAAGAGAGGATCTCTGGTGTAGAGTATACAAAAGAGGAAATGGATTCATCAGTCAAAGAGAATACCAAAGCCAAAAAACATAACACAAAATGTCTAAGAAACCTGGGATACCATGAAAAGACAAAACCTAAGAATAATGATAGAGGAAGGAGAAGAATACCAACTCAAAGGCACAGAAAAAATATTCAATGAAATCATAGAAGAAAACTTTCCCAACTTAAAGAAGGAAATACATATGAAAATACAAGAAGCCTATAGAACAGCAAACCAAATAGACACCCCCCCCAAAGAGTCCCCTGGCCACATAATAATTAAACTACTAAACCTACAGAATAAAGAAAGAATAATAAGAGCAACAAAGGAAGAAGGCAAAGGGACTTATAAAGGATAACCCATCAGAATAACTCCCAGTTTCTCAATGGAGACTTTGCAAGCCAGAAGGACCTGGACAGATGTAATGCACATGCTAAGAGACCATGAATGCCATCCTAAACTGATATACCCAGCAAAACTTGCAATCATCATAGACAGAGTGAACAAGACATTCCAAGATAAAACAAGATTTAAACAATACTGATCTACAAATCCAGCCCTACAGAAAGCACTAGAAGGAATATTACAACCTAAGAAAGTCATATACACCCACGAAAACACAGGCAGTAGATAACACCACAGCAGTAAACCCCAAAGAAGAGAAGTACACACACACT
This sequence comes from Peromyscus eremicus, assembly GCF_949786415.1. Taxonomy (NCBI): domain Eukaryota; kingdom Metazoa; phylum Chordata; class Mammalia; order Rodentia; family Cricetidae; genus Peromyscus; species Peromyscus eremicus. The sequence continues at coordinate 19,094,236 of NC_081439.1, read as the reverse complement.
ACCACCAAAAGATAACAGGAATGAATAATCACTGGTCCTTAATATCCCTTAATATCAATGGACTGAATTCACCTATAAAAAGACACAGCCTAACAGAGTGGATATGAAAGCAGTACCCATCTTTCTACTGTATACAAAAAACACACCTCAATTTCAAAGATAGACACTACCTCAGAACAAAAGGCTGGGAAAAGTCTTTCCAATGAAATAGTCTTAAGAAGCAAGCTTGTGTTGCCATCCCAATATCTAGCAAAATAGACTTTAAACTAAAATCAATCAATAGAGATCAAAAAGGACATTACATACTCATCACAGGAAAGATCCACCAAGATGAAGTTTCAATTGTGAACATTTATTCCCCAAACACAAGGGTACACACATATGTAAAAGAAACATTACTAAAGCTTAAATCACAAATAAAACCCCACACATTAATAGAGGGAGACCTCAACACCCCACATTCACCACTGGACAGATTTTCCAAATTGAAAATTAACAGAGAAATAAGGGACTTAACTGATGTTATGACTTAAATGGACTATATATATATATATATATATATATATATATATATATATATATATACACACACACACATATATATGTATATGTATATATATATATACGGAACATTTCATTCTAACAAAAAAGAATATACCTTCTTCTCAACACTGCATGGAACCTTCTCTAAAATTGACCACATGCTTAGCCACAAAGCAAATCTCTACAGATACAAAAATATTGAAATAACCTCCTGTTTTCTATCAGACCACCATGATTTAAAGTTAGATTTCCACACCAACAAAAACTACAGAAAACCTACAATCTCATGGAAACCGAATTGTGCTCAACTGAATCACCAATGGGTCAAGGAAGAAATAAAGAAATAAATTAAAGGCTTCCTGGAGATCAATGAAAATGAAGACACCACATACGCAAAACTATAGGACACTATGAAAGCAGTGCTAAGCGGAAAATTCATAACACTAAATGCCCACATAAAGAAGTTGGAGAAATCTCACACTAGTGACTTAACAGCACACCTGAAAGCTCTAGAACAAGAAGAAGCAAAGTCTCCCAGGAAGAATAGATGCCAGGAAATTATCAAAGTGAGAGCTGAAATCAATAAAATAGAAACAAAGAGAACAATACAAAGAATTAATGAAACAAAGAGTTGGTTCTTTGAGAAAATCAACAAGATAGACAAGCCCTTACCCAAACAAACCAAAAGGCAGAGAGAGAGCATCTAAATTAGGAAAATGAAAAATGAAAACAGAGACATAATAACTAACACTGAGGAAATCCAAAGAATCATCAGGTCATACTTCAAAAACCTGTACTCCACCAAATTGGAAAATTTGAAAGAAATGGACATTTTTCTGGATAGGTACCACATAGCAAATAAAATAAAGACCAGATAAATGACTTAAATAGACCAATAACCCCTAAGGAATTAAAATCAATCATTAAAAGTCTCCCAACCAAAAAAAGCCCAGGACCAGATAGTTTCAATGCAGAAGTCTACCAGATCTTCAAAGAAGAGATAATACCAATACTCTTTAAATTGTTCCACACAATAGAAACCGAAGGAATTTTACCAAACTCCTTCTATGAGGCTACAATTACCCTGATACCCAAGCCAAAAAAAGATACAACAAAGAAAGTGAATTACAGACCCATCACACTCATGAACATTGATGCAAAAATACTCAATAAAATATTGGCAAACAGACTCCAAGAACACATCCAAACAATTATCGACCATGATCAAGTAGGCTTCATCCCAGAGATGTAAGGGTGGTTCTACATATAAAAGTCTGTCAATGTAATCCACCATATATACAAACTGAAAAAAAAACCACATGATCATCTCAGTAGAGGCTGAAAAGGCCTTTGACAAAATCCAACAACCCTTCATGATAAAGGTCTTGGAGAGATCAGAAATACAGGGAACACACATAAACATATTAAAGGCAATTTACAGGAAGCCAACAGCCAACATCAAAGTAAATGATGAGAAACTGAAGTGATTCCACTAAAATTAGGAGTTAGACAAGGCTGTCTGCACTCCCCATATGTATTCAATATAGTACTTGAAGTTCTAGCCAGAGCAATAAGACAACATAGGCAGATGAAGAAGATTCAAATTGGAAAGGAAGAAGTCAAGCTTTCACTACTTGCAGATGACATGATAGTATACATGAGGGACCCCAAAAATTCGACCAAGGACCTCATGCAGCTGATAAACACCTTCATTAACGTGGTAGGACACAAGATTAACTCAAAAAATCAGTAGCCCTCCTATATACAATTGACAAACAGGCTGAGAAGGAAATCAGAGACACATCATCCATTTCAATAGCCACAAATAATATAAAATACCTTGGAGTAACTCTAACTAAGCAAGCAAAGGACCTGTGTGACAAGAACTTTAAATCTCTGAAGAAAAAATTGAAGAAGATATCGGAAAATGGAAAGATCTCCCATGCTCATGGATAGGCAGTATTAACATAGTGAAAATGACAATCTTACAAAAAGTAATCTGCAGATTCAGTGTAATCCCCATCAAAATCCAAACACAATTCTTCACAGACCCAGAAAGAACAACACTCAAATTCATATGGAAAAGCAAAAAACCAAGGATAGCGAAAAAATTTCTGTATAATAAAAACAACCACTTGAGGCATCACGATCCCTGACTTCAAGCTCTACTATAGAGCTACAGTAATAAAAACAGCTTGGTACTGGCATAAAAATCAACATGTGGACCAATGGAATCCAACTGAAGACCCTGGCAGTAATCCCAACATATATGAACACCTAATTTTTGACAAAGAAACCAAAACGTTACAATGGAAAAAAAAAGCATCTTCAACAAATGTTGCTGGCATAACTAGATGTCAACATGTAGAAGACTACAAATAGATCCATATCTGTCACCATGAACAAAACTTAAGTCCAAGTGGATCAAAGACCTCAACATAAATCCAGTTACTCTGAACCTGATAGAAGAGAAAGTAGGAAGTAGTCTTGAACATATTGGCACCAGAGATCACATCCTAAATATAACACCAGCAGCACAGACACTGAGAGAAACAATTAATAAATGGGACCTCTTGAAACTGAGAAGATTTGTAGGGCGAAGGACACAGTCCTTCAGAATGGGAAGGACTACAGCCTACAGAATGGGAAAATATCTTCACCAACCCAACATCTGACAGAGGACTGATATCCAGAATATATAAAGAACTCAAGAAGTTAGACATCCAAATATCTAATAGCCAAATTAAAAATGGGCTATAGAGCTAAAAAGAGAATTCTCAACAGAAGAAGCTCAAATGGCTGAAAAACATTTAAGGGATTGCTCAACTTCCTTAATCACCAGGGAAATGTAAATCAAAACAACACTGATACCATCTTACACCCATCAGAATGGTTAAGATAAAAAACACTGAAGACAGCTTATGTTGGAGTGGATGTGGAGCAAGTGGAACACCTCTACACTGTTGGTGGGAATGCAAACTTATCCAGCCACTTTGGAAATGAATATGGTGCTTTCTCAAAAAAATTGGAAATCAATCTTCCTCAAGACCCAGGTATACCACTCTTGGGCATATACTCAAGGAATGTTCAATCATACCACAAGGACACATGCTCAGCTATGTTCATAGCAGTTTTTTTGTAATAGTCAGAACCTGGAAACAACCCAGATGCCATTCAATTGAAGAATGGGTAAATAAAATGTGGTACATATACACAATGAAGTACTACTCAGTCAAGAAAATCAATGACATCATGAGGTTTTCAGGCAAATGAATGGAACTAGAAAATATCATTGTGAGTGAGGCAACCCAGACTCAGAAAGACAAACATGCTATGTACTCACTCATAAGTGGATACTAGAAGTAAAGCAAAGGATAACCAGACTGCAACCCACAGCTCCAGGGAGGCTAGCTAGTAAGGATGACCCTAGAGAAATACAAAGGGATCACACAGTGACAGAGAAATGGATGAGATCTACATGAGCAAACTGGGGGTTAGGGGTGATATTGGAGGGCAAGTGTTGGGGGTATGAGAACTTAGGCAAGCAGGACTTCCTAGCTGAATCAGGAACAGAAAGGGAGAACATGGAAAGAGATACCATAATAAATGAAGACCCCATGGGAATAGGAAGAAGCAGAGGGCTAAAGAGGTCCCCAGAGATCCACAAAGATGACTCCACTATAGACTACTGGCAATAGTCGAGAGAGTGACTGAGCTGACATACTCTGCTGATAGGATGGCCTAAGACCCTAACTGTTACAATATAACTCTCATTTAGTGACTGGTGGAAGCAGATGCAGGGATCCACAGTCACGCCCCAGGTGGAGCTCCAGGAGTCCAATCGGTGAGAGAGAGGAGCAATTATATGAGCAAAAGATATTGAGATCATGATTGGAAAAAGCACAGGGACAAATAGCCAAACTAGTAGAAACATATGAACTGTGAACCAATAGCTGAGGAGCCCCCATGGAACTGGACTAGGCCCTCTGGATAGTTGAGACAGTCGATTAGCTTGAACTGTTTAGGAAGCCCCCAGGCAGTGAGATTGGAACCTGTCCTTGGTGCATGAGCTGGCATTTTGGAACCTAGGGCCTATGGTGAGAAAATTTGCCCAGCCTTGGTGCAAGGAGGAGGGGATTGGACCTGCCTCAACTGAATGTACTGGGCTCTGCTGACTCCCTGGGGGAGATCTTGCCTTGGAGGAGGTGGGAGTGAGGGGTGGATTGGGGTGAGGAAGTCTGGGAGGTGGGAGGAGGCAGTACAGGGCTATCCATGGCTGATATGTAACATGTCTAGAAAATCTCTCATATAAAAAAAAGATACAAGAACTAGATAGTCATGGCCATACAGTTTATTACAATGTAAGTCTCTGACCAGCATCATCATTTTCCTTATTTTTTCACAATTTTTGGAAAGTTTTATATGCAGTCACCAAACTGCATGCCCCTCACAATTGGTGAACCAAGATAATCAAATGCATTTGTCTCTTTATGTTCACACCATGGGTTTTTGGTTCCCTCTGAGCTTCCTTGAAAGGTCAGTAACTTCAGAGGTTTCAGTAACTATAGGTTTTGACAAATTGGAAAGCCTATTCCAGATACTCAAAAAATTCACCCTTATATTTCTGTTGCTCTAGGACAACTTCTATTACTAAGATGTTTATTGTCCAAGGTTCTCTAGAGGTTCTGTTCTTATAAAATATATCTTTATCTATATCTGTATTTGTGTATCAATCAATAAACCTGTCTATATATCTATCTATGAAGGTGATTTATTATAATGGTTTACAGGCTGTTCTGCAACTAGTCCAAAAGTGGCTGTCTGCCAACAGAAGGTCAAAGAATCCAGCAATAGTTCAGTCAACAAGGCTGAGTATCCCAGTTGGTCTTCAGTATATGTTGGAATCATGAAGAGTGTAAGTTCTTATAGCAGTGAAGGAATGGGCTTTATAGTGAGAATGAGAACAAGAAGTAAAAAAAAAAACAAATATGAACATGCAAATTTGTGGTCCATATTAAAGGTCAATCTTATCATCTTGAAAGATATGTAGTAAAGGTGAATATTCCCACGTGAAAGATCTGGACTATAAGTAGGTCTTTGCATTTCAGAGGATATAATTAAGAAAAAAAAAATCCCTCCCATGTGTGCCCAGTAATTAGAGTTTTAGTTAATTCCAGATATTATCAAGTAGACAATCAAGAATAGTTTTTGGCTATTTGATGCGTCACTTAATAAGAAATCAATTTTAAAGACTTCACTCTGACATTTCATGGGTCCCCATTGGAACCCATTTGTTGCCCATGACCAACCACATAGCACTTGTAGTCATGGAAACATAAGAATGCGTATAATTCACTTAAGTTTGGCAGTCAGTAACACTTGAATTTCCTAGAAGAGAGATAAAAAGGTAAGAATTTTATATTTTCCATGTTGTTTTCATTAATCAGCTTCAAGATCTTAAGACATAAGATGCCAAAGAAGGTCTCTGACATATTGATTAGGGTATTTTTGTACATGTTTTCCATTTGAGTAAATCCTTCTGAACATCATAAGTGACAGGAAGACCCAAGGGAATAATAACTCTCCAGTGTTTACACTGCCCATTTATCTGTGTACCTCACTGAAGTTTGTGAATGGGAATTAGTGTCTCTGGTATTTCCCTATGTATAAAATGAGAATAACAATTGTCTGGGTATCATTCAAGGGTCACTAATATCCTGAAGTGTTTAACATAGGTCCTAATTAAGTAAAACATGTGCTGTGAATTCAAAAGTTTCTGAGAGCCCAACCATCAACAAGGCGTTGTTCTGAGCAGAAACATGTGCCTAACAGGACTTCTTTTACTCAGGTGCTTCACCACTTCATGTGACTCCCTCTCTAATTAGTATTTCCTGTGAATTAGAAGAAGACTTGTGATATTGTCATCTTCCAAATGGATCACTTCGCCCCTAACACAAAAAGGTAAAAACATAACATATGCTACATGAAGGATTTCTACTTGTTTCTTTACAAAACACTTGTGTCTACTCTTGGGGGTTCAGACAAGGGCAGTACCACATCCTGCCAAGCTAGCTCATTTGGCACAAAATCATTCTCCCTCCTGCTTTCATTTTTGCTTTGACGCATACTGCTCCTGCAGTCACTGCCTCAGATCTCTCTTGGCAAGAAAGAGCTCATGGTGATACCCAAGCCACCATCAATTGCAAACTGATCTTGTTGATGTAATTTCCCAAGCAGTAAGTCTACAATCTTCACCATTTTAAGAAGCACATTCCATAGGAGATTATGGAACAGCAGGTAGCTCGTGGATAATGCTTTCCGGCAAGGAGATTCCATTTATAAGACCCTTAGTAAAAGGTGAAAGATTTATACCATCTGAAGAGAAACAGGGAGTCCAGTTGAAGAGAGAGATGAGGGATTATATGAGCAAGGGGGGGTTAATATAATGGGGAAATCTACAGCTACAACTGAACCAAGCTCCTGGAAACTCATGAACTTTAGACTGACAGCTGTGAAGCCTGCATGGGACCAGACTAGGCACTCTGCATACAGGACACAGTTGTGTAGCTTGGTTTGTCTGAGGGGCCCCTGACAGTGGAATCAGGATCCCTGGTGCCTGAGCTGGCTTTTTGGGGCCCATTATTTATGGTGGGATGTCTTGCTCAGCCTTGATGCAGGGGGGAGTGGCTTGGTACTGCCCCAACTGAATGTACCAGGCTTTGCTGACACACCACGGGAGGCCTTACATTTTTGGAGGAGGAGATGAAGGGTGGGTTGGGGGGGGGAAGGCTTAGGGGGAGCAGGAGAAAGGATGAGAGGGGGATCTGTGGTTGGTATGTAAAATGAATTAAAAAATTTTCTTTAATAAAAAATACACAAAAAATACCTTAACCTTCTGCATGTGCAATGGCAATGACATATGCACATACTGGAATCACTGAAGGACATTGCTTCTTTCCTTTTGTTGAATAACTCTTCAGGACCACTCATCATGATTTTCTCATTTTCCTTATTGCTACACTCAAAGATCTGAGTTTAGAGAAGATGCAAATAAGTTCCTTCAAAGTGTTAATGTGAAGTGTAAGTTTTGTGTCAAAGATGACATTGGCTCAACCAAAATACCTCAGGATACTTTATATGTTGCACCCAAATGAAGTCAATATTCTCAAAGTGCAATATTGAATATATTAGCAGATACAAAAATTTGCATATCCATGATTCCTCATCTTCTACATACATATTATAGTTTTGTGATTATGGAAAATGAACTCAGCACCTCACACATACTGGATAATGAGTAATCTACCAAAAGCTATATCTACATCCAGTTACACAAAGAAGTTAAAGTTTGTGTTCATGCTGGTTTTAATTACAAAATATTACACATACCTTTCTATAGAATTGAATACCATTTAGGAAAATATGTAAAGAATTATGACAGTATCTGTTCTAACACTCTTGATCTACTTAGCATTCCTTTTTTGTTCATCTTTTATGTTCATATATCTTTGGATATTGAAAGAAGTCAGGTATACAATCCAGAGGTAAAGGCAGACAAACCTGAGATTTCAAGGCCAGCCTGGCATACAGAGTGAGGTCCAAAACAGCCAGACCTGTTACACAGAAAAACCTTGTCTCAAAAATAAATAAATAAGTAAATAAGTAAATAAATAAATAAATAAGTAAATAAGTAAATAAATAAATAAATAAATAAATAAATAAATAAATAAATAAATAAATAAATAAGTAAAAAGAAGTCAGATATGTTTTGGTTTGACATAAATGGGCATACCATCTGTATCATTTTCCTTTTTGCTTCTTTCTTCTCAAGGGTTATACACATTAAAATGCTTGTGTAAGGATCATGCAACAATCCACTACAATAACTTGAGCATTCTTCTCCCCAGAACACTCATTAAAGTTATTTACAATTGTTCTGTTATGCAAAGAGGAGTGCAGTTAGAATTACCTTAAATGACACTGAAAACTAGTATTTCACCTTTAACTCCAAGTATTGAAATTCCAAGTCAACAAACAGGAATATAGCAGCACTTGAAGGATATTGTGAAATTATTGTCCAAAACATCTTACAATGGGAACTCCTGCCACAGTCATAGATTTAAAGGCTTCTTATACATAAGTACAACATTGAGACAGCAAGGGCAAGGTATGAGTATTTAGTACTCTGTAAACCATGATTCATTCACTCTGTTTATCACTCTGCATTTGTGTTTCTGGATTTACTCTATACTTGTTCAATCTTATCTACAGATTTTCACGGGTGAAGGAATGGATCTTCAGACTGACTGGCTTCCTTTGCAGCCTCTTGTCGTTGGGGTTTGGAATAATCCTCCAAAGCAGCCGATACTGGCGCCTCTGGGAATTTGACGACAAGGTTGTTCAGCTTGTGTACATCGGACACTGGGGAGCTTATTACCATCAGGAGTTTAACATCTCTGGTTCTGTGACCAGGATTCTGGTGCACAGCCCTGTCAACTCGACCTGGACCATTTCACCTGAATTTAGATGTGCACAGATCCTGATCTTACTGGCTATGTTTATAAAACCCGTGGTGGTGATTTTTAGCTCAGCGGCTATTAGGGTTAGCATTATCAGAGCCTCAGTCCCTGAGATTCAGATACTCTGCTACAAGTGTTGTGTCTTAATTCTGCTTCTCAGCAGCCTTTGCACAACTCTTTCTGTGACCTGGAACCATGTAGTAGATCTTTATGGTGAGACCACTCTTGATTTTCCACCCACCTTTCCTGTTAGGAAAGAAGACCTGATCAAAAAACACTACACTCATGTGTTCCCCATAGGGGTCCTGACAGCCACCCTGTCACTCTTTGCTATGATTATGTTCCTCTTTGAGATCAGGTCATTGAAATTACAGAGTAACCTGAATGCCCAGGGTACTTCCAAGCACGCCAATCAAAATGCCTGAAGTATGAGCTCTGGTGTTTGCAAAATGTGCCAGAAGACTCCTTGCTCAAATTTACTAACATTACACAATATTCTTGTAGTATTCTACTCATTTAAAATAAAATATTCCTTTGATTATCAGGCTGTGTCTGAAGCTTGTATCTTCCTCTATCTGTCTAATGTCTTCCCTTCCTTAAAGGTGTTCACATCCTAAGCTCTGCATGCAAAGATGATGTGTTCAGATAGTGCCAACTCCTTATGGCAGACAAATGTGTTGGTGAAATGAAACTGGCATAAATCAAAAGACCAACCCTAAGGTGAGTGGTTTGTTATTAAAGTGAAATACAACACAAGGAATTAAGTATGTGTCAGGGTGGAGACCTTTAAGCATTAATGTATATTAAAGAAACACTTTTAAGCCCAAATATATACTGCCTCTGAAGTCTTTCCCATGATGGGACTATCTGAAATTCGCAGGCACCTGCAGTCTACTCTGCTAGGTAAAGGGATCACTGTGTGGAACAACTTGGTTGGATATGGGCATGATTCAGCTGTGTGGAAGATCTCTGAGGGTTAGAGGATTCTACTGAATATGGTTAAGCCACTAATAATGCCCTGAACCCACTCCATCCCAAAGAAGAACCTCTTTGGTGCTCTCACTGAAACAATGAAATGCCATCTCCAAACTGGAGAAATGGGGGAGGGAGCTGGTTTCTGGAAAATAGTGTCTATATTTCCAAGGAGAGCTTCTGAATCATTATGTCTTCTCTGGGTTTAATCAGAAAACAGTGTTTCCCTAATGGGCAGCTCAACCCCTGGACGTAGTGACTACAGCCAGTGTTCCACTGAATAGCTTTATTTTTACTTGGTCCTCTCCCTTTGGTCCCTTCTTCCAGAATGATGTGTATGATGAGACTTTGGTAGAAGAAGAAGAGAAAGGACCAATTAAGGTTCCTAATGAGAAAGACAAGGTAGACATCTATGTAAACTAACTGAGGTAGCCGTGCTCGTCAATTTGTCAGTGGTACAAATTGTTGCTGCATGCTAATGTTCTTTTTAATTTATTATTCATTTTACATACCGACCACATATCTCCCTTTCATCCCTCCTCCTGCTCCTCCCACCCCTCTTCCCATTCTCCAACAGGGTAAGTTCTCCTATGAAGGGACAGCTAAGCCTGGTATATTCAGTTGAGACAGGACCAAGCCCCTCCCCAGCTTTTGAAGGGTGAGCAAGGTGTCTGACCATAGGTAATGGGATTCAAAAAGCCAGCTCATGCACCTGGGATAGATCCTGATCATACTGCCAGGAGCCCTTCAAACAGACTAAGCTACACAACTGTCTCCCATATGCAGAGGGTCTAGTCTGGTCCCATGCAGGTTCCACAGCTGTAGGTCTAAAGTTCATGAGTTTCTTTGAGCTTGGGTCAATTGTCTCTGTAGATTTCCCCCATCGTGATCTTGATACCCCTTGCTCATATAATCCCCTTCCCTCTTTTCCACTGGACTCCCAGAGCTCGGCCTGGTGCTTAGTTGTGAATCTCTGCACCTGCTTCCATCAGTTACTGGATGAAAGTTCTATGATAACAGTTAGGGTATTCATCAATCTGATTACTGGGGTAAGCCAGTTCAGGCACCCTCACCACTATTGCTAGTAGTCTAATCTGGGCTTGTCCTTGTGGTCCTGGGAATTCCCCTAGAAACAAGTTTCTCCCTTACCCCATAATGTCTCCCTCTATCAAGATCTCTATTTCATTGCTCTCCAACTCCATCCCTCCCCTAGTTCGACCATCCTGTTTCCTCATGTTCCCAACCCCCATCCCCTCCCCTCTATTTCCCCTCCATCCCCAGTTTTCTCATCAAGATTTCCTCTGTTTCCCCTTTCCAATGTGATCCATACATCATTCTTAGGGTTCTCCTTGTTTCCTAACTTCGCTGGAGGCATGGGTTGTAGTATGAATATTCTTTGCTTTACATCTACTATCCACTTATGAGTGACTACATGCTATGCTTCTCTTTCTGAGTTTGGATTACCTCACTCAGGATGATACTTTCTAGTTTCATGCATTTGCCTACAAATTTCATGATGTCATAGTTTTTTTTTTTTTTTTTTTTATAGCTGAGTAATACTCTATTGTGTGAATGTACCATATTTTATCTATTCACTATTTCCTTGAGGGGAATCTAGGTTGTTTCCAGTTTCTGCTTATTACAAATAATGCTGCTATGAACATAGTTGAGCAAGTGTCCCTGTGGTATGCTTGAGCATCCCTTGAGTATGCCTAAGAGTGGTATCATTGGGTCTTGAAGTAGACTGATTCCTAATTTTCTGAGAAACTTCCATACTGATTTCCAAAGTGGCTGTACAAGTTTGGACTCCCACAACAGTGGAGGAGTGTCACACTTGTTCCACATTCTCTCTAACATAAGCTGTCGTCAGTGTTTTTGACCTTAGCCATTCTGACAGGTGTAAGATGGTATCTCAGAGTCATTTTGATTTGCATTTCCCTGATGACTAAGGATGTCCAGCAATTCCTTAAATGTCTTTCAGCCATTTGAGATTCTTCTGCTGAGAATTCTCTGTTTAGCTCTGTAGCCAATTTTTTAATTGGATTGTTTGTTATTTTGCTATTTAATTTCTTGAGTTCTTTATATATTTTGGAGATCAGCCCTCTGTCAGATGTGGGGTTGGTAAAGATCTTTTCCCACTCTGTAGGCTGTCGTTTTGTCTTATTTACTGTGTATTTTGCTTTATAGAAGCTTCTCAGTTTCAGGAGGTCCCCTGTATTAATTGTTGCTCTCGATGTCTATGCTACTGTTGTTATATTTAGGAAGTGGTCTCCTATGTCAATGTTATCTAGGCTACTTCCTTTCTATTCTATCAAGATCAGTGTATCTGGATTTATGTTTAGGTCTTTGATCCACTTGGACTTGAGTTTTGTGCATGGTGTTAGATACGGATCTATTTGCAATCTTCTACATGTTGACATCCAGTTATGCCAGCACTATTTGTTGAAGATGCTTTCTTTTTTCCATTGTACAGTTTTGGCTTCTTTGTCAAAAATCATATGTTCATGTGTATGGATTAATATCAGAAGCTTCAATTCAATTCCATTGGTCCACATGTCTGTTTTTATGCCAATACCAAGCTGTTTTTATTACTAGAGCTCTATAGTAGATCTTGAAGTCAGGGATGGTGATGCCTACAGAAATTGCTTTATTGTGAAGGATTGTTTCAGAAATCTTAGTTTTTTGTTTCTCCATATGAAGTTGAGTATTGTTCTTTCCAAGTCTGAAGAATTTTGTTGGGATTATGATGGTGACTGCATTGAATCTGTAGATTGCTTTTGGTAAGATTGTCATTTTTATTATGTTAATACTACCTATCCATGAGCATGGGAGATCTTTCCATTTTCTGATACCTTCTTCAATTTCTTTCTTCAAGGACTTAAAGTTCTTGTCATATAGGCTTTTCACTTGTATGGTAAGGGGTACCCAAGATATTTTAAATAATTTGTGGCTATTGTAAAGGGTGATGTTTCTCTGATTTCTTTATTGGCCCATCTATCATTTGTGTATAGGAGGGCTACTGATTGTTTTTTTTTTTTTTTTGGTTAATCTTGTATCCTGCCACATTACTTAAGGTGTTTATCAGTAATGGTCGAATTTTTGGGGTCAATTATGTGTACTATCATATCATCTGCGAATAGTGAAAGTTCGACTTCTTCCTTTACACTTTGTATCCCCTTAATCTCCTTTTGTTGTCTTATTGATCTAGCTAGAACTTTGAGTACTGAATTGAATAGATATCGGGAGAGTGGACAGCTTGTCTTGTTCCTGATTTTAGTGGAACCGCTTTGAGTTTCTTGCTGTTTAGTTTGCTGTTGGCTGTTAGCTTACTGTATATTGCCTTTATTATGTTTAGGTATGTTCCTTGTATCACTGATCTCTCCAAGACTTTTATCATGAAGGGATGTTGGATTTTGTCAAGGGCTTTTTCAGCATCTAATGAGATGATCATGTGTTTTTTTTTCTTTCAGTTTGTTTATATGGTGGATTACACTGACAGATTTTCATATGTTGATCCATCCCTGAATCTCTGGGATGAAGCCTACTTGATCGTGGTGGATGATGTTTTTATGTTTTCTTGGAATCAGTTTGCCAATATTATATTGAGAATTTTTGCATCAATGTTCATGAGGGAGATTGGTCTGTAATTCTCTTTCATAGTTGTGTCTTTATGTTGTGTGGGTATCAGGGTAACTGTAACCTCGTAAAAAGAGTTTGGCAACGTTCCTTCTGTTTCTATTGTTCGGAACAATTTCAGAAAAATTGGAATTAGCTCTCCTTTGAAATTCTGGTAGAATTCTGCACTGAAACCAGTTGGCCCTGGGCTTTTTTTTATTAAGAGCCTTTTGATGATTCCTTCTATTTTCTTAGTGGTTATAATTCTATTTAAGTTGTTTATCTGATCCTGATTTAATTTTGGCATATGGTACCTATGAAAAATAAACTGTCCATTTCTTTTACATTTTCCAATTTCGTGGAGTACAAGTTTTCAAAGTATGACCTAATGATTCTCTGGATTTCCTCAGTGTCTGTTATTTTGTCCCCCTTTTCATTTCTGATTTTGTGAATTTGGATATTCTCTCTCTGCTTTTTGGTTAGTTTGGATAAGGGTTTGTCTATCTTGTTGATTTTCTCAAAGAATCAACTCTTTGTTTCATTGATTCTTTGTGTTGTTCTCTTTGTTCCTATTTCATTAATTTCTGTCCTGAATTTGATTATTTCCTGGCATCAATTCCTCCTGGGTGAGTTTGCTTCTTTTTGTTCTAGAGCTTTCAGTTGTGCTGTGATTTCTCCAACTTCTTTATGTAGGCACTTAGTGCTATGAACTTTCCTCTTAGCACAGCTTTCATAGTGTCCCATAAGTTTGAGTATGTTGTGCATTCATTTTTGTTGAATTCTGGGAAGTCTTTAATTACTTTATTTCTTCCTTGACCCAGGGGTGATTCAGTTGAGCATTGTTCAGTTTCCAAGAGTCTGTAGGCTTTCTGTAATTTTTGTTGTTGTTGAAATCTAACTTTGAGACCTGGTGGTCCAATAAGGTACAGTGGGTTATTCTAATTATTCGTAACTGTTGAGATTTGTTTTGTTACCAAGTATGTGGTCAATTTTGGAGAAGGTTTCATGGGGTGCTGAGAAGAAGGTATATTCTTTTGTGATAGGGTGGAATATTCTGTAGATATATATTAAGTTCATTTGAGTCATAACTTCTGTTAGTTCCCTTATTTCTCTGTTAAGTTTCTGTCTGGCAGACCTGTCCATTGTTCAGAGTGGTGTGTTGAAGTCTCTCACTATTAGTGTGTGGGGTTTGATATGTGATATAAGCTTTAGTAATGTTTCTTTTACAAATATGGTTGCCCTTGTATTTGGGGAATACATGTTCAGAATTGAGACTTCATCTTGATGGATTTTCCCTGTGATAAATATGAAATGCTCTTCTTCATCTCTTTTGATTGATTTTAGTTTGAAGTCTATTTTGTTAGATATTAGGATAGCTAAACTAACTTGTTTCTTAGGTCCATTTGATTGGAAAGTTTTTTCCCAACCCTTTACTCTGAGGTAATTTTGGTCTTTGAGGTTGAGGTGTGTTTCTTGTATACAGCAGAAGGATGAATCCTGTTTTTGTATCCATTCTCTTAGCCTGTGTCTTTTATAGGTGAATTGAGTCCATTAATATTAAGGAACATTAATGACCAGTGATTGTTAATTTCTGTTACTTTTGGTGGTAGTGTGTGTTTCCCTTCTTTGAGATTTGCTGGTGTGAGACTATCTTTTCCTTATGTTTTGGTGGCTGCAGCTAACTTTCTTGGATTGGAGTTTTCCTTCTATTGCTTTCTGTAGGACTGGATTTGTTGATATGTAATGCTGAAATCAGATTTTGTCATGTAATATCTTGTTTTCTCCATCTATGGTGATTGAAAGCTTTTCTGGGTATTGTAGTCTGGGCTGGCATCCATGGTCTCTTGGTGTTTACAGCACATCTGTCCAGGACCTTTTAGCTGTCAGAATTTCCACTGAGAAGTTAGGTGTAATACTGATAGGTCTGCCTTTATATGTTACTTGACCCTTTTCCTTTTCTGCTCTTAATATTCTTTCTTTATTTTGTATGTTTAGTGTTTTGACTATTATGTGGTGAGGGGAATTTTTGTGGTCCAGTCTATTTGGTGTTCTGTATGCTTCTTGTACCTTCATTGGCATGTCTTTCTTTAGGTTGCGAAATTTTTCTTCTATAATTTTGTTGAGTATATTTTCTGTGCCTTTGAGCTGGAATTCTTCTCCTTCTTCTATCCCTATTATTCTTAGGTTTGGTCTTTACATGGTGTCTCAGATTTCCTGGATGTTTTTGTTAAACATTGCTGGATTTAACATTTCCCTTGACCGATGAATCTATTTCCTCTATCATATCCTCAACACCTGAGATTCTCTTTTCCATCTCTTTTATTCTTTTGGTTATGCTTGCTTCTATAGTTTCTGTTCATTTACTCAGATTTTCCTGTTCCTGAATTCCCTCACTTTATGTTTTCTTTATTGCCTCTATTTCAATTTTCAAGTCTCAAACAGTTTCCTTTACCTATTTGATTGTTTTTACTTGGGTTTCTTGACTTTCTTTAAGAGATTTCTTTATTTCCTCCAATTTTTGTTTGTTTTTACCTCCATTTCTTTAAGGTAATTTTTCATTTCATTTTTTTAGGGCCTCTATCATCTTCATAAAGTTGTTTTTAAGGTCATTTTCTTCTGGATCATCTCCTTTGGGATGTTCAGGTCTTGCTGTTGTAGGATCACTAGGTTCTGGTGGTACCATATTGCTCTTTATGCTGTTTAATGTGTTCTTACACTGCCATCTACCAATTTCTTCCCTTAATCTGAACAGGTGGAACTCCATATCACTCTTCTTCCAATTGGTGCAAGTAGGGCCTCTGGTTCCTGTGGTTGTTCTTCTTCCCAATTGGTCCAGGAGGGGGCATATGGCTCTGGTGGTCACTGGTGGTGCAGGGTATGGTTGGCAAGTGGGTAAGGGTGGGAGGAGGCTACTGCCTGGTTTCTGGAGCTGCACTGGCTTGGGTGAGGGGCACAGAATATGCCCATGGGGCCTAGGGGCTAGAGAACTGGGATGACCAGTCCAGAGATTGGAGACTTACCTGTTCCCAATCAGTGCATGATGGTTGTATGGCTCTGGTTGTCCTTGGTGCCACTGGGGCTGATTGGTTTGTAGAGCTCCATGTCCTTTATATAGGCTTCCAGTTGAAAGTGTGTCCCTGATTAGAGTTTAAATATCTAGATTAAAGGTGTGTCTTCCTTTCTCAAAGGTCTGAGTCTGAAGTGGATCTTCCCACTTCAAATGATCGAATTAAGCAAAAATTACCTAGCAGGTGTAAGAGTCCAATTTGGGGTTTTAGTTAATTCTAGCTGTAGTCAAGTAGACTACAAAGAGGAGCCACCACGCATCCTGAGTGAGGTCATCTAAACCCCAAAGGACAAATATGGTATGTGTTTACTTATACGTGGATATTAGCTTTTAAGTATTTCATAAGTAGATTCTAATATGTATACACACAAAGGCAAGATATGAAGTAAAGGATTTGCTGAGGGAAAGAACCAAGAAAGGGAAAATAGAATATATAGGTATGGATAGATGAGGGTGAGCACCAACTTCAAAGAAGCTGATTAAATGGAAAGGAAGAAGGAAACTAGGGATATTAGAGGAAATATGAGGAGGAAGAGCTAAAACTAAGTGTCACTTGAAGGGTTGAATGGAAACCTAATACAGTAGGGGCTTCTGACAGTATACACATATATTAAAGAAATCCAAATGGAATCACCAAATAACAAGGGAGACAAAGACCCAACTAGACATCTCTCATCACCATGGAACATCCAGTGCCAGGAATGGGTTACATCTAATTGAGTTGTTGGTCAAAGGGGCCTCATGGAAACCCCTAGGCTATTGTCAACTCTATTGGTTGCTCTTTACAAACTGAAGGTCAGGCTCTTCTGTTGAGAAGAACACCTACATATTACTTTGAATAGAGAGAAGTCAAGTTCATGCCTACCTAGAGCCTTCACCCTTACTGAGTAGTGTTCATAGGGTACTCTACACAATATTGGAGGAGAAATATAAACAACAGGCTACAAAATCTTAAAACTTCAATTGTGATCTGCCTGCATTATACACTGCTTCAAGCGTTGTACAAAAGTTGCAGAAGTATCCTACAACTATCTGTTTGGATTTAAGGTCTATCTATGAGATGTATCTCATGCTTGACACTAATTTGGTAGCCAAGAACCTGAGACTAAATAGGACATGGTCTGGATAGAAAACTGCTGTTCTACTAGTAGTAATGACATTCTGCTATACTCATAGTTCAGAGTCTTACTCAGCCACCATCAGAGAAGCTTATGCCTTAAGTATAAGGGAACAAATACAGAGACCCAGAACTGGACAATGTGCAGAGAGTGAGAAACTTTGGAACACTCAGTCCTAAATAGGATGTCTCCATAATTCCCTCCTCTTAGGGCTCAGGGACCTTTGAGGAAGAGGAGGTAAAAAGATTTTGAGAACTAGTATGGATAGACTACACTAAGGAAAGAGTGCATTCTAGAAACAAAATGACTGGGACACATGAACTCAGAGAAACTATGACAGCATGCACAGAGTCTGCATAGATATTGTTGTAGGATATTCACCAGAGAAGACCACTCAGATTTAAACCTACTTGGACTTAAGCCAATATAAAGTCTTTTATTGGCCACCCAGGGGTTACACTGTGTGTTTGGAATCCTAATGTAGCCCAAGCCTTTCTCGGGGTGAGATTTTAAATATAAGAATCATGTTCTGGGTTGACTCTGGTGATCAAGAACCCTTAGCCAGAACTACAGAGGGCAAAAAGCAAAGTTAGAACACTGAGGGACTTCACAGAACCATAGACTTTGATGGATTATATCATTGTTTCTGTTTTTGTCAAGAGGTACTGTCTATGTGATGAGTTTTACAGCCTGAATAGCACTTCCATCATGGAGTCAGTTGTGCTAAGGTCTCAAGCCCTACTAAGATCTGGGGTCCTGTTACGTTCCACACTGGTCTTAGAGAATGAGTCAAACTGTGGACTCATTCTGCCCTAAAGAGGTATCCTAAGGACCATTAATTTGACTGAACTCATACATAATTGAACAAATAGTTTAAGATGCAGAAGACCAATGTTAATCCAATCAAAATGAGAATTCAAGTCCCAGTTAGTGTTTATAGCAGAGTAGTTAACCAGGGAGATTAAGGGAACAGAAACTGGTTCAGTTATATAGATATATCTTTGTTTCTTTTTCTTTTTCAGTTTTTTTCAATCATAGCAAGATTTTTTTTAATTACTCCTAATTAATTAGTATAGAAACAACATGTTTTTATTCCTAAAGCCAGACATAGTTTTCTTTATCCCATGGGAAGTAAGTCTAAGTAATTTTCTAGGATCATTCCTGTAAGGGAATATAGCCATTGTTTTAATACCTCTGAGTCCTGATCAATCTGCGGACTTAGTTTAGAATGTATCAGAAAAGGCATATTTAGTCAAACAATTGAGACATACACACCAACTATTCTCAGGGGATCAGTATTATTATTGTTATCCAGATGAATGAAACCACAAGGCAGAATAGCAGGCATCAGAATAAGGGGAAGTGCCTACGTTAAAGGTTTTGAATATTAGACAAGTTCCAGTCATTTGTAAGTCATTTAAGTTTAATTTGGGTTGTGCCCCAGACACAGTGATTTTTGTCAGTCAGTGTGTTGACAGTTTTACCAGCAATCCTGGCTGATTTTTGGCAGGAAATGATTAACTCTATTACCTGGTTCCCTTCCTGTGGCAGAGTCAGAATTCCCAGGTTTTCCCTGCTTTCCAAAGGCCAGAATATTTCTTAAGGAATTTTTCAGGAAGCTTCAGTTTTACAACCCCAATTTTTGCAGTGGAAATTCCCTTGTTTCTGGTAAACAGGAGGTCAAGCTGCTGGGGCATGCGTAGAGTTGCAAACTTTGTGTTCCTACCTCAAAATATAAACTTTTACACCCTCACTTTCTCCAGTACAGCCAGACACTTAAAATGGGACGACTTCCAAACATAATATAATATGGGGATAAATCTCTCCCTTATGTTGTGCAGCAGACTGAAGCATAGCAAAGGAATGAAGCATATCCATCTCTCGCTGGACTCTCATGAGAGCTTTATTAGTTTCTTCTCATGTCTTGCTTATTCCTTTACCTGGCAAGAACTCTGAGGTCTATATGCACAATGAAGTTTTTAAACTGTATCTAAAGCTTTAGCTATTGAGAGGGTTTTTTTTTTCCTATGAAAACTAGGCCATTGTTGGACTCCATTGCTAGCAAGAGGTCAAATCAGGAGACCATGGGGGATCTTTTTAGTTACTATTTGAACAGTTTCAGTCACAGTGAAGAACACTTCTTACCCATCCAGAACAGCTATCTATAGAAACTAGCAAGTACTAAGCAGGTTGGATCTAGGTGAATCCAGTTTTTCCAGAGTTTGGTAGGGTGTTAGTCTCTCATACTGTCCCCTTCCTGGGTATGGATTCTTTGTTTTGGATTCACTTGAGTACAAACCTGGCATCTGGCTGAGACATTCAGCACTAGGATGCTCAGTCTAGGCATAACATACCTTGGTCTGAGTAACTCAAATCTTTTGTGGATCTTAGATCAGTTACCAGAGTCCTATCTGTTGTTTATGAGAGAATGATCTTTCCTTCTGGTGTCCTCCATCAACCTGTGGATTTGAGTTGTTCATTTCTTCTTTACCATGTGGTCTCAGGTAGCACTGGATTGTGGTATGTCATCAGAATTTCAAAAGCCCCACTGGTATTAGTTCCCATTGTCTGGCAGCCACGTCAGAAGCCCAACAGTGTGGAGGACAACAATTTGTAGAGGAAAGCAAGTAATCTTTAGGAGGCCAAGATTTTTTTGTATAAAGTCTGGGGCCCTGTCACAGTCTAAGCCAGATGGGCTCCCAGTGATGAAAGGGGAATTGGACACAAGCCCTCATCCTTAACCCAGAAACTCTCTCCAATTGACAGCCACTCACAAAGGAAAAACTAATTTTCACCAGTGGAGTGTCACTGGGTGCACAAATCGCACTCAATGGTGCCCCATTCCCAGCAGCAAATGGCCAGGACAAAATGTACTCAAAGTTATATTAGAGTTTTTTTGTCTTATAAAGCTTTGTCAAGGCATTTTTTTCTTTCTTTTTTGCATTTTAGCCTTTTTGCTTATATATTATGGTTTCTGATTTTGTGTTTTATGTGATTTCTGTGTGTCCATGTGTATGTGATTCCATCTGCATGTGTTTCTTTTCCTTTCTCTTTGGTTGCTTTTTTTTCTGTTTTTTCCTATTCTTTCTCCCTGTTTGTTTTTTAGTTTCCTGTTTGTTTTTAATGAAAAAGAGAAAGAAAGTATGTAAGTGTTTGGATTTTGGTGGGTAGGAAAGTGGGCACAAACTGGGAGAGAGGATGACAGTGGAAATTATAATCAGAACATGTTGTGCAAAATATATTTTCAACAAATATTACAATAAATAAAGAAATATTTAATTAAAAATTTAAAAAGTCTTTATGAGCAATGGAAAACACCACCAATCTATAAAGAACATGTTTATTATATAGCTCATTAATAGAATTTATTTGAAAGATTGTCAACATTACAACTGAGGAGCACATAATGGGAATAATAATTGGCTATATGAGAAAGTTTATCCTAATAATAGTATTTGATTAAGAAATAATCTTACTCATTATCTTCCAAGTACACCACATACAATGTCATGCTCGATATATTCAAAGATGACTGTAGGACAAAAAAACCATAAGTACAAAAGGGTCACCTCCCAAAAGATGAAAAGAATTTATTTGGTTTTCACAATCTGAAATTGTGCAAACAACTGTAAAGTCACAGCCAAACCAAGCTGGTGGGAATTCAGAAAATTTGGATCAACAACTGTGGAGCCTGCATAGGACTGGACTGGGCCCTCTGCATAGTGAGACAGTTGCATGACATGATCTGCTTAAGGGGTCCCCTGGCAGTAGGATCAGAATCTGTCCCTGGTGCATGATCAGGCCTTTTTGGAGCCCACTTCTGTGATGTGACACCTTGCACGGCCTTGAGGCACAGGGAGGGGCTTGGACCTGCTTCTACTAAGTGTACCTCCCCATGGGAGGCCTTACCTTCTTGTAGGAGGGAATGTGGAGTGGGTTGGGAGGGGGAGGCTACAGGAGCAGGAAGAAGGAAGAGGGGAATCTTTGGCATGTAAAATTAATTTTAAAACTTTTTCTTAATGAAAAAAATTTTAAAAAGAGAGATAATAAAATATTTTCTTTAATTTTGCCAAATACAAATGAACTGGATATTGCAACTGTAACTCTTACTTGATAACTGTTTTGTTGTATATAATCTTACTATGTTAAGGTTAAAACATTACTTTTGAATTAGACAAAAATGTAGAAATGCTGTGGAACAATCTTTGTACACTGTCTATATGTGTTGCTTCCAATGTTGATGAAAAGCTATTTGGCTGAGAGCTAGGCAGGAGTTTGATGGCAGAGAGAATTCTGGGAAGAAGAGTGGAGTCAGAGGCCTCAAAAGCCAAATCCAGAAAAAGCAACGTGAGAAGTTCATAGATGAGGTAAACGAGTCTTGTGGCAGCAATATATTAATAGAAATTGGTTAATTTAAGTTGTAAGAACTAGCTAGTAATAAGCCTGAGGTATTGGCCAAGCATTTATAATTAATAATAAGTCTCTGAGTGATTATTTGGGAGAAGGCTTGGGGGACAGAGCTGACCGGTGGTTCTGAAGAAAAACTCTATCTACAGTTGGGGATGGGGAAGGCATCTCTTCTTTGCCCATGCTGCCACATAACAGATGAGTAATGGAGACAGACCTCTCATGCTCACAACTTGCGGGCTGGCTTACTCATACCTCTGTCAACAGGGTTGGCACTATTGCATTGCCCAGGCAAGATGCAAGGCCTTCTCTACTGAGTGTTGCAGCTGGTGGTGGACAGAGTCAGCTCTTCTGCTCTACTACTTTGGGGCCAGCTCTCCCACCTGCCTCAGGTCTTAATGAATGGGGGGAGGACATCTCTCTCCAGCCCATGTTGCTACATGACAGATGTAGAATGGGGACAGCTCTCTTATGCTAACAACTTTGGGACTGGTTCACCCATACCTCTTCCAACAGGAATAGCTCTATTGTTCTGCCCAGGTGAGGTGAGGGCCTGCTCTCCCGACTGTTGCAGCTGGTGGGGGACAGGAGTAGCTCTCCTGCTCACATGCCCTTGGGGCCAGCTCTCCCATCTTCCTCAGACATTGATGGGTGAGGGGAAGGATTCCTTCTCTCACTAATGCTGCCACATGTCAGAAGAGTAATGTTTTTCACATTCTTTAGGGAATCACTTTCCCCGAATGATGGTGTTCTTCCTTTATAGAATATTTTCAGTTTCATGGTGTCCTGTTTAAAAACTATTGGTCTTAGTTCCTGTGCTAAGACTGTTCTACTCAGAAATTCTCTTCCTCTGCCCATAAGTTCAAACTTGTTCTACACTTTCTCTTCTATTAGGTTCATAATATCTGGTCTTATGTTGAAGACTTTGCTCCATTTGCAGTTGAGTTTTGTGTAGGATAAAAACATATAACTATTTGCACTAGTCCACACTTAGCAGTCCTGTATTTCCAACAACATTGGTTAAAGATATTGTGTTTTCTGCAGTGTATGTTTTTGGCCTATTGTGAAAGATCAAGGATCCATGTTTCTGTGAATTTATGTCTGGGTTTTCCATTTGACTCCAAGGGTCAATGTCCCTGTTTTTATGCTAATACCATGCTGCCTTTTATTACTATCACTTAGTAGTACAAGTTGGTATTTGGGATGGAAATGACAGTATCCACAGACTTGGTGGCTACAAAATTTTGCTTCCTTTCTTCTCAATAACTTGTGATATCCCCCAGGACATGGTTTTTCATGAACATTAACACTACATCCAAATATTTGAAGTGATTTAAATAAGATGGTGCATATAGTAAATGTGGAGCAATAGCTTTGTTGTTGTTATTGTTAAAGAAGATGGTGGTTCACACAGATAGTCAGGATATGCAACAATCAAATGAAGCTGGTTACCTGAAAATCTACATTTGAGTAAGTTGTGAGTAAATGATGGAAATATCCAGGAGTCTTCATGTTTTACATGTAGATTTTGGACTTTTGGCACTAAGGAATGGATATAGCATCTCTCAAATGTTAAGCATTCACTATTTCACTGAGGAATATTCTTAGCCCAGATATTTATATATTTTGAAAGTCATTCTTACTGAGGCTTTAATATGAAATTAGTATAGCTTTTTAAAAATCTGCATATTTCATAAAAATGTACAGGTAAGATATTATACATTGTTAGTCTGATGGGCTGAGAGTAACTTTTTCAGTTATAATTTTACATTCACGTTTCTGTATGTGTTCATGTGTGTGTTTGTGTGTGTGTACATACACACAAATATACATGCTTCACATATGTAGAGGGAACATCTGCTGTAGTTATGGAGTTGAGGGCTTCTTATACTCTTACCTATAGTATATTGAACCCTAATACATAGATAGACTACTTAAAAACAATATTGATACAGCACTGATAAAGGATAAGAGCTTGGTGCTCTGTAAATCATGATTCATTTAGATTTCCCACCCTCCCTTGTGTTCCTGGCTTGACTATATATTTATTCAATCTCATCTTCAGATTTGCCAATGGAAAGAAATGCATCTTCAAGCTGAGTGGCCTCCTTTACAGCCTGTCAGCTTTGGTGTTTGAAATAGTCATTGCAAATTGCCAATCCTGGTGCCTGTGGAAATTCAACAATAAGGTTGTAAAATTTGTGTCCTTTGGACTCTGGGAGGCTTATTACCCTCAAGAGTTTAATGTCTCAGGGACTGTAATCAAGATGCTGGTGCATACTCCTATCAATTCCACCTGGACAATTTCACCTGAATTTCAGTATGCACAGACCATGATAGTGTGGGCCATTCTGATGAAGCTTGTAGTTTTGATTTTTGGTGCAGCTGCCATTAAGATCAGCTGCATGGAAGACCCATTCGTGGAGATGGAGATATATTGCTACAAGGTCTCTGTCTTAGTTTTGTGTGTTAGCAGCCTGTTCACATTTGTTTCCATGAGCTGGAACCACTTCATAGAGTGTTATGGCCAAACCACTCTTGACTTTCCACCAGACTTTCCTGTGAAAAAGGAAGCCTTGATAAGCAAACATTATACTTTTGTGTTCCCATTAGAGGTCCTGACAGACACCATGCCACTCTTTGGAGTGACGACGTTTCTCTGTGAGATAAGCTCTTTGAAACTACAAAGTTATATGAAGTCCAAGCGTGCTTTCAAATTTACCTAACAAGAGGTCTGAAGCAAGGGCTCCTGCGTTTGCAACCTCAGCCAGAATGCTCCTTGAAGAAATTTCCTCTTCTCAGCCAAAAGTTGTATAATCATCAACTTGTTCTAAATAAAGCACCAACTTGGGCCTCTGGGTCTGTCTGAATTAATTCCTCCTCTATCTGTGTTCCTTACTTTAAATATTTTCACATCCTAAACTCTGAAGGTCATGATCATGTTTTCAGATATTGTCAATGAGCAGTAGCAGGTAAAAATACTCATGAAATATATGTTACAAAAATAAACACAATAAATACCAGGTGAAATCATTTTTTAAGGAAGCTGAAACACATAAGAGCAAACATTCTTGTGTGATGACAGGTAAATCCTTATGTCTATTGCAGCAGAGCAGGACTTCATAGTGTTAGCTCTGAAGACAGTTTGTATTAATTTCAAGGAGTAAGAAGGCTATCCTGTACAATGAGCAGTGGGAACCTCCTTTCTTTATGTTTGTGAAAATCACAAATGCCCAGGCATTTCCAGTGTCCTTTGATGGAAAATGTGGTATAGTAATCAGAGGACAGTTTACCCAACTTGATTTGCTTTGATTCTGAATCAATGCATTCAAACTCACATTAACATGATGGAAAACATAAATTCCTACTGGCCAATCCCACTAACACAAAACATGGCACTTTCAATCCTTTGTCCCCATAAAATAAAGGCTATTAAAAAAAGAATAATTAGTTGATACCATCTCTAAAATTATCTATCATATTTAACAGTCACAAGATTGTCCAGTTGTCCAAAGTCTCCTTTGGCACTCTGGGAGTTTTTCAACTGTGAGACCTTTGGCAATCATAAATCAGCTCACATACTTCTAACATAAAAGGATATGAAGGAAATATTATCGATATAAAAGAGCGGAAAGGAGCTAAAGCAAGGGAAGAAGTGACAGAAAAAGACGTAAACCCTTGAGGGTAAACACTGAATCCAGCAGCTCCATATCTGTCATCTAGTAATATAAAGCAGTGATTCTGGCTTCAAAGGGCTTTTAGGTTCCCTGGCCTTCCATCAATGTTGGCCTTATCAAGCATATTTCATGTCTGTACTACACACGTTCAGCTTTCTACATGAGGTACCTCATGATTCTGGGATGCCGATCATCCTGCGTACCCACTGCAGCACGGGCTTCTCTTTTATATCTTCATGCAAAAGACTTTTTAACCCCCTTGCAGGGACTTTAGCTCTGACACACATTGTCTAAAATTGTCATTCAAAGTTCTAGTACCCAATAATATTGAATCTTCTCTTTCTGCAAATTCAGCACCATGAAGATCATGCTGTCATATTCTTTGTCCAGCTTGATATAGTCTTGGTTGTGCTTGGTTATTTCATTGTTGTTTTTAGCTTAACAAAATCTAGAGTCATCTGAGAAGAGTGGAGCCTGGTCGTTCTGGTAATATTTTTGTTAGTTTTACACACTTCTAAAATTATCCATCTAGAGTCCTCGGGGAAGAGGGAATCTCAGTTGAGAAAATGCCTTCATGAAATTGGTTGTAGGAAAGCCTACAGAGCATTTTCTTGATTAATGATTGATCTTTGAGGGCCAAGGGCACTGTGTGTGGTGCCATGCTTGGATAGGTCATCCTAGGTTGTAAAATAAACATGCTGGGTTACTCTCAGTGGATGAGCAAGTAAGTAGAGTTTCTTCATGGTCTATACATCCATTTTTGCTTTAGGTTCCTTCCTTGATTGCTGACCTAAGTTCCTTCAGTGATGGACTGGTAAATTTCTGTTCTGGCTTTCTCTGGTGAGCAATCCACTCCCCAGAATCAAATGCACCTGTGGCATATCCACTTTAAAAGGAGTAGAATGAGATGTACAGCTTGCACATAGTTTTTGCAGGGTGAGCTCCCCAGAACCTTTCCTGCCATAGCTATGCCTATTGAGCCTGCCTAAATCTGGTCACACAGATACTCCACTGGCTACCTCTGTTGAATTCCACCTGAACTAACCTACCTGTGTCATCCCTGCTCCCCAATCATAATTTTGGATACAGACTGCTCACTATCTTTTCCTGGAGATCATCCTTGAATCACTTCTGTTAACATCATGCACACATTTTCAGGCCTAGCATCCATCATACAGCTCCTGCACATATTTTCACAGTTTAGTTACATCAAACCCCAGTTTTCCTATACCATCCTTATATTTCCAGGTGTGTCTCTATTGGACATATCATCTACCAACTTTGCATGATGAGATCCACAGACATTTGCCCGCAACTGTAATGGTTACCCTTTCATGCCTGACTCTAGTCACACAGCTCCTTCACTGGATTTCCTTGAGAGTAGCCATATTGATAATTCCGCATTTGTAATTTCCATGCTAAGAGGTCTAGCTAAGTGTGTGCAGATCAGGCAAAGGGTATACTTTTTGAGGAAGCCTGAACCTTGCCCTCCAGGGCCATACACTGCTCACAGGCCCTGCTCAGATAAGAGTATCTGCTAGAATTCCCTTTTTGATAGTTCCAAGCCCATTCCTGCTGTTTGCACACTACCAGGCCTAGCTCTGGATGTCCAGATTGTCATTGACATCTCCCCATATCCTTGTTTGCCAGTGGCACCATCTTCACAGATAAGCCTAATTCCAGTCACACATGTACAACACCTGATTTCCCCACCATGATCAAGCCTGCCTGTGCTAATGTCACACTCCATGGTCTTGCTCTGGACTCATAATTCATGCACTGGACTTGAACATTGTGGTCAGTTGCATAGGTATGGCCCCCATAGATTCATGTGTTTGAATGTTGGCCCAAAGGGAGTGGCACTATTAGGAGGTATGGCATTGTTTTAAAGTAGGTATGCCCTTGTTTTAGGAAGTGTGTCGTTGAGTTCCTCATACATGGTCAGTTCACTCAATGTGACAGTTTACTTCCTATTGTCTGTGGACCAAGACAGAGAACTCTCAGCTCCTTCTCCATTGCCATGTCTGCATGCATGTTGCCATGCTTCTTGCCATCACCATAATGAATGAAACTTCTGAAACCTCTGTAAGCAAGCCCCAGTTAAATGTTTTCCTTTTTAAAAGTAGCCATGGTCTATTGGTGAAACTATTAAGGCCACTCCACATAGTTAAAGGGGAGGTTTATTTTGTGGGGTAACTTACAAGTGAAGGGATAGGCTACAGGGTCTGGGAAAGGTGTGACACAATCCGGCGGTGTTCTCTGGAGAACTCTGCTGGGTCTAGCTCCAGCATCCAGGGTCCAGGAACCAAGAGTGCCCATCTTGGGTCTTCAGCATCCTCCCTCAGCCCCGCCTTGTAGGCATGACCATTACTGAAGCCTCAATGGTGGTTGGAACTACCAGGTCAGAGCTAGAATGGCTACCCACTACAATGGTCATGGTGTCTCCTCACAGAAATAGAAACCTTAACTGAGACACCTGTTGAACTCCCCTGAACCTTGGCTTCCAGAGATTTCACCACACTTCAATGGGTAGCTCTGGAGATGTAGCTCCTGCACCAACTTTTCCCGGTAAATTCCCCCAAGAAACGAGGCCACCATTTGCCATGACCTTTCTCCAGGCCAATGAAGATATGTACCCTGCTTTTCTTGTTCATCACCACTGAATCTTGCCTGCAAGAATAATCTACTCTCACCTATGCCTACTTCCTCCATGCTGCTCTGGTTACAACTTTACGTGGTAGTTATGCCAGACTACCTATAAAAGCACACATATAAAATCTCCATAGTCTAAGGGCTATATCTCAATATAGATTGAAGATCGTTCTTGACTAATGAAATTCCCATGAAACTAGCTTGCACGTTCCATTCGTTCACTGCCAATACTATCTCAGGTCATGCATCTTCTGCAGCAGCTTTCTCAAGTAATATATCCTAGAACCAATTACACCTGTGCCATCTGCACACTCCAAGGACTAGATTAGGATGAAAAGACCACACTTTAGGCTTGCCTGAAGATGCTTCCCTGAACTTCACCTTCCAGTGTCATCCTCATATTCCTTTTTCTAGATGTCTAGCTCATAACACACAGATCCCATAATAGCTTTGCCTTTGATCTCCAAAGACCCTTGCCCTCCAACATCAGCCCCATAGTCCTGGGCCTAGTTTTGGTCATACAGTTCCCTCAGTGGCTTTTCCTGGTCAGTTCCTGCAAAGAAGCTTCTCTCTACCATCAACCACTGAGTTATGCTCTTGTGTGCATTGACAATCACCAAAACCCTATCTAATAGTAGTGACACTAAGCCCACCTTGCTCTGCTAGTTCCTATACCAGATTTCCTTGGTCTTTTCTTCAGAAACAGGCTGTCTTGTGCCATCTTCACACTTCCTAAAATTAACATTGGAAGCAGAGATCACACACTGATTTGCATTATCATAGTCTTCAGCACCTCCCTCAGCAGTGTCATCCCCATACTCCCATATATGGCAGTCTATATCCAGAAGCTCAGAGCTCATATCAAGTTTTCCTTGTGTTCTCCAAATAATCTTGTCTGCCAGCACCATCCACATGCTCCCCTACCTAGCTCCTCTCTAGAAGATCTTACAGTTGCTTCCCCTGCAGCACCCCCTCAGAACCAAACCTCCTTCAAACATCTGAACAGTCCAAAGGCTCTCTCTAATTGCACCTATCATGCAACAAGTTTGCCTGATCTCCATATAACCTCACCTGCTTTTACCATTCCCACACTCCCATAAGTAGCTCTGGACATTTGGTTCCTGGACCCACATTTCCTAGTGAGTTCTCCCTGAATCCAGTCCTCTTGAGGTCTCTCGGGACACTCAGACCTAGGTGCCCATGCTTACATTGCTCACCAACTTTGCCTGTTGAGCTTTTCTTAAGCTTTACTGCCAGTGCCATCCCTACACTTTGAAGTCTTGCCTAGTATTGAGGCTGCAGCACTGGCCTTGCTTAGTCACTTCTCACCGAGCCAACGCCACCTGGAACATCTCCATACTCCAGCTTCTAACATTCTCGCTTGCAGAGTTGATGGAAAGGCTTTCCTGGTAATGGTTGTCAGAAAGTTTCCTCAGCACATAGCTTCCAGGAGCCATTCTCCGGCGGTGGATGGGTCCTGCAGAGGGTGTAAGGAGTCGGCAGGGAAAGAAGTGAGCCAGTCCATGGTGGTCGGGAGAATCTTGCAGCCTGACTGACTAGCAGCCAGAGTGTTTCTTTATTTATACAGAATTTAGTTAGCATGGATACATTCATGATGTTCCAAAGCATAGATTATATCATTTTTGGTTTTGGACATGAGTTTCACTTCCTTTTGCTCATCTTTTAGTCATCATTAATAAACTATGACAGAACAGAGTTATCATTTCCAACCATTTTCCCTCAAGTTTTCACATCATTAATAAACACTAATCATTCTTACTCATTAACCCCATAACCCAATTTCTGTGGCCTCTTCCTCAAAGAGGGCACAGACTATTGTTATTGGTTGTTTTTTGGAGGAGCAGTAGTCAGGAGCTACCACCAAAGTTGTTTCATGAGACAGACAAAAAGCTGTACATATAGGATGGAAGAAGACACGCTCAGACAGGTATTGGCTGACATGGCTATTGACAGGCAGAGTTGAAGATATGAGATTGAGAACGGGAATACAACAGCCACAGGAGAGACAAGAGGGACATCCTAAGGCTCTCTGACAGAACATGACAATGGAAGATCCTAAGGGAAGCTGAGAGTGAAAGTAAATGACAGATTGATATAGGAGCAAAGAAGCAGTAATCACAGATATAAATAACAAAAGCACGAATTTTATAAGAACAGACAAACAGCTGCCATCAAGGGGATGGGAAGGCACCCCAGAGGTTGAAGGCTGCCCAAGGGCTCTGGATAAGACTTTTTATAGGCTCTCCAGGCTCTTCTCCTCAGGAAGTCACCTCTTCCATGTTTGGTCCTTCCCCTGGAAGAACAAAGAGGCTGTTTTCCTCCTTTGTTATCCACTAGCACTTTCTGAGTATGACAGCCTCCTGTGGAAGGGGAACAACATCAAGGGCAAGCAACAGCCCTTATTAATGGGATCTTTCTCCTTTTCTAACCATCACAAGTTCCCCTGAACCCTCTCATAACATCCCTGTTAGAGATGAAGATTGAGTGTCATTATGGGGGCGATGCTTTTCTAGGTATTTCCTCCTGATAGGAGATGAAGTTTTAAGCATAGACCAGAGAAAGGAAGGCCCTCCAACGATAGTTCTTAGTTACAATCCAGAGGGATACAGTAAAATTCTCTGGTTTGCATACATCCATGGCACCAGATAGTCATTTGATGACAGTGCCTTATTTGATTTATGTAACAGTACTCACCAAGAAATAATACAAGCATTAGAATAACTATAAGTCCCGTGATTACAAAAAAAACAGTTTTATCTTCATTAGAGGAAGAATACAGGCTAGAAAATCATCCAAAACCCTCTACAGCAGTGGTTCTCAACATGGGATTTGTGACCCCCTTGGGGGCTGCATATCAGATATTTATGTTATGATTCATAAAAGTAGAACAATGACAGTTATGAAGTAGCAATGGCATATTTTTATGGATGGTGGTCACCAGAATATGAAGAAGTTTATTCAAGAGTCATAGTGTTAGGAAGGTGAATGTAGGTTTAGAGGTTTAGAGCCATTGCTCCAACGGTTTCACAGAAATCAATGATGACTTTGAAGATTTCCTTGTGGATTTCATCTGTTGCAAGATGTGCATGAGGAAGAGAGCACAGGTTTGATTCAAGAGGTAAAAACCTCCTCATCTCCCAAGTCAAGTTGAAATTTCATCCAACCTGTTGTCTGGCAGCTATAAATTTCCATAGACGAACATATGCCCACATCACAATTGATGTCATGGAGAAGTTAAACATTCAAATGCTTTCCTAGAATCAATGTGTATGCTTCAAGGATCAGATTTCCTGCTGCTGCAATTCCATTCCAGTATTTTGTCTACATTAAGATGTTAAATGTAGCTCTTGGACAAAATGTCTCATCAACTGTGGTGTTGATCCTATTGTTTGTGTTAGGACAACCAAGATCAAGCACTGTACTTTGAATTCCATGAACAAAAATTGAGGTTGAATTGGCAGCCCCAAAGCAGGGAAGGTGCCTGAGTGAGTACTTTTGTGAGTCGATATGAAGAAATTCAAGGCTCTGCTCCCATTCCAGAGTGACTGGGAGAACATTTATTGTTATTTAAAAGATGTCGGTAGAGGGGACTACCAGTTCTGAAAATCTAGGACTCCAGATTCTGAAGAAACCATCACCATAAGGAAAGCCCTCAGGTGCTTGGCAGTCTAGGAGAGTGGATGTTAGTACAGGCTGAATTTATTCAGAACTTGGGTATATTTTCTCCTCTACCCTTCCCTAGTAAGTAACTCAAGACTAACAGAGGTGGGCCTTTCACCAAGAGGCCTTTTATACACTCTTGAGATCATCAATCTGTATTCTGCTTTTACATTACACTTTTCCTCTCTGAGACCCATAAAGGAGCTGAATGCACAGTTAGACTTGTCGTATTTTTACCCCCATCACTCTTCACAATTAGATTCCTCGGGGGCTCAATTCTGGTATCTTTTCCCTTTGTTTTACAGTTTGTAGAGTGGAAGATTTACATTAGCTTTGTGCTTGGTTTTGAATGAGTATGAGCAGCAAAAATAGAGATGTGGCAGATACATAGCGAAACCTCCTTTAATCTATACTTATAACCTCCTGGAGAAAGTAACAACAAATAATTCTAATTAAAATTAGTCTTCTGTATTTACTAACTGAGAAACTTCTAGGTTGAAGGCCCTCTATGCCTTCACCACAGATAATCATCCCAGTACCTTTTTTTAATGATGAATAATTTTATGTCAGAAGATAAACAAGAGTAGTTTTTATTTGCAATAAGTTTTCCCTTAGATATCTTTAAGGGTCATGGTTTCTAGGATCTTACACTGTTTTTAGTTCTCCTCTCTCCTTGGCAGAGTGTCATGCCAGGAACTTTACAGGACATTTTGTGACAGATATGTTTGGACCTGAAGTGGGAATGTCAACTCCCATTTCCAGAGCCATCTTCTCTCTGAGATTAATTAGCATCGGACAATTCACTAACATTTCATTTCCCATGTCCAAAGGCATTTGCTTCTCTATAAATCAAAACTCCAAAATGTACTAGAAACAGGGAACTGGATGTTGATTATGGTGACAACTGGCTGAACTCAAAGTGCATCTCTTCCTTATGACTTTCCTGCCTAGAATTACATACAGGATTATCTGTAAGACCGGGCACTGATAAAGGAGGCAGACAAGAGGTAGACAACTTTTCCTTCCCTTCTACAATGCTTCAAGGAATGCAACATTTTTACCTCAATAGGTCAAAATCTTATCCATTTGAAGTTCTTAAATCAATGTGTGCTTGGCATTCTGGGGAAGTAATCAGAAGAGGAAATCAGGGTTGTGATAGGGAAAGATGCTCAGCCTTTTCACAAGAAAGTCTCATCTCACAGACAAAATCTAGGACATCAGCATCTAACTGGCATATCTTGGTTCATTCAGAGTGATCCTTGAGGTAGATGGCACACAAGACACCTCTAACATCTTTCCTTTCCCTTTTTAGTTTCAGGATGGTGTTATAATTTAGGCTCCCTGGGCAGAGCCTTTCTTTCATTTATTTGATACATTTCTTTTTGCTTCCACAGATTAAACAACCATTTAGTAGCTTCATATCTATATCATGTCTGGAAATAGCATGATGGACTAGCCAGCAATAAAGGTCCAGACCAATCATGCCACCTTAAAATTCACCTTTCCTTTGCTCACAATTATGGTTCAGGCAGTTATGAACATTGCTTTGGCTATACTGCCCAATACAATATGTAATCACTTTGCTTTGGCAATTCAGTACTGCCGCCTGGTCCCATCTATTCTGGTGCCCAAAATCCCATTACATTTAATTCATCCAACTGAGCAGCAGAGTCTCCAACCCTAACTGTCTGGCATAAGAAAAATAAAGACAACAAACTTCAAATGTGCTAGTGCCCCTTTCACAATTTTGTGTTATATAGGATTAGTGAAGGGCGGTTAACAGCCAGCAGGCAGGGCTCTTGTGGGAAGGCTCCCAATTCTCCAAGACCCATCAGCAGACCCTGCAATCTAACACTCTGCTCACATACCCATCTGCCCCAGACCCCAGACACTTCCTGAGGCTTAGAAACCAACCCCCACCTCTCATAAGGTTTAGTGAGAGAGCTCTCATTAGTCAAAGAGCTGTCAGTGGACCAAAAGTAACCTCAGGAGACAGGGAATCTGCCAGCCCTCATTAGACCAAGAGTGGCTTTCTGAGAAGTAGTATCTGCCACCTCTCATTGGACCAAGAGAGCCTTCCTGAAAGACAGAATCTATTGGCTCTGATTGGACCAAGAGCCCTGATAAGACCAATAATGGATCCATGAGTCACAGAATCAGCTACCTTGGGTCAACCCAAGAGCAGCTCCCTAAGACACAGAATCTGCCTGTTCCAATTAGACCAAGAGCTAAGATTAGGCTCAGAAGGGCCCCCTGAGAAACAGACACAAAAGCACAGAGGGGACCAACAGCAGCTCGCTCAGACACAGGCAACTCTTATACCTATTAGACAAGGAGAAGGGCAGACGTCAAAGCAGAAGTACATAAAACAACACAAAGAGCAATACAGAATCAACAGAACCTAGCCCTCCTCCAACAGTAAGACCTGAATATCACAATGTAGAAGAAGCAGAAGAAAGCAACCTTAAGAATAGCATCATGAAGATGCTAAAGGTCTTTCAAGAAAAAAAATGAAAAATGAAATTGAGGAAAAGACAAACAAAAAAGTAGAAGAAGTCTATAAAGAAAAAGAGGAAAATACAAATAAAAATTGGAAGAAAGCAATAAATCTCTTAAGGAAAACCATGAAAACGCAATTAAACAGGTGAGGGAAACAGTTCAAGACCAGAAAAGGGAAATAGAAACAATGAAGAAGACACAAACAGAGGGAATGCTGGAAATAGAAAATCTGAGTAAATGAACAGGAAACACAGATACAAGCATAACCAACAGAACACAAGAGATGGAAGAGAGGATCTCTGGTATAGAAGATACAATAGAGGAAATAGATTCATCAGTCAAAGAAAATACCAAAGCCAAAAAAGACATAACACAAAATGTCCAAGATATCTGGGATACCACGAAAAGACCAAACCTAAGAATAATAGAGATAGAGGAAAGAGAATACTAACTCAAAGGCACACAAAATATATTCAACAAGATCAAAGAAGAATATCTTCCCAACTTAAAGACGTAAATACCTATGAAGATACAAGAAGCCTATAGAAGAGCAAACCGAATAGACCCCCCAAAAAACCCCTGGCCACATAATAATTAAACAACTAAACATAGAGAATAAAGAAAGAATAATAAGAGCAGCAAAGGAAAAAGGCCAAGTGAATTATAAAGGCAAACCCATCAGAATAACACCCAGTTTCTCAATGGAGACTTTGAAAGCCAGAAGTACCTGGACAGATGTAATGCAGACACTAAGAGTCCATGGATGCCAGCCTAGACTAATATACCCAGCAAAACATTCAATCATCATAATGGAGTAAACAAGACATTCCAAGACAAAGCCAGATTTAAACCATATCTATCTACAAATCCAGCCCTACAGAAAGCACTACAAGGAAAATTCCAATCTAAGGAAGTCAGATGCATCCACCAAAAAAAAGGCAATAGATAACACGACAGGAGTAAACCACAAAGAAGAGAAGTTCACACACACACACACACACACACACACACACACACACACACACAATACAAACAAAATATAACAGCAACTAACAATCATTGGTCATTAATATCCCTTAATATCAATGGTCTTAATTCACCCATAAAAAAGACAGAGGCTGACAGAATGGATATGAAAGCAGGACTCATCTTTCTGCTGCATACAAGAAACACACCTCAATTTCAAATTTAGACACTACCTCAGAATCAAAGGGTGGGAAAAGTCTTTCCAATCAAATGGTCTCTTTTTCTTTCATTTATCTTTATTAAGAAATTTTCTACTCACTCCACATATTATCCACAGACCCCTCCTCCTCCCTCCTCACATCCCCAGCCCTCTTTCACAAGCAACCTCGCATACCCACATCCCCAAAATCGAGGTCTCCTATGCAGAGTCAGCAGAGCCCAGCACACTGAGCCTAGGCAGGTCCAGTCCCTTCCCATTGCACCAAGGTTGTGCAAGGTGTCACACCACAGCACCCGGTTCCAGAAGCCTGCCCATAAACCAGGGACAGATCCCGATCCCCCTGTCTGGGTGCCCCCCAAACAGTTTGAGCCAAACAAACATCTTCCATTTCCAGAGGGCCTAGGCCAGTCCCATGGGTGCTCCACAGACACCAGTCCATAGTTCATGGGCTTCCCACTCGTGTGGCCAGTCATCTCTGCACATCCTCCCGTCATGATCTCAATGTCCCTCGCCTGTAGTATCTCTCCTCTCTCTCATCAATTGGATTCTTGGGGCTCACCCTGGTGCCTGGATGTGGATCTCGGTATCTGACTCCATCAGGCACTAAACAAAGGCTTTATGATGACAGTTAGGTTATGCAACCACTCTGGAAATCAGTATGGTGGTTTCCCAGAAAATTGGGAATAAGTCTTCCTAAAGACCCAGTTATAGCACTCTTGAGCATATACCCAAGGAATGCTCAATCTTACCACAAAAGCACATGCTTTACTATGTTCATATAAGCATTATTCATAATAGCAAGAACCTAGAAACAACCTAGATGCCCTTCAACTGAAGAATGGATAAAGAAAGTATGGCATATATACACAATGGTGTACAACTCAGCAGTAAAAAACAATAATATCATGAAATTTGCAGGCAAATTGATAGATCTACAAAATATCATCTTGAGTGAGGTAACCCAGACTCAGAAGGACAAACATAGTATGTACTCACTCATAAGTGGAAACTAGATGTGAGGGAAGGAATGGCCAGACTACAACCCACAACTCAGGAGAGGCTAGCTAAAAGAAAAAGACCCTAGGAAGGACACATGGATGATCCTGTGAAGGAGAAATGGATGAGATCTACATGAGTGAACTGGATGGGGGGGTGCCAGAGGGCAAGGAGTGGGGGATGAGAACACAGGGAAATGGGAGGGTCAAGCTGGAACAGGGACAGAGTGGGAGGGCAGGGAGGAAGATACCATGATAGATGAAGACATCATGGGAATAGGAAGAGCAGGGTTCTGGGGAGGCTCTCAGGAATCCACAAGGATGACCCTGCTTGGGAGGCTGGCAGTGGTCTAGAGGGTGCGTGGACTGGTCTATTCTGGTGAATACCCTAACAGTCATCATAGAGCCTTTGTCCAGTG
This sequence comes from Peromyscus eremicus, assembly GCF_949786415.1. NCBI lineage: Eukaryota > Metazoa > Chordata > Mammalia > Rodentia > Cricetidae > Peromyscus > Peromyscus eremicus. Next base: position 19,056,886 of record NC_081439.1, on the reverse strand, counting down.
ACTGGTGGAGGCAGATGCAGACATCCATGGACAGGCACATGGCTGAGCTCTGGGAATCTAATCAATAAGAGAAAGGAGGGATTCTGCATGCAGGTGACATTGAGATCATGATGGGAAGACATGCAGAGATGACTGGCCACACTGGTGGAAGCACATGAATTGTAGATTGGTGGCTGTGGAGCCCCCATGGGACTGGACTAGGCCCTCTAGACACAGAGGAAAGTTGTTTGGCTCAACCTGTTTGGGGGTTATCCAGAAGGGGGTTGGGATCTGTCCCTGGTGCACGGGCAGGCTTTTGAGAGCCCAGTGTCTGTGGTGTGACACCTTGCCCAGCCTTGATGCAGTGGGGCGGGGCTTGGACTTGGCTAGGCTCAGTATGCCAGGCTCTGCGGATTCCCCATGGGAGACCCTGATTTGGGGGTTGTGGGGATATGGGGTGGCTTGGGAGGAAGGGCTGGTGGTGGGAGGACGGAGGAAATGGGATCTGAGGGTGGTATGTAGAGTGAGTAGAAAATTTCTTAGTAAAGAAAAATGAAAAACTTTAATTAATACATAAAAAGTAAAATAGAAAGATAAAAAAACCCTGAATGGCCAATAGCTGAGCAGAGGAGGGATAGGCAGGGCTGGTTGAAAGAAAGAAAAAGAGACACCAGGGCCAGCCAGTCCCCAGCGAATCAGATACAGAGGAAGCAGGAAAACAGGATGGATAGTACACAGATGAGGTAAATGAGCCTCAGGGCAGCACATAGATTAATAGAAATAGGTTAATTTAAGTTTTAAAAAAAAAGCTAGCTAGAAATAGGCCTAAGCTAAGGCTGCACATTCATAATTAAGAAATAATGATCTCTGTGTTATGATTTGGGGCTGGCATTGCAAGAAAGCCTCCTACAGTATATGTTCTGTACACTCAAAACAGGGCTGGGTAGTGTGCAAGATGGTACAGGGAAAACTGGTTCTAGAGGATCTCATTAGGAAAACTCAGTCCAGGAGGTATATGTCTAGAGCCAGGCCATATGAGGTAGAATGGGGCAGATTGCTGTGCTTCTTGGAGAACTCACCTCAGAATTCCTTCATTGGCTCCTTGAAAGGGAGCAATGGCTGGGAGAAGAGAATTGTGATACATTTCAAGTTTCATTGGAATGTCGTAGGGAAAGCCAGTGTGTGGTCTCTGCATTCAGAACAAAACCTGGGGCTGAAGGGCGTTCTGGTGGCACTTGCCAGATAAAGTTGGTGCACATACTGCTTGAACACAGCTTGATTCCAGAGTGAAGTTTATATGCTGACAGCAGAGCATCTTTGTAGCTCACCAGGCAAGTCTGCTATGCAAGGAGTAGATTATGCAGGCCAAGGCACCATATCAGTTCTCAGAGTACTCAGCAGAGAAAGCAAGTGAAGTAACTGAGTCTTAACTGGCCTTCAGAGCAAGGTCAATGTGTATATGCATAGCCCAGGCAGGAAAGGTTCTGTAGAACATCACCATGTAAATGAGTGCAGGATTGGTGCATCTAGAACTTGGTAGTGTATTTTTTTTTAAATTTTTATTTTGCAATACAATTAAGTTCTACATACAGGCACAGATTCCCTTGTTCTCCCCCCTCCCGCCCCCCTCAATTTCCCCCCAACCCGCCCCCCATTCCAATCTCCTCCAGGGCAAAGCCTTCCCCACAGAGTGAGATCAACCTGGTGGACTCAGTCCAGGTAGGTCCAGTCCCCTCCTCCCAGGCCGAGGCAAGGGACCCTGCATAGGCCCCAGGTTTCAAACAGCCGACTCATGCAATGAGCACAGGACTCGGTGCCACTGACTGGATGCCTACCAAACAGATCAGGCCAATCAACTGTCTCACCCACTCAGATGGCCTGATCCAGTTGGTGACCCCTCAGCCATTGGTTCATATTTCATGTGTTTCCATTTGTTTGGCTATTTGTCTCTGTGCTTTATCCGACCTTGGTCTCAACAATTCTCTCTCATATAAACTCTCCTCATTCTCGCTAATTGGACTCCCAGAGATCCACCTGGGGCCTAGTCATGGATCTCTGCATCCAGATCCCTCAGTAGTTGGATGAGGTTTCTAGCACGACAATTAGGGTGTTTGGCCATCCCATCACCAGAGTAGGTCAGTTCGGACTGTCTCTCGACCATTGCCAGCAGTCTGTTGTGGGGGTATCTTTGTGGATTTCTGTGGGCCTCTCTAGCACTTTGTTTCTTCCTATTCTCATGTGGTCTTCATTTACCATGGTCTCCTATTCCTTGTTCTCCCTCTCTGTTGTTGATCCAGCTGGGATCTCCCACTCACCCAAGCTCTCTTTCCCTCGACCCTCGCCCTTCACTACCCCCACTCATGTCCAGGCTGTTCATGTAGATCTCATTCCATTTCTCTGTCATTGGGCGATCCCTGTGTCTTTCTTGGGGTCCTGTTTTCCAGGTAGCCTGCCTGGTGATGTGACTAGCAGTCCAGTCATCCTTGTTCCACATCTAGTATCCTGTTATGAGTGAGTACATACCATGTTTGTCTTTCTGAGTCTGGGATACCTCACTCAGGATGATTTTTTCTAGGTCCATCCATTTGTCTGCAAACCTCATGATGTCATTGTTTTTCTCTGCTGAGTAGTATTCCATTGTGTATATGTACCACATTTTGTTTATCCATTCTTCAGTTGAAGGGCATCTAGGTTGTTTCCATGTTCTGGCTATTACAAACAATGCTGATATGAACATAGCTGAACAAGTGCTCTTGTGGTATGGTTGTGCATTCCTTGGGTATATGCCCAAGAGTGGTATAGCTGGATCTTGGGGGAGATGGATTCCCAATTTTCTAAGAAATCGCCATATTGATTTCCAAAGTGGTTGTACAAGCTTGCATTCCCACCAGCAGTGGAGGAGAGTTCCTCTAGCTCCACATCCTCTCCAGCATAAGGTGTCTTCAGTGTTTTTGATCTTAGCCATTCTGACAGGCGTAAGGTGGTATCTCAGAGTTGTTTTGATTTGCATTTCCCTGATGATTAGGGATGTTGTGCAATTCCTTAAATGTCTTTCAGCCATTTGAGTTTCCTCTGTTGAGAATTCTCTTTTTAGTTCTATAGCCCATTTCTTAATTGGACTGTTGGGCATTTTGATGTCTAATTTCTTGAGTTCCTTATATATTCTGGATATCAGTCCTCTGTCAGATGTGGGATTGGTGAATATCTTTTCCCATTCTGTAGGCTGTCGCTTTGCTTTGTTGACCGTATCCTTTGCCCTACAAAAGCTTCTCAGTTTCAAGAGGTCCCATTGATTGATTGTTTTTCTCTGTGTCTGTGCTACTGGTGTTCTATTTAGAAAGTGGTCTCCTATGCCAATGCGTTCAAGACTACTTCCTACTTTCTCTTCTAGCAGGTTCAGAGTAGCTGAATTTATGTTGAGGTCCTTGATCCAATTGGACTAGTCACTAGTCACTAGTGTGAGATTTCTCCAGCTTATTTATGTGGGCATTTAGTGCTATGAATTTCCCTCTTAGTACTGCTTTCATAGTGTCCCATAGGTTTGGATATGTGGTGTCTTCATTTTTGTTGATCTCTAGGAAGTCTTTAATTTCTTTCTTTATTTCTTCCTTAACCCATTGGTGATTCAGTTGGGTATTGTTCAGTCTCCATGAGATTGTAGTTTTTCTGTAGTTTTTGTTGTTGTTGAAATCCAACTGTAGACCATGGTGGTCTGATAGAACACAGGAGGTTATTCCAATTGTTTTGTATCTGTTTAGATTTGTTTTGTGACCAAGTATGTGGTCGATTTTAGAGAAGGTTCCATGGGGTGCTGAGAAGAAGGTATATTCTTTTTTGTTAGGATGGAATGTTCTGTAGATGTCGATTAAGTCCATTTGAGTCATGACATCAGTTAAGTCCTTTATTTCTCTGTTAAGTTTTGATTTGGGGGATCTGTCCAGTGGTAAAAGTGGGGTGTTGAGGTCTCCCACTATTAATGTGTGGGGTTTTATATGTGATTTAAGCTTTAATAATGTTTCTTTTACATATGTGGGTGCCCTTGTGTTTGGGGCATAAATGTTCAGAATTGAGACTTCATCTTGGTGGATCTTTCCTGTGATGAGTATGTAATGCCCTTCTTGATCTCTTTTCATTGATTTTAGTTTGAAGTCTATTTTGCTGGATATCAGGATGGCTACACCCGCTTGTTTCTTAAGACCGTTTGATTGGAAAGTCTTTTCCCAGCCTTTTATTTTTAGGTAGTGTCTATCTTTGAATTTGAGATGTGTTTCTTGTATGCAGCAGAAAGATGGGTCCTGCTTTCGTATCCATTCTGTAAGCCTATGTCTTTTTATAGGTGAATTAAGTCCATTGATATTGAGGGATATTAATGTCCAGTGATTGTTCATTCCTGTTATTTTTTGGTGGTGATGTGTGTGTACTTTTCTTCGTTGGGGTTTACTGCAGTGGCTTTATCTATTGCCTGCGTTTTTGAGGGTGTATCTGACTTACTTAGGTTGGAATTTTCCTTCTAGTGCTTTCTGTTGGCCTGGGTTTGTGGATAAATATTGTTTAAATCTGGCTTTGTCATGGAATGTCTTGTTCACTCCATCTATGATGATTGAAAGTTTTGCTGGGTATATTAGTCTAGGCTGACATCCATGGTCTCTTAGTGTCTGCATTACATCTGTCTAGGCCCTTCTGGCTTTCAAAGTCTCCATTGAGAAATCGGGTGTTATTCTGATAGGTTTGCCTTTATATGTCACTTGGCCTTTTTCCTTTGCTGCTCTTAATATTCTTTCTTTATTCTGTACATTTAATTGTTTAATTATTATGTGGCGAGGGGACTTTTTTGGGGGTCTAGTCTGTTTGGTGTTCTATAGGCTTCCTGTATCTTCATAGGCATTTCCTTCTTTAAGTTGGGAAAGTTTTTTTCTATGATGTTGTTGAATATATTTTCTGTGCCCTTGAGTTGGTATTCTTCTCCTTCTTCTACCCCTATTATTCGTAGGTTTGGTCTTTTCATGGTGTCCCAAATTTCTTGGACATTTTGGTTCATGACTTTGTTGACTTTAGTGTTTTCTTTGACTGATGAATCTATTTCTTCTATTGTATCTTCAACGCTAGAGATTCTCTCTTCCATCTCTTGCATTCTGTTGATTATACTTGCATCTGAAGTTCCCAATCGTTTTCTCAGATTTTCTATTTCCAGCATTCCCTCTGTTTGTGTCTTCTTCATTTTTTCTATTTCCCTTTTCAGGTCTTGGACTGTTTCCTTCATTTGTTTCATTGATTTTTCTTGATTTTCTTTCAGTATTTTATTGTTCTCTTCCAGGACTTTTTTGATTTCTTCTAATTTGTTTGCCCTTTCCTCTAGTTGTTTACAGCCTTCTTCACATTTTTTTGTCTTTTCCTCTACATGAGCCTCTAGCTTCTTCATGATGACATTCATAAGGCTATTTTCTTCTGCTTCTTCCAATTTCTGATGTTCAGGTTTAGGTGTTGGAGGAGGGCTAGGGCCTGGTGATGGTGTATTGCTATTCATTTGTTGTATGTGTTTCTGCCTTGACTTCTGCCCATCTCCTTGTGGTTCGTTCTTGGCCTTATCCGCACACTTGGTTCAGACAGAGCTGACAGATTCAGGAAGTCTCTCTCTCTTGTCCAGATGGGAGCTCTCTTGTCCAAATTGGAAGTCCGGGGCAGGATGGGAGCTCTTGTTCAGAAGGGAAGTCCGGGGGAGGATGGGTGCTCTCCTCTCTCTCTCTCTCTCTCTCTCTCTCTCTCTCTCTCTCTCTCTCCTCCAGATGGGAAATCCGGGGCAATATGGGAGCTGGGGGCCAGCCTCTAAGTCTCAAGAAGAGGCTTGGGGCTCGGGCAGATGGGCGTGGGGTCAGGGCGTGGAGACTGCAGGGTCTGCCAGGGGTCTTGGAGAAGGGGATCCTTCCCGGTGGGGCTAGAAGGGAACTTGCCCAGTGACCAGAACCTGGGGCCAAGTTGGACAGGTCTTCCGAGTGGCTGGTGCCCAGGTATGGGGTTGGGGGCAAGTTAGGGGACTCACCTGTGCTTCAGAAGGGAAGTCCGGGGCAAGATGGGAGCTGGGAGCTGGGGGCCGGCCTCTAAGTCTCAGGAAGAGGCTTGGGGCTCAGGCAGATGGGGATGGAGGCAGGGCGTGGAGACTGCAGGGTCTGCCAGGGGTCTTGGAGAAGGGGATCCTTCCCGGTGGGGCTAGAAGGGAACCTGCCCGGTGACCAGAACCTGGGGCCAAGTTTGGCAGGTCTTCCCCAGAGTGGCTGGTGCCCAGGGATGGGGTGGGGGCAAGCTAGGGCACTCACCTGTGCTTCAGAAGGGAAGTCCGGGGCAAGATGGGAGCTGGGGGCCAGCCTCTAAGTCTCAGGAAGAGGCTTGGGGCTCAGGCGGATGGGCGTGGGGACAGGGCGTGGAGACTGCAAGGTCTGCCAGGGGTCTTGGAGAAGGGGATCCTTCCCGGTGGGGCTAGAAGGGAACCTGCCCGGTGACCAGAACCTGGGGCCAAGTTGGGCAGATCTTCCCCAGAGTGGCTGGTGCCCAGGGATAGGGTTGGGGTCAAGCAAGGGCACTCACCTGTGCTTCAGAAGGGAAGTCTGGGGCAAGATGGGAGCTGGGGGCCGGCCTCTAAGTCTCAGGAAGAGGCTTGGGACTCAGGCGGATGGGCGTGGGGGCAGGGCGTGGAGACTGCAGGGTCTGCCAGGGGTCTTAGAGAAGGGGATCCTTCCCGGTGGGGCTAGAAGGGAACCTGCCCGGTGACCAGAACCTGGGGCCAAGTTTGGCAGGTCTTCCCCAGAGTGGCTGGTGCCCAGGGATGGGGTGGGGGGAAGCTAGGGCACTCACCTGTGCTTCAGAAGGGAAGTCCGGGGCAAGATGGGAGCTGGGGGCCAGCCTCTAAGTCTCAGGAAGAGGCTTGGGGCTCAGGAGGATGGGCGTGGGGACAGGGCGTGGAGACTGCAAGGTCTGCCATGGGTCTTGGAGAAGGGGATCCTTCCCGTTGGGACTAGAAGGGAACCTGCCCGGTGACCAGAACCTGGGGCCAAGTTGGGCAGATCTTCCCCAGAGTGGCTGGTGCCCAGGGATAGGGTTGGGGTCAAGCTAGGGCACTCACCTGTGCTTCAGAAGGGAAGTCTGGGGCAAGATGGTTGCTGGGGGCCGGCCTCTAAGTCTCAGGAAGAGGCTTGGGACTCAGGCGGATGGGCGTGGGGGCAGGGCGTGGAGACTGCAGGGTCTGCCAGGGGTCTTAGAGAAGGGGATCCTTCCCGGTGGGGCTAGAAGGGAACCTGCCCGGTGACCAGAACCTGGGGCCAAGTTTGGCAGGTCTTCCCCAGAGTGGCTGGTGCCCAGGGATGGGGTGGGGGGAAGCTAGGGCACTCACCTGTGCTTCAGAAGGGAAGTCCGGGGCAAGATGGGAGCTGGGGGCCAGCCTCTAAGTCTCAGGAAGAGGCTTGGGGCTCAGGAGGATGGGCGTGGGGACAGGGCGTGGAGACTGCAAGGTCTGCCAGGGGTCTTGGAGAAGGGGATCCTTCCCGTTGGGGCTAGAAGGGAACCTGCCCGGTGACCAGAACCTGGGGCCAAGTTGGGCAGATCTTCCCCAGAGTGGCTGGTGCCCAGGGATAGGGTTGGGGTCAAGCTAGGGCACTCACCTGTGCTTCAGAAGGGAAGTCTGGGGCAAGATGGGAGCTGGGGGCCGGCCTCTAAGTCTCAGGAAGAGGCTTGGGACTCAGGCGGATGGGCGTGGGGGCAGGGCGTGGAGACTGCAGGGTCTGCCAGGGGTCTTAGAGAAGGGGATCCTTCCCGGTGGGGCTAGAAGGGAACCTGCCCTGTGACCAGAATCTGGGACCAAGTTGGGCAGGTCTTCCCCAGAGTGGCTGGTGCCCAAGGATGGGGTTGGGGGCAAGTTAGGGCACTCACCTGTGCTTCAGAAGGGAAGTCCGGGGCAAGATGGGAGCTGGGAGCTGGGGGCTGGCCTCTAAGTCTCAGGAAGAGGCTTGGGGCTCAGGCAGATGGGCGTGGGGGCAGGGCGTGGAGACTGCAGGGTCTGCCAGGGGTCTTGGAGAAGGGGATCCTTCCCGGTGGGGCTAGAAGGGAACCTGCCCGGTGACCAGAACCTGGGGCCAAGTTGGGCAGGTCTTCCCGGGAGTGGCTGGTGCCCAGGGATGGGGTCGCGGGCCTTGGTAGTGTATTAATAGCATAGACAGGCCTGGCTCCAGTTGACCAGGGAATGTTAATGCAGGAGCTCAGTTATGGGTGCTAAGCCTCCGAGTGTGCATAAGGCACTGGGATGAAACCTATGAGGAGCACACCAGGCAAAACTGCAATCAGGACATCAGGAGATGCTATGAAAATGGCACAGGCAGCCTTGATTCCCAGAATCCTTTTCAAGGAAATCCAGTGCAATGACTGTGAGACAGAAGAAGCTTGACTTAGAAGTGTGGTGATGTAGAGGCCTTGCAAGGTCCTGTGGTGTTTCATCAGACAAGCCAGTACATACAGAGCTAAGAATGTGGGTCCATGATTCCAGAGGTTCCAAAGAAACTCACGAAGGTAACCCAAGCAGGAGGCAAGTATCCTGAGCCTTTAACTAGGACTAGAATGAGGGGGTAGTTCTTGTGGGTGTGTCTCTAGTGAGCATAGCAGTCAAAACCTGTGTGCTACCTGCACACCCAGAACTAGGTTTGGGAGCGTGCAGGTGGTTCTGGCAGGCTTGGTTCAGTGGAATTCAACAGGAAATTCTTCTATAGGAGCTACTTGCAGGATAAGTGGAAATGGAGCTGGTGGGCAAACTTGTGGTCATCGGGCAAAGCTGATGTACATGTGCGCATTCAGAGTTAACACTGAACTGTGGAAATGATGCAGGTATTCTTGGTTCTGGGTGAACTCTCCAGGAAATGAAGCTTCATTAACTGTTTGACTGTGACCTGGACTAGGTCTGTGAGTGTGGAGAAGGCTCTGGCCATGTGCTTTTAAATTCACGTGGCAAATCTGACAAGCAATATGAACATCCATAAATAGGTCTGGGGAATAAAGAAATGGTACAGGCCTGTTCAGTTCAGTTGGTATTCAATAGAACAGAGAAGTGAGGGAAATCTACAAAAACAGCTAGGCTAGGAACTGGATGGATGGTGCTGATGGGAGAGGTTCTTTGAACCTACCAAGGCAAAGCTGATATGAGATCTGCCCATCTGTAACTAGATCACTAAACCTGGGTGTGCCAGCGTGAAGCCTGAGGAAGAGGATCTGGGTAGCATCATCAGCCAACACTGCTGTGCAATCTTTGAATCCAGCTCTTGGCCTTGGATAGTAGAGATTGTGCCAGTGTTCTTGGTTCTGGGAGAACTCACTTGGGAAAGATGTTTAACATGAATTGCTAACTGGTCTTATTAATAAAAAAGCCTGTGGCCAGACAGTGGGGGGAAAACTGAGATCAGAGGAATAGTACAGCCGGGGTGTGGTGGCGCATGCCTTTAATCCCAGCACTTGGGATGCAGAGGCAGGCGGATCTTTGTGAGTTTGAGGCCAGCCTGGGCTACCAAGTGAGTTCCAGGAAAGTCACAAAGCTACACAGAGAAACCCTGTCTCGAAAAACGGAAAAAAACAAAACAAAAAACCAAAAAAACAGAGGAATAGTACAAGCCACAGCCAACCTCATCTCACCAACTTCCAGAGAGAGCCAATTCCTGTTTACTCATGCCTATATCCTTTGTGTCCCTGCCATCTTACTGCCTCTCTCCACCAAGCTACATCACTTCCTCTTTCTGCCCAGCTCTGTCACTTCCTGTCTGTATAGACCTCCACAACTTTATAGCTAACAAGCTTTGGAATTTAAAGGTGTGTGCCACCATGCCTGGCTCTGCTCCTAGTGTGGCCTTGAACTCACAGAGATCTGGATGACTCTCTGCCTTCCAAATGCTAGGCTTAAAGGCCAGACTTCTATGTTTAATATAGTGGCTGGCTTTTTCCTCTGATCTCCATGTAAGCTTTATTTATTAGAGCACAAATAAAACATCACCACAGAGAGCTGTTGCAAGAGCCGCATGACCTGAGCTAGCTGAGTGAGCAGATGACTCTGTTAAGCAAGCTTCCAGGGAATGCCACCAGGCACACCCAATCTTTGATCTATGCAACCAGATCTATGCCTTAACAATCTGCAGATGGTGTATGAGTGCTTGGTTGTGAAATAACTATCAGGGAAAGCTATTACCAGAGCTTCATGACACAAGGTAGATATTGGAAAAAGTAGATGTCTCTGGGAGGTGAGATATTGGAGAACTCAAAAAGCCAAATCTGGGTGCATACAGACCTTGGCCAGGAGTATGGTCATCACTCAGGTTGGCATGCTTCTTGAAGAACCAACCAGGAAAAGATGGTTCAGGAACTATAACATCAGAGATAGCCACTGGAGTTTGGTGATATCACTGGTGGATGGTTCCAGTGACTTTACCAGGTAAGGTCAGTGTAAGACCTGTATGTTCAAATCAAGAATTCACACATGGGCTTGCTCAAGAGAGAACTCACCAGTGAAATCTGGTATGGCATTTGTTTGGCCAGAGCTGGTCCTGGACATGAAGTGATGTTGATTGCAGGACAGGCTATGGGGAGATGACCAGAAAAAGGAGGTGCACAGTGTTGACATGCAGAGTTAGGCCTAGGAGAGGGCAGACAGTAGGAGTGAGCTTGGTTCTGGGAGTACAATAGGGAATATCCAGTGTGACCTGTTCAAGGTCTGGGGAGTTGGGTATAGTGCTGACAGGGGAGGCTCAGATTTTCTCTCAAAGGAAAGACTTCGCTTGATCTACACATACTTAGCTATCTAGGCCTCTTAGTAGGCATATTGCACATCTGGGCTTACTACTGGGGGAACTCACCAGGAAATTTGGTGAAAGAGCTGTCTGATTAGGACCAGGCTTAAAGGGTAAACATTGCACAAGCAGGGGAATATCTGTGGACCTTTCAAGCAAAGTTGGTACAAGATCTGTGCACAGGAGATAGGCCTGGTGTGTATAGATGGCATAGGCAGGCTGGGATGTAGGGGAACTAAACAAATATAGCAAGTGCAGGAGCTACATTTTGGGACTTAGGCCTGGAATTTCATAGATGGTGCCGGCAGGAGAAGTAGAGGAAAATTCTATGAGCAAAGCTGATGTATAGGCTTCATCTAGAGTGTGGGGGTGGCACTGGCTCTTAGGGAATTCACCAGCTACAGTTAAATGAAGGATCCATGTGACTAGGCCTTTGAGGGCAGAGATACTGCGGTTGGACTTGATTCTGGGGAAGTTCACCTTAGAGAAAGCCAGAACAAGTGCTTCATAGTACATCACTGACAGAACACATAGGTAAGGAATCAAGGCAGAAACTTGGAGACAAGGAACTGAAGCACAGACCATGAAGGAACACTGCCTTGCTCTCCATGGCTACCTAAGCTTGCTTCCTTATGCAACTCACAAACACCTGTATCACACACAGTGTACTAGATCCTCGCAGGTTAATCATTACTCAAGAGAATGATCCACACAATTTCTATTTTGCTTTGTTTTGCTTTTTGAGAAAGGTTTTCTCTGTGTACCCTGCCTGTCATGGAACGCACTCTGTAGAATAAGCTGGACTTGAATCCAGAGAGAACCACCTGCCTCTGCCTTCTAAGTGCTGAGATCAAAGGCATGCACCACCACATTGTGCTTCTACACACTCTCTTAAAGGCCAGTTTCCTGAAGGCATTTACTCAACTAAAGTTTACTCTTTCAGATGAATCAAGATTGCATCAAGATGACAGAAAAAATAAAAAACCTATCTGGCATAGCCAGGTTCCATCACATTCCATCACAACCTGCCAAAGAGCTGGGGAGCATATTCCATGGGGTACTGAATTTTCAGTAAGCACAAACACACGATTATATGGTAAATAGATTCTTGATGCACAGTTTCAAATCCCTTAAGATCATGTAATGTATATCATGCCTGAGACCCATGAATTCCGTCTAGGAAGTCTAGAAGACACCTTTGTGAAACGGCATATGAACTTGATGCTTCAATGGAGACAGTAGAATGTGGGAAGACAGGACCTTGATGTGCTTGCCATAGAAAGCTACATGTATATGTTGTAGAGAGCTCAAGAAAGAGGCTACAAGCCGGGCAGTGGTGGCACATGCCTTTAATCCCAGGTTCAGGGGGCAGAGGCAGGTGGATCTCTGTAAGTCTGAGGCAAGCCTGTTCTACCTACGTGCCCCTCAACCGAAGAATGGATAAAGAAAATGTGGTACACATCACAATGGAGTACTTCACAGCAGAGAAAAACATGGCATCATGAGGTTTGCAGGCAAATGAAGGGAACTAGAAAATGTCATCGTGAGTGAGGTAACCCAGACTCAGAAAGACAAACATGGTATGTACTCACTCATAAGTGGATACTAGATGTAAAGCAAAGGATAACCAGACTGCAACCCACAGCTCCAGGGAGGCTAGATAGTATGGATGACCCTAGGAAGGAAGTATGGATCAACCAGCAATGAAGAAATGGATGAGATCTACATGAGCAAATGGGATGAGGAGAGGTAATGGAGGACAAGGGATGGGAAATGAGAACTTAGGGGATAGAGAGGTTCGACCTGGAATTGGAACAGATTGGGAGAGCAAGGAAAGAGATACCATGATAATTGAAGAGACCATGGGAATTGGGAGAAGCAGAGTGCTAGGGAGATTCCCAGTAATTCCCAGGACTCCACCATAGACTACTGGCAATAGTCGAGAGGGTGCCTGAGGTGACCTACTCTGGTGATGGGATGGCTGAATATCCTGTCTTGATAGAATCCTCATCCAGTGACTGATGGAAGCAGATGGAGAGATCCACAGCCACGTCCCAGGTGCAGCTCCAGGATTCCAATCAGAGAGAAAGAGAGGATGGATGCTATGAGCAAGAGATATTGAGATCATGATTAGAAAATGTACAGAGACAATTAGCCAAACTAGTGGAAACACATGAACTGTGGACCAACAGCTGAGGAGCCCCCATGGTACTGGACTAGTCGCTCTGGGTAATCGAGACAGTAGTTTAGATTGAACTGTTTAGGGGGCCCCCAGGCAGTGGGATCGGGACCTGTCCCTAGTGCATTAGCCGGCTTTGTAGAGTCTAGGGCCATTGGTGAGACACTTTGCACAACCTTGGTGCAGGGAGAAGGGGTTTGGACCTGCCTCAACTGAATATACCAGGCACTGCCTTCTCCCCATGGGAGACATTGCCTCCCATGGGAGGAAGAAGGAATGGGGGAGAGAGGAAAACGGGTTGGTGGGAGGAGGGAGGAGAGGGGAATCTGTGGTTGGTATGTAAAATGAATAGAAAATTTCTTACAAAAAAAAAACGAGAGGAATAAACGTAACTCAGAGTATAGAGAAAGGAGAACAAAAAAACAAACAAATAAAAACTCCCCAAACAAAACAAACATACTAATAAGACCAAAACAATAAATGTTTCCATTGCTTTTGAAAAAAGTTAATAATAGCAGTGAAAAAATACTTGTGCTTGGCAGGTATTAATTTCCCACGTTGTAAAATGCTTTGAAAAATGACAAATTCCATTCTTTGAGAAACTGTTACACTCGAGAGGCATAGTAATACATGCATTTAATCTCCACACTCAAAAAGCATGCCGATATCTGTGAGTTTGAGGCCAATCTCATATACATAGTAATGTTCAGTCCAAAGTTATACTATGAGACTATGATTCAAACTAACCAACCAACCACTCAACAAACCAAACAAACAAACCATCCAAGGACAGTCATGTGTTTACTATAAAACAGTAACAAAACAATTTAGTCTTTAGTTTAAGAGGAAGAAAAACAGATTAATTTCCCTCAGTAGCAATAATGCTAATTTGAGTTAGATTACACATGTTTCCCACATTCTGAAAATATTTACATAAAATGTCTTTTGGATTGATTTCCTTTAAGCCTGCCAAGGATTGTAAGCTGTAGGTAATGCTCAATATGGACACTTTAGCTGAAGAACATGGCTTACATTCCATTTCTGTAATTAACTTCATATGAAAGGGTGCTATTTTCTTTATGGAAAATCTGAAATTCATGATGACATATTTTGGGTAATTTAAAAAATATTCCTTTCTTCAAGAAGGAGCAGATAAGATGGTTTTATACACTTTACTTATCTTTCCTCCTGAAAAAGAATAGTCTGTGGTGGCAATAAAATCCAAGCATTTGAAAAAAAATGGCTAAATAATGGCATTACAGATATCCGTGTAATCTTTCAACATTGTGAGGGTGAGGCATGCCTTCAGAGCTTTAAGCCACGTGGGTGCAGATTTAATGTAACATTGAGTCTAAAACATGACTGGGAATGAGGAGAAAACTAGGGACAGTAGGAACATATGCTTAATAACTGGTTCAGACTAGGGAGTAGTTTCCTTCAGTAGTCTCTAAAATTTTTTAAAACATCACATATTTAAAATAAAAGTCCTAGTTAAAATAAATTCTTCCAATTTTCAATTCATGGATTTTTTCAATTAGTTTAGTCCTTAATGATAACACAGTAAATATAAGACACCACATTAAGTATTACCTTCACCTTCAGCTCTGACTTACCTAACAGCAAGTGTGTTCTAAGTAGTATATTTTTTCACTCCTTGGTATTGAGAGCCACTGGTAGCAAAAGTCCATGGGAGTATAAAGCAGTGACAATTAGAGTTCAGAAGGTCAACCTATCAGAACTAAGTGTTCTGTTAAAGGAAACCATTATGCAAGGCTGGTCTATATCACATCAATCATTAATCCAGTCTGTTGGAGGTAATCCCTCATTTGAGCTTCCATCTTTCAAAGAAACTCTGTGTTTCAAGTTGATCAAGAGTAGAGGGCACAATCATCAAATGGAGGTTGTAGCAGAGGTCTCAAACAAAGGCATGTTGTGCATGTCATCAAAATTCTTCTTTTCTTTATTTTCATGACACCTGGTTTCAGAGTACCTCTGGCTTTCTGGGAGCTCACTATGTAGACAATCACACCTAGAACTCACAGACATCGGGCTGCGTCTCCCTCCCGTTGCTGAGATTAAAGTTATGGTTCACCACACCCAGATGATCAGCTGACATTTTTGCCAAGCTCTTGAGCACCTGGATGATGCTTTTCAGGCCATATTTATTTCCAGCAGAATCTGGGGTATATCACTTGCTAGAAAATGCTGTTTGAATTCTTCTGTCTAAGATGGAACGCTGTGCAATCTTCCATGTTGGGCTCATACATAAAAACAACAACATGCACATTTATACAGTAAGGCTACACCATGCTTTTTATGAAACATTCTTGTCTTCCCATTTCCTGTAACAGGATGTTTATGCACTTCCCATTGATCTCCACAGCTCACTCTAAGAAATTCATCCTGATTTTGATATTAGTATGTTTTGGAAACTGTCATGTAGCAGAAAGTGCAGGTTTTCTTCATTGCTTACTATACCACAGATACATGATGAAGTACAAAGAGATAAGGTTTAAAAAGAAAGTCAAACTTTCCTTCTCTTTTTACCACTCATTTACACACTTTGGATATTTTTAACTATATGCTTACAGTATGGTATGTTCTCAAGATGTGACCACAGTAAGAAATAACATTGTGTAATTTACATAGCTTTATATCAGTTTGTAAGAACTTAAGAGTTACCTGGAAAGAAGAAGCTCAATTAAGGGATCCTTTCCATCAAATTGCCTATAGTCAAGTCTATAGGACATTTTCTTGGTTAGTAATTGTCTTGATTAGTATCTTATGTAGGATGTCCTGGCAGAAGGTGGGCAGTACAAAACCTGGGCCTCTGGTAAGGGATGATATAAAAATGCACATTGAACAAGCTATGGGGGTCAACTCAGTAAGCAGTGTTTTTCCATGGCTCCTGCTTGATTCATTTTCTGTCTTTGGTTTCTTCCTTGAGTGCCTGCCCTAGTCTGTTGAGATGATGCACTATGATGTGGCAATGTGAGCCACATGAACCATTGCCTCTCCAAGTTGAATTTGGTCATGGTGCTTTTATCACAGCAATAGAAACCCTAACTAGTATCATCAAAGTAACAGAGTTTGAGGTAAAACACAGAAAGAGAAAAGGAGGACATTTTTCTATTCCAAACAAAAAACCCCATGATTTTATTTACATATAATCTGTTATTACTGACAATATTTACTTTGTGTCTCTATCTAAGATGTTTCTAGAAGGTAAGATGTTCACAAAGTCTCTCTCCAATGAAGACACTTTGCTCAAAGTGAAATGTCTATCCTTCCAATACAAACACACTGAAGGACAAGGAATGGGGGATGAGAGCTTATTTTTTTTCAAATAACTATATCTGCTATGCCCATCAGGCATTGCAGTACTTATTTGATGCGTGATTTCAAAAAGTAAATTCCTCTTTTGAAGACTATTCACATACAAAAGGAAGTTAAGCACACTGGTCCTTTACGGCCAAATATGGCTAGGAAGTTGTGTTCTTTGCTCATAATCCACCATTCAGCCTTAGTAGCCATGGAAACAAGAATTTTTAAAGTGAGTGAATACTCTGTCTACTGCAAGTCACTAACATTTCGTCTTACTACAAGGGAAAAAGAGGCAAGTATTTTACATTCCCGGGTGTTTTTATTAATCACATTCTTTTTCACAGGACAAAGAATGCCAGAAAGGGCCATTGACATGTGGGTAAGTGTATGTAAATGCTACTGAATATCGTATCTAGAAGCCCCACGTGGGACTGCAGGTAATCATTGAGCTGCGCTGCAGGTTTTAATTATGTAGGTCCCTGATGTTGAGTTTATGAATTAACCTCTCTCTGTTGTATCCTTACCTACAAAATTTGGGAAATGACTAGATGGATGTCCTTAGATAGTCAGATGTATGAATACTCCTGAAGTGTTTAAATGAGGTTCTTCTTAAGCCAAGGACAAGAGTGAATGGAAAGGATTGTGGGATCTAGGGGTTGGAGAGACACTGCTCTGAGCTGAAATGTCTGCCTAATAGAATTTCTTGTCCTGAAGGTTTTCCCATTCTTCTTCTGACTGGAGATATGGGCATTTACTGTTAATAGGAAGAACGTCTGTGATCCTGCCACCTTCTAAATGAATCTTCTTATCCATAATACACAAAGGTATAAAACCTTTATATTATATATGGGAGCTTGCAAATATGGTCTTATGAATCAAATGCATCTACTCCATGTGTTTCAAACACAGGAAGAAACAGATACTGCCAAGCTAGCTCATTTTTTTTTCTGGAACAACAGCAATCTTCATTGTGTTTTCAGTACTACCTCACAGCACACTGTTCTTGTAGTCCATTGCCTCGGGCCTGCCTTGGAAAGGAAGATGATGTGGGCAAGGTGTTACCCAAGCCACCATGAATTGTGAACTCATCTTGCTGATGAAACCTTCCTAGTAGAAAAGCTCCTGCCTTCTCTCAGTCAGGAAGCCCATTCTACAGAGACTTTAGAGCAGGGGGTAGCTGTTTAGGGAAGGTTTCCTGGCAAGGAGATTCAGTGTGTAGGCCCCTTCAACCTTCTGCATGCACAGTTAGCAGTGACATTATCCAAATGCCTAGTGAGTAAATGACTCACCTCCTTCCTTCATCCTAAGATTGGAATTGAGAAAGGGTGCAAAGAAGTTAGATCAAAGTTATAATACAGAGTGTAAATTTTCTGTGAAAGAAGATATTTGCTCACAAAAAATATGTCAGGATTCTTTTTGTTTCACTGAAATGAAGCTAATTATCTAAAGATGAAATTCTAAGTAAGAGATGGGCTATAATTGGAAATATCCACTTTTATGGATTTATATGAATTTATGTGTTAATTATCCATTTCCCCTATTCCTCTGACTCACTCTCTGGACAATTTTACACATAGATTTTGCTTTACAGATACCAAAGAAGAATTCAGGGTTTTGTGCATGTTAGATAATCACTTTACCACTGAGCTCTATCCCCGGCTATATTACAGATAGACGTTGATGAGCATACTCTTCTGGTTTCAATTATAAAATAGGTATAGCCTTCTTTAGAGAAGTGTACATTTCTGTAAAATTCACAAGGAGGAATAGTATTGCACACTATCATTTATGAGGTGTATCATTATGTACAGATCAATTTGTATACACATATATGTATACAAAAATTTATGTCAAGTGTGTTATTATTTTTACATAAATGAGTTTACTATGTGAATTATTTTCATTTTCTTTCATAGATGATTTCAGTTTGTAACAGTCATGAAATGTTATAGTACTATATTTTAGAAATGACAATAAATTTGAGCATTCCCCTGCTTTTTCCTCTCTTTATAGTATTAAAATATTTACAAATTGCAAATACAGGTAAAATAAGCATGTCATTACATATGATATTGCAAACTCTCTTCTCATTGTCAGTTCTAAGCACTGAAATTCCTAGTCAACAAATATTATTATTTACTCTGTGAAGAATAATAATCTGTACATAGACAACTGAAACATCTCTATGTGACAACAGGGACAAGGTATGAGAGCTCAGTGCTGTACAAGCCATGACTCCCTCTGTTTTCCTGCCTTCCCTTGTAGTCCCACTGACTCTATTCTTCTTTGATGCCTTCTTCAGATTTGCCAAAATGAGGGAGTTCATCTTCAAGTTCAGTGGCCTGATTTGCAGTACAGCAGCTTTGGTGTTCGAAATCATCCTTGCAAACAGCCAATGCTGGCGCCTGTGGGAGTTTAACAACGAGGGTGTGCAATTTGTGTCAATTGGACTCTGAAAAGCTTATTACGCTCAGGAATTTAACATCTCTGGGTCTATGACCAGGATGTTGGTTCACACCCCTCTCAATTCAACCTGGAACAAGTCATCGGAATTTCAGTATTTACAAGTCCTGATAGCTTGGGCCATTTTGATGAAACTCCTAGTCGTGATTTTCACTTCAGTGGCCATTAAGATCAGCTGTCTGGAAGATCCACTCATTGAGATCCAGCTGTTTTGCTACAAGATGTCTGCCATAACTTTGGCTGTGAGCAGCCTTTTCACGCTTGTTACTGTGACCTTGAACCACCTGGTAGATATCTATGGGCAAATCACTCTTGACTTTTCACCTGACTTTCCCGTTAAAAAGGAAGACATTATAAAGAAACACTGCACAAGTGTGTTCCCAATGGGTGTCCTGATAGCCACAATGTCACTCTTTGGAGTGATTATGTTTCTCTATGAGATGATCTCTTTGAGAGTGCAGAGTCAGGTGAAGGCCCAGTGTGCTTCCAACCTGGCTGCGCAAAAGGTCTGAAGTGAGGGCACTCGTATTTTAACATCTGTCAGGAGAATCCTTGAAGAAATTGCCCATTTGTACACAGTACTGTGTAATCACCAATTCATTCTATATAAAATATCAACTTGATTTCTGGGAGTGTGTCTAAGTTTTATTCCTTCCTTGCTGTCAAATGCATTCCATTCTTTAAATGTTTTCACATACTAAACTGTAGTTCATGATCTCATTTGATACTGCCATCAAGCAATAGCAAGAAACAGTACAGTATAAAGGCATGTTTCCTAAGTAAACCTAGTGAATCCCATGAGAAATATGGTTTGCAAGAAAGCAGACACCTCAACATAAAAAAGAAACCACATTCTTGTGTGGAGACACTTAAGTATTCATATCTCTGAGAGGTAGAGCAGGATGTTTTAGCCTTGGCACTGCTGGGAGAGTAGGATGCTCTCTTGGAGAAAGAAGGCAATGCTGTTCAATGAGTATGCTAGTGCCATCTGTCTTCTGTTGCTATTAGAAGGCAGTAGCCATCTCCTATTTCCCCAGTTGTGAATAAATGCCACAAATGCCCAGGCATTTCCAGTGTGCTCTGATGGTCCATGTGGTGGGTAGCACAGGGCCATTCTAATCTATCAGCCCTCCCTCAGGACCTTAAAAAAATCCTAGTTTTCTTTCTGGGAACATTAGTCCCTATTCTTTATCAGGTCAGCTTCCTGAGTGTGTGTTATACTGTGTGAATAATTTCTCTCAATGGATCTAGATCAGTGGTTCTCAACCTGTAGTCTGTGGCCCCTTTTCGGAGTTAAATGACCCTTTCACCGGGATTGCCTAAGACCATTGGAAAACACAGATATTTATATAATGATTAATAACAATAGAAAATTGCAGTTATAAAGTAGTAATGAAAATAATTTTATGGTTGGGGATCACTCCAACATGGGGAAGTGTATTAGAGGACCACAGCATTAGGAAGTTTGAGAACAACTCACCTAGATCTTCCATCTCCATCACCATCACCCACCATATCACATACCTGATTCATTTCTCTGACAAAATACATAACATGGGCAAGGAAAGGAAGAAAAGTTTATATTGGCTCTTAATTTGAGAAAATACACATCATGACTGAGAGATCATGGGGGCAAGAGTCCCAAGATGCTTGCTACATTGCATTAGTAGTTAGAGAGCAGGGAGAGCAGTTAGTGCGCTGCATATGCTCACCTAGCTCTCTCCTTGTTATACAGTCAGGGACCACAGTCCAAGGAATAATGCTACTCCATTTCAGATGGTTCTTCCGAGCCCAATTAACCTCATCTTAATCTCTTTGAGACATTACCATAGGCTTCTGTATTTCTTGATTTTAGATACTGTTCACTCAACATTCAATATTAACCATTCCTAATCCTCTTCTTGACAATTTATGGTCCAAATATATCATTTTTATTACATTAATTTGTTGTTGTTTTTGTTGTTGTTGTTGTAGTTGTGTGTGTGTGTGTGTCTGTGTTTGTGTGTGTGTGTGTGTGTGTGTGTGTGTGTGTGTGTGTGTGTGTTGTACAGAAACCTTTGTTCCATGGCTTGTGGAGACGTTATAGGGGACTTGGTAAGCTGTAGCCATCTAGGGGTATATAAATCTCATTAATTCAAGTGGACAAATTATGTGTGTGTTGGAAATTAAACCCACACAGGACAGAAATAGAGTGATGGGTGAAGATGGTAGATTCACAAATATAGATCTGTGTCAAGGAATTTTAAACTGGAAGCCACTGGGATTGAAAGTAACAGAGATATGAGTGTTCCTGATAGAAAGTAACTATTATAAACTCAATATACCCAGACTCAACTGAGGGCAGAAGAAAGATCGAATGTCAATAATTGTTTTGATTATGAGCAATGTGTGGCTGATGACAGGATATAGAATCATAGAACAAAAAGACTTCTAAACATGTATGTGAGATTATTTAGGCTAGGATAAGTGAGGTGGATGATATATGATAATTATGGGTGGCATCATTTCATGAGCAGTGGACTCAGACTGCATAAAAAAGAAGACATCTAGAAGATCAGAAACATTCATAGCTCTCTGTTCCCTGGTGACAGGCACAGAGTGACCAGAAGCATTATAATTCCTACACTATACACTCTCTGCTGTTACAGTGCCCTCAAACTGTGAGAAAATAATGTTCAAATATCCACTCTTTCCTTTCTTTCATCATGTCAGATATTTTCACAACAATGAGACAGGTAAGTAATGTAGAATAGTGGTCCTTGGAATAGAATTGTTCAAGTTAATGTTATAAACGTAACCACGAACTTATTAATCTTTTGGAATCAGTACTTGGGTAATGTGGAAATATTTGGACCTATGCCTTGAAATGCACTCAGATATAAAAGAGTTTAATTGGCCATTCCATGGGGAGTGTCCAATTCTAGAAGGATGTGGAGAGTTGGAAGCTGCTCATGAGTATTCAAAGAGGATCAAGGATTGTAATGTGAAAGGGGCCGGTTTTCATTCATGTTCTATGCTGGCACAAAGCTGGCTTCATTGTACCTGTGTCTTGAAAACCTGAATATGGCTGAACTTAAATTTGTAGAATAATTTGTCTTGTGGAGGACATTACAAAGCAGGATTGCCTTCAGGTTGTGGCACAGGAAATGATCAGGATACTTACACACGTTTATAATATAAAAAAAATTAGCAATTGGGACTAAAACCACAGTCATTTGAAAACAAAGAGTCCTAATTGAAACCCTGTTTGAAAAGTTCTTTGCAGCTGGGATTTCTGGCTAGAGTTTTCCTGCCTGGCCCACAGTCAGGACAAATCTCTATCACCTGCCAGTCCCACAGCCTCAGACCCGACCAAGTAAACACAGAGACTTATATTGGTTACAAACTGTATGGCCATGGCAGGCCTCTTGCTAACTGTTCTTACAGCTTAAATTAATCCATTTCCATTAATCTATACGTTGCCACATGGCTCATGGCTTACCGGCATCTTCACACTCTGTTTCTCATCGTGGTGGCTGGCAGTGTCACTCTGACTCAGCCTTCCACTTCCCAGCTTTATTCTCCTCCTTGTCCCGCCTATACTTCCTGCCTAGCCAACGGCCAATCAGTGTTTTATTGATTAATCAACAACACATTTGCCATACATCCCACAGCAGGGATTCACTCACCTAGGGATGTACCTCCCTGTGGTCAGCACACAGAAGCTGCCATAAAGAAAATCTACAAGGAACTCATTACCCTCACTTATGGTTACTCTAATGCCTGCAGAGGGGTTTGGGGTGTTTCTTGCCTGTATTCCTCCTCTCATAAGTACAAAGCTCAAAACTATCACAATGTGGCTTTTATGATTTTTCTTAAATCACATGATCATTTGGGGTTGTAATTGTTTTCATAGATTCACTCTATGATAGATGGTACCTCACCAGCACAACACAGTTATCAACTGGCTGTTCCAGATCCTATATTAACACAGACAAGTGTGTCCTAATGCAGCCTTCTTGACTGGCATGAAGACTCTGCTTTCCAACCAAGGGCTCCTTTCTTTCTGGTCAATACCTGGAAACATCATGTCTTCTCAGCAAGAATTAGCCAGAACTCCATTTGCACACAGTCTGGTGCCATCCAATGTTAATCTCTGAGAAAGGGCAATGGAGGGAAGGTGAGTAAAATTGTTTATACTAAAAAATTACGCCTGTCTCCTTTAAGAAAAGATGCTCATTTCTCACACCAACCAGGAGATTGGAACTGATAAAATCTGCTAACAGGCAGGAACCAGAGACAACAGAAACTGTTCAAGGAACACTTGCTTAGGACCAATCTTGAAGGAGAGGGACTCAGGAGGTGGCGTTGCCTGTCAAAACAATATGACCTCAGCTTCAGAGCAGATTCCCATCTAGAGTGCACCTCCCATCCCCTTGTGCACTAGTTCACAACCTGTGGTTTGAGACCCGTTTGACAACCCTCTATCTCCAAAAATATTTACAATACAATTCATTAAATTAACAATATTACAGTGATGAAGTAGCCATGTAAAATTTTATGGTTAGGTGCTGTGGGATTTTCTGTATGGCAAATGTGTTGCTCTGATTGGTTAGTAACTAAAACACTGATTGGCCAGTAGTCAGGCAGGAGGAAGTATAGGCAGGACAAAGAGGAGAAGAATTCTGGGAAGTGGAATGCTGATGCAGAGACACTGCCAGCCGCTGCCATGACAAACAGCATGGGAAGATCCCGGTAAGCCATGAGACACTGGCAAGGTATAGATTTATAGAAATGGATTAATTTAAGATATAAGAACAGTTAGCAAGAAGCCTGGTACGTCCATACAGTTTGTAAGCAATACAAGTCTCTGTGTTTACTTGGTTGGGTCTGAGCGGCTGTGGGACTGGTGAGTGATAGAGATTTGTCCTGATTGTGGGCCAGGCAGGAAAAATCTAGCTACAGTTAGGGGACACTACCACATGAGGAATTCTATTAGATGGTTGCAGCATTAGAAAGATTGAGAAACACTAGTCTATAGGATACTGTGTGACGGTTTTAATAAAGTTTATGTGGTTTTGCTACTTTTTCTTTCCCTATGCCCAGAGACTATCTATTTCTCTGTCAATTTGCAACTGTTAGGGACTCTCACAATTGTTCAATCCTGTGGGGAGCTCTCTTTGTGTCTTTCTCAAATCCATACCTATTACTTTCTATCAGAAGCCTTCACATCTCTGTCAATGTCACTTTTGGCAGGCAGCTAGTGCATGCTTTTCCTACCTCAGGTCTGGAATTGTCCTGCACTGTCTAGTACCCTTCTCTACTCAATTGTTATTTCCCTTTCCTGTCTTTCTGAGTTTTCATTCCAGGACCTAAGTTCTTAACCTCATTGTAACTGGATGATACCTTCAAGCTTTGACCCCTCACTCAAGACCCATGTAACACACCTAAAACTTGACTCTTGACCTCCATATGAATGCAGGTGCACATGGTCTCATGTTAGAAGATAACACATCAACACTCCAAATACTTGCACACAAGTAAATGAATATAATGTTGTAATATTATGAAGTGAAATTGGCAAGAAGTGGGCTTAAGACGGTTAATACTGAATGATGAAAAGATAAGAGCTTCTGGTTAATGTCAAAGTTTTTTAGATTTGGTGTGAGAAAATCAGCTCTAAATGTAGATGGCATCATTCCATGGACTATGAACCCAGACTGCATATAAAGAAGAAAGCTGAGCACCAGCAGTCATTGCTTGCTGCTTCCTAACTGCTGATATAATACTTACTACAAGCAACTTCGTGCTCTTATCCTCATGACTTCTTGGGCATGATGGCATATTCCCTCACACTGACAGCCAAAATAAACCTGTCCTTCCTGAGTTGCTTATGTCAGGACTTTTGTCCCAGAGATGTGTCAAGTATCTAACATGGTGGATCTTGGTTACGAGGGTGGAAGAGCATGATACACTGAGAGAAAAATATCCATGTGAAATCATACACGTAGAAGCTGACCATGTGGAAGAATTGGAACTGAAGTTCCCAGGAAGCAAGTCAGGGCTCTAATAAAGATCCTCCAATGGACACTGATAGACTAGAACTTCATGATTGTTGACACTTGATATGGAAAGACTAGATTCTCTCTAAGTAACAAAAGGCTCTAGAAAACATCCAAAATCTTTGTTCAAAATCTTTATAAAATATTCAGTGTCTCATAACTATGGGTTTCTGTAAAATTAAAAAAAAAGTAAGTTGAATAATTTCTTTTCCCAAATGGAGGGAGGGCATTAGGATACAGTTATAATAAAATCAAAGCCAAACAAATAGCTGAATACCCTGCATCTGGTATTCATCCAGGAACTCCTGGGCTCCAAAGGACCTAGTAAGTTCCTGTTCTCCAGATTTGCAATCCATAGCATGTACCTTATATCTCGTAGGCTCAGGCTGGCTCTACCGCACACCTGTTTTTGTATTTGCTGGTCATACCATTGTAGTGGCATGTCCACTAATTTGAGGTCTCCAATGCAAGTGGGCTGCACTTTTACCAATAGCCTCTCTTGGGCCCTTTTCAGAGACTTTCACGCTGCCAGATTGTGCCTAGATTGCAATCTTCTTAATACTCATTTAATCCTGGAATTTGTACCTTCATTAAGTCTCCACATTCAACAAAGGATTCTTATGCCCCGCACAGTTGTAAGCCTCTGATGCTATACATGTCCCCTTCATGCTTTCCAAAACAGCACATTCTAGGAGGATAATATATATTTTTAAGTTTGTTTGCCAGCACAAGGTATAGCGATGCCCCCCTCTTGAACATAGCACATGTGTGATTATCCTCAGAAAACACTTCCCAGGAGATTTTCCTTCAGAGATGCTGATCTCTTTCAATTACAGATGATTACTTAGCCCCAGCCAAGTAGAAACAGAATGCTAACTCAAAAATTGTTCAAATTGTCCTGTTAGAATCTTTCCTTCCTGGCTAAACATCAAAGGCCAGGCCTCCATTATCTGTGTTGCTCTTACCAAGATAATCTTCCAAGATCCCATAAAACAGCCCACTGAACTCTTAGCATTGAACACCTTTTCAGCACCAAATTCAAAGGTCACCATAGTCTTCCCAAATAGAAACAGTGTGGTCTACCTCAGCAACACAGTGTGCTGGTACCATTTTCTGTCTTTGTTTGGATATCAATTGCTGTAGTGATATAAAACCATAAACAAAAGAAACTTTGAGATTACAGGATTTGTTTGATATTACATGTCTGGCTAACAGTCTATCACTGTTGGAAATCTGAGCAGGAACTCAAGAAGGGCAGAAACCTAGAGGCAGCAGCAGAAACAGAAGCCATGGACTAAAGCTGCTACTGGATTGTGCCTCATGACTTGCTTATCCTGCTGCATTATACACACCAGGACCACCTGCCAAGGGGTAAAATTATGCACAATGATTTGGACACTTCTATATCCATCCTTACTTAAGATAATGCCCCACAGTCTTCCTTACAGTTCAGTCTTATGGAGCCATTTTCTCATTTGTTAGTCTCTCTTTCCAGGGAGCATCCATACAACCACACATTAAGGTAGTGAAGAACACAGAGAGCGTATGTGAATCTTCTAATGGCCTCTTCCTCAAAGAGGGCACAGACTGTTGTTATGGGTTTTTTTGGAGGAGCAGTAGTCCAGAGCTACCAACAAAGTTGTTTCATGAGACATACAAAAAGATGTACATATTGGAAGAAGACACACTCAGACAGGTATTGGCTGACATGGCCATTGACAGGCAGAGTTGAAGATATGAGATTGAGAACGGGAATACAACAGCCACAGGAGAGAGAAGAGGGATATCCTAAGGCTCTCTGACAGAACCTGACAGTGGAAGACCCTAAGGGCAGCTGAGAGTGAAAGTAAATGACAGATTGATATAGGAGCAGAGAAGCAGTAATCACAAAGATAAATTACAATAGCACAAACTTTATAAGAACAGACAAACAGCTTCAATCAAGGGGATAGGAAGTCACCCCAGGGGTTGAAGGCTGCCCTAAGGCTCTGGATAAGACTTTTTATAGGCTCTCCAGGCTCTTCTCCTCAGGAAGTCACCTCCTCCAGGGTTGGTCCTTCTCCTGGAAGAACAAAGAAGCTGTTTTCCCCCTTTGTTATCCACTAGCACTTTCTGAGTGTGAAAGCCTCCTGTGGAAGGAGAACAACATCAAGGGCAAGCAACAGCCCTTATTAATGGAATCTTTCTCCTTTTTTAACCATCACAAGTTCCCCTGAACCCTCTCATAACATCTCTGTTAGACATGAAGATTGAGTGTCATTATGGGGGCAATGCTTTTCTAGATATTTCCTCCTGATAGGAGATGAAGTTTAAAGCATAGACCAGAGAAAGGAAGGCCCTCCAACGATAGTTCTTATTTACAATCCAGAGGGATACAGTAAAGTTCTCCGGTTTGCATAGATCCATGGCACCAGATAATCATTTGATGACAGTGCCTTATTTGATTTATGTAACAGTTCTCACCTAGAAATAGTACAAGCATTAGAATAACTATAAGTTCCGTGATTACAAAAAAAAACCAGTTTTATCTTCATTAGAGGAAGAATACAGGCTAGAAAATCATCCAAAACCCTCTACAGCAGTGGTTCACAACCTGGGAGTTGTGACACCCCTTGGGTGCTGCATATCAGATATTTATGTTATGATTCATAAAAGTAGAACAATGACAGTGATGAAGTAGCAATGGCATAATTTTATGGATGGTGGTCACCAGAATATGAAAAAATTTATTAAAGGGTCATAGTGTTAGGAAGGTTAAAATAGGTTTAGAGGTTTAGAGCCACTGCTCCAAATGTTTCACAGAAATCAATGATGACTTTGAAGATTTCCTTGTGGATTTCATCTGTTTCAAGATGTGCATGAGGAAGAGAGCACGGGTTTGATTCAAGAGGTAAAAACCTCCTCATCTCCCAAGTCAAGTTGAAATTTTATTCATCCTGTTGTCTGACAGCTATAAATTTCCATAGATGAACATACGCCCACACGATTGATATCATGGAGAAGTTAAACATTCAAATGCTTTCCTAGAATCAATGTGTATGCTTCAAAGATCAGATTTCCTGCTGCTGCAATTCCATTCCAGTATTTTATCTACACTAAGATGTCAAATGTAGCTCTTTGACAAAATGTCTCATCAACTGTGGTGTTGACCCTATTGTTTGTGTTAGGACAACGAACATCAAGCACTATACTCTGAATTCCATGAACAAAAATTGAGGTTGAATTGGCAGCCCCAATGCAGGGAAGGTGCCTGAGTGAGTACTTTTGTGAGTCGATATGAAGAAATTTAAGGCTCTGCTCCCATTCCAGAGTGACTGGGAGAACATTTATTGTTATTTAAAAGATGTCGGTAGAGGGGACTACCAGTTCTGAAAATCTAGGACTCCAGATTCTGAAGAAACCATCACCATAAGGAAAGCCCTCAATTGCTTGACAGTCTAGGAGAGTGGATGTTTGTACAGGCTGAATTTATTCAGAACTCGGGTATATTTTCTCCTCTACCCTTCCCTGGTAAGTAACTCAAGACTAACAAAAGTAGGCCTTTCACCAAGAGGCCTTTTATCCACTCTTGAGATCATCAATCTCTATTCTGCTTTTACATTACACTTTTCCTCTCTGGGACCCATAAAGGAGCTGAATGCATAGTTAGACTTGTCATATTTTTACCCCCATCACTCTTCACAATTAGATTCCTCAGGGGCTCAATTCTGGTACCTTTTCCCTTTGTTTTACAGTTTGTAGAGTGGAAGATGTACATTAGCCTTGTGCTTGGTTTTGAATGAGTATGAGCAGCAAAAATAGAGATTTAGCAGATACATAGCAAAACCTCCTTTAATCTATGCCTATAACCTCCTGGAGAAAGTAACAACAAATAATTCTAATTAAAATTAGTCTTCTGTATTTACTGACTGAGAAACTTCAAGGTTGAAGGCCCTCTATGCCTTCTCCACAGATAATCATCCTAGTACCTTTTTTGTTGTTGTTTTGTTTTGTTTTGTTTTTGAGACAGGGTTTCTCTGTGTAGCTTTGTGCCTCTCCTGGAACTCACTTGGTAGCCCAGGCTGGCCTCGAACTCACAGAGATCTGCCTGGATCTGCCTCCCGAGTGCTGGGATTAAAGGCGTGCGCCACCACCGCTCGGCCCCAGTACCTTTTTTTAATGATGAATAACTTTATGTCAGAAGATAAACAAGAGTAGTTTTTATTTGCAATAAGTTATCACTTAGCTATCTTTAAGGGTCATGGTGGCTACGATCTTACACTGTTTGTATTTCTCCTCTTTCCCTGTCAGAGTGTCATGCCAGGACCTTTGGAGGACAATTTGAGACAGACATGTTTAGACCTGAAGTGGGAATGTCAATTCCCATTTCCAGAGCCATCTTCTCTCTAAGATTAATTAGCATCAGACAATTCACTAACATTTCCCATGTCCAAAGGCATTTGCTTCTCTTTAAATCAGAACTCCAAAATGTATTAAAATAGGGAACTGGATGTTGATTATGGTGAAAACTGGCTGAACTCAAAGTGCATCTCTTCCTTATGACTTTCCTGCCTAGAATTATATACAGGATTATCTGTATGACCAGGCATTGATAAAGGAGGCAGACAAGAGGTAGACAACTTCTCCTTCCCTTCTACAATGCTTCAAGGAATGCAACATTTTTACCTCAATAGGTCAAAATCTTATCCATTTGAAGTTCTTAAATCAATGAGTGCTTGGCATTCTGGGGAAGTAATCAGAAGAGGAAATCAGGGTTGTGATAGGGAAAGATGCTCAGCCTTTTCACAAGAAAGTCTCATCTCACAGACAAAATCTAGGACATCAGCATCTAATTGGCATTTCTTGGTTCATTCAGAGTGATCCTTAAGGTAGAGGGCACACAAGACACCTCTAACATCTTTCCTTTCCCTTTTAAGTTTCAGGATGGTATTATAATTTAGGCTACCTGGGTGGAGCCTTTCTTTCATTTATTTGATACATTTCTTTTTGCTTCCACAGACTAAACAGCCATTTAGTAGCTTCATATCTATGTCATGTCTGGAAATACCCTGATGGATAAGCCAGCAGCAAAGGTCCAGACCAATCATGCCACCTTAAAATTCACCTTTCCTTTGCTCACAATTATGGTTCAGGCAGTTATGAACATTGCCTTGGTTATACTGCCCAATACAATATGTACAATCACTTTGCCTTTGGCAATTCAGTACTGCTGCCTGGTCCCATCTACTCTGGTGCCCAAAAACCCATTACATTTAATTCATCCAACTGAGCAGCAGAGTCTCCAACCCTAACTGTCTGGCATAAGAAAAATAAAGACAACAAACTTCGAATGTGCTAGTTCTCCTCTCACAATTTTGTGTTATACAGGATTAGTGAAGGGCTGTTAACAGCCAGCAGGCAGGGCTCCTGCGGGAATGCTCCCAATTCACCAAGACCCTTCAATAGACCCTGCAATCTAACACTCTGCCCTCATACCCATCTTCTCCAGACCCCAGCCACTTCCTGAGGCTTAGAAACCAACCTCCAGCCTTCATCAGGCTTAGTGACAGAGCTTTCATTAGTCAAAGAGATGTCATTGGACCAAGAGTAACCTTAGGAGACAGGAATCTGCAAGACTTCATTAGACCAAAAGTGGCTTTCTGAGAAGTAGTATCTGCCACCTCTAATTGGACCAAGTAAGGCTTCCTGAAGACAGAATCTATCAGCTCTGGCTAGACCAAGAGCCCTGATAAGACCAAGAATGGATCCATGAGTCACAGATTCAACTAGCTTGGGTCAATCCAAGAGCCGCTTTCGAAGACATAGAATCTGCCTGTTCCCATTAGACCAAGAGCTAAGATTAGACTCAGAAGGGCCCCAACAAGCACAGAAGGGACCAACAGCAACTCACTCAGACACAGGCACCTCTTATACCTATTAGATGAGGAGAAGGGCAGATGTCAAAGCAGAAGTACGTAAAACAACACAAAGAGCAATACAGCATCCCCAGAGCATAGCCCTCCTCCAACAGCAGGACCTGAATATCACAAGGTAGAAGAAGCAGAAGAAAGCAACCTTAAGAATAATATCATGAAGTTGCTATAGGCCTTTCAAGAAAAAAATGAAAAATGAAATTGAGGAAAAGACAAACAAAAAAGTTGAAGAAATCAATAAAGAAGTTGAGAAAAAGACAAACAAAAACATTGCAAGAAATCTGTAAAGAAATAGAAGAAAAGACAAAGAAAAATTGGAAGAAAGCAATAAATCCCTTAAAGAAAACCATGAAAAAACAATTAGACAGGTGAGGGAAACAGTTCAAGACCAGAAAGGGGAAACAGAAACAATGAAGAAGACACAAACAGAGGGAAAGCTGGAAATAGAAAATATGAGTAAATGAACAAAAAACATAGATGCAAGCATAACCAACAGAATACAAGAGATGGAAGAGAGGATCTCTGGTGTAGAGGATACAAAAGAGGAAGTGGATTCATCAGTCAAAGAGAATACCAAGCCAAAAAACATAACACAAAATGTCTAAGAAACCTGGGATACCATGAAAAGACCAAACCTAAGAATAATGATAGAGGAAGGAGAAGAATACCAACTCAAAGGCACAGAAAAAATATTCAATGAAATCGTAGAAGAAAACTTTCCCAACTTAAAGAAGGAAATACCTATGAAAATACAAGAAGCCTACAGAACAGCAAACCAAATAGACACCCCCCCCAAAGAGTCCCCTGGCCACATAATAATTAAACTACTAAACCTACAGAATAAAGAAAGAATAATAAGAGCAACAAAGAAAAAGGCAAAGTGACTTATAAAGGATAACGCATCAGAATAACTCCCAGTTTCTCAATGGAGACTTTGCAAGCCAGAAGGACCTGGACAGATGTAATGCACACGCTAAGAGACCATGAATGTCATCCTAAACTGACATACCCAGCAAAACTTGCAATCATCATAGACGGAGTGAACAAGACATTCCAAGACAAAACAAGATTTAAACAATACTGACCTACAAATCCAGCCCTACGGAAAGTACTAGAAGGAATATTACAACCTAAGAAAGTCAGATACACCCACGACAACACAGGCAGTAGATAACACCACAGCAGTAAACCCCAAAGAAGAGAAGTACACACACAAATTTGAAAGAAATGGACATTTTTCTGGATAGGTACCACATACCAAATTGAATAAAGACCAGATAAATGATTTAAATAGACCAATAACCCCTAAGGAATTAAAATCAGTCATTAAAATCTCCCAACCAAAAGATAATAGGAATGAACAATCACTGGTCATTAATATCCCTTAATATCAATGGACTGAATTCACCTATAAAAAGACACAGCCTAACAGAGTGGATATGAAAGCAGTACCCATCTTTCTACTGCATACAAAAACACACCTCAATTTCAAAGATAGACACTACCTCAGAACAAAAGACTGGGAAAAGTCTTTCCAATGAAATAGTCTTAAGAAGCAAGCTTGTACCAAAAAAAAATTTTAGAAGCAAGCTTGTGTTGCCATCCCAATATCCAGCAAAATAGACTTTAAGCTAAAATCAATCAATAGAGATAAAAAAAAGGACATTACATACTCATCACAGGAAAGATCCACCAAGATGAAGTTTCAATTGTGAACATTTATTCCCCAAACACAAGGGTACACACATATGTAAAAGAAACATTACTAAAGGTTAAATAACACATAAAAACCCACACATTAATAGAGGGAGACCTCAGCATCCCACATTCACCACTGGACAGATTTTCCAAATTGAAAATTAACAGAGAAATAAGGGACTTAACTGATGTTATGACTTAAATGGACTTCATATATGTATGTATACACACACACACACACATACACACACACACACATATATATGGAACATGTCATTCTAACAAAAAAGAATATACATTCTTCTCAACACCGCATGGAACCTTCTCTAAAATTGACCACATGCTTAGCCACAAAGCAAATCTCTACAGATACAAAAGTACTGAAATAACCTCCTGTTTTCTATCAGACCACCATGATTTAAAGTTAGATTTCCACAACAGCAAAAACTACAGAAAACCTACAATCTCGTGGAAACTGAGTCGTGCTCAACTGAATCACCAATGGGTCAAGGAAGAAATAAAGAAATACATTAAAAGCTTCCTGGAGATCAATGAAAATGAAGACACCACATACGCAAACCTATGGGACACTATGAAAGCAGTGCTAAGAGGGAAATTCATAACACTAAATGCCCACATAAAGAAGTTGGAGAAATCTCACACTAGTGACTTAACAGCACACCTGAAAGCTCTAGAACAAGAAGAAGCAAAGTCTCCCAAGAAGAATAGACGCCAGGAAATTATCAAGGTGAGAGCTGAAATCAATAAAATAGAAACAAAGAGAACAATACAAAGAATCAATGAAACAAAGAGTTGGTTCTTTGAGGAAAATCAACAAGATAGACAAGCCCTTACCCAAACAAACCAAAAGGCAGAGAGAGAGAGCATCCAAATTAGGAAAATGAGAAATGAAATAGGAGACATAACAACTAACACTGAGGAAATCCAGAGAATCATCATGTCATACTTCAAAAACCTATACTCCACCAAATTAGAAAATTTGATAAAAATGGACATTTTTCTGGATAGGTACCACATACCAAATTGAATAAAGACCAGATAAATGATTTAAATAGACCAATAACCCCTAAGGAATTAAAATCAGTCATTAAAAGTCTCCCAACCAAAAAAAGCCCAGGACCAGATGGTTTCAATGCAGAATTCTACCAGATCTTCAAAGAAAAGATAATACCAATACTCTTTAAATTGTTCCACACAATAGAAACCAAAGGAACTTTACCAAACTCCTTCTATGAGGCTACAATTACCCTGATACCCAAGCCAAACAAAGATACAACAAAGAAAGTGAATTACAGACCCATCACACTCATGAACATTGATGCAAAAATACTCAATAAAATATTGGCAAATAGAATCCAAGAACACATCCAAACAATTATCCACCATGATCAAGTAGGCTTCATCCCAGAGATGTAAGAGTGGTTCAATACATGAAAGTCTGTCAATGTAATCCACCATATATACGAACTGAAAGAAAAAAAAACACATGATCATCTCACTAGAGGCTGAAAAGGAAAAGGCCTTTGACAAAATCCAACACCCCTTCATGATAAAGGTCTTGGAGAGATCAGAAATACAGGGAACACACATAAACATATTAAAGTCAATTTACAGCAAGCCGACAGTCAACATCAAAGTAAATGGTGAGAAACTGAAAGTGATTCCACTAAAATCAGGAACAAGACAAGGCTGTCTGCACTCCCCATATGTATTCAATATAGTACTTGAAGTTCTAGCCAGAGCAATAAGACAACATAAGCAGATGAAGGAGATACAAATTGGAAACAAAGAAGTCAAGATTTCACTACTTGCAGATGACATGATAGTATACATGAGGGACCCCAAAAATTCGACCAAGGACCTCATGCAGCTGATAAACACCTTCATTAATGTGGTAGGACACAAAATTAACTAAAAAAATCAGTAGCCCTCCTTTATACAATTGACAAACAGGCTGAGAAGGAAATCAGAGACACATCATCCATTTCAATAGCCACAAATAATATAAAATACCTTGGAGTAACTCTAACTAAGCAATCAAAGGACCTGTGTGACAAAACTTTAAATCTCTGAAGAAAAAATTGAAGAAGATATCAGAAAATGGAAAGGTCTCCCGTGCTCATAGATAGACAGGATTAACATAGTGGAAATGACAATCTTACAAAAAGTAATCTACAGATTCAATGCAATCCCCATCAAAATCCAAACACAATTCTTCACAGACCCAAAAAGAACAACACTCAAATTCATATGAAAAAGCAAAAAAACAATGATAGCGAAAAAATTTCTGTATAATAAAAACAACCACTTGAGGCATCACGATCCCTGACTTCAAGCTCTACTATAGAGCTACAGTAATAAAAAAAAGCTTGGTACTGGCATAAAAATCAACATGTGGGCCAATGGAATCCAACTGAAGACCATGACAGTAATCCCAACATATATGAACACCCAATTTTTGACAAAGAAACCAAAACGTTACAATGGGGGAAAAAAAGCATCTTCAACAAATAGTGCTGGCATAACTGGATGTCAACATGTAGAAGACTAAAAATAGATCTATATCTGCCACCATGAACAAAACTTAAGTCCAAGTGGATCAAAGACCTCAACATAAATCCAGTTACTCTGAACCTGATAGAAGGGAAAGTAGGAAGTAGTCTTGAACATATTGGCACCAGAGATTACATCCTAAATATAACACCAGCAGCACAGACACTGAGAGAAACAATTAATAAATGGGACCTCTTGAAACTGAGAATATTTGTAGGGGAAGGACACAGTCAATAAGACAAAACGGCAGCCTACAGAATGGGAAAAGATCTTTACCAACCCAACATCTGACAGAGAGCTGATATCCAGAATATATAAAGAACTCAAGAAGTTAGACATCAAAATATCTAATAGCCAAATTAAAAATGGGCTATAGAGCTAAAAACAGAATTCTCAACAGAAGAAGCTCAAATGGCTGAAAAACATTTAAAGGGCTGCTCAACTTCTTTAATCATCAAGGAAATGTAAATCATAACAACACTGATACCATCTTACACCTGTCAGAATGGTTAAGATAAAAACACTGAAGACAGCTTATGTTGGAGTGGATGTGGAGCAAGTGGAACACCTCTACACTGTTGGTGGGAATGGAAACTTGTACAACCACTTTGGAAATGAATATGGTGCTTTTTCAAAAAAATTGGAAATCAATCTTCCTCAAGACCCAGGTATACCACTCTTGGGCATATACTCAAGGAATGTTCAATCATACCACAAGGATACATGCTCAGCTATGTTCATAACATCTTTATTTGTAATAGCCAGAACCTGGAAACAACCCAGATGCCATTCAATTGAAGAATGGGTAAATAAAATGTGGTACATATACAAAATGAAGTACTACTCTGTCAAGAAAATCAATGACATCATGAGGTTTTCAGGCAAATGAATGGAACTAGAAAATATCATTGTGAGTGAGGCAACCCAGACTCAGAAAGACAAACATGCTATGTACTCACTCATAAGTGGATACTAGAAGTAAAGCAAAGGATAACCAGACTGCAACCCACAGCTCCAGGGAGGCTAGCTAGTAAGGATTACCCTAGAGAAATACAAAGGGATCACACAGTGACAGAGAAATGGATGAAATCTACATGAGCAAACTGGGGGTGAGGGGTGGTATTGCAGGGAATGTGTTAGGGGTATGAGAATTTAGGTGAGCAGGACTTCCTAGCTCAATCAGGAACAGAAAGGGAGAATATGGAAATAGATTCCATAATAAATGAAGACCCCATGGGAATAGGAAGAAGCAGAGTGCTAAAAAGGTCCCCAGAAATCTACAAAGATGACTCCACTATAGACTACTGGCAATAGTCGAGAGAGTGACCGAGCTGACATACTCTGCTGATAGGATGGCCTAAGACCCTAACTGTTACGATATAACTCTCATTCAGTGACTGGTGGAAGCAGATGCAGGGATCCATAGTCATGTCCCAGGTGGAGCTCCAGGAGTCCAATCGGCGAGAGAAAGGAGCGATTATATGAGCAAAAGATATTGATACCATGATTGGAAAAAGCACAGGGGCAAATAGCCAAACTAGTGGAAACATATGAACTGTGAACCAATAGCTGAGGAGCCCCCATGGAACTGGACTAGGCCCTCTGGATAGTTGAGACAGTCAATTAGCTTGAACTGTTTAGGAAGCCCCCAGGCAGTGAGACTGGAACCTGTCCTTGGTGCATGAGCTGGCATTTTGGAACCTAGGGCCTATGGTGAGATAATTTGCTCAGCCTTGGTGCAAAAAGGAGGGGATTAGACCTGCCTCAACTGAATGTACCAGGCTCTGCTGACTCCCCAGGGGAGAACTTGCCTTGGAGGAGCTGAGAGTGAGGGGTGGATTGGGGTGAGGAAGTCTGGGAGGTGGGAGGAGGCAGTACAGGGCTATCCATGGCTGATATGTAACATGTCTAGAAAATCTCTCATATATAAAAAAAGATACAAGAACTAGATAGTCATGGACACACAGTTTATTACAATGTAAGTCTCTGTGTGTTTACTTGGGTCTGAGCAGCTGCAGCAGCCAGGTGGACACAGGAAAACTTCAGCTACATTGGACTTTGCAATCTTCACTCTCATATTCATGGATCCTGACAAACAACTCTTGCACCAGCGTTGACTACATCATTCACAAAGAAACCAATTAGGAACAGAAAATAAATGGCAAGTAGCATATAATAATTAAAACACTAAGTGTATTTAACCAAGAAGGACATTGAAAGCTCAAGAGAAAATCCACACATCATAGGATAAAATCCATCAAAATAATAGCTGATAGCTCATTGGAAACTTTAATAGGAAAAAGATCCTGGAGTAATGTACTTCATATTCCAAGACAGCATGAATGCCAAACCAGAAGACTTGTACCCAGAAAGACAATGTGACTATATACTGTAGTTAAAGGAGAAGATAAAATTTTACATTATATAATAATGCCAATTTTCATCATGTCCATCACAACAGAAATATAGAGAAATCTGAAAGTAACAGAACTTCATTCTGTTGTCTAAAATAAACTCATCTTACTGTCAAATATAGATAACATCTTATATGAAGCATGGATAATATGTTCTGAGCAAATGAAATGAGGAAACAAGTAGCTGTGTAAGTTCAAACAAAATAGTTTTCCAAAAGAGACTATCCACAAGTGATAAAGAAGGGCATTTGATTTTAATAAGGATAATAATAAAGAAAAATATATTATAATGTTAAATACATATGCAGCAAACTCACACACACACTTAGGTTCATAAGTGCAAATCACTGGACTTAAACACACAGATGAACCCTACTCAGTAGTAGTATATAATTTCAATACTCCACTTCCTCCAATAGACATGTATATGGATATCAAACATTACATGGACCTAGTAGTTACCTGCAAATTATTTCACCCAAACACTAAAGAATATACATTTTACTCAGCAGCCAAAAGAAGTTTCTATAAAATTGTCTTAGTTATGATTTCTATTGCTGTGGTGAGAAACCATGACCACAGCAATTCTTATAGGGAAAACATTTAATTGGTGTGGCTTACATTGTCAAAAGTTTAGTCCGTTAGTCTCATGGTGCAACTTGGTGGTTTTTAGGCACAGTGCTGGAGAAGGAGCTGCGTTTACTATGTTTTGACCCACAGACAACAAGAAGTGGTATGAATGTCACAACGAGCCAAATTTGAGCAAAGGGGGCCTCAAAGCCTACCCCCACGTTGACACATTTCTTCCAAGAAGGCCAAATCAACTCCAACAAAGCCACACCCCCTGATAGTGTTACTCCTCATAAGATTATGGGAGACAATTACATTCAAACAACCACATATCCACTCCCTGGACCCTATAAGCTTGTAATAATATCATATTGCAAATGCATTTAGTTCAACTTCAGAAGTTCCCATAGTCTATCATAGTCTCAACAATGTTTAAAAGTCCAAAGTTCATAGTCTCTTCTAATGTTGATGCAATCTCTTAACTGTAATCCCATATAAAATCAAAATAAGAAAACACATCACATAATTCCAACTTATTATTGCACAGGATATACATTACTGTTCCAAAACACAGGGAAAGGAGCATAGTGAAGAAATATTGGACCAAACTGATACCAAAAAACATCTGGCCAAACTCCAAACTCTGCATCTCCATGTCTTATGTCAAAAGGCTCTTCAGATCAGCAACTCATTTCAGTTTTGTTGACTGCAACACACTTCCTTCTCTTGAGCTGGTACCACTCACTGTTGGCAGCTCTCCTTGGTAGGTATCTCGAGGCTCTGGCATCTCTTACATCTTGGGATCTCTAAGGCGATCCAGGCTTCAACTTCACAGTTTGACTAAATAGCCTCTCTGGGCCTCCTTCAGGGACACACCTGACATATGCCTAGCATCAGCAGTTTTCCTTCATATTCTCCACAATCCCATCCTTACATCACCAGATCACATACATGCACATTGCCTGATATGCTTGACAGAACTTGCCTATCAGAACCATCTACAAAATCCCCAGGAAAGTTAGGGATACACAGCTCCTGAGCTGCCTTTTCTTTATGAATTATACAGGAACTAGGTCTATCTGCCTCTTGAATACATTCCAAGCCCTAGTTCTGAATGCACAGATCTCATTCTGGGTTTCTAATGAATTTATCAGAACCTTGCTAATTGGGAGCATTAAATATTTATAAACTATCTGGATTCGCTCTCTTCATGCTGGTCCTACATTAACTTTCCTTTTGAATACTCATAATGCTGAGCCTACAACCACCACCATTTCATGTCTCCACATGTTTTTTTTTCCTAACCTAAAGTTTCAAAGTCCATATTACTCCAAACAAAACTATGGTCCAGCCTATCACAGTAATACCCCTGACCATGGTACAATCTTTTATCTCAGTTAGGGTTTCTTTTGCTGTGAAGAGACACCCTGACCAGAGCAACTCTTATAAGGAAAAACATTTCATTGTTATGACTTACATTTTCGGAGGTTAGGCCATTGTCATTGTGGTGCTAGACGATTGCATGCAGACAGACATGGTGCTGGAGAAGGAGTTCAGAGTACTGTGTCTTGACCTGCAGAAAACAGAAAGTAATCTGTTATATTGAAGCTTCAGAAAAGTAGACCTCAAAACCCACCCTCACAGTGACACACTTTTTCTAACAAGGCCTTACCTACTCCCAAAATGCTGTACCTTCTAGTAATAGTGTCATTCACTATTAGCTTACAGTGGCTAATTACCTTCAAACTACCACAAAATTGGACCACATATTTGGACACAAAACACATATTAACAAATTCAGAATAACTGAAATAACTTCATGTATTTTCTTTATTTTTTAATTTTTATACATATGAATTTTTTAATTTTATAATTAATTAATTTTACATATCAGCCACAGATTCCCCTGTCCTCCCTTCTCCCACCCCCTCTGCACTCCTTCTTATCCGACCCCATTCCCACCTCCTCCAAGGCAAGGACTCCCCTGGGGATTGAGCTCAGCCTGGTAGATTCTGTTGAGGCAGGTCCAGTCTCCTCCTCCCTTCACCTAGGCTGAGCAAAGTGTCCCTGCATAGGCCCTAGGTTCCAAAAAGCCAGCTCATGCACTAAGAACAGGTCCCGGTCCTACTGCCTGGGGGCCTGCTAATCTCTGCATCCAGATCTCTGCATCTGCTTCCATCAGTCATTGGATGAGAGTTCTATCATGACAGTTAGAATGTTTGGCCATCCAATCAACAGAGTAGGTCAGTTTGGGCTTTCCCTTCACCATTGCCAGTAGTCTATTGTGGAGGTATCTTTGTGGATTTCTGGGGACCTCTCTAGCACTTTGCTTCTTCCTATTCCCATGTGGTCCTCATTTATCATGGTGTCTCTTTCCTTGTTCTCCCTCTCTGTTCTTGATCCAGCTGGCATCTCCCACTCCCCTGAGCTCTCTTTCCCCCGACCCTTGCCTTTCATTACATGCCCTGAAGTCCAGTTCACTCATGTAGGTCTCATCCATTTCCCTGTTGCTGGGCAATCCCTGTATCTTTCTTAGGGTCCTCTTTTCTAAGTAGCCTCCCTGGAGTTGTGAGTAGCAGTCTAGTCATACTTTGCTTTACATCTAGTATCCATTTATGAGTGAGTACATACCATGTTTGTCTTTCTGAGTCTGGGTTACCTCACTCAGGATGATTTTTTCTAGATCCATCCATTTGCCTGCAAAACTCATGATGTCATTGTTTTTCTCTGCTGAGTAGTACTCCATTGTTTATATGTACCACATTTTATTTATCCATTCTTCACTTCAGGGGCATCTAGGTTATTTCCAGGTTCTGGCTATTACAAATAATGCTACTATGAATATAGCTGATCATGTGCCCTTGTGGTATGATTGAGTATTCCTTCGGTATATGCCCAAGAGTGATATAGCTGGGTCTTAGCGGAGACTGATACTCAATTTTCTAAGAAAGCACCATATTGATTTCCAAAGTGGCTGTACAAATTTGCATTCCCACCAGCAGTGGAGGAGTGTTCCTCTTGCTCCACATCCTCGCCAGCATAAGCTGTCTTCAGTGGTTTTGATCTTAGCCATTCTGACAGGTGTAAAGTGGTATCTCAGAGTTTTGATTCGCATTTCCCTGATGATTAGGGATGTTGAGCAATCCCTTAAATGTCTTTCAGCCATTTGAGCTTCCTGTAAGTATACTTCAAAAACTCTGGGTTTGGTGTCCCGGGCTTCAGCACCAAAATGTTAGTAAATTGATGGCTGAAACTGCTAGGAGACAGTTCAGCCCTAGAGGGCAAGGTATCCTGGACACCTCAAGCTACTTAGAACAAGAGCTCTGCCCTGAAGGTGTCCCGGACACCTGGAGCTGTTAAGCACAACTGTGATGGCTGAACTGGAGACAGTTCAGCACTAGAGGGCGAGGTATCCTGGACACCTTGAGCTACTCAGAACAAGAGCTCTGCCCTGAAGGTGTCCCGGACACCTGGAGCTGTTTAGCACAGCTCTGATTGCTGGGACTGCAAAGAAACAGCCCAACCTTGGAAAGGAAGTTTTTCTGACTTCTCAGGAGAGTCAGGCCTGGAAATGCTTCAGCAGGGAAGGGTATCCTGACTCTTCGGGGAAGTCAGGGTAACCTGACTCTTTGGGAAAGTCAGGATATACCTGGTGTGATGGGGCAGGGTCTCCCCACAGGACACAGTAATCCTGTGCCTCTCCTGGAGAGCCACAATCTCTGGCTCAGTGTTACCAGCTCTTTCTCCTTTGGTCCATTAAGGGACGTCTTAGCAAGGTTCTTCTGTTCAGCTTCCCCTTGCTCAGTCCACTATGGGATGTCCCAGCAAGGTTCTTCTGTTCAGCTCCCCCTTGCTCAGTCCACTATGGGACATCCCAGCAAGGTTCTTCTGTTCACTAGTCAATGAAGGTCTTCACCCAATTCTCTTTTGAGAAAGAGGTTTATTTGGGAAGGAGGAGTCCAGGAGAGTGCTGCCTCTACCAGGGTGGAGAGAACAGCTCACAACTGACCGAGCAGGGCAGTTTACATAGAATGTCTAGGGGGCAGAGTCAACTGTGATTGGTTAGTTTATTTTCTGCCCAGGGATTGGCCAGTTTTGTGAGCAAGGGACAGAGATGGCCTTGATTTCAGAGCCAAACTGTGTTTCTTTCACTGGCCTTTCTTGGCTTTTTGACACTACCTCTAAGGCCAGGGCACATTTCTTTCACCGACTCTGATTCTAGTGGCCAAGAGTGTTATTTTGGTACTAGTCTCAGAGTCAGGGCATATTTCCTGGGTTCTGTGTTTGGAGATAAAGTGTTAATTTCTCTGGCTCAGGTCTCAAACACAGGCTGTGTTTCTTTCCCTAGTCCTGGGCCCTAGGGCCAGGATTCTACTGTCCTGCTCTGTGACTGGTTGATTTTACAAGTCAGTTGGACAGGGGCAGAGATGGCTCTGATCTGTGCTAAACTGTTT
This sequence comes from Peromyscus eremicus, assembly GCF_949786415.1. Taxonomy (NCBI): domain Eukaryota; kingdom Metazoa; phylum Chordata; class Mammalia; order Rodentia; family Cricetidae; genus Peromyscus; species Peromyscus eremicus. The sequence continues at coordinate 19,014,473 of NC_081439.1, read as the reverse complement.
TTCTCTCACTGGCCTTAATTAGTTTTTTTACACTAAGGCCAGGGCACATTTCATTCACTGACTCTGATTCTAGGCACTAAGAGTGTTTCTTTGGTACTGGTTTTAGAGTCAGGGCATGTTTCCTTGGTTCATTTCTCTGGACCAGGTCTCAAACACATGCTGTGTTTCTTTCCCTGGTCCTGGGCCCTAGGGCCAGGATTTTGCTGTCCTGCTCTGTGATTGGTTGATTTCACAAGTCAGTTGGACAGGGGCAGAGATGGCTCTGAACTGAGCTAAACTGTGTTTCTCTCACTGGCTTTATCTGAGCCATCCTTCCCCAATTCTGGGCTCCAGGGTCAGGGTGGGTTTCTCTAGCCAGCCCTTTTCCCCTATACTTCCTCTGTTGAGAATTCTCTGTTTATCTCTATAGCCCATTTATTAATTGGACTGTTGGGCATTTTGATGTCTAATTTCTTGAGTTCTTTATATATTCTGGATATCAGCCCTCTGTCAGATGTGGGGTTCGTGAAGATATTTTCCCATTCTGTAGGCTGTTGTTTTGTCTTGTTGACTGTGTCCTTTGCTCTACAAGTCTTCTCAGTTGCAAGAGGTCCCATTTATTAATTGTTTCTCTCAGTGTCTGTGCTACTGGTGTTATATTTATGAAGTGATCTCCAGTGCCAGTGTGTTCAAGACTACTTCCTACTTTCTCTTTTATTAGGTTCGGAGTAACTGGATTTATGTTGAAGGCGTTGATCCACTTGGACTTAAGTTTTGTGCACGGTAACCGATATGGATCTATTTGTAGTCTTCTACACTTTGAAATCCAGTTATGCCAGCACCATTTGTTGAAGATGCTTTCTTTTTTCCATTGTACAGTTTTGGCTTCTTTATAAAAAATTATATGTTCATAGGTGTGTAGATTAATATCAGGGTCTTCAATTTGATTCCATTGGTCCACATGTCAGTTTTTATGCCAGTACCAAGCTGTTTTTTTATTACTGTAGCTCTATAATAGAGCATGAAGTCAGGGATCGTGATCCTTCCAGAGGTTGTTTTATTGTACAGGATTCTTTAGGCTATCCTGGTTTTTTTTTTTTTTTTTTTTGCTTTTCTATATGAAGTTGAGTATTGTTCTTTCTAGGTCTGTGAAAAGTTGTGTTTGGATTTTGATGGGGATTGCATTGAATCTGTAGATTGCTTTTTGTTAGATTGCCATTTTTACTATGTTAGTCCTGCCTATCCATGAGCATGGGAGTTATTTCCATTTTCTGACATCTTCAATTGCTTTTTTCAGGGACTTAAAGTTCTTGTCATACAGGTCCTTCGCTTGCTTAGTTAGAGTTACCCAAAGGTATTTTATATCATTTGTGGCTATTTTTAAGGGTGATGTATCTCTGATTTCTTTCTTAGCCCCTTTATCATTTGTATATAGGAGGGCTACTGATTTTTTTGAGTTGATCTTGTATCCTGCTATGTTGCTGAAGGTGTTTATAAGCTGTATCAGTTCCTTGGTTGAATCTTTGGGGTCACTCAAGTATACTATCATGTCATCTGCAAATAGGGAAAGCTTGACTTCTTCCTTTCCAATTTGTATCCCCTTAATCTCCTTATGTTATCTTATTGCTCTGGCTAGAACTTCAAGTACTATATTGAATAAGTATGGGGAGAGCGGACAGCCTTGCCTCGTTCCTGATTTTAGTGGAATTGCTTTGAGTTTCTCTCCATTTAATTTGATGTTGGCTGTCGGCTTGCTGTAAATTGCCTTTATTATGTTTATGTGTGTTCCCTGTATTTCTGATCTCTCCAAGACCTTTATCATGAAGGGTTGTTGGATTTTGTCAAAGGCCTTTTCAGCCTCTACTGAGATGATCATGTGGTTTTTTTTTTCAGTTTGTATATATGGTGGATTACATTGACAGACTTTTATATGTAGAACCACCCTTACATCTCTGGGATGAAGCCTACTTGATCATGGTCGATAATTGTTTGGATGTGTTCTTGGAGTCTGTTTGCCAATATTTTATTGAGTATTTTTGCATCAATGTTCATGAGTGTGATGGGTCTGTAATTCACTTTCTTTGTTGTATCTTTGTTTGGCTTGGGTATCAGGGTAATTGTAGCCTCATAGAAGGAGTTTGGTAAAGTTCCTTCGGTTTCTATTGTGTGGAACAATTTAAAGAGTATTGGTATTATCTCTTCTTTGAAGATCTGATAGACTTCTGCATTGAAACTATCTGGTCCTGGGCTTTTTTTGGTTGGGAGACTTTTAATGAATGATTTTACTTCCTTAGGGGTTATTGGTCTATTTAAGTCATTTATCTGGTCTTTATTTAATTTGCTATGTGGTACCTATCCAGAAAAATGTCCATTTCTTTCAAATTTTCCAATTTGGTGGAGTACAGGTTTTTGAAGTATGACCTGATGATTCTTTGGATTTCCTCAGTGTTAGTTATTATGTCTCCGTTTTCATTTTTCATTTTCCTAATTTAGATGCTTTCTCTCTGCCTTTTGGTTTGTTTGGGTAAGGGCTTGTCTATCTTGTTGATTTTCTCAAAGAACCAACTCTTTGTTTCATTAATTCTTTGTATTGTTCTCTTTGTTTCTATTTTATTGATTTCAGCTCTCACTTTGATAATTTCCTGGCATCTATTCTTCCTGGGAGACTTTGCTTCTTCTTGTTCTAGAGCTTTCAGGTGTGCTGTTAAGTCACTAGTGTGAGATTTCTCCAACTTATTTATGTGGGCATTTAGTGCTATGAATTTCCCTCTTAGCACTGCTTTCATAGTGTCCCATAGGTTTGGGCATGTGGTGTCTTCATTTTTGTTGATCTTTAGGAAGTCTTTAATTTATTTCTTTATTTCTTTCTTAACCCATTGGTGATTCAGTTGAGTATTATTCAGTTTCCATGAGATTGTAGGTTTTCTGTAGTTTTTGTTGTTGTTGAAATCCAACTTTAGACCATGGTGGTCTGATAGAACACAGGACGTTATTCCAATTGTTTTGTATCTGTTTAGATTTGCTTTGTGGCCAAGTATGTGGTCGATTTTAGAGAAGGTTCCATGGGGTGCTGAGAAGAAGGTATATTCTTTTTTGTTAGGATGGAATGTTCTGTAGATGTCGATTAAGTCCATTTGAGTCATGACATCAGTTAAGTCCTTTATTTCTCTGTTAAGTTTCGATTTGGGGGATCTGTCCAGTGGTGAAAGTGGGGTGTTGAGGTCTCCCACTATTAATGTGTGGGGTTTTATATGTGATTTAAGCTTTAGTAATGTTTATTTTACATATTGTGTGCCCTTGTGTTTGGAGCATAAATGTTCAGAATTGAAACTTCATCTTGGTGGATCTTTCCTGTGATTAGTATGTAATGCCCTTCTTGATCTCTTTTGATTGATTTTAGTTTGAAGTCTGTTTTTGCTGGATATTAGGATGGCTACACCAGCTTGCTTCTTAAGACCATTGTTTGGAACGTCTTTTCTCAGCCTTTTATTCTTAGGTAGTGTCTATCTTTGAATTTGAGATGTGTTTCTTGTACACAGCAGAAAGATGGGTACTGCTTTTGTATCCATTCTGTTAGGCTATGTTTTTTTTTATAGGTGAATTAAGTCCATTGATATTAAGGGATATTAATGACCAGTGATTGTTCATTCCTGTTACCTTTTGGTGGTAATGTGTGTGTACTTCTCTTCTTTGGGGTTTACTGCTGTGGTGTTATCTACTGCCTGTGTTTTTGTGGGTGTATCTGACTTCCTTTGGTTGGAATTTTCCTTCTAGTGCTTTCTGTAGGGCTGGGTTTGTGGATAAGTATTGCTTAAATCTTGTTTTTTTCTTGGAATGTCTTGTTCACTCCATCTATGATGATTGAAAATTTTGCTGGGTATATTAGTCTAGGCTGGCTTCCATGGTCTCTTAGTGTCTGCATTACATCCGTCCAGGTCCTTCTACCTTTCAATATCTCCATTGAGAAATAAGGTGTTAATCTGATGCGTTTGCCTTTATAAGTCACTTGGCCTTTTTCCTTTGTTCTTCTTAATATTCTTTGTTTATTCTGTAGGTTTAGTAGTTTAATTATTATGTAGCCAGGGAACTTTTTATGGGTATCTATTCTGGTGTTCTATAGGCGTCTTGTGTCTTCATAGGCATTTCCTTCTTTAATTTGGGAAAGTTTTCTTCTACAATTTTGTTGAATATATTTTCTGTGCCTTTGAGTTGGTATTCTTCTCCTTCCTCTATCCCTATTATTCTTAGGTTTGGTCTTTTCATGGTGCCTCAGATTTCTTGGACATTTTGTTTTATGACTTTTTTGGCTTTGGTATTTTCTTTGACTGACAATCCATTTCCTCTATTGTATCCTCTACACCAGAGATCCTCTCTTCCATCTCTTGTATTCTGTTGGTTATGCTTGCATCTGTGTTTCCTGTTTGTTTACTCAGATTTTCTATTTCCAGCTTTCCCTCTGTTTGTGTTCTTCATTGTTTCTATTTCCCTTTTCTGGTCTTGAACTGTTTCCCTCACCTGTTTAATTGCTTTTTCATTGTATTCTTTAAGGGATTTATTTTTTCTTCTGCTTTTTTATTTGTCTTTTTTTCTAGTTCTTTATAGATTTCTTCCAATTTTCGTTTGACTTTTTCTCATTTTCTTTATTGATTTCCTCCACTTTTTGTTTGTATTTTTCTCACTTTCATTTTTAATTTTTTCTTGAAAGGCCTCTAGCATCTTCATGATGCTATTCTTAAGGTTACTTTCTTCTGTTTCTTCTACCTTGTGATGTTCAGGTCTTGCTGTTGGCGGAGGGATAGCTTTTGGTGATGCTGTATTGCTCTTTATATTGTTGTATGTAATTCTGCCTTGATATCTGCCCATCTCCTCATCTAATAGGTATAAGAGGTGCCTGTGTTTGAGTGAGTTGCTGTTGGTCCTCTTTGTCTTTGTTGTGTCTGTGTCTCAGGGGTCCCTTCTGGGTCTAATCTTAGCTCCTGGTCTGATTGGAGCAGGAAGCTTCTGTGTCTCAGGGAGCTTCTCTTGGGTAAACCCAAGCTAGTTGATTCTGTGAATCACAGATTCTTTCTTGGTCTTATCAGGTCTTATCAGCTCTTGGTCCAGTCAGAGCTGACAGATTTGGCATTTCAGGAAGCCTATCTTGGTTCAATGAAGGTAGCTGATTCTACTTTTTAGAAAGCCACTCTTGGTCTAACGAGGGCTGGCCAATTCCCTGTCTCCTGAGTTTACTCTTCATCCAATTAAGGCTCTTTATCCAATGAGAGCTCTCTCTTTCTATGGGCCAGATAGGAGCTGTCTGGGCCAGATGGGAACTCTATGGGTTGGATTTGAGCTCTCTGGGCTGGATGGCAGCTCTATGGGCCAGATGGTAGCACTCTGGGCCAGATGGGAGCTCTTTGTGCCAGATGGGATCTCTGGGCTGGATGGGAAATGGGTGCTGGTCTCCAAGTCTCAGGAAGTGGCAGGGTCTCGGGCAAATGAGTGTGGGGGCAGGGTGTGTAGATTGCAGGGTCTGCTGGGGGTCTTGGAGAAGGGGAACGTTCTTCTCAGAGCCCTGCCTGCTGTCCAGTGACTGGGGCTGAGTTTGGCGGGTCTTCTCCATGAATGGCTGGGGCACAGGGATGGGACCTATGGGCAGGCTTCCCTGGTTATGAATCCAGTCACTCACCTCTGGGATGGATGGGAGCTCTGGGCCAGATGGTAGCTGGAAGTTGGTCTCCAAGTCTCAGGAAGTGGTGGGTGTAGATGTAACCATCTTGTTAAATAAGAAACACAGAGCAAATACAGAGTTAGTAGCCAAGAGGTCAGAGCAACAGCTAAGAGCTGAGACTAAAAACCTCCTTACCCTTCCTGCCTGCTGTCCTTCCCTCAACCAGAGGCCTACTTCCTGTGTGTATGTCCTTTTAATTGACTTTCTGTTCTGCCTTCCTATTGGTTGTAAACCCAACCACATGACCTCTTCATCACTGCCTGTCTGTACAGACCTCTATGGTTGGTATTGAGATTAAAGTCTTATGTCTCTATGCTGGCTGTATTCTTGAACACACAGAGATCTGCCTAGCTCTGTCTCCCAAGTGCTGGGATTAAAGGCATGTGCCACCACCTCTCAGCTTCTGCTGTGGCTTGCTATTTGCTCTGACCCCCAGGCAACTTTATTTATAAATAAAATCACATTTCAGTATAAATAAAATATCACCATAGGTGGAGGTCTTGGGCAGATGGGTGTGGGGACAGGATGTATACATTTCAGTGTCCACTGGGCGGTCTTGGAAAAGGGGAACCTTCCCCTGAGAGCCCTGCCTACTGGCAGGCCACTGGTGCTGAATTGGGCAGGTCTTCTCTGGGAACGGCTGGGGCCCAGGGATCGGACATAGGGGCAGGCCTCCCTGGGTATGAACCAAGTCACTCACCTCTAACTACATGTATCTTAACTGGCCACAATGCAGCAGTGCTTGAAAAAAACAGCATAGGAATCCCAAGTGTTTACTCACACTTGGGGAGGTTAACTAACAACTTACTGAATAAAGAATACTTCCAAAAAAATTAGAAGAAAATGGAAAACACATGTTAAAATAAGTAAAATGGAAAAAACACACAGGAAAATTATTGAGACACATTAAAAGTAGTACCAAGAGGAAATTTGTGGCTCTAAGCACCTGCACTAAAAATCAGAAAGCAGACATATGGGTTATGATACAACTCAGGAGTTTCAGAAAACAAGAACAAGCCAAATGGAAGTACAGTAGATGGGGAGAAATAATAAAAATCAAATCAGAAATGAATGAAATAGAAATAAAAATAACAATACAAAAATAAACAAATGGAAGAGATGATTCTTTTGTGAAGTTAAGATGAGTATAACCTTTTCATAATTAATCTAAAAAAATAACAAGGAGACTACAATTAACAAACTGAAGATAAATAGAAAATGTCACAATACACACCAAAGAAATTTGGAAAATTAACGGTGAATACATTAAAAGCCTATACTCCATTAAATAAAGAAATCCAAAAGAAATGAATAATTTTCTAGAGTCAGGCAAAGTTAAACAAAGAAGAGTTTTTCAAATTGAACAGACTCATAATAAGTAAAAACAGCAACATAGTAATAAAAACACTTTGGACTAAAATAATAGCAATAATAGTAATAAAATAGTGATACTCAGGTACAGATTGTTTAACAGCAGCAATCTACCATGCTTTCAAAGAATATTCACAACCAAAACTTCTTAAATTATTTGAATTAATAGAAAGAGACAAGCTCAATATCATGCTTGTTCTGCACCACCAGTATTACTCTAATTCCAAAAACCACCCAGCACCACATCAGAAAAGGAAAACTACAGGAATCTATCCATGATGAACAGAGGTGAAACAATTCTCAGTAAAGGACTTGCAAAAACAATAAAGCTATATATCAAAGACATCACAAACCATTAACAAGTTGGAATTATCTCAGTTTCTAAGACATCTTATATTTATTAATTTATTTATCTGTTGCTGGATATTTGATCACACTGTGTAAGATATCTGTTTCATCTCACATGCCTGAGGCACCATTTGATTGGTTTAATAAATAGATGAATGGCCAATAGCAAGGCAGAAGAGGATATGCAGGACTTCCGAGGAAAAAGAGGAACTTACAGGAAAAATATGGAAGCAGCGGATTCACCAGCCAGACATAGAAAGAGTTGGAAGTACAGTACTGAGGAGAGGTAATGAGCCATGAGGTAAAACATAGATTAATAAAGATGGACTAATTAAAGTTTTAAGAGCCAGTTAGGAACAAAGCCTAAGCTCTGGCTAAGTTCTCATAATTAATTAAAAGGCTCTGCGTCATTATTGTGGATCTACTAGTGAAAAGAAATTCTCACTACATTTGTCTTTTATTTACAAATTTGCATACAATATATTTTGATCATAGTTTTTTTTATCTCCAATATCCCCCAGATTCTACCAACCTCCCAACTTACCCAACTTTGTATTCTTTCTCTTTCTCTAAAAACAAATAAATAAATCACAAAATAGAAAAGCAAACTCTATAATCCAAATTCCAATAAGTCAAAAATTGCCCAAACAAAGCAAAATGAGACAAAATTTATATTAAAATACCTTTGAGTTCATTTTGGGTTGGTCAACTACTTCTGCAGATGGAGCTTTCCCTGAAGTATGATTAATAAACCCAGGAACACTCCATTATAGAAAATGGATTTTTATTTGTCAGTGGGTATCAATTGCAGACAACTTCTTTATTTTGGGTGAGAGCTTCTTTTTATTTCCCATTCTCAGTGCCTGGATCCCATTAAATTGAACACCCACAGGCCTTCTGCATTTGATCGTATCCTCTTTGACTTCATATGTGCATCTATCCTGTGAGCTTAGAGGACAGAGCTTCCATGGAGTCATCTATCCTATCTGGCAGTTACACTCTTTCTGCCTCATCTTCTACGTAGATCCCTGAGCCTTGAGAGCAGGGGTTTGATGAAGACATTCCATTTAGGGTTGAGAGAGCCAAATTCTCTCACCCAGTACATATTGTCCAGTTGTGTGTCTGTGTTAATTACCATCTACTTCAAGAAGAAGCATCTCTGAGAAGGATTGAATGCGTTACTGACCTATGAATCTATCAGAATGCCATCAGCAGTCACTTTATTGCTAACTGTCTTTTACCATAATAATAGTATTTGGTTTTCCCTTAGTCTCATGTAACAGGACCTTGGCCACTTCATCAGTGTCAGGGATGGGTTCCATTTCATGGTATGGGCCTTAAATCCAATCAGAAAATGATTGGTTGTTACAAGAATATTGTGGTGGTAATGCACCAGGATATCTTGCAGGCAGGTTGCTTTTGTTAGTTGCAGGATTTCTAGTTGGGTCAATGATTGCCATCCTCTTCTGTTAGAGTTCCAGTACCATGTACACTACTCAGTAGAAGTGAAGCTTCTACTTATACTTCAACTTTCTCGTGTTTGGTGGGATATATAAGTGTTGTCTTGAGTAATCAGGCCCTGAGCTCAGTTTGTAGAGAATAGCCTCTGTTGTTTGGGGGTTCCCATCGAGTCTCTTTGGCCAACAACTCAACAACATATAACCCAATCCCGGCACTGGTGTTTTTCCTGGTTGTCATAATATGTCTGTTTCTGCAAGGTCTCTCCTATGCCTTAGTGACTTCATGTATATTTCTTTTTATATATGTACATATTACAGAAAGCATCTATGGTAGTAGGTTTCCACATGTTTTTTTTAATGGAATTTAGTGTTAATAGTCTCTTTCCATATTTCCTCCTTAACCATTCTTCTCCACCCCACTCTATTTTATTTACAGATTCTATTTATTTTCCCCTTTGTCTGTCTATAACAATATATTCTAATTTCCCTTCATGGAGAAATACTTCCTGCTTATACCTAATCCTTTACTAGTTACCTAACCTCTGTGTTTATTCAGATTGCAACACATATATTAAAGTAATGAAAGTTAATATCCACATATAAAACTAACAATATTTGTCTTTTTGTGTCTGAGTAACCTCACTCAGAATCATTGTTTATCTCCATCCATTTACCTGTGAATTCCATAACTGTATTTTTCTTAATAGCAGAATAATATTCCATTGTGTAAGTATATAAAACTTTCATTATACATTCAATATATGATGGACATCTAGGATGTTTTCAATCTCTGGATATTTTAAATGGAGCTGACATGAACATGTTTGAGCAAGAATTTTTATAGTAGCATGTAGAGTCCTTTTGGTATATGCTCAACAGTGACATAGCCTGATGTTGAAGTAGATCTCTTCCCAGGTTTCTGAGAGCAGGTGGTACACAAATTTCTATAGTGGCTGTACAATTTTGTATTCCTACTTTCAATGAATAAGTGTTCCCATTTCCCATCAGTCATGCCAGCATGTACTGTCTTTTGAATTAGCTTAATTTTTTGCCTTTGACTCCTTTGAAGCTCTATGTTCATGGCACTTTAAGGCAGTCAAAAATTACTAGAGGAGAAACATAACCACAAATATCACAAAGCTGTAAATCCTTAAAACTAGAGAGATCTGTCTGGAAGATATACTGGTGTAACTGTGTCACAAAGGTTATGAGAGTAACCAGTCACATTTTTATTGTATTTGAGTTAAAATTTAAGAGATGGAACTCATATGTAACACTGCTGAGGTGGAAAGGACCTGATATTAGATAATCCATGAGCCTAGGGGAAACCTACTACTGTCATTTTGATAACGGAATATTGAAATAAAATGACATCTAAAGAAATATTCTTATACTCATGAATCACTGCCTTACTCAACCCAGATCATAGAAACTTGTTCTTTTAAGAGATGGTAATTAATAAAAAGACCCACAACTGGACAATGTGCAGAGTGTGAGAGACTCAGTCCTATATGAGATCACTTCATCAAGCCCCTCCCCTTTGTACATGAGAATTTAAATAGATTAAAAGGGGAAAGATTGTAGGAACCATAAGTGGTGGATAACTCAGAGGAAACAGGGTCTTTCATACACAATATTAGAACTCAGAGAGACTGTGACCTCACACACACAAGACCTTCAAAAGTTCAAACCAGACAATATGGCAGCAACATAACAGGTTAGTGGACACAAAGACCTATCACTAACCAAGAAACTATTCGCAATTAACACCTGCTAGGAAAAAGAAAGTTTGTTTTTTTTCCCCAATGGAGTGCTACTTGGGATATCTACTACATTCTATGGCAAGTCTCATGACCAAAAATAGTCAGCCAACACAGAAGAGACATCGTATTCTTTTTATCATTCAAGACTATGTTTATTAGTGATCTGTATTTGCACTTTTTGGCTTAGTCTTTTGTTTGTTTTAAGGTTTTTTCACAAGGTGAGGGTCATGAGTAAATGTCCATTCAGTTGGATGAGTATGCAGGTGAGGAAAGATCTTTAAAAAGATGGTATAAGGAAAAACCATGGTCAAATTATGCTGTATGAGGAAACTCTTTAAATTAAAAATAAAATAAATTAATTATTCCTTTAAACCTTAATATAAGAGTGTACAATCAACCACTGTGGTCATTTAAGAGTGTATGTCATTACACTGGTTCATTGCTCATAATCTGCTATTCATATCTGGTGGTCATGGAAACATGAAACTTTCTAGAGTCACTTATTTTACACTTGGCAGTCACTAACATTTGGACTTCAGAGAAGAGAGAAGTAGACAAGGACTTTGTGTTTTCTATGCAGTTTTTATTAATCACATTCAATTTCACAGGACAAAGAAGACCAAAGAGGCCACTGTAACTGAAAGTTTTCCTGTGCCCACCTGGTCCACAGCTGCTCAGACCCAAGTAAACTCACAGAGGCTTATATTAATTAAAACTGCTTGGCCATTAGCTCAGGCCTACAACTGACTAGCTCTTGCACTTAAACTCAGCACATTTTTGTTAATCTGTATGTTACCACGTGTTTCATGGCATTACCTGTATGCCATTACATACTGCTCCCTGAACAGTGGGCTGGTGTCTCCTGACTCAGCCTTTCTCTTCCCAGAATTCCCCTTGTTTGCTTATCCCACCTATACTTCCTGCCTGGCTACTGGCCAATCAGTGTTTTATTAAACCAGTGTACAAAAGCATTATTCTACAACAGGCCACTGACATATGCTTCAGCTATTTGTTAACATGATTTCCATGTGAATAAATCCTGCTGCATATCCTAAGTACTGGGAATCCCTGGCTGTCTATGAGGGCTCTGGAGCCTGCACTGACCTTTATACCTGTGTAGTTTCCTGGAGTATGTGAATTTGCTTCTCTGTGTTGTTTTCTATCTACAAAATGGGGATAATGATTGTGTGGATCTCATTGGAGGGATAGGAATATCAGATATGTTAATATCCTGAAGGGAATAAATAAGGCTCCAGTTAAGCAAAGCAGAGGAGAGGAATGGGTAGGCTTGTGTGAACCAGACCTTGGTTGGGTGTATTGTTTGCTGAAATATCTGCCTAACAGAACTTCTCTTGCTGAAGGTGATTCACATCTTGTGTGAATTCTTGTCTGGTCAACATTTCCTGTTATTTGGAAGATATTTATGATCTCAGTATCTTTCAAATGGATCTCCTCACCCTTCATTAAAAAAGCTTAAAATGATTTACATCAAAGGTTTCAAATTGGATCTTTCTGGAACACATTAAATGAGAAGTGATATAAATATGTCAGTGCACACAGTAAATGTGGAGTCTTAGTTTTGTATTAGAGAATATAGTTGTTCACACAGATAGTCAGGATACTTTATATAAACAATCAAATGAAGCTGGTTATCTGAAAATCCACATTGTGAAAGTTATGGGTCAGTGATGGAAATGTCCATGTTTTACACATAGATTTTGATTTGGGGCACTGAGGAATGGATTCAGTGTTTCTAACAGGATCAGTAAACTGTTCCACTGAGCTATATCCTTAGCAAAGTCATTCTCATTGTGGTTTTAAATGTAAATTATGTATAACTTTTTTAAAAAGTGTACATTTTAGAAAATGTACAAGTAAGAGAGACATCCTACACTGCTAGTTTGACCCACCTGCAGTTGCTCTTTGAGGTGTATCTTTAATGTTCCTATGTCTTTGTGTATTTTATGTTTATAAGAATAGGAATAACATGTGGATAATTTTTCACTTTTCTTCATTGTTCAGCAGACATCAGTTTGCAGTAGTCCACTAACATAATTTAGAAACAATATTGATCATTCTTCTGCTTATAATTCTCATTTAAGAAATTTATTATACTTTTGTATTGTGAACATAGCTGAAATAAGCATCACCTTACATGTGATATTGCAAACTCCTTTTTCACTGTTAATTCCAAGCAATAAAATTCACATTTAACAAAAATGCACATTTCAGCATTTGACTGATAAAGGGAAATTGCCAACCAAACCTTTTATAGAGAGAACTTCTGCTAATGTTATGGAATTTAGGAATCTTACTTGTAGTTTGTTGAAGCCTACCACATAGACTACTTAAATACAACTATATGACAGTTCAGACAAGGTATGAGAGCTTAGTGCTCAGTAAACCATGATTCATTTTGTTTTCCCAACATCACTTGTATTCCTGGCTTGAATATATACTTATTCAATGTCATCTTCAGATTTATCAATGTAAAGGAATGCATCTTCAAGCTGAGTGGCCTCCTTAGTAGCCTATCATCTTTCATGTTTGAAGTAGTCATTGCAAGCTATTCATACTGGCACCTGTGGGAATTCAATGACAACATTGTGCAGTTTGTGTCCTTGGGACTCTGGGAAGTTCATTACCCTCAAGAGTTTAATGTCCCAGGGACTCTAATCAAGATGTTAGTGCACACCCCTATCAATTCCACCTGGGCCATGTCACCTGAATTTTGGTATGCACATAATCTGATAATACAGTTCATTTTGATGAAGCCTGAAGTTCTAGTTTTCAGTGCAAAGGCTACTAAGACCAACTACATGAAAAACTCATTTATGGAATTGCAGATATTTTGCTATATGATCTCTGCCCTAGTGTTGTGTATTAGCAGCCTGTTCACATTTGTTTTTGTGAGCTGTAACCACTTTATAGATCATTATGGCCAAACCACTCTTGACTTTCCAACAGATATTCATGTTAAAAAAGAAGCCTTGATAAGCAAACTTTGTACTGCTGTGCTCCTATTAGGCATCCTGGCTGCCACCATGTCACTCTTTGTTGTGATCTTTTTTTCTCTTTGAGATAACCTCTTTGAAACTACAGAGTCAGGTTAATGCCCAGCGTGCTTCCATAGTGGCCCATCAAGTGGCATGAAGTGAGGACTCCTGCATTTGTAACCTCTGTCAAAAGGTTAATAGAAGAAATATATTATTCACACACAAAGCTCATGTAGTCATCAACTCATTCTAAATAAAGCATCAACTTGGTTCTCTGGGTCTGTATAAATTACTTATCCATCTAATGTGTTACTTTCTTCAAAAGTTTCCACATCCTTATCTCTGAAAGTCATGATCATGTCTTCATATATTTCCAACCATTGATAGCAGGCAAAAGTACTCTTGAAATCTATGTTACAAAAATGAACACAATAAATACCAGGTGAAAGCATTTTATAAGAAAGCTGACACCTCAACACACAGAAGCAAACACATTCTTGTGTGATGACAGGTAAGTCCTTAAGTCTGTTGAGGGCAGAGCTGGACTTTATGTGTTGGCTTTGTAGACAGTGTGCACTGATTTCATGGAGCAAAAAGGCTATGCTGTACACTGGGCAGTGGGCATCTCCTTTCTTTATGCTTGTGAAAATCACAAATGGACAGGGGTTTCCATTGTGATCTTGTCCTAAACCTGGTATAGAAATCAGAGGACAGTTTTTCCCAAACCTTCTGAATTAATGTGTTGAAATTCACATTATTTTGATGGCAAACATAATTAATTATCTACTGACCAATCCCACTAATATGAAACATGCTATTTTAATCTTTTGTCCCTATAAAATTAAGGTCATTAAATATTGAAAACAAAATTTGTGTCGTGTCCACAATTATCGATAGTCTTTAACAGTCACAAGATTGTTCAGTAGTCCAAAGTTTGTTTTGAGACTTAGGGCAGTTTTTCAACTGTGAGACCTTGGTCAATCATAAATCGACTCACATACTTCTAACATAAAAGGTACAGAGAAAATATTCCAAATATAAAGGGGAGGAAAAGGGACAAATCAAGGGGAAATGTGACAGAAAAGACCTAAACCCATGAGTGTAAACCCTAAATCCAGCAGCTCTATGCCTCTCATCTAGTAATGTGAGGCAGTCATTCTGACTTCAAAGGGCTCAAGTAGTCCTGCCCTTCTGTCAATTATGTCTGTATTAAGCATTTCTTTCTTGAGCTGTCTGTGTTGCACACATGCAGCTTTTCATGAAAGGTACCTCATGTTTCTGGCATCCCCATCATCCTGGGTATCCACTGCAGCATGAGCTTCTCCTTTACATCTTCATGCAGGAGCCTTTCTGGACCTCCTTGCAGGAACTTTAGCTCTGACACACATTATCTCAAAATGTCATTCAAAATTCCATTACTCTACAACATTGGATCTTCTGTTTCTGCAAACTCAGTATCATGTGGATCATGCTGCCAAGTTATTTGTCCAGCTTGATATGGACTGGGCTGTATTGGTTATTTTTGTTACTGGGTTGTTAGCTTGAAAAATTCTAGAGTCATCTGAGAAGAGCTGAGGCTGGCTGTCCTGTTTTTTTTTTGTGTGTGTGTATGTGTGTGTGTGTGTGTGTGTGTGTGTGTGTGTGTGTGTGTGTGTGTACGTGTCTGTTTTTTGTTGTTGTTATCTTGACATAATCTAGATTTATCCTTCTGGCCTACAATTTATCCATTATTAGTTATCTAACCTCTGTTTTTATTTAGATTGCAGCACATATATTGACATCTTAAAAGTTAACATCGACATACAAGATAAAACATACAATATTTGTCTTTTTGTGTCTGAGTGACCTCACTCAGTATCATTGTTTTCTCTCTCCATCCATTTACCTGTGAATTCCATAATTGCATTTTTCTTAATAGCTAAATAATATCACATTGTGTAAGTGTACTAAGGTTTCATTTCTATTCAACACATGATGGACATCTAAGATGTTACCAGTATCTGGATATTTTAAATAGAGCAGAAATGAACATTTTGAGCAAGTATTTCTATACTAGCATGTAGAGTCCTTTTGGTATATACTCAAGAGTGACACAGCCTAATGTTGAGGTAGATATACTCCCAGCTTTCTGAGAACAGGCACACCAATTTCTACAGTAGCTGTACATTTTTGTAATCCCACTTTCAATGATTATGTATTTTCCTCTTCTGTCAGTCATGCCAACTTGTGCTGTCATTTGTTTTCCTGAATGTGGCCATCCTGATTTCTGTAAGTTTAAATCTCAAAGTAGTTTTAATTTGCCTTTTCCTACAGGATTAAGATGTTAAACATTTCTTTACATGTTCCTTGAACACTTATGATTCATCTTTTAGAATCCTCTGCTTAGTTTTATATCTCATTTTTGAAATTTGGAAATTTGTTTTTGTAATACTAAGGGACTTTTGTTGTTGTTGTGTTATAAATTCTAACCCTCTATGGGATATTACTGATAAAAATCTTTTCTCATTTTGTAGTTAGTCACTTTGCCTGAATGATGGTGTTCTTTCTATACAGAAGATTTTCAGATTCATGAGGTCCCATTTATTAATTGTTGGTCTCAGTGCCTGTGCTAATGCTCTTCTGTTTGTTGAGATTCATTTCCTGTGTTAATGAGTTCAAGCCTATTCCCCACTTTCTTTTCTATCAGATCCATTGTATCTGGTATTATTTTGAGGACTTTGCTCCATTTGCAGTTCAGTTTTGTGCAGGGTTATAAACATGGATCTATTTGCACTATTCCACATGCTGCCTTCCTGAAAGGCCAGCTCTACTAGTTGAAGATGCTAACTTTTCTCCATTGTATATTTTTGGTCTATTGTGAAAAATCAAGAAACTATTCTTCTGTGAGCTTTTGTTTAAGGTTTCAGTTTGAATTCATTGATCAGTGTGCCTGTTTCTATTTGAATACCATGCTGTTTTATTACACTTGCTCTGTAGTATAAGTTAAAATCTAGGATGATAATACTTCTAGCAGTTTGTTTACTTTGCAAGAGTACTCTTAACTTATCCTGCTTTTTTTAAAATTTTTTTCACATGAAACTAAGAATTTTTTTTTTTTAATTTCTGTGAAGAGTTTTTTTTGGGATTTTTTATAGTGATTATTTTGAATCCGTAGATTGCTTTTGATTACAGTTTTTGATTGATTTGATTTTCACTATTCTAATCCTATCACTCATGAGCATAGGTGGTCATTCTAACTTTAGGTGTCTTCTTCAATGTCCTAAAGGTTTTATTATACAAGTCTTTCACTTGGTTGGTTAGAGTTGTCAAAAGATAAATATTTTTTGGCTATTGTGAAAGGTACTATTTCCCTGACTTTTTTCTCAATCATTTTGACTTTTGAGTGTTAATTTTGTACCCTGTTCCTTTACTGAAAGTACTTATCATTTATATAAGTTTTCTGGTGTAGATTTTAGGAAGTTTTTGTATGAGACCATATCATCTGCAAATAAATGTACTTTGACTTCTTCCTTTCCTCTTCATATTTCCTTGATCTCCTGCAGTTGTCTTATTGCTCTAGCTAAGACTTCAAGTACTATATTGAATAGGATGGAGAGAGTAGACTTCCTTGTCTTCTTTCTGATTTTAATGGAAATACTTTGAGTTTTCCCCATTTAAATTGATGTTAGCTGTTAGCTTAATGTAAATAATCTTTATTGTGTTGAGGTATGCCCTTGCATCCATTGTCTCTTCAGAATTTTTATTTTATATGGAACCATCTCTACATCTCTGTGATGAAGACAATATGGTCATAGTGGACAATATTTTTTCTGTGTTCTTAGATTCATTTACAAAGTATTTTATTAAAATTGTTGCATGTATATTCATAAGGAAACTTTATCTAAATTTTTGTTAGATTGTTTTATGGTTTGTATATCAGGGTAATTGTGGCATCATAAAACGAATTAAAATATGTTCCTTTAGTCTCTATGTTGTAGAAAATTTGTAAGTATTGGAATTAATTTTTCTTTGAAGGACTGAACTAAATTAATCTGCAATTAATCTGTCTCTCAATGCTTTGGTGTGTTTGATTGTAGTTTTTGGTTGTGTGATTTTTAGGCACTTCTTTTATCTCACTAGAAGTTATGGGTCTGTCTAGGTTTCTCAGATTAAATTTGGAAGGTGATATATATGAAAAATTCATCTGTTTTTTAGGATTTTTGAGTTTGTTAGAACTCATATACTTTTTTATTTCTGAGGCTATGCTTTAATTCCCTTTTCTCTCTCCAAAGCCTTCCACATACTCCTTTCTCCTCTCCTTCAAATTCCTAGTCTCTTTTTTCACTAATAGTTATTGCATGTATGTTAATCTAACTTAACTAACATTAATCTAACTTGTTCAGTCCTTGTAATATATACATGAATGCAGGCTTCCAGGGCTGACCTTTTGGCACTGCTGTGTCCTTTCCAGAGTAATACTGCTTCTCCCATTCTCAGTCTCTCAAAGTTCTTTGTGTAGGGTTGAGGCCTCATGGGCTTTTCTCCATCCAGTTTGGCATGTTTTATGGTGTCACCTTGTTCATGTCATGTTTGGGGAGTAATGTTGGTGCAAGTTTATTGAAATAGCTTCTGATATATCTGGAGACACAATCTCACAATTCACTCCCTGATTCTATGGTTCTTCTAATCTCCCTCTCTCACAATTTTTTTCCTGAGCCTAAGATGCATGAATATTTTGTAGATATGGCCATTGAAACTGGGCTATATAAGTTGCATTTTGACTAGCTGTGGTTTTCTGTGGAGGTCACCGAATTAGCTTTTTGCCTTTGACTCTTTTGCTCCTGTTAAGAAACAGATTTCTAAGTAGAGAAGGCACAGATTTCAAAAGGATATGGAAACTAAATCTGAGACTTCCCTCTTTTTACATTGAAATAAATAGACTTTCTGTTAAAATATATACAATTTACAGACAAATACATTTTGTAAGTTGTTTTGCTTAAAAAATTGTAACTAATTAGTGAACCGCAAGTCAAGTACTTTTGGCCATAACTAGGCTGATAAACTTAAGAATTATCCAAACCAAGCCCAAGTAGACAGGTCCACATGTCTTGAGCACTTGGACTGTCAAGAAGTGAGTGCACCAGGGAAAGCTCACAAGATAGTGCCTTCCTTCTCATTCTTGTACACTACTGTGGCTTCTAGTCACAAGTTTGGTTAAATCCATTTTACACAGGTCACTGCCATTGTTTGTGCTTCTCTTTCAACACTACAGGAGAGTGATGCATTCTGCATATTTTATTAAGCTCTATGATTAGCCTAATGACTGGCCACTTTTATAGACAAGGAATCAAGTCTGTCCACCCATCTACTTTCATTCAATCTACAAGTCCTCCTCCACAGCCTACACAGTTTGATGAGTGAAAATTTTGCTTTTTTCAGACAGTGCTCTTCAAGAGGGAACACTTTTCACATGGATTTATTCTTTTTAGCTACAATCTTGTAGCCACCTGCTTTCTTTCTGACTGTCTTGCTAGATTAGAGCTCCTGGACTGTTAAAGCCAGAGTAGCTTCAAGTCCAACTTCATAAATACATTTGTTTTCACAGAAGCATATAGTTTGGTGGCTGGAGTTAAGAGTCACCTGTTGCACTCACAAGGCTATATTATTAGATATGCCAGACCAGCCCCTACTCCTGTAACACCCACAAAAGCCAGCAGTACATTTCTGATGCCACCTTCTAGGTCCTGTATGTGGAAGAACTCCACAAACCCATCCCAAACTTTTTGTTTGACAAGCCAGTCCCTGTAACATGTATTGCTAAATGGTCTTATTAATAAAAATTCTAGAGCCAGATATTGTGGTAACAGCTGAAAGATCAGAGAAACAGAACAAGCCACAACCAACCTCACCTCACCAATTCTTCAGCCGATTCTGTTTCCAAGAATCCCCAAACTGAAAGCCTCTGAGTCCTCACCCCTGAGGGTCTCTGTTGAACTGAGCTTAGTTCCTGTCTCCTTAGGCCACTCAGCTATGTCACTTTTTTTTATTTTTCAAGGCAGGGTTTCTCTGTGTAGCTTTGCGCCTTTCCTGGATCTCTCTTTGTAGACCAGGCTGGCCTCGAACTCACAAAGATCCACCTGCCTCTGCCTCCCAATATGTCACTTTCTTGGATAAAAGGCATGTGTCCTTCCCAAGAAAAGACATGAGATCTCAAGTGCTGGAATTAAAAGTGTGTGCCACCATGCCTGGCTCTGTTCCCAGTGTGGCCTTGAACTCACAGAGATCCAGATGAATCTCTGCCTCCCTAGTGATAGGATTAAAGGCGTGTACCACCACTGCCTGACCTTTACGTCTAATTTGGTGCCTGGCTTTGTCCTCTGATCCCCAGGTAAGTTTATTAGGTTTATTATTTATTGTAAGTCCCATTGTGTCCTTACAAGAACTACTGTGATACTTTCTGCTAATGGTTTGGTGCAGCTTTCCGGGTTTATACTCTGCAAGTGTTTGGCCATATAGGCACCAAAAACAATGAGTCACAATCCTTCCCCAGTTTGTTATAACATCTTTGAAAACACGGACCATCACTCATGAAAAAGATTTGACATTGTCTTGGTTTTAATGTCCAGTTACCAAACCATGCCCTGGATAGCTGTCTCATGGTTGCACTGCACACAGTCACCCACTCACGGGAGAGTCTCCAGTGCCTGCCTTGCTTAGCAGTTTCACTTGATTGGATCCTGATTCCACTGATGGGGGTCCCTTAAACATATCAAGCTATAGAACTGTCTCCCACATGCAGAGGGCCTAGTTTGGTCCCATGTAGGCCCACAGCTGTCTGTCTAGAGTTTGTGAGTTCATATGAACTTGATTCAGTTATCTCTGTAGATTTCACTATCATAATCTTGACCCTCCCACCACCTTGTTCCTAGAATCTCTCCTCCCTGACTCCCAGAGCTCAGCCTGGTGCTTGGCTATGGATCTCTGCATCTGCTTCCATCAGTTACTAGATGTAGGTTCTATAAAGACAAGCTGGGTAGTCACCAATCTGATTACAAAGGAAGGCTAATGCAGGCACACTCTCCACTATTACCAGTAAACTTAGCTGGGGTCATCCTTGTGGATTCCTGGGAACTTCCATAGCACCAGGTTTCTCCCTAACCCCATCATGTTTCACTCTATTAATATATTTCTTTCATTGCTCTCCCACTCTGTCCCTCCCCCAGATCAACCATCCAATTCCTTCATGTTCTCATCCCCTATCCCCTCCCCTTTACCTCCCCCTCCCCCAATTTACCCAGAAGATCTCATCTACTTCCCCTTCAAAGGGCAATCCATGCTTCCCTCTCAGGGTCCTCCTTGTTAGCTAGCTTCTCTGGAGCTGTGGATTGTAGTGTGGTTACCCTTTGATTAATATATATTATCCAATTATGAGTGAGTACATACCATGTTTGTCTTTCTGAGTCTGTGTTATCTCACTCAGGATGATATTTTCTAGTTCTATCAATTTGCCTGCAAATTTCATGATGTCATTGTTTTCTTACAACTGAGCAATACACTATTGTGTAAATGTACTACATTTTCTTTATCCATTCATTGGTTGAGGGGCATCTAGGTTGAGATAGATTGATTCCTAATTTTCTGATAAACCTCCATACAGATTCCCAAAGTGGCTGTACAAGTTTGCATTCCCACCAACAGTGGAGAACTGTCCCCCGTTCTCCACATCCTCTCCAACATAAACTGCCCTCAGTGTTTTTGATATTAGCCATTCTGACAGGTGTAAGGTGGTATCTCAGAGTTGTTTTGATTTGTATTTCTCTGGTGATTAAGGATCTTGAGCAATTACTTGAATGTCTCTTGGCCATTTGAGATTTTTCTGTTGAGAATTCTCTGTTTATATAGGTACTACATTTTTTAATTGGATTATTTGGTGTTTTGATGTCTAGTTTCTTGAGTACTTTACGTATTTTGGGAGATCAGCCCTCTGTCAGATGTGGGGTTGGTAAAGAATTTTTCTCATTCTGTAAGCTGTTGTTTTGTCCTATTTACTGTGTCCTTTGTCTTACAGAAGCTTCTCAGTTGCAGGAGGTCCCATTTGTTGATTATTGTTCTCAGTGTCTGTGTTACTGGTGTTATATTTAGGAAGTGATTTCCTGCGCCAATTAGGTAAGGATACTTCCCACTTTCTCTTCTGTCAGGTTCAGAGTAACTGGATTTATGTTGAGGTCTTTGATCTACTTGGACTTGAGTTTTGTGCATAGTGATAGATATGAGTCTATTTGCAATCTTCTACATGTTGACATCCAGTTATGCCAGCATCATTTGTTGAAGCATCTTTCTTTTTTTTACTTTACAGTTTTGTCTTCTTTGTCCAAATTTAGGTGTTTATAGGTGTGTGAATTAATGTCAGGGTCTTCAATTCGATTCCATTGATCCACATGTCTCTTTTTATGCAAACATCAAGCAAACATCAGGGATGGTGATGCTTCAAGATGTTCCTTTATTGTATAGGATTGTTTTAGCTATCCTAGGTTTTTTGTTTTTCCATGTGAAGTTAAGTATTCCTCTTTAGAGGTTAGTGAAGAATTGTGTTCAGATTTTGATAGGGATTGCACTGAATCTGTAGGTTGCTTTTGGCTAGATTGCCATTTTTATTATGTTGACCATACCTATCCATTAGCATGGGAGATCTTTCCATTTTCTGATATCTTCTTCAATTTCTTTTTCCAAAGACTTAAAGTTCTTGTCTTATTGGTCTTTCACTTGTTTGGTTAGTTACGCCAAGGTATTTTATATTATTTGTGGCTATTGTAAAGGGTGATGTTTCTCTGATTTCTTTCTCAGCCTATTTATCATTTGTATATAGGAGGGCTACCAGTTTTTTCTGAGTTAATCTTGCATCCTGCCACCTTACTGAAGGAGTTTATCAGTTGTAGGAGTTCCATGTTATAATTTTTAGTGTCACTTATGTATATTATCATATCATCTGCAATTAGTGAAAGTTTGATTTGTTTCCTTTCCAATTTGTATCCCCTTGATCTCCTTTTCTTGTCTTATTGCTCTAGCTAGAACTTTGAGTCCTATATTGAATAAATATGGTGAGAGTGCACAGCCTTGTCTTATTCCTGATTTTGGTGGAATCACTTTGAGTTTCTCCCCATTTCATTTGATATTGGCTGTTGGCTTGCTGTAAGGGGTCTTTATAATGTTTACATATGTTCCTTATATTTCTGCTCTCTCCAAGACCTTTATCATGAAGGGGTGTTAGATTTTGTCAAAAGCTTTTTTAGCATCCAATGAGATATTCATATTTTTTCTTTCAGTTTGTTTATATGGTGGATTACATTTACAGATTTGTGTATGTTGAACCATACCTGCATCTCTGAGGTGAAGCCTACTTGTTCATGGTGGATGATTTTTTAATGTGTTCTTAGATTCAGTTTGTTAGTATTTTACTGAGTATTTTTCCATCCATGTTAATTTGGAGATTGGTTTGTATTTCTCTTTCTTTGTTGTGTCTTTGTGTGGTTTGGTTAACAGGGTAACTATAGCCGCATGAATGGAGTTTGGCAATGTTGCTTTTGTTTCTAATGTGTGGAACAATTTGTAGAGTATTGGTATTAGCTCATCTTTGAGATTTTGGTAAAATTCTTAACTGAAATCATCTGGCCCTGCCTTTTTTTTTTTTTTTTGATTGGGAGACTTTTAATGACTACTTCTATTTCCTTAGGGGTTATAGGTCTATTTAAATTGTTTATCTGATCTTTATTTAATTTTGGTGTGTGGTACCTATCCAGAAAATTGACCATTTCTGTCAATTTTCCAGTTTTGTGGAGTACAGGTTTTTGAAGTGTGATCTGATGATTTTCTGGATTTCCTCAATGTCTGTTGTTATTATTCCCTTTTCATTTCTGATTCTATTAATTTGGCTATTGTCTCTCTGCCTTTGGGTTAATTTGAATAAGGATTTGTCTATCTTGGTGATTTTCTCAAAGAACCAACTCTTCGTTTCATTGATTTTTGTACTATTCTCTTCGTTTTTATTTTACTGATTTCAGCCCTCAATTTGATTATTTTCTGGCATCTCTTCATCCTAGGTGAGCTTACTTCTTTTTGTTCTAGAGCTTTCAAGTGTGCTGTTAAGTTGCTCATGTGAGATTTCTCCAACTATTTTATTTAGGCAGTGAGTGCTGTGAACTTTCCTCTTAGTACTGTTTTCATAATGTCCTATAAGTTTGCATATGTTGTGTATCCATTTTCCTTGAATTGTAGGAAGTCTTTAATTTTTTCTTTATTTCTTCCTTGATGTAGTGGTGATTCACTTGAGCATTATTCACTTTCTAGGTCTTGGTAGGCTTTCTGTAATTTGTGTTGTTGTTGAATTATGACTTTAAGCCATGATGATTCAATGAGATATATGGGGTTATTCCATTTTTTAAAAACTGTTGAGATTTGCTTTGGGATCAAGCATGTGGTCAGTTTTAGAGAAGGTTCCAATAGGTGCTGAGAAGAAGGTATATTCTTTTGTGTTTGGGTGGGATGATCTATAGATGTGTGTTAAGCCCATTTGAGTCATAACATGTTACTTCCTTTATTTATCTGTTAAGTTTCTGTCTGGCAAACTTATCTCTTGGTGACAGTAGGGTGTCGAAGTCTCCCCACTATTAGTGTGTGGGGTTTGATGTACAATTTAAGCTTTAGTAATGTTCCTTTTACATAGGTGCATGCCCTTGTATTGGGCCATAAATGTTCACAATTGATGGATTTTTCCTGTGATTAATATGAAATGTCCTCCATATCTTTTGATTAATTTTAGTTTGATGTCTATTTTGTTAGAGATTAGGATAACTGCACCAGCTTTTTTCTTAAGGCCATTTGATTGGAAAGTCTTTTCCCAACCCTTTACTATGAGGTAATGTCTGCCTTTGAAGTTGAGGTGTGTTTCTTGTATGTCAAATAAGAATGGATCCTGTTCTCATATCCATTCTGTTAGCCTATGTCTTTTTATAAGTGAATTGAGTCCATTGATATTAGAGGATATTAATGTCCAGTCATTGATGATCCCTGTTATTTTTTTTGGTGGTAGGGTGTGTGTGTTTCCATTCTTTGGGATTTGCTGGTGTGAGATTATCTATTGCCTATGTTTTTATGGGTGCATCTAACTTCCTTTTGTTAGAGTTTTCCTTCTAGTGCTTTTTGTAGGGCTGGATTTGTGGGTAGATATTACTTAAATCTGGATTTCATAGAATATCTTGAATATCCATCTATGGTGATTGAAAGTTTTTCTGGGTGTAGTAGTCTGGCCTGGCATCTGTGGTCTCTTAGTATATGCAAATGTCTATGTAGGACCTTCTGGCTCTCAAAGTCTCCATTGAGAATTTGAGTGCTATGCTGATGGATCTGCCTTTATTTGATACTTGGCCTTTTTTCCTTTGCAGCTCTTAATATTATTTCTTAATTTTGTACGTTTAGTGGTTTGATTATTATGTGACCAAGGGGCCTTTGTTTTTGGGTCCAGTCTCTTTGGTGGGCTGTGTAGTGGGTTAGGAAGCATTTCTAACTTACTGGGTATCATGGGAATACCCAAAGATAGACTACAAAATTTGGCTAATACTTTAGAAGGAGACAAAGAGTTAAATAGTCCAAGAGAATTATCAGCCAAAGCTGAGAAGGAATTGGCTCTAGCAGAAAAGACAATTCGAGAAGCACATGTGGATCATGTGGATCCAGAACTTAAATGCATTCTTGTCATATTCCCCTCCAGACATTCCCCAACAGGTATTTTGATGCAGAGGGAAGATATTATATTGGAATGGATATTCCTACCATGTAAACCAAATAAGAAATTAAAGACTTATATAGAAAAGATCTCTGATTTGATTCAAAAAGGTAAATTAAGACTTTGCCAGTTGACAGAAATGGACCCAGCGGAAATTGTAGTACCTTTAACTAATGAGGAAATTTCATCACTATGGAAAGATAATGAGTACTGGCAGAGAGCCTGGAGTAACTTTTTGGGAGAGATTAACAACCATTATCCCAAAAGCAAGAGAATAGAATTCATAAAGAAGACTGAATGGGTCCTTCCTCACATTGTATGACAAAAGCCAATTTCTGGAGTCCTCACATTCTATACTGATGCAAATAAATCAGGGAAAGCAGGATATAAATCAGGAAACTTAAGTAAAGTGGTACAAATTCCATACAGCTCTGTACAAAAGGCAGAACTGTATGCCATTCTTATGGTACTGATGGACTTCACAGAACCCCTCAATATAGTCACTGACTCTCAATATGCAGAGAGAGTTGTTTTACATATTGAAACTGCTGAATTTATTCCTGATAATACAGAATTAACTTCATTATTCATACAATTGCAGGAAATCATCAGAAAAAGGAAATGTCATATATATATATATATATATATATATATATATATATATCACATATAAGATCCCATACAGGTCTGTCAGGACCTCTAGCACAAGGTAATGATGAGATTGATCAGTTACTAATAGGTAATGTGCTAGAAGCCTCAGAATTTCATAAGAAATACCATGTAAATAGCAAAGGTTTGAAGAAGGATTTCTCCATCACTTGGCAACAAGCAAAGGATATTGTGAAAAAATGTCTTACTTGTTCCATCTATAACCAAACTCCATTACCTGCAGGGAACAATCCTAAAGGTATACAAAGAAATGAAATTTGGCAGATGGATGCAAATTTTTGCAGAATTTGGAAGATTAAAGTATGTACACCATACCATTGACACCTATTCAGGATTTCAGTGGGCAACTCCTATGAGTTCTGAAAAGGCTGATTCTGTGATTACACACCTATTAGAAGTTATGGCCATCATGAGAATACCTGTACAAATTAAGACAGACAATGCCCCAGCATATGTCTCCAATAAAATGAGACAGTTCTTTGCTTATTATAATATAAAGCATGTTACAGGTATACCACACAATCCCACAGGCCAAGCAGTCATAGAAAGATCCAATCGAACTTTAAAGGATATGCTAAATAAACAGCAACAGGTAATATTGACCCTAGAAATAGATTACATAGTGCTTTATTAACCTTGAATTTTCTCAATGCTGATGAGAAAGGAACAACAGCTGTGGAGAGACATTGGACGACAGACAAAACTCCTGAGCTAAACCAAGCAATTTATTTCAAGGATGTGCTGACCTCCAAATGGAAACCTGGTTATGCTCTACATTGGGGAAGGGGTTTTGCTATTGTTTCTGCAGGAGAAGAAAAGCTATGGCTACCAACAAAATTAATAAAAATTTGATTCGAACAGGAGAAACCCCTTGATGAGGAGAAGTAAAAGATCATCCACCAGTATGACATCTCTACAAGTTGTAAGTAAAATTTAACAATCAAAGGTTGGGTTAGGGTTCTGTTTTTGTCTTTCCAGGATAATGGAAATACCCATCTTCCAGAAATCATAAGGCCTTGGATATCTGGATGTTTACAGCAGAAAGAAAGAATCTATTGGTACCAATCTACACAGGATAAAATCTCACTGCCTAACATCTATATCTCTTTCAATCTAGAAATGTTGTGGTTCCAATGCATTTATAAGCCAAGCTGGCTTTGGAGATGGAATTGGCTCACTCTTTCTCTAAACCCAAGGATATTGCTAAAAGAAAAGTTTGAGAGATTCTTCAGTCCCATGTCAGAAGAGCCCTCTGGTATGGGACAGAAGGAAACCAATAAAAAGGGACCTTTGTCCTCAAGATTCTAATTCTCTCCATGCTTACTCTTGATTTCTCAGAATCCTTTCTTACATGTTATGTCTTCTTTAAATCCAAACTTTCCATTTTGATAAAAAATAAGTTTTTCCAATAGCAATCTCTGAAGTCTCCAGAAGGAAGATGGGGCCCCAACAACAACAACTCTACCCAATTCAGAATGATGCCATGGTAATCATCTTCATACTACACTTCTTGCCAGAATTTCAGACAATCTTACCCATTACTCTAAGACTTGCTGCAGAACCTACCGTTAGTCTAACTGAGATTTAACTATCTGATTTAAATAACTTAGAATTCTGATGCCCTTCAACTGAACAATGGATAAATAAAATATGGTACATATACACAATGGAGTACTACTTAGCCAAGAAAATCAATGACATCATGAGGTTTGCAGGCAAATGAATAGAACTAGAAAATATCATCAAGAGTGAGGCAACCAAGACGCAGAAAGACAAACATGGTATGTACTCACTCATAAGTGGATACTAGATGTAAAGCAAAGAATAACCAGACTGCAACCCACAGCTCCAGGTATAGTGGGTAGCCATTCCAACTTTGACCTGGAAGTTTCAACCCCCATTGAGGCTTTGGTAACTGTCACACCTTCAAGGAGGGGCCAAGAGAGGGCCCTGAAGACCTGAGATCCAGATGCGCCACCATCGCTTGGTTCCTGGACCCTGGACGCTAGAGGTAGACCGAGTAGAGTTCTCCAGAGAACACCGCCGGACTATGCTATGTCTTCCCCAGATCCTGAAACCTACCTATCCCTTCATTTGTAGGTTACGCCACTAAATAAACCTCCCTTTTAACTACATGGAGTGGCCTTAATAATTTCACCAATAGTGCTGTCAAATTCTTGTATCTTTATAGGCATCTCCTTTAGGTTGAGAAAGTTTTCTTCTATGATTTTGTTGAATATATTTTCTGTGCCTTGGATTTGGTGTTCTCCTTCTATCCCTATTATTCTTAGGTTCTTTTCTTCCCAAGGTGTCCCAGATTTCCTAGACATTTTTCGTTATGATTTTGTTGACATTAATGTTTTCTTTGACTGATGAATTTATTTTCTGTATTGTGTCTTCAACACCAGAAATTCTCTCTTCCGTCTCTTCCATTTTGTTGGTTATGCTTGCATCCTGTTCATTTACTCAGATTTTCAATTTCCAGAATTCCCTTAGTTTGTGTTTTCTTTGTTGCCACTATTTCAATTTTCAAGTCTTGAACTGTTTCCTTCACCTGTCTGATTGATTTTCTTAGTTTTCTTGGCTTTCTTTAAGGGATTTATTGATTTTTTCCAATTTTTTGTTTGTCCTTTCCTCAATTTCTTTAAGGAAATTTTCCATTTCCTATTTAAAAGCCTCTATCATCTCCATAAATTTTTAAGGTTATTTTCTTCTGCATGTTGGGATGTTCAGGTCTTGATGTTGTAGAACACATAGATTCTAGTTGTACCATATTGCTTTTTATATTGTTGAATGTATTCATTTTTTATTAAGAAATTTTCTATTCATTTTACATACCAACCACAGATATCCCTGTCCTCCCTCCTCCCATCCCCCAGCTTTCTTCCCTAACCCAACCCCCATTCCCAACTCCTCCAAGGCAAGGTCTCCCCTGGGGAGTCAGCCCAGCCTGGTACATTCAGTTGAGGCAGGTCCAAGCCCCTCCTCCCTTCACCAAGGCTGTGCAAAGTGTCTCACCATAGGCACTAGGCTCCAAAATGCAGGCTCATGCACTAGGGACAGGTCCTGATCCCACTGCCTGGGGGCCCCCTAAACAGTTCAAGCTAAACTACTGTCTCGCTTATCCAGAGGGCCAAGTCCAGTACTATGGAGGCTCCTCCTCTGTTGGGCCACAGTTCATGTGTTTCTACTAGTTTGGCTAGTTGTCTCTGTACTTTTTCCAGTCATGGTCTTGATATCTCTTACTCATGGAATCCCTCCTCTCTCTCATCGATTGGACTCATGGAGCTCCACCTGACATGCTTCCTTGGATCTCTGCATCTGTTTCCATCAGTCACTGGATGAGGGTTCTATGATGACATTTAGCGTATTCAGCTATCCAATTACCAGAGCACGCCAGCTCAGGTACCCTCTCAACTATTGCGAGTAGTCTATGGTGGAGTCGTCCTTATGGAATCCTAGGAACCTCCCTAGCACTATGCTTCTCCCTATTCCCATGGGGTCTTAATTTATCATGGCATTTCTTTCCTTGCTCTCCTACTATGTTCAGATTCCAGCTCTAACTTCCCACTCTTCTAAGCTCTCATCACCCATCCTTTGCCATCTATTACCCACCCACATCCAGTTTGCTCCTGTAGATCTCATCCATTTCTGCATTGCTGGGTGATCACTGTGTCTTTCCTAGGGTTCTCCTTACTAGCTAGCCTCCCTGGAGCTGTGGGGTCCAGTCTGGTGATCCTTTGCTTTATATCTAGTATCCACTCATGAGTGAGTACATACCATGTTTGTCTTTCTGAGTCTGGGTTACCTCACTCAGGATGATTTTTTCCAGATCCATCCATTTGCCTGCAAACCTCATGATGTCATTGCTTATCTCTGCTGAGTAGTACTCCATTGTGTATATGTACCACATTTTATTTACCCATTCTTCAGTTGAGGGGCATCTAGGTTGTTTCCAGGTTCTAGCTATTACAAATAAAGCTTCTATGAACATAGTTGAGCACATGTCCTTTTGTTATGATTGAGCATTCCCTAGGTATACACATAAGAGTGGTATTGCTAGATCTTGAGGAAGATTGATTCCCAATTTTCTTTTTTTTTTCTTTTTTCTTTTTTTGGTTTTCTGAGACAGAGTTTCTCTGTGCAGCTTTGTGCTTTTCCTGGGACTCACTTGGTAGCCCAGGCTGGCCTCGAGATCCACCTGCCTCTGCCTCCCAAGTGCTGGGATTAAAGGCGTGCGCCACCACTGCCCGGCGATTCCCAATTTTCTAAGAAAACGCCATACTGATTTCCAAAGTGGCTGTACAAGTTTGCATTCCCATCAACAGTGCAGGAGTGTTCCCCTTGCTCCACATCCTCTCCAATACAAGCTGCAATCAGTGTTTTTGATCTTAGCCATTCTGACAAGTGTAAGATGGTATCTCAGACTCATTTTGATTTGCATTTCCCTGATGATTAAGGATGTTGAGCAATTCCTTAAATGTCTTTCAGCCATTTGAGCTTCTTCTGTTGAGAATTCTCTGTATAGCTCTATAACTCATTTTTAAATTGGACTGTTAGTTATTTTGATGTCTAATTTCTTGAGTTCTTTATATATTCTGGATATCAGCCCTCTGTCAGATGTGGGGTTGGTAGAGACCTTTTCCCATTCTGTAGGCTGTCATTTTGTCTTGTTGACAGTGTCCTTTGCCCTACAAAACCTTCTCAATTTCAAGAGGTCCCATTTATTAATTGTTTCTCTCAGTGTCTGTGCTACTGATGTTATATTTAGGAAGTGATCTCCAGTGCCAGTGTGTTCAAGACTATTTCCTACTTTCTCTTCTATCAGGTTCAGAGTAACTGGATTTATGTTGAGGGCTTTGATCCACTTGGACTTAAGTTTTGTGCATGGTGACAGCTATGGATCTATTTGCAGTTTTCTACATGTTGACATCCAGTTATGCCAGCATCATTTGTTAAAGATGCTTTCTTTTTTCCATTGTACAGTTTTGGCTTCTTTTTTAAAAATCATATGTTCATAGGTTTGCGGATTATTGTCAGGGTCTTCAATTTGATTCCATTGGTCCACATGTCTGTTTTTATGCCAGTACCAAGCTGTTTTTATTACTGTAGCTCTATAGTGGAGCTTGAAGTCAGGGATCTTAATGCCTCCAGAGACTGCTTTATTGTACAAGATTCTTTTGGCTATCCTGGGTTTTTTGTTTTTCCATATGAAGTTGAGCATTGGTCTTTCCAGGTCAATGAAGAATTGTGTTTGGATTTTGATGGGGATTGCATTGAATCTGTAGATTGCTTTTTGTTAGATTGCCATTTTTACTGTTAATCCTACCTATTCATGAGCATAGGAGGTTTTTCCATTCTCTGACATCTTCTTCAATTTCTTTCTTCAAAGACTTAAAGTCATTTTCATACAGGCCCTTCACTTAGTTAGAGTTACCCCAAGATATTTTATATTTTTTGTGGCTATTGTAAAGGGTGATGTTTCTCTGATTTCTTTCTCAGCCCCTTTATCATTTGTATATAGGAGGGCTACTGATTTTTTTTTTGTTAATCTTGTATCCTGCCACATTACTGAAGGAGTTTATCAGGTGTAGGAGTTCCATGGTAGAATTTTTGTGGTCACTTATGTAAACTATCTTATCTTCTGCTAATAGTTGAAGTTTGACTTCTTCCTTTCCAATTTTTATCCGTTTGATCTCCTTTTGTTGTCTTATTGCTCTAGCAAGAACTTCAAGTACTATATTGAATAAATTTGGTGAGAGTGAACAGCCTTGTCTTGTTACTGATTTTAGTGGAATTGCTTTGAGTTTCTCTCAATTTAATTCGATGTTGGCTGTCAGCTTGCTGTAAATGGCCTTTATTATGTTTAGGTATATTCCCTGTATTCCTGATCTCTTTAGTATCTTCATCATGAAAGGGTTTTCAATTTTGTCAAAGGCCTTTTCAGCATCTAATGAGAAGATAATGTGTTTTTTTCTTTGAGTTTTTTTATATGTTCTATTACATTGACAGATTTTTCTATGTTGAACCATCCTTGGATCCCTGGGATGAAGCCTACTTGATCATGGTGGATAATTTTTTTGAAGTGTTCTTGGATTCATTTTGCCAATATTTTATTGAGTAGTTTTGCCTAAGTGTTCATGAGGGAGATTGGTCTACAATTATTTTTTTGTTGAATATTTGTGTGATTTGGGTATCAGGGTAATTGTAGCCTCATGAAAAGAGTTTGTTAATGTTCCTTCTGTTTCTATTGTGTGGACCAATTTGAAGAGTATTGGTATTAACTCTTCTTTGAAAATCTGGTAGAATTCTGCACTGAAATGATCTGGTCCTGCACTTTTTTTGTTGGGAGACTTTTAATGACCATTTCTATTTCCTTAGGGGTTATTGGCATATTTAAGTAGTTTATCTGTTTATGATTTAATTTTGGTAGGTGGTACCTATCTGGAAATTTTTCATTGTTTCAGATTTTCCAATTTTGTGGAGTACAGTTTTTTAAGTATGACCTGATGATTCTCTGGTTTTCTTCATTGTCTGTTGTTATGTCTCTCTTTTCATTTCAGATTTTGTTGATTTGGATGCTTTCTCTCTCTGCCTTTTGGTTAATTTGGATAAGGGCTTGTCTTTCTTGTTGATTTTCTCAAAGAATCAACTCTTTCTTTTATTGATTCTTGTATTGTCCTCTTTGTTTCTATTTTATTGATTTCAGCTCTCAATTTGATTATTTCCTCACATTAATTCCTCCTGGGTGAGTTTGCTTCTTTTCGTTCTAGAGCTTTCAGGTGTGCTGTTAAGTCACTAATGTAAGATTTCTCCATGTTCTTTATTTGGGTATTTTTTGCCATTAATTTTACTCTTAGCACTCACTGCTTTCATAGTGTCCCATAAGTTTGTATATGTTGTACTTTCATTTTCATTGAATTCTAGGAAATCTTTAATTTCTTTCTTTATTTCTTCCTTCACCCATTAGTGATTCATTTGGGCATTATTCAGTTTCCATGAAATTGCAGGCTTTCTGTAAATTTTGTTGTTGTTGAAATCTAACTTTAAGCCGTGGCGGTATGATAAAATCCAGGAGGTTATTCTAATTTTTTTTGTATCTGTTGAGATTTGCTTTGTGACTGAGCATGTGATCAGTTTTAGAGAAGGTTCCATGGGGTGCTTAGAAGAAGGTATATTCCTTTGTGTTAAGGTGGAATGTTCTGTAGATATCTATTAAGTCTATTTGAGTCATAACTTCTGTTAGGTCTCATTTCTCTGTTAAGTTTCAGTCTGGCAGCTCTATCCAGTGGTGATAGTGGGCTGTTGAAATCTCCCACTACTAGTGTGTGGGGTTTGATGTGCGATGTAAGCTTTAGTAATGTGTCTTTTACATATGTGGGTGCCCTTGTGTTTGGGGCATAAGTGTTCAGAGTTGAGACTTCATCTTGGTGGTTTTTCCCTGTGATAAGTGTGTAATGTCCTTCCTGATTTCATTTGATTGATTTTAGTTTGAATTCTATTTTGTTAGATATTAGGATAACTACACCATCTTGCTTCTTAAATCCATTTGATTGGATAGTATTTTCTCAGCCTTTTACTCTGAGGTAGTGTCTGTCTTTAAAGTTGAGGTGTGTTTCTTTTATACAGCAGAGGGATGGATACTGTTTTTATTTCCATTCTGTCAACCTGTGTTTTTTTATAGGCAAAATGAGACCATTGATGGATATTAATAACCAATGATTGTTAATTCCTGTTATTTTTTGTTGGTAGTGTTGTGTGTTTCTCTTCTTTGGTATTTGTTGGTGTGAGATTATCTATTGCCTGTATTTTCATGGTTGTATCTAACTTATTTAGGTTTGATTTTTCCTTCTAGTGCTTTCTGTATGGCTGGATTTGTGGATAGGTATTGTTCAAATCCAGTTTTATCTTGGAATATTTTGTTTATTCCATCTGTGGCAATTGAGAGCTTTGCTGGATATAATAGTCTGGGTTTGCATCCATGGTCTCTTACATCTGTCCAGGACGTTCTGGCTTTCAGAGTCTCCATTGCGATGTCAGGTGTTATTCTGATGGGTCTGCCTTTATATGTTACTTGGTTTTTTTCCTTTGCAGTTCTTAGTATTTTTTTTCTTTATTCTGTATGTTTAGTGGTTTGATTATTATGTGGCAAGAGATCCAGTCTCTCTGATGTTCTGTAAGCTTCTTGTACATTCATAGGCAATTTCTTCTTTGTTGGGAAAGTTTTCTTCTATGATTTTGTTGAATAATTTTCTGCGCCTTTGAGTTGGTATTCTTCTCCTTCTTCTATACTTATTATTCTTAGGTTCAGTCTTTTCATGGTGTCCCAAATTTCCTGGGTATTTTGTGTTATGACATCTTTGGCTTTAGTGTTTTCTTTGACTGATAAATGTATTTTTTCTATTGTATCTTCAATGTCAGAGATTCTCTCTTCCATCTCTTGCATTCTGTTTGTTATGCTTGCATATGTAGTTCCTGTTCATTTACTCATATTTTCTATTTCCAGCCTTCCCTTGGTTTGTGTCTTCTTTATTGACTCTATTTCGGGTTTCAAATATATGTATATATGTACATATGTATATATATATATATATATATATATATATATATATATATATATATATATGGAAAGATTGTAGGAGCAAAAGTGGTGGATGATTAGGAGGAGACAAGTTTTTCTAGATTCAACAGGAATGATACAACGTTAGTACTAAGAGAGACTGGAGAGACTGTGACAGAACACACACACACACACACACACACACACACACACACAAGACATTCACAGATTCAAACTACACAATATGCTAGCATTGTAACAGGGTCAGGGACACAAAGAACCAACACTAACCAAGAAGCTACTTATAATTAATGACTGCTGGGAGAAAAGAAAATCAGTATTTTCCAAGGGAATGTCATTAGGGATATCCACTGCATTCCAGGGCAAGCCTGGTGACCAAGACCAGTTAGCCAACACAAAAGAGATGTCACTTTTTAAAAAAGATTTATTTATTTATTATGTATACAGAATAGGGTACCAGATCTTATTACAGATGTTTGTGAGCCACCATGTGGGTGCTGGGAATTGAACTCAGGACCTCTAGAAGAGCAATCGGTGCTCTTAACCTCTGAGCCATCTCTCCATCCTGAGATGTCACTTTTTATACCTTGATCTTTGTTTTATATTGTTCTTTTATTGTTTTTATATTTTTGTCTTGTTAGATTTTTGTTAAATTTAAGATCTTTCTTATGAGCAAATGAGCAAATACCCATGCAGTTGGGTGAGTATGCAACTAGAGAAAGAGCTCAAAATCAATGGCAAAGGAAGAAATCATGATTAAATTAAACTGTATGAGGAATTTTTCAAATTAAAAATGAAATAAATTAATTATCCCTTTAAACCTTGACATATTTGAGGGACATTAACCACTCTGGTACTCTAATTCTCTGTCATAGCACAAGTACATTGCTCATAATCTGACATTCATCTCTGGTAGCCATGGAAACATTAGAATTTCTAGAGTCATTTATGTTACACTTGGCAGTCACTAACATTTGGACTTCATGGATGAGGCAAAGAGGCAACTATTTTATGCTTTCTATGCAGTTCTTATTAATTACATTCAAGTTCACAAAACAAAGAATGCCAATGAGAGGTCACTGGCATATAAACTGGAGAAATGTTCTCAATGATATTGGCTCTCTTTGAAGTGATTAAGGAAGGCTAGTAGAGGATTTTGAGCCTGGATTGAATCTTTGAAGGTGTAAATGGTACTGGTAGGCAAGATTCTGGGAAGATTTACAGGCAAAGCTGATGAGCAATCAGAACATCCTGTGATAGGGCCCCATAGGGGTGTGGAGATTGTGCTAGTGGGCTTGATTCTGGCAGAATTCACCAGGAAAAGTGGGTGCAAAAGCTGCATTATCAGAGCTAGTTCTGGGAGTGTGGGAAAGGCAAAAACAGGTGGATTATTACCAGAGCAAGGCCAGAGAGTGTGGGCATGGTGCTGGTAGGAGAAGTTCTGGGTACATCATTATGAAAATCAGTGCATGATCTGTGCTTCCAGAGGTAGGATTTGGGAATGTGGAGATGGAACAAGGCTTGATACTGGAGGCATGACCACAGAAATCTGTTACTGAATTTGGTCTATCCAAGCTAGGACTTGGAATATGGGGATGATGCTGACAGACAAGTGTCAGGAGAGCTCACCAAGCAAAGTCAGAGTAAGATCTCTGTTTCACAGCTAGGGTGTTAAGTGTAGAGATAGTGCAGATGGACTTGGTTTGGGGACAGCTTATGAGTGAAAGCTGGTGCAGTAGCTGAGTGACCAGAGGTAGGTCTGGTCATGCAGCTTCTGGTCATGTAGCTTCTGCACCCAGTTTTCCTAGTAACAAGATGTATATGTGAGAGTGTGCCAATGATGCTGGCAAGCCAAGTTCTGGGGAACTGACCAGCAAAAAAGGAGGGTATGTGATTTGATCATCCAGAGATAGGGTTGTGATTCTGAATACAACAATGAGCAGGCCTATTCCTGAAGGTGCAAATCAGGAAAGCCAGTGTTGGAAGTGTGCAACTAGAATAACGTTTGTTAGTATGGTGATAATGATGGTAATTGATGTTCTTCTGAATGTCAACAGGGGCAGAAATGGTAGAGAATGTCCTGTGACTCTCACTATACATAGACTATGAGTCATCTCCTTATTCAGAGCTAGGTCTGGGTGTGTGTACATTGGAATATGCAGGCTGAGTGCTGTGGGGAGCATTAGGAAAAGCTAGGGTCTGACTGCCATGACTGGAACTCAGCTTGAGAGTGCAAAGACAGAAGTGATGGGCTAGATTCTTGAGCTATTCACAAGGAAAAGATACCACAAGAACTTGGTGACAAGAGGTGGGCCTGGGAGTGTAGGAATGAAGGTGGCTGCTGAGGTTCTGAGGAGCCAGCAGATAAGATGGGTATATGATTTCAGCATTCAGATTTAGACATGAGTTTATGGATATGACAGCTGCAGGTTCAGTTCTGGAGCTAACTGTCAGGGAAAGTCAGTACAAGAACTACAGGAGGAGAGCTAGTCGAGGAGTCTAGGGAAGCTTCAGGGGACAAGATTCTTTGGTGCCCTTAAGAAAAAGATTTTATGGTATCTGTGTACCCATAGCTAGACTACAGGACCGGGGCGCTAAGCCTTAGACATTGGAGATGACCAGGTGTGCTTGATTCTAGGGAACTCAACAGGGAAATCTGTTGTAGGTGTTACATGGCTAGAACTGTTCCTGGGAGTATGGAGAAGGTATTGGTACACAGGAATTGGGAGAGTTCACCAGGCAAGCCAATGTTACCTCTGTGCAACTATAGCTAAGACTTAATATGTGGAGATGGTACAGGTGGTTTCGGGAGAATTCACCAGTTATATCTAGTGTCCTGTCTAAATTTATATCAACTTGACTTCAGCTAAAAGCATCTGAAAGGAGGGAACTTCAATTGAGAAAATGCCTCCATAAAAACTATCTGTAGGACATTTTCTAAATTAGATATCGATGAGGAGGAGCCTAGACCATTTTGGGTGGTGCTACCCCTATGATGGTGGTCCTAGGTTCTAAGAGAAAACAAGATGAGTAAGCCTGAATGAGCAGACCAGTATGCCGCATTTCTCCATGGTCTCATCAGCAGCTCCTGCCTCGCGTTTCCTACTATTTGAGGTCCTGTCCTGGCTTCTTTCATTGATGTTTTGCAATGTGGAACTGTGAACCAAATAAACCCTTTTCTCTTCAACTTATAGCTATTTGTCACAGTCAATAGAAGGCGGTCATGAACCTCAAAGCCCACCAACAGTGACAGCTTTCTCCAACAAAGCCACACCTCCTAATTCTGGTCAAAATATACCACTTTGTCCTGACTAAGCATTCAAATATATAGGTCTCTGATAGACATTCTCAGTCAAACCTCCCCAATACCCTTTATATCAGGGTTAGAATTTCTAAGCAATACTGTCTCAACACATCTCATACATGTAAAATGGAGAGATGTGCCCTTAAAATCTGAAGATATTATTGGATTTAAGCTTACTATTAGTGATTATATACAACATCCTCCTCCCTTTCCTATAAATTTCTCTGTAAAACATCAATATTGGTTATTCTATAGCATACAAAAATGTACAGACAATTATAAGACTTCTTTGTTAATGAGGTTGTCATTCTAGCATAATTGGTTGTGTAAAATCCCTACACCATTCTGAGGCAAGTACCCTTCAGAAACCTGATGGTTTACACAACTAGATTCCTACAATTTCTTGGGTGAAGCTTCAAAATTCCTGAATTCTTATTTGTGTTTGTATGGGCTACACCTGATAGATGAGCACAGCAACTTCCTCAGACTGTCCTACCTTGGGTGTTTTGAAATAGCCGTGAATGTGTATGACACAGCCCAAGGCTAAGATCCAGAGAATTTGAAAACATTAAAACCCAAAATGTTGATAATCTTTTTTTTACTACTTCCAAATATTATTTTGATAATACATTATTTGAACCTTATTTTTTTGTTTCCAAAGGGATAGAGTGTTCCAAGGGAAAGGTAAAATTAGAAAATCAAATGGTGAGATATCTGGGTTTCATTTTGAGCCTGAGACACTGGGCTGAATCCTTGGGTGACATTTTAGCTATTGTATATTCTGCCCCATCTGCAAACCAACACACATTATGTAGATGCACTCAGGCTGCTCTATATGGATTCTCAACTATAAGGCAACAGGCAAGCCTCTATTTGAATTGGTAAATGAACAATATTTTGGTAAAATAAAAATGGAGCTTGTGAGATGATTCAGTAATTAAGAGCACATACTGTCAAAACATACTACCTGAGTTGAAATACCATCACCCACATGACAAGCATGGATTATTCTTTTTTATATATAAATATTTTTAATTTATAATTAATTTAACTTTACATAACAGCCACAGATTCCCCTGTCCTCCCTCCTCTTACCCCCCAAGCTCATGCCCAATCCATCCCCCATTCCCACCTCCACCAAGGCAAGGTCTCCCCTAGGGAGTCAGCACACCCTGGTACATTCAGTTGAAGCAGGTCCAGTCCTCTCCTCCTTGCACCAAGGCTGAGCAAAGTGTCTCAGCATAGGCCCTAGGTTCCAAATAGCCAGCTTATACACCAAGGACATGTCCCAGTTCCACTGCCTGGGGGCCTCCTAAACAGGTAAAGCTCATCAACTGCCTCACTTATCCACAGGGCCTGGTCTAGTTCCATGGGGGATCCTCAGCTATTGGTTCACCGTTCATGTGTTTCCCCTAGTTTGGCTATTTGTCCCTGTGTTTTTTCCAGTCATGGTCTCGATATCTGTTGCTCATAGAATCTCTCCTCTCTCTCACCAATTGGACTCTTGGAGCTCCACCTGGGGTTTGACCGTGGATCTCTGCATCTGCTTCCTCTAGTCATTGGATGAGAGTTCTATCATGACAGTTAGGGTGTTTGGCCATCTGATCACCAGAGTAGGTCAGCTCAGGCACTCTCTCAACCATTGCCAGTAGTCTATAGTGGAGTTATCTTTGTGAATTTCTGGGGACCTCTCTAGCATTCTGATTCTTCCTATTCCCATGGGGTCTTCATTTATCATGGTATATTTTCCATGATATATATTACCTTGTTCTCCCACTCTGTTACTGATCAATCTGGGACCTCCTGTTCCCCTAAGTTCACTTTCCCCCAATGCTTGCCCTCCTTTACCCCCATCACCCCAAGTTTGCTCATATAGATCTCATCCATTTCCCTGTAGCTGGGCGATCCCGGTGTCTTTCTTAGGGTCCTCTTTACAAGGTAGCCTCCCTGGAGTTGTGAGTTGCAGTCTGGTTGTCTTTGCTTTATATCTGGTATCCACTTATGAGTGATTACATACCATGTTTGTCTTTCTGACTCGAGGTTACCTCACTCAGGATGATATTTTCTAGTTCCATCCATTTGCCTGCAAACCTCATGATGGCATTGTTTATCTCTGCTGAGTAGTACTCCATTGTGTATATGTACCACATTTTATTTATCCATTCTTCAGTTGAAGGGCAACTACATTGTTTCCAGGTTCTGGCTATTACAAATAATGCTGCTATGAACATAGTTGAGCTCATGTCCTTTTGGTATGATTGAACATTCCTTGGGTATATGCCCAAGAATGGTATAGCTGGGTCTTGAGGGAGGTTGATTCCCAGTTTTCTTTTTTTTTTTTTTTTTTTGGTTTTTTGAGACAGGGTTTCTCTGTGTAGCTTTGCGCCTTTC
Organism: Peromyscus eremicus; assembly: GCF_949786415.1. Taxonomy (NCBI): domain Eukaryota; kingdom Metazoa; phylum Chordata; class Mammalia; order Rodentia; family Cricetidae; genus Peromyscus; species Peromyscus eremicus. The sequence goes on along the minus strand of NC_081439.1, from coordinate 18,974,143 downwards.
CTGGAACTCACTTGGTAGCCCAGGCTGGCCTCGAACTCACAGAGATCCACCTGCCTCTGCCTCCCGAGTGCTGGGATTAAAGGCGTGCGCCACCACCGCCCAGCTGATTCCCAGTTTTCTAAGAAAGCACCATATTGATTTCCAAAGTGGCTGTATGAGTTTCTATTCCCAGCAATAGTGTAGAAGTGTTCCCCTTTCTCCACATCCTCTCCAACAGAGGCTGTCTTCAGTGTTTTTTATCTTAGCCATTCTGACAAGTGTAAGACGGTATCTCAGAGTTGTCTTGATTTGTATTTCCCTGATGATTAACGACATTGAGCAATTCCTTAAATGACTTTCAGCCATTTGAACTTTTTCTGTTGAGAATTCTCTGTTTAGCTCTATAGCCCATTTGTTAATTGGACCGTTGGATATTTTGATGTCTAATTTCTTTAGTTCTCTCTATATAATGAATATTAGCCCTCTGTCAGATGTGGGGTTTGCTATTCTGTATGCTGACATTTTGTCTTATTGACTGTTCCTTTGCCCTACAAAACCTTCTCAATTTCAAGAGGTCCCATTTATTAATTGTTTTTCTCAGTGTCTGTGCTACTTGTGTTATATTTAGGAAGTGATCTCCTATGCCAATGCTTTCAGGAATGCTTCCTACTTTCTCTTCTATCAAGTTCAGAGTAACTGGATTTATGTTGAGGGCTTTGATCCACTTGGACTTAAGTTTTGTGCACGGTGACAGATATGGATCTATTTGCATTCTTCTACATGTTGACATCCAGTTATGCCAGCACCATTTGTTGAAGATGCTTTCTTTTTTTCCTTGTACAGTTTTGGCTTCTTTTTTAAAAGTCATATGTTCATAGGTGTGTGGATTAATGTCACGGTCTTCAGTTTGGTTCCATTGGTCCACATGTCTGTTTCTATGCCAGTACCAAGCTGTTTTTATTACTGTAGCCCTATAGTAGAGCTTGAAGTCAGGGATCATGATGCCTCCAGAGGTTGTTTTATTGCACAGGGTTCTTTAGGCTATCCTGGTTTTTTTGTTTTTCCATATGAAGTTGAGTATTGTTTTTTTGAAGTTAGTAAAGAACTGTGTTTGGATTTTGATGGGGATTGCACTGAATCAGTAGATTGCTTTTGGTAAGATTGCCCTTTTTACTATGTTAATCCTACCTATCCATGAGCATGTGAGATCTTTCCATTTTCAGATATCTTCTTCAATTTCTTTCTTCATGGACTTAAAATTCTTATCATACAGGTCCATTGCTTGCATAGTTAGATTGGCTACTGTAAAGGGTGATGTTTCTCTGTTTTCTCAGCCTGTTTTTCATTTGTATGTAGGTGGACTATTGATTTTTTTGAGTTGATCATGTATCTTGCCACATTGCTGAAGGTGTTTATCAGCTGTATGAGTTCGTTGGTCGAATTTTTGGGGTCACTTATGTATAATATCATATCATCTGCAAATAGTGAAAGTTTGACTTCTTCCTTGCTAATTTGTATCCCCTTGATCTTCTTATGTTGTCTTATTGCTCTAGCTACAACTTCAAGTACTCTATTGAATAAGTATGGGAAGAGTGGATAGCCTTATCTTGTTCCTGATTTTAGTGAAATTGCTTTGAGTTTCTCTCCATTTAATTTGATGTTGGCTGTTGGCTTGCTGTAAATTGCCTTTATTTTGTTTAGGTATGTTCCTTGTATTCCTGACCTCTCTAGAACCTTTATCATAAACAGGTGTTGGATTTTGTCAAAAAACTTTTCAGCATCTATTGTGATGATCATTTTTTTTTCTTTCAGTTTGTTTATATGGTGTATTACATTGACAGACTTTCATATGTTGAACCACCCTTGCATCTCTGGCATGGAGCCTACTTGATCATGGTTGATAATTGTTTTGATGTGTTCTTGGAATATGTTTGTCAATATTTTATTGAGTATTTTTGAATCAATGTTCATGAGTGAGTTTGGTCCATAATTCTCTTTTGGTTGCATCTTTTTTTGGCTTGGGAAACAAGGCAATTGTAGCCTCATAGAAGGAGTTTGGTAATGTTCCTTCTGTTTCTATTGTGTAGAACAATTTAAAGAGTATTGGTACTATCTCTTCTTTGAAGATCTGGTAGAATTCTGCATTGAAACCATCTGGTCTTGGGCTTTTTTTTGTTTGGGAGACTTTTAATGACTGTTTCTCTTTCCTTAGGGGTCTATTTAAATAGTTTATCTGGACTTGATTTAACTTAGGTACGTGGTACCTATCCAGAAAATTATCCATTTCTTTCATATTTTCCATTTTGTGGAGTACAGGTGCTTGAAGTATGACCTGATGATTCACTGGAATTCCTCATGTCTGTTGTTATGTCTCACTTTTCATTTCTCATTTTGTTGATTTGGATGCTCACTCTCTCTCTGCCTTTTGGTTAATTTGGATAAGGGCTTATCTATCTTGTTGATTTTCTCAAAGAACCAACTCTTTGTTTCATTGATACTTTGTATTGTTCTCTTTGTTTCTATTTTATTGAATTCAGCTCTCAATTTGATTATTTTCTGGTGTCTATTCCTCTTGGGTGTCTTTGCTTCTTCTTGTTCTAGAGCTTTCAGGTGTGCTGTTAAGTCACTAGTGTGAGATTTCTCCAACGTCTTTATGTGGGCATTTAGTGCTATGACTTTCCCTCTTAGCACTGCTTTCATAGTGTCCCATAAGTTTTGGTATGTGGTATATTCATTTTCATTGATCTTCAGGAAGTCTTTAATTTCTTTCTTTATTTCTTCCTTGACTCATTGGTGATTCAGATGAGCATTATTCAGTTTCTATGAGACTGTAGGCTTTCTGTAATTTTTGTTGTTGTTGAAATCTAACTTTAAACCACTGTGGTCTGATAAAAAGGACGTTTTCCAAATTTTTTGTATCTGTTGAGATTTTCTTTGTGGCCAAGTATGTGGTCGATTTTAGAGAAGGTTCCATGGAGTGCTGAGAAGAAGGTATACTCTTTTTTGTTAGGATGGAATGTTCTGTAGATATTGATTAAGTCCATTTGAGTCATAACATTAATTAAGTCCTTTATTTCTCTGTTAAATATTGATTTTGCAGATCTATCCAGTGATGAGAGTGAGGTGTTGAAATCTCCCACTATTAATGTGTGGGGTTTTATGTGTGATTTATGTTTCAGTAAGTTTATTTTATATATGTGGGTACCCTTGTGTTTGGGGCATAAATGTTCAAAATTGGAACCTCATCTTGGTGGATCTTTTGTGTGATGTGTATGTAATGTCCTTCTTGATCTCTCTTGATTGATTTTCATTTGAAGTCTATTTTGTTTGGATATTATAATAGCTACACTAGCTTGCTTCTTAAGTCCATTTGATTAGAAAAACTTTTTCCAGCCTTTTATTCTTAGGTAGTGTCTATCTTTGAATTTGAGGTGTGTTTCTTGTATGAAGTAGAAATATGAGTCCTGCTTTCATATCCATTCTGTTAGCCTGTGTCTTTTTATGGGTGAATTAAGTCCATTGATATTCAGGGATATTAATGAGTAGTGATTGTTTATTCCTGTTATCTTTTGGTGGTAGTTTGTGTGTACTTCTCTTCTTTGGGGTTTACTGCTGTGGGGTTATCTATTGCCTGTTTTTTCAAGGGTGTATCTGACTTCCCTAGGTTGTAATTTTTCTTCTAGTGCTTTCTGTAGGGCTGCATTTGTGGATAAGTATTGTTTAAATCTGGTTTTGTCTTGGAATGTCTTGTTCACTCCGTCTATGATGATTGAAAGTATTGCTGGGTATATTAGTCTAGGCTGGCATCCATGGTCTCTTAGTGTCTGCATTACATCTGTCCAGGTCCTTCTGGCTTTCAAAGTCTCCATTGAGAAATCAGGTGTTAATCTAATGGGTTTGTGCTGTGGGATGTTCTGTATGGCAAATGTGTTGCTGATTAGTCAATAAATAAAACACTGATTGGTCATTGGCTAGGCAGGAAGTGTAGGCGGGACAAGGAGGAGAATAAAGCTAGGAAGTGGAAGGCTGAGTCAGAGAGACACTGCCAGCCGCCATGATGACAAACAGCATGTGAAGATGCCGGTAAGCCACGAGCCACGTGGCAAGGTATAAATTAATGGAAATGGATTAATTTAAGCTGTAAGAAAAGTTAGCAAGAAGCCTGCCATGGCCATACAGTTTGTAACCAATATAAGTCTCTGTGTTTACTTGATTGGGTTTGAGTGGCTGTGGGACTGGCAGTTGAGAGAGATTTGTCCTGACTGTGGGGCCAGGTAGGAAAATTCGAGCTACAAATGGCGTCCAACGTGGTGGCAAGAGTTTCCAGCTAAAAACTGAGAAAAAAAGATTCTAAAACGGAGCTAAAAACAGTTCCTATTTGTCTCTCTCAAATGAGTGTCAGCTGCCAGTTTGAGCTACTGGCAGGTTCCTAGTGCAAGTGCTTGATCTGCAGTAGGGCAGAAATGAGGCCTCTACAAATGGCACATTAAGCTGCATGGTGGATTTAGCCTTTCCTAGTACAAAACAAAACAAAAAAAAAGGTTTTTGGGCTACACGCTGCTTGGATAAAAGCATAGACCCAGGACAGCTCCCAGAGCTGGTGGTAAACATAGCCATGTTGGGAAGCTGAGGTGGGCGGAGCCAGCAGCCACAGCTGCTACAGGTTAAAGCAATAGATTCACAATAAGACAGATTCAGATGTAATAGTTTACAATGTGTGTAAAATATACATAGGCTTGAAAGAGACAAAAAAGTTGATATATACAGTTATAGAAACAAATACATAGTTTTAAAAAATAAAGTCTTTAAAGAGACAGTAAAATTAATATAAAAAATAAGCCACGTGAAGATGAATATTACACAGAGAATCTGGATTGTGTTGTCTTTGGGATTTTTAACTGCAGAAAAATATTTGATTGTAAAAGCTGTTGAGTTATGCCAAAATGTATATTTTAAAGGTACTTTGACTTCAAAATTTGGATATAAAGATATGTTGCTATGGAAAGGAGACTTTGCTTTTGTTTCCACAGAAAGCCAGAGGCTATGGATTTGTTCCAGATTAAGATACATCAGATTTGACCAGCCAAGACCCCCTGAAAGGTCTCCAATGACACCATGGCTGAGATGATCCAACATCCAGAATGGTTTGAAGGCAACTGGCTCAGACGATACAGCCTCACGGACTATTCCATAATCCTAAAATTTTCTTTGTGTCCCCATAAGATACAGCGCCCCCCTCCAGCAGGAAGTAGTAAGAGAAGCTACGCCCAAATTCCCAAATTATATGTAATTTTACTTTGTTAAGGTTAAAACCTTCCTTTTTGAAAAAAAAGGGGGAAGTGCTGTGGGGTGTTCTGTATGGCAAATGTGTTGCTGATTAGTCAATAAATAAAACACTGATTGGCCATTGGGTAGGCAGGAAGTGTAGGCGGGACAAGGAGGAGAATAAAGCTGGGAAGTGGAAGGCTGAGTCAGAGAGACACTGCCAGCCGCCATGATGACAAACAGCATGTGAAGATGCCGGTAAGCCACGAACCACATGGCAAGGTATAGATTAATAGAAATGGATTAATTTAAGCTGTAAGAAAAGTTAGCAAGAAGCCTGCCATGGCCATACAGTTTGTAACCAATATAAGTCTCTGTGTTTACTTGGTCGGGTTTGAGTGGCTGTGGGACTGCCAGGTGAGAGAGATTTATCCTGACTGTGGGGCCAGGCAGGAAAACTCAAGCTACAAGTTTGCCTTTATAAGTCACTTGGCCTTTTTCCTTTGCTGCTCTTAATATTCTTTCTTTATTCTGGAGGTTTAGTTGTTTAATTATTATGTGGTGTGGAGACATTTTTGGGAATCTAGTCTGTTTGGTGTTCTATAAGCTTCTTATATCTTCATTGGCATTTCCTTCTTTAAGTTGGGAAAGTTTTCTTCTATGATCTTGTTGCATTTATTTTCTGTGTCTTTGAGTTGATATTCTTCTCCTTCCTCTATCCCTATTATTCTTAGGTTTGGTCTTTTCATGGTATCCCTGATTTCTTGGATATTTTGGGTTATGCCTTTTTTGGCTTTGGTATTTTCTTTTACTAATGAATCTATTTCCTCTATTGTATTCTCTACACCAGAGATTCTCTCTTCCGTCTCTTGTATTGTGTTGTTTATGCTTGCATCTGTGTTTCCGGTTCTTTTATTCAGATTTTCTATTTCCAGCATTCCCTCTGTTTGTGTCTTCTTCATTGTTTCTATGTCCCTTTTCAGGTCTTGAACTGTTTCCTTCATCTGTTTAATTGCTTTTTCATGATTTTCTTTAAGGGATTTATTGGTTTCTTCCAATTTTTTATTTGTCTTTTTCTCAATTTCTTTATTGATTTCTTCCACTTTTTTGTTTGTCTTTTCCTCAATTCATTTACATTTTTTTTTCTTGAAAGGCCTCTAGCATCTTCGTTATGCTATTCTTATGGTCTCTTTCTTCTGCTTCTTCTACCTTGTGATGTTCAGGTCTTGCTTTTGGAGGAGGGCTAGGATCTGGTGATGCTGTATTGCTGTTTATGTTGTATATACTTCTGCCTTGTTGTCTGCCCATCTTCTCCTCTAATGTGTATAAGAGGTGCCTGTTTCTGAGCGAGTTGCTGTTGTTCCACTCTGTACTTGTTATATCTGTGTCTCAGGGGGCCCATCTGGGTCCTATCTTAGCTCTTGGTCTAATTGGAGCAGGTGGACTCTGTGTCTCAGGGAGCTTCTCTTGGGTCAACCCAAGCTAGTTGATTCTGTGACTCACTGATCGGCTCTTGGTCTTATCAGGGCTCTTGGACCAGTCAGAGCTGATGGATTCTGTGCTTCAGGAAGCCTCTTTTGGTTCAATGAGAGCTGGCAGATTCTACTTCTCAGAAAGCCACTCTTGGTCTAATGAGGGCTGACAAATTCCGTTTCCTGAGGTTACTCTTGGTCCAATGACAGTTCTTTGTCATGAGAGCTCTCTCTCTCTCTAGGCCAAATGAGATTTGTGTGTTGGTTTCCAAGCCTCAGGAAGTGGCTGGTGTCTTGGGTGGATGGGTATGAGGGCAGGGTGTGTGGATTTCAGGGTTTCCTGGGGGGTCTTGGTGAAGGGTTGCCTTCCCACAGGAGCGTGCCTGTTGGCTGGCAACTGGGGCAGATTTGGGTGGGTGTTTCTGGGGGAATGGCTGCGGCCCAGGAATGGGTCCTAGGGGAAGGGCTCACTGGGTATGAACAGAATCACTCACCTCTAGGCCTGATGAGAGCTGGGGTTTGGTTTCCAAGCCTCAGCAAGTGGCTAGTGTCTTGGGCAGATGGGTATGAGGGCAGGGCGTGTATATTGCAGGGTCCACTGTGGGGTCTTGGTAAGGGAGGGTCTTTCCCGCAGGAGCCCTGCATGCTGGCAGGCAGCTCTAGGTCCAAAGTCTGGATTAAAGGCATGTGTCATCTAACCTTCTAAAACAACGCTGCACTTTCTGCAACAAGGCCACACTTCCCTAGAGTGCCACTCCCTATGAGCTTATACAGGACAAGTACATTCAAACTACCATCTTCTCCTCTCTGGCTCCAATAAAGCTTTAACAGTATCCTAATGCAAAATGCATTTTGTCCAATTTCAAATGTCCCCATAGTCTATCACAGTCTCAACAATGTTCAAAAGTCAAAAGTTCAAAGTCTCTTCTGAGATTCATGTAATCTCTTAACTATAATCCCACATAAAATCAAATCAAAGAGCAGCTCACATACTTCCAACATTTAATGACACAGTATATACATTACCATTTCAAAATGCAGGGAAGAGAGCGTAGCAAGGAAATAATGGTCCAAAGAAAGACAGAAAACATGCTGGACAAACCCAAAACTCTGCATTTCCATGTCTGATGTCAAATCATTCTTCAGGTCTCCCGTTCTGTTCAGTTTTGTTGACTGCAACTCACTTCTTTCTCTTAGGATGATTCCAATCCCTGTTACCATCTCTCCTTGGCAGGTATCACAGGACTCTGGCTAGGTAAGAATCAGCATACATCCATTGCTTTCTGCCTAAAAAAAAACTGATGCAATGGGACAAGCAATCTCAGTTTCATGCTCCAGCAACTTCTCATCTGTGATGGAGTATTACTTCAACTTGAGAGCTAAAATAAACATCTCCTTCTTTGAGTTACTGTTAGGTGTTTTATTACAGCAGTGAATCAAGTATCAAATACAGTAGGTTTGGGAAATGATTGTGAAAGACCAGTAACAATGAAGATAAAATATCCAGGTGGCATAACACATCTTCAGGAGCTGACCTTACTTAAGAATGAGAACTAAAGTACCAAGAAAAAAGCCAGGACTGTGGTACAGATTGATTTATGGATTAGGGTTTCTAGTTGTTGATCTGTTGTATAGAACAGTGTAGAGGAAAAAGAGGCCTGTCTTTAGCTACCTGAGCAGGCACTCTCTGTCCACATGAGTCCACATTTATATACTTGTTATTGTTATGTGAAAACTGTAGGAAAATATTTACTGATTAGTGTCCACCAACTGAAGAATTAAGGATCTTATCATATAGTTTATCTAACCTAAAGCAGACATTTCTTTATTTTTCCATACCTTGTATCAATAAATCCATGGGAGTATGATTAAGAGTTAAAAGAAATTAGTAGGATATAAATTGGGAAAATACACTCACAAAATACAGAATAAGAGAATCATCACAGAGTCCTGGAAAGCTGAAGTACAGTCCAACGCTGTTCTGCCACTGAGATGGTCCACATCATCCAGCCCATGAGTGAGAGAAGAGCAGTGCATGTGCCCCTCAGGACTTAAGGGTAGCCACAAGCCATGCCCCAGGGACAGGTACTTCAAGGTCATAGGTAGGTAGGACAGTTACCTGCTAACAGCTATCCACTATAATACTCCACATAATTGATGCATCCACAACACTATAATAAAGGTGATTTCTTTTGCTAAGTAGCAATGAGAACACCGTAAAACTAAATAAATGTGGGAACATGGTATTTGTGGTGACCTGCATTTCTCTTCTCAAGTTATATTCAGTGATATTTGGCTCCATATAAACTGTCTCCTTAGATCTTTGAGGGGAGTAATGATATTCTTTGGGTTGAACATCATAGAAGGCCCCAAAGTGACAAATGAAGAAAGAGAACATGACATCCCTAATATCATTTAGCATCTGTCTCCAATATTTTTGGTTGCCTGTTTACTGAGACAGTTGCAAGTGTTTTACCTGCTGAGCCTTCTTGAAGATCTACAGTGTAGATTTTACCATGACATTTACCTGGACACTCAGGTCTCCATATTTAAGCTTTCCACAAATTGCATCTAAAATCTACATGGAATGTAATAGCAATTTTCTGGAGCCACTGGCTGTGTGGTGTCTAGGTGCTCCTAATGCAATTTACATCATCAGCTCACTACCCTTTGGTGACCACCATAACCTGGCCCATAGTTACAATGACCACCACATTCTTTGATTTGGGAACCAAAAAAAATCAACTGTGTGATTTGGTCACATTACTCAAGGAGTGAAAAGTCCTTCAATCTGTAGCACTCTTTAATTTTGAAGGTGTACTTTATTTTATGTATAGCAGTAAAATTTAAATTTTACATATTAAATAACTTTAAAATGCAAAGATCCCACACATTTTTGAACAAAAGAAAAAAAAACCCGCCTCTAGAACAAATTTCGAGAATTCATTCAAAGTGAGTCATTATGACAAATGTGTTCAGTCATGAGTCATGTGTAATTCCTAGTTTACTAACACTCAATGTAATCACAAGAAAGCTCAACTTTCATAACTATTGCTTCAAAGTAACAACACATGGTGGATTCATTTCGAGTGCAAAATAGCTCTTGCTCCTTCAATACACAGAAAGTTGAAACCTAGGAAAAATGCCTTTATACCATCTTTCTTAAATGTGACTTGTCCTTCCTCATCATATTTCATTTCCAAAGACAAAAGTTTTACCATGTAGCCCGATTTGGCCTTGCATACTCATTGTGACTCATGCTGGCCTCCACCCTAAGAACACCCCACCACCACCACCGCAAGAATACCTCTCCAGTGCTGGAGTCACTGCTGCGAACCGCTTAGTTTACTGCTGTGGTGTTCGTGGTCACACATTATGGCAGTGTATATAAGTGGGCTACAGAAACGCATTAATCCTCAATCCACCAAGAAGCCCCAAGAGAGTGGCAAACTTCAAAGCCAGGGACCAGTGATAGAAAAAAGCAGAATGTTTTTACAAGGCTGGGATCTGGTGGGGTAAACTCCAGGGACCTTCCTCTCTGTTGCCTCTGGATTGTGGTCACTCAATCACTCACTGGGGAACTGCTCTTTACTATCAAGGTCCATTACAACTCCCATATCTTGTAATTTCATAATCTGTGTACTGAGAACATCCCCTGAATTATTTTGAAGTAGACTTCAGCTTTCTTGCTTGCTTGCTTCCTTCCTTCTTTCATTCCTTCCTTCCCATCTCCTAAGCTCCGTCCCTCCTTCTCTTCTTTCCTTCACCCCTTTTTCTCATTTTGCCTTCCTTCTTCCTTCCTTCCTTCCTTCCTTCCTTCCTTCCTTCCTTCCTTCCTTCCTTTCTTCTCCCCCTCCTAACCACCTCTCTTTTCCTTCCTTTATACCTTTATACATTCCTTCCCTCTTCCCATCTTTCCTCCCTTTTACCCATCTTTCCTTCCTTCCTCCCTTCTTCCCTGCCTTCCTGCTTTTCTGTGTGTGACAGGATCTCATGTAGGACTGGCTTTCCTCAATCTCTTGATGTAGTAGTGAATGGTGAACTATTAGTGATCATTTGTCTCTACCTCCTGAATTCTGGGATTACACATGTACCACCACCCAATGTTTACATAGTTAGTACTGGGAATGGAAGATGGAGTTTCATGCATGCTAGATACCACTTTAGTGAGTCACATCCTCAGTGCAGGCACTGGTCTTTTCTGTGTTCAATTTTACACATTAAAATAAAACCTCAATGAGTAATTTTTTAAAACTTGATTGAACTACCATGATCCAGTGGAAATCATGTAGTAGAACACAGGATTACATGTAGACACAATCTAATGAACACAACCTATAAGAAGTTGGTTGAAGAGAGTAAGGGCTGGGAGTCAGTAGGGAGAGTGTGTGAAGTGCCTCATAACATCTGTTGTACTTGTGGAAATGGAAACATCCATGTTCTACAGAAGCCTTTGGATGATGATTCTCCAACATATTATGAGACTGTTTGTGACTGGATAGATCTGGTAAAAGTGAATCTTTGTAAAGAAGTAAGCCAAAGTATTATACTTGTTGAAGCATTGGAGGAGCCACACTTCCATTACACCAGCATTCACTGAAGATACAGTGGTATGTTAAGATATGCCATAGTTAAAACACACACACAGTCTGCATGATGCATTCTATGAGAAGCAACACTGACTTCAGAAGTGTCATTTCACAGTGCAGCTTTTCCTCAAAGACTCATGTAATAACAGAAACAATTGCTGAATTCAAAAAATGGGGGTAACTGTTTATTTTTTTGTTTGAAGCAGAACTTGAGTCCATCCAAATTTATCACACCCACTAGGCACATGTTGGCTGGTTGAAGAATTCTGCTGAGCCTTTAAGAGGCCACAAGTTGGATATGATTTTAGTCTGTTAGTTTGGTACATACCTAACTATTAATGACAGTTAGCAAAAGGTAATTTGCTCTTCATTATTTAAAATGACCTTATGCTTGAATCATTAACCTTTCCTGAAATTGTGAGGTATAGGAATAAAATTTTAAATCATAGATTCTTATAACCATGTAGGAAAATTAAAGCTCACATCTTGCATGTTATCAGTGTCATGTAGACCCAAAATTCCAGGAAGTACAAACACTCTAGTCTTTATGTAGTTGGTCTCTTTAGGCATTTCAGAGGTGATAGGGCCTAGATAGTTATTGCTTGCTCATTCTATGGTTACATCACACACATTCTTGTCAGTAGACACTGGGTTTGTTCAATTACTGCTTTCTAGACTTTTTCCACAAAGACATTATTTAATGTCTTTCCCTATGTTCCATTTTGTGTTGTCATGCCATTTTATTCCAGCTAAGTACTTGGGGTCCATTAGGTTGTGATACCTACATTAAGAGTGGATTTTCCTTACTTAACCCTCTGAGTCATAGGCCAAGCTCCTATGAAAACACAATAAGGGACACTCAGAAATAAACCTTCAAATGCTCTCTAGCCAAGTTGGTACCTGAAGGCCATCATTCACAGGCTAATTTTCACATAATGGGTAGGTGCTGAGAAGGTAGTGCAGTGGTAGATCACAGGCTCAGCAAGCATAATTCCTTAGCTACAAATCACAGCACTGATTGTATGAGAGAATTCATATTTAATAAAAAATTAATAAATGCGAACATTAAAATAAAATATTGTGTTTGTTCTTTATATTTTGTTCCTTCCCTAAAATTGTGAATATGTATATCTGGTCATACATATTTTGTTGTAAGAACCTCATACTTATGTGGCCTTGACCCTGACTGGGGGAAAACATACTTCTTCTGATTAGGATCCATGCTAATATTTTGTTAACTTTGTTCTTGTTGTTGCTCTTTGACACTCTTACTGGGCATATTCTAAGACTGGCCACTCATTATCATCCCATCTCGACCTCTGAAGTGCAAATACTACAGGGGAGAGCTAACACTGAGCTTAGATCAGTTAACCTCTGGTTTTATATGTAATTTTAATATTGACTTTCATTATTTGAGAACATGGAATATCATTCCCTTTATTTGATTGTAAAATATAGTTACAGATGTGTTTTCACATCTGTTATCTGAATTAACTGTGTCCATTATTCAGTATTTATGTATGAAATGAAAATGAACCTGTCTATGTATGTGGGAATGAATGTTTTCATTTATCTTATGTAGTAAGCTTGTTGGAGATCATGGAAAACAGAACTTTTCTTTAGACACTCAACCCACAAGGAATTCTTCCTCTTTCCTTTTGGGAATTATAGTTGAGCAAGCAACATCAATATGTACTCTCTCTTAGGACTTTTGTGGTGCTAGGGATGGAACTCAGGCTTTGAGCATGCTATAATTCTGGTGATTACTAACATAGCAAAAAAGGCTGAGAGCAGTTGGCGAAGTTCCTTCTTTTAATTATTTCAGGAAGGACTGATGTGGAAAAACAGGGGGCCCAAGTCAGTAAAGCACTTGAGAGAAATTTGAACAATAGCTTTATTTTCATTATTATACCTCTTTTGATTACAGAATCACAAGTTTACAGCTCAACAGAGAAGCCTGCTTCATAGACCAGCGTGTTCAAGGTTACATAAAGCAAAAAAAGTGTCATCAGGCCATCTGAATGGGTGAGACAGTTGATTGGCTTGATCTGTTTGGGAGGCATCCAGACAGTGGGACTGGGTCCTGTGCTCATTGCATGAGTTGGCTGTTTGAAACCTGGGGCCTATGCAGGGTCACTTGGCTCGGCCTGGGAGGAGGGGACTGGACCTGCCTGGACTGAGTCTACCAGGTTGATCTCAGTCCTTGGGGTAGGCTTTGCCCTGGAGGAGGTGGGAATGGGGGGTGGGCTGGGGGAAAGGTGAGGGGGGCGGGAGGGGGGAGAACAAGGGAATCTGTGGCTGATATGTAGAACTGAATTGTATTGCAAAAAAAAAAAGACATCTGAGGTATGGGAACTTCATTTACCATACTGTTCTCTAGAAATTGAGGAAGTTAACAGGCATACATGTGCTCCTTATCACATTTGTTGGTATTTCAGACTCACTTATTGAGAAATATCAACTTGGGTGTTTCCATGCTTGTGTCAAAAATTAGTTATATCCTCATATAACCTTAATTCAAAGCCCAAGAAAGGCCCTATTAAATATTCTTTTCCCTTAGACATAGATATCTGTGTCCATGAACTGAAGTAACTAGGATTAGGCCAGTAATCCATTTCAGAGGTATGCTATCTAAAAATATTCAATGCCTCCTTGCCCCACATATTGTGGGTTGTCAAAATAGCACCAAGAGCAACTGTTAAGTCCTTAGAAATCCTGATTTACTGCATTCCAAAATCATGTATAAGCTCAACTTAAGACCGGGACAGTTTCAGTTCATTGCCCCACATCTTAAATTCATAGAACATCACCTCTTTCCTATGAAAAGTACAGTTGCACAGAGAAGCAGGTGAGCACACAACAAGCACATTTCTGTAACTTGTGGGACTCAGCATTTCACATCCTTCCAGCTGCTTAAAATTCCTCAGTTATGACTTATTGACATTTATGGAGAAGTGGAATGTGAATAACTCAAATACTGGATATACTGTTCAATATCTGTATTCCACATATAAAGTTTTCAAACTGGGTCTGCACAAGAGAAATCAAAGGCGGAAAACAGACAATATCCTTCTTATGAAAGTATACATCAAGTAGGCTTTGAAAGTGCCCCATATGAAATATCAACTGACAATGAAATGAGGTCTTCTGGCTCTTTAAATGTGTATTGCAAAACACATTGATCAATGACCCAAGTACTTTGGGTATTCCAGTGGAATGTCATACAATCTTTGTGCCTTCCAGGTGTGTGATTTTCCTAGTGGATCATATATACCTACATTTGGTGGATCTTTTTTAAAGATTGACAGCCTTCTTCACTAAATGAGCAGTCAATTTTGCTTATAGTTTGTACAGTTCTTGACTTTCAAGTATTGATAATTAACAGAGTAAAGGACTCCATGAGAAATTCCATCAAGATGATCATGCTTCCTTCTTAATTTTACAAAGAGTTTAGTAGTGTTCTAGGTACAGTCAAAATTTTGGGGGCTGAGCTAGGCACACCATTCTAGCTTCTCTATGTAGCTACAAGCAGAGCTTCTAGAGAATTTCCCATGTCAATTCATTATTCTTTCTTCCTCCCTTCTCTCTTTCTCTCTCTACCTACCTCTCTGTCTCTCTTTTTGTCTCTCTGTCTCTCTTCCTCTCTCTGTATGTCTCTCTGACTCTGTCTCTGTCTCCCTCTGTGTGTGTGTGTGTGTGTGTGTGTGTGTGTGTGTGTGTGTGTGTTTGGTAAGGGTTCTTAAACCTAAAGCTTGTACTTGCCAAGTATGGTATAGGAGGCATATGGTTTCTGGTGACTCTGTACTTATCCTCAGGAAGCAGAGAGCTATGAATGTTTGTTCTCTTCTAGTTTTCTTGTTTTTATGTAGTCTGAGACCACTTCCCATGGAATTATGCAAACCCTATTTAGCATAGATCTTCCTACCATAATTATCCTAGCCAAAATATTTTCTCACACACATGTCTAGAATTCTGTTTCTTCCATGATTATAGGTCCTGTAATCAGCCCCCACCTCACTATATTTTAAAACAGTTCCTGACTTCTGATCTTGCTTCTGTGTTTAGTTGACTCTGAGTATAATGGATTTACAATGAATCATGCTTCACCTGTTTTCAAATGAAGCATAAAACAAGCAGGCAATCAAGAGGAATGCAGTGGTGGCTGACATCTGTAATCCAAACATTAGGTTGCCAAGCAAGAAGATTACCAGAAGTACAAGCACAGCCCCTTGTACATGGAAAATTCTAGCCCAGCCCTGGTGATATAGTGGGGTGTGTCAAATAATCTAGGAATAGAAATTTCCAAATATGATATAGAGCATTTAAAGTACAAAGAAGTTTGATGAGAAGGCCTCCTGCATGTTTCAATTGATTTTGGTTGACAGAAAAAGACTGAATGCAGTAATTCAAGGGAGATTGAAATGTTTTTCAGAATGCAACACAAGACCCCTCATACTGAGACAGTTCATAAAGGACTTTTTAGTCTCTAGATGAATTTCTTTTCTTTTTTTTGGTTTTTCGAGCTAGATGAATTTCTAAATGGTCTTATTAAGTAAAAAAAGTGGAGCTAGATATAAGGGTGAAAGCCTGAGAGATCAGTGAAATAGGGAAAGCCACAGCTAAACTTATCTCGCCAACTCTGCAGCTTCCAAATGTGAGTTACTTCCTGTCTAACCTCACCCATATGCCTTGCTGTTCTGCCATCTGATTTACTTTCTGTGTTCAGCTACATCACTTCCTCTTCCTACCTAGCTCTGTCACTTCCTGTCTGTCTGTACAGACTTCCAGACCTCCATGGTTAACTAGTGATGGACGTCAAGGCCTATGCCACCACACCTGGCTCTGTTCCCATTGTGGCCTTGAACACACAGAGATCCTGCCTGACAAGTGATAGGATTAAAGGCATGTGCTAACTTTGCATAACTTCTGTGTTGTGGCTGGCTTTTTCCACTGATCTCCAGGCAAACTTTATTTATTAAAGCACAAATAAAATATCACCACATTTCAGCACAAATAAAATATCACCACATTTCCCCTTTTCTTGTCTAGTAAAAAAATTAAAAAAATTGAAAAGTTATAATTAATATAAGAAAAACTACATACAATAAATACAATAAGTATATACAATATATGCAAGCAATAAATAATCAAACATATCTAGTCCATTTGCATTGACAAATTTAGAGAAAATATTCCATTATCTATCCTATTTTGGTGAGTTCAAAATGTACATAATTCACTTTCTATCCTATCTTGTATTACCAACAGAAAACTATTTTATGACGTCTTTCAAACGTACACACTTAACACCACTTAGAGAGTTCCTTTTCTGAATTTCTTAACAAGAAAAATTATAACTACAACTATCTAACATTCAATTCCCTCAGAGACCCAAGAAAAAAAATAATATTACCTAGTAAAACAGGAAGTGCAAACAAGCAACTTCCAAAAAATGTGGATTATGACGGAAACAGCCTGGACAGTCAACCAAGGTTTCTGTGAATGTTAGGGTATCATCTTCAGCCTACAGGCTTAGCGTATCTGACAGATTTGTTTATGAAGTAGGATGTACACAAGGCCTACAGCTCAACCTCACATTCAATGTGAGTATTTCATGTACCAGATAAACTTGAATTCTGCCAGAGTCCTATCATTATTCTGGATTTTAAATTCTGGAAATTGCTGGTGGTTTTGGAATTCAGCTTCCCATTCTTCTCAGTTTGTAGGTGGCTTCATCTCCTTTATTAAATGCCAGTCTACCATTGAGAGGTTAGACTCCATCAGCCTAGTTACTCTTCCAAAAATAACTGTTCCAGCTACTGTTTCACTGTACACCAGGAGCCATCGACCCACTGTCTGTTCATCTGCCTTCAAAGGAAGGGACACTGTACCTTTTCCAGATTGCAAAGCCACTTCAGTGATGGTGCCACATTGTTCTGGCCTCAGAGGATGCTTGTTGTCAAAGCTGCATCCATACTTGCCTTGGCAAGAATTGATAGTCCTTTGTTTTGTATCCTGCTTGTTCATTTAGGACATCATACTGTCAACAGTCAATGTGAGGGCACTTTGTTGCCCAGTGGCTAACTTTTGCCACAGTGAAAGCTAACTCCACATGTAGTTTCTTCAATGCCCATATCTTTTCTGAAGTAGATTTGTCCTGCCAGGAGTAGACATGTCTCAAAGTCATAAAAAAAAAAAAGAAAAAAATCTGTTATTAAAACATCTCAAATGCCATATTCTGTAGATCTCTGAAGGGTTTAAAGATGACCTATCTATCTAAAACATATCTCTGCTTGACCTTGAAAACATACCTAATATGACTACATGTTCGATTGTAATGTCTAATTACTACCTTTCATTTCTTTATATCCTAATATTAGGTAATAATAACTTTCAAGGATTAGCAAATTGCATTACATTGTTAAATGAACCGTATAGGTAGAATAGCTTGAACAAGATTAGAAATATACATACAGCATTTTCTAACAAAATCAATCTCAAATTTGTATCAATATGTAATTTATATACAATATACAAAAATCTAATCCAATGTAAAATATTTAAAACTAGTAGTTGCTTTCTAAAAAGTAGTTTCAATAATCTACCTTTTTATCTACATCATATCTATATTCTCTCATTTTTCTTTTCAGAGTAGATTCAATAATCTAATCTTTAATATATCACTTCTATACCTTTTTTTCAGAGTAGATTCAATAATCTACTGATGGATTATGTCTCTCTGTATGCTGTGAATGTGTTTCTCTGATTGGTTGATAAATAAAATGATGATTGGTCAGTAGGCAGGCCGGAAGTTTAGGCAGGATAAGCAGACAAGGAAAATTCTGGGAAGAGGAAGACTAAGTAAGTAGACAGCAGCCTGCCATCCAGGGAGCAGCATGTAATGGCACACATGTAAAGTCACAGAACATGTGGCAATATATAGATTAACAGAAATGGGCTGAGTTTAAATGTAAGAGCTAGTCAGTGGTAGGCCTGAGCTAATGGCTGAGCAGTTTTAATTAATATAAGCCTCTGTGTATTTACTTGGGTCTGAGCAGCTGTGGACCAGTTGGGACATAGGAAAATTTCCAGTTACAAATGGCACTCACAAAAAAACAAACCAAACCAAAACAACAACAACAACAACAACAACAAAGAAATCTTAAAAGCCGGGTGGTGGTGGCACATGCCTTTAATCCCAGCACTTGGGAGGCAGAGCTCAGGCAGATCTCTATGAGTTCAAGGCCAGCCTGGGCTACAGAGTGAGTTCCAGGAAAGGCGCAAAGCTACACAGAGAGACCCTGTCTCGAAAAACCAAAACAACAACAACAGCAACAACAAAACAAAAACAAAACAAAACAACCCCCCAAAACAAATGGTACTCACAAGTGGTGGCAAGAGTTTCCACCTAAAATCTGAGAGAGCTTAAGAAGAGATTATAAATGTATGTAAGACCACCTTACTAGTTCATGTCACTCATGGCAGGCCTAGGTACAATGATGTGTTCCCTGGCTATGGTGGGTTCATGGCATGTGGTCTGGAGCTACAACATCATGAATTCTCATTGAGTTACACAGAGGTTTCTGCAAGCTGTGCAACATGGTGTGTGGTGAACATAGCTACTAAAAAAGAAAGAGGTTTCTAGGCTACATGCTGCTGGATGAAAGCATAGACCCACTGCTTCCCAGAGTTGGTGGTGAGCATGGCTCCCAGAGCTGGCTGTAAACGTAGTTCTGCCATGTTGGGAAGTGGAGGTGGGTAGAGGTAGCAGCCAAAGCTGCCAGTTTAGTTCTAGCCATTCTACAGTTTAAAGCAATAGATTCACAGTAAGTCAGATGTAGATTAAAGAAACTTCTAATTGGTTTATGGTGTGTGTAAAAATGTATGTAGGCTTGGAAGAGAAAAGAAAATTAATATAAACAGTTATATAAAGAAATAGAAACTTAAAAAATAAAGTCTTTAAAGAGAAAGTAAAAGTGATACAAAAAATAAACAACATAAAAATAAAAATCACACAGAGAGCCTACATTATACTGTCTTTGGGATTTTTAACTGCAGAAAAACATTTAATCATAAAGGCTGCTCAGTTAAATGAATATGTATATTTTAAAGTTAATTGACTTCAAAATTTGGATATAAGGATATGCTGCTTTGGAAAGGAGGCTCTGTTTTTGTTTCCACAGGAAGCAAGAGGCTATGGATTTGTTCCAGGTTAAGATAGATCAGATATGATCAAGCCAGACCTCCTGAACCTTAACAGATGATACCTATCAACAATGGTTATAGCCTGTCTTCCCAGGACTTGACCATTATCTTGAATTTTCTCAGGATCCCCATAAGACTATCAGAGCCCCCTATCAGCAGGAAGTAGCCGAGAACCCTATGCTCACCTTCCCAAAAAATGGATTATGGACGATTGCCCTTTGTTTAGATTGTTAGTTGCAAATTGTTTTGGGTCATAGTCAATATGTTTCTAAAAGAAGAAAGTGGGTATGATATAGAAATATGAGATATAGATATGATAGGATAAAAGGGTAGATTATTGACTCTACTTTAAAAGAAAATCTTGTTTAAAAATGTTTTACAATGCTATGGATTTTAGTTTATTAACACAAATTTAGGGTTGATTTTGTTATACTGTATGTATATTTCTACTCTGGTTTAAGGTATTATATTTATGTAACTCATTTAAATTGTAATGGATTATTAAGAAATACAGATTAATAATTAGTCTCCTATGATAGTCAAACTTATAATCATGTTAAGTTTTCTAGGCATACATAAATATAATTCAATTAGGTAATCTTCAAACACTTCAAAGACCTACAGAATATGGCATTTAAAATGTTCTAAAACTTAGACTTTTCTTGACAATGAGACACATCTGTTCCTGGCAGCACTGATTAACTTCAAAGAAAAAGATGGGCATTGAAAACACTCCATACGGAGTTTATCTTCTTCTTAGTAAAAACAGCCATTTGGGAAAGAAACTGTTCTTGCCTGGACTGCTTGACAAAACGTTGTATTGACTGAACATGCAGGACCCATAGAAAGGTGATCACTGAACTTTGCAAAGTTAAATGGTCCTTCATGTTCCTGCTTCACAGAAGAAACTGCCAGACATTCTACAGGACACAGACAGAAAAAATTGAGAGAATCTAGACTTATGGGCTGAAAATGGATGTCCTAACATTGCAGGAGAACTTTATGTGCCTGTCCAGGCAGCCAGCTGTCTCTGTCACTCTAGATTTTTGGAAGTTCCTACAATGCACTTCCTGTTTCCTTAGGTAATATTATATCCTTCTAAGGTCTTTGATGTAGTTAAAGACTAGATAGTTATAATTTTCCTTGTTTATAATCAAAGATAAATTAGATAAGAAATTTTAGACTCACAAATATAGGATAGATAAAATATTTTCTTTAAATTTTATAAATTACAAATAGACTGGATACTGTAACTGTAATTCTTGCTTGATAACAGCTGTGTTATATGTAATTTTACTACATTGAAGTTAAAAACTTTCCTTTTAAGTAGAAAGAAAAGGGGTAATGATGGGTTATGTCACTCTGTATGCCGTGAATGTATTTCTCTGATTGGTTGATTAAAAAATGCTGATTGGGGCCAGGCGGTGGTGGTGCACGCCTTTAATCCCATCACTCGGGAGGCAGAGCCAGGCAGATCTCTGTGAGTTCGAAGCCAGCCTGGGCTACCAAGTGAGTCCCAGGAAAGGTGCAAAGCTACACAGAGAAACCCTGTCTCGAAAAACCAAAAAAAAAAAAAATTGCTGATTGGCCAGTAGCCAGGCAAGAAGTATAGGTAGAATAGCAGACAAGGAGAATTCTGGGAAGAGGAAGGCTGAGTCCGGAGATACCAGCCTGCTGTCCAGGGAGCAGCATGTAAGGGCACACATGTAAAGTCACAGAACACGTGGCAACATATAGATGAACATAAATGGGCTGAGTTTAAATGTAAGAGCAAGTCAGTGGTAGGCCTGAGTTAATGGCAAACAGTTTTAATTAATATAAGCCTCTGTGTGTTTACTTGGGTCTGAGCAGAGATGGACTCAGCAGGACACAGGAAAACTTTCAGCTATAATCTACCTCTTATCTATATCCTTTTTTTTCTTTTTCTGTTTCTTTCTTTTTTAAAAAAACAAGGACCTTAAATTCAATCTCCTTTGTTTAGTCTTTTTCCTCATCATTAAAAATAAAAACTTGTAACAAACAATCCTAAAATTGACAGTTATCCCAAACACCAAACCCAATGAAAGACCAAAAACCACCTGCCCCACATCTTGGGAATATGGACATTATGAAATTAAAATTGCTTTCTTGTCCACCCACCCTCCGAGACTGCAACTGTTCCCTCAGACAGAGCCCACCAGCACCCGATTGGACTAAGAGGTGAGTCTATATCCTCATACCCAAACACTCTAGCCTGTAGGCTTTGGGCCCAGGGGCACAACCCTGTGCCCCCACACCACCACCCATTGCAGTCCCAGTTACAGGCCAGTCGGCAGGCAGACCTCCTGCAGACAGGTCAGACTACCACCATCCCCCATCAGGCCCTGTAACCCACAAGCCCCACCTAACCCCAAATCCCTCCCACCCTCAGAGACTGCAACTGTTCAATCAGACAGAGCTCACCAGCACCTGGTTTGACTAAGAGGTAAGTCTTTATCCTCATACTTGAACACCTCAGCTCCTAGGCTTTGGACCCAGGGGCACAACCTTGTGCCCCCACACGACCACCCATTGCAGTCCCAGTTACAGGCTAGTCAGCAGGCACATATCCTGCAGACAGGTCAGACTACCACCATCCCCCATCAGACCATGTAACCAACAAACCCCACCTAACCCCAAATCCCACCCACACTCAGAGACTGAAAGTGTTCCCTGAGACAGAGCCTGCCAGTGCTAGATTGGACTAAGAGCTGCTCCCTGAGACAAAGAGTCTATCCACATTGATTAGACCAAGACCTCCCACTGGACCAAGAGTATTGATCAGACCAAGAGAGCCTCCCTCACAGACACCACTTGCACGAAGTGGAGAAAGAGATGGATAGACGCCAGTGCAAAAATACAATCAATAACATAAAAACCAATATGGCTCCATTGGAACCTATATTAGCAAGACCTGAACATCTCAACACAGAAGAAACAGAAGAAATCATCCTTAAAGAATGACTTTAAGAAGACGATAGCGATCTTTAAAGAGCGAATGAAAAATTCCATTAAAGAATTCGAGGAAAAGTCAAACAAAAAATGGGAAGAAATCAGTAAATCCCTTAAAGAAAGCCAAGAGAAAGCAATTAAAAAAGTAAGGGAAACAGTTCAAGATTTGAAAACAGAAATTGAGAAAATAAAGAAGACACAAATGGAGGGAATGCTGGAAGTGGAAAATCTGAGTAAACAAACAGGAATTACCGATGTAGGCATAACCAGCAGAATGCAAGAGATGGAAGAGAGAATCTCTGGCATTGAAGATACAATAGAGGAAATGGATTTATCAGTCAAAGAAAACACTAAAACCAACAAAGTCATGACCCAAAATGTCCAAGAAATTTGGGACACCATGAAAAGACCAAAACTTAGAATAGTAGGGATAGGAGAAGGAGAAGAATTCCAACTGAAAGGCACAGAAAATATATTCAACAAAATCATAGAAGAAAACTCTCCCAACCTAAAGAAGGAAATGCCTATGTAGACACAAGAATGTTAGAGAACACCAAGTAGACTGAAAAAAGTCCCCTGGTCACATAATAATCAAACCACTAAATATACAGAATAAGGAAAAAAATATTAAGAGCTGCAAAGGAAAATGACCAAGTAACATATAAAGGCAGACATTTAAGAATAACACCTGACTTCTCAATGGAGACTTTAAAAGCCAGAAGGTCCTGGACAGATGTTATGCAGACACTAAGAAACCATGGATGCCAACCCAGACTATTACACCCAGGAAAACTATCAATCAACATAGATGGAGTAAGCAAAATATTCCATTATAAAACCAGATTTAAACAGTACCTTTCCACAAATCCAGCCCTACAGAAAGCACTAGAAGGAAAAATCCAACCTAAGGAAGTTAGATACACCCATGAAAACACAGGCAATAAATAGTTCCACATCAACAAATACCAAAGAAGGGAAACATACAACACTACCATGAAAAAATAACAGGAACTAACAATAACTGGTCATTAATATCCATTAATATCAATGGTCTCAATTCACCTACAAAAAGACACAGGCTAACAGAACAGATATGAAAACAAGATCCATCCATTTGCTGCATACAAGAAACACACCTCAACTTCAAAGACAAATACTACCTCAGAACAAAAGGCTAGGAAATGACTTTCCAATCAAGTGGATTTAAGAAGCAAGCAGGTGTAGCTATCCTAATATCTAATAAAACAGACTTCAAAGTAAAAATCAATCGAAAGAGATCAAGAAGGATGTTACATATTTATCACAGGGAAACACCAACAAGATGAAGTCTCAATTCTGAACATTTATGCCCCAAATACAAGGGCACCCACATTTGTAAAGAAATGTTACTAAAGCTTAAATCACACATCAACCCTCATACACTATTAGAGGGAGACTTCAGCACTCCACACTCACCGATGGACAGGTCTGCCAGACAGAAACTTAACAGAGAAATAAGGGAACTAACAGACATTATGACTCAAATGGACTTAATAGATATCTACAGAATATTCCACCCTAACAAAAAAGAATATACCTTCTTCACATAACCCCATGAAACCTTCTCCAAAATTGACCACATGCTTGGTCACAAAGCAAATCTCAACAGATAGAAAAAAATTTGAAATAACCTCCTGTATCTTATCAGACCACCATGACTTAAAGGTAGATTTCAACAACAACAAAAATTAAAGAAAGCCCTGCCTAGAGTCCCCATCTAGACCAGAGACCCTGAAATCTCCACGCCCTGACCCCACACTTATCTGCCCAAGACCCCAGCCACTTACTGAGACTTAGAGAACAGCCCCCAGCTCCCATCCAGCCATGAACTCCCATCTGGACCAGAGATGAGTTCCTGGGGTCATACCCAGGGAAGCCTGCCCCTAGGTCCCATCCCTGGACACCAGCCATTCCAGGGAAGACCTGCTCAACTTGGCCCCAGTTTCTGGACACCAGGTGGGCCCCATGGGAAGGTTCCCCTTTTCTAAGACCCCAAGCAGACCCTGTAATCTCCATGTTCTGCCCCAACACCCATCCACTGGAGACCCCAGCCACTGCCTGAGACTCAGAGACGAGCTCCCAGCTCTCATCTGGCCCAGAGCTTCCATCTGGACAAGAGAGAGGCTTCCTGAATCTGTCAACTCAGGAACTGCAATCCAATCAACCCCTGAGCATGAAATTCAACCAATCTCTGAATTTGTTGCAAACTCAGGAATTGAGATCCTCCTAATCTCCACCCTGGAAATCTCTGCCACTAAGAAACTGTATATAAGCCCTATACCTGTTTAATTTGAGGTTGCCTCACCCCACCCCGGCCCCAGCAGAGGCAGCCACACTCCAGGATTCCTCCCTCCCAATAAATCTCTTAAGTGAGGTTTGTTGTCCAAAACATCATGCAATGGGCAGTCCTTCCAAAGTTATGCATTTCTCACTCATTCTGTTATCTCACTTCCCCTGTGTTTCTGGATTGAATCTGTACTTCTTCAAACTCATCTTCAGGTTTGTTGATGTGATGAAGTGGATCATCAGACTGACTGGCTTCTTTTGTAGCCTCTTATATTGGGGTTTGGAATAATCCTTGCAAGCAGACTTTATTGGTGTCTGGGCAAAATTGTTCAGCCTACTTGCATTGGATTCTGGGAAGTGGATTACCACCAGGAGTTCTGTTACATATTCTTGTGAACATGACTTGCATCATTTCATCTGAATTTCAGTGTACAATGTACTTGGTATTGTTGGCTATTATGTTAAAGCCTGCCATCCCAATTTTTAGCCATTAGAGTCAGGGTTATCAAAAACTCATTCCCAGAGATCCTACTACTTTGCTATAAGATTTATTATGTCTCATTTCTGGTTTTCAGCAGGCTTTTCAACATTGTTTCCATGACTTGGAACCATGTCATAGATATAGCCAAATTGTTCTTAAATTTCTACCCACCTTTGCCATTAAGAAAGAAGCTCTGATGAGCACCACACTCACACTCATGTACTCCCAGTAGGGATCTTGATAGCCACCCTGTAACACTTTGATGTGATTATGTTTTTCTATGAGATATGCTCATTGAAACTACAGGGTCAACTGAATTACCAATGTGCTTACAAACAGGCTGATCAAAAGGCATGAAGTTAGACTCTGGAATTTGCAACCTCCACCAGAAATTCCTAGATGATATTTTCTACACTAACTCAGTACTCTTGTAGTCAACTTGTTATTTAAAATAAAATATAAAGTAGGTCTCTCAGTGTGTATAAAATTTATATGCTCTTCTACCTGTCATATGTGTTCATGTCTTTAATGGTGGTCACATCCTGACCTCCGTAGGCCATTATGATGTGTTTAGATATTTCTAACACTCTCTGGTAGGCAAAAGTGATGTTACATAAAAATGTCATGAATCAAAGGATAATCCTTAAGAAATAATAATCCTTTGTAGTTCAATTGAAAAATAATACACAGGAACATAGCCCTGTTTATAGATTGCAGGCACTTAACTCCTGTAGTATCCTGAGGGCAGAGTAGGATTTATAACCCTTGACACTGCTTAAGTTAGGGCTCCTTTCTATGATTAGGAAAGCCAATTTATATATTGAGGGTATTTAATGCCATCTGTAGCCTTGTCCAAGAAGACAACAGTGGTCATATTCTCTCACCTTGCTTGTGAACATCTGAAATGCCCATGAATTTCCAGTGTGCACTGCTGGCCAAAGGGATTGCTGTGAAGAAACACTGGCTGGATATGGACTTGATCCAGTCATTAAGAGCTTTCTGATTGTTAGACAATTTTAAGGAATATGTCTAGGCCAGTAATTCTGTCATGGCTTCTCTCAGGCCTATCTTGGAAATAGGTATACCCACCAAAACAACGCTCTCCAGTAAAGTTGCAGAGATGGTATTAGGTGCTGGTAACTGGAATTAAAAGTCTGTATTTCCAAAAAGAACTTCCTGCATCATGGTATCCTCTCTGTGAATAGCTGAAAAATGGTACTTCACTGATAGAAAGCCCAGTCCCCAGGTATTGTGACTATACCCAGTATTTCATTAAGTAGCAGCACTTTCCCTTTGGTTCTCATCCCTTATTTACATTTTTTCAGAATTGTGGTAATATTTTGTGCTCTAACAAATAAAGTGTGCCTGAAGATCAGAGGGTAGAGCTAGCCATTAGTAAACCATAGAGGTCTGGAGGTCTCTATAGACAGAAGACAGGAAGTGATATGGCTGGGCAAAGAAAGAAATATAAAGTGGGCAGAGACTGGAGCTTGGCCCCTTTCTTGATCTGAGGAGTCATGGAGGTAAGAGGTAATTTTGGCTGCTCTTTTACTTCTCTGATCATTCAATACTTACCCTGATATCTGACTCTGGGTTTTTATTATTAAGACCAATTAGAATTCATGCTACATAGAATTATGTGTGGGATGAAATGATAGTGGAAGAAGACAAGAAATTATCAGTTAAGGTATCCAATGAGAAAGATTAGGTAGACATCCACGTAAACAAACTGAGATAGCCATTTAGGCAAAAGAGAAGTTTTCAGAATGAATTGCTAAATGGTCTTTGTAGCTGGAGAATTTTTCTCCAGCTCCCACCGCCAAGTCCCACCAGTCCCAGAGCCCACTTATAAAATAAACACACAGACTTTTACATTATTTAAACTGCATGGCCATTAGCTCAGGCCTATCATTGTCTAGCTCTCACTCTTATATTCAGCCCATTTCTATTAATCTTTACTTTGCCACGTTGCTTGTGGCTTACCGGTACTTTATATCTTCCTTGTCTTGGCTGTGGCTCCAGCCAGTCTCTCTTTCCTTCCTCCTTCCTCAGTTCTCCTCTCTCCTTGTCCCGCCTATACTTCCTGCCTGGTCACTGGCCAATCAGTGCTTTATTTATATAGAGCGATATCCACAGCACTTCCCCTTTTTTTTCTTTTTCAAAAAGGAAGGTTTTAACTTCAACATAGTAATATTACATATAACAAAATAATTATCGAGTAAGAATTATAGTTACAATATAAAAGATATCTATCTTATATTTGTGAGTTTAATGTTTTATATCTAATCTTTTATCATAACTAAGGAAAATTTTAAGTATCTAGTCTTTAACCACATCAAAGACCTCAGAAGGATATAATACTACCTGAGAAATGGGAGAAGGATGCAAGCAACTTTCGGGAGTCTTGTAGGGTAGATAGAGACAGCTGACAGCCTGGACAGTCATTCAAAGTTCTCTTGTAAAGTTGGGGCATCAGTCTTCAGCCCGCAGGCCTAGAGTCTCTCATTCACTTTTTTCTGTGTCCTGTAGAATGTCTTGCAGTTTTCTCTGCAAATCAGGAACCTGAAGGACCATTTTGTCAAGCAAAGTTCAGTGGTTACCTTTCTATGGGTCCTGTATGTACAGTTGATCAAGCAGTCCAGGCAAGAACAGTTTCTTGCCCAAATGGCTATTTTTGTCAAGGTGAAGATAAACTCCATATGGAGTGTCTTCGATGCCCATACTCCTCTCTGAAGTAAATTGGTGCTGTCAAGAGCAGACATGTCTCACTGTCCAGAAAGTCTAAATTTTTAAAACATTTTAAATGCCATATTCTGTAGGTCTTTGAAGTGTTTGAAGACTACCTATCTATCTGAAATATATCTATGTATACCCTAAGACTTAACTGACATGGCTACAAATATGATTATCATAGATGACTAATTATTAATCTATTTTTTAATTATCCATTACAATTATAAATGAGTTACATAAA
The DNA here is from genome assembly GCF_949786415.1 of Peromyscus eremicus. Lineage (NCBI taxonomy): Eukaryota > Metazoa > Chordata > Mammalia > Rodentia > Cricetidae > Peromyscus > Peromyscus eremicus. The sequence continues at coordinate 18,945,883 of NC_081439.1, read as the reverse complement.
CATAATACCTCACACAAGAATAGAAATATATATACAGTATAACAAAATTAAGTTTAAATTTGTATCAATAAACTAAAATCTATAGCAATGTAAAACATTTTAAACAAGTTGTTACTCTTTAAAAATAGGTTCATTAATCTACCCTTTCATCCTATCATATCTAAACTATCCACTTTTTTTCTTTAGAAAGAGATTGTATTTATAATCAACCTGCTTTAAATAAAAATATTGGTTTTTCTCTGTCCCACATCAGAGGGCTCTTCTTAACCATTTTTTAAGCAATATATCTGGGTTTAGAGGGGGAGTGAGCCAATTCCATCTCTAAAGACAGCTTGGTATATTTGGGAATTTGGGCGTAGCTTCTCTTACTACATCTTGCTGGAGGGGGGTGCTGTGTCTTATAGGGACACAAAGAAAATTTTAGGAATATGGAGTACTCCATGAGTGTGTATCATCTGAGCCAGTTGCCTGAAACCGTTCCGGATGTTGGATCATCTGGGCCATGGTGTCACTGGAAACCTTTCAGGGGGTCTTGGCTGGTCAAATCTGATGTATCTTAATCTGGAACAAATCCATAGCCTCTGGCTTTCTGTGGAAACAAAAGCAGAGACTCTTTTCCAAAGCAATATATCCTTATATCCAAATTTTGAAGTCAAGGTACCTTTAAAATTTACATTTTGGCATAAGTCAACAGCTTTTACAATCAAATGTTTTTCTTCAGTTACGAATATCAAAGACAACAGAATCCAGATTCTCTGTGTGATAGCCATCTTTACGTGGCTTATTACCTTTAATGTTTCTTTAAAGACTTTATTTTTTAAAACTATCTATCTGTATATATTTCTTTTTTCTCTCTTTTAAGCCTACGTACATTTTACACACATTGTAAACTATTCCACCTGAATCAGTCTTATTGTGAACCTATTGCTTTAAACTGCAGCCTTCTAAGCCTGAAATGGCACTGTGGCTACTGGCTCTGCCCACTTTAGCTTCCCAATATGGTGGTTCTGCCAGCTCTGGGAGCCATCAAGTCTCAGAAATAGTGGGTCCACGCTTTTATCAAAGCAGCGTGTAGCCCAGAAACCTCTCTCTCTCTCTCTCTCTCTCTCTCTCTCTCTCTCTCTCTCTCTCTCTCTCTCTCTCTCTCTTTTAAATACTAGTAAAGACTAAATCTACCACACAGCGTAATGTGCCGCTGGCACATGTCTCATTCTCGCCATACTGCAGGTCAAGTGCACACGCCAGGAACCCAGCAGTAGCTCAAACCTGTGTTTTGCAGCATCTAGCTGCCCATATGAGACATGAAGCAGGAACCTGTTTTTGGCTCTGTTTAGGATTGGTTATTAAATATTGTTAAGTTTAAGGTGGAAACTCAAGCCGTTGGGCCCCATTTGTAGCTTGAGTTTTCCTGCCTGGCCCACAATCAGGACAAATCTCTCTCACCTGCCAGTCCCACAGCCGCTCAGACCCAACCAAGTAAACACAGAGACTTATATTGGTTACAAACTATATGGCCATGGCAGGCTTCTTGCTAACTGTTCTTATAGCTTAAATTAATCCATTTCTATTAATCTTTACTTTGCCACGGGGCTCGTGGCTTACCGATACTTTATATCTTCCTTGTCTTGGCAGTGGCTCCAGCCAGTCTCTCTTTCCTTCCTCCTTCCTCAATTCTCCTCGCTCCTTGTCCCGCCCATACTTCCTGCCTGGTCACTGGCAAATCAGTGATTTATTTATATAGAGCGATATCCACAGCAGGTCTTATTATTTAAAAACCCAGAGCCACATATCAGGGTTAAAACCAAGAGATCAGAGGAATGGGACAAGCCACAGCCAACCTCACCTTACCAGTCTGCAGCCTCCAAAAGAGACCTAATTCCTGTATACTCACACCTATATGCCTTTCTGTCCATGCCATCTCACTTCCTCTCCCTGCCTAGCTACAACAGTTTTTCTGTCTGCCCAGCTCTTCTCACTTCCTGTCTGTCTGTATAGACCTCCAGATATTTATGGTTAACTGGTGCTGAAATGTAAGGCATGTGCCACTATGCCATACTCTGTTCCCAGTGTGGCCTTGAACTCACAGAGATCCAAATGGATCTATGCCTCTGGAATGCTAGGATTAAAGGCATGTGTGACACCATTTTCTGGCCTCTGTATCTAGTGCTACCATTGCCTGACTTCTATGTTTATTATAGTGGCTGTCTTTTTCCTCTGATCCTCAGATAAACTTTATTGGGGTACATAGAAAAAAAATCACCACAGTCATTGCACGCTAATTTATTGAACAACTGACTGAGGAGTTAATGATTCATTATGACTTGAAAAGTTCATAAGAAGTATTTTCATCAAAAAGTTATTGCTGGCATAATTGTGCACCTAATAATCATTCATAATGTTCTAAAATCTCTTTTCTTTGCACATTCCAAATTTGTTATAATAACCCATACATTATTCTGACTGATTATTTTTGGTACATGAGAAAACATTCTTTCAAGAAATCAGTTCAGTATAGGTTTGAGTATTTACTTTCATTTTACATACACATTAAATTTGAACATTGTTATAAATAGAAGCTTTAAAAGTTCATTCTTAATTTTTATTATTCCATTCATTTTCTTTCTGAGAGTATATAATGACTTTACTTCTTCCTTCCCTTTCTTCCAAACCTTCCCATATATCCCTTTTTTGTCTTTTTCAAAATCATCACCTCTTTTTCTGGTAATTATTGTTAGAAGCATATATTGATATGCATATTTATAAAAAACTCCTAAATGGAATCTGCTCAGTCTGAATAATGTTTCTTTTATTTACGTGTTCAGAGCTGACCATTTCTTATTGTATAACTTTGGCATGCCATTCCCTGGGGAAGACTATGTATCCTAGTCTCAGAGTTCTTTAGTTGCCTGTAATCCTTTCAGTAGGATTGGGGCCACATTGTCCTTCCCTGTCAACTTTCCATGTCTATTTTAGCTGTCTTTCTTCTGATCATGTTTAGGCAGTCACAATGATGATGAGATTGCCAGGAAACATTACTAGGAGACACAATCTCACAGCAACCTCGCTCATTTCCTGGCTATAATAATATTTCTTCCCCCATTTCTGCAATGGTCCCTGAGCCTTGGAAGAGAGAGTCGTTTTATAGATGTGTCCATTAGGACTGGACTACATAACTCTGCATTTTGAATGGTTGTGGTTTTCTATAATGTCCTCCATATGTTGCAGAAAGAAGCTCTCTGGGTGGAGGGTGAGGACTACAGTTGTCTGTGGTGGGTATAATGACCAATATTTAGTATGTAGTTAGGTAGTGTGCTGGTTTAATAAAGTGGCTGATGTCACTTCTCTTTCTAGATAGAAGACTTCACTAATCCTGGTTAGTTGTCAAGGTTTCCAATATCAGGAATGATTTCTCTATTACTGAGAGAGTCTTCAGCCCAATTAGAGATATGTTGGATTTGTGTGCCACTACAGCACCACTAGGGTTATTGTGTCATGCTGACAGTTGTGATTCATAGGCCTCATAGCTGGGTAGGACTATTGGTTGCTTCCATTCTTTGAAAGCCTGTATGAAAACTAATACTCAAGGAGGAGGCCTCCATGTAGTTTTTTTATCTCTGGAGCCTATGATTAAGACCTATCTAAAATGTACATGTATCATGATATCTTGAGTAATGGGGACTTAATCATTTCTATAAATCTATACCTTGCCACGTGGCTCGTGGCTTACCAGCATCTTCACATGCTATTTCTCATCGTGGCGGCTGGCAGTGTATCTCTCTCAGCCTTCCACTTCCCAGCTTTACTCTCCTCCTTGCCTGGCTTATACTTCCTCCTACCTAACTACTGGCCAATCAGTGTTTTATTTACCAACCAATCAGAGTAACACATTTGCCATACAGAACATCCCACAGCACTTAACTTCCACTCCTGTAAGATAACCAAGGAAAAAAAGCAATAGCCTGTAATACTTTGAGAGTCTCTTGAAGAACACTAACCAACAACTCAAAAGAGGGCTTTTCATGCTTCATGTTGATGTTATTGTTAGATGGTCTTTGGCACATGGTGGTTGAGCAAAGTCAGCCCAGAGTACAAAACTTCAATTGAACTGTATCTGTATATTTAGACACAAATTTAGGTGCATTATAGGATTTTTGGTAGATAGCTAATATTACAATTCATTATCACTTTTTAAGATATCATTACATTTATTTTCTCTTCCCTCCTTCTATATACATCTTTCTCCCGCCTCATTAATTAGAGCCCTTGTTTTCATTTCCTCAGTCAGAACACTTATACCCTGCTATTCCTCTTTCTCACTCCACAAACTCTTATCCTGACAGCAGTTCCTTTTTACTTTCTTGGTTTCTGCAGTTATATGAGGATATGTACTCAAGTCTAAAGCTAGGAGTCTCAAATGAGCAAGAACATGTAATGGTTATATTTCTGGATCCAGGATACCTCACTCAATATGATGCTTTCTAGTTCTATCCATCTACCTGTAAAGTTCATGATTTCATTTTTCTTTACATCTCAATCATTTTTCATTGTGTATATGTGTCACACTTTTTTCCTCATTCATCAGTTGAAAGACATTTAGAATTATACCATTTTCTAGCAATTTTGGATAGAACAGAGTTGGACATAGTATGTAAACATCTGTGAAGTGGGATGATGTGTCATTTGGGCATTTTCTGGGTCATTTGATAGATTTGATTTAAGCCTTTTGAGAATTCTCCACGCTGATTTCCATAGTGGCTGCACCTGTTTGCAATCCCATCAACAGTTCCACTTTCCAAGTATCCCTTACTGCAATTTTTGTCAGTTGTTCCATTGGTCTTTGCCATTTTTACTGGAGTAAGAGGAAGTCATTGAGTTGTTTTGACTCACATTTCTCTACTTGGTAGTGACAATGAACACTTTTGGAGATATTTCTTAGCCATAATTTCTCTTTTATTCAGAAATCTCTGTTGAAGCCCGGAGCCTATTTATTTATTTATTTATTTATTTTTTTGGTTTTTACAGACAGGGTTTTTCTGTGTAGTTTTTGTGCCTGTCCTGGATCTTGCTCTGTAGACCAGGCTGGCCTCAAACTCACAGAGATCTGCCTGGCTCTGTCTCCTGAGTGCTGGGATTAAAGCCATGTGCCACCACTGCCCGGCTCCCAAGACTATTTTTAATGAGTCATTTATTTGATTGCTAGGTTTTTTACTCTGCTTTTTAATTCTTCATGTTTTCTGGCCCCTAATCCTCTGTCAGATGTACAACTTACAGTGTTATTCTCCCATTCTGTGGGCTTTCCGCTTATCCAGTTGATGGTTTCTTTAGCTATGAGAAAACATTTTGTTTTCATGAAATCTCACTTGTCAATTGCAGATTTATACTTGGTCAAATGATCCTGTTCAGAAAGTTATTTCCTACTTTTATATCATGTATGGTACTGCCAATGGTTTATTATAACAGTTTCATTGCTTCTAGTTTTAAGTTTAGGTCTTCAATCAACTTGGCACTAATTTTTGTACAAGTTAATAGATATGGTCTCTAGTGGCTAGTTTTATGTCAGCTTCACATAAGATACAATTACCTGAGAGGAGGGATCCTCAATTGAGAAAATGCCTCCATAAGATCTGGTGATAGGGAATTTTCTTAATTTATGAATGATGGCGGAGGGCCCAGACCTTTTGGGTAGTGCCATCCTTTGGCTGGTGGTCCTGGATTCTATAAGAAACCAAGCTGAGCAATCCATAAGGAGAAAACCAGTAAGCGGGAACCCCCATGGCCTCTACATCAACTCTTGTCTTCAGGATCCTTCCCTGTTTGAGTTACTGTCCTGACTTCTTACAGTGATGAATGGTGATATGTAAGTGTCAGTCAAATAAGCCATTTCCTCCCATGTTATTTTGGTCATGGTTTTATCGCTGCCATAGTAACATAACTAAGAAAGGGTCTAATTTTATTCTTCTGCATATGGATCATCCAGTTTTTCCAGCACCATTTTCTGAAGATGCTTTCTTTTCCCCAGCTAATATTTTTGGCATCTTTGTGAAATATTTATTGGGCTGAAGGTAGCTGTGTTCACACTTGGGTCGTTGATTTTGTTCCATTGGTCTACATGTCTGGTTTGATGCAATTAACATATTGTTTGTATTACTATGGTTCTGTAATATATTTTAAGATCTAGAACAATTATACTTCCAGTACCTTTTTGTTGTTGTTCAGGATTGTTTCGGCAATGAATGATCTTTTGTTATTCCATATAAAATTCAGGATAGTTTTTTGTTTGTTGGTTTTGTTTCATTTTCTATTTCAATGAAATGGCAAATAAGATGGGGATTTTGATTGGGATTACATTCTGTCTGTAAATAGCTATTACTAAAATGATCATTTTCACATTGTTAATTCTACCACTCCACGGTCATGTGGTGCCTTTCATTTTTCTAGTATCTTGGTTGTGTTTATTCCTAGATACTTTATTTTCTTTGAGGCTCTTGTGAATGGTATTGTGTTCATGATCTCTTTTTTAATACATTCTTCTTGTTGGTGTAAATAAATGCTGTTGATGCCCATAAGTTGATTCTGTATCCTCTCATGTGTGAATTTGTTTATGGATTTCAAAAGTTTTCTGTTACAGTTTTTGGGATATCTAATGTATTATATCATGTCATCTGTGAAGAGACAAGGTTTGACAGCTACTTTTCCCATCTGTATCCTTTTGATATCCTTCTCTTGCCTTATTACTTCAGCTAGTACTTTGATCACAGTACTGAAAAGGAGTGGGAATAGTGGACACCCCTTTCTTTTTTCCTGACTACAGTAAAATTGCTTCAAGCTTTCTCTGTTTAGAATGATGTTGCCTGTGGGTTTCTCTTATAACCTTTTGTAAATTTAAGGTTTGTTTCCTCTAGTACTACATTCTCTAGGACTGTAACACATGAGTGGCCATATCTCACCCATGAGGACCTCCAAATGTCAGGTTCAACCAACAAACACTCTAACTGCCCTTACTGCTGGCCCCAGCCCCAACAGAGTAAAAAGCCCAAGCTCTGAACTGGAAAACCCACCAATACTCACCATTGAAAGATCTGCCCCCAAGAAACACTATATAAGCCCCACCCTCTGCTCAGTTTTCTGCTACTTCTCACCCAGCCAGCCTCCTGGGTTTTTCTCTCCCAATAAATCTCTTGTGTGAGGTTTCTGTTACTGTGTAACTTTGTAGTATTCCTTGACTCACAACTGTCAGGATATCTTTCCCTTCAGAAGTGTAATACATACAGTGGGGAAAATTTTTCCCTCAGAGCTATAACACTGACATTGAGGAAGCCTTTCCCCTCAGAGCTGCAATATCTACACTCACCATTGGTCTCAGTAATCAATCCTTATCATGTCCTCAGCGGGGTGTGGAAGCCATGCAAATAGCAGACAGGACAGGATAGTCTTGCCTAGGTTTGACTTGGAGATCATGATGATCTTACAGATCCAAGAATGAACTGAAGTCAGAAGACCAAAGACCCCTGACACCACCCATCCTGACCAGATGACGACCTCAAGTAATGAATCTAACTTTGAAGGCATTCCCCAAGATACCTTAAGCTATACAGCACAATGTTATGCTCCACTCAGCCTGTATTCCAGAAAACACACTGGGGCAATCATTTGCTAAGGACAATTTGTAAGTTTAGGAATCTTTATTCTTTCCATATACAATGATATGTAATAGTAGAAAGTGATATGTAGATTCTGTGTCTATAATTTTCTACGTATTTTCTGTCAATGACAAGCTTATATGTAATGGGAGCTCCTGCACAGCAATGCATTTGGCTTGAATTGTACAGTATTAGCACCTAGGCTTTGAACTGCCTTTTGTGATGATACATTTTGTTACTAATATCTTTTGTGTGATGTTTGATGCTTATCTGAGTTCTTCCTGAAGGGTTCAAAGCTTTTGCCAAACTCGGTTATGAGAGTACTAGGTCTTGTGACTGAGAATAATTTTAGCATTTACTTCCTTCAAGGAACTCCAGACAAGAGGTTTTGATATGCATAAATTGACTTGCTAAGGTGTAAATTTTACAACAATTAAAAAGGCCATTTGAGAAATACTAGTAGTCTAGTCACCAGAAGCTGATTCACCCTGCTGCTTTACTAAGCCAAAACGAATCCTGGAGTGACCCTAATTTTCCTACAAATGCATGCAAAACAGGACACCAACAGGCATAGTTATAAATTTGCTCCATTGAATCAAAGTTTCTAGAAACAGAAAATTGTTATCCATGTTGTTGTGTAAGGCTGAGCTGTGGAAGCCATCATATGAGCGCATCACCTTGGGCCTGGACACTATGAAAATCCTCTTCCTGAGCTGCATCCCACTTTCCCCATGCTTGCTGGCCCTACATAGCGACTTTCCACTAGAGAGAAGAAACAAATTTTAAACAGATCATCATCAGTAGACTTTGGGAAGTGGTTAGTATCGTGTGCTTTGGATGGCTTCAGGTAGAGTAGGCATCCTTCTGTCAAGTGTACAGAGTTGCAGACAATCCAGTTTCTTCACTCCTTAGTCCTCCACTACTCTAGTCCTCCAAATCAAGGCAATTTCTACTTGGACAAGATGGTTCAAATTAAGCAGCTTGAACTAATTAACTTTGTGTAAAAATTATTTGTGAATTTTCTCCTTTGTTATTATACCACAAATAACAATTTACTACAAAGAGATCATTTATAAAAGAAAAACCACATGTGACTTTTTCTTATTTTCTCAAGTCATGTTTTGCCTTTGATTCATTTCCACTATGCACTTAGGTATGAGGGTGTCTCAAATTTTAGGCATAGTTAATGATTAAAATAAAATACCTTTACAATTTTTGTGTTACCATGTGACTGTCATGATTAAAATATGATACAGAAATAGGAAAAGTAGATTTGTTTATAACCAAAATGATATATCCCAGAGGCTCTACAATTACAGACTTTCAATATGGGATCTGTCTAGTGGAAATCCATGTGGGCAAGAACACTGCAAAAAAAGGAAGATGCTGTACTTTAAAGTGAAATGTTTTCCTCTCTTCTACTGTGGTATTTCATTTTTAAAAGAAAATCTTCTTTCTTATGGCTCTCATGGTTTATAAGGGCTATTTGACACATGACAGTCATTCTGAGTGATGTCAGCTTGGTCCCCCAAAACAAATATTCCACGTTATACTCCATGTTTCCTGTTGCATGTAGATGCTAGATTTTAAGCTTATGTATATTTCAATCAAATAACCAAAGAGGTGACATAGCTAGCAAGGAAACAGGGGAAAGAGGAGATCATCCCAGGTGAGGGAAATAGTGTATAGTGTTATAAAGTGGAAACTTCAGTGGTAGGGGAATGGGAGAAGAGGGTACTGGCAGAAATATGGTAATGTACAAACAACACTAAAGGCCCTTTGTAAGACCTTATGGAAAAACACTGATATAGAACCTTCTGAAACTATGAACATATATGAAAGGAATTCAAATGGAGTCACAATGTAATGAGGAAGATAATTCCCCAACTGGACATCTTGTGCCACCAATAAAACCTCTACTGACAGGAATGGGTTGCATTATTTGGGTCATTGTCCAAAAGGTTTCCATAAACTACCCCCACCAAAAACATCCTAGGCTAATTCAATGCTATTGGTGACTCTCCACAACATGAAGCTATGACCCTATTGACAAAGACAGTAATTACATACATAATTGAACATGGAGAAATTGAGCTGGTGCCCAAATATAAGCTTCACTCTTCCTGAGTAGTATTCATTGTACTTGAAGTTACACTACATGCTACCAGAGGAGGGGTATAACTGTCAATATTAAACAGCTGAAAACCTTGAGAACTGCCATAGCGACCTTCCCAGAAGATATACAGATATAATATTGGCACAAATGACATGATTTTGATTGGATTTAGGGCCCACTCCATGAGATGGAACCAACAGAAGACACAGCTGAACTGGAAAGGAACCTGGGATTAGATAGGTCATGAAAAACCTCCTGTTATTATTCCGCTAAAGGGACAATGAAATAAAATGACTCCTAAAGGAATACTGCTAAACCCATAGATTAGTGCCTCACTCTACACCAGCCATATCATAGAAGCTTCTTCCTGTAGTAGATGGTAATTTACACAGAGACCCACAACTGGACCATTTGCAGAATGTGAGAGACATTGAAGCACTCAGTCCCCAATGGGATGTCTTCATCGAATCCTTCCCCTCAAGGCTTAGGAATCTATATAGTAGAGAAGGGGAAAGGATTGTAGGAGTCAGAGGTGGTGGATGACTCTTAGGATACAGTGTCCTGGAAAAAAACCCAGGACTGATACCACAAAAGAACTCAGAGAAACTTTGAAAGCACACATAAGACTTAGACTGGTTCAAACCAGACTGTATGCCAGTACTATAACAATGTAGTGGACACAAATAATTATCACTAACCAAAAAAATATTTGCTATTGATACCTGCTGGGAAAAAGAAAATCAGTTTTGTATAATAGCATATAACTGGGCATGCTCACCACATTTTATGGTGGGCCTCATGAAAGGGAATAGTAGGCCAAAGCAAAACTAATGTTATGCATTGATAATGTATTTTTTCTCTCTTTCTAGTATTTTGATTATTTTGATGTCTGTCGTGAGAAAGAGACAGAGACAGTGAGAGACAAAGAGAGAAACAGACAGATGGAGGGAAGGAGGGAAAGACAGAAAGAATGCAAGGGTACATCAAGTTGGGTGAATAGAGATGTGGGGAGCAGAGTGGATCGAAAAAGGTGTTAAAATGGGAAATAATGATCAAATTATATTGTATGAGAAAAGTTTTTAAATTAATAAATGAAACTGACTAATTATACTTTTAAATTTTCTCAGATATGAGATGAGTATTAAATATTCTGGTCCTTTAAGAATATATGTCTTGACTGGTGCTCATAATATGACATCTCTGGTAGCTATGGAAACATAAGAATTTTTCAAGTCACTCTCTTACCCTGGGCAGTCACTAACATTTGTGCCTCATAAGAGAGGAAAATAGGCAAGTATTTTATATTTTCTACATAGTTTCTATTAATAAGTTTCAATTTCATGACATAGAATGATAAAGAGGCCACTGATATACGTTTCAGATATTTGTTGACACCATTTCCATATGAGTAAATCCTGCTGCATTTAATAAGTGCTGGGAATACTTGCATGTCTATGAAGGCTCTCGAGCCAGCACTGACCATTATACCTGTGTAGTTTCCTGAAGTTCAGTATGTAAATTAGCCTCTCTATGTTGTTCTTCTATCTACAAAATGGGAATAATGATTGTGTGGATCTCATTGGAGGGACGATAATGTAAAATATGCTAATACCCCAGAAGTGTATAAAAGAGGCTCCAACTAAGCAAAACAGAGTAGAGGAATGGAAAGGTTTGGATGAACCAGGATTTGGTTGGTGGAACACTGCTGTGAGCTGAAATATCTGTCTAACAGAATTTTTTTTACTGAAGGTGATTCGCCTCTTGTGTGACTCCCTGATTGGTCGTCATTTCCTGTTGTTTGGAAGACGTTTATGACCTTCACATATACCAAATGGTTCTTCTCACCCTTGATATGCAAAGGTAAAGACTTAAAATAAGACATTGAGATTTTCAAGTAGGATCTTTCTGAAACACATGCATCTACTCCATGGGATTCAGACATGGGCAAAACTACATCCAGCCAGGCTAGCTCATTTGCCTTGCACAACATCATTCTCCACTGTTTCCATTTGTGCTTCAAAATTCACTGCTCCTGCTCTCAACAGCTTCAGATCTGCCTTGGCAAGGAATAAGGGCATGGTATTACACAAGCCACTGTCAACTGAAAACCTATCTTGCAGGTGTAACATCCCAAGTAGTACAGCAACTGCCTCCTTCCAATTAGGAAGCACATTCCACAGAGTCTGTGGAGCACAGGCTAGCTGGTACAGATTTCCTGGTAAGGAGATCCAGTTTGTAGGTCCCCCAAACATTGTGCATGGGAAATGGCAATGTCATTGTCTAGAGGCCTTAGCCGACTTTCTATTCAAAGACATGGTGACATTCCTTGAGCCATAGTTTTTCATAAGCATTAATACTACCTTCAAAGAAGTGATCTAAATAAGTTGGTGTACAGTAAATGGGGAGTCTCAATTGGTGCTGAAGAAGATAGGTGTAAACACAATATAGACAAGATGCTTTATGCATTTCAATTAAATGAAGAAAAATTTCTGAAAAGGACCTTTGGGTAAGTTTTGGGAAATGCTTGAAACATCTATGAATCCTCATGTTTTACAAACAGATTTTAGTTTTCTGGGAAAAAAGAAAGAATTCAAGTTTTCCCACATGATCTTTTTCTTTTTCTTTCTTTCTTTTTCTTTTCTTTCTTTCTTTTTTTTGAGACAGATTTTCTCTGTGAGACAGTCCTGGCTGTCCTGGCACTCACTCTGTAGACCAGGCTTGCATCAAACTCACTCACAGTGATCTGCTTGCCTCTGCCTCTTGAGTGCTGGGATTAAAGGTATACACCGCTGCCACCTGGCTCCCCACATGTTCTGCAATCACACATATACTAGCACACACATGTACACATACAGTGAAATATACACAATTCAAGTGTGAAATTTTGATATACATGCATATACCATGTTAAACATTTGTCATTTTCCTTTGTTCTTTCAGCAGACATTATAAGTACGTTCAGTGTTTGTAATATTCCACAATCATATTTTAGAAGTGAAATTATTCTAAGCAATACCTCTGCTTATTGCTAGCATTAGGTTATTTATCATTTTTATGTATTGCAAACATAGTGGAAATAAGCATCACCTTAAATATAATATTGCAAGCTCATTTTGACTTAACTTCAAGCATTAAAGTTCTCAGATAACAAATATACACATTTCAGCATTTGACAGATACAGTGAAATTGCTAAGCAAAACTTCTTACAGAGGGAGCTTCTGCTATATTTGTGGAACTTAGGGCATCTTACACTCTTACCCATAGTATGATGATCCCTAATACATAGACTACTTAAATACAACTACAAGACAGCATAGACAAGGTATGAGGGTTTAGCTCTCCATAAAGTATGAGTCATTTTGTTTTCCCAACTTCCCTTGTGTTCCCGGCTTGACTATACCCTTGTTCAATCTCATCTTCAGATTTTTCAGTGGAAAAGGGTGCATCTTCAAGCTGAGTGCCCTTCTTAGCAGCCTATTAGCTTTGGTGTTTGAAATAATCATTGCAAGTAGCCAATGCTGGCGCCCGTGGAGATTTGACAACAACATTTTGCAATTTGTGTCCTTTGGACTCTGGGAGGCTTATTCCCCTCAAGAGCTTAATGAATCAGGGACTGTAACCAAGATGCTGGTGCACACCACTACCGATTCCACCAGGACCATTTCACCTGAGTTTCAGATTGCACAGACCCTGATAGTGTGGGCCATTTTGATGAAGCCTGTGGTTCTGATTTTTGGTGTAGTTGCTATTAAGATCAGCTGCATGAAAGATCCATTTGTGGAGATGGCGACATACTGCTACAATGTTTCTGCCTCAGTTTTGTGTGTTAGCAGCCTGTTCACATTGGTTTCCGTCAGCTGGAACCACTTTGTAGATCATTATGGCCAAACCACTCTCGACTTTCCACCATACTTTCCTGTTAATGAAGAAGCATTGATAACCAAATACTGCACTACTGTGCTGCCATTAGGGGTTCTGACAGCTGCCATCTCACTTTTCAGTGCAGTTATCTTTCTTTCTGAGATAAGCGTTTTGCAACTACAGAGTTGGAAGAAGGCCCAGCGTGCTTCCATAGTGACCACTCAAGAGGCCTGAAGTAAGGGCTCCTGCATTTGCAACATCTGTCAGAAGGCTCCTTGAAGAAATTTCCTATTCACACACAAAACTCCTCAATTTGTTCTAAATAAAGCATCAACATGGTTCTCTGGGTGTGTCTAATCTTACTTCCTCCTCTATCTGTCTAGAATGATCCTTCTGTTAACTGTTTTCACAACCTAAACTCTGAAGGTTATGATCATGTGTTCAGATATGGCCAATAAGATATAGTAAACAAAAGTACTAGTGAAATGCAATGTGCAAAATAAACACAACAAATACCAATGAAAGAAGGTTTGTGAGGAAGCTGCCACGTAAAAGAAAAGTAACCACACTCTTGTTTAGAGTCCACTGTGTACTCAGGTCTAATGTAGGCAGAGCTGGACTTCTTTATTGTTGGCTCTGCTGTCTGTGTGCCCTTTTCATAGAGTGGGGAGGTTATGCTGTACACTGGGAAGTGGGCATCTCCTGTCTTTCTGTTTGTAAATATGACAAATAGCCAGGCATTTCCAGTGTGCTCTGATGGAACCAGTGGTATGGAGACCGGAGGACAGGTTGTCCAAATTGCTTACCTTATTTTATTTACTAAATAACTGGGTTCAAACTCACAATAAGTTTGATGCAAAAATATTTACTCATTATACCCCATTTCACATAAGGATACTCCATACTTGGTGCCCATAGAATGAAAGCCATTTCATAGAGAAAAAGAAACTCATGGCATCTATAAAATTTTCTGTAGTCTTTATTACCATGAACTTTGTTCAGTAGTCCAAAGTCTCTTTTGGGACTCGGGGCAGGTTTTCAACCATGAGAACTTAGACAATCAGAAATTGACTCCTTTATTTCTAAAATAAAATAATATAGATAAATTACCATTATAAAAGTGAGGAAGGAGACATAGCTGCTGTGGAATGAATATTCCATTACACATTGTTGTCATTAAATAAATAAGCCGACTGGCCAATAGCTGAATAGGATAAAGTTAGGCTGGAAAGCCAAATTGAGAATGATAGGGAAAAGAAGGGTGAAGTCAAGGGAGACACCAGCTAGCTTCAGAGCAAGCATGATGTGTAGAAAATGAGGTAACAAACCATTAGCCACATGGCAAAGCATATATAGAAATGTAGGTTAATTTAATTTAAGACTTAGCTAGCAATTAGCCTGAGCTATTGCCCAAGCTTTTTCATTTAATTTTTTTTTCTTTCATTTCACATACCAACCCCTGTTCTGCCTCCCTTCCCTTCTCCCACCCCCACCTACCCCATCCCATCCCTATCCCCTTCTCAGAGAGGGTAAGGCCTCCCTTGGGTAGTCAACATAGGCTGGCATACCAAGTTGGGGCTGAACCTAACTCCTCCTCCCTACATCAAGGCTGAATAAGGCATTGTATCATAGGGAATGGGTTCCTAAAATCCAGTTCATTTACCTGAAATAAGTCCTGGTCCCATTTCCAGAGGACCCACAAAAACATCAAGCCACACAACTTTCACCCACATTCAGGGGGCCTAATTCTGTCCCATGCAGGCTCCACAGCTGTCATTCCAGAGTCCATGAGCTCCCCCTAGCTTGGGTCTGCGATATCTGTGGTTTCCCTCTCTTCAAATGAACTCCAGGATCATGGCCAAGTGCTTGGCTGTGGGTCTCTGCATCTTCCTCCATTAGTCAATGGATGTAGGTTCTATGATGACAATTAGGGAAGACACCAATCTGAGTGCAGGGGAAGACTAGTTCAAGCATCTTCTCCATCATTGCTATTAGTCTTAGCTGGGGACAATCTTGTGAGTTCCTGGGCTTATCCCTGTCTGCAGATTTCTCCCCATCTCCTTAATGGTAAACTCTATCAAGATATCTCTTTCATTGCTCTTCCTGCACAACTCTCCCCCAACTCGGCCATCTTGAGCAATGATGTTCCAAACTTCCACCCCCTCCCTTCTACTCCCTCCTCCCAGTTTACTCAGAAGATCTTAACCTTTTCACCTTCCTGGGGTGATCCATGTGTGTCCCTCTTAGTGTCCTCCTCTTTACCTAGCTTCTCTAGGGTTGTTGATTGTAGCCTGGTTATCCTTTGCTTTGCATCTAATATTCAGTTATGAGTGAGTACATATCATGTTTGTCTTTCTTGGTCTGGGTTACCTACCTCAGCATGATATTTTCTAGTTCTAGCCATTTGCCTACAAATTTCATGATGGCATTGTTTTTTTGACCACTGTGTGATACTACATTGTGTAAACATACCACATTTTCTTTATACATTCTTCAGCTGAAAGGCATCTAGGTTGTTTCCACGTTCTGGCTATTATGAATAATGTACAAGATTGCATTTCCACCAGCAGTGGAGGAATGGTCCCCTTTCTCCACATCTTCTCCACCATAAGCTGTCATCTGTGTTTTTGATCTTAGTCATTCTGACAGGCTTAAGGTGGTATCTCAGAGTTGTTTAATTTGCATTTCCCTGATGACTAAGGATGTTGAACATTTTCTTAAATCTCTTTCTGCCATTTGATATTCTTCTATGGAGAACTCTCTGTTTCTAGCCCATTTTTAAATTGGATTATTTGATACTTTGCCGTCTAGTTTCTTGAGTTTGTTATATATGTTGGAGATCAGCCCTCTATCAGATATGAGGTTGGCAAAGCTTTTCCCATTCTTTTTTTTTTGGTTTTTCGAGACAGGGTTTCTCTGTGTAGCTTTGCGCTTTTCCTGGGACTCACTTGGTAGCCCAGGCTGGCCTCGTACTCACAGAGATCCGCCTGCCTCTGCCTCTGGAGTGATGGGATTAAAGGCGTGCTCCACCACCGCCCGGCTTCTTTTCCCATTCTTTAGGCTGCCTTTTTGTGTTATTGTCTGTGTACTTTGCCTTACAGAAGATTCTGTTTAGAGAGGTCCTATTTATTAATTGTTGCTCTCAGTTTCTGTGATAGTGATGTTATATTTAGGAAGTCTCCTGTGCCAATGCATTCATGGATACTTCCAAATTTCTCTTCTATGAGATTCAGTGTAACTGGAATTATGTTGAAGTCTGTGATCCATTTGAACTTGAGTTTTGTACATGCCTATAGATATGGATCTATTTGCATTGTTCTACATGTAGATGTCCAGTTATGCCAGTACTATTTGTTGAAGATGCTTTCTTTTTTTTCCATTGTATAATCTTGGCCTCTTTGTCAAAAATCAGTTGTTCATAGGTGTGTGGATTAATGTCAGGGACTTTGCTTTCATTCCATTGATCCATGTGTCTGTTTTTATGCCAATACCAAGCTATTTTTGTTATTATAGCTCTATAGTAGAGCTTGAAGTCGAGGATGGTGGTGCTTTTGGAAGTTCTTTTATTGTGTGGGATTGTTTTGGCTATGCTGGTTTTTTTTTTTTTCCATATGAAGTTGAGTATTGTTCTGTAAAAGTCAGTGAAGAATTGCCTTGGGATTTTGATGGGAATTGCGTTGAATCTGTAGATTGCTTTTTGTAGGGTTGCCATTTTTACAATGTCTATCCAAGAACATGGGAGATCTTTCCATTTTCTGATATCTTCTTCAATTTGTTATTAGAATTTCTCTACAAATAAGAAAATAAATAAAATAAAATTTCTCTTAAAAAATTTATTTCTTCAAAGACTTAAATATCTTGTCATATAGGTCTTTCACTTGTTTGATGAGAGTTATCCCAAGATATTTTGTTATTTGTGGCTATTGTAAAGTGTGATGTTTCTCTAATTTCTTTCTCAGCCCATTTTTCAATTGTCTACAGAGGGCTATTGATTTTTTTAATTAATCTTGTACTTTCCACATTACTGAAGGTGTTTTTCAGCTGTAGAAGTTCCCTGGTAGAATTTTTGTGGTCACTTATGTATACTATCATATCATCAGCAAATAGTGAATGTATGGATAGAGTGGACAGCCTTGTCTTGTTCCTGATTTTAGTGGAATCGCTTTGAGTTTCTCTATATTTAATTTGATGTTGGCTGTTGGCTTGCTGTATACTGCCTTTATTATGTTCAGACATGTTCTTTGTATCCCTGATCTCTCCAAGATCTTTATCATGAAGGGGTGTTGAATTTTGTCAAAGGCTTTTTCAGTATCTAATAAGATGATCATGTGTTTTTTTTTCTTTCAGTTTGTTTATATGATGTATTACATTGACAGGTTTTCATTTGTTGAACCATCCCTGCATCTCTGGGATGAAACCTACTTGATCAGGGTGAATGATTTTTTTTATGTTTTCTTGGACTCAGTTTGCTAGTATTTTATTGAGAATTTTTGCATCAGTGTTCATGAGGGAGATTGGTCTGAAACTCTTTTTCCTAGTTGTGTCTTTATGTGGCTTGAGTATGAGGGTAACTGTAGCCTCATAAAAAGAGTTTGGCAATTTTCCTTCTGTTTCTATTGTATGAAACAATTTGCAGAATATTGGTATTAGCTCTTCTTTGAAATTCTGGTAGAATTCTGCACTGAAACCATCTGGCCCTGCACTTTTTTTTTGGTTGAGAGACTTTAGATGATTGCTTCTATTTCCTTAGGGATTATAGGTCTGTTTAAATTGTTTATCTGGTCTTGATTTAATTTAGGTATGTGGTAGCTATCCAAAAAATTGTACATTTCTTTTACATTTTCCAATTTTGTGGAGTGCAGGTTTTCAAAGTATGATCTAACAATTCTCTGAATTTCCTCAGTGTTATTATTTCTCCCTTTTCACATCTGATTTTTTATTTGGATATTCTCTCTCCTTTTTGGTTAGTTTGGATAAGGATTTGTCTATCTTGTTGATTTTCTCAAAGGACCAAGTCTTTGTTTCATTGATTTTTTGTATTGTTCTATTTGTCTCTACTTTATTGATTTTAACCCTCACTTTGATTATTTCCTGTGATCTACTCCTCTGGGGTGAGTTTGCTTTTTTTGTTCTAGAGCCTTCACCTGTGCTGTTCACTTGTTAGTGTGAGATTTTTCCAACTTCTTTATGTAGGCACTTAGTGCTATGAACTTTCCTCTTAGCACTACTTTCATAGTGTCCCATTAGTTTGAGTACATTGTGCATTCATTTTCAGTGAATTCTAGGAAGTCTTTAATTTCTTTCTTATTTCTTCCTTAACACATGGGTGATTCAGTTGAGCATTGTTCAGCTTCCATGAGTTTGTAGGCTGTCTGCATTTTGTGTTGTTGTTGAATTCTAACTTTAAATCATGACGACAAGATACAGGGGGTTATTCTATTTTTTTTGTATTTTTTGAGATTTGTTCTTTTACTGAGTATGAGGTCAGTTTTGGAGAAGATTCCATGGGGTACTGAAAAGAATGTATATCTTTTTGTGTTTGGGTTAAATGTTCTATAGAATTCTGTTAGGTACATTTGACTCATAACACTAGTTAGTTCCCTTATTTCTCTGTAAAGTTTCTCTCTGGCAGACCTGTCCAGTAGTGAGAGAGGGGTGTTGAAGTCTCTAGTGTGTGGGGTTTGATATGTGATTTGTGCTTTAGTAATTTTTCCCCCAAATGTAGGTGCCCTTGTATTTGGGGCATAAATGATCAGAACTGAGACTTCATTTTGATAGATTTTTCCTATGATGAATGTGAAATACCCTTCCTCATCTCTTATGATTGATTTTTGCTTGAAGTCTATTTTGATAGATATTACGATAGCTACATCTGCTTGTTTCTTAGGTCCACTTGATTGGAAAGTTTTTTTCCAACCCTTTAATCTGAGGTAATGTCTGTCATTGAGGTTGAAGTGCTTCTTGTATGCAGCAGAAAGATGGATCCTGTTTTCATATCCATTCTGTGAGTGTGTCTTTTTATGGGTGAATCGAGTCCACTGATATTAAGGGATATTACTGACCAGTGATTGTTAATTCCTGTCATTTTTTGGCGGCAGTGTGTGTGTGTGTGTGTGTGTGTGTGTGTGTGTGTGTGTGTGTGTATGTTTTTCCTCTTTGAAATTTGCTGGTGTGAGGTTATCTATTGCCTGTCTTTTGGTGGTTTCAGCTAACTTCCTTGAGTTGGAGTTTTCTTTCTAGTACTTTCTATAGGGCTGGATTTGTGGATATGCAATATTTAAATCTGGTTTTGTCATGGAATATCTGGTTTTCTGCATCTCCTGTGATTGAAACCTTTGTTGGGTATAGTTGTCTGGGCGGCATCTGTGGTCTCTTTGTATCTGCAGCATGTCTGCCCAGGACCTTCTGGCTTTCAGAGTTTCCATTGAGGAGTTTGGGTGTAATTCTGATAGATCTGCCTTTATATATTACTTATATATTACTTGAACTTTTTCCTTTGCTGCTCTTAATATTTTTTTTTTATTTTGTAGTTTTTATTAGTAGTTTTACCACTATGTGGCAAGGGGACTTTTTTGTGGTCCAGTATATTTGGTATTCTGTATGCTTCTTGTACATTTTTATGCATGTCTTTCTTTAGGTTGTGAAAGTTTTCATTTTAAATATGAACACCTATTCTGCCTCCATCCCCTTCTCCCACACCCACCTGCCCCATTCTATCCCCATCCCCTCCTCATAGAGAGTAAGGCCTCCCTTGGGTAGTCAACATAGGCTGGCATACCAAGTTGGGGCCATACCTAATCCCTCCTCCTTGCATCAAGGCTGAATAAGGCATTTCACCATAGGAAATGGGTTCCTAAAATCCATTTCATTTACCTGAAATAAGTCCTGGTCCCATTTCCAGAGGACCCACAAAAACATCAAGCCATGCAACTTTCACCCACATTAAGGGGCCTAATTTAGACCCATGCAGGCTCCTCAGCTGTCAGTCCAGAGTCCATGAGCTCCCAAGAGCTTGGATCAGCTATCTTCATGGTTTTTTTCCATTATGATTCTGAACCCCCTTGTTCTTATAATTCTTCCTCCTCTTTAAATGAACTCCAGGATCATGGCCAAGTGCTTGGCTGTTGGCCTCTGCATCTTCTTCCATTAGTCACTGGATGTAGGTTCTATGATGACAATTAGGGTAGACACCAATCTGAGTGCAGGGGAAGACTAGTTCAAGCACCCTCTCCATCATTGCTATTAGTCTTAACTGGGGACAATCTAGTGAGTTCCTTGGGTTGTCCCTATCTGCAGATTTCTCCCCATCTCCTTAATGGTTCACTCTATCAAGGTATCTCTTTCATTGCTCTCCCTCTCCATTTCTCCCCCAACTCAGTCATCTTGAGCCCTGATGTTCCCATTTCCCATCCCCTCCCCTCTACTCCCTCCTCCCAGTTGCCCAGGAGAACTTAATCTTTTCCACTTCTTGGGGCAATCCATGTGTGTGCCTCTTAGTGTCCTCCTCTTTACCTAGCTTCTCTAGGGTTGTTGACTGTAGCCTGATTAACCTTTACTTTGCATCTAATATTTCTTTTATGAGTGAGTACACATCATGTTTGTCTTTCTGGGTCTGGGTTACCTACCTCAGGATGATATTTTCTAGTTCCATCCATTTGCCTACAAATTTCATGATGACATTTTTTTTACCACTGTGTGACACTCCATTGTGTAAATGTACCACATTTTCTTTACACATTCTTTCATTGAAGGGCATATAGGTTGTTTCCATGTTCTGGATATTACGAATAATGCTGCTATGAGCATAGCTGAGCAAATGTCCTTGTGGTGTGGTTAAGTATCTTTGGATATATGCACAGGAGTGGTATTGCTGGGTCTTGAGGTAAGTGAATTCCCAGTTTTCTGGGATACTGTCATTAAGATTTCCAGAGTGGTTGTACAAGATTTCATTCCCACCAGCAGGGGAGGAGTGTTCTCCATTCTCCACATCTTCTCTAACATAAGCTGTCATACATGTTTTTGATCTTAGCCATTCTGACAGGCGTAAGATGGTATCTCAGCGTTGTTTTAATTTGCATTTCCCTGATAACTAATAATTTTGACCATTTTCTTAAATCTCTTTTGGACTTTTGAGATTCTCCTGTAGAGAATTTTCTATTTGTAGCCCATTTTTTAATTGGATTGTTTGATATTTTGCTGTCTAGTTCTTTGAGTTCTTCATATATTTTGGAGATCAGCCCTCTATCAGATGTGGGGTTGGTAAAGCTCTTTTCCCATTCTGCAGGCTGCCTTTTTGTCTTATTGACAGTGTCCTTCACCTTATAGAACATTCTCAGTTTAAAGAAGTCCCATTTATTAATTGTTGCTCTCAGTGTCTGTGCTACTGATGTTATGTATAGGAAGTAGTCTCCTGTGCCAGTGTGTTCAAGACTATTTCCCACTTTCTCTTCTATCAAGTTCAATGTAACTGGAATTACATTGAGGTCTTTGATCCATTTGGACTTGAGTTTTGTGCATGTCAATAGATATGAATCTATTTGAATTCTTCTAAGTGTAGATAGATATCCAGTTATGCCAGCACTATCTGTTGAAGATGCTTTCTTTTTTTCCATTGTATAATCTTGGCTTCTTGTCAAAAATCAATTGTTCAGAGGTGTGTGGATTAATTTCAGGTCTTTGCTTTTATTCCACTGATCAACATGTCTGTTTTTTATGCCAATTTCAAGCTGCTTTTATTATTATAGGTCTATAGTAGAGCTTTGAGTCAAGGATGGTGATGCCTTAGGAAGTTCCTTTATTGTATGGGATTGTTTTGGCTATGCTGGCTTTTTTGTTTTCCCCCATGAAGTCCAGTATTGTTCTTTAAAGGTCTGTGAAGAATTGCTTTTTGATTTTGATGGGAATTGCATTGAATCTGTAGGTTGCTTTTGGTGTGATTGCCATTTTTGCTATGTTGATCCTACGTATCCAAGGACATGGAAAATCTTTGCATTTTCTGATATCTTCTTCAATTTCTTTTTTCAAAGAATTAAAGTTCATGTCACACAGGTTTTTCACTTGTTTGGTTAGAGTTACCCCAAGATATTGTATGTTATTTGTGGATATTGTAAAGGGTAATGTTTCTCTAATTTCTTTCTCAGACCATTTTTCATTTGTGTATAGAGGGCTACTGATTTTTTTGAGTTAATCTTTTATCCTGCCACATTACTGAAGGTGTTGATCAGCTCTAGGAATTCCTGATAGAATTTTTGGTTTCACTTCTTCCTTTCCAATTTGTTTCTCCTTGATCTGCTTTTGTTGATTATTGCTCTAGCTTAATCTTCAAGTACTACATTGAATAGGTATGGAGGCAGTGGACAGCCTTTTCTTGGTCCTGATTTTAGTGTAATTGATTTGAGATTCTCTCCATTTAGTTGGCTGTTGGCTGTTGGCTTGCTGTATGTTGCCTTTTTCATGTTTATGTATGTTCCTTGAATCCCTGAGTGCTCCAAGACCTTTATCATGAAGGGGTGCTGGATTTTGTCAAAGGCTTTTTTAGTATCTAATAAGATGATCATGTGGTTTGTTCTTTCAGTTTGTTTATATGGTGTATTACATTGACAGGTTTTCATTTGTTGAACCATCCCTGCATCTCTGGGATAAAGCCTACTTGATCATGGTGGATAACTTTTTTTTGATGTGGTCTTGGACTCAGTTTGCTAGTGTTTTATTGAGTATTTTTGCATCAGTGTTCATGAGGGAGCTTGGCATGCAATTCTCTTTCCTAGTTTTGTCTTCATGTGTCTTGGGTATTAGGGTAACTGTAGCCTTGTAAAAAGAGTTTGGCAATGTTCCTTCTGTTTCTATTGTGTGGAAAAAATTGCAGAGTATTGGTATTAGCTCTTCTTTGAAATTCTGGTAGAATTCTGTGTAGAAGTAATGCTGAATACTTTTTTAAAATAAGAAACACAGAGCCAAATGCAGAGTTAAAAGTCCCAGAGGTCAGAGAGCAGTAGCTGAGATCTGAGACCAAGACCACCTTCTTACCACCCACTGCCACTGCCATCCTTCCCCTGAGAAAGAGACCTACCTCCTGTGTAGGTCTGGACCAACAGGATTCAAGAAAGGAGACTGCTGAAGTTTGCAAAAACAAGGTAGGACAGTCCTTAAGAATTCCCTGGTTCACAGGAAAGTATGTCAGATAGGGTACACCTGGAGGCTAAAGACGGGTGCCCCATGTTACAAAAAAACTTCCCATAGTCCCAGACCTAGGTCAGGTACGGAAATGCCTGCTCCAGTTTTGCCTGCTGACTTCACCCTCATTCATGCAGTCCTTGTTAGAATCCTGCCATCACTCCTGCACGTGTGCAGCTCTGGGTCTTGCACCTTATGTCATCATGCGGCACTGGCAACTACATATGCGTGGAGTGGTCACACAATCTGTGTCTTAAAAGCTGGATGCAGACGCCATGCTCTCTCTGCTCTCTGTTCTCCCTGCTCTGCTCCCCTCTCCCCCCACCATCTTTCTCTCTCTCCAGGCCTGGCTCCCCTGGCTCCCCCTTTCCCTCCTAATAAAGCTCTGAAAACTAACACTGGGTTCTGTCATGACCATGACCTTTCCACATGGTAAGCAATGCACCATGCCACAACCAGTGCCACAACCATCGCCACAACCAGCACCAATTATCATCCTTTCATTGTTGCTGTGGACTTAGATAGGAAATTCTGCTCACTCAGTGTCCAGGGCACCACCGTGGTACTGCATCAGGACTGTGATAGTGCCACCTCAACTGCCACTGCTGTATCTCCTCCCACCACATTGTTGCCAAGATTGGTGAGTTGCCCCACTGTTTCCTGTAACTTCAGCCTGAGCTATATTCCTCACACTTGACCACCGTGGGCGGAGGGGGGGCGAGTCCTTGGGCTGTGCTGGAACCAACTTATTCTCTCAGTTCACTAAGAGGTCAATGTTGTCGGACCCCCAGGGTGTCCTCATGCTGTGTACAATCCCAGCCCTTCCTCCTTTCTTGACAAAGCAGGGAGTAACCCGTGCTGATTCATAGATCCTTCTCCTACCTCAGAGATGCCTGAGACTGGAGTCTGATCCCTGTTCATTATTTTATTTTTTTATTTTTCTCTCTTAGCACTGCAGCCATGGGACATAGGAGCAGATACCAGTAAATTTGGCTTTTTCAACCCCAATAATTCATGGGAATTATCTAACTTCTGACAGCAAATGGACAAATGAAAAGAGATACTTTATCCCAAAGCTTTATACTGAAGCTCTGAACACTTCTTCTCCATTTCTGATTCTTTCTCTGCCATATGCAACCACTTCTGTCTATCTGATTTCTGCTCTCCAGTATTGGGAAGGCCACTTCTGCCTAACCCTGTCTCTCACCTTAACTCCTCCCACTCATTCTCAAGCTGCCCTGAAAAGCATGGGTGGGTCTAAAAGCAGGCTAGGATTCATGCAAATAAGTTTATAGTAATTAAGATGGCTCTTTATCCAGAGATCAGTTTACATCCTGCCTCCTGGCAGGTCTTTCTAAAGCTGTCCTCGAAGTAGCAGACATCAAAAAAAAAAAATCAAGACACAGAGTAAAATCTGTCTCTTGTCCCCCAGACCTCCTTGACATCGGGCTAAAACTTAAGCATCTGGAGAGCAAGGCTCCTGACCCCACAGGCAGAAGTTTCAGCTGTGGCATTTAAGGTGTACCAGGGGAGAGATGAAAAAAGCCCTAGAACAGAATTGCCAAGTACTGGAACACGCTGGCTCCCGAAAGCCACTGGGTCCCTGTTTTAAGTGAAAAATAAAAAAGACCAAGCAGGCTAGTGTGTGCCCTGCCAGGCCATAAACTGAGCCTTGTTCAAGTGCCCCCTAGAAAGATAACCTGTCAGCTGACTGTACCCAGGCACCAAGGAGCAAGGGAGCATCATTATAAGACCTCCAGCAGACCTAGGCTTGGCCACAGGCCCAGTTACTTAATGGGAAAAGATTTTCCAGCTAAGGTAGGAGCTTTCATTTCATTGCTCCCTCAGTGTGCCTCACTCCAGACCTGTCAGAAGTACTTCTCCTCCTCATGAACACAGACAGGACCCTGATCTCTGCCTTCTCCCTAATTCCTAAGATAAGTTCTCATACACCATAAGCTTTTTTCTTCCTAGTTCCCTCTTATAATTAACTGCTCAGCTAATGGCTGCTTTGGACCATCACAGAACTGGAGTCCAAGGATCATCAAGTAAGAAACTATAACAGCCGGGTTGTGGTGGTGCACGCCTTTAATCCCAGCACTCGGGAGGCAGAGCCAGATGGAACATTGTGAGTTCAAGGCCAGTCTGGTCTATAGAGTGAGATCCAGGAAAGGCACAAAGTTACACAGAGAAAACCTATCTCAAAAAACTAAAAGAAAAAAAAAAGAAACTATAACAGCTAAAAGGTATTTAATCCCCCAGACCCAAAAGTGTCTGGGTTCTACAAACCAGACTTTAATATAACCATCCAATTTCTGTTAAATGCTTTCAACAATTGATCACCTGTGTCTCCTACATGCTAAACTAGTAAAGGAAACAGGTGCCTTAAAATAATCTGTCTCTGATAAATCTTAAAAACATGTTCCAATCTCTCTGTCTCTCTCATTAACACTAACCAACATAAGCAGAGTACTAAACACTACAATGGTACTAATTTTCTCATGGCTGCTTCTTAACATGTTCAAAATTTTTCCCAAGCCCCAGAAATCAGGTAAAATTCATCAGAACAGGTCAGATCTACTTCAGGCTTTTTCTGTCTCACCAGTATCCTGTCAAACACAAAAGAGGCAAGAATGCCAAGCCAAGAGGGATGGACAGCTCCAGGGCAGCAGGACTGTCCACCATCCCAGGACAACTGTGTTTCCTTGGAAGGCCCCTTTCCCTGCCCCCAAGAGCCAACCAAGGCCCATAAAGTCAGCTGGAAGCAGTTTTTCCAGGAGGAAAGATGCCCCTATTCCTATTAACTCATTTTTTTATAATAAGCAAAAAGTCTAGAATGTTAGAATCCTGCCCTCACTCCTGTACATGTGCAGTTTGGAGTGTTGCATCTTACACCATCAGGGAGTGCTGACGACCAGGTATGCAGGGCATGGTCACAAAATCTATGCCTTAAAAGCCGGATGCAGATGCCATGCTCTCTCTGCTCTCTGCTCTCCCTGCTCTGCTCTGATCTCCTCTCCCCCCATCCCACCATCTTTTTCTCTCTCTAGGCCTGGCTCCCCTCTCTCCCCCTTTCTCTCCTAATAAAGCTCTGAAAACTAATGCTGGGTTCTGCCGTGACCATGACCTTTCCATGCGGTAATGAGCTCCACATGCTGCAACTAGCATGGCAACCAGAGCCGATTATCATCCTTTTAGTCCTGCCACATCTCCAAACTCAAAAACCCAGTTGTGTGTAAAAGAGCAGGCACTGGTTGTCCTAATGATACTCAGTGAACCTTAACCATCTGCACCATCTCCATACTCTCTGTTCTATTTCCTCTCATACTGTGTCTACACTGGCTTTTCCAGATGTGTATAGTGTAAGCAATGATTCACCTGATGTCTCCAAATTTGTAGGGCTAGGTCTTTATTTGCAGAACTAGTACCTGTTATTCCTGGTATAACCATCAGAACATCACCCACTAGTGCCCTCTACATACTCCCTACATCTGGTTACAGAGCAAAAGCACCCTTACTGATTTTTTTTATCTTTTTTTTTAATTTTTATTTTGCAATACAATTCAGTTCTACATATCAGCCACGGATTCCCTTGTTCTTCCCCCTCCCTTCCCCCTCACCTTTCCCCCCCCAAGCTCGTCCCCCATTCCCATCTCCTCCAGGGCAAAGCCTTCCCCGCAGACTGAGATCAACCTGGTAGACTCAGTCCAGGTAGGTCCAGTCCCCTCCTCCCAGGCCGAGCCAAGCGACCCTGCATAGGCCCCAGGTTTCAAACAGCCGACTCATGCAATGAGCACAGGAACCGGTCCCACTGCCTAGATGCTTCCCAAACAGATCAGGCCAATCAACTGTCTCAACCCACTCAGAGGTCCTGATCCAGTTGGTGACCCCTCAGCCATTGGTTCATATTTCATGTGTTTCCGTTTGTTTGGCTATTTGTCCCTGTGCTTTATCCAACCTTGGTCTCAACAATTCTCGCTCATATAACCCCTCCTCATTCTCGCTAATTGGACTCCCAGAGATCCACCTGGGGCCTAGTCATGGATCTCTGCATCCAGATCCCTCAGTAGTTGGATGGGGTTTCTAGCAGGATACTAGATGTGGAACAAGGATGACTGGACTGCTACTCACATCACCAGGGAGGCTACCTGGAAAACAGGACCCCAAGAAAGACACGGGGATCGCCCAATGACAGAGAAATGGAATGAGATCTACATGAACAGCCTGGACATGAGTGGGGGTAGTGAATGGCGAGGGTTGAGGGAAAGAGAGCTTGGGGGAGCGGGAGATCCCAGCTGGATCAACAACAGAGAGGGAGAACAAGGAATAGGAGACCATGGTAAATGAAGACCACATGAGAATAGGAAGAAACAAAGTGCTAGAGAGGCCCACAGAAATCCACAAAGATACCCCCACAACAGACTGCTGGCAATGGTCGAGAGACAGCCCGAACTGACCTACTTTGGTGATAGGATGGCCAAACACCCTAATTGTCATGCTAGCAACCTCATCCAATTACTGACTTTTTATATGATACTCTAGAATAAGCCTGTGTTTGCTGTCCCCACACTCCCAGTCTTAGCCCAGAACGCACAGATTATGAAATAATTTGCATGATGAGCTGAAGGGCTCAAGCTGCTTAGTCAGTAATAGTCAAAATAGCACTAGCCCAACCCAGGGAAGGGAAAAGGGGCTGAGTTTGGGTAAGATCAAAGGCAGATGCACAGCTCCCACAAGTATGATGAGAGGAGAAAAAAAGACAGTGGAGAGGCTGTGTCAGTGGACACCTCATTTGTTCAGAGGAGGTAAGGGGCATTCATACCCTAGAAAATATGGTCCATTGGTTTCATGTGGTGGTATATCATTGGTTGGAGCAAGAACACCCAGGGCACTTCATTTGCATATTCAGAGGCCACAGGAGCCAAGGGAAGGAATCTTATAAGGTCATAGGAAGTCCAGACTAGGATGTTTCAATGGTCAGATAAACAACAACCTGTTCCTATTGTGTCAGAGACCCATGAGCTTATCAGTTGCTAGAGGTGTCAGGTCTCATCTTGACTAGGGGAATCTTAACTGCTCGGGTCTGCTGGCATCTGAGCTAACTGCAGGAGCAGCCAAACTCTGGCTGCTCTCAGGATGAGAAAATCCGGGGAATTTGGCTTGTTTCAACCCCTTCTTAGCTTCGGGACAGCCCCACAATGTGCTCCTAGAACTTTGGCCTCCATGTAATATCGACAGTAATATACTTGGCTCCTGATGCATCAATGTTGTTCCTTATTCTTGAAGAAAAAAATAGGACTAGAAAGGCACTGCTCATGACATACAATATTTAAAACACTAACTTACAGAGACAAGAATGAGATTGAAAGTTTGAGGATAAATCCATAAGTCACCTATGATTAAAAACACATAATAGTTACTCAATGAGAACATTAAAAGTAAGAAGAGCCTAGAACATTTTACTTCAACTTCTGAAAAATCATGAATGCTAACCAAGAGTACTGTATCCAGCAAAACTATGTGTTGTACTTGAAGGAGAAACAAAAACATTACATGATGTAAGCATGTAAATAGTCTTCATGTCCATCAAACCAGATACCCTCTGGGAGCAATATTTCAGATTGAGGACTTGAATAAAAAGAAAATAGGAAGAAAACAAATGACATTATAACTACAGAAAGACAAAGTAAGACTAAGAACACAATCAGGGGGAAAACAAATAATAAAATGACTTCAATCAACACAGACATGTCAATAATAACTTTAAGTATTGTTCTCACTTCCCCAACCAAAAGACACAAGTAAACTGAGTGGAGTAATATAGATGTAACAGTATTATTAAATAAGAAACACAGAGCCAAATGTAGAGTTAAAAGCCCAAGAGGTCAGAGCAGTAGAAAAAAAATCTCACAATCTTATATATTGCAGGAAACTCAGGCACACTCAATTTCATAAATGCCTACAGACTTAAAGACACAGATCACTCAAACTCAATAGTATTAGGTGATTTCCTCCATATCCCACTTCCTCCAGTTGACACTATCTAACAAAAAGTAAACAGATATGTCCAAATAAGTGACATCAATCATCACATGGACCTAGAAGATACCTGGAGAATATTCCACCCAAATACCAAATAATGTACATTCTACTCAGCAGCGAAAGGAAGCTTCTCTAAACAGACCACATATTGGGACAAAAAAAACCTTGACGAATTCAGGATAGTTGAAATAACTCCACTTATCTTACCGGCTCACAGTGCAACTATGCTTGAATTCAACAGCTTAGGAATCTCAAGTATTTACAGAAATTTGAGATTGACCAACACCTTACTGAATGATGAGTAGGGCAAAGAAATCAAGAGAAATGAAAAAAAAATCCTAAAGGAAAGTAAAGATGGTAAAACATAATAAAGCCTCTAATACACATTATAAGAAGAAATTCATAGCTCTAGGTACCTACATTTAAAATGAGAAAGCAGAAAAACACAGATCCACCCCAGGTGATTATACTTGGGGCAGGAAGAAGTTCACCCAGAAGCCCGACCATCACTTCTAGGCCCTAGGGGATCCACAGAGGATAAACACAGCTCTGCCCCAGGTCACTAGACTTGGGATGGGAAGAAGTTCAACCATGAAGCTGCACAGAACCATTGTAATTCCAGGAAGCAGTGTCCTGCCTAGTGCCATGATGGACTGAGCAGACAATGAGGCCCATATGTGGCGTCTGGCAGATGGGCAATATTATGGTGGGCAAATGTATGGTGCACTGTGAAAGAGAGAGAGAGAGAGAGAGAGAGAGAGAGAGAGAGAGAGAGACAGAGAGAGAGACAGAGAGAGAGACAGAGAGACAGAGAGACAGAGAGACAGAGACAGAGAGAAAACGATGTCCTGTGGCATACCTGAGGAGGTGAAAGTGATGAGGAGTGGGCTGACCCCATTCAGGGTAGTGGGCTCTGCATCTCATCGGGACAGCCCAGTGGAACTGACCCTGTTGACAAAGCACAGGTGAGCTATACCAGAATGTGAGCACAGGAGACCTGGCTCCACCCCTCATCTGCCATATGGTAGCATGGATGGGGGAGAGATGCCACCCCCTGATTAATGCCTAAGGAAGGTGGGAGAGATGGTCCTGAGGTCAGAATGGTGGGACAGCTGCCCCTACCTGCAACCAACTCCAACACTCAGGAAAGCAGAGCTGTACTTGCATGGGCAGCACAATAGAACCAACCCTGTTGACAGAGGTGTGGGTGAGTCGGTGCCAAAGTTTTGATCATGGGAGTGCTGTCCCATTACTTTTCTGTCATGTGGCAGCATGGGCAGGGACAGATACCCTCTCCCTCCTGCCCATCTACATCTGAGGCAGGTGGAAGGACTGGCTCTAAGTTCACAACAGTGGGAGACCTGGCCCTGCCCCTCATCAGCTGCAGTGCTTGGGAGAGTTTTCCCTACATCATGCCTGGGCAAGCACAATAGAGCTGACCCTGAAGGTATAGATGTGGAAGATCTGACCCTGAGGACATGAAAGCAGGAGAACTGGCCCTGCCCCTTGCTCATTGCTGAAAGGGGTGAACTGGCCAGGAAAATGCAGGAGAGTTCACCCTGTGGTGAGGACAAGGGAGAGCTAGACAGCTGACAAACACAGCAACTACTCAGGCCCATAAACCCCCGGGTTATGTGTTGGCCCACACCAACATACACCCCATCTGTGATCTGCTGGAGCACATGAAGAGACCAATCCTGCAGACTCAAAGATGCAGGATTTATACAACTCAGGTCAAGAGCAGGATAGCCAAGAGGAATTCTAGTGAGGGCCCAGAACCAATAATGTAGCAGAAGACAAATCTTGAACCAGAGCAATGACTCTTTACAATGAACTTTTGCAAGTAAAGACCTATGGATAAAAGGGTTTACTGCATGAATCACTGTGTCACCATGCAGCTTCCATGAGGAAATGGTTTGTTTCCTTCTCTCTTTTTTCCTTTTCCCTTAAATTTTATTGTATTTTATTTTGGGGGTGGGAAGTTACAAGTGCAGAATGTGGATATGAAGGGACAGGGAAATGAATGGGATGGACATTGATAATATGAAAGACACAAAGAATACATAAAAAGAAGGCAAAAAAATGAGAAAGCATATCTAAACAAGCTATGATGCAACTCAAGAATTTGTAGGCAACAAGACCAAGCAAAATGGGAATCCAGTAGACGGGAAGAAATAATAATCACAGTAGAAATGAATGAAACAGAAATAAAGAAAACTATATGAAGTATCAATGGATGGAAGAAATGGTTGTTTGTGAAATTTATATCAGTAGATACTTTCCACAATTAATCTAAAAAAGAACAAAGAGACTACAATTAACAGGATCGAAAGCAAATAGGAAAATGTTACAACACACAATAAAATTACCAGGAAAGACTTCAAAAGTGTATACACCATTAAGTTAGAAAATCCAAAAGAAATGAATGCTTTTCTAGAGTTAGAGAAAGTTAAACCAAGAAAAGTTTATGACTGGGATGTGGTGGCACATGCCTTTAATCCCAGCACTTGGGAGGCAGAGCCAGGTGGATTTCTCTGAGTTCCATACTAGCCTGGTCTACAGAGCAAGATCCAGGACAGGCACCAAAACTACACAGAGAAACTCTGTCTCGAAAAAAAACAAAAACAAAAAAAAGAAAAGAAAAGTTTATGAACTTGAAGACACACAACAAACAAACACATCATCACAGCCTTTGGATAATAATAATAATAATAATAATAATAATAATAATAATAATAACAATAATAATAATAATGATAAATAGTACATACACATAATAACAGTCTTTGGATAATAATAATAGTAATACTCAGGTGCAGATGTATTAACACCAGCTCACTACAATACTTTTATAGAAGACTCACAGGCAACACTTCCTAAATTATTTCAATTATTATGGAAAGAGAATGGATCAATCCCATGCTCCTTCTGTACAACAAGTATTACTCTAATACCAAAACCAGTCAAAACACAACAAAAAAAGTGATGATGAACACAGGAAAAATATTCTCAGTAAAAGACTTGCAAAACCAATAAAACCATATATAAAAGATATCATCTGCCATTAACAAGTAGGCTTTATCTTAGTATCTAAAATATCTGATATTTATTTACTATCTATTTATTTATTGTATTGTCCTTAATTAAAAATTTTGCATATAATGTATGCTAGTCATGTTTTCCCATCCCCAGTTTCTCTCAGATTTCCCCAACCTCCCAACCCATCAACTTTATGTTCTTTTTGTCTACTTAAAAACAAACAGCAACGACAACACACATGGGCCTTCCCCAAACAAAATAAAACAAATAATTGGAAAGCCAAATATATGAGCCATAACAAGTAAGTCAAAAATTTTCTCAAAGAAAGCAAAATGAGACAGAACTTGTATTAAAATAACACTGAGTTCCTTATGGTTTGATCAGGTACTTCTGCCAATGCAGTTTATGGTGAAGTATGGTTACTAAACCCAGTAAGACTATATTAGAGGAAACAGATTTTTCTTTGCCAGTGGATATCAATTTCAGACAGCTTCTTCATTTTGAGTGGAAGCTTGAGTGTACTTCCCACTCTCAGGGCCAGGATCCCATTTGCCTTGAACATCTGCATGCCTTGTGTATGAGACAACATTCTCTGATTTCATATGTGGATCAAGCCTGTGAGTTTGGAAAACAGAGCTTCCTTGATGTCATCTGTCCTCTATGGCTTTTACATTCTTCCCACCTCCTCTTCTACATAGATCCCTGAGTTTGAGGGCAGGGGTTTCATGAAGACATGTCAGTTAGGACTGGATGTTCCAAAGTCTCTCACTCTCCATATTGTCTATTTTTATGTCTCTTCCAGTATTTTCAACTACCATGAGCACTACTGAGTAGGGGTGAAGCTTCTACTTACTACTTCAAATTTTTCATGTTTAGTGGGATCTATAAGTGTTGTCTTGAGTAATAGGGTACTGGACTCAGTTTGTGGAGAGTAACTAGCAGCCCTGGCACTAGCCTCTGTTGACTGGGGGTTCCCATGGACTGCCTTTGGCCAACCAATCAACAGCATGTAACACAATCCTGTCACTAGAGGTTTTCCTGGGAGTCATAAGATGTTCGTTTGGGCAAGGTCTCTCCTACTACTTTGTTACTCCATTTATATTCCTTTCATATGTGTACATATTTTTGAAAGCTTCTATTATAGTAGCATTTTTATGTTTTTTCTAAATGGAATTTTGTGCTAGTTGTCCTTCTCCATAAAAATATACAATATTTGAGTTTCTACATCTGAGTGACCTCACTCAGTATCATTGTTTTCTATCTCCATCTATTTACCAGTGAATTCCATAATTTCATTTTTCTTAATAGCTGAATAATATTCCATTGTGTAAATATACAAAGGTTTCATTATCCACTCAACACATGGTCAATATCCATGCAGTTTCAAATATCTGGCTATTTTAAATAGAGCAGACATAAGCATCCTTTCCATAGTGGGATGTAAAGTCATTTTGCTATATACCCAAGAGTGCCATAGCCTGGTGTTGAGATCGATCTACTCCCAGGTTTCTGAGAGCAGGCACAGCAATTTCTCCAGTGGGCTGTACAAGTTTTCACTGCTGCCTTCAAGGCATAAATGTTCCCCTTTCCCAAGAGCCATGCCAGCCATGTGCTGTCATTTGATTTCCTGAACTTTGCTTTCTGAATAGTGTAAGTTGAAATCTCAAAGTAGTTTTAATTTGCATGCTCTTGCTGGCTTAGAATGGTTGAACATTATTTAAAATGTTCTTTGGACACTTGTTATCTGTCTTTGGAGAATTTAATGAATGGTATGTAATCCATTTTTTAAAATTGGGAAATTTGTTTTATTGATGCTCAGGGGTTTTGTTATTGTTGTTGTTGTTCTTTATGTATTTTGGATACTAACCCTCTATTAGATATTTAGTTGGTCAACATCTTTCCCCATTCTTAAAGAAGCTAATTTCCTGAATGATGGTGTTCTTTGCTATATAGAAGATTTTCAGCTTTATGTGGTCCCATTTATTGTTAGTCTTAGTGCCTGTGTTAATATTGTTCTTTTCATTAAGATTCCTTTCCTTTGTCCAAGAGTTCAAGCCTATTCCCCATTTTCTCTTCAATCAGATTCACATCATCTGGTCTTATGTTGAGTTATTTACTCCATATGCACTGAGATTTGAGAAGAGTGATGAACATGCATCTATTTGCACTATTCCACACACAGCTCTCCTGAATGACCAGCACCATTGATTGAAGGTGTCATTTTTCCAGTGTAAATATTTGGCCTGTTGTGAAAGATCAGGAATCTGTAGTTCTTTGAACTTATGTCTGGGTTTTCAGTGTTATTCCATTGATCAATGTGCCTGTTTTTATGCCAATACTGTGTTGTTTTTTATTCACTTTGTAGTACCAGTTGAAATCTGGGAAGGTGATACCTCTAGGAGTTTGTTTATTTTTCAGGAATACATTTTAGCTATCCTGGTATTTTTATGTTTCCCTATGAAGCCAAAAATCATTTTTTCTTTAGCTTTCTGTGAAGAATTCTGTGGGAATTTTGATGGAGACTCCATTGAATCTGTGGATTGCTTTTGGTTGGATAGCCATTTTCACTCTACTAATCTTATCAATCATGAGTACAGGAGATGTTTGCATGTTCTGTTGTCTTCTATGTCCTACAGATTTATTATAGAAATCTTCATTACCTTGTTAGTTATCAAATAACATATTTTTGGCTATTGTGAATAGAACTTTTTTCCTGATTTCTTTACCTATCTTTTTGACATTTTTATGTAGTAAGGCTATTGATTTTGTGTGTTAATTTTGTCCCTGTTCCTTTTCTCACTGTATTTATTATCCATAGAAGCTTCCTGATATAGTTTTTGGGAACTCTTTGGATAAAATCGTATCATCTGTAAATAAATATACTTTGACTTCTTTCTTTCTTTGTTGTATCTCCTTGATCTCCCACAGTTGCCTTATTGCTCTAGCTAAGACTTAAAATAATTTATTGAATGGGAATGGAGAGAGTAGACATCTGTATCTTCTTCCTGATTTTTGTGGAAATGCTTTGAGATTTTCTCCATTTATGTTGATGTTAGCTATGGGCTTAATGTAAAATGCCATTAATATGCTGAAGTATGTCCCTTCCATTCCTAGACTCTCCAAGGCTTATATATTATGTGTATCCATCTCTACATCTCTGTGATTAAGCCAACATGATCATGGTTTATAACACTTTTTCTGTGTTCTTAGATTCATTGAAGAAGTATTTTATTAAAAATTTTTGCATAAATACTCATAGGAATCTTTATAATTTTTTCTTCTATCTTTATGTGGTATAGGTATTACATTATAGTGGCATTATAAACAATTAAAATATATTTCTTTAATTTCTATGCTTTAGAAAACCTGTAGAATATTGACATTAATTTTTCTTTGAAGGTGTTATAAAAATCTGCATTTAATCTATCACTAGGATTTTTTTCTTGTTGCTGATGTTATTGATTTGGTTTTGGTTTTTGTTAGTGGTTTGGGGGTGGTTTTGATTATAAGATTTTTAATTCCTTCTTTTATTTAACTTGAGTTTATGGGCCTCTTTAGGCTATTTATTTAATCTGACTTAACTTTGGTAGGTGGTATATATGAAGTAATTCATCCCACTTTATGTCTTCAAGTTTGTTAGTGCACAGACTTTCAATTTTTATCTTTAAGACAATAATTGAATTCCCTTACTTCCCTCCAAACCTTTCCTATAATCCTCCTTATCCTTCTTATAACACTTCCCCCTCTCTTTCAAATTCCCAGCCTCCTTTTTCAAAAGTACAACTCTCAACTTGGGCAGAGCCTCCTTTTTCAATCACAGTCCACTTCAGACGGCAGACAGGAGAGGAAACAGAAACCAAGGAAGAAAATGCCTGTTCAACACAGACAAATCCAGAAATTGACACCTAGACCTATAATCACTCCAAATCCAGATACTTAAATGTCAGTGTAAGAACACATTCAATAACAGCCAGGGCACCTTGTTGCCACCAGTGCCCAGCAATCCCACATCAATCTCTGAATATTTCAACATAGCTGAAGCACAAAAAAGATCTTAAAACCAACTTTATGAAGATGATAGAAGTCCGTAAAGAGGAAAGGAATGAAGTCTTTAAGGAAATCAAGGAAAAGAAAATAAAAAACTGGAGGAAATCAATAAATCCCTTAAAAATGACATCAAAACCAAGTAAAAAACAAACCATTACAGGAAACAAATAAAACTGGTTAAGACCTGAAACTAGAAGTAGAGAATAAAGAAAACACAAGCTGAGGAAATTTGAAAATGGAAAATCTAGATAAGTGAACGGGAACTACAGACAGAAGTATCACCAACAGAATACAATGGATAGAAGAGAGAATCTTGGGCATTGAGGACACAATAGAATAAATAGATATACTGGTTAAAGAAAATGTCAAATCTACAAAATTTGTGATAAAAACCTACAGGAGATCTGGGACACTATGACAAGATCAAAAATAAGAATAATAGGAATAGAAGAAAGAGAACATTCCTAGTCCCAATCCCAGAAAATATTTTCAACAAAATCATAAAAAGTTCCTAACCTAAAGAAGTACATATCTATAAAAGTACAAGAAGCTTACAAACACCAAATATATTAGACCAGAATAAAAAGTGCCCTTGTAACATAATAATGAAAACTACATGATCATGTAACTAGATGATAGGAAATCCTTTGACAAATCCAATACCAATTTCATGATAAAAGTCTTGTAAAGATCAGGAATGAACATAAATAAACATAATAAAGGCAAAATATAGAAAGCTGACAGCCAAAGAAAAATAAATGGAGAGAAACTGAAATGAATTTCACTAAAATCAAAAACAAAATGAGGCTATCCATTCTCTCTATGTTGATTCATTGCAGTATTTAAATTGCTAGCTATAACAATAATACAAGTGGAAGTGATCAATGGGATACAAATAGAAAAGGAAGAACTCCAAGTATCACTATTTCCAGATTCTATGACAGTATACATAAACTACCCCAAAATACTACCAGATAACTCATACACCTGATAAACACAGTCACAAAAGTGGCTGGAGATAAAATTAACAAAAAAAAATTTAATATCTGTCATATAAAGAAACTACAAATGGGCTGAGATAGAATTTGGGGCAAGAAGACCATTCACAATAGCCACAAATAATATAAATTTACTTGGAGTAACTCTAACCAAGCAAATGAAAGACCTGTATGACAAGAAATTCAAGCCTTGAAGAAAAAATTGAAGGTGATATCAATAGATGGAAAGATCTACCATCCTCATGGATTGGTAGGATTAACATATTAAAAACAGTCATCTTACCAAAAGCAACCTACACATTTGATGGAATCTCCATCAAAATACCAACACAATTCTTTACAGACCTTGAAATAACAATATACTCAAGTTCATACAGAGAAAAACCAGGATAGCTAAAACAATCCTGTACAATGAAATAACTTCCAGAAGTATCACTATCCTTGATTTCAACTCAGCTACAGAGCTATAGTAATAAAAACTGCATGATAGTGGCATAAAAACAGACAGGTTGATCAGTGTAACCAAATAGAAGATCAAGGCCTAAATCCACACAACTATGGACACCGGTTTTATTTTGTTTTTTAATACAGCAGCTAGAACGGTACAATGGAAAAAAAATAAAGCATCTTCAACAAATGGTGGTGGTCTAATTGGATGGCAGCATGCAGAAGAACACAAATAGATTCATATCTATCACTCTGTATAAAACTCAAGCCCAAGTGGATAAAAGACCTCAACATAAAACTAGATACAATGAACCTAAGAGAACACAAATTCAGATATAGCCTTAAATGCATTAGCACAGGATACAACTTCCTTAACAGAACATCAGTAGGACAGGCACTAAGACTGATAATTAATAAATGAGACCTCATCAACTTACGAGGCTCTATAAGGCAAAGGACACAATCAATAGAACAAAATGGCAGTCTACAGAATGGGAAAAGAGCTTCACCAACCCTATCTGACAGAGGGCTAATATCAAAATTATATAAAGAGCTCATAAAACTAGACATCAAAAAACAAATAATCCAAATAAAGAATGGGATACATATCTAAACAGAATTTTCAACAAATGAATCTCAAATGACTGAGAAATACTTAAAGAAATGTTCAAATCTTTAGGCACCAGGGAAATGCAAATCAAAATAACTCAGAATTAATCTTATACTTGTCAGAATGGCTAAGATCAAAAATGTAAGTGACAGCTTATACTTCAGAGGATGTACACCAAGGGGAACACTC
Organism: Peromyscus eremicus; assembly: GCF_949786415.1. Lineage (NCBI taxonomy): Eukaryota > Metazoa > Chordata > Mammalia > Rodentia > Cricetidae > Peromyscus > Peromyscus eremicus. Next base: position 18,906,720 of record NC_081439.1, on the reverse strand, counting down.
TTCCCTTGTTGGTGGGAGTGCAAACTTGCACAGCCACATTGGAATCTATGTGGTTTCTCAGAAAATTGGAAATTGATCTACCTCAAGACCCAGCTATCCCACAACCTCATATATACCCAAAGGACATTCCACCATACCACAAGGATACTTGTTCAACTATGTTCATAACAGAATTACTTGTAATAGCCAGAACCTGGAAACAACCTAGATGTTCCTCAAACAAATAATAGATAAAGAAAATGTTGGAAATTTACAAAATAGAGTTTTACTGAGCTGTTAAAAAATTGCATGAAATTTGCAGGCAAATGGATGGCACTAGAAAAAAATATCATCCTGAGTGAGGTAACCCAGAGCCAGAAAAACAAACATGGTATATAGCAACTTATGAGCACTATTAGCTGTAATGAATAACCATGCTACAATCAACAGACCTGAAGGAGCTAAGTAACAAAGAAGGCTCAAGGAGGGATGCTTGGATATCCCTGGGATGGATAAATAGAATATATTTCATGGGTGAACTGGGGGTGAGGATGTAAACAGGAGGCATCAGGTGGCAGGAAGGAGGGGGAGAGTACTGGAAGTTCCAACTGGAATTGGGGGTGGTATTTAATAATGAGGTAGAAACCTATTGCAATGGAAACCCCCAGGAACCTACAAGGGTGACTCCAACTAAGACTCCAAATAATAGGGGATATGTACACTGAACTGTCCGTCTCCTGTAACTAGATACACTGCATGGTTTTGTGTGTCAAATTCATATGAACTAGAGTCATCAGAGAAAGGAGCCTTGGCTGAGGAAATTCCTCCTTGAGATCCAGCTATAAAGCAAGGCATTTTCACATTTAGTGATCAATGGGAGAGAACACACTCTGTGATGGGTGGCACTTTCCCTGAGTTGCTTGTCCTGGGTTCTATAAGAAGATGGACTGTGCAAGCTAGAGAAATCAAGCCAGTAAGTAGCTCCCCTCCATGGCCTCTGATTCATTTCCTGGTTCTGGGATGTATATGTAAATTTTCCTTTGTTCTGCTGGGTCCTGCAGCCACTCAGACCCAAGTAAACACACAGAGGCTTATATTACTTACAAGCTGTATGGCCTACAGCTTCAGCTTCTTGCTAGTTGGCTTTTAAAACTTAACTCAACCCATTCCTATTAATCTATATGTTGCTGCATGGCCATAGGGTTACTCGACTCCGGGCATCTTATTCCTCCTTTGGCGGCAGCTGGCATCTCTCCCCACTCTGCTCTCCTCTCCTCTCTGCCTGGATTTCCTACCTGGCTGTAATCTTTCTTGCTGTAGGCCAAAACAGCTTTATTTATTACCCAATGGGAGAAATACGTATTCACAACATACAGAAAGACATCTCTCAGCACTTTCCCTTTTTGGTCTAATCAAAAAGGAAGGTTTGAACTTTAACATAGTAAAATTATCTTCCTGAGAAAGTAGATCAAAACTTTAGTTCCTTGTAGGTATCTGATAATAAAACAATTATCAAGCAAGAATTACAGTTACAATATCTAGTCTATTTGTATTTGGCAAAATTAGAAAATATTCTACCATCTAACCTATTTTTGTGAGTCTAAAGATTTATATCTAATTTACCTTTTATCATGATGAAGGAAAGCTATAATTATAGCTATCCAGTGTTCAACTCCATCAAAGACCCCAGAAGGATATAATATTATCTAAGTACACAGGAAGTTCATTGTAAGCAACTTCCAAAGCTCCAAAAATGATAAAGACATCTGGCTGCCTGGACAGTCATCCAAAGTTCCTCTGTAATGTTGGGGCATCTATCTTCAGCCTACATGCCTAGAGTCTCTGGTTCAGCTTTTATTGAAGTAGGAAATTTTAAGGGATGTTCCACACATTCTCTCAAAATTTGTTAGTTGCTTCTCCCTGTGTCTTGTAGAGTATCTGGCAGTTTCTTCTGCAATGCAAGAACCTGAAGAACCATCCCGTTTTGCAAAATTCAGTGGTCACCTTCCTATGGGTCCTACATGTACAGTTTATACAGCATTCTGTCAAGCAGTTGAGGCGAGGGCACTTTTTTTGCCCAGTGGCTAATTTGCCACAAAGAAAGCAAACTCCATAACAAGTTTCTGTGATGCTTGTTATCCTCTTTGAAGTAAATTCATGCTGCAAGGGGCAGATTTGTCTCATTGTTCAGAACAGTTTAAGTTTTTAAAACATTTTAAATGCCATATGCTGTATGTTTTTGAAGTATTTGAAGATTACCTACCTAATTGAAATATATCTATGCATACCTAGAAAACTTAACATAACTATAAGTTTGATTATCATCATTGCCTAATTATTAATCTGTATTTCTTAATTATATACTACAATTTCAAATGAGCTACACAAACATAATTTCCCAAACAAGAGTAGAAATATATACAGTATGACAAAATCAACCTCAAATTCACATCAATAAAACAAAATACATAGCAACATGAAATATTTTAAACAAGTGGTTGCTCTTTAAAAGTAGATTCAATAATCTATGCTTTCATCCTATCATATCTATAATATCTCCTTTTTTTCTTTAGAGATTGCATTTATAATCAACCCCCTTTAACTAAAAACAAGCATTTACAAAAAAGATTTGGGAATTTGGGCATAGGTTTTCATACTACTTCCTGCTGGACAGGGGCACGGGTAATCTTATTGGGATCCTAAGAAAATTAAGAATTATAGTTAAATCTTGGCTGTAGTAGTCTGTGAGGTTGTATCAACCTTTCAGGGGGTCTTGGTTGATCAAACCATATTAGCCTGGAAGCAATCCACAAGGTTCATCTTCTGTGGAACCAAAAGCAGAACCTCTTTTCCAAAGCAATGTATCCTTAGACACAATTTTTTTCACAGAACAATCCATTTTTTATATTTCAATATTAGAGAACTTTATCTAATAGTAATATTTGACAATTAAAATTTATTATTTACACAGCAACATCAACTAAAGCAAAGCAAAATATTTGTTAGGCAAGGACTCTCAGCTAAGAATTATTTCTATATTAGATTCTTCTAACCAGAAAAATCAATCTTGGAATTACCAAGAGCAAGAGTTGTTACTAACTGACAGGCACTGTAAGCCAAAGTTGAAATATTGATTAAAAAAAAATCTTCATTATTATTCATCCATTAATTCATACATTCACTCAATGTGTAGCCAATGGAGGACTAATGTGCCAATTTTGAAGTCAAGATACCTTTAAAATATACATATTGGTTTAACTGAGTAGCCCCTACAATCAAATATCTCTCTGCAGTTAAAAATCATAAAGACAATATAATAATATGCAGTATACCAATTCTTTGTGTAATTTTCATCTTTACATGGTTTAACTTTTATATTACTTTTACTGTCTCTTTAAAGACTTTATTTTATAAAATTATTTATTTTTTATATAACTCCATATACTCTGTTTCCTCTATCTTTTAAGCCTACACATATTTTACACAAACTATAACAATTTAGAGTTTTATTCCATCTGAAAATGTCATTATGAACCTATAATCCTATAATCTCTGAACATGAGAGATTTTAAACTGTTAACCTGTATGGTGATTTTGGCTGTTGACTCTGCACTGCTCAGCTTCCCAAAATGGTGGAGAAATGTTTACCACCAGCTCTTGGATCCATGCTTACCACCGAGTTTGGGAAGCAGTGAGTCTATGCCTCCATCCATCTGTGTGTAGCCCAGATGCCTCTTTTATTTTTGTACTATCAAAAGTTCAATCCACCATGCAGTGCTCTACATGGCTGGGAGACACCTCTGTGTACTGGGATGAGAATTCACCATACTGTAGCTCAAGCCCACACAACATAGCATCTCTGTATCATGGCTTGCCTAAGAGACACAACTAGGAAGATGCTCTTGGCTCCATTTTAGAACTCTTTTTTAAAGCTTTCTCACATTTTGGGTGGAAATTCTTGCTACCACAGTGAGTGTCAATTGTAGCTGGAAGTTTTCCTGTGTTAGCTCAGTCCAGCAGACACTTAGACCCAAGTAAACACACAGAGGCTTGTATTACTTACACACTGTATGGCCTTTAGCTTCAGCTTCTTGCTAGCTTACTGTTATAACTTGACTCAACCAATTCCTATTAATCTATATGTTGCTGCATAGCCATGGTGTTACCAGTCTCCTTGCATCTTGTTGCTCATGTGATGGCAGCTGGTGTCTCTCCCAATTCTGCCCTTCTCTTCTCTCTCTCTCTCTCTCTGCCTGGATTTCAAACCTGGCTGTAAGATTTCTTGATGTAGGCAAAACAGCTTTATTTATTAGCCAATGTGAGCAAGACATATTCACAGCATAAAGAAAGATATTACCCAGCACAGGAATACATATCAATTCCTGCTTCTGGAGCACTTCCCTATTTTGAGTTTCTGTCCTGACTTCCTTCAGTGATGAATAACAATGCTGGAGTGAAATACTAATAAACCCTTTTCTCCCCAACTTGCTCTTTGATTATAGTGTTTTGTCACAACAATAGAAACCCTAAGATACCAGACAAGACTTCCAGTGGAGAGTTGGGATACCTGGGCAGGCACATAACTTTTAACCTACAACTTGTCCTACCTAGAAGATGTGCTGGGGTAAAAGTGGCATGGAAATTATTAGAGTGTCCAACCAATAACTTGTCTAGCCTGAAACCCATGCCATGAGAGGAAGCCTACATCTGACACTGCCTGGAGTGCCAGGAACCAGGTGTTGGATATCACAGAAGCCTAGGGTAGAATCAAATATGACTGGAAAAAAATAAATGATGTCAAGATGATGCCTAATGATATTCTGCTATACTCATAGATTGTTTTCTTGATCATGATATTGTCATCTTAGAGGCTTTATCCAGCAACTGACAGAAACAGATGGAGAGATTCATAGTCAAGCATTATGTGGAGCTCGGGGAATTATGTGGAAGAGGGGCAGGAAGGACTATAAGAACCAGAGGGTAAAGACAACACAAGAAAACCCATAGAATCAACTTGCCTGGGTTTGTAGGGCCTCACAGAGACTGAACCAAAACCAGGGAGCTGGCATGGGGCTGATCTAGGCCCTCTGCACATATGTTACAGTTGTGTAGCTTGGTCTTCTGGTGGACTCTTAACAATGGGAACAGGGGCTGTCTATGACTCTTTTGCAGCTTTGGAATCCTATTCTTCATATTGGATTGCCTTACCCATCCTTAATACAAGGGGAGGTGCTTAGTCTTACTGCAACTTGATATGTTATATGGTGTTGACATTCATGGGAGGCCTAACCTTTCCTGAACATAAACCATTTTTAAAAATGGAATTGGAAACAACCAAAACATACAAATGAATTAAATGAATGGATGAATGAAGACTTTCTACACTGCTGGTTTGATCTATTTAGAGATCCTATTTGGGATGGAACTTTTATGTTCCAACCTCATTTTGTATCTGTGTGTGTGTTTGTCTATGAATGTGCACATAAACACAAATACACATTATTTATATACAGAATACAGACATGAGTGTGTACTACATGTCGATCATTTTTCATTTTACTTCTTCTCTCAGCAGACATCAGTTTGTAGTAGTCACGTAATAGTCCACTGCCATAATTTAGAAATTTTATTTGAGTATTCTTCTGCTTATACTTCTCATTTAAGCTATCTATCACAGAGTTGTCAGAGAAGAGTGGAGCCTGTTTGTGTTGGATAATTCTTTGTTAGCTTGACACAATCTAGAGTCATCTGAGAAGAAGGAATCTCAATTGAGAAAATGCCTTCAGGAAAATGTCATGTAAGAAAACCTGTAGAGCATTTTCTTGATTAATGATTGATCTGGCAAGGTCCAGGGCACTGTGGGTAGTGCTATACTTGGAGAGGTAGTGTTGGGTTGTAAAAGAAAGCACACTGATTTACTCTCAGTGAGCAAGCAAGAAAATAGTGTTCCTCCATAATCTCTATATCCATTTTTGCTCTTGGTTCTTTCCTTAATTCCTGTCCTAAATTCCCTCAGTGAGTGATAATTAAGCTCCTGTTCTGCCTTTCTCTGGTGAATACCCCTGCCAAATCAAGCATGTATTATCTCCACATTTCAAACTTAACATTAGATGTATTGCTCATGCATAGTGTGTGCTAGGTGATCTCATGAAACTTCTCTTGCTAGAGATACATTTGATCCAGGCCTGATTTTGGATACAAATTTCCCCCACTCAGATTTCCTGGACAGTACCCTTAGAACCAAGTTGGCCTGTACCATCGCATGCCCAATTGTGCTCTTGTTTTCCTGTTGATAGTCACTAGAACACCATCTGTAGGAACATGGTCAAGAGAATGATGCATCCTGAAAAACGCCTTTGAGAACTATGAGAGAGGCTCCAGGAAAAAAAAAAAAAGCAGAGAGCCTTTTACCTCAAGTGTGTTTTTTTCCCTTCATTGTTCTTGGATGTAATTCCATGCCTCCTGTCATGTACATTTGCATTCATTTGATAAGACATGTTTATTCTTGTTGGATGAAAGAACATAGCTATATAACACAATCTAGTAAAAGGATATGCTGAATGATGTTCTTACTACATTCTGAATCTGAATATGGCTTTCTGCCTTGCTTTTGTGCTTTCCCATATATAATCTACAGTACATGCCAAGCAGTTGTGTTAAAATCTTTCTGCCCTGATGTTATGGAATATTATGCTAACTATGTTAAGATGTGTTACATTTGTTTATGCTGCATTTGTTTAATTATGTGAAGATGTGTTGCATTTGTTTTACGTTGCCTACCTAAGGCACCTGATTGTTCTAATAAAATGCTGAATGTCCAATAGCTAGGCAGTTGAGAGATAGGTAGGACTGATTGACAGAAAAATGAGAGAGAAGGGAGAGAGGAGAAACTGAGAGAGAAAGATGGGGAGACACCTGGGGCCAGCCAGACAGCCACCAGGCAGCCAGAAAAGAGTAGGACATACAGAATGAATACAAGGTAAAAAGCCTGAGGCAAAAGTAGATGAGGAGAAACAGTTAAACATAAGTTATAAGAGCTAGTGGGACAAGCATAAGCTAAGGTAGAGCATTCATAACTAATATTAAATCTCTGTGTCTTTATTTGGGAACTGGATGGTGGCCCCAAAGTAACTCAATACACTATTTAAGAAGTCATATGGAAGCCTAGTAATAGAGAAGCTTCTGAAATATAAACATATATGAAAATAATAATAATGGAGACCACAAATGCCTGAGGAGACAATGCCCCAACTGAAGATCTTCTGCTACCATATGAAGCTTACAGTTCTAGAAATTGGCTAAATCTAATTAATTTGTCAGCCAAAAGGGCCCCATGGAAACTCTAAACAACTCAGAATATTAGCAAGGCTATTGGTTGCTCTCCAAAATGGATAGTAAAGCTCTAATGTTGAAGACAACAGGTAAGTATCATTGTGAATGAAGAAGTTGAGCTGGTGCGTAATTGGACCCTTCACTTCTCCTGACTAGAGTTAGTGGTACTCAATGGTACTCAGCACACTACCAGAGGAGAAGGGTAACCACAAATTCAATTGCAAATACAAGAATTTACCACAATGACCTGCCTACATGACACACTGCTGCAAACATTATGGCAGCAAACAGCCACTATCTGATTGGACTTAAAGCCCACTGCATGACATGGAACACATGCCTGACACTGTTCAGGCAGCCTAGAACATGAAAATAGATAGGACTGGCACCTGGGGGATAGCCAAATACTACTGTTCTGCTTGAGGAACATACCAATTACATGACACCTAATGATTTCTTCTCTCCCTGTAGATCATTGTCTCACTCAGACATCATCACAGAAGCTTCCTCTTGTAGTAAATTAGAAGGAATACAGAGATACACATCTGGAGAATGTATAAAGAGTTGGAGACCTTGAAATACTCTGTTCTAAATGGGAAGTTGTCATTAAAACCTCCACTCAGGAATCATGAAATTATGAGGAAATGGAGGCAGAAAGACACCAAGAGCCTGAGGGAATGGAGAACACAAAGGGAAATTATATTCCAGACACAGAAGAATTGATATACATATGAACTCACAGAGATTGGCAGCATGTACAGGGTCTACACAGGTTCATAGAGATGGGGAAACAGTGCTGAGCGGGGAAGTAGACAAGATCTCCTATCCCCATCCAAAAAGCTGTGTCCAATTGACAACTTCTTGCAATGGAAAAATCAGTTTTCACCAATAGAGTCCTACTAGGTATAAACACCACACTTACAGTTAGACCTCATGCTCAGCAATAGGCATCTGACAAAAGTCATCAGGAAAACCAGTGAGTGATTCACAGATAGGGTATGGAGTGTACAGATGGAATAGGTTGACATGGATCAGGATAACTGAACAATAAAAGCAGGTGTAGGCACTACATGAACTTATCTAGGCTTGGAAAGGTGGGGTTGGCACAAGTAGGCTTGGGTCTAGAAGGGTTCACCAAAGAATGAAAGGCCATGTGCTGAGAAACTGGAGCCAGACCCAAAACTATGGGGATAGTGTTGTCAGGCAAGGTTTTAAGAAGCTCCAATTGAAAATCTAGTACACACTCAGAATGTCCATAGCTAGATCTTGGAGAAGTGACTTAGCATATGTGGACTTGGTTGTGGAGGAACTCTCCAGGAAAAGCCAGTGCAGGATTCACTTGACAGGAGCTAAGCCAGGGACGATGAGAGTGGCACTATCCAGGTTGAGGCCAGGTACAATGGAGCTCATGAGCCAAAACCCATGCCTGTTTTTCACAACTGGATCTAATCCTGGGAAAGAGATGACTCAAGAGGAACTGACATTGAGGGATCACACTAAGGAGAGCCAGTTGAGGAGCTTCATGACCAAAGCTATGCTTGGGAATTGGACATTGTGCTAGTGGATGAGGTTTTGTGAAAATCATCAGGGAAAGAAGAGGTATGATATGTGTGTCTGGAGCTAGGCCTTGCAATATGGAGATGGCACAGGTGATCTCACTTCTAGGTGAACTAACTAGAGAAAGCCATTGCAAGGAGCTGTGTGTGCATAGCTAGATATGGGAATGGCATGGCACTGGAATGTGTGGCTCATTGCAGCTCTCCACGCACATTGTATGCATTTGCACATGCAGACCTCAATGTGGAAAGTACAGGTTGTGCAACAGGGCTCAATTCTGACCTTTTCAGCTGATCAGTCTATTCTAGGATCTGTGTGACAAGTGAAAGGACAGAGAGTATAAACTTGGTACCAGCTTGTGAGGTTCTCATGAACTTCATCACAAAAAGCAAACATAAGCAATGAGCTCTAAAAAGCCAGCTAATACACCATGGGTGGATCACAATCACATTGCTGGGGGGTCCCCTAATCAATTCAAGATAAATAACTGTCTCACCTGTCCAGAGAGCATAGTCCAGTCCCATGGGGGCTCCACAGCTATTGGTCCACCGTTCATGTGTTTCCACTAGTTTGGCTGGCCATCTCTGTACATTTCCCCATCATGATCTCAATGTTCATTGCTCATAGAATCTTTCCTCTCTCCCATTGACTGGACTCCTGCAATTCATCCTGGTGCCCAGCCATTGATCTCTGCATCTGCTTTCATCAGTTATTGGATGAAGGCTCTATGATGACAGTTAGGATATTCACCATTCTGATTACCCAAGTAGGCCAGTTCAGGCACCCTCTCCACTATTGCCAGTAGTCTAAGGTGGGGTCATCCTTGTGGATTCCTGGGAACTTAGCTAGCACCCTGTTTCTCCCTATTCCCATGATGTCTTCATTTATCTTGGTATCTCTTTCCTTGCTTTTCTACTCTGTCCCTGTTCCAGCTCTAACTTCCCATTTCCTTATGTTCTCAACCCCCAACCATTTCCCTACATTAACCCCCCTCACACCTAATTTATTCATGGAGATCTCATCTATTTTTCCTTCATAGAGCATTTCATGTATCCCTCTTAGGATCCTCCTTGTTAGCTAGCTTCTCTGGAACTGTGGCTTGTAGTCTGGTTATCCTGTGCTTTACATCTAGTATCCACTTATGAGTGAATACATACCATGTTTGTCCTTCTCAGTCTGGGTTACCTCACTCAGGATGATAGTTCCATCTATTTACCTGCATATTTCATGATGTCATTGTTTTTCACTGCTGAGTGGTACTCCATCCATTGTGTGTATGTGTCACATTTTCTTTATCCATTCTTCAGTTGAGGGCATCTAGGTTGTTTCCAGATTCTGCCTATTAAGAATAATTTAGCTATGTACATAGTTGAGCATGTGTTCCTGTGGTATGATAGAACATTCCTTGGGTATATGCCCAAGAGTGGCATAGCTGGGTCTTGAGGTAGACTGATTCTCAGTTTTTGGAGAAACCACGATACTTATTTCCAAAGTGGCTGTACAAGTTTGCACTCCCACTAACAGTGGAGGAGTATTCCCCTTGCTCTGCATCCTCTCCAAAATAAGCTGTCATCAGTGATTTTGATCATAGCCATTCTGACAGATGTGAGATGGTATCTCAGATTCATCTGATTTGTATTTCTCTGATGACTGAGGATGTTGAGCAATTCCTTAAATATCTTTCAACCATTTGATATTCTTCTGTTGAGAATTCACTGTTTATCTCTGTAGACCATTTGTTTGTTAATTGGACTGTGCAGTATTTTGATGTTTAGTTTCTTGAATTCTTTATATATTTTAGAGATTAACTCTCTGTCAGATGTGCGGTTGGTGAAGATATTTTCCCATTCTGTAGGCTGATTTTTTTTCCATCTTATTGACCATGTCCTTTGCCCTAAAAAAGCTTCTCAGTTTCAGGAGGTCCCATTTATTGTTTGCTGCTCTCAGTGTCTGTGCTACTTGTGTTATATTTAGGAAGTGGTCTCCTGTACCAATGTATTCAAGACTGCTTCCTACTTTCTCTTCTATCAGGTTCAGAATAACTGGATTTATTGTTAAGGTCTTTGATCCACTTGGACTTAAGTTTTGTGCATGGAAGCAGATATGGATCTATTTGCAATCTTCCACATGTTGACATCCTGTTATACCAGCATCATTGTTGAAGATGCTTTCTTTCTTCCATTGTACAGTTTCGGATTCTTTGTCAAAAATCAGGTGTTTTGTAGGTGTGTGGATTAATGTCAGGGTCTTCAATTAGATTCCATTGGTCAACATGTTGGTTTTTATGCCAGTACCAAGCTGTTTTTATTACTAAAGCTCTATAGTAGAGCTTGAGGTCAGGGATCGTGATGCCTCCAGATATTGCTTTATTGTACATGATTCTTTTAGCTATCCTCGGATTTTTGTTTTTCTACATGAAGTTGAGTATTGGTCTTTACAGGTCTGTGAAGAATTGTTTTGGGATTTTGATGGGTAACGTATTGAATCTATAGATTGCTTTTGGTAAGATTGCCATTTTTACTATGTTAATCCTACTTATCCAAGAGCATGGGAGATCTTTGCATTTTCTGGTGTCTCTTCAATTTCTTTCTTCAGAGACTCAAAGTTCTTGTTATACAGGTCTTTCACCTGCTTAGTTAGCATTACCCTAAGGTATTATATATTATTTGTGGCTATTGTAAAGGGTGATATTTCTCTGCTTTCTTTCTCAGCCCATTTTCATTTGTATATAGGAGAGTTACTGATTTTTTTTTTTAGTTAATCTTGTATCCCGCTGCATTGCTGGAGGAGTTTATCAACTGGAGGAGTTCCCTGGTAATAATAAATATAGGGAGAGTGGACTGCCTTGTCTTGTCTTGTTACTGATTTTAGTGGAATCACTTTGAGTTTCTCTCCATTTAAATTGATATTGGCTGTTGGCTTGCTGTAAATAGCCTTTACTATGTTTAGGTATGTTCTATGTATTCCTGATCTCTCCAAGACCTTTATCATGAAGGGGTGTTGGATTTTGACAAAGACCTTTTCAGCATCTAATGAGATGACCATGTGACTTTTTCTTTCAGTTTGTTTATATGGTATATTATATTGACAGATTTATGTACATTGAACCATCCTTGCATCCCTGGGATGAAATCTACTTGGTCATGGTGGATAATTTTTTTGATGTGTTCTTAGATTCGGTTCACCTATTTTCATAAATGTTCATGAGGGAGATTGGTCTGTAATTCTCTTTCTTTGTTGCATCTTTTTTTTTGATTTTTTCGAGACTGGGTTTCTCTGTGTAGCTTTGCGCCTTTCCTAGAACTCGCTTGGTAGCCCAGGCTGGCCTCAAACTCACAAAGATCCGCCTGCCAGTTGCATCTTGGTGTGGTTTGGGTATCAGAGTAACTGGAGCTTCATAAAATTCGGTAATTTTCCTTCTGCTTCTGTTGTGTAGAACAATTTGAAGAGTATTGGTATTAACTCTTCTTCAAAAATCTGGTAGAATTCTGCACTGAAACCATCTGGTCCTGAGCTTTTCTTGGTTGGGAGACTTTTAATGCCTGTTTCTATTTCCTTAGGGGTTATTGGTCTATTTAAATAGTTTATCTGGTCTTGATTTAACTTTGGTATTTGGTACCTATCCAAAAAATTGTCTATTTCTGTTAGATTTTCCAATTTTGTGGAGTACAGGTTTTGAAGTATGATCTGATGATTCTCTGGAATTCCTCATGTCTGTTGTTATGTCTCACTTTTCATTTCTGGTTTTGTTGATTTGGATGCCCTCTCTCTCTGCCTTTTGGTTAATTTGGATAAGGGCTTATCTATCTTGTTGATTTTCTCAAAGAACCAACTCTTTGTTTCATTGATTCTTTGTATTGATCACTTTGTTTCTACTTTATTAATTTTAGCCCTCAATTTGATTATTTCCTGGCATCTATTCCTCCATTGTGAATATTTGTTGTAGTATTACAGCAACTCCACAGAGTTAAAAGGGAGGTTTAATTTGTGAGGTAACTTACAAGTAAAGGGATAGGTTACAGGGTCTGGGAAAGGTGTAGCGCAGTCCAGCAGTGTTCTCTTGAAAACTCTGCTCAATATACCTCCAGCATCCAGGATCCAGGAAACAAGAGAGCTGGTACATCTGGATCTCAGGTCTTAAGGGCTCCTGTCTTGGCCCTGCCTTGTAGGCGTGACAGTCACTGAAGCCTCAATGGTGGTAGTACTTACAGGTCAAAGCTGGAACAGCTACCCACTACATCTCCCCATTTGTATAAATAAGAAGGTTCTAACCTAATACAAGACTATATACAATAGGAATGATTATCAAATATTGTCCAGGAGTAATAAGGGATAATGACCTAGGTAAGATGGAACTACCACCCACACGAACAATATCAAACAAGAGAAACATACTAAAATCCAGAGAAGTCTGGAGCACAGGTAAATGGCATGTTACAAAGATCATTTCAAAATGTGTCCTATCCTAAAGAACCTAAATCTAATACTTAATATGTTCTATCTAAGATTTTATATATATATTATAACTGCTAGTCTTCAATCCCATCAAAGACATGAGAAGGAATATAATGATACCTGAGAAATGGAAGATCGATGCAAGCAACTTTTGGGAATCTTGCAAGAGTAGATAGAGACAGCTGGCAGCTTGGACAGTCACTTAATGCTTCTCAGCATTGTTGGTGCATTCAAATTGGCTACAGGCCTAGAGTATCTAACAGACAATTTTCAGAAGCAGGAATTCTGAACAACAATCTTACCCTGTCTTGGCAGAGTTCAGAAGTCACTTTTCCTTGTGTCCTGCTTGTCCAGAAAGGACTGCATTCGTACTGTCCACAGTCAAGGCAAGGGCAGTTCTTTGCCCAGTAGGCCATTTTGTGCCAAGAAGACAAACTTCCAAATGGAATGTCTTAGAAGCCCAACATTCTTTCAGGATCAAATTGGTGCTGCCAGGAGCAATTGTGTCTCAGGTGAACAGAATTCTAAGTTATTTAAATCCCATATTCTTTATGTCCATGAAGTGTTTGAAGATTACCTGTCCATCTGACCTATGTATCTTTAAATCTGGATAACCTAACTAACATAACTATAGAAATGACAAGCATAGGGGACTAGAAATCTATAAGTCTTATCTACCTAAATAACCTAAGTACTAAGACTTCATATAAACAAGGTAAACAGTCTGTAAACAAATGTATGGCAAAAAGACAATGACTTCAAAATTGTGACAATACACAAAATATCTTTAACAGATCTAGGAATGTACAGTGCAATATAGAGTATGACAATAATCCTAAATATGTATCAATATACAAAATATCCTAAACAGAGGTAGAACATACATACTATATGACAGATATAAATTTACATTTGTATCAATATACAAAATATTTCAAATAAGAGTAGAAATATATGTACATTACAACAAATATAGTTCTGTATTTGTATCAATATACAAATTATCTTAAAGAGGAATATAAAAATACTTTACATTTGTATCAATATACAAGAATCCATAACAATGCAAATTATCTAAGGCTGCTATTTTACTAAATTTGTTTACTATTTTATTCAATAATCTACCATAATATCTTATACCTATCCATTCTACTTTTTCTTTACTTTTTTCTTTTTCTGTTTGTTTTTTGAGACATATTTTCTTTTCTTAAGGAGAATACTGAGGCTAATATTTTCTTCCACCCCCAACCCTATAACAATCATCCATAACCCCGAGAAACCTGAAACCTTTGGAAGAAAGGGCATTGTTTTCTTAGAATTGCTTAGAATTGCTGTTGTTTAGGGGTTGATGGTATCTCTGTTGGGTTCTGTAAGAAAGCTCAGATAGTTAAGTCTCAGTTAGACTAACAGTAGATTCTGCAGCCAGTCTCAGAGTAATGGGTAAGATTGTCTAAAATTCTGGCTAGACATGTAGTATGATGATGATTACCATGGCATCGTTCTGCACTTGATAGAGTTGTTGCTGTTGGGGCCCCATCTTCCTTCTGAAGATTTCAGAGATTGCTATTGGAAAAACTTGTTTTTTTACTGTGAAAAACTTGAACATTATTAATATTTCAAAATAGAAAGTTTGGATTTAAAGAAGACATGACATGTAAGAAAGGATTCCAAGACATCAAGAGTAAGCATGGAGAGAATGAGAATCTTGAAGACAATGGTCCCTTTTTATTGGTTTCCTTCTGTCCCACACCAGAAGGGCTGTACTGATATGGGACTGGAGAATCTCTCAAAATTTTCTTTTAGCATTATGTTTGGGTTTAGAGAAGGAGTGAGCCAATTCCATCTTTAAAGCCAGCTTGGTATATAATTGAGTTTGAACCACAACTTTTCTAGATTGAAAGAGATATAGATGTTAGACAGTGAGATTTTACCCAGTGTAGATTGGTACCAATAGATTCTTTCTTTCTGCTGTAGACATCTGGATATCCAAGGCATTATGATTTCTGGAAGATGGGTATTTCCATTATCCTGGAAAGACAAAAACAGAACCCTATCCCAACCCTTGCTTGTTAAATTTTTCTTACAACTTGTAGAGATGTCACATTGGTGGATGAGCTTTTGCTTCTCTTCATCAGGGCATTTCTCCTGTTAAAATCAAATTTTTATTAATTTTGTTGGTATCCATAGCTTTTCTTCTCCCAAAGAAACAAAAGCAAAACCCCTTCCCCAATGTAGGACATGTCCAGTTTTCCATTCTGAGGTCAATACTTCTTTGAAATAAACTGGTTGCAGGAATCTTTGTGGATTCCTGGGGACCTCCCTAGCACTCTGCTTCTCCCTATTCCCATGGTGTCTTCATTTATCATGGTATCTCTTTTCTTGTTCTCCCACTCTGTTCTTGATCCAACTCGAACTTCCCGCTCCTCTAAGCTCCCATTCCCTTGTCCTTTGCCATCCATTACCCCCTCACCCCCAGTGTGCTCCTGTAGATCTCATCCATTTCTCCATCTCTGGGAGATCCCTGTGTCTTTCCTAGGTCCTCCTTACTAGCTAGCCTCCCTGGATCTGTGGGTTGCAGTCTGGTGATCTTTTGCTTTACATCTAGTATCCACTTATGAGTGAGTACATACCCTGTTTGTCTTTCTGAGTCTTGGTTCCCTCATCAGGATGCTATTTTCTGGTTGCATCCATTTGCCTGAAAACCTCATGATGTCATTGTTTTTCTCTACTCAGTAGTACTCCATTGTGTATATGTACCACATTTTCTTTATCCATTCTTCAGTTGAGGGGCATCTAGGTTGTTTCTGGGTTCTGGCTATTACAAATAACCTCCTGTACTATATTCCAATTTTTTTTATCTGTTGAGATTTACTTTGTGACCAAGCATGTGGTCAATTTTAGAGAAGGTTTTATGGGGCATTGAGAAGGAGGTATATTCTTTTGTGTTAGGGTGATATGTTCTGTAGATATCTATTAAGTCCACTTGAGTCATAATGTCTGTTGATTCCCTTATTTTTTCTATTAAGTTCTGTCTGGCAAACCTGTCATTGGTGAGAGTGGGTATTGAAGGCTCCCATTACTAGTTTGTGGGGTTTGATTGCGATTTAATCTTCAGTAATGTTTCTTTTACTAATGTGGGTGCCACTGTATTTGGGGCATATATGTTCAGAATTGAAACTTCATCTTGGTCAATTTTTCCTGTGATAAATATGTAATGTCCTTCCCGATCTCTTTCAGTTGATTTTAGTTTGAAGGCTATTTTACTAGATATTAGGATAACTACACCAGCTTGCTTCTTAAGTCCATTTGATTGGAAAGTCTTTTCCCAGCCATTTACTCTGAGGTAGTGTCTGTATTTGAAGTTGGGGTATGTTTCTTATATACAGCAGAATGATGGATCTTGTTTTCATATCCATTCTGTTAGCCTGTGTCTTTTTATAGGTGAATTGAGTCCCTTGATATTAAGGGATATTAATGGCCAGTGATTGTGAGTTTCTGTTATTTTCTGTTCATAGTGTTGTATGTTTCCTTCTTTGGTATTTGTTGATGTGGGATTAACTATTGCCTGTGTTTTCATGGGTGTATCTAACTTCCTTAGTTTGGATTTTTCCTTCTAGTGCTTTCTGTAGGGCTGGATTTGTGGATAGGTATTGTTTAAATTTGGTTTTATCATGGAATATTTTGTTTACTCCATCTATGGCGATTGAGAGTTTTCCTGGGTATAATAGTCTGGGTCTGCATCCATGGTCTCTTAGTGTTTGCATAACGTCTGTCCAGGACCTTCTGGCTTTCAGAGTCTCCATTGAGAAGTCAGGTGTTATTTTGATGAGTCTGCCTTTATATGTTACTTGGCCTTTTTCCTTTGCTGCTCTTAATATTTTTCTTTATTCTGTATGTTTAGTGGTTTGATTACTACATAGTGAGTGGACTTTTTTTGCATCCAGTGTATTTGGAGTTCTGTAAGCTTCTTGTAACTTCATAGGCATTTCTTATGTGGTTTTTGCTGAATATATTATGTGTCTTTGAGCTGTTATTCTTCTCCTTCTTCTATCCCTATTATTCTTAGGTTTGATATTTTCATGGTGGCCCAGATTTCCAGGATGTTTTGTGTTATGACTTTGTTGGCTTTAGTGTTTCCTTTGACTGATGAATCTATATCCTCTATCTTCAATGCCAGAGATTCTCTCTTCAATCTCTTGCATTCTGTTGGCTATGCTTGCATCTATAGTTTCTGTTAATTTCCTCAGATTTTCCATTTTCAGCATTCCTTCAATGTGTGTCTTCTTTATTGTCTCTATTTCAGTTTTCAAATCTTGAAGTGTTTCCTTCTCCTGTTTAATTGCTTTATCTTGGTTTTCTTGCCTTTATTTAAGGGATTTATTGATTACTTATAATTTTTTGTTTGCTTTTTCCTCGATTTCTTTAAGGGAATTTTTCAATTCCTCATTAAGGGACTCTATCATCTTCTTAAAGTCATTTTTAAAGTTGATTTCTTCTGCTTCTTCTGTGTTAGGATGTTTAGGTCTTGCTGATATAAAACCACTAAGTTCTGGTTTTGCCATATTGGTCTTTATGTTGTTGACTGTATTTTTACACTGGTGTCTACCTATCTCTTCCTCTACTCGGTGCAAGTTGTGTCTGTGTTTGAGGGAGCCTCTCTTGATCCAATCAGAGCTCTTGTTCCAACAGGAGCTCTTGGTCTAATTGGGGCTCTTTGGTCCAATTGGTGCTAATGGACTCTGTTTCTCAGAGAGCAGCTATGGTTTTGGAGAGTGGGTCAGTTTGGGAGGTAGGTGGGGCTTGTAGATTACAGGGTCTGGTGGGGGATGGTAGTAGTCCGACCTGTTTACTGGCCTGAAACTGGGCCTGCAATAGGAGGTGGTGTGGGGTTACAGGGTTGTGTCCCTGGGTCCAAAGCCTGAAGACTGTGGTGTTCGACTATGAGAACAAAAACTCACCTCTTGGTCCAGTTGGTGCTGGTGGGCTCTGCCTCTAGTTTGGTTTTGTCTTTAGTTTTAATTTTTTACAGGAGCCAAGAGATATGAGATTATGGTCTTTTGAAGATTCTTTATTTTAAAGAGACTGAAATTTTCAAGTATTTTAACTTGTTAAAGACTGAAGGGCTTTTACAACTATGTATTTTTAAGTATCATGAGATTAATTGATACCTAGAGAATAACCAAGAAAGGAAATATTATGGCTTAATAGTGAAGAATTTATGTGAATTTAGTAAGTAAACAATGATGTTGATTGGTAATTTGGCAATTTGATCTAAACTAGGGTCATCTGGAAGGAGGTAACTGACTGAGAAACTGGTTCTATCTGACTTGTCTGTAGGGAATATTGTGGTACATTTTCTTGATTAATGTTTAATGTGTCAGAGTCCAGCCCACTAGAGTTCCTGTCATACTTGTCCAGGTTATATTGTTCAGCTTAGTGACCCCTGGATTTAAAGCTAGTGATCAACTTCCCTCTATAGCCTCAGTGTCAAATCTTGTCTTGAGGTTCCTGCCTGGAGTTGGAAAGTGTAAGCTGAAATAAACCCTTTCCTCCAAAGTAGCTTTTGGTCATATTACTTTGTCACATTAGTAAGTAGGTAGTTATGTGCTGGAGAAAACTTTCTGGTGATCTTTATCAGGCAAGCCTTTCCATGAACCATGCAAGTAAGAATATTAGAAACTGGGGCATGGAGATGGTCCAGATGAAATTTGTTCTTTGAGAATTGACCAAGGAAGGCCAGTTCTTTGGCCTCAAGACTAGGCAAGACCCCAAAGTGTAGGGATGACACTGGTAGTCAGCCTTAAAAGGAGCTCAATAGGCAAGGCTTCTGCAGGTAAGACTTGGAGTACAGAGAGACCTCAGGAAGACTGCATTCAGGCAGAAGAACTCACTAGAAAATGTGGGTGCAGGTGGCACATGGCCAGAGCTACTTCTGGGAGGGTGAGAATGACAAAAACAGGTGATTTTATGTGGAGATCAACAGGCAAACTTGGTGCATGATAGGTGCAATTACAAAGAGGCCTTGAACTGTGCAGATGATTAAGGTAGGTTTGGTTTTGAAGGGAGGATGCTGCAGAGGAAGCAAGTGTGGGAGCTGCTAGACAGGATCATCTTGATTCAGTGGTAGTGTGACTTGGAAAAAACCAACAAGATCTGGATAACCACCTCTAAATCTAGGAGTGTGGAAATGAAAGGGGTTGGAAAGGTTCAAGATGTTTGAGGTGACTACTTGTGTATATCTGAATTGAGAATCACAAGTTACACCTGAGGTTGTAGATTTGAGATGAGCAGGGTCTGTACTGGAAACATTTATAAGATATGACCACTAGGGGTACCTACATTACTTTGACTAGCTCTGGATTGTGACAAAGCTGCATACAGGAAATGCTTCTTTGGAACTCACAGAGCAAATACATTATACAATCTGCAAACCCAGTGCTAGAGCATTAGACAAGAGAATATTACAGCTTCTGGGTAGTTCCATCAGGCACAGCCAATATGCTTTCTGTGCATCTGGAGGTAGGCATTGGATAGTGGAGATGGTGCAGGAATTATTTCTGGAGAACTTTGCATAGAAATCTGTTGCAGCAACTGCATCTCCATAGCTAGGCCTGAGAGTGTTGAGAAGGCACTGGTACACAAGGACTGGGAAAACACACCAGGCCAATTATGTGTTAGATCCATGCAAACATCTCTGGGATGAGCTAGAAACCTATTGCAATGGAAACTCCCAGCAGTCTATAAGGCAACTCATCCCCCTCCATCATCCCCTCTTACTCTCATCCACTCTTTCTCTTCAGAAAAGGACAGGCCTCCCATGGATTTCACCCACCCATTGTATATCAAGTTGCAGTGAGGCTAGGCACCTCCTCTTTTATTAAGATTGGATGAGGCAATCTGGTAGGAGGAAAGGGTCCCAAAAGTAGGCAACAGAGTCAGAGACAGGCCCTGTTCCCACTGTTAAGAGTCCCACAAGAAAACCAATCTACATACTTGTAATATATATACATAAGGCCTAGGATTTCTGATTTTCCTTGTTAGATTTACATAGCTTTATCCACCAGGGCCATGCCTATCCTCCATGGACTATTTACTATGTCTCAAGAGTGGATAAACGGTCTCTTGGTGAAAGGCCCACTTCTGTTAGTCTTGAGTTACTTACTAGGGAAGGGTAGAGGAGAAAATATACCCGAGTTCTGAATAAATTCAGCCTGTACTAACATCCACTCTCCTAGACTGTCAAGCAACTTAGGGCTTTCCTTATGGTGATGGTTTCTTCGGAATCTGGAGTCCCTCTACCGACATCTTTTAAATAATTATAAATGTTCTCCCAGTCACTCTGGAATGGGAGCAGACCCTTAAATCTCTTCATGTCGATTCACAAAAGTACTCACTTAAGCACCTTCCCTGCTTTGGGTCTGCCAATTCAACCTCAATTTTTGTTCATGGAATTCAGAGTATAGTGCTTGATCTTGGTTGTCCTAACATAAACAATAGGATCAACACCACAGTTGATGAGACATTTTGTCCAAGAGCTACATTTAACATCTTAGTGTAGACAAAATACTGGAATGGAATTGCAGCAGCAGGAAATCTGATCCTTGAAGCATACACATTGATTCTAGGAAAGCATTTGAATGTTTAACTTCTCCATGATATCAATCGTGGTGTGGACGTATGTTCGTCTATGGAAATTTATAGCTGTCAGACAACAGGATGAATAAAATTTCAACTTGACTTGGGAGATGAGGAGGTTTTTACCTCTTGAATCAAACCTGTGCTCTTTTCCTCATGCACATCTTGCAACAGATGAAATCCACAAGGAAATCTTCAAAGTCATCATTGATTTCTCTGAAACTTTTGGAGCAGTGGCTCTAAACCTCTAAACCTATTTTCACCTTCCTAACGCTATGACCCTTTAATAAATTTCTTCATATTCTGGTGACCACCATCCATAAAATTATGCCATTGCTACTTCATAACTGTCATTGTTCTACTTTTATGAATCATAACATAAATATCTGATATGCAGCACCCAAGGGGGGTCACAACTCCCAGGTTGTGAACCACTGTTGTAGAGGGTTTTGGATGATTTTCTAGCCTGCATTCTTCCTCTAAGGAAGATAAAACTGTTTTTTTGTAATCACGGAACTTATACTTATTCTAGTGCTTGTACTATTTCTAGGTGAGAACTGTTACATAAATCAAATAAGGCACTGTCATCAAATGGCTATCTGGTGCTATGGATCTATGCAAATCAGAGAATTTTACTGTATCCCTCTGGATTGTAACTAAGAACTATCCTTGGAGGGCCTTCCTTTCTCTGGTCTATGCTTAAAACTTCATCTCCTATCAGGAGGAAATACCTAGAAAAGCATTGCACCCTTAATGACACTCAATCTTCATGTCTAACAGGGATGTTATGAGAGGGTTCAGGGGAACTTGTGATGGTTAGAAAAGGAGAAAGATCCCATTAATAAGGGCTGTTGCTTGCCCTTGATGTTGTTCCCCTTCCACAGGAGGCTGTCACACTCAGAAAGTGCTAGTGGATAACAAAGGGGGAAAACAGCCTCTTTGTCCTCCCTGGCGAAGGACCAACCATGGAAGAGGTGACTTCCTGAGGAGAAGACCTTGGAGAGCCGATAAAAGTCTTATCCAGAGCCCTAGGGCAGCCTTCAACCTCTGGGTGCCTTCCCATCCCCTTGATGGCAGCTGTTTGTCTGTTCTTATAAAGTTCGTGCTTTTGTTATTTATCTCTGTGATTACTGCTTCTTTGCTCCTATATCAATCTGTCATTTACTTTCTTCACTCTCAGCTGCCCTTAGGATCTTCCACTGTCATGTTCGATCAGAGAACCTTAGGATGTCCCTATTCTCTCTCCTGTGGCTGTTGTATTCCCGTTCTCAATCTCATATCTTCAACTCTGCCTGTCAATGGCCATGTCAGCCAATACCTGTCTGAGCGTGTCTTCTTCCAGTATGTACAGCTTTTTGTCTGTCTCATGAAACAACTTTGGTGGTAGCTCCTGACTACTGCTCCTCCAAAAAACAACCAATAACAATAGTCTGTGCCCTCTTTGAGGAAGAGGCCATTAGAGGGTTCACATACGCTTTCTGTGTTCTTCACTACCTTAATGTGTGGTTGTAGGGCTGCTCCTTGGAAAGAGAGACTAACAAATGAGAAAATGGCTCCATAAGACTGAACTGTAAGGAAGACTGTGGGGCATTATCTTAAGTAAGGATGGACATAGAAGTGTCCAAAGCATTGTGCATAATATTACCCCTTGGCAGGGGTCCTGGTGTGTATAATGCAGCAGGATAAGCAAGCCATGAGGCACAATCCAGTAGCAGCTTTAGTCTATGGCTAAGTAATCATCTGTAATTGAAAATGATCAGCATCTCTGAAGGAAAATCTCCTGAGAAGTGTTTTCTGAGGATAATCACACATGTGCTATATTCAAGAGGGGGGCATCGCTATACCTTGTGCTGGCAAACAAACTTAAAAATATATTTTATCCTCCTAGAATGTACTGGTTTTGAAAGCATGAAGGAGACATGTATAGCATCAGAGGCTTAAGACTGTGAGGAGCATAAGAATGCTTTGTTGAGTGTGGAGCCTTAATGGAGGTACAAATTCCAGGATTAAATGTGTATTAAGTAGATTGCAAACTAGGCACAATCTGGCAGCATGAAAGTCTCTGAAAAGGGCACAAGAGAGGCTTTTGGTAAAAGTACAGCCCACTTGCATTAGAGATCTCAAATTAGTGGACATGCCACTACCATGGTATGACCAGCAAATACAAAAACACGTGTGCAGTAGAGCCAGCCTGAGCCTATGAGATATAAGGTGCATGCTATGGATTGTAAATCTGGAGAACAGGAACTTACTAGGTCCTTTGGAGCCCAGGAGTTCCTGGATGAATACCAGATGCAGGGCATTCAGCTATTTGTTTTGCTTTGATTTTATTGTAACTGTATCCCAATGCCCTCCCTCCATTTGGGAAAAGAAAGTATTCAACTTACTTTTATTTTTTTTAATTTTACAGAAACCCATAGTTATGAGACATTGAATATTTTATAAAGATTTTGAACAAAGATTTTGGATGTTTTCTAGAGCCTTTTGATACTTAGAGAGAATCTAGTCTTTCCATATCAAGTGTCAACAATCATGAAGTTCTAGTCTATCAGTGTCCATTGGGGGATCTTTATTACAGCCCTGACTTGCTTCCTGGGAACTTCAGTTCCAATTCTTCCACATGGTCAGATTCTACATGTATTATTTCACATGGATATTTTTCTCTCAGTGTACCTTACTCTTCCACCCTCATAACCAAGATCTACCATGTTAGATACTTGACACATCTCTGGGACAAAAGTCCTGACATAAGCAACTCAGGAAGGACAGGTTTATTTTGGCTGTCAGTGTGAGGGAATATGCCATCATGCCCAAGAAGTCATGAGGGTAAGAGCACGAAGTTGCATGTAGTAAGTATTATATCAGCAGTTAGGAAGCAGCGAGCAATGACTGCTGGTGCTCAGCTTTCCTCTTTATATGCAGTCTGGGTTCATAGTCCATGGAATGATGCCATCTACATTTAGGGCTGATCTTCTCACACCAAATCAAGAAAATCTTTGACATTAACCAGAAGCTCTTATCCTCTTCTTGATTCTAGCTCTTGGCTTTTCATCATTCAGTATTAACCGTCTTAAGCCCATTTCTTGCCAATTTCACTTCATAATATTACAACATTATATTCATTTCCTTGTGTGCAAGTGTTTGGAGTGTTTATGTGTTATTTTCTAACATGAGACCATGTGTACCTGCATACATATGGAGGTCAAGAGTCAACTTTTAAGTGTGTTACATGGGTCTTGAGTGAGGGGTCAAAGCTTGAAGGTATCATCCAGTTTCAATGGGGTTAAGAACTTAGGTCCTGGAATGAAAACTCAGAAAGACAGGAAAGGGAAATAACAATTGAGTAGAGAAGGGTACTAGACAGAGCAGGACGATTCCAGACCTGAGGTAGGAAAAGCATGCAGTAGCTGCCTGCCAAAAGTGACACTGACAGAGATGAGAAGGCTTCTGATAGAAAGTAAAAGGTATGGATTTGAGAAAGACACAAAAACAACTCCCCACAGGAATGAGCAATTGTGAGAGTCTCTAACAGTTGCAAATTGACAGAGAAACAAACAGTCTCTGGGCATAGGGAAAGAAAAATTAGCAAAACCCCATAAACTTTATTAAAACCATCAAACAGTATCCTATAGACTAGGGCTTCTCAACCTTTCTAATGCTGCAACCATCTAATAGAGTTCCTCATGTTGTAGTGACCCCTAACTGTAGCTAGAGTTTTCCTGCCTGGCCCACAGTCAGGACAAATCTCTATCACTCACCAGTCCCACATCCGCTCAGACCCAACCAAGAAAACACAGAGACTTGTATTGCTTACAAACTGTATGGATGTACAGGCTTCTTGCTAACTGGGTTTCAATTAGGACTCTTTGTTTTCAAATGACTGTGGTTTTAGTCCCAATTGCTGATTTTTTTATATTATAAACCTGTGTAAGTGTCCTGCTCATTTCTTGTGCCACAACCTGAAGGCAATCCTGCTTTGTAATGTCCTCCACAGGACAAATTATTCTACAAATTTAAGTTCAGCCATATTCAGGTTTTCAAGACACAGGTACAATGCAGCCAGCTTTGTGCCAGCATAGAACATGAATGAAAACCGGCCCCTTTCACCTTACAGGCCTTGATCCTCTTTGAATACTCATGAGCAGCTTCCAACTCTCCACATCCTTCTAGAATTGCACACTCCCCATGGAATGGCCAATTAAACTCTTTTATAGAATATCTGAGTGCATTTCTAAGGCATAGGTCCAAATATTTCCACATTACCCAAGTACTGATTCCAAAAGATTAATAAGTTCGTAGTTACGTTTATAACATTAACTTGAACAATTCTATTCCAAGGACCACTATTCTACATTACTTACCTGTCTCATTGCTGTGAAAATATCTGACATGATGACAGAAAGGAAAGAGTGGATATTTGAACATTATTTTCTCACAGTTTGAGGGCACTGTAACAGCAGAGTGTGTATAGTGTAGGAATATAAGGCTTCTGGTCACTCTGTGCCTTTCACCAGGGAACAGAGAGATAGCTATGAATGTTTCTGATCTTCTAGATGTCTTCTTTTTTATGCAGTCTGAGTCCACTGCTCATGGAATGATGCCACCCATATTTATCATATATCATCCACCTCACTTATCCTAGCCTAAATAATCTCACATACATGTTTAGAAGTCTTTTTGTTCTATGATTCTATATCCTGTCATCAGCCACACATTGCTCATAATCAAAACAGTTGCTGACATGTAATCTTTCTTCTGTGCTCAGTTGAGTCTGGGTATATTGAGTTTATAATAGTTGCTTTCTGTCAGGAACACACATATCTCTGTTACTTTCAATCCCAGTGGCTTCCAGCTTAAAATTCCTTGTCACAGATCTATAGTTGTGAATCTACCATCTTCACCGATCACTCTACTTTCTGTCCTGTGTGGGTTTAATTTCCAGCACACACATAATTTGTCCACTCGAATTAATGAGATTTATATACCCCTAGATGGCTACAGCTTACCAAGTCCCCTATAACATCACCACAAGTCATGGAACAAAGGTTCCTGTACAACACACACACACACACACACACACACACAAACACAACAACAACAACAACAAGAACAACCACCACAACAACAAATTAAAGTAATAATAATGATATATTTAGACCATAAATTGTCAAGAAGAGGATTAGGAATGGTTAATATTGAATGTTGAGTGAACAGTATCTAAAATCAAGAAATACAGAAGCCTATGGTAATGTCCAAAGAGATTAAGATGAGGTTAATTGGGCTTGGAAGAACCATCTGAAATGGAGTAGCATCATTCCTTGGAATGAGGATCCTGGCTGCATAACATGCAGAGAGCTAGGTGAGCATATGCAGTGCACTAACTACACTCCCTGCTCTCTAACTATTAATGCAATGTAGCAAGCATCTTGGGACTCTTGCCCCCATGATCTCTCAGTCATGATGTGTATTTCCTCAAATTAAGAGCCAATATAAACTTATCTTCCTTTAATTGCCCATGTTATGTATTTTGTCAGAGAAATGAATCAGGTATGTGATGTGATATGGGTGGTGGTGATGGAGATGGAAGATCTAGGTCAGTTGTTTTCAAACTTCCTAATGCTGTGACACTCTAATACACTTCCCCATGATGGCGTGACCCCCAACTATAATATTATTTTCATTACTACTTTATAACTGCAATTTTCTATTGTTATTAATCATTATATAAATATTTGTGTTTTCCAAAGGTCTTAGGCAATCGTGGTGAAAGGGTCATTTAACACCGAAAAGGGGCCACAGACTACAGGTTGAGAACCACTGATCTAGATCCACTGAGAGAAAGTATTCACACAGTATAACACACACTCAGAAAGCTGAGATGATAAAGAATAGGGACTAATGTTCCCAGAAAGAAAACTAGGATTTTTTTTTAAGGTCCTGAGGGAGAGCTGATAGATTAGAATGGCCCTGTGCTACCCACCACATGGACCATCAGAGCACACTGGAAATGCCTGGGCATTTGTGGCGTTTATTCACAACTGGGGAAATAGGAGATGGCTACTGCCTTCTAATAGCGACAGACGACAGATGGCACTAGCATACTCAGTGAACAGCATTGCCTTCTTTCTCCAAGAGAGCATCCTACTCTCCCAGCAGTGCCAAGGCTAAAACATCCTGCTCTACCTGTCGGAGATATGAATACTTAAGTGTCTCCACACAAGAATGTGGTTTCTTTTTTTGTGTTGAGATGTCTGCTTTCTTGCAAACCGTATTTCTCATGGGATTCACTAGGTTTACTTAGGAAACATGCCTTTATACTGTACTGTTTCTTGCTATTTCTTGACGGCAGTATCAAATGAGATCATGACCTACAGTTTAGTATGTGAAAACATTTAAAGAATGGAATGCATTTGACAGCAAGGAAGGAATAAAACTTAGACACACTCCCAGAAGTCAAGTTGATATTTTATATAGAATGAATTGGTGATTACACAGTACTGTGTACAAATGGGCAATTTCTTCAAAGATTCTCCTGGCATATGTTAAAATGCCAGAGCCCTCACTTCAGACCTTTTGCTCAGCCAGGTTGGAAGCACACTGGGCCTTCACCTGACTCTGCACTCTCAAAGAGATCATCTCATAGAGAAACATAATCACGCCAAAGAGTGACATCGTGGCTATCAGGACACCCATTGGGAACACATTTGTGCAGTGTTTCTTTATAATGTCCTCCTTTTTAACGGGAAAGTCAGGTGAAAAGTCAAGAGTGATTTGCCCATAGATATCTACCAGGTGGTTCAAGGTCACAGTAACAAGCGTGAAAAGGCTGCTCACAGCCAAAGTTATGGCAGACATCTTGTAGCAAAACAGCTGGATCTCAATGAGTGGATCTTCCAGACAGCTGATCTTAATGGCCACTGAAGTGAAAATCACGACTAGCATTTTCATCAAAATGGCCCAAGCTATCAGGACTTGTAAATACTGAAATTCCGATGACTTGTTCCAGGTTGAATTGAGAGGGGTGTGAACCAACATCCTGGTCATAGACCCAGAGATGTTAAATTCCTGAGTGTAATAAGCTTTCCAGAGTCCAATTGACACAAATTGCACACCCTCATTGTTAAACTCCCACAGGCGCCAGCATTGGCTGTTTGCAAGAATGATTTCGAACACCAAAGCTGCTGTACTGCAAATCAGGCCACTGAACTTGAAGATGAACTCCTTCATTTTGGCAAATCTGAAGAAGGCATCAAAGAAGAATAGAGTCAGTGAGACTACAAGGGAAGGCAGGAAAACAGAGGGAGTCACGGCTTATATAGCACTGAGCTCTCATACCTTGTCCCTGTTGTCACATAGAGATGTTTCAGTGGTCTATGTACAGATTATTATTCTTCACAGAGTAAATAATAATATTTGTTGACTAGGAATTTCAGTGCTTAGAACTGACAATGAGAAGAGAGTTTGCAATACCATATGTAATGACATGCTTATTTTACCTGTATTTGCAATTTGTAAATATTTTAATACCATAAAGAGAGGAAAAAGCAGGGGAATGCTCAAATTAATTGACATTTCTAAAATATAGTACTATAACATTTCATGACTGTTACAAACTGAAATCATCTATGAAAGAAAATGAAAATAATTCACATAGTAAACTCATTTATGTAAAAATAATAACACACTTTACATAAATTTTTGTAAACATATATGTGTATACAAATTGATCTGTACATAATGATACACCTCATAAATGATAGTGTGCAATGCTATTCCTCCTTGTGAATTTTACAGAAATGTACACTTCTCTAAAGAAGGCTATACCTATTTTATAATTGAAACCAGAAGAGTATGCTCATCAACGTCTATCTGTAATATAGCCGGGGATAGAGCTCAGTGGTAAAGTGATTATCTAATACACACAAAACCCTGAATTCTTCTTTGGTATCTATAAACCAAAATCTATGTGTAAAATTGTCCAGAGAGTGAGTCAGAGGAATAGGGGAAATAGATAATTAACACATAAATTCATATAAATCCATAAATGTGGATATTTCCAATTATAGCCCATCTCTTACTTAAAATTTCATCTTTAGATAATTAGCTTCATTTCAGTGAAACAAAAAGAATCCTGACATATTTTTTGTGAGCAAATATCTTCTTTCACAGAAAATTTACACTCTGTATTATAACTTTGATCTAACTTCTTTGCACCTTCTCTCAATTCCAATCTTAGGATGAAGGAAGGAGGTGAGTCATTTACTCACTAGGCATTTGGATAATGTCACTGCTAACTGTGCATGCAGAAGGTTGAAGGGGCCTACACACTGGATCTCCTTGCCAGGAAACCTTCCCTAAACAGCTACCCCCTGCTCTAAAGTCTCTGTAGAATGTGCTTCCTGACTGAGTGAAGGCAGGAGCTGTTCTACTAGGGAGGTTTCATCAGCAAGATGAGTTCACAATTCATGGTGGCTTGGGTAACACCCTGCCCACATCATCTTCCTTTCCAAGGCAGGCCAGAGGCAATGGACTACAAGAACAATGTGCTGTGAGGTAGTACTGAAAACACAATGAAAATTGCTGTTGTTCCAGAAAAAAAACGAGCTAGCTTGGTAGTATCTGTTTCTTCCTGTGTTTGAAACACATGGAGTAGATGCATTTGATTTATAAGACCATATTTGAAAGCTCCCATATATAACATAAAGTTTTTATACCTTTGTGTATTATGGATAAGAAGATTCATTTAGAAGGTGGCAGGATCACAGACGTTCCTCCTATTAACAGTAAATGCCCATATCTCCAGTCAGAAGAAGAGTGGGAAAACCTTCAGGACAAGAAATTCTATTAGGCAGACATTTCAGCTCAGAGCAGTGTCTCTCCAACCCCTAGATCCCACAATCCTTTCCATTCACTCTTGTCCTTGGCTTAAGAAGAACCTCATTTAAACACTTCAGGAGTATTCATACATCTGACTATCTAAGAACATCCATCTAGTCATTTACCAAATTTTGTAGGTAAGGATACAACAGAGAGAGGGTAATTCATAAACTCAACATCAAGGACCTACACAATTAAAACCTGCAGGGCAGCTCAATGATTACCTGCAGTCCCACGTGGGGCTTCTAAATACAATATTCAGTAGAGTTTACGTACACTTACCCACATGTCAATGGCCCTTTCTGGCATTCTTTGTCCTGTGAAATTGAATGTGATTAATAAAAACACCTGGGAATGTAAAATACTTGCCTCTTTTTCCCTTGTAGTAAGACCAAATGTTAGTGACTGGCAGTAGACAGAGTATTAACTCACTTTAAAAATTCTTGTTTCCATGGCTACTAAGGCTGAATGGTGGACTATGAGCAAAGAACACAACTTCCTAGCCATATTTGGCCATAAAGGACCTGCGTGCTTAACTTCCTTTTGTATGTGAATTGTCTTCAAAGAGGAATTTACTTTTTGAAATCATGCATCAAATAAGTACTACAATGCCTGATGGGCATAGCAGATATAGTTATTTGAAAAAAAATAAGCTCTCATCCCCCATTCCTTGCCCTCCAGTGTCTGTGTGGTGGAAGGATAGACATTTCACTTTGAGCAAAGTGTCTTCATTGGAGAGAGACTTTGTGATGATCTTACCTTCTAGAAACATCTTAGATAGAGACAGAAAGTACATATTGTCAGTAATAACAGATTATATGTAAATAAAATCATGGGGTATTTTGTTTGGAATAGAAAAATGTCCTCCTTTTATCTTTCTGTGTTTTACCTCAAACTCTGATACTTTGATGATACTAGTTAGGGTTTCTATTGCTGTGATAAAAGCACCATGACCAAATTCAACTTGGAGGGGAAATGGTTCACGTGGCTCACATTGCCACATCATAGTGCATCATCTCAACAGATTAGGGCAGGCACTCAAGGCACAAACCAAAGACAGAAAATGAATCAAGCAAGAGCCATGGAAAAACACTGCTTACTGAGTTGACCCCCATAGCTTGTTCAATATGCATTTTTATATCATCCCTTACCAGAGGCCCAGGTTTTGTACTGCCTACCTTCTGCCAGGACATCCTACATGAGATACTAATCAAGAAAATTACTAACCAAGAAAATGTCCTATAGACTTGACTATAGGCAATTTGATGGAGAGGATCCCTTAATTGAGCTTCTTCTTTCCAGGTAACCCTTAAGTTCTTACAAACTGATATAAAGCTATGTAAATTTACACAATGTTATTTCTTACTGTGGTCACATCTTGAGAACATACCATACTGTAAGCATATAGTTAAAAATAGCCAAAGTGTGTAAATGAGTGGTAAAAAGAGAAGGAAAGTTTGACTTTCTTTTTAAACCTTATCTCTTTGTACTTCATAATGTATCTGTGGAATAATAAGCAATGAAGAAAACCTACACTTTCTGCTACATGACAGCTTCCAGAACATACTAATATCAAAATCAGGATGAATTTCTTAGAGTGAGCTGTGGAGATCAATGGGAAGTGCATAAACATCCTGTTACAGGAAATGGGAAGACAAGAATGTTTCATAAAAAGCATGGTGTAGCCCTACTGTATAAATGTGCATGTTGTTGTTTTTATGTATGTGCCCAACTTGGAAGATTCCACAGCGTGCCATCTTAGACAGAAGAATTCAAACAGCATTTGCTAGCAAGTGATATACCCCAGATTCTGCTGGAAATAAATGTGCCCTGAAAAGCATCATCCAGGTGCTCAAGAGCTTGGCAAAAATGTCAGCTGATCATCTGGGTGTGGTGAACCATAACTTTAATCTCAGCAATGGAAGGGAGAGGCAGCCCGATCTCTGTGAGTTCTAGGTGTGACTTGTCTACATAGTGAGCTCCCAGAAAGCCAGAGGTACTCTGAAACCAGGTCTCATGAAAATAAAGAAAAGAAGAATTTTGCTGACATGCACAACATGCCTTTGTTTGAGACCTCTGCTACAAACCCCATTTGGTGATTGTGCTCTCTACTCTTGATCAACTTGAAACATAGTAGAGTTTCCTTGAAAAATGGAAGCTCAAATGAGGGATTACCTCCAACAGACTGGATTAATGATTGATGTGATATAGACCAGCCTTGCATGATAGTTTCCTTTAACAGAACCCTTTGTTCTGATAGGTTGACCTTCTGAACTCTAATTGTCACTGCTTTATACTCCCATGGACTTTTGCTACCAGTGGCTCTCAATACCAGGGAGTGTAAAAAATATACTACTTAGAACACACTTGCCGTTAGGTAAGTCAGAGCTGAAGGTGAAGGTAATACTTAATGTGGTGTCTTATATTTACTGTGTTATTATTAAGGACTAAACGAATGGAAAAAATCCATGAATTGAAAATTGGAAGAATTTATTTTAACTAGGACTTTTATTTTAAATATGCGATGTTTTAGAAAAATTTTAGAGACTACTGAAGGAAACTACTCCCTAGTCTGAACCAGTTAGTAAGCATATGTTCCTAATGTCCCTAGTTTTCTCCTCATTCCCAGTCACGTTTTAGACTCAATGTTACATTAAATCTGCACCCACGTGGCTTGAACTCTGAAGGTATGCCTTCCCCTCACAATGCTGAAAGTTTACATGGATATCTGTAATGCCATTATTTAGCCATTTTTTCAAATGCTTGGATTTTATTGCCACCACAGACTATTCTTTTTCAGGAGGAAAGATAAGTAAAGTGTATAAAACCATCTTATGTGCTCCTCCTTGAAGAAAGGAATATTTTTTAAATTACCCAGAATATGTCATCATGAATTTCAGATTTTCCATAAAGAAAATAGCAGCCTTTCATATGAAGTTAATTACAGAAATGGAATGTAAGCCATGTTCTTCAGCTAAAGTGTCCATATGGACCATTACCTACAGCTTACAATCCTTGGCAGGCTTAAAGGAAATCAATCCAAAAGACATTTTATGTAAATATTTTCAGAATGTGGGAAACAAGTGTAATCTAACTCAAATTAGCATTATTGCTACTGAGGGAAATTAATCTGTTTTTCTTCCTCTTAAACTAAAGAATAAATTGTTTTGTTACTGTTTTATAGTAAACACATGACTGTAGTTGGATTGTTTGTTTGTTTGTTTGGTTGGTTTGTTGGGTGGTTGGTTGGTTAGTTTAAATCATAGTCTCATAGTATAACTTTGGACTGAACATTACTATGTATATGAGATTGGCCTCAAACTCACAGATATCTGCATGCCTTTTGAGTGTGGAGATTAAAAGCATGTATTACTATGCCTCTAGAGTGTAACAGTTTCTCAAAGAATGGAATTTGCCATTTTTCAAAGCTTTCTACAACGTGGGAAATTAATACCTGCCAAGCACAAGTATTTTTTCACTGCTATTATTAACTTTTTTCAAAAGCAATGGAAACATTTATTGTATTGGTTTTATTGGTTTGTTTGTTTTGTTTTGGGAAGTTTTTATTTGTTTTTTGTTCTCCTTTCTCTATCCTCTGAGTTACGTTTATTCCTCTTGTTTTTTTGTAAGAGATTTTCTATTCATTTTACATACCAACCATAGATTCCCTTCTCCTCCCTCCTCCCACCAACCCATTTTCCTCTCTCCCCCATTCCTTCTTCCTCCCATGGGAGGCAATGTCTCCCATGGGGAGAAGGCAGTGCCTGGTATATTCAGTTGAGGCAGGTCCAAACCCCTTCTCCCTGCACCAAGGCTGTGCAAAGTGTCTCACCATAGGCCCTAGACTCTACAAAGCCTGCTCATGCACTAGGGACAGGTCCCGATCCCACTGCCTGGGGGCCCCCTAAACTGTTCAATCTAAACCACTGTCTCGATTACACAGAGGGACTAGTCCAGTACCATGGGGGCTCCTCAGCTGTTGGTCCACAGTTTATGTGTTTCCACTAGTTTGGCTAATTGTCTCTGTACATTTTGTAATCATGATCTCAATATCTCTTGCTCATAGCATCCCTCCTGTAGTGGGTAGCCATTCCAGCTTTGATCTGGAAGTTCCAACCCCCATTGAGACTTCAGCAACTGTCATGCCTACAAGGCAGGGCCAAGGGAGGCGCCTGGAGACCTGAGATCTGGATGGGTGCCACACTCACTAGGTTCCGGGACCTTGGATGGTGAAGGTGGGCCAAGCAGAGCTCCAGAGAACACCGCTGGACTGCGATATACCTTCCCCAGACCCTGTGACCTACCTATCCCTTCATTTGTAAGTTATGCCATTAAATAAATCTCCTTTTAAACTACGTGGAGTGGCCTTAATAATTTCACTAATATCTGGCGCCCATGTGGCATGGTCTGTATGTCAATTGTGATGCTGATTGGTCAATAAATAAATCACTGATTGGCCAGTGGCTATGCAGGAAGTATAGGCGGGACAAGGAGGAGAATAAAGCTGGGAAGTGGAAGGCTGAGTCAGAGACACTGCCAGCTGCGACCATGACAAGCCACATGTGAAGATCCCGGTAAGCCACGAGCCATGTGGCAAGGTATAGATTTCTGAAAATGGATTAATTTAAGCTGTAAGAACAGTTTACAAGAAGCCTGCCACGACCATACAGTTTGTAACCAATATAAGTCTCTGTGCTTACGTGGTTGGGTCTGAGTGGCTGTGGGACTGGCTGGTGTCAGAGATTTGTCCTGACTGTGGGCCAGGCAGGAAAACTCTAGCTACACCCTCCACTCTCTCTCTGATTGGAATCCTGGAACTGCACCTGGGACGTGGCCGTGGATCTCTGCATCTGCTTCCATCAGTCACTGGATGAGGGTTCTATCAAGATAGTTAGGATATTCAGCCATCCGATCACCAGAGTAGGTCAGCTCAGGCACCCTCTCCACTATTGCCAGTAGTCTATGGTGGAGTCCTGGGAATTACTGGGAATCTCACTAGCACTCTGCTTCTCCCAATTCGTATGGTGTCTTCAATTATCATGGAATCTCTTTCCTTGCTCTCCCACTCTGTTCCCATTCCAGGTTGAACCTTTCTGTCCCCTAAGCTCTCATCTCCTGTCCCTTGTCCTCCATTATCTCTCCTCATTCCCAGTGTGCTCATGTAGATCTCATCCATTTCTTCATTGCTGGTTGATCCATACTTCCTTCCTAGAGTCATCCATAGTATCTAACCTCCCTGGAGCTATGGGTTGCAGTCTGGTTATCCTTTGCTTTACATCTAGTATTCACTTATGAGTGAGTACATACCATGTTTGTCTTTCTGATTCTGGGTTACCTCACTCACAATGACATTTTCTAGTTCCTTTCATTTGCCTGCAAACCTCATGATGTCATGTTTTTCTCTGCTGTGTAGTACTCCATTGTGATATGTACCACATTTTCTTTATCCGTTCTTCGGTTGAGGGGCATGTAGGTAGAACAGGCTTGCCTCAGACTTACAGAGATCCACCTACCTCTGCCCCCTGAGACCTGGGATTAAAGCATGTGCCACCGCTGCCCGGCTTGTAGCCTCTTTCTTGAGCTCTCTACAATATATACATGTAGCTTTCTATGGCAAGCACATCAAGGTCCTGTCTTCCCACTTTGTACTGTCTGCATTGAAGCATCAAGTTCATATTCAGTTTCACGAAGGGGTCTTCTAGACTTCCTAGATGGCCTTCATGGGTCTCCAGCCATGATATACATTACATGATCTTAAGGGTTCTGAAACTGTGAATCGGGATTCTATTTACCGTATAATCTTGTGTTTGTGCTTACTGAAAATTCAGTACCCCGTGGAATATGCTCCCTAGCTCTTTGGCAGGTTGTGATGGAATGTGATGGAACTTGGCTATGACGGATAGGTTTTTTTTTTTTTTTTTTGTCATCTTGATGCAATCTTGATTCATCTGAAAGAGTAAACTTTAGTTGAGTAAATGCCTTCAGGAAAATGGCCTTTAAGAAAGTGTGTGGAAGCTCAGTGTGGTGGTGCACGCCTTTGATCTCAGCACTTAGGAGGCAGAGGCAGATGGTTCTCTCTGGATTCGAGGCCAGCCTATTCTACAGAGTGAGTTCCAGGACAGGCAGAGTACACAGAGAAAACCTGTCTCAAAAATCAAAACAAAGCAAAATAGAAAGTGTGTGGATCATTCTCTTGAGAATTGATTAACCTGTGAAGATCTCGTCCACTGTGTGTGATACAGGTGTTTGTGAGTTGCATAAGGAAGCAAGCTGAGGTAGCCATGGAGAGCAAGGCAGTGTTCCTTCATGGTCTATGCTTCAGTTCCTTGCCTCCAAGTTTCTGCCTTGATTCCTTACCTATGTGTTCTGTCAGTGATGGACTGTGAAGCTCTTGCTCTGGCTTTCTCTAAGGTGAACTTCCCCAGAATCAAATCCAACTGCAGTATCTCTGCCCTCAAAGGCCTCCCTTGAGAGGAGAGATACTACAGGCGAGGGACATCGAGATCATGATGGGAAGATGTGCAGAGATTACTGGCCACACTAGTGGGAAGCCCATGAACTGTGGACTGGTGTCTGTGTAGCACCCATGGACTGGACTAGGCCCTCTGGAAATGGAAGATGGTTGTTTGTCTCAAAGAGTTTGGGGGGCACTGTGGGGCGTTTACCCAACCACCCCCACAGTTCCCCAGAGTTTTCTTGAGTGCGACCAGCAGGAGATATTAGATAGAAGGATTTATTGTGGAGAATATCGCTGAGATAAACAGATAGAAAATAAAGGATAGCCTCGAGAGGGCCTGGAACCTTTTCCAATGGGCCCCGACTGTCTCTGCCCCAGGGTTTTTATAGAGACGCCAAGGGGTGGACCAAAAGACCTCCTCCCCCAGCACAGCCAAGTGCAGACCATCTTAGACACCTGCACTCAGGCCCGTGGTCTAATCATCCTCTATGCGGACCTGCTGTGTAAAGCCCCGAGGAACCCGAGAACGGGTTCCCACAGGTCCCCCTTTCTTAATATATATATAAAAAAACTATTAATGGCTTACAGCAATCTCCATAGCTGTTACACCTCCCAATATGGGAGTAGAGGATGATAAAGATGGCATTTCTCTTTTGAATTAGGTCCATGGTGACTACAGCATTCTTAGCTGCCTCAAGCCCTTTCTAAACCAAAAACTCTTAAGGCAACTACAAACTTAAAGAATCCCTTAGCTTCATCATTACCATTAACAGGTTAACATAAATATTGCTATACATAGTCACAATTCTCTCAATCTTACAACTCAAAGCAAACTCTTAACAGAACCATTTGAATTAGCATATATGGTGCTAAATATAGTTAATAATTTTCTCGTCTTACAACTTTAACTCAATCATTTGAATTTTCTTGCTAACAGAACATAGGAAAAACTTCAATGTTCACATCAAACTTAAATATTTCCTTAACTCCACAAAACCAGAGTGCATTAATATCAATAGGTTTCTGCAAACATAATTCAATCTCATAACTCCTCCTTTTCTTTATAATTTTTTAAACAAAATCTCAAACCTAGATAGAGGAACCCAAACTCATACAATTCCTACAAACCCATATTGAAAAGTAATCTTCGCAATCTAACCATTAACACTTTGAAAACTTAGCAAAACATCCAAAAACAGTTTCTTAATAAAACTCTTTACACTTTAAAAGTAGTCTCTTAATATACCCCATTTGCATTTCTTACTAACAAAAACATGACATTAATCCACTCAAACAACTTTTGAAATTAGACTAAGGAATATTAACTCTCCCCCTTTTCTTTATAATTTTTAAGCAAAATCTCAAGCCTAGTTATAAAACCCAAACTTTTCCATTTAAACAGTTCCATTTGTAACACAAAACCAGTTCTGTAAGTAATTTCATTTTTACATAAACAGTTCCACAAAACAATTCATGAATCAGCAATTAATAAAGCATATATGCATACACAAAATTGAATCTTGATTCTAGGTAGAAATAAATTTCTCCATTTAAACAGTTCCATTTTTAACTCAATTCCAGAAAAGAGTTCCTAGGTCATTACTATGAATAAACTCAAAATTGTCCCATTGCAATGAAATCCCTACTGTTCATTTCATTTCTTAAGTCCCAAAATTCAAATGATAAATTCTGGTACTAGCCTTCCAAATATGAAGAAATCCAGAACCAAAATCTTTCTGTAGTTTTTATCTCATTTTAAGTTCAAAAAGTTCAAACAAGAAATAAATTCTGATATCAGGCTTTCACTTCAAAATATGAAGAGACGTTTTTCAACCAAAACTTTTTGCAGTTAAGAATTTTTGTTCAAACAAGCGTCTCTGAACTTACTCTTTTTTAGGTACAGTAGTATTCTAAACTGCACCGTTTTTGATGTTAGCTCAGGTTTTTCTGGGTTGAGTCGATTTTTCACGGATCTCAGCTGCAGATGCCTTGTGCTGGTTCTCGCGTCCACCATTCTTAGCTTCTTAGCGGCTTCAGGAGATTTTGAAACCATTCAGACTGCCTACTTTGCAGTCTGCTGGGACACTAACCTTCTGTGTCTTGGGTTCTTTCACCATATACATTAGGAATAGATTCATATTTAACATTTACACTTTTTTACAAATTCACATATAACATTAACAGCTACTTATTTATACTCTTTAAGGGAACTATAGAACTACTTTAGCAAATATATTTCTTATTACTTCTTACATACTTCTTATCTTATTTCTTATTTAAACTTACATTTACAACTAGTATCTTCACTTCTTACAAGCTTATTACTACATGTCTTAAGACTACCTTAGATATTTCTTGCAAGCTTATATTATTAAAGGAACTCTATAGATCTATTTTACAAACTTATATAGGGCTACCATTAGCATATATTTAACTTAGCAAACACCCAAAGATTTCTTAACATAGATCTAACAAGACAGAATTTTTACAAACTCACATATCTTATTTTCATCTTTTTCTATTTCTTACTCTTAATTATTATTACTATCTCTATTAGAAAGATTTTTGACAGGAAGTACGTACATCATTTCTAAAGTTTAGAGTTTATAGTCAGTTTTGTTATAAAGCACTGGGATTTAATGAGTGTTATTGTTATGGAATTGTGATAGTTGTTGCTAGGGGACTATAACCTTCCCAGGATGATGCCACAGTCCAAAGTTGCCAGTTCTCTCGGCCTTTCCGGACCAGCAGAGATGCACTGTCAGCGGTAAACGGTTTTTAACTAGAGGCTGTCCCTTCACCCAAATTCATAATAGCTGCCCTAAGTGCTTCAATTCAGACAAACGTTTCTATTACAGCAGAACTTTTGGTTTGTTCTACGGAAAAACTTCACTTCACGCTGAGTGAAATTACCGTATTTAGCTGCTGTAAGGTCTTTGCCAAATACCACACAGCTATTAGGTGATATAAAGTATTTTTCTAATGGAGCTAGTAAAGCCGAAAGCGGCACAGCTCCGAACTCTGTTTCCTCACTGCCTTCATCAACCAGTGACAAAACCCCAGAAACACTAATTGAGCCACTTTCATTCTGGTTCCTTTATAGGAACATCATTAGAGCTGACCCTTCCTTAGTTCCACGCTCCTTACCAGATGCTCCCGTAACCACTGAGCTTCATTCTCCTCTTGTGAAAAAACACAAACATGTCCTCGACCCCATATTAACACAGGATCGGGACCCTTCCAGAATCCCGAGCAGGGATCTTTCTATTTCCCATTACCCTCTAACTGAGGGTAATGAAGGACCCTGAAGATTGGAGTGAGCTCTAATATGGCCCACAAAGCATGGCAGCTTTCTTTTGTGAATAGCATCTTGAATTTATTGAAACATTTTGACTTGGTTGTTGTTAGTTTCAATATTTTCACCAAAACTGTTACTATTCAAAGGAGTCAAGAACATAGATGTTCTTTCATGAAACATATCCTTCATTAGCTTACTCTGAGAAAAAGCATTTTCAGGATTTAGTATTTTCACTTCATTAGCTTTAACTCCTGATGTTATTAGCAGCTGTAATATTTAGCATTGATTTTTTATAAGGAACTTTCAGGTGAAGCAACTCTTTTGTAAGACAGCGAGATTTTCTGAAGTTTGTTTCCCATCTATAAAGCAGTCATTTCTTTTTTGAATGCCTGTTTCTTATCCCCTTAATTAGATTTGCAGAGGAATCACTTATTGCAGGCAGTTTGTTCAAGAGGTAAATAATTTTTAATTTCACATAAGTTTCTTCATATCTAAGACAACGTTCAGTGTATAAACTGCTTTCTCTTGCTTTCTTAAGGATTTTAAAGTGGCTTGTTTGCTCTTAAAGGTAGCTTTTTGTCATCCAAATACCGTAAAAAACTTTGCACAGCTATTAGGGTAAATAAGGCATTTTACCAACGGAGCCCCAAACTGAAGCACCTAGTTCCATATCCTTTCAATTTTTTTCATTGGAACTGATACTTAAACTCTTAGATGATTTTCCTCCTTATTCTTTTAAAAACTATATTTTAAGTTTATCATGAACGTATTTTTGAGCTGACAAAATTGTTTCAGGGCAATGTCGCCGTCTTTAGCAGAAAAACTATCTTTCCCAGAATGTATTTCCCTTATATCAGTCCCTTATTGCAAGCTAGCTTTTGGACTTCATTTCCCATAGTTCTTTTTGGGGTTGAGAGTCAACTTCTAAGTTTTTTTTTTTTTTTTTTTTTTTTTTTTTTTTTTTTTTTACCAGACTTGCTTACAAATTCTTGCCCGGGAGGTTTGAACAAAGTTTTTGCTTTTGCAAGGAAGATTT
Source organism: Peromyscus eremicus (assembly GCF_949786415.1). Lineage (NCBI taxonomy): Eukaryota > Metazoa > Chordata > Mammalia > Rodentia > Cricetidae > Peromyscus > Peromyscus eremicus. The sequence goes on along the minus strand of NC_081439.1, from coordinate 18,866,094 downwards.
GAACAAGCATTTTACATTTTCAATTATGGGACATTGGGAGGGTTCTGGTCTCTCCTTAGCTGGCTTTAACAGGTGTTTCTCCTTCATTTGACGCTGGCCCCCAAATCAGAACTGCACCTGCCTCGTTAGCGCGCATTGAGGTGGACAATTTCTGATAGCAACTTTCCTTGGGGTTTGTGTTTGCCTTAGCCAGTCAGTGAAAAACATTTACGACAGCTTTTCCATAGCTCTTTCAGAGAGATTTTCTCCCACTGATCTATCTCGTTTTGCTTGCTCCTTCCTTCCCCAGATGCAGAGCTTCAGGTATCTAGCTGCCCTTGGAGGTAGGGGCTTTTTTTCTCCCCCCCAAATCTGCCTCAAATTCTAGCAGCTTTTTCAGGTCACATATTTTCTGGGGAGGATTATGTCCCATCTCTTTCTTCAGAGTCTTTCTCCCAGACAGTTCCCAGTTTGGTCTCAGTTTATCCCTTCTACCCCAGAAACAGTTTCCGACACTACAGTGGTGGCTTTCCCTGCTACTGAAGGTAGGGTTTTTTTTTTTTGTCCGTTTCTGTTTTCAGGGTCTGTGTGGTTTGCATACAGACTGAAAATCTAACAAGGGAGGTTTTTGCCATTTCTAAACTCCCATTAGGACAGGTGTTTTGTTTCATCAGGCCTTCACCTGGCCCAGTCCCCCAGTGGGTTGCATTTGCTTGTCTGGGTGCTCAAGGACAGAGCTTATGCCAGAGGCAATCACCCCTTAGGGCTACACTCCCTCATCTCATGGGAGTCAGTTGAAACAAAGCTTTTCTCAAAGAGCTGCTTTCTCTGACAGAAAAGAAAGCTTTACTCCTGGATATTTCTGTCCTGCCCTGGCTGGGCTTTTTCCCCAGACAGCGTTCTGACTCAGCAGCACAACTGCTTCAGACAGTTCAGCTTTACTGTTTTCCCAGAAAGGTCCTTACTCTGATAGGAAAGCTTTTTCTCAGATTTTTTTCAGCTGTGGACCTATCAACCCGGGACTTGTAGGAAAGTGGACAACTGTGTCGTTCCCACTGGCTTAAGTTTTGTTTGTTCATTAGCAATCTTCCCCTGGGTCCTGCACCTTCCTGCCTCAGCTCTGTGCTCCAGGAAGTTTCAACTGCAGGAACCCTAGTATCCCCAAAATGCACTCCAACTCAGAGATGCTGGCCACTCACCTCTGGGTTTTTGGTCAGAAGTGAGGACACAATGCTTCAGGGGATCTTTGCATTAGGAAGATTAGGAGCACCTTTTCAAAGACGCTCACTCAGAAACAAAACCCTTGATGCCTCAGCTGGACTGTAACTGAAAAGCTTGGCTTTTTTGCTTTTCTTAGGTAAAGTTTCCTGCCCTTTTGGGCTCTCCATAGCTCTTTACCCACACTCTCCCAAGCATTTCCCTCAGGGTACTCTGACCCACTGTCTTTTACTAGCTTGAAGAGACAGAGCTTAGAAGAGGTAGAACTTGTCCCTGCCTCCTGCATTGCAGGGAGGATTTTTAAAGCTTGAAAGAGAACTTAGAGAGGTTTTGCTGTCTTAAGAGGTTTGTTGTTTTCCCTTAGAGCTAATCACAGGTGGTCCCTGTTATGCTCAGATTGGGACCCCAAAGACTTCACCACAGACCTTAGATTCAGAATGCAACAGCATGGTTTATTTCTGTTTGTTTACAAGCCACAGGCAGGGAAGCTTGATCCAAAGCACTCACTCGTAGTAGTGAGGCCAGGAGGAACTTGCTTTTTCTTTGTGTGGCTAGCTTTTTAAAGGCAAAATCCACAAGCCCTTCAGGGGGGTTGGGGGAGTTTTGCACGGGTGCAACTTGGATTGGTTTATTTTTATCTCTGTTCTCTTTTAATTGGGTGAGGGTATGTAACCTTTGAATTTACTGGTTGGTGGTTACAATTTATTACTTTGGGGGCAGTCCAGCACAAGTCCCAGGCTTTGTCCCTGAGCCACCATGGGGGCTGGCTGGCCAAGCATGTACTGCACATAACTCTAAGTTGGTGAGGGGCCCCAGAAAGTAAACATCTGGCTGAATTTAGAGCAGTCAGAGTACGTGCAGAAAGGGAGCTACTGCAAGGACTGTCTTTTGTTCATGGCCCTCCCAGAAACTGCTTGCTCAAGTCTCAGGAAACTGAAATTGAGGCCTGATCTCTGAGAGAAGACTGAGCAGCCTGTTATGGCATCTGCTTGGTCCTTTCAGTCCCCATACTAATATCTTCAGGTGATTCTAATTTTTGTCCTTGAGAGAAAGTTAAAGGCTTTAGTTTTTAAGTTTAAGAGAGCTTTTGAGAAAGATTAAAGCTTTTTAGAGAGATTTTTTTTCCCCCAAATTTTCCAAGAAAAGCTTTATAGTTTGAGAAAGATATTTTTCCCCCCAGGAGAAAGACCAACTTTTCCCAAAACTTCCCAACTTTAAATTTTTTTGCTTTTTACACCCCCATTATTGCCTCAGGGAGAAGTTACCTTCTCCTGCTGCTTGTACTTAGCATTTCAGTTGTCCCCAGGACAAAAGCTTCCATAGGAAACTTTCTTCCCCATAAGCTCAAAGAGCTTTTTTACTACCCATAAAGCCCAAAGAAAGATTTTTTTCCCAGTTTGCGTTCATAGCCCCCAAAGTTAGAAAATTGAAGAGTTTTTCTGTCTAGTTGCCTTAGTTATTTTTTCCTACACAATCTTACACTTCTAAGTTTTTCCTACACTATTTTACTACCCTATGCCTTATACTTATTTTTCACAGATAGAAATTGAGAAAGGGATAGAAGATAGGAAATTTTGACAGAAGAGAATTTCGCTGCAGCATCGGACATCTTTCCAGTCCACTTTCCTTTTCTCTCGAGGATAAAACCCCTGCCTCTCAATATATATAAAAAATATATATTTTCCATAACACCGGCATGCCTCATCCACTGGCAAGGCTGAACTCAGCACTTTCGCCAAAAACTCTGTAATAAAACTATTATTTTCTGTTATCTTTAGTCCCTATTACTTTGTCTTTAGTCCCCCCTTTTTTTTAGTCCCCCCTTTTTTTCTTTGGTCCCTTTTTCTTTTTTCTTTAGTCCCTTTTTCTTTTTTCTTTAGTCCCTGTTCAAGGCGCCATTCTGTGGGGCGTTTTCCCACCACCCCCACAGTTCCCCAGAGTTTTCTTGAGTGCGAGCAGCAGGAAGTATTAGATAGAAGGATTTATTGCGGAGAATATTGCTGAGATAAACAGATAGAAAATAAAGGATAGCCTCAAGAGGGCCTGGAAACTTTTCCAAGGGGCCCCGACTGTTTCTGCCCCAGGGTTTTTATAGAGACTCCAAGGGGTGGAGCAAAAGACCTCCTCCCCCAGCAGAGCCAAGTGCAGACCATCTCAGACACCTGCACTCAGGCCCGTGGTCTAATCATCCTCTATGCGGACCTGCTGTGTAAAGCCCCGAGGAACCTGAGAACCGGCTCCCACAGGCACCCAGACAGGGGTATCGGGATCTGTCCCTGGTTTATGGGCAGGCTTCTGGAACCGGGTGCTGTGGTGTGACACCTTGCACAGCCTTGGTGCAGTGGGAAGGGCCTGGACCTGCCTAGGCTCAATGTGCTGGGCTCTGCTGACTCTGCATAGGAGACCTCGATTTGTGGAATGTGGGGATGCGAGGTTGCTTGTGAAAGAGGGCAGGGGATGTGAGGATGGAGGAGGAGGTGTCTGTGGATAACATGTGGAGTGAATAGAAAATTTCTTAATAAAAAAATGAAAGAAAAAAAAGACCATTTGATTGGAAAGACTTTTCCCACCCTTTTATTCTGACTTAGTGTCTAACTTTGAAATTGAGGTTTGTTTCTTGTATGCAGCAGAAAGATGAGTCCTGCTTTCATATCCATTCTGTCAGCCTGTGTCTTTTTTATGGGTGAATTAAGACCATTGATGTTAAGGGATATTAATGACCAATGATTGTTAGTTCCTGTTATCTTTTGGTGGTAGTGTGTGTGTGTGTGTGTGTGTGTGTGTGTGTGTGTGTATACTTCTCTTCTTTGGGGTTTACTGCTGTGGTGTTATCTATTGCCTGTTTTTTCATGGATGCATCTGACTTCCTTCGGTTGGAATTTTCCTTCTAGTGCTTTCTGTAGCGCTGGATTTGTAGATATGTATGGTTTAAATCTGGCTTTGTCTTGGAATGTCTTGTTCACTTTATCTATGATGATTGCAAGTTTTGCTGGGTATATCATTCTAGGCTGGCATCCATGGTCCCTTAGTGTCTGCATTACATCTGTCCAGGTCCTTCTGGCTTTCAAAGACTCCATTGAGAACATGGGTGTTATTCTGATGGGTTTGCCTTTATAAGTCACTTGACCTTTTTCCTTTGCTGCTCTTATTATTCTTTCTTTAAGTGCACAGTGGAAAAAAGAAAGCATCTTCAACAATTGTGCTGGCAAAACTGGATATCAACATGTAGAAGGCGGCAAATAGATCCATATCTATCACCATGCACAAAACTTAAGTCCAAGTGGATCAAGGACCTCAACATAAATCCAGCTACTCTGAACCTGCTAGAAGAGAAAGTAGGAAGTAGTCTTGAATGCATTGGCATAGGAAACCACTTCCTAAATAGAACACCAGTAGCACAGACACTGAGAGAAACAATCAATCAATGGGACCTCATGAAACTGAGAAGCTTTTGTAGAGCAAAGGATACGGTCAACAAGGCAAAGCGACAGCCTACAGAATGGGAAAAGATCTTCACCAACCCCACAACTGACAGAGGACTGATATCCAGAATATATAAGGAACTCAAGAAATTAGACATCAAAATGCCCAACAGTCCAATTAAGAAATGGGCTATAGAAGTAAACAGAGAATTCTCAGTAGAGGAAACTCAAATGGCTGAAAGACATTTAAGGAATTGCTCAACATCCCTAATCATCAGGGAAATGCAAATCAAAACAACTCTGAGATAGCACCTTATGCCTGTCAGGATGGCTAAGATAAAATACACTGAAGACACCTTATGCTGGAGAGGATGTGGAGCTAGGGGAACTCTCCTCCACTGCTGGTGGGAATGCAAGCTTGTACAACCACTTTGGAAATCAATATGGTGCTTTCTTAGAAAATTGGGAATCCATCTCCCCCAAGATCCAGCTATACCACTCTTGGGCATATACCCAAGGAATGCTAAACCACACCACAAGAGCACTTGTTCAGCTATGTTCATACCAGCATTGTTTGTAATAGCCAGAACATGGAAACAACCTAGATGCCCTTCAACTGAAGAATGGATAAACAAAATGTGGTACATATACAGAATGGAATACTACTCAGCAGAGAAAAACAATGACATCATGAGGTTTGCAAGCAAATGGATGGATCTAGAAAAAATCTTCCTGAGTGAGGTAACCCAGACTCAGAAAAACAAACATGGTATGTACTCACTCATAGCAGGATACTAGATGTAGAACAAGGATGACTGGACTGCTACTCACATCACCAGGAAGGCTACCTGGAAAACAGGACCCCAAGAAAGACACAGGGATCGCCCAATGACAGAGATTTGGAATGAGATCTACATGAACAGCCTGGACATGAGTGGGGGTAGTGAAGGGCGTGGGTCAAGGGAAAGATAGCTTGGGGGAGCGGGAGATCCCAGCTGGATCAACAACAGAGAGAGAGAACAAGGAATAGGAGACCATGGTAAATGAAGACCACATGAGAATAGGAAGAAGCAAAGTGCTAGAGAGACCCACAGAAATCCACAAAGATACCCCCACAACAGACTGCTGGCAATTGTTGAGAGACAGCCCGAACTGACCTACTCTGGTGATGGGATGGCCAAACACCCTAATTGTCGTGCTAGAAACCTCATCCAACTACTGAGGAATCTGGATGCAGAGATCCATGGCTAGGCCCCGGGGTGGATCTCTGGGAGTCCAATTAGCGAGAATGAGGAGGATTTATATGAGCAAGAATTGTTGAGACCAAGGTTGGATAAAGCACAGGGACAAATAGCCAAACGAACAGAAACACATGAACTATGAACCAATGGCTGAGGTGTCACCAACTGGATCAGGCCCTCTGAATGAGTGAGACAACTGATTGGCTTGATCTGTTTGGGAGGCATCCAGGCAGTGGGACCGGGTCCTGTGCTCATTGCATGAGTTGGCTATTTGAAACCTGGGGCCTATGTAGGATGGCTTGGCTCGGCCTGGGAAAAGGGGACTGGGCCTGCCTGGACAGAGTTTACCAGGTTGATCTCAGTCCCTGGGAGAGGCTTTGCCCTGGAGGAGATGGGAATGGGGGGTGGGCTGGGGAGAAGGTGAGGGGGGCCAGAAGTGGGATAACAAGGGAATCCTTGGCTGATATGTAGAACTGAATTGTATTGCAAAATTAAAAAAAAAAGAAAATGAAAAAAAAAGAGTTAAGTTTTAGGTATGTTACATGGGTCTTGAGTGAGGGGTCAAAGCTTGAAGATATCATCCAGTTTCATTTGGGTTAAGAACTTAGGTCCTGGAATGAAAACTCAGAAAGACAGGAAAGGGAAATAACAATTGAGTAGAGAAGGGTACTAGACAGAGCAGGACGATTCCAGACCTGAGGTAGGAAAAACATGCAGTAGCTGCCTGCCAAAAGTGACACTGACAGAGATGAGAAGGCTTCTGATAGAAAGTAAAAGGTATGGATTTGAGAAAGACACAAAAACAACTCCCCACAGGAGTGAACAATTGTGAGAGTCCCTAACAGTTGCAAATTGACAGAGAAACAGATAGTCTCTGGGCATGGGAAAGAAAAAGTAGCAAAACCACATAAACTTTATTAAAACCGTCACACAGTATCCTATAGACTAGGGGTTCTCAACCTTTCTAATGCTGCAACCATCTAATAGAATTCCTCATGTTGTAGTGTCCCCTAACTGTAGCTAGAGTTTTCCTGCCTGGCCCACAGTCAGGACAAATCTCTATAACTCACCAGTCCCACAGCCGCTCAGACCCAACCAAGTAAATACAGAGACTTGTATTGCTTACAAACTGTATGGACGTACCAGGCTTCTTGCTAACTGTTCTTATATCTTAAATTAATCCATTTCTATAAATCTACACCTTGCCAGTGGCTCATGGCTTATCGGGATGTTCACATGCTGTTTGTCATGGCGGCGGCTGGCAGTGTCTCTGAATCAGCCTTCCACTTCCCAGAATTCTTCTCCTCTTTGTCCTGCCTATACTTCCTCCTGCCTGACTACTGGCCAATCAGTGTTTTATTTACTAACCAATCAGAGCAACACATTTGCAATAGAGAACATCCCACAGCACATAACCATAAAATTTTTCATGGCTATTTCATCACTGTAATATTGTTAATTTAATGAATTGTATTGTAAATATTTTTGGAGATAGAGGGTTGTCAAATGGGTCTCAAAACACAGGTTGTGAACTAGTGCACAAGGGGATGGGAGGTGCACTCTAGCTGTGAATCTGCTCTGAAGCTGAGGTCAGATTGTTTTGACAGGCAACGCCACCTCCTGAGTCCCTCTCCTTCAAGATTGGTCCTAAGCAAGTGTTCCTTGAACATTTTCTGTTGTCTCTGGTTCCTGCCTGTTAGCAGATTTTATCAGTTCCAATCTCCTGGTTGGTGTGAGAAATGAGCATCATTTCTTAAAGAATACAGGCATAATTTTTTTAGTATAAACAATTTTCCTCATCTTTCCTCCATTGCCCTTTCTCAGAGATTAACATTGGATGGCACCAGACTGTGTGCAAATGGAGTTCTGGCTAATTCTTGCTGAGAAGACATGATGTTTCCAGGTGTTGACCAGAAAGAAGGGAGCCCTTGGTTGGAAAGTAGACTCTTCATGCCAGTCAAGAAGGCTGCATTAGGACACACTTGTCTGTGTAAATATAGGATCTGGAACAGCCAGTTGATAACTGTGTTGTGCTGGTGAGGTACCATCTATCATAGAGTGAATCTATGAAAACAATTACAACCCCAAGTGATCATATGATTTAAGAAAAATCATAAAAGCCACATTGTGATAGTTTTGAGCTTTGTACTTATGAGAGGAGGAATACAGGCAAGAAACACCCCAAACCCCTCTGCAGGCATTAGAGTAACCATAAGTGAGGGTAATGAGTTCCTTGTAGATTTTCTTTATGGCAGCTTCTGTGTGCTGACCACAGGGAGGTACATCCCTAGGTGGGTGAATCCCAGCTGCAAAGGACTTTTCAAATAGGGTTTCAATTAGGAATCTTTGTTTTGAAATGACTGTGGTTTTAGTCCCAATTATCCTGATCATTTCCTGTGCTACAACCTGAAGGCAATCCTGCTTTGTAATGTTCTCCACAGGACAAATTATTCTACAAATTTAAGTTCAGCCATATTCAGGTTTTCAAGACACAGGTACAATGCAGCCAGCTTTGTGCCAGCAAAGAACATGAATGAAAACCGGCCCCTTTCACCTTACAGGCCTTGATCCTCTTTGAATACTCATGAGCAGTTTCCAACTCTCCACATCCTTCTAGAATTGCACACTCCCCAAGAAATGGCCAATTAAACTCTTTTATAGAATATCTGAGTGCATTTCAAAGGCATAGGTCCAAATATTTCCACATTACCCAAGTACTGATTCCAAAAGATTAATAAGTTCGTGGTTACATTTATAACATTAACTTGAACAATTCTATTCCAAGGACCACTATTCTACATTACTTACCTGTCTCATTGTTGTGAAAATATCTGCCATGATGACAGAAAGGAAAGAGTGGATATTTGAACATTATTTTCTCACAGTTTGAGGGCACTGTAACAGCAGATAGTCTATAGTGTAGGAATTATAATGCTTCCGGTCACTCTGTGCCTGTAACCAGGGAACAGAGAGCTAAGAATGTTTCTGATCTTCTAGATGTCTTCTTTTTTATGCAGTCTGAGTCCACTGCTCATGGAATGATGCCACCCATATTTATCATATATCATCCACCTCACTTATCCTAGCCTAAATAATCTCACATACATGTTTAGAAGTCTTTTTGTTCTATGATTCTATATCTTGTCATCAGCCACACATTGCTCATAATCAAAACAGTTACTGACATCTTATCTTTCTTCTGTGCTCAGTTGAGTCTGGATATATTGAGTTTATAATAGTTACTTTCTGTCAGGAACACTCATATCTCTGTTACTTTCAATCCCAGTGGCTTCCAGTTTAAAATTCCTTGACACAGATCTATAGTTGTGAATCTACCATCTTCACCCATCACTCTACTTTCTGTCCTGTGTGGGTTTAATTTCCAGCACACACATAATTTGTCCACTTGAGTTAATGAGATTTATATACCCCTAGATGGCTACAGCTTACCAAGTCCCCTATAACGTCACCACAAGCCATGGAACAAAGGTTCCTGTACAACACACACACACACACACACACACACACACACACACACACACACACATATACAACAACAACAAAAAAAACAACAACAACAAATTAATGTAGTGAAAATGATATACTGGACCATAAATTGTCAAGAAGAGGATTAGGAATGGTTAATATTGAATGTTGAGTGAACAGTATCTAAAATCAAGAAATACAGAAGCCTGTGGTAATGTCTCAAAGAGATTAAGATGAGGTTAATTGGGTTCAGAAGAACCATCTGAAATTGAGTAGAATCATTCCTTGGAATGAGGATCCTGGCTGCATAACATGCAGAGAGCTAGGTGAGCATCTGCAGTACACTAACTACTCTCCCTGCTCTCTAACTACTAATTCAATGTAGCAAGCATCTTGGGACTCTTACCCCCATGATCTCTCAGTCATGATGTGTATTTTCTCAAATTAAGCGCCAATATAAACTTTTCTTCCTTTACTTGCCCATGTTATGTATTTTGTCAGAGAAATGAATCAGGTATATGATATGGTGGGTGGTGGTGATGGAGATGGAAGATCTAGGTCAGTTGTTCTCAAACTTCCTAATGTTGTGACTCTCTAATACACTTCCCCATGTTGGAGTGACCCCCAACCATAAAATTATTTTCATTACTACTTTATAACTGCAATTTTCTATTGTTATTAATCATTATATAAATATCTGTGTTTTCCAATGGTCTTAGGCAATCCTGGTGAAAGGGTCACTTAACTCTGAAAAGGGGCCACAGACTACAGGTTGAGAACCACTGATCTAGATCCACTGAGAGAAAGTATTCACACAGTATAACACACACTCAGAAAGCTGACCTGATAAAGAATAGGGACTAATGTTCCCAGAAAGAAAACTAGGATTTTTTTAAGGTCCTGAGAGAGGGCTGATAGATTAGAATGGCCATGTGCTACCCACCACATGGACCATCAGAGCACACTGGAAACGCCTGGGCATTTGTGACGTTTATTCACAACTGGGGAAATAGGAGATGGCTACTGCCTTCTAATAGCGACAGAAGACAGATGGCACTAGCATACTCAGTGAACAGCATTGCCTTCTTTCTCCAAGAGAGAATCCTACTCTCCCAGCAGTGCCAAGGCTAAAACATCCTGCTCTACCTCTCAGAGATATGAATACTTAAGTGTCTCCACACAAGAATGTGGTTTCTTTTTTGGTGTTGAGGTGTCTGCTTTCTTGCAAACCATATTTCTCATGGGATTCACTAGGTTTACTTAGGAAACATGCCTTTATACTGTACTGTTTCTTGCTATTGCTTGATGGCAGTATCAAATGAGATCATGACCTACAGTTTAGTATGTGAAAACATTTAAAGAATGGAATGCATTTGACAGCAAGGAAGGAATAAAACTTAGACACACTCCCAGAAATCAAGTTGATATTTTACATAGAATGAATTGGTGATTACACAGTACTGTGTACAAATGGGCAATTTCTTCAAAGATTCTCCTGGCAGATGTTAAAATGCCAGAGCCCTCACTTCAGACCTTTTGCTCAGCCAGGTTGGAAGCACACTGGGCCTTCACTTGACTCTGCACTCTCAAAGAGATCATCTCATAGAGAAACATAATCACGCCAAAGAGTGACATCGTGGCTATCAGGACACCCATTGGGAACACATTTGTGCAGTGTTTCTTTATAATGTCCTCCTTTTTAACGGGAAAGTCAGGTGAAAAGTCAAGAGTGATTTGCCCATAGATATCTACCAGGTGGTTCAAGGTCACAGTAACAAGCGTGAAAAGGCTGCTCACAGCCAAAGTTATGGCAGACATCTTGTAGCAAAACAGCTGGATCTCAATGAGTGGATCTTCCAGACAGCTGATCTTAATGGCCACTGAAGTGAAAATCACGACTAGGAGTTTCATCAAAATGGCCCAAGCTATCAGGACTTGTAAATACTGAAATTCCGATGACTTGTTCCAGGTTGAATTGAGAGGGGTGTGAACCAACATCCTGGTCATAGACCCAGAGATGTTAAATTCCTGAGTGTAATAAGCTTTCCAGAGTCCAACTGACACAAATTGCACACCCTCGTTGTTAAACTCCCACAGGCGCCAGCATTGGCTGTTTGCAAGGATGATTTCGAACACCAAAGCTGCTGTACTGCAAATCAAGCCAGTGAACTTGAAGATGAACTCCTTCATTTTGGCAAATCTGAAGAAGGCATCAAAGAAGAATAGAGTCAGTGAGACTACAAGGGAAGGCAGGAAAACAGAGGGAGTCATGGTTTGTACAGCACTGAGCTCTCATAACTTCTCCCTGTTGTCACATAGAGATGTTTCAGTGGTCTATGTACAGATTATTATTCTTCACAGAGTAAATAATAATATTTGTTGACTAGGAATTTCAGTGCTTAGAACTGACAATGAGAAGAGAGTTTGCAATATCATATGTAATGACATGCTTATTTTACCTGTATTTGCAATTTGTAAATATTTTAATACCATAATGAGAGGAAAAAGCAGGGGAATGCTCAAATTAATTGTCATTTCTAAAATATAGTACTATAACATTTCATGACTGTTACAAACTGAAATCAACTATGAAAGAAAATGAAAATAATTCACATAGTAAACTCATTTATGTAAAAATAATAACACACTTGACACAAATTTTTGTACACATGTGTGTGTATACAAATTGATCTGTACATAATGATACACCTCATAAATGATAGTGTGCAATGCTATTCCTCCTTGTGAATTTTCCAGAAATGTACACTTCTCTAAAGAAGGCTATACCTATTTTATAATTGAAACCAGAAGAGTATGCTCATCAACGTCTAGCTGTAATATAGCCGGGGATAGAGCTCAGTGGTAAAGTGATTATCTAACACGCACAAAACCCTGAATTCTTCTTTGGTATCTATAAACCAAAATCTATGTGTAAAATTGTCCAGAGAGTGAGTCAGAGGAATAGGGGAAATAGATAATTAACACATAAATTCATATAAATCCATAAATGTGGATATTTCCAATTATAGCCCATCTCTTACTTAAAATTTCATCTTTAGATAATTAGCTTCATTTCAGTGAAACAAAAAGAATCCTGACATATTTTTTGTGAGCAAATATCTTCTTTCACAGAAAATTTACACTCTGTATTATGACTTTGATCAAACTTCTTTGCACCTTTTCTCAATTCCAATCTTAGGATGAAGGAAGGAGGTGAGTCATTTACTGAATAGGCATTTGGATAATGTCACTGCTAACTGTGCATGCAGAAAGTTGAAGGGGCCTACACACTGGATCTCCTTGCCAGGAAACCTTCCCTAAACAGCTACCCCCTGCTCTAAAGTCTCTGTAGAATGTGCTTCCTGACTGAGTGAAGGCAGGAGCTGTTCTACTAGGGAGGTTTCATCAGCAAGATGAGTTCACAATTCATGGTGGCTTGGGTAACACCCTGCCCACATCATCTTCCTTTCCAAGGCAGGCCCGAGGCAATGGACTACAAGAACAGTGTGCTGTGAGGTAGTACTGAAAACACAATGAAGATTGCTGTTGTTCCAGAAAAAAAAATGAGCTAGCTTGGCAGTATCTGTTTCTTCCTGTGTTTGAAACACATGGAGTAGATGCATTTGATTCATAACACCATATTTGAAAGCTCCCATATATAACATAAAGTTTTTATACCTTTGTGTATTATGGATAAGAAGATTCATTTAGAAGGTGGCAGGATCACAGACGTTCCTCCTATTAACAGTAAATGCCCATATCTCCAGTCAGAAGAAGAGTGGGAAAACCTTCAGGACAAGAAATTCTATTAGGCAGACATTTCAGCTCAGAGCAGTGTCTCTCCAACCCCTAGATCCCACAATCCTTTCCGTTCACTCTTGTCCTTGGCTTAAGAAGAACCTCATTTAAACACTTCAGGAGTATTCATACATCTGACTATCTAAGGACATCCATCTAGTCATTTCCCAAATTTTGTAGGTAAGGATACAACAGAGAGAGGTTAATTCATAAATTCAACATCAGGGACCTACACAATTAAACCTGCAGGGCAGCTCAATGATTACCTGCAGTCCCACGTGGGGCTTCTAGACACGATATTCAATTGCGTTTACATACACTTACCCACATGTCAATGGCCCTTTCTGGCATTCTTTGTCCTGTGAAAAAGAATGTGATTAATAAAAACACCCGGGAATGTAAAATACTTGCCTCTTTTTCCCTTGTAGTAAGACCAAATGTTAGTGACTGGTAGTTGACAGAGTATTAACTCACTTTAAAAATTCTTGTTTCCATGGCTACTAAGGCTGAATGGTGGATTATGAGCAAAGAACACAACTTCCTAGTCATATTTGGCCATAAAGGACCAGTGTGCTTAACTTCCTTTTGTATGTGAATAGTCTTCAAAAGAGGAATTTACTTTTGGAAATCATGCATCAAATAAGTACTACAATGCCTGATGGGCATAGCAGATATAGTTATTTGAAAAAAAAATAAGCTCTCATCCCCCATTCCTTGCCCTTCAGTGTGTGTGTATTAGAAGGATAGGCATTTCACTTTGAGCAAAGTGTTTTCATTGTAGACATTGTGACCATCTTACCTTCTAGAAACATCTTAGATAGAGACACAAAGTAAATATTGTCAGTAATAACAGATTATATGTAAATAAAATCATGGGGTATTTTGTTTGGAATAGAAAAATATCCCCCTTTTCTCTTTCTGTGTTTTACCTCAAACTCTGTTACTTTGATGATACTAGTTAGGGTTTCTATTGCTGTGATAGAACAACATGACCAAATTCAACTTGGAGAGGAAATGGTTCAAATGGCTCACATTGCCACATCATAGTGCATCATCTCAACAGACTAGGGCAGGCACTCAAGGAAGAAACCAAAGACAGAAAATGAATCAAGCAGGAGCCATGGAAAAACACTGCTTACTGAGTTGACCCCCATAGCTTGTTCAATGTGCATTTTGTACTGCCCACCTTCTGCCAGGACATCCTACATAAGATACTAATCAAGAAAATTACTAACCAAGAAAATGTCCTATAGACTTGACTATAGGCAATTTGATGGAGAGGATCCCGTAATTGAGCTGCTTCTTTCCAGGTAACTCTTAAGTTCTTACAAACTGATATAAAGCTATGTAAATTTACACAATGTTATTTCTTACTGTGGTCACATCTTGAGAACATACCATACTGTAAGCATATAGTTAAAAATAGCCAAAGTGTGTAAATGAGTGGTAAAAAGAGAAGGAAAGTTTGACTTTCTTTTTAAACCTTATCTCTTTGTACTTCATCATGTATCTGTGGTATAATAAGCAATGAAGAAAACCTGCACTTTCTGCTACATGACAGCTTCCAGAACATACTAATATCAAAATCAGGATGAATTTCTTAGAGTGAGCTGTGGAGATCAATGGGAAGTGCATAAACATCCTGTTACAGGAAATGGGAAGACAAGAATGTTTCATAAAAAGCATGGTTGTGCCTTACTGTATACATGTGCATGTTGTTGTTTTTATGTATGTGCCCAACGTGGAAGATTCCAGAGCGTGCCATCTTAGACAGAAGAATTCAAACAGCATTTGCTAGCAAGTGATATACCCCAGATTCTGCTGGAAATAAATGTGCCCTGAAAAGCATCATCCAGGTACTCAAGAGCTTGGCAAAAATGTCAGCTGATCATCTGGGTGTGGTGAACCATAACTTTAATCTCAGCAATGGGAGGGAGAGGCAGCCCAATCTCTGTGAGTTCTAGGTGTGACTTGTCTACATAGTGAGCTCCCAGAAAGCCAGAGGTACTCTGAAACCAGGTCTCATGAAAATAAAGAAAAGAAGAGTTTTGCTGACATGCACAACATGCCTTTGTTTGAGACCTCTGCTACAAACCCCATTTGGTGATTGTGCCCTCTACTCTTGATCAACTTGAAACATAGTAGAGTTTCCTTGAAAAATGGAAGCTCAAATGAGGGATTACCTCCAACAGACTGGATTAATGATTGATGTGATATAGACCAGCCTTGCATGATAGTTTCCTTTAACAGAACCCTTTGTTCTGATAGGTTGACCTTCTGAACTCTAATTGTCACTGCTTTATGTTCCCATGGACTTTTGCTACCAGTGGCTCTCAATACCAGGGAGTGTAAAAAATATACTACTTAGAACACACTTGCTGTTAGGTAAGTCAGAGCTGAAGGTGAAGGGAATACTTAATGTGGTGTCTTATATTTACTGTGTTATCATTAAGGACTAAACGAATTGAAAAAATCCATGAATTGAAAATTGGAAGAATTTATTTTAACTAGGACTTTTATTTTAAATATATGATGTTTTAGAAAAAATTTAGAGACTACTGAAGGAAACTACTCCCTAGTCTGAACCAGTTATTAAGCATATGTTCCTAATGTCCCTAGTTTTCTCCTCATTCTCAGTCATGTTTTAGACTCAATGTTACATTAAATCTGCACCCACATGGCTTAAAGCTCTGAAGGCATGCCTCACCCTCACACTGTTGAAAGATTACATGGATATCTGTAATGCCATTATTTAGCCATTTTTGTCAAATGCTTGGATTTTATTGCCACCACAGGCTATTCATTTTCAGGAGGAAAGATAAGTAAAGTGTATAAAACCATCTTATCTGCTCCTTCTTGAAGAAAGGAATATTTTTTAAATTACCCAAAATATGTCGTCATGAATTTCAGATTTTCCAAAAAGAAAATAGTACCCTTGCATAGGAAGTTAATTACAGAAATGGAATGTAAGCCATGTTCTTCAGCTAAAGTGTCCATATTGACCACTACCTACAGCTTACAATCCTTGGCAGGCTTAAAGGAAATCAATCCAAAAGACATTTTATGTAAATATTTTCAGAATGTGGGAAACAAATGTAATCTAACTCAAATTAGCATTATTGCTACTGAGGGAAATTAATCTGTTTTTCTTCCTCTTAAACTAAAGAATAAATTGTTTTGTTACTGTTTTATAGTAAACACATGACTGTAGTTGGATGGTTTGTTTGGTTGGTTTGTTGGGTGGTTGGTTGGTTAGTTTGAATCATAGTCTCATAGTATAACTTTGGACTGAACATTACTATGTATATGAGATTGGCCTCAAACTCACAGATATCTGCATGCCTTTTGAGTGTGGAGATTAAAAGCATGTATTACTATACCTCTAGAGTGTAACAGTTTCTCAAAGAATGGAATTTGCCATTTTTCAAAGCTTTCTACAACGTGGGAAATTAATACCTGCCAAGCACAAGTATTTTTTCACTGCTATTATTAACTTTTTTCAAAAGCAATGGAAACATTTATTGTTTTGGTTTTATTAGTTTGTTTGTTTTGTTTTGGGAAGTTTTTATTTGTTTGTTTTTTCCTTTCTCTATTCTCTGAGTTACGTTTATTCCTCTTGTTTTTTTTGTAAGAGATTTTCTATTCATTTTACATACCAACCACAGATTCCCCTCTCCTCCCTTCTACCACCAACCCGTTTTCCTCTCTCCCCCATTCCTTCTTCCTCCCATGGGAGGCAATGTCTCCCATGGAGAGAAGGCAGTGCCTGGTATATTCAGTTGAGGCAGGTCCAAACCCCTTCTCCCTGCACCAAGGCTGTGCAAAGTGTCTCACCATAGGCCCTAGACTCTACAAAGCCTGCTCATGCACTAGGGACAGTTCCCGATCCCACTGCCTGGGGGCGCCCTAAACAGTTCAATCTAAACCACTGTCTTGATTACCCAGAGGGACTAGTCCAGTACCATGGGGGTTCCTCAGCTATTGGTCCACAGTTCATGTGTTTCCACTAGTTTGGCTAATTGTCTCTGTACATTTTCTAATCATGATCTCAATATCTCTTGCTCATAGCATCCCTCCTCTATCTCTCTCTCTCTCTGATTGGAATCCTGGAACTGCACCTGGGACGTGGCCATGGATCTCTGCATCTGCTTCCATCGGGCACTGGATGAGGGTACTATCAAGACAGGATATTCAGCCATCCGATCACCAGAGTAGGTCAGCTCAGGCACCCTCTCCACTATTGCCAGTAGTCTATGGTGGAGTCCTGGGAATTACTGGAAATCTCCCTAGCACTCTGCTTCTCCCAATTCCCATGGTCTCTTCAATTATCATGGTATCTCTTTCCTTGCTCTCCCAGCTCTCCCAATCTGTTCCCATTCCAGGTCGAACCTCTCTATCCCCTAAGCTCTCATTTCCCATCCCTTGTCCTCCATTACCTCTCCTCATCCGGTTTGCTCATGTAGATCTCATCCATTTCTACATTGCTGGTTGATCCATACTTCCTTCCTAGGGTCATCCATACTATCTAGCCTCCCTGGAGCTGTGGGTTGCAGTCTGGTTATCCTTTGCTTTACATCTAGTATCCACTTATGAGTGAGTACATACCATGTTTGTCTTTCTGAGTCTGGGTTACCTCACTCACGATGACATTTTCTAGTTCCCTTCATTTGCCTGCAAACCTCATGATGTCATGTTTTTCTCTGCTGTGAAGTACTCCATTGTGATGTGTACCACATTTTCTTTATCCATTCTTCGGTTGAGGGGCACGTAGGTAGAACAGGCTTGCCTCAGACTTACAGAGATCCACCTGCCTCTGCCCCCTGAACCTGGGATTAAAGGCATGTGCCACCACTGCCCGGCTTGTAGCCTCTTTCTTGAGCTCTCTACAACATATACATGTAGCTTTCTATGGCAAGCACATTAAGGTCCTGTCTTCCCACGTTCTACTGTCTCCATCGAAGCATCAAGTTCATATTCAGTTTCACGAAGGGGTCTTCTAGACTTCCTAGACGGAATTCATGGGTCTCAGGCATGATATACATTACATGATCTTAAGGGATTTGAAACTGTGAATCAAGATTCTATTTACCGTATAATCTTGTGTTTGTGTTTACTGAAAATTCAGTACCCCGTGGAATATGCTCCCCAGCTCTTTGGCAGGTTGTGATGGAATGTGACGGAACCTGGCTATGCCAGAGAGGTTTTTTTTTCTGTCATCTTGATGCAATCTTGATTCATCTGAAAGAGTAAACTTTAGTTGAGTAAATGCCTTCAGGAAACTGGCCTTTAAGAGAGTGTGTGGAAGCTCAATGTGGTGGTGCACGCCTTTGATCTCAGCACTTAGAAGGCAGAGGCAGGTGGTTCTCTCTGGATTCAAGTCCAGCTTATTCTACAGAGTGCGTTCCACGACAGACAGGGTACACAGAGAAACCCTGTCTCAAAAAACAAAACAAAGCAAAATAGAAAGTGTGTGGATCATTCTCTTGAGTAATGATTAACCTGTGAGGATCTAGTCCACTGTGTGTGATACAGGTGTTTGTGAGTTGCATAAGGAAGCAAGCTGATGTAGCCATGAAGAGCAAGGCAGTGTTCCTTCATGGTCTGTGCTTCAGTTCTTTGTCTCCAAGTTTCTGCCTTGATTCCTTACCTATGTGTTCTGTCAGTGATGGACTGTGAAGCTCTTGCTCTGGCTTTCTCTAAGGTGAACTTCCCCAGAATCAAATCCAACTGCAGTATCTCTGCCCTCAAAGGCCTAGTCACATGGATCCTTCATTTAACTGTAGCTGGTGAATTTTCTAAGAGCCAGTGCCACCCCCACACTCTAGATGAAGCCTATACATCAGCTTTGCTCATAGAATTTTCCTGTACTTCTCCTGCCAGCACCATCTATGAAATTCCAGGCCTAAGTCCCATAAGGTAGCTCCTGCACTTGCTATTTTTGTTTAGTTCCCCTACATCCCAGCCTGCCTATGCCATCTATACACACCAGGCCTATCTCCTGTGCACATACATCTTGTACCAACTTTGCTTGAAAGGTCCACAGATATTCCCCTGCTTGTGCAATGTTTACCCTTTAAGCCTGGTCCTAATCAGACAGCTCTTTCACCAAATTTCCTGGTGAGTTCCCCCAGTAGTAAGCCCAGAAGTGCAATATGCCTACTAAGAGGCCTAGATAGCTAAGTATGTGTAGATCAAGCGAAGTCTTTCCTTTGAGAGAAAATCTGAGCCTCCCCTGTCAGCACTATACCCAACTCCCCAGACCTTGAACAGGTCACACTGGATATTCCCTATTGTACTCCCAGAACCAAGCTCACTCCTACTGTCTGCACTCTCTTAGGCCTAACTCTGCATGTCTACACTGTGCACCTCCTTTTTCTGGTCATCTCCCCATAGCCTTTCCTGCAATCAACATCACTTCATGTCCAGGACCAGCTCTGGCCAAACAAATGCCATACCAGATTTCACTGGTGAGTTCTCTCTTGAGCAAGCCCATGTGTGAATTCTTGATTGGAACTTACAGGTCTTGCACTGACCTTACCTGGCAAAGTCCCTGGAACCTCGGCCACCAGTGACATCACCACACTCCCGTGGCTATCTCTGGTGTTATAGCTCCTGAACTATCTTTTCCTGGTTAGTTCTTCAAGAAGGATGTCAACCTGAGTGATGACCATACTCCTGGCCAAGGTCTGTATGCACCCAGATTTGGCTTGTTGAGTTCTCCAATATCTCACCTTCCAGAGACCTCTACTTTCTCCAATATCGACCTTGTGTCATGAAGCTCTGGTAATAGCTATCCCTGATAGTTATACAGCAACCAAGCACTCATGCACCATCTCCAGAATGTTAAGGCATAGATCTGGTTGCACAGATCAAAGATTGTGTTTGCCTGGTGGCATTCCCTGGAAGCTTGCTTAACAGAGTCATCTGTTCTCTCAGCCCTAGCTCAGGTCATGCAGCTCTTGCAACAGCTCTCTGTGGTGATGTTTTATTTGTGCTCTAATAAATAAAGCTTACATGGAGATCAGAGGAAAAAGCCAGCCACTATATTAAACATAGAAGTCAGGCCTTTAATCCTAGCATCTGGAAGGCAGAGAGTCATCCAGATCTCTGTGAGTTCAAGGCCACTCTAGGAGCAGAGCCAGGCATGGTGGCACACACCTTTAAATTCCAAAGCTTGTTAGCTATAAAGTTGTGGAGGTCTATACAGACAGGAAGTGACAGAGCTGGGCAGAAAGAGGAAGTGATGTAGCTTGGTGGAGAGAGGCAGTAAGATGGCAGGGACACTAAGGATATAGGCATGAGTAAACAGGAAGTGGCTCTCTCTGGAAGTTGGTGAGATGAGGTTGGCTGTGGCTTGTACTATTCCTCTGATCTCAGTTTTTCCCCCAATATCGGGCTCCGGGCTTTTTTATTAATAAGAACATTTAGCAATTCATGTTAAACATCTTTCCCAAATGAGTTCTCCCAGAACCAAGAACACTGGCACAATCTCTACTATCCAAGGCCAAGAGCTGGATTCACAGATTGCACAGCAGTGTTGCCTGATGATGCTACCCAGAACCTCTTCCTCCGGCTTCACTCTGGCACTCTCAGGTTTAGTGATCTAGTTACAGATGGGCAGATCTCATATCAGCTTTGCCTTGGTAGGTTCAAAGAACCTCTCCCATCAGCACTATCCGTCCAGTTCTTAGGCTAGCTGTTTTTGTAGATTTCCCTCACTTCTCTGTTCTGTTGAATACCAACAGAACTGAGCATGCCTGTACCATTTCTTTATTCCCCAGACCTATTTCTGGATGTTCATATTGCTTGCCAGATTTGCCACATGAATTTAAAAGCACATGGCCAGAGACTTCTCCACACTCACAGACCTAGTCCAGGTCACAGTCAAACTGTTAATGAAGCTTCATTTCCTGGAGAGTTCACCCAGAACCAAGAATACCTGCATCATTTCCACAATTCAGTGTTAACTCTGGATTACGCACATGTACATCAGCTTTGCCCGATGACCACAAATTTGCCCACCAGCTCCATTTCCACTTAACCAGCAAGTAGCTCCTATAGAAGAATTTCCTGGTGAGTTCCACTGAACCAAGCCTGCCAGAACCACCTGCACGCTCCCAAACCTAGTTCTGGGTGTGCAGGTACCACACAGGTTTTGACTGCTAAGCTCACTAGAGACACACCCACAAGAACTACCCCCTCATTCTAATCCTAGTTAAAGGCTCAGGATACTTGCCTCCTGCTTGGGTTACCTTTGTGAGTTTGTTTAGAACCTCTGGAATCATGGACCCACATTCTTAGCTCTGTATGTACTGGCTTGTCTGATGAAACACCACAGGACCTTGCAAGGCCTCTACATCACCACACTTCTAAGTCAAGCTTCTTCTGTCTCACAGTCATTGCACTGGATTTCCTTGAAAAGGATTCTGGGAATCAAGGCTGCCTGTGCCATTTTCATAGCATCTCCTGATGTCCTGATTGCAGTTTTGCTGGGTGTGTTCCTCACAGGTTTCATGCCAGTGCCTTATACACACTCGGAGGCTTAGCACCCATAACAGAGCTCCTGCATTAACATTCCCTGGTCAACTGGAGCCAGGCCTGTCTATGCTATTAATACACTACCAAGTTCTAGATGCACCAAACCTGCACTCATTTACATGGTGATGTTCTATAGAACCTTTCCTGCCTGGGCTATGCATATACACATTGGCCTTGCTCTGAAGGCCAGTTAAGACTCAGTTACTTCACTTGCTTTCTCTGCTGAGTACTCTGAGAACTGATCTGGTGTCTTGGCCTGCATACCCTACTCCTTGCATAGCAGACTTGCCTGGTGAGCTACAAAGATGCTCTGCTGTCAGCATATAAACTTCACTCTGGAATCAAGCTGTGTTCAAGCAGTATGTGCAACAACTTTATCTGGCAAGTGCCACCAGAACCCCCTATAGATGTGCCCCTTCAGGCCCAGGCCTTGTTCTGAATGCAGAGACCACACACTGGCTTTCC
The DNA here is from genome assembly GCF_949786415.1 of Peromyscus eremicus. Taxonomy (NCBI): domain Eukaryota; kingdom Metazoa; phylum Chordata; class Mammalia; order Rodentia; family Cricetidae; genus Peromyscus; species Peromyscus eremicus. The sequence goes on along the minus strand of NC_081439.1, from coordinate 18,843,947 downwards.
CTATGACATTCCAATGAAACTTGAAATGTATCACAATTCTCTTCTCCCAGCCATTGCTCCCTTTCAAGGAGCCAATGGAGGAATTCTGAGGTGAGTTCTCCAAGAAGCAAAGCAATCTGCCCCATTCTACCTCATATGGCCTGGCTCTAGACATATACCTCCTGGACTAAGTTTTCCTAATGAGATCCTCTAGAACCAGTTTTCCCTGTACCATCTTGCACACTACCCAGCCCTGTTTTGAGTGTACAGAACATATACTGTAGGAGGCTTTCTTGCAATATCAGCACCAAATCATAACACAGAGATTATTATTTCTTAATTATGAATGTGCAGCCTTAGCTTAGGCCTATTTCTAGCTAGCTTTTTTTAAATCTTAAATTAACCTATTTCTAATAATCTATGTGCTGCCCTGAGGCTCATTTACCTCATCTGTGTACTATCCATCCTGTTTTCCTGCTTCCTCTGTATCTGATTCGCTGAGCACTGGCTGGCCCTGGTGTCTCTTTTTCTTTCTTTCCACCAGCCCTGCCTATCCCTCCTCTGCTCAGCTATTGGCCATTCAGGGTTTTTTATCTTTCTATTTTACTTTTTATGTATTAATTAAAGTTTTTCATTTTTCTTTACTAAGAAATTTTCTACTCACTCTACATACCACCCTCAGATCCCATCTCCTCAGTCCTCCCACCACCACCCCTTCCTCCCAAGTCACCCTATATCCCCACAACCCCCAAATCAGGGTCTCCCATGGGGAGTCAGCAGAGCCTAGCATACTGAGCCTAGCCAAGTCCAAGCCCCGCCCCACTGCTTCAAAGCTGGGCAAGGTGTCACACCACAGACACTGGGCTCCCAAAAGCCTGCCCGTGCACCAGGGACAGATCCCAACCCCCCTTCTGGGTAACCCCCAAACAGGTTGAGCCAAACAACTTTCCTCTGTGTCTAGAGGGCCTAGTCCAGTCCCATGGGGGCTCCACAGCCACCAATCTACAGTTCATGTGCTTCTACCAATGTGGCCAGTCATCTCTGCATGTCTTCCCATCATGATCTCAATGTCACCTGCATGCAGAATCCCTCCTTTCTCTTATTGATTAGATTCTCAGAGCTCAGCCATGTGCCTGTCCATGGATATCTGCATCTGCCTCTACCAGTCACTGGACAAAGGCTCTATGATGACTGTTAGGGTATTCACCAGAATAGACCAGTCCACGCACCTTCTAGACCACTGCCAGCCTCCCAAGTAGGGTCATCCTTGTGGATTCCTGAGAGTCTCCCCAGTACCCTGCTCTTCCTATTCCCATGATGTCCTCATCTATCATGGAATCTTCCTCCCTGCCCTCCCACTCTGTCCCTGTTCCAGCTTGACCCTCCCATTTCCCTGTGTTCTCATCCCCCACTCCTTGCCATCTGGCACCCCCCCATCCAGTTCACTCATGTAGATCTCATCCATTTCTCCTTCACAGGATCATCCATGTGTCCTTCCCAGGGTCTTTTTCTTTTAGCTAGCCTCTCCGGAGTTGTGGGTTGTAGTCTGGCCATTCCTTCCCTCACATCTAGTATCCACTTATGAGTGAGTACATACTATTTTTGTTTTTCTGAGTCTGGGTTACTTCACTCAAGATGATATTTTGTAGATCTATCGATTTGCCTGCAAATTTCATGATATTATTGTTTTTTACTGCTGAGTAGTACTCCATTGTGTATATGTGCCATACTTTCTTTATACATTCTTCAGTTGAAGGGCATTTAGGTTGTTTCTAGGTTCTTGCTATTATGAATAATGCTTATATGAACATAGTTGAGCATGTGTTTTTGTTGTAAAATTGAGCATTCCTTGGGTATATGCTCAAGATTGCTATAACTGGGTCTTTAGGAAGACTTATTCCCAATTTTCTGGGAAACCACCATACTGATTTCCAGAGTGGTTGCATAACCTAACTGTCATCATAGAGCCTTTGTCTAGTGCCTGATGGAGGCAGATACCGAGATCCACATCCAGGCACAAGGGTGAGCCCCAGGAATCCAATTGATGAGAGAGAGAGGAGAGATACTACAGGCGAGGGACATCGAAATCATGATGGGAGGATGTGCAGAGATGACTGGCCACACTAGTCATAAGCCCATGAACTGTGGACTGGTGTCTGTGGAGCACCCATGGGACTGGCCTAGGCCCTCTGGAAATGGAAGATGGTTGTTTGGCTCAAACTGTTTGGGGGACAACCAGACAGGGGGATTGGGATCTGTCCCTGGTTTATGGGCAGGCTTCTGGAACCGGGTGCTGTGGTGTGACACCTTGCACAGTCTTGGTGCAATGGGAAGGGACTGGACCTGCCTGGGCTCAGTGTGCTGGGCTCTGCTGACTCTGCATAGGAGACCTCGATTTTGGGGATGTGGGTATGTGAGGTTGCTTGTGAAAGAGGGCTGGGGATGTGAGGAGGGAGGAGGAGGGGTCTGTGGATAATATGTGGAGTGAGTAGAAAATTTCTTAATAAAGAAAAATGAAAGAAAAAGAGACCATTTGATTGGAAAGACTTTTCCCACCCTTTTATTCTGAGGCAGTGTCTAAATATGAAATTGAAGTGTGTTTCTTGTATGCAGCAGAAAGATGAGTCCTGCTTTCATATCCATTCTGTCAGCCTGTGTCTTTTTTATTGGTGAATTAAGACCATTGATATTAAGGGATATTAATGACCAATGATTGTTAGTTTCTGTTATCTTTTGGTGGTAGTGTGTGTGTGTGTGTGTGTGTGTGTGTGTGTGTGTGTGTGTGTACTTCTCTTCTTTGTGGTTTACTCCTGTCGTGTTATCTATTTCCATTTTTTGTTGATGCATCTGACTTCCTTAGGTTGGAATTTTCCTTGTAGTGCTTTCTGTAGGGCTGGATTTATAGATAGGTATGGTTTAAATCTGATTTTGTCTTGGAATGTCTTGTTTACTCCGTCTATGGTGATTGAAAGTTTTGCTGGGTATCAGTTTAGGCTGGCATCCATGGACTCTTAGTGTCTGCATTACATCTGTCCAGGTCCTTCTGGCTTGGAAAGACTCCTTTGAGAAAATGGGAGTTATTCTGATGGGTTATCCTTTATAATTCACTTTGGCTTTTTCCTTTGTTGCTCTTATTATTCTTTCTTTATTCTGTAGGTTTAGTACTTTAATTACTATGTGGCCAGGGGACTCTTTGGGGGGGGTGTCTATTCGGTTTGCTGTTCTATAGGCTTCTTGTATTTTCATAGGTATTTCCTTCTTTAAGTTGGGAAAGTTTTCTTCTACGATTTTGTTGAATATTTTTTCTGTGCCTTTGAGTTGGTATTCTTCTCCTTCCTCTATCCTTATTATTCTTAGGTTTGGTCTTTTCATGGTATCGTAGATTTCTTAGACATTTTATGTTATGCTTTTTGGATTTGGTATTATCTTTGACTGATGAATCTATTTCCTCTATTGTATCCTCTACACCAGAAATCCTCTCTTCCATGTCTTGTATTCTGTTGGTTATGCTTGCATCTGTGATTCCTGTTCATTTACTCAAATTTTCTATTTCCAGCTTTCCCTCTGTTTGTGTCTTCTTCATTGTTTCTATTTCAATTTTCTGGTCTTGAACTGTTTCCCTCACCTGTTTAATTGCTTTTTCATGGTTTTCTTTCAGGGATTTGTTGCTTTATTCTAATTTTTATTTGTCTTTTCCTCTATTTCTTTATAGATTTCTTGCAAAGTTTTTGTTTGTGTTTTTCTCAATGTCTTTATTGACTTCTTCCCCTTTTTTGTTTGTCTTTTCCTCAATTTCATTTTTCATTTTTTTCTTGAAAGGCCTTTAGCTTCTTCATGATGATATTCTTAAGATTGCTTTCTTCTGCTTCTTCTACCTTGTGATATGCACGTCCTGCTGTTGGAGGAGTGTTATATTCTGGTGATGCTGTATTGCTCTTTGTGTTGTTTTATGTACTTCTGCATTGTCATCTGCCCTTCTCCTTGTCTAATAGGTATAAGACATGCCTGTGTCTGAGTGAGTTGCTGCTTGTTGTGTTTGTTTCTCAGGGGGCCCTTCTGAGTCTAATCTTAGCTCTTGGTCTAATTGGAACAGGCAGATTCCGTGTATTAGAGAGCTGCTCTTGGATTGACCCAAGCAAGTTGAATCTGTGACTCATGGATTCATTCTTGGTCTTATCAGGGCTCTTGGTCTAGCCAGAGCCGATAGATTCTGTCTTCAGGAAACCACACTTGGTCCAATGAGAGGTGGCAGATACTACTTCTCAGAGAGCCACTCTTGGTCTAATGAAGGCTTGCAGATTCCCTGTCTCCTAAGGTTACTCTTGGTCCAATGACAGCTCTTTGACTAATGAGAGCTCTCTCACTAAGCCTTATGAGAGCTGGAGGTTGGTTTCTAAGCCTCAGGAAGTGGCTGGGGTCTTGGGCAGATGGGTTTGAGGGCAGAGTGTTAGATTGCAGGGTCTGCTGATGGGTCTTGGTGCATTGGGAGCCTTCCCGCAGGACCCCTGCCTGCTGTCTGTCAACCACCCTTCACTATTCCTATATAACACAAAATTGTGAGGGGGCACTAGCACATTCGAAGTTTGTTGTCTTGATTTTTCATATGCCAGACAGTTAGGGTTGGAGACTCTGCTGCTCAGTTGGATGAATTAAATGTAATAGGTTTTTGGGCACCAGAGTAGATGGGACCAGGCGGCAGTACTGAATTGCCAAAGGCAAAGTGATTTTACATATTGTATTGGGCAGTATAGACAAAGCAATGTTCATAACTGCCTGAACCATAATTGTCAGCAAAGGAAAGGTGAATTTTAAGGTGGCATGATTGGTCTGGATCTTTGGTGCTGGCTAGTCCAACATGGTATTTCCAGACATGATATAGATATGAAGCTACAAAATGGCTATTTAATCTGTGGAAGCAAAAAGAAAGGTATCAAATAAATGAAAGAAAGGCTAAGCCCAGGGAGCCTAAATTATAATACCATCCAGAAACTAAAAAGGGAAAGGAAAGATGTTAGAGGTGTCTTATATGCCATCTACCTCAAGGATCACTCTGAATGAACCAAGATATGCCAGTTAGATGCTGATGTCCTAGATTTTCCTAGGTAGGAAAAGTTGTCTACCTCTTGTCTGCCTCCTTTATCAATGCCTGGTCATACAGATAATCCAGTATATAATTCTAGGCAGGAAAGTCATAAGGAAGAGAAGCACTTTGAGTTCAGCCAGTTGTCACCATAATCAACATCCAGTTCCCTATTTCTAATACATTTTGGAGTTCTGATTAATAGATAAGCAAATGCCTTTGGACATGGGAAATGTTAGTGAATTGTCTGATGCTAATTAATCTCAGAGAGAAGATGGCTCTGGAAATGGGAGTTGACATTCCCACTTCAGGTCCAAAACATGTCTGTCTCAAAATGTCCTGCAAAGTTCTTGGCATGACAGTGTGACAAGGAGAGAGGAGATCTCAAAATAGTGTAAGATCCTAGACACCATGACGCTTAAAGATAGCTAAGGGAAAACTTATTGCAAATAAAAACTACTCTTGTTTATCTTCTGACAAAAAATTATTCATCATTAAAAAAAGGTACTGGGATGATTATCTGTGGAGAAGGCATAGAGGGCCTTCAACCTAGAAGTTTCTCAGTCAGTAAATATAGAAGACTAATTTTAATTAGAATTATTTGTTGTTACTTTCTCCAGGACGTTATAGGCATATATTAAAGGAGGTTTTGCTATGTATCTGCTACATCTCTATTTTTGCTGCTCATACTCATTCAAAACCAAGCATAAGGCTAATGTACATCTTCCACTCTACAAACTGTAAAACAAAGGGAAAAGATACCAGAATTGAGCCCCCGAGGAATCTAATTGTGAAGGTTGATGGGAGTAAAAATACGACAAGTCTAACTGTGCATTCAGCTCCTTTGTGGGTCTCAGAGAGGAAAAGTGTAATGTAAATCAGAATACAGATTGATGATCTCAAGAGTGGATAAAAGGCCTCTTGGTGAAAGGCCTACCTCTGTTAGTCTTGAGTTACTTACTGGGGAAGGGTAGAAGAGAAAATATACTCGAGTTCTGAATAAATTCAGCCTGTACTAACATCCACTCTCCTAGACTGCCAAGTACCTGAGGGCTTTCCTTAAGGTGATGGTTTCTTCAGAATCTGGAGTCCGAGATTTTCAAAACTGGTAGTCCCCTCTACCAACATCTTTTAAATAACAATAAATGTTCTCCCAGTCACTCTGGAATGGGAGCAGAGCCTTAAATTTCTTCATATCGACTCACAAAAGTACTCACTCAGGCACCTTCCCTGCTTTGGGGCTGCCAATTCAACTTGAATTTTTGTTCATGGAATTCAAAGTATAGTGCTTGATCTTGGTTGTCCTAACACAAACAATAGGGTCAATACCACAGTTGATGAGACATTTTGTCCAAGAGCTACATTTAACATCTTAGTGTAGACAAAATACTGGAATGGAATTGCAGCAGCAGGAAATCTGATCCTTGAAGCATACACGTTGATTCTAGGAAAGCATTTGAATGTTTAACTTCTCCATGACATCAATCGTGGTGTGGGCGTATGTTCGTCTATGGAAATTTATAGCTGTCAGACAACAGGATGAATAAAATTTCAACTTGACTTGGGAGATGAGGAGGTTTTTACCTCTTGAATCAAATCTGTGCTCTCTTCCTCATGCACATCTTGAAACAGATGAAATCCACAAGGAAATCTTCAAAGTCATCATTGATTTCTGTGAAACCTTTGGAGCAGTGGCTCTAAACCTCTAAACCTATTTTCATCTTCCTAACACTATGACCCTTTAATAAACTTCTTCATAGTCTGGTGACCACCATCCATAAAAATATGCCACTGCTACTTCATAACTGTCATTGTTCTACTTTTATGAATCATAACATAAATATCTGATATGCAGCCCCCAAGGGGTTCACAACTCCCAGGTTGAGAACTACTGCTGTAGAGGTTTTTGATGATTTCCTAGCCTATATTCTTCCTCTAATGAAGATAAAACTGTTTTTTTTTTTTGTAATCACGGGACTTCTAGTTATTCTAATGCTTGTACTATTTCTAGGTGAGAACTGTTACATAAATCAAATAAGGCACTGTCATCAAATGACTATCTGGTGCCATGGATCTATGCAAACCAGAGAATTTTACTGTATCCCTCTGGATTGTAACTGAGAACTATCGTTGGAAGGCCTTCCTTTCTCTGGTCTATGCTTAAAACTTCATCTCCTATCAGGAGGAAATACCTAGAAAAGCATCGCCCCCATAATGACACTCAATCTTCATGTCTAACAGAGATGTTATGAGAGGGTTCAGGGGAACTTGTGATGGTTAGAAAAGGAGAAAGATCCCATTAAGAAGGGCTGTTGCTTGCCCTTGATGTTGTTCCCCTTCCACAGGAGGCTGTCACACTCAGAAAGTGCTAGTGGATAACAAAGGGGGAAAACAGCCTCTTTGTTCTTCCAGGGGAAGGACCAACCATGGAGGAGGTGGCTTCCTGAGGAGAAGAGCCTGGAGAGCCTATAAAAAGTCTTATCCAGAGCCCTAGGGCAGCCTTCAACTCTGTGGTGACTTCCTATCCCCTTGATTGCAGCTGTTTGTCTGTTCTTATAAAGTTTGTTCTTTTGTTATTTATCTCTGTGATTACTGCTTCTTTGCTCCTATATCAATCTGTAATTTACTTTCACTCTCAGCTGCCCTTAGGATCTTCCACTGTCATGTTCTGTCAGAGAGCCTTAGGATGTCCCTCTTGTCTCTCCTGTGGCTGTTGTATTCCCGTTCTCAATCTCATATCTTCAACTCTGCCTGTCAATGGCCATGTCAGCCAATACCTGTCAGAGTGTGTCTTCTTCAAAAATGTACAGCTTTTTGTCTGTCTCATGAAACATCTTTGGTAGTAGCTCTGGACTACTGGTCCTCCAAAAAAACCCATTTTTGGGTTTTTTTGTCTGTGCCCCCTTTGAGGAAGAGGCCATTAGAAGGTTCACATACGCTCTCTGTATTCTTCACTACCTTAATGTGTGGTTTTATGGCTGCTCCCTGGAAAGAGAGACTAACAAATGAGAAAATGGCTCCATAAGACTGAACTGTAAGGAAGACTGTGGGGCATTATCTTAAGTAAGGATGGATATAGAAGTGTCCAAAGCATTGTGCATAATATTACCCCTTGGCAGGTGGTCCTGGTGTGTATAATGCAGTAGGATAAGCAAGCCATGAGGCACAATCCAGTAACAGCTTTAGTCCTTGGCTTCTGTTTCTGCTGCTGCCTCTAGGTTTCTGCCCTTCTTGAGTTCCTGCTCAGATTTCCAACAGTGATAGACTGTTAGCCAGACATGTAATATCAAACAAATCCTGTAATCTCAAAGTTTCTTTTGTTTATGGTTTTATATTATTACAGCAATTGATATCCAAACAAAGACAGAAAATGGTACCAGAACACTGTGTTGCTGAGGTAGACCACACTGTTTCTATTTGGGAAGACTATGGTGACCTTTGAATTTGGTGCTGAAAAGGTGTTCAATGCTAAGAGTTCAGTGGGTTGTTTTATGGGATCTTAGAAGATTATCTTGGTAAGAGCCACACAGATAATGGAGGCCTGGCCTTTGAAGTTTAGCCAGGAAGGAAAGATTCTAACAGGACAATTTGAACAATTTTTGAGTTAGCATTCTGTTTCTACTTGGCTGGGGCTAAGTAATCATCTGTTATTGAAAGAGATCAGCATCTCTGAAGGAAAATCTCCTGAGAAGTGTTTTCTGAAGATAATCACACATGTGCTATGTTCAAGAGGGGGGCATCGCTATACCTTGTGCTGGCAAACATACTTAAAAATATATTTTATCCTCCTAGAATGTACTGGTTTGGAAAGCATGAAGGGGACATGTATAGCATCAGAAGCTTAAGACTGTGAGGAGCATAAGAATCCTTTGTTGAATGTGGAGCCTTAATGGAGGAACAAATTCCAGGATCAAATGGGTATTAAGAAGATTGCAATCTAGGCACAATCCGGTAGTGTGAAAGTCTCTGAAAAGAGTACAAGAGAGGCTCTTGGTAAAAGTGCAGCTCACTTGCATTGGAGACCTCAAATTAGTGGACATGCCACTACCATGGTATGACCAGCAAATACAAAAACAGATGTGCAGTAGAGCCAGCCTGAGCCTACTAGATATAAGGTACATGCTATGGATTGCAAATCTGGAGAACAGGAAATTACTAGGTCCTTTGGAGCCCAGGAGTTCCTGGATGAATACCAGATGCAGGGCATTCAGCTATTTGTTTGGCTTTGATTTTATTGTAACTGTATCCTAATGCCCTCTCTCCATTTGGGAAAAGAAAGTATTCAACTTACTTTTATTTTTTTAAAATTTTACAGAAACCCATAGTTATGAGACATTGAATATTTTATAAAGATTTTGAACAAAGATTTTGGATGTTTTTTAGAGCCTATTGTTAATTAGAGAGAATCTAGTCTTTCCATATCAAGTGTCAACAATCATGAAGTTCTAGTCTATCAGTGTCCATTGGAGGATCTTTATTACAGCCCTGACTTGCTTCCTGGGAACTTCAGTTCCAATTCTTCCACATGGTCAGATTCTATGTGTATGATTTCACATGGATATTTTTCTCTCAGTGTATCTTTCTCTTCCACCCTCATAACCAAGATCCACCATGTTAGACACTTGACACATCTCTGGGACAAAAGTCCTGACATAAGCAACTCAGGAAGGACAGGATTATTTTGGCTGTCAGTGTGAGGGAATATGCCATCATGCCCAAGAAGTCATGAGGATAAGAGCACGAAGTTGCTTGTAGTAAGTATTATATCAGCAGTTAGGAAGCATCGAGCAATGACTGCTGGTGCTCAGCTTCTTCTTTATATGCATTCTGGGTTCATAGTCCATGGAATGATGCCATCTACATCTAGGGCTGATTTTCTCACACCAAATCTAGAAAATCTTTGACATTAACCAGAAGCTCTTATCCTCTTCTTGATTCTAGCTCGTGGCTTTTCATCATTCAGTATTAACCTTCTTAAGCCCACTTCTTGCCAATTTCACTTCATAATATTACAACATTATATTCATTTACTTGTGTGCAAGTGTTTGGCGTGTTTATGTGTTATTTTCTAACATGAGACCATGTGCACCTGCATACATATGGAGGTCAAGAGTCAAGTTTTAGGTGTGTTACATGGGTCTTGATTGAGGGGTCAAATCTTGAAGGTATCATCCAGTTTCATTTGGGTTAAGAACTTAGGTCCTGGAATGAAAACTCAGAAAGACAGGAAAGGGAAATAACAATTGAGTAGAGAAGGGTGCTAGACAGAGCAGGACGATTCCAGACCTGAGGTAGGAAAAGCATGCAGTAGCTGCCTGCCAAAAGTGACACTGACAGAGATGTGAAGGCTTCTGATAGAAAGTAAAAGGTATGGATTTGAGAAAGACACAAAAACAACTCCCCACAGGAGCGAACAATTGTGAGAGTCCCTAACAGTTGCAAATTGACAGAGAAACAGATAGTCTCTGGGCATAGGGAAAGAAAAAGTTGCAAAACCCCATAAACATTATGAAAACCGTCAAACAGTATCCTATAGACTAGTTGTTCTCAACCTTTCTCATTCTGCAACCATCCAATAGAGTTCCTCATGTTGTAGTGTCCCCTAACTGTAGCTAGAGTTTTCCTGCCTGGCCCACAGTCAGGACAAATCTCTATCACTCACCAGTCCCACAGCGGCTCAGACCCAACCAAGTAAACACAGAGACTTATATTGCTTACAAACTGTATGGATGTACCAGGTTTCTTGCTAACTGTTATTATATCTTAAATTAATCCATTTCTATATTTCTATACCTTGCCAGTGGCTCATGGCTTACCAGGATCTTCACATGCTGTTTGTCATGGTGTCAGCTGGCAGCGTCTCTGAATCAGTCTTCTCCTTCCCAGACTTCTTCTCCTCTTTGTCCTGCCTATACTTCTTCCTGCCTGACTACTGGCCAATCAGTGTTTTATTTACTAATCAATCAGAGCCACACATTTGCCATACAGAACGTCCCACAGCACATAACCATAAAATTTTTCATGGTTATTTCATCACTGTAATATTGTTAATTTAATGAATTGTATTGTAAATATTTTTGGAGATAGAGGGTTGTCAGAGGGGTCTCAAACCACAGGTTGTGAACTAGTGCACAAGGGGATGGGAGGTGCACTCTAGCTGTGAATCTGCTCTGAAGCTGAGGTCAGATTGTTTTGACAGGCAATGCCCCCTCCTGAGTCCCTCTCCTTCAAGATTGGTCCTAATCAAGTGCTCCTTGAACAGTTTCTGTTGTCTCTGGTTCCTGCCTGTTAGCAGATTTTATCAGTTCCAATCTCCTGGTTGGTGTGAGAAATGAGCATCATTTCTTAAAGAATACAGGCATAATTTTGAAGTATAAACAATTTCCCTCACATTCCCTCCATTGCCCTTTCTCAGAGATTAACATTGGATGGCACCAGACTGTGTGCAAATGGAGTTCTGGCTAATTCTTGCTGAGAAGACATGATGTTTCCAGGTATTGACCAGAAAGAAGGGAGCCCTTGGTTGGAAAGTAGACTCTTCATGCCTGTCAAGAAGGCTGCATTAGGACACACTTGTCTGTGTAAATATAGGATCTGGAACAGCCAGTTGATAACTGTGTTGTGCTGGTGAGGTACCATCTATCATAGAGTGAATCTATGAAAACAATTACAACCCCAAGTGATCATATGATTTAAGAAAAATTATAAAAAACACATTGTGATAGTTTTGAGCTTTGTACTTATGAGAGGAGGAATACAGGCAAGAAACACCCCAAACCCCTCTGCAGGCATTAGAGTAACCATAAGTGAGGGTAATGAGTTCCTTGTAGACTTTCTTTATGGCAGCTTCCGTGTGCTGACCACAGGGAGGTACATCCCTAGGTGGGTGAATCCCAGCTGCAAAAAACTTTTCAAACAGGGTTTCAATTAGGACTCTTTGTTTTGAAATGACTGTGGTTTTAGTCCCAATTGCAGATTTTTTTTATATTATAAACGTGTGTAAGTATCCTGATCATTTCCTGTGCCACAACCTGAAGGCAATCCTGCTTTTTAATGTCCTCCACAAGACAAATTATTCTACAAATTTAAGTTCAGCCATATTCAGGTTTTCAAGACACAAGTACAATGCAGCCAGCTTTGTGCCAGCATAGAACATGAATGAAAACCGGCCCCTTTCACCTTACAGGCCTTGATCCTCTTTGAATACTCATGAGCAGCTTCCAACTCTCCACATCCTTCTAGAATTGCACACTCCCCATGGAATGGCCAATTAAACTCTTTTATAGAATATCTGAGTGCATTTCTAAGGCATAGGTCCAAATATTTCCACATTACCCAAGTACTGATTCCAAAAGATTAATAAGTTTGTCGTTACGTTTATAACATTAACTTGAACAATTCTATTCCAAGGACCACTATTCTACATTACTTACCTGTCTCATTGTTGTGAAAATATCTGCCATGATGACAGAAAGAAAAGAGTGGATATTTGAACATTATTTTCTCACAGTTAGAGGGCACTGTAACAGCAGAAATTCTGTAGTGTAGGAATTATAATGCTTCTGGTCACTCTGTGCCTGTCACCAGGGAACAGAGAGCTATGAATGTTTCTCATCTTCTAGATGTCTTCTTTATTATGCAGTCTGAGTCCACTGCTCATGGAATGATGCCACCCATATTTATTATATATCATCCACCTCACTTATCCTAGCCTAAATAATCTCACATACATGTTTAGAAGTCTTTTTGTTCTATGATTCTATATCCTGTCATCAGCCACACATTGCTCATAATCAAAACAGTTACTAACATCTGATCTTTTTTCTGTGCTCAGTTGAGTCTGGGTATATTGAGTTTATAATAGTTACTTTCTGTCAGGAACACACATATCTCTGTTACTTTCAATCCCAGTGGCTTCCAGTTTAAAATTCCTTGTCACAGATGTATAGTTGTGAATCTACCATCTTCACAAATCACTCTACTTTCTATCCAGTGTGGGTTTAATTTCCAGCACACACATAGTTTGTCCACTTGAATTATGTGATTTATATACCCCTAGATGGCTACAGCTTACCAAGTCCCCTATAACGTCACCACAAGCCATGGAACAAAGGTTCCTGTACAACACACACACACACACACACACACCACCACCACCACCACCACCACCACCAACAACAACAACAAATTAATGTAATAAAAATGATATAGTTGGACCATAAATTGTCAAAAAGAGGATTAGGAATGGTTAATATTGAATGTTGAGTGAACAGTATCTAAAATCAAGAAATACAGAAGCCTATGGTAATGTCTAAAAGAGATTAAGATGAGGTTAATTGGGCTCAGAAGAACCATCTGAAATGGAGTAGCATCATTCCTTGGAATGAGGATCCTGGCTGCATAACATGCAGAGAGCTAGGTGAGCATCTGCAGTACACTAACTACTCTCCCTGCTCTCTAACTACTAATTCAATGTAGCAAGCATCTTGGGACCCCCATGATCTCTCAGTCATGATGTGTATTTTCTCAAATTAAGCGCCAATATAAACTTTTCTTCCTTTACTTGCCCATGTTATGTATTTTGTCAGAGAAATGAATCAGGTATATGATATGGTGGGTGGTGGTGATGGAGATGGAAGATCTAGGTCAGTTGTTCTCAAACTTCCTAATGTTGTGACTCTCTAATACACTTCCCCATGTTGGAGTGACCCCCAACCATAAAATTATTTTCATTACTACTTTATAACTGCAATTTTCTATTGTTATTAATCATTATATAAATGTCTGTGTTTTCCAATGGTCTTAGGCAATCCTGGTGAAAGGGTCACTTAACTCTGAAAAGGGGCCACAGACTACAGGTTGAGAACCACTGATCTAGATCCACTGAGAGAAAGTATTCACACAGTATAACACACACTCAGAAAGCTGACCTGATAAAGAATAGGGACTAATGTTCCCAGAAAGAAAACTAGGATTTTTTTAAGGTCCTGAGAGAGGGCTGATAGATTAGAATGGCCATGTGCTACCCACCACATGGACCATCAGAGCACACTGGAAACGCCTGGGCATTTGTGACGTTTATTCACAACTGGGGAAATAGGAGATGGCTACTGCCTTCTAATAGCGACAGAAGACAGATGGCACTAGCATACTCAGTGAACAGCATTGCCTTCTTTCTCCAAGAGAGAATCCTACTCTCCCAGCAGTGCCAAGGCTAAAACATCCTGCTCTACCTCTCAGAGATATGAATACTTAAGTGTCTCCACACAAGAATGTGGTTTCTTTTTTGGTGTTGAGGTGTCTGCTTTCTTGCAAACCATATTTCTCATGGGATTCACTAGGTTTACTTAGGAAACATGCCTTTATACTGTACTGTTTCTTGCTATTGCTTGATGGCAGTATCAAATGAGATCATGACCTACAGTTTAGTATGTGAAAACATTTAAAGAATGGAATGCATTTGACAGCAAGGAAGGAATAAAACTTAGACACACTCCCAGAAATCAAGTTGATATTTTATATAGAATGAATTGGTGATTACACAGTACTGTGTACAAATGGGCAATTTCTTCAAAGATTCTCCTGGCAGATGTTAAAATGCCAGAGCCCTCACTTCAGACCTTTTGCTCAGCCAGGTTGGAAGCACACTGGGCCTTCACTTGACTCTGCACTCTCAAAGAGATCATCTCATAGAGAAACATAATCACGCCAAAGAGTGACATCGTGGCTATCAGGACACCCATTGGGAACACATTTGTGCAGTGTTTCTTTATAATGTCCTCCTTTTTAACGGGAAAGTCAGGTGAAAAGTCAAGAGTGATTTGCCCATAGATATCTACCAGGTGGTTCAAGGTCACAGTAACAAGCGTGAAAAGGCTGCTCACAGCCAAAGTTATGGCAGACATCTTGTAGCAAAACAGCTGGATCTCAATGAGTGGATCTTCCAGACAGCTGATCTTAATGGCCACTGAAGTGAAAATCACGACTAGGAGTTTCATCAAAATGGCCCAAGCTATCAGGACTTGTAAATACTGAAATTCCGATGACTTGTTCCAGGTTGAATTGAGAGGGGTGTGAACCAACATCCTGGTCATAGACCCAGAGATGTTAAATTCCTGAGTGTAATAAGCTTTCCAGAGTCCAACTGACACAAATTGCACACCCTCATTGTTAAACTCCCACAGGCGCCAGCATTGGCTGTTTGCAAGGATGATTTCGAACACCAAAGCTGCTGTACTGCAAATCAAGCCAGTGAACTTGAAGATGAACTCCTTCATTTTGGCAAATCTGAAGAAGGCATCAAAGAAGAATAGAGTCAGTGAGACTACAAGGGAAGGCAGGAAAACAGAGGGAGTCATGGTTTGTACAGCACTGAGCTCTCATAACTTCTCCCTGTTGTCACATAGAGATGTTTCAGTGGTCTATGTACAGATTATTATTCTTCACAGAGTAAATAATAATATTTGTTGACTAGGAATTTCAGTGCTTAGAACTGACAATGAGAAGAGAGTTTGCAATATCATATGTAATGACATGCTTATTTTACCTGTATTTGCAATTTGTAAATATTTTAATACCATAATGAGAGGAAAAAGCAGGGGAATGCTCAAATTAATTGTCATTTCTAAAATATAGTACTATAACATTTCATGACTGTTACAAACTGAAATCAACTATGAAAGAAAATGAAAATAATTCACATAGTAAACTCATTTATGTAAAAATAATAACACACTTGACACAAATTTTTGTACACATGTGTGTGTATACAAATTGATCTGTACATAATGATACACCTCATAAATGATAGTGTGCAATGCTATTCCTCCTTGTGAATTTTCCAGAAATGTACACTTCTCTAAAGAAGGCTATACCTATTTTATAATTGAAACCAGAAGAGTATGCTCATCAACGTCTAGCTGTAATATAGCCGGGGATAGAGCTCAGTGGTAAAGTGATTATCTAACACGCACAAAACCCTGAATTCTTCTTTGGTATCTATAAACCAAAATCTATGTGTAAAATTGTCCAGAGAGTGAGTCAGAGGAATAGGGGAAATAGATAATTAACACATAAATTCATATAAATCCATAAATGTGGATATTTCCAATTATAGCCCATCTCTTACTTAAAATTTCATCTTTAGATAATTAGCTTCATTTCAGTGAAACAAAAAGAATCCTGACATATTTTTTGTGAGCAAATATCTTCTTTCACAGAAAATTTACACTCTGTATTATGACTTTGATCAAACTTCTTTGCACCTTTTCTCAATTCCAATCTTAGGATGAAGGAAGGAGGTGAGTCATTTACTGAATAGGCATTTGGATAATGTCACTGCTAACTGTGCATGCAGAAAGTTGAAGGGCCTACACACTGGATCTCCTTGCCAGGAAACCTTCCCTAAACAGCTACCCCCTGCTCTAAAGTCTCTGTAGAATGTGCTTCCTGACTGAGTGAAGGCAGGAGCTGTTCTACTAGGGAGGTTTCATCAGCAAGATGAGTTCACAATTCATGGTGGCTTGGGTAACACCCTGCCCACATCATCTTCCTTTCCAAGGCAGGCCCGAGGCAATGGACTACAAGAACAGTGTGCTGTGAGGTAGTACTGAAAACACAATGAAGATTGCTGTTGTTCCAGAAAAAAAAATGAGCTAGCTTGGCAGTATCTGTTTCTTCCTGTGTTTGAAACACATGGAGTAGATGCATTTGATTCATAACACCATATTTGAAAGCTCCCATATATAACATAAAGTTTTTATACCTTTGTGTATTATGGATAAGAAGATTCATTTAGAAGGTGGCAGGATCACAGTCATTCTACCTATTAACAGTAAATGTCCATATCTCCAGTCAGAAGAAGAGTGGGAAAACCTTCAGGACAAGAAATTCTATTAGGCAAACATTTCAGCTCAGAGCAGTGTCTCTCCAACCCCTAGATCCCACAATCCTTTCCATTCACTCTTGTCCTTGGCTTAAGAAGAACCTCATTTAAACACTTCAGGAGTATTCATACATCTGACTATCTAAGGACATCCATCTAGTCATTTCCCAAATTTTGTAGGTAAGGATACAACAGAGAGAGGTTAATTCATAAACTCAACATCAGGGACCTACACAATTAAACCTGCAGGGCAGCTCAATGATTACCTGCAGTCCCACGTGGGGCTTCTAGACACGATATTCAGTTGCGTTTACATACACTTACCCACATGTCAATGGCCCTTTCTGGCATTCTTTGTCCTGTGAAAAAGAATGTGATTAATAAAAACACCCGGGAATGTAAAATACTTGCCTCTTTTTCCCTTGTAGTAAGACCAAATGTTAGTGACTGGTAGTTGACAGAGTATTAACTCACTTTAAAAATTCTTGTTTCCATGGCTACTAAGGCTGAATGGTGGATTATGAGCAAAGAACACAACTTCCTAGTCATATTTGGCCATAAAGGACCAGTGTGCTTAACTTCCTTTTGTATGTGAATAGTCTTCAAAAGAGGAATTTACTTTTGGAAATCATGCATCAAATAAGTACTACAATGCCTGATGGGCATAGCAGATATAGTTATTTGAAAAAAAAAATAAGCTCTCATCCCCCATTCCTTGCCCTTCAGTGTGTGTGTATTAGAAGGATAGGCATTTCACTTTGAGCAAAGTGTTTTCATTGTAGACATTGTGACCATCTTACCTTCTAGAAACATCTTAGGTAGAGACACAAAGTAAATATTGTCAGTAATAACAGATTATATGTAAATAAAATCATGGGGTATTTTGTTTGGAATAGAAAAATATCCTCCTTTTCTCTTTCTGTGTTTTACCTCAAACTCTGTTACTTTGATGATACTAGTTAGGGTTTCTATTGCTGTGATAGAACAACATGACCAAATTCAACTTGGAGAGGAAATGGTTCAAATGGCTCACATTGCCACATCATAGTGCATCATCTCAACAGACTAGGGCAGGCACTCAAGGAAGAAACCAAAGACAGAAAATGAATCAAGCAGGAGCCATGGAAAAACACTGCTTACTGAGTTGACCCCCATAGCTTGTTCAATGTGCATTTTGTACTGCCCACCTTCTGCCAGGACATCCTACATAAGATACTAATCAAGAAAATTACTAACCAAGAAAATGTCCTATAGACTTGACTATAGGCAATTTGATGGAGAGGATCCCGTAATTGAGCTGCTTCTTTCCAGGTAACTCTTAAGTTCTTACAAACTGATATAAAGCTATGTAAATTTACACAATGTTATTTCTTACTGTGGTCACATCTTGAGAACATACCATACTGTAAGCATATAGTTAAAAATAGCCAAAGTGTGTAAATGAGTGGTAAAAAGAGAAGGAAAGTTTGACTTTCTTTTTAAACCTTATCTCTTTGTACTTCATCATGTATCTGTGGTATAATAAGCAATGAAGAAAACCTACACTTTCTGCTACATGACAGCTTCCAGAACATACTAATATCAAAATCAGGATGAATTTCTTAGAGTGAGCTGTGGAGATCAATGGGAAGTGCATAAACATCCTGTTACAGGAAATGGGAAGACAAGAATGTTTCATAAAAAGCATGGTTGTGCCTTACTGTATACATGCGCATGTTGTTGTTTTTATGTATGTGCCCAATGTGGAAGATTCCACAGCATGCCATCTTAGACAGAAGAATTCAAACAGCATTTGCTAGCAAGTGATATACCCCAGATTCTGCTGGAAATAAATGTGCCCTGAAAAGCATCATCCAGGTGCTCAAGAGCTTGGCAAAAATGTCAGCTGATCATCTGGGTGTGGTGAACCATAACTTTAATCTCAGCAATGGGAGGGAGAGGCAGCCCGATCTCTGTGAGTTCTAGGTGTGACTTGTCTACATAGTGAGCTCCCAGAAAGCCAGAGGTACTCTGAAACCAGGTCTCATGAAAATAAAGAAAAGAAGAGTTTTGCTGACATGCACAACATGCCTTTGTTTGAGACCTCTGCTACAAACCCCATTTGGTGATTGTGCCCTCTACTCTTGATCAACTTGAAACATAGTAGAGTTTCCTTGAAAAATGGAAGCTCAAATGAGGGATTACCTCCAACAGACTGGATTAATGATTGATGTGATATAGACCAGCCTTGCATGATAGTTTCCTTTAACAGAACCCTTTGTTCTGATAGGTTGACCTTCTGAACTCTAATTGTCACTGCTTTATGTTCCCATGGACTTTTGCTACCAGTGGCTCTCAATACCAGGGAGTGTAAAAAATATACTACTTAGAACACACTTGCTGTTAGGTAAGTCAGAGCTGAAGGTGAAGGGAATACTTAATGTGGTGTCTTATATTTACTGTGTTATCATTAAGGACTAAACGAATTGAAAAAATCCATGAATTGAAAATTGGAAGAATTTATTTTAACTAGGACTTTTATTTTAAATATATGATGTTTTAGAAAAAATTTAGAGACTACTGAAGGAAACTACTCCCTAGTCTGAACCAGTTATTAAGCATATGTTCCTAATGTCCCTAGTTTTCTCCTCATTCTCAGTTATGTTTTAGACTCAATGTTACATTAAATCTGCACCCACATGGCTTAAAGCTCTGAAGGCATGCCTCACCCTCACACTGTTGAAAGATTACATGGATATCTGTAATGCCATTATTTAGCCATTTTTGTCAAATGCTTGGATTTTATTGCCACCACAGGCTATTCATTTTCAGGAGGAAAGATAAGTAAAGTGTATAAAACCATCTTATCTGCTCCTTCTTGAAGAAAGGAATATTTTTTAAATTACCCAAAATATGTCGTCATGAATTTCAGATTTTCCAAAAAGAAAATAGTACCCTTGCATAGGAAGTTAATTACAGAAATGGAATGTAAGCCATGTTCTTCAGCTAAAGTGTCCATATTGACCACTACCTACAGCTTACAATCCTTGGCAGGCTTAAAGGAAATCAATCCAAAAGACATTTTATGTAAATATTTTCAGAATGTGGGAAACAAGTGTAATCTAACTCAAATTAGCATTATTGCTACTGAGGGAAATTAATCTGTTTTTCTTCCTCTTAAACTAAAGAATAAATTGTTTTGTTACTGTTTTATAGTAAACACATGACTGTAGTTGGATGGTTTGTTTGGTTGGTTTGTTGGGTGGTTGGTTGGTTAGTTTGAATCATAGTCTCATAGTATAACTTTGGACTGAACATTACTATGTATGTATATGAGATTGGCCTCAAACTCACAGATATCTGCATGCCTTTTGAGTGTGGAGATTAAAAGCATGTATTACTATACCTCTAGAGTGTAACAGTTTCTCAAAGAATGGAATTTGCCATTTTTCAAAGCTTTCTACAACGTGGGAAATTAATACCTGCCAAGCACAAGTATTTTTTCACTGCTATTATTAACTTTTTTCAAAAGCAATGGAAACATTTATTGTTTTGGTTTTATTGGTTTGTTTGTTTTGTTTTGGGAAGTTTTTATTTGTTTTTTGTTCTCCTTTCTCTATCCTCTGAGTTACGTTTATTCCTCTTGTTTTTTGTAAGAGATTTTCTATTCATTTTACATACCAACCACAGATTCCCCTCTCCTCCCTCCTCCCACCAACCCGTTTTCCTCTCTCCCCCATTCCTTCTTCCTCCCACGGGAGGCAATGTCTCCCATGGAGAGAAGGCAGTGCCTGGTATATTCAGTTGAGGCAGGTCCAAACCCCTTCTCCCTGCACCAAGGCTGTGCAAAGTGTCTCACCATAGGCCCTAGACTCTACAAAGCCTGCTCATGCACTAGGGACAGTTCCCGATCCCACTGCCTGGGGGCGCCCTAAACAGTTCAATCTAAACCACTGTCTTGATTACCCAGAGGGACTAGTCCAGTACCATGGGGGTTCCTCAGCTATTGGTCCACAGTTCATGTGTTTCCACTAGTTTGGCTAATTGTCTCTGTACATTTTCTAATCATGATCTCAATATCTCTTGCTCATAGCATCCCTCCTCTATCTCTCTCTCTCTCTGATTGGAATCCTGGAACTGCACCTGGGACGTGGCCATGGATCTCTGCATCTGCTTCCATCGGGCACTGGATGAGGGTACTATCAAGACAGGATATTCAGCCATCCGATCACCAGAGTAGGTCAGCTCAGGCACCCTCTCCACTATTGCCAGTAGTCTATGGTGGAGTCCTGGGAATTACTGGAAATCTCCCTAGCACTCTGCTTCTCCCAATTCCCATGGTCTCTTCAATTATCATGGTATCTCTTTCCTTGCTCTCCCAGCTCTCCCAATCTGTTCCCATTCCAGGTCGAACCTCTCTATCCCCTAAGCTCTCATTTCCCATCCCTTGTCCTCCATTACCTCTCCTCATCCGGTTTGCTCATGTAGATCTCATCCATTTCTACATTGCTGGTTGATCCATACTTCCTTCCTAGGGTCATCCATACTATCTAGCCTCCCTGGAGCTGTGGGTTGCAGTCTGGTTATCCTTTGCTTTACATCTAGTATCCACTTATGAGTGAGTACATACCATGTTTGTCTTTCTGAGTCTGGGTTACCTCACTCACGATGACATTTTCTAGTTCCCTTCATTTGCCTGCAAACCTCATGATGTCATGTTTTTCTCTGCTGTGAAGTACTCCATTGTGATGTGTACCACATTTTCTTTATCCATTCTTCGGTTGAGGGGCACGTAGGTAGAACAGGCTTGCCTCAGACTTACAGAGATCCACCTGCCTCTGCCCCCTGAACCTGGGATTAAAGGCATGTGCCACCACTGCCCGGCTTGTAGCCTCTTTCTTGAGCTCTCTACAACATATACATGTAGCTTTCTATGGCAAGCACACTAAGGTCCTGTCTTCCCACGTTCTACTGTCTCCATCGAAGCATCAAGTTCATATTCAGTTTCACGAAGGGGTCTTCTAGACTTCCTAGACGGAATTCATGGGTCTCAGGCATGATATACATTACATGATCTTAAGGGATTTGAAACTGTGAATCAAGATTCTATTTACCGTATAATCTTGTGTTTGTGTTTACTGAAAATTCAGTACCCCGTGGAATATGCTCCCCAGCTCTTTGGCAGGTTGTGATGGAATGTGACGGAACCTGGCTATGCCAGAGAGGTTTTTTTTTTCTGTCATCTTGATGCAATCTTGATTCATCTGAAAGAGTAAACTTTAGTTGAGTAAATGCCTTCAGGAAACTGGCCTTTAAGAGAGTGTGTGGAAGCTCAATGTGGTGGTGCACGCCTTTGATCTCAGCACTTAGAAGGCAGAGGCAGGTGGTTCTCTCTGGATTCAAGTCCAGCTTCTTCTACAGAGTGCGTTCCACGACAGACAGGGTACACAGAGAAACCCTGTCTCAAAAAACAAAACAAAGCAAAATAGAAAGTGTGTGGATCATTCTCTTGAGTAATGATTAACCTGTGAGGATCTAGTCCACTGTGTGTGATACAGGTGTTTGTGAGTTGCATAAGGAAGCAAGCTGATGTAGCCATGGAGAGCAAGGCAGTGTTCCTTCATGGTCTGTGCTTCAGTTCCTTGTCTCCAAGTTTCTGCCTTGATTCCTTACCTATGTGTTCTGTCAGTGATGGACTGTGAAGCTCTTGCTCTGGCTTTCTCTAAGGTGAACTTCCCCAGAATCAAATCCAACTGCAGTATCTCTGCCCTCAAAGGCCTAGTCACATGGATCCTTCATTTAACTGTAGCTGGTGAATTTTCTAAGAGCCAGTGCCACCCCCACACTCTAGATGAAGCCTATACATCAGCTTTGCTCATAGAATTTTCCTGTACTTCTCCTGCCAGCACCATCTATGAAATTCCAGGCCTAAGTCCCATAAGGTAGCTCCTGCACTTGCTATTTTTGTTTAGTTCCCCTACATCCCAGCCTGCCTATGCCATCTATACACACCAGGCCTATCTCCTGTGCACATATCTTGTACCAACTTTGCTTGAAAGGTCCACAGATATTCCCCTGCTTGTGCAATGTTTACCCTTTAAGCCTGGTCCTAATCAGACAGCTCTTTCACCAAATTTCCTGGTGAGTTCCCGCAGTAGTAAGCCCAGATGTGCAATATGCCTACTAAGAGGCCTAGATAGCTAAGTATGTGTAGATCAAGTGAAGTCTTTCTTTTGAGAGAAAGTCTGAGCCTCCCCTGTCAGCAGTATACCCAACTCCCCTGACCTTGAACAGTTCACACTGTATATTCCCTATTGTACTCCCAGAACCAAGCTCACTCCTACTGTCTGCACTCTCCTAGGCCTAACTCTGCATGTCTACACTGTGCATCCCCCTATCCCCAGTTTGCTCATGTAGATCTCATCCATTTCTTCATCGCTGGTTGAGCCATACTTCCTACCTAGGGTCACCCATAGTAGCTAGCCTCCCTGGAGCTGTGGTTTGCAGTCTTGTTATCCTTTGCTTTACATCTAGTATCCACTTATGAGTGAGTACATACCATGTTTGTCTTTCTGAGTCTGAGTTACCTCACTCACAATGATATTTTCTAGTTCCCTTCATTTGCCTGCAAACCTCGTGATGTCATGTTTTTCTCTGCTGTGTACTACTCCATTGTGTATGTGTACCACACTTTCTTTATCTATTCTTTGGTTTAAGGGCACCTAGGTTGTTTCCAGGTTCTGGCTATTACATATAATGCTGCTGTGAACATAGATGTGCAAGTATCCCTCTGGTAAGACTGAGCATCCTTTGGGTAAATGCTCAAAAGTGGTATCACTGGGTCTTGAGGTAGATTGATTCCCAATGTTCTGAGAAAGATTGCAAATAGATCCATATCTGTCACCATGCACAAAGCTTAAGTCCAAGTGGATCAAAGACCTCAACATAAATCTAGTTACTCTGAACCTGATAGAAGAGAAAGTAGGAAGTAGTCTTGAACACATTCGCACTGGAGACCACTTCCTAAATATAACGCAAGTAACACAGACACTGTGAGGAACAGTTAATAAACGGGACCTCTTGAAACTCTGAAGCTTTTGTAGGGCAAAAGACACGGTCAATAAGACAAAATGACAGCCTACAGAATGAGAAAAGATCTACACCAACCCCATATCTGACAGAGAGCTGGTATCCAGAATATATAAAGAACTCAAGAAATTAGACATCAAAATACCTAACAGTCCAATTAAAAAATGGGCTCTAAAGCTAAACAGACAGTCCTCAAAGGAAGAATTTCAAATGGCTGAAACACATGTAAGGAATTGCTCAACATCTTTAGTCATCAGGGAGATGCAAATCAAAACGACCCTGAGATACCATCTTACACCTGTCACAATGGCTAATATCAAAAACACTGAATACAGCTTATGTTGGAAAAGATATGGAGAAAGAGGAACACCCCTACACTGTTGGTGGGAATGCAAACTTGTACAGCCACTTTGGAAATCAGTATGGTGCATTTCTCAAAAAATTGGGAAACAACCTCTCTCAAGACCCAGCTATACCACTCTTGGGCATATACCCAAGGAATGCTCAATCATACCACAAGGACACATACTCAATTATGTTCATAGCAACATTATTTGGAACCATTTATTGTTATAAGGAGTTAATAGTATCCTTTACAGTCCTGTGAAAAGTCTTACATTTTAATTCAGTATTTATTAATTTTTAAATATTTCTGTTTATTTGTAACAATTTGCCATTTTAGTGTTTAGTATGTTTTTCATTTTTTTAAAATGATACATATTGGCTGAGTGAAAATAAGGCTTTTAGATATATTTAAAAGCATTTGTAAAATACTTCATTGACTGTTGATATCACTTCCTTATTTGTGAGTTCCCCTAGAACCCTCTTCACCTGTGCTATCTTGACATTCCTAAGAATAGCTTTAGATATGTAATTATTGATTAGATTTGCATGACTATGTTTCCCAGATGTTGGCTTGCCAGTGCTCCTCCAATGTCATTCATGGTTTGTTGCCCCAAAACCTACCGTTCTTTTGCCAGATATTCCTGGAGAGTTCCACAGAAAATCACCTTACAGAGCCCTTTCCCTAGGCCTAAGTCGAGTGTGAAAGCTCCTGCTCCAGCTTTCCCTGCTGACTTCCTTCACATTCAAGTAGTCCTGCCACACCTCCACACTCCAAAGCCTAGCTCTGGGAGCAAAGATGAATCACTGGTTGTCTGGAAGATACTCACCAAACCTTAGCCATCAGCACCATTTCTATACCTATCCAGCATAGCTCCTCTCACATAGTGTCTGCACTGGATTTTCCAGATGTATACAGTGTAAGCAATGATGTACCTGATATCTCCCCAGTTCCAGGGCTAGCTAGCTATTTGCAGAATTTATATCCCCTCTCCCTGGTGCAGTCCTCAGAACATCACACACTTAGTGCCATCACTGTACTCCAAATCCCAGCTCATGTTTTCAAGCACCTGTATTGGCTTTTTGGATGTTCCTCCAGAATAAGCTGGTGCCTGATATCTCCACAATCACAGTCCTAATCCAGAAAACACAATTCATGAAAAATTTGCATAATGAGCTCCCCAGAACTTTAGACTGCTGTGGATATCATTCTTTATGCTCTGAATGTGTTGCTCTGATTTCGTTGATAAATTAAACACTGATTGGCCAGTAGCCAGGCCGGAAGTATAGTATAGGTGAGATAAGCAGAGAAGAGAATTCTGCGAAGAGGAAGGCTGAGTCAGGAGTCACCAGCCAGCACAAAGGAAGCAAGATGTGAAAGTTCTTGTAA
The DNA here is from genome assembly GCF_949786415.1 of Peromyscus eremicus. Taxonomy (NCBI): domain Eukaryota; kingdom Metazoa; phylum Chordata; class Mammalia; order Rodentia; family Cricetidae; genus Peromyscus; species Peromyscus eremicus. Next base: position 18,818,204 of record NC_081439.1, on the reverse strand, counting down.
GCCACAAGCCACGTGGCAACTTATAGATTAATAGAAATGGGTTAATTTAAGATATAAGAACTAGATATCAAGAAGCCTACAATGGCCATACAGTTTATAAGTAATATAAGTCTCTGTGTGTTTACTTGGGTCTGAGCAGCTGCAGGAGCTGGGTGCACACAGGAAAACTTCAGCTACATATGGCGCCAGAACGTGGGGCAAGTGTTTCCACCCAAAACCTGAGAAAGCTTAAAAAATAGCTTCCTAGTTGTCTCTCTCAATTTATCAGCAGCCTGCATGCTTGAGCTACTTTATGGCAGGTTTGTGGCATGCAGGCTTAACCTGCAGCATTGCAGATTCCAAGCCATGCAGTATGCTGCATGGTCGATATCGCTTTTGCTAGTACAAAAAAAAAAAAGATTTCTGGGCTAAATGCTGCTTTGATAGACGCACAGACTCATTGCCTCCCAGAGTCTGGCGGTATGCATGATTCCCCTAAATCTGGTGGTAAAGATAGTTCCACCATGTTGGAAAGCTGAGGTGGGCCAAGAATGCCACAGTTTAAAGCAATAGATCCACAATAAGACAGATTCAGATGGGATAAAACTCTAAATGGTTTACAAAGTGTATAAAAATGTATGTAGGCTTGGAAGAGAGAAAAAAAGTAATATATACAGTTATATAAAGAAATAGTTTTAAAAAATAAAATCTTTAAAGAGAAAGTAAAAGTAATATAAAAAACAAGTCACATAAAGAGGAATATCACACAGACAATCTGGATTGTGTTGTCTTCAGGACTTTTAACTGCAGAAAGACATTTGATTGTAAAGGCTGCTCAAATAAACCAATATATATATTTTAAAGGTACCTTGACTTCAAAATTTGGATCTAAGTATATGTTGCTTTGGAAAGGAGGCTCTGCTTTTGCTTCCACAGAAAGCAAGAGGCTATGGATTTGTTCCAGATTAAGATACATCAGGTTTACCAGCTAAGATCCCCTGAAAGGTCTGCAATGACATCTTGGCCCAGATAATCCAACATCCAGAATGGTTTCAAGGCAACTGGCTCAGACAATATGGCCTCACGGACTACTCCATAATACTAAAATTTTCTTTATCTCCCCATAAGAATACAGTGTCATCTTCCAACAGGAAGTAGTATGAGAAGATACACAAAAATTCCCAAATATACCAAGCTGGCTTTGGAGATGGAATTGGCTCACTCCTTCTCTAAACCCAAGCATTTTGCTAAAACAAAAGTTTGAGAGATTCTTCTGTCCCATATCAGAAGAGCCCTCTGGTGTGGGACAGAGAAAAACCAATATTTTTATTTAAAGAAGGTTGATTATAAATGCAATCTCTTTCTAAAGAAAAAAGGGGATAGTATATATATATATATATATATATATATATATATATATATAATAGGATGAAAGTGTGCATTAATGAATCAACTTTTAAAGAGCAACAACTTGTTTAGAAATATTTTATATTGCTATGTATTTAGTTTATTGATACAAGTTTAAACTTAATTTTGTTATACTGTATATATATTTCTACTCTCATTTGAGGTATTATGTTTATGTAACTCATTTAGATTGTAATGGATAATTAAAAAATACAGGCTAATAATTAGTCTTCTATGATAGTCCAACTTATAGTCATGTTAACTTTTCTAGGTATACATAGATATAATTCAATTAGGTAGGTAATCTTCAAACACTTCAAAGACCTACAGAACATTGCATTTAAAATGTTTTAAAAATTTCGACTTTCTGGACAGTAAGACATGGCTGCTTCTGGCAGCACTGATTTGCTTCAGAGAGAATGGGCACTCTATATGGAGTTTATCTTCTTCTTGGCAAAAATAGTCATTTGGGCAAGAAACTGTTCTTGCCTAGACTGCTTGATCGACTGGACATGCAGGACCCATAGGAAGGGGACCACTGAACTTTGCTTGGCAAAATGGTCCTTCAGGTCCTGCTTTGCAGAGGAAACTGCCAGACATCCTACAGGACATAGAGAGAAGTGACTGAGAAACTCTAGGCCTGTGGGCTGAAGACAGAGGTTCCAAATTTACAGAGGAACTTTGGATGACTCTCAAGGCTGCCAGCTGTCTCTGTCTACTCTTATAAGACTCCTGAAAGTTGTTTGCATCCTTCTCCCATTTCTCAGGTAATATTACATCCTTCTGTGGTCTTTGATGTAGTGGAAGACTAGATAGTTATAATGTCCTTAGTTATGATAAAAGATAAGTTAGATATAAAACCTTAGACTCACAAATATAGGACGGATAGGATATCTTCTTTAATTTTGCCAAATAAAAATAGACCAGATATTTTAAATAGGCTAGATATTGTAACTGTAATTCTGGCTTGCTAACAGTTTTGTTATATGTATTTTTACTATGTTAAAGTTAAAACCTTCCTTTCGGAAAAAAAAGAAAAGGGGAGTCACTGTTGATATCGCTCTGTATGCTGTGAATGTGTTGCTCTGATTTGGTTGATAAATAAAACACTTATTGGTGAATAGCAAGGCATAAAGTATAGTACAGATGGGATAAACAGAGAAGACAATTCTGGGAAGAGAAAGGCTGAGTCAGGAGTGGCTTTCCATCACAGAGGAAGCAAGATGTAACAGTACCAATAAGCCAAAAGCCATGTGGCAACTTATAGATAAATAGAAATGGGTTGATTTAAGATATAAGAACTAGCCTGCCCAACTCTGCCCCAGTTGCTGGCCAGCATGCAGGGCTCCTGCAGGAAGGCCACCCCTTACCAAGACACCCCAGCAGATTCTGCAATCTACATTAATCCAAATGCTCTGCCCACATACCCATCCACCTGAGAACCCAGCCACTTCCTGAAGCTTAGAAATGAACCTCAAGCTCTCAGTGGACCTAGAGCTGAGTGACTTGGTTCATATCAGTGAGTCCTGCCTCTAGGACCCATGCCTGGGAAACAACTGTTCACCCAGGACTTCTGCCCAACTTTGCCTCAGTTGCCGGTAAGGAGGCAGGGCTCCTGTGGGAAAGCCACCCCTTACCAAGATCCCCCAATGGACCCAGCAATCTACATGCTCTGGCCCCATACCCATCTGCTTTAGACCCCAGCCACTTCCTGAGGCTCAGAAACCAAACTGCCAGCTCTAATTGGACAAAGAGTTGTCATTGGACCAAGAGTGACCTCAGGAGACAGAGAATGTGCCAGCCCTCATTAGACCAAGAGTGGCTTTCTGAGAAGTAGAATCTGCCACCTCTCATTGGACAAAGAGAGGTTTCCTGAAACACAGAATCTATCAGCTCTGACTGGATAAAGAGCACTGATAAGACCAAGAGCAGTTATGTGAGTCAAAGAATCAACTAACTTGGGCTGACACAAGAGAAGCTCCCTGAGACACAGAATCTGCTTGCTCCAATTAGACCAAGAGCTAAGATTGGACCCAGAGGGGAAGCCTGAGACACAGAAAGAAGAAGCACAGATTAGACCCACAGAAACTCACTCAGACACAGGCACCTCTTATGCCTATTAGAGGAGGACATGGGCAGATGACAAGGCAAAAGAACATACAACAACACAAAGAGCAATATGGCATCACCAAAACTTAGCACTCCTCCAACACCAAGACCTGAACATCACAAGGTAGAAGAAGCAGAATAAAGCAACCTTAAGAATAGCATCATAAAGATGCTGGAGGCCTCTCAAGAAAAAATGAAAAATGAAACTGAGGAAAAGACAAACAAAAAAGTGGAAGAAATCAATAAAGAAATTGTTAAAAAGACATACAAAAATAGAAGAAATATATAAAGAAATAGAGGAAAGGACAAAAAAATTGGAAGAAATCAATAAACCCCTTAAAGAAAATCATGACAAAGCAATTAAACAGGTGAGGGAAACAGTGCAAGACCTGAAAAGGGAAATAGAAGCAATGAAGAAGATACAAACAGAAGGAATGCTGGAAATAGAAAATCTGAGTAAATGAACAGGAAACACAGATGCAAGCATAACCAACAGAATACAAGAGATGGAAGAGAGGATCTCTGGTGTAGAGGATACAATAGAGGAAATGGATTGTCAGTCATAGAAAATACCGAAGCCAAAAGAGTCATAACACAAAATGTCCAAGAACTCTGGTACACCATGAAAAGACCAAACCTAAGAATAATAGGGATTGAGGAAGGAGATACTAACTCAAAGACACAGAAAATATATTCAACAAAATCATAGAAGAAAACTTTCACTACTTAAAGAAGGAAATACCTATGAAGACCAAAAAGCCTATAGAACACCAAACAGAATAGACCCCCCCAAAAATTTCCTTCACCACGTAATAATTAAACTACTAAACCTACAGAATAAAGAAAGAATATTAAGAGCAGCAAAGGAAAAAGGCCACGTGACTTATAAAGGCAAACCCATCAGAATAACACCTGATTGTCAATGCAGACTTTGAAAGCCAGAAGTACCTGGACAGATGTATGCAGACACTAAGAGACCATGGATGCCAGCCTAGATTGATACACCCAGCAAAACTTTCAATCACCATAGATGGAGTGAAGAAGACATTCCAAGACAAAATCAGATTAAAAAAAAACTATCCACAAATCCAGCCCTACAGAAAGCACTAGAAGGAAAATTACAACCTATAGAAGTCAGATACACCAACTAAAACACAGGCAATAGATAACACCACAGCAGTAAACCCCAAAGAAGAGAAGTACACACACACACACTTATGGTGGTATTTTACTTGTACTGAAATGTGATTTTGAGATGACTAACATCAACTGAAGTCTCCAGGAAGAAGATGGGGTCCCACAACAACAACAATTCCAAGCGGACAATAATAATATCACTAAGCTGACAAACATCATCTACAGATCAGGTTTGAACTACAAGGTGCTCAGAGCAATTTTGAGATGACTAGCTGAGATAATCCAGTCTCAAAGACTACTTGAATAAGGACTTGAGATAAAACCTGAACTTTGGCATTATACACAGACTGGATAATGAAGGATATAGTTACCTTTCCTAGAATTTGACAATTAACCTAAAATTTTTCTTTCAGGATAAAGATAACTTAGCCCATACCAAGCAGGAAGCAATTTTAAGAATATGATGCCCACATTCCCAAAAAGGTGGTGTGCGGCGAGTTGTTTTTTGGTCTTTATAATGGGTTTTGGGTCTGGGATAATTTTCATTGTTTAGGGGGGTTGGTTACAAGTTGTTGTCAAGTGTTAGGAAAAAGGCTAAGCAAAGGAGATTAGATTTAAGGTTCTTGTTAAAAAAAAGAGAAAGAAAGAAAAGAAAAGTAAAGAAGAAAAAGACAATTACTAGTTTTAAATACTTTACATTGGATTGGATTGTTTTATATTGTATACAAATTATATATATTGAAATTGATATTGTTAGAAAATGCTATATGTATATTTCTAATTGTACTAATACTGTTCATTTAACAATGCAATTTTCTGATCCTTGAATGTTATTATTACCAACTATTAGGGTATAAAGAAATGAAAGTTAGTAGTTAGACATTACAATATAACTTGTAGTCATATTAGATATGTTTTAAAAATTGAGCAGATATATTTTAGACAGGTCATCTTCAAACCCTTCAGAGATCTACAGAATATGGCATTTAAAATGTTTTAATAACTTAGAAAATTTTTCTTTTTTGAGACATGTCGGCTCCTGGCAGTACCAATCTACTTCAGAGAAAATATGGGCATTTTAGAAACTGCATATGGAGTTAACTTTCATTGTGGCAAAAGTTAGCCACTGGACAACAAAGTATCCTCGAATCAACAGGACCAAATGGACAGACAGGACATGAAACAAAGGACTACTGATTCTTGCCAAAACAAGTGTGGTTATGGCTTTATAAAAAGGTATCTTCTGAGGCCAGGACAATATGGCACCATCCCTGAAGTGGCCTTCGCAATTCGGAAAAGGTACAGTGCCCTTTTCTTCAAAGGCAGCTGAACAGGCAGTGGGCCAATGGCTTCTGATGTGCAATGGAACAGCAGCTAAAACAGTTATTCTTGAAGAGTAACTAAGCTCATGCCTCTCAATAGTAGACTGGCATCTGATAGAGGGATGTGGAGAAGAATGGGATGCTGAGATGAAGCCGTATATACACAGGCAAGAAGAATGGACAGCTTAGCATATCTTTCAGATACGCTAAGCCTATAGGCTGAAGATGATGCCCCAGCACTGCGGAGAAACCTCAGGTGACTGTCCAGGCAGCTGGCTGTTTCTGTCAACTCACAAATTTTTTTGGAAATTGCTTGCATGCACTTCCTGTTTTTATTTTTGTTAGCTAATATTATTTCCTTCTTGGGTCTCTGAGGGAGTTGAAGATTAGTTAGTTATAGTTAAAGGTTAGTTAGTTATAGTTGAAGACTAGTTAGGATAGAAAGTGAATTAGGTACATTTTGGACTTACCAAAATAGGATAGCTAATGGAATTATTTTCTCTGAATTTGTCAAATAAAAATGGACTAGATACTGTTTAGGTATTTATTACTTGTATATATTGTATATAGTTATTGTACTTTTATATAAAGTTTTTCTTTTGTTAGTTATAACCTTTTTCTTTTTTTCTTTTTATTAAAATAGAAAAGGGGAAATATGGTGGCATTTTACTTGTACTGAAATGTGATTTTAATTGTATGTTAATAAATAAAGTTGCCCAGGGGTCAGAGCTATTAGAGCCATATCAAGAGCATGGTGGTGGTGGCACATGCCTTTAATCCCAGCACTTGGTAGACAGAGCTAGGTAGATCTCTGTGTGTTCAAGGATACAGCCAGCATTAAAGACACATGCCTTTAATCTCAATACCAACCATAGAAGACCTGAAAGTCTCTACAGACAGGCAGTGACGAGGCAGTCATGTGTTTGGGTTACAACCAATAAGAAGGCAGAACAGAAAGACTATATAAGACAAACACACAAGAAGTAGGTCCCCTTTCGGAGACGTCTCTTGGCTGAAGCAGGAAGGGTAAGGCTCTTAGCTCTGACCTCTTGGCTTTCTTCTCTGAATCGGCCCTGTGTTTCTTATTTAATAAGACAGTTGGTTACATCTACACACACTACCACCAAAAGGTAACAGGAATGAACAATCACTGGTCATTAATATCCCTTAATATCAATGGACTGAATTCACCTATAAAAAGACACAGGCTAACAGAATGGATACAAAAGCAGGACCCATCTTTCGGCTGCATACAAGAAACACACCTCAATTTCAAAGATAGAAACTACCACAGAATAAAAGGCTAGGAAAAATCTTTCCGATCAAATTGTCTTAAGAAGCAAGCTGGTATAGCCATCCTAATATCCAGCAAAATAGAATTTAAACTAAAATCAATCAAAAGAGATCAAAAAGGACATTACATATTCATCACAGGAAAGATCCACCAAGATGAAGTTTCAATTCTGAACATTTATGCCCCAAACACAAGGGTACACACATATGTAAAAGATACATTACTAAAGTTTAAATCACACATAAAACCCCACACATTAATAGAGGGAGACTTTAGCAGCCCACTGTCACCAATGGACAGATTTTCCAAATTGAAAACTAACAGAGAAATAAAGCACTTACCTGATGTTATGACTTAAATGGACTTAATTGATATCTACATAACATTCCATCCTAACAAAAAAGAATATACCTTCTTCTCAATACCCCATGGAACCTCCTCTAAAATTGACCACATACTCAGCCACAAAGCAAATCTCAACAGATACAAAAAAATTAGAATAACCTCTTGTTTTCTATCAGACCACTGTGGTTTAAAGTTAGATTTCAACAGCCACAAATAATATAAAATACTTTGGAGTAACTCTAACTAAGCAAACAAAAGACCTGTGTGATAAGATCTTTAAGTCTCTGAAGAAAAAATTTGAATAAGTTATCAGAAAGTGGATCTCTTATGCTCATAGACAGGTAGGATTAACATAGTAAAAATGGCAATCTTACCAAAAGCAATCTACAAATTCAGTGCAATCCCCATCAAAATCCAAACACAATTCTTCACAGACCTGGAAGAAACAATACTTCATATGGAAAGCAAAAAACACAGAATAGGCAAAATAATCCTGTATAATAAAACAATTAATTGAGGCATCACGATACCTGATTTCAAGCTCTATTATAGAGCTACAGTAATAAAAACAGCTTGGTACTGGCATAAAAATCAACATGTGGACCAATGGAACCAAACTAAAGACCCTGACATTAATCCACACATAAATGAACACTTAATTTTTGACAAAGAAGCCAAAACTGTACAATGGAAATATAGAAAGCATCTTCAACAAATGGTGCTGGCATAACTGGATGTCAACATGTATAAGGCTGTAAATAAATCCATATCTGTCAACATGCAAAAAGCTTAAGTCCAAGTGGATCAAAGATCTCAACATAAATCCAGTTACTCTGAAACTGACAGAAGAGAAAGTAGGAAGTAGTCTGGTAAACATTGACACTGGAGATCACTTCCTAAATATAACACCAGTATCACAGACACAGAGAAAAATTATTAATAAATGGGACCTCTTGAAACCGTGAAGCTTTTGTAGGGCAAAGGACATGGTCAATATGACACAATGTCAGCCTACAGAATGGGAAAATATCTTCACCAACCCAATGTCTGACAGAGGGCTGATATCCAGAATACATAAAGAACTCAAGGAATTAGCCATCAAATTGCCCAACAGTCCAATTAAGAAATAGGCTATAGAGATAAACAGAGAATTCTCAACAGGAGAAGCTCAAATGGCTGAAAACATTTAAGGAATTGCTCAACTTCCTTATTCATCAGGGAAATGCAAATCAAAATAACTCTGAGATACCATCTTACACCTGTCAGATGGTTAAGATCAAAAACACTGAAGACTGCTTATGTTGGAGAGGATGTGGAGCAAGGGGAACACCTCTACACTGTTGGTGGGAATGCAAACTTGTACAGCCACTTTGCAATTCAATTTGGTGCTTTCTCAAAAAATTGTGAATCAATCTTCCTCAACACCCAGCTATACCACTCTTGGGCATATACCCAAAGAATGCTCAATCATACCACAAGGACACATGATCAGCTATCAGCATCCTTATTTGTAGTAACCAGAACCTGGAAACAACCCAGATGCCCTTCAACTGAACAATGGAAAAATAAAACATGGTACATATACACAATGGAGTACTACTCAGCAGAGGAACTCAATGGCATCATGAGGTTTGCATGCAAATGAATGGAACTGGAAAATATCATTGTGAGTGAGGCAACCCAGACTCAGAAAGACAAACATGGTAGGTACTCTCTCATAAGTGGATACTAGATGCAAAGCAAAGGATAACCAGACTTCAACTCACAACTCCAGGGAGGCTACTGAGTAAAGATTACCATAGAGAAATACAAAAGGATCACTCAGTGACAGAGAAATGGATGAGATCTACATGAGAAAACTGGGGGTAAGGGGGTGAATTGGAGGGCAAGGGTTGGGGGAATGCGAATCTAGGTGAGCAGGAGTTCCTAGCTTGATCAGGAACAGAGAGGGAGAACAAGGAAAGAGATACCTGCTGTGGGATGGTCTGTATGTCAAGTGTGTTGCTGATTGGTCAATAAATAAATCACTGATTGGCCAGTGGCTAGGCAGGAAGTATAGGCGGGACAAGGAGGAGAATAAAGATGGGAAGCGGAAGGCTGAGTCAGAGACACTGCCAGCTGCCACGATGACAAACAGCATGTGAAGATGACGGTAAGCCACGAGCCATGTGGCAAGGTATAGGTTAATGGAAATGGATTAATTTAAGCTGTAAGAACGGTTAGTAAGAAGACTGCCACGGCCATACAGTTTGTAACTAATATAAGTCTCTGTGTTTACTTGGTTGAGTCTGAGCAGCTGTGGGACTGGCAGGTGAGAGAGATTTGTCCTGATTGTGGGCCAGGCAGGAAAACTCTAGCTACAGATACCATGATAAATGAAGATACCATGGGAATAGGAAGAAGCAGAGTGCTAAAGAGGTCCCCAGATATCCACAAAAATGACTCCACTATAGACTACTGGCAGTAGTCGAAAGAGTGATTGAGCTGACCTACTCTGGTGATAGGATGGCCTAACACCCTAACTGTTATGATAGAACTCTGGCTCATTAACTGGTGGAAGGAGATGCAGGGATCCACAGTCATGCCCCAGGTTTAGCTCCAGGAGTCCAATCGGTTAGAGAGAGGAGAGATTATGTGAGCAAGTGATATTGAGACCATGATTGGAAAAAGCACAGGGACTAATAGCAAAACTAGTGGAAACACATGAACAGTGAATCAATAGCTGAGGTGCCCCCATGGAACTGGACTAGGCCCTCTGGATAATTGAGACAGCTGATTAGCTTGAACTGTTCAGGAGGCCCCAGGCAGTGGGACTGGGACCTGTCCTTGGTGCTTGACCCAGCATTTTGGAACCTAAGGCCTATGGTGAGATAATTTGCTCAGCCTTGGTGCAAGGAGGAGGGGATTGGACCTGCCTCACCTGAATGTACCAGGGTTTGCTGACTCCCCAAGGGGAGACCTTGCCTTGGAGGAGGTTGGAATAGGGGGTTGATTGGGGTGGGAAGTCTGGGAGGTGGGAGGAGGCAGTACAGGGCTATCTATGGCTGATATGTAATATGTCTAGAAAATCTCTCATATAAAAAAAATACAAGAACTAGATAGTCATGGCCATACAGTTTATTACAATGTAAGTCTCTGTGTGTTTACTTGGGTATGAGCAGCTGCAGCAGCCAGGTGGACACAGAAAAACTTCAGCTGCATTGGACTTTGCAATCTCCACTCTCATATTCATGGATCCTGACAAACAACTCTTACACCAGTGTTGACTACATCATTCACAAAGAAACCAATTAGGAACAGAAAATAAATGGCAAGTAGCATTTAATAATTAAAACACTAAGTGTAGAGAACCAAGAAGGACATTAAAAGCTCAAGAGAAAATCCACACATCATAGGATAAAATCCACCAAAGTAATAGATAATAGCTCATTGGAAACTTTAATAAGAAAAAGATCCTGGAGTAATGTACTTCATATTCCAAGACAGCATGAATGCCAAACCAGAAGACTTGTACCCAGAAAGACAATGTGACTATATACTGTAGTTAAAGGAGAAGATAAAATTTTACATGATATAATAATGCCAATTTTCATATCCACCACAACAGAAACATAGAGAAATCTGAAAGTAACAGAACTTCATTCTGTTGTCTAAAATAAACTCATCTTACTGTCAAATATAGATAACACCTTACATGAAGCATGGATAATATGTTCTGAGCAAATGAAATGAGGAAACAAGTAGGAGTGTAAGTTCCAACAAAATAGATTTCCAACAGAGACTATCCACAAGAGATAAAGAGTGGCATTTGATTTTAATAAGGATAATAGTAAAGAAAAATATACTATAATGTTAAATACATATGCATCAAACTCACACATACACTTAAGTTCATAAGTGCATATCACTGGACTTGAAGACACAGATGAATCCTACTCAGCAGTAGTATATAATTTCAATACCCCACTTCATCCAATAGACAGGTATATGGATATCATATATCATGGTCTCAATATCTTTTGCTCATATAATTGCTTCTTTCTCTTGCCAATTGGACTCCTGGAGCTCCACCTGGTTGTGTCTGTGGATCCCCACATCTGCTTCCACCAGTCACTGAATGAGAGTTCTATTGTAACAGTTAGGGTTTTAGGCTATCCTATCACCAGAGTAGGTCAGGTCGGTCACTCTCTCGACTATTGCCAGTATTCTATAGTGGAGTCATCTTTGTGGATTTCTGGGAATCTCTTTAGCACTCTGCTTCTTCCTATTCCCATGGGGTCTTCATTTATCATGGTATCTCTTTCCATATCCTCCCTTTCTGTTCCTGATTCAGTTAGGAAGTCCCGCTCACCTAAGTTCTCATTCCCCCAAAACTTGCCCTCCAATACCACCCCTCACCCCCAGTTTTCTTATGTAGATCTCATCCATTTCTCTGTCACTGTGTGATCCTTTTGTATTTCTCTAGGGTCATCCTTACTAGCTAGCCTCCCTGGTATTGGTGAAATTATTCAGGCCACTCCATGTAGTTAAAAGGGAGGTTTATTTTGTGGGGTAACTCACAAATGAAGGGACAGGCTACAGGGTCTGGGGAAGACATAGCACAGTCCGGCTATGTTCTTTGGAGAACTCTGTTTAGTCTACCTCTAGCGTCCAGGGTCCAGGAACCAAGAGAGGGTGGCACATCTGGATCTCAGATCTTCAGGGCCCTCTCTTGGCCCTGCCTTGTAGGCATGATAGTTACCGAACCCTCAATGGGGGTTGGAACTTCCAGACCAAAGCTGGAATGCCTACCCACTACATCTCCCCCTTTTGTCTAAATAAGAAGGTTCTAACTTAATACAAGATTATATACAAAGGAATGGTTATCAAATATTGTTCAGGAGTAATGAGGGATGATGACCTAGATAAGATGGAACTACGATCAATGTGAACAATATTAAGCAAGAAACACATACTAAAATCCAGAGAAGTCTAGAGCATAGGTAAATGGTATGTTACAAAGATCATTCCAAAAGGTGTCCTATCCTAAAGAACCTGAATCTAATAGTATGTTTTATCTAATATATATATAAAGTTGTAACTATAACTGCTAGTCTTCAATCCCGTCAAAGACCTGAGAAGGAATATAATGGTACTTGAGAAATGGTAGATGGATGCATGCAACTTTCGGGAATCTTGCAAGAGTAGACCGAGACATCTGGCAGCCTGGAGAGTCACCTAATGTTTCTCAGCATTGTTGGTACATTCAAATTGGCTACAGGCCTAGAGTATCTGACAGACCATTTTCAGAAGCAGGAATTCTGAAAGACCATCTTACCCTGTCTTGGCAGAGAACAGTGGTCGCATTTCTTGTGTCCTGCTTGTCCAGAAAGGACAGCATTCATACTGTCAGAGGTCGAGGCAAGGGCAGTTCTTTGCCCAGTAGTCCATTTTGTGCCAAGAAGACAATCTTCCAAATGGAAATGTCTTAGAAGCCCAACATTCTCTTGGGATCAAGTTGGTGCTGCCAGGAGCAATTGTGTCTCACGTCAACAGAATTCTCAGTTATTTAAATGCCATATTCTCTAAGTCTATGAAGTGTTTGAAGATTACCTGTCCATCTGACCTATGTATCTGTAAATCTGGATAACCTAACTAATGTAACTATAGAGATGACAAGCATAGGTGACTATAAATCTATAAGTCTTATCTACCAAAATAACCTAAGGACTAAGGCTTCATGTAAACAAGGTAAACAGTCTATAAGCAAATGTATGGTAAAGAATGATGACTTCAAAATTGTGACAATACACAAGATATTTATAACAGAGGTAGAAATATATAGTGCAATATGCAATATGACAATAATCTTAAATATATATCAATATACAGAATATTCTAAATAGAAGAACATACATAAAGTATGACAGATATAAATTTACATTTGTATCAATATACAAATATTTCAAATAAGAGTAGAAATATATGTACATTATAACAAATATAGTTCTGTATTTGTATCAATATACAAATTATCTTAAACAGGAATATAAAAATGTTTTACATTTGTATCAACATATAAGAATCCATAACAGTACAAATTACAGTGGAAATTATCTAAGGCTGCTATTTTACTAAATTTGTTTACTAGTATATACAATAATCTACCATAATATCTTATACCTATCCATTCCATTTCTTCTTTTCCCTTTTTTTAGGAGAATACTGAGTTTAATATTTTCTTCCACCCTCAACCCTGTAACCATCATCCATAACCCTGAGAAATATGGGCATCATTTTCTTAGAATTGCTTCCTGCTGTTTTTGGGGTGATGGTATCTCTTTGGGTATTGTGAGAAAGCTCAGATAGTTGAATCTCAGACTAACTGTAGATTCTGCAGCAAGTCTTAGAGTAATAGGTAAAATTGTTGAAATTCTAGCAAGAAGTGTAGTATGATAATGATTACCATGGCATCATTCTGGATTGTGTAGAGTTGTTGTTGTTGGGACCCCATCTTCCTTCTGGAGACTTCAGAAATTGGTGTTGGAAAAACTTATTTTTTATCAAAATGGAAAGTTTGGATTTAAAGAGGACATAACATGTAAGAAAGGATTCCGAGAAATCAAGAGCAAGCGTGGAGAGAATTAGAATCTTGAAAATGCCAGATATTTGTTAAATTATTCCGGCCACTCCACGTAGTTAAAGGGAGGTTTATTTTGTGGGGTAACTCACAAATGAAGGGACAGGCTACAGGGTCAGGAGAAGACCTAGCGCAGTCCGGCGGTGTTCTCTGGAGAACTCTGTTCAGTCTACCTCTAGCATCCAGGGTCCGGGAACCAAGAGAGGACGGCACATCTGGATCTCAGGTCTTCAGGGCCCTCTCTTGGCCCTGCCTTGTAGGTGTGATAGTTACTGAAGCCTCAATGGGGGTTGGAACTTCCAGACTAAAGCTGGAATGGCTACCCACTACACCTGGAGCTGCAGGTTGCAGTCTGGTTATTCTTTGCTTTACATCTAATATCCACTTATGATTGAGTACCTACAATGGGGTAGGTCAAGAGTCCCAAGTTGCTTACTACATTGCATTAGTAGTTAGAGAACAGGGAGAGTAGTTAGAGCATAGCAGATGCTCTCCTAGCTCTCTCCTTGTTATGCAGACAGGAACCTCAGTCCAAGGAATGATGCTACTCTACTTCAGATGGTTCTTCCCAGCCCATTTAACCTCATCTTAACCTCTTTGAGACATTACCATAGGCTTCTGTATTTCTTGATTTTAGATCTTGTTCACTCAAAATTCAATATTAACCATTCCTAATCCTCTTCTTGACAATTTATGGTCCAAATATATCATTTTTTAATGTGTGTGTGTGTGTGTGTGTGTGTGTGTGTGTGTGTGTGTGTGTGTGTGTGTTTGTACAAGAAAATTTGTGCCATGGCTTGTGGTGATGTTATAGGGGACTTGATAAGAAGTAGCCATCTAGGGGTATATAAATTTCATTAATTCGAGTGTACAAATTATGTGTGTGCTGGAAATTAAACCCACACAGGACAGAGAGTAGAGGGACGGGTGAAGATGGTAGAGTAACATCTATAGATTTGTAGTTAGGAATTTTAAACGGAAGCCATGGGATTGAAAGTAACAGAGATATGAGTGTTCCTGACAGAAAGTAACTATTATAAACTCAATATACCCAGACTCAACTGAGCACAGAAGCAAGATCAGATGTCAGGAACTGTTTTGATTATGAGCAATGTATGGCTGATGACAGGATATAGAATCGTAGAACAAAAAGACTTTTAAACATGTATGTGAGAATATTTAGGCTAGGATAAGTGAGGTGGATGATTTATGATAAATATGGGGGGCATCATTCCATGAGCAGTGGACTCAGACTGCATAAAAAAGAAGACATCTAGAAGATCAGAAACATTCATAGCTCTCTGCTCCCTGGTGACAGGCACAGAGTGACCGGAAGCCTTATAATTCCTACACTATACACTCTCTGCTGTTACAGTGCCCTCAAACTGTGAGGAAATAATGTTCAAATATCCACTCTTTCCTTTCTTTCATCATGTCAGATATTTGTCACAACAATGAGACAGGTAAGTAACATAGAGAAGTGGTCCTTGGAATAGAATTGTTCAAGTTAATGTTATTAACCTAACCATGAACTTATTAAACTTTTGGAATCAGTACTTGGGTAATGTGGAAATATTTGGACCTATGCCTCAGAAATGCACTCAAATGTTCTAAAAAAAGAGTTCAATTGGCCATTCCATGGGGAGTGTACAATTCTAGAAGAATGTGGAGAGTTGGAAGCTGCTCATGAGTATTCAAAGAGGATCCAAGGACTGTAAGGTGAAAGGGGCCAGTGGTCATTCATGTTCTATGCTGGCACAGAGCTGGCTGCATTGTACCTGTGTCCTGAAAACCTGAATATGGCTGAACTTAAATTTGTAGAATAATTTGTCTTGTGGAGGATAATACAAAGCAGGATCGCCTTCAGGTTGAGGCACAGGAAATGTTCAGGACTCTTATACAGGTTTATATTACAAAAAAATCAGAAATTGGGATGAAACCACAGTCATTTGAAAACAGAGAACACTAATTGAAACCCTGTTTGAAAAGTCCTTTGCAGCTGGGATTCAACCTCCTGGGGATGTACCTCCCTGTGGTCAGCACACAGAGGCTGCCATAGAGAAAAGCTGCAAGGAACTCATTACCCTCACTTATGGTTACTCTAATGCCTGCAGAGGGGTTTAGGATGTTTCTTGCCTGTATTCATCCTCTCATAAGTACAAAGCTCAAAACTATCACAATGTGGTTTTTACGATTTTTCATAAATCACATGATCACTTGGGGTTGTAATTATTTTCATAGATTCACTCTATGGTAGATGGTACTTCACCAGCACAACACAGTTATCAATTGGCTGTTCCAGATCCTGTATTTACACAGACAAGTGTATCCTAATGCAGCCTTCTTGACTGGCATGAAGACTCTGCTTTCCAACCAAGGGCTCCCTTCTTTCTGGTCAATACCTGGAAACATCATGTCTTCTCAGCAAGTATTAGCCAAAACTCCATTTGCACACAGTCTGGTGCCATCCAATGTTAATCTCTGAGAAAGGGCAATGGTGGGAAGGTGAGGGAAATTGTTTATACTTCAAAATTATGCCTGTCTTCTTTAAGAAATGATGCTCATTTCTCACACCAACCAGGAGATTGGAACTGATAAAATCTGCTAACAGGCAGGAACCAGAGACAACAGAAACTGTTCAAGGAGCACTTGATTAGGACCAATCTTGAAGGAGAGGGACTCAGGAGGGGGCATTGCCTGTCAAAACAATCTGACCTCAGCTTCAGAGCAGATTCCCAGCTAGAGTGCACCTCCCATCCTCTTGTGCACTAGTTCACAACCTGTGGTTTGAGACCCCTCTGACAACCCTCTATCTCCAAAAATATTTACAATACAATTCATTAAATTAACAATATTACAGTGATGAAGTAGCCATGAAAAAATTTTATTGTTAGGGGTCACTACAACATGAGGAACTCTATTAGAAGGTTGCAGCATTAGAAAGGTTGAGAACCACTAGTCTACAGGATACTGTTTGATGATTTTAATCAAGTTTGTGGGGTTTTGCTTCTTTTTGATTCCCTATAACCAGAGACTATCTGTATCTCTGTCAATTTGCAAATGTTAGGGACTCTCACAATTGTTCACTCCTGTGAGGAGTTGTTTTGTGTGTGTCTTTCTCAGATCCATACCTTTTCCTTGCTATCAGAAACCTTCACATCTCTGTCAATGTCACTTTTGGCAGGCAGCTACTGCATGCTTTTCCTACTTCAGATCTGGAATCATCCTGCTCTGTCTAGTGCCCTTCTGTTCTCATTTTTATTTCCCTTTCCTGTCTTTCTGAGTTTTCTTTCCAGGACCTAAGTTCTTAACCCCAATGAAAGTGGATGATACCTTCAAGCTTTGACCCCTCACTCAAGACCCATATAACACACCTAAAACTTGACTCTTGACCTCCATATGTATGCAGGTGCACATGGTCTCATGTTAGAAAATAACACATAAATACTCCAAACACTTGCACACAAGTAAATGAATGTAATAATGTAATATTATGAAGTAAAATTGGCAAGAAGTGGGCTTAAGACGGTTAATACTGAATGATGAAAAGCTAAGAGCTAGAGTCAAGAAGGGGATAAGAGCTTCTGGTTAATGTCAAAGATTTTCTAGATTTGGTGTGAGAAGATCAGCCCTAAATGTAAATGGCATCATTCCATGGACTATGAACCCAGAATGCATATAAAGAAGAAAGCTGAGCACCAGCAGTCATTGCTCGCTGCTTCCTAACTGCTGATATAATACTTACTACAAGCAACTTCGTGCTCTTATCCTCATGACATCTGGGGCATGATAGCATGTTCCCTCACACTGACAGCCAAAATAAACCTGTCCTTCCTGAGTTGCTTATGTCAGGACTTTTGTGCCAGAGATGTGTCAAGTATCTAACATGGTGGATCTTGGTTATGAGGGTGGAAGAGCAAGATACACTGAGAGAAATATATCCATGTGAAATAATACATGTAGAAGCTGACCATGTGGAAGAACTGAAGTTCCCAGGAAGCAAGTCAGGGCTGTAATAAAGATCCTCCAATGGACACTGATAGACTAGAACTTCATGATTGTTGACACTTGATATGGAAAGACTAGATTCTCTCTAAGTAACAAAAGGCTCTAGAAAACATCCAAAATCTTTGTTCAAAATCTTTATAAAATATTCAATGTCTCATAACTATGGGTTTCTGTAAAATTTAAAAAAAAAGTAAGTTGAATACTTTCTTTTCCCAAATGGAGGGAGGGCATTAGGATACAGTAACAATAAAATTAAAGCCAAACAAATAGCTGAATGCCCTGCATCTGGTATTCATCCAGGAACTCCTGGGCTCCAAAGGACTTAGTAAGTTCCTGTTCTCCAGATTTACAATCCTTAGCATGCACCTTATATCTCGTAGGCTCAGGCTGGCTCCACTGCACACCTGTTTTTGTATTTGCTGGTCATACCATGGTAGTGGCATGTCCACTAATTTGAGGTCTCCAATGCAAGTGGGCTGCACTTTTACCAAGAGCCTCTCTTGTGCCCTTTTCAGAGACTTTCACGCTGCCAGATTGTGCCTAGATTGGAATCTTCTTATTACCCATTTAATCATGGAGTTTGTACCTCCATTAAGGCTCCACATTCAACAAAGGATACTTATGTTCCTGACAGTCCTAAGCCTCTGATGCTGTACATGTCCCCTTCATGCTTTAAAAACCAGTACATTCTAGGAGGACAATATATATTTTAGGTTTGTTTGCCAGCACAAGGTATAGCGATGCCCCCCTCTTGAACATAGCACATGTGTGATTGTCCTCAGAAAACACTTCCCAGGAGATTTTCCTTCAGAGATGCTGATCTCTTTCAATTACAAATGATTACTTAGCCCCAGCCAAGTAGAAACAGAATGCTAACTCAAAAATTGTTCAAATTGTCCTGTTAGAATCTTTCCTTCCTGGCTAAACTTCAAAGGCCAGGCCTCCATTATCTGTGTGGCTCTTACCAAGATAATCTTCCAAGATCCCATAACACAGCCCACTGAACTCTTAGCATTGAACACCTTTTCAGCACCAAATTCAAAGGTCACCATAGTCTCCCCAAATAGAAACAGTGGGGTCTACCTCAGCAACACAGTGTTCTGGTACCGTTTTCTCTCTTTGTTTGGATGTCAGTTACTGTAATAATATAAAACCATAAACAAAAGAAACTTTGAGATTACAGGATTTGTTTGATATTACATGTCTGGCTAACAGTCTATCACTGTTGGAAATCTGAGCAGGAACTCAAGAAGGGCAGAAACCTAGAGGCAGCAGCAGAAACAGAAGCCATGGACTAAAGCTGTTACTGGATTGTGCCTCATGGCTTGCTTATCCTGCTGCATTATACACACCAGGACCACCTGCCAAGGGGTAATATTATGCACAATGTTTTGGACACTTCTATATCCATCCTTACTTAAGATAATGCCCCACAGTCTTCCTTACAGTTCAGTCTTATGGAGCCATTTTCTCATTTGTTAGTCTCTCTTTCCAGGGAGCAGCTGTACAACCACAGATTAAGGTAGTGAAGAACACAGAAAGCATATGTGAACCTTCTAATGGCCTCTTCCTCAAAGGGGGCACAGACGGATGTTGTGTTTTTTTTTTTTTTTTTTTTTTTGAGGAGCAGTAGTCCAGAGCTACCACCAAAGTTGATTCATGAGACAGACAAAAAATTGTACATATTGGAAGAAGACACACTCTGGCAGGTATTGGCTGACATGGCCATTGACAGGCAGAGTTGAAGATATGAGATTGAGAATGGGAATACAACAGCTACAGGAGAGAGAAGAGGGACATCCTAAGGCTCTCTGACAGAACCTGACAGTGTAAGTTCCTAAGGGCAGCTGAGAGTGAAAGTAAAAGACAGATTGATATAGGAGCAAGGAAGCAGTAATCACAGAGATAAATAACAAAAGCACAAACTTTATAAGAACAGACAAACAGCTGAGAACAAGGGGATGGGAAGTCACCCCAGGGGTTGAAGGCTGCCCTAGGGCTCTGGATAAGACTTTTTATAGGCTCTCCAGGCTCTTCTCCTCAGGAAGTCACCTCCTCCAAGATTGGTCCTTCCCCTGGAAGAACAAAGAGGCTGTTTTCTCCCTTTGTTATCCACTAGCACTTTCTGAGTGTGACAGCCTCCTGTGGAAGGGGAACAACATCAAGGGCAAGCAACAGCCCTTATTAATGGGATCTTTCTCCTTTTCTAACCATCACAAGTTCCCCTGAACCCTCTCATAACATCCCTGTTAGACATGAAGATTGAGTGTCGTTATGGGGGCGATGCTTTTCTAGGTATTTCCTCCTGATAGGAGATGAAGTTTTAAGCATAGTCCAGAGAAAGGAAGGCCCTCCAAGGATAATTCTTAGTTACAATCCACAGGGATACAGTAAAATTCTCTGGTTTGCATAGATCCATGGCAGTAGATAGTCTTTTAATAACAGTGCATTATTTGATTTATGTAACAGTTCTCACCTAGAAATAGTACAAGCATTAGAATAACTATAAGTCCAGTGAGTACAAAACAAAACAGTTTTATTTTTATTAGAGGAAGAATACAGGCTAGAAAATCACCCAAAACCCTCTGTAACAATGGTTCACAACCTGCGAGTTGTGACCCCCTTGGGGCCTGCATATCAGATATTTATGTTATGATTCATAAAAGTAGAACAATTACAGTTATGAAGTAGCAATGTCATAATTTTATGGATGGTGGTCACCAGAATATGAAGAAGTTTATTAAAGGGTCAGAGTGTTAGGAAGGTGAATGTAGGTTTAGAGGTTTAGAGCCACTGCTCCAAAGTTTTCACAGAAATATATGATGACTTTGAAGATTTCCTTGTGGATTTCATCTGTTGCAAGATGTTCATGAGGAAGAGAGCACAGATTTGATTCAAGAGGTAAAAACCTCCTCATCTCCCAAGTCAAGTTGAAATTTTATTCATCCTGTTGTCTGACAGCTATAAATTTCCATAGATGAACATACGCCCACACCACGATTGATATCATGGAGAAGTTAAACATTCAAATGCTTTCCTAAAATCAATGTGTATGCTTCAAGGATCAGATTTCCTGCTGCTGCAATTCCATTCCAGTATTTTATCTACACTAAATTTTCAAATGTAGCTCTTTGACAAAATGTCTCATCAACTGTGGTGTTGACCCTATTGTTTATGTTAGGACAACCAAGATCAAGCACTATACTTTGAATTCCATGAACAAAAATTGAGGTTGAATTGGCAGCCCCAAAGCAGGGAAGGTACCTGAGTGAGTACTTTTGTGAGTTGATATGAAGAGATTTAAGGCTCTGCTCCCATTCCAGAGTGACTGGGAGAACATTTATGGTTATTTAAAAGATATCGGTAGAGGGGACTACCAGTTCTGAAAATCTAGGATTCCAGATTCTGAGGAAACCATTACCATAAGGAAAGCCCTCAGTTGCTTGACAGTCTAGGAGAGTGGGTGTTAGTACAGGCTGAATTTATTCAGAACTCGGGTATATTTTCTCCTCTACCCTTCCCTGGTAAGTAACTCAAGACTAACAGAGGTGGGCCTTTCACCAAGAGGCCTTTTATCCACTCTTGAGATCATCAATCTGTATTCTGCTTTTACATTACACTTTTCCTCTCTGAGACCCATAAAGGAGCTGAATGCACAGTTAGACTTGTCGTATTTTTAACCCCATCACTCTTCACAATTAGATTCCTCAGGGGCTCATTTCTGGTACCTTTTCCCTTTGTTTTACAGTTTGTAGAGTGGAAGATGTACATTAGCCTGATTTTTGGTTTGGAATGAGTATGAGCAGCAAAAATAGAAATGTGGCAGATACATAGCAAAACATCCTTTAATCTATGCTTATAACATCCTGGAGAATGTAACAACAAATAATTCTAATTAAAATTAGTCTTCTGTATTTACTGACTGAGAAACTTCTAGGTTGAAGGCCCTCTATGCCTTCTCCACAGATAATCATCCCAGTACCTTTTTTAAATGATGAATGATTTTATGTCAGAAGACAAACAAGAGTAGTTTTTATTTGCAATAAGTTATCCCTTAGCTGTCTTTAGGGGTCATGGTGTCTAGGATCTTACACTGTTTGTAGTTCTCCTCTCTCCTTGTCACATTTTCATGCCAGGAACTTTGGAGGACATTTTGAGACAGACATGCTTGGACCTGAAGTGGGAATGTCAACTCCTATTTCTAGAGCCATCTTCTCTCTGAGATTAATTAGCATCGGTCAATTCACTAAACTTTCCCATATCCAAAGGTGTTTGCTTCTCTATAAATCAGAACTCCAAAATGTACTAGAAACAGGGAACTGGATGTTGATTATGGTGACAACTGGCTGAACTCAAAGTGCATCTCTTCCTTATGACTTTCCTGCCTAGAATTACATACAGGATTATCTGTATGACCAGGCATTGATAAAGGAGGCAGACAAGAGGTAGGCAACTTTTTCTTCCCTTCTACAATGCTTTCAAGGAATGCAACATTTTTACCTCAATAGATCAAAATCTTATCCATTCAAAGTTCTTAAATCAATGTGTGCTTGGCATTCTGGGGAAGTAATCAGAAGAGGAAATCAGGGGTGTGATAGGGAAAGATGCTCAGCCTTTTCACAAGAAAGTCTCATCTCACAGACAAAATCTAGGACATCAGCATCTAACTGGCATATCTTGGTTCATTCAGAGTGATCCTTGAGGTAGATGGCACACAAGAAACCTCTAACATCTTTCCTTTCCCTTTTTAGTTTCAGGACGGTATTGTAATTTAGGCTCCCTGGGCACAGCCTTTCTTTCATTTATTTGAGACATTTCTTTTTGCTTCTACAGATTAAACAACCATGTAGTAGCTTCATAACTATTTCATGTCTGGAAATACCATGATGGACTAGCCAGCAACAAAGGTCCAGACCAATCATGCCACCTTAAAATTCACCTTTCCTTTGCTGACAATTATGGTTCAGGCAGTTAGGAACATTGTTTTGGCTATACTGCCCAATACAATATGTACAATCACTTTGCCTTTGGCAATTCAGTACTGCCACCTGGTCCCATCTACTCTGGTGCCCAAAAACCTATTACATTTAATTCATCCAACTGAGCAGCAGAGTCTCCAACCCTAACTGTCTGGCATAAGCAAAATAAAGACAACAAACTTCAAATGTGCTAGTGTCCCTCTCACAATTTTGTGTTATCTAGGATTAGTGAAGGGTGTTGACAGCCAGCAGGCAGGGCTCCTGCAGGAAGGCTCCCAATTCACCAAGACCCATCAGCAGACCCTGCAATCTAACACTCTGCCCTCAAACCCATCTGCCCAAGACCCCAGCTACTTCCTGAGGCTTAGAAACCAACCCTCAGCTCTCATCGGGCTTAGTGAGAGAGCTCTCATTAGTCAAAAAGCTGTCATTGGACCAAGTGTAACATCAGGAGACAGAGAATCTGCCAGCTCTCATTAGACCAAGAGTGGCTTTCTGAGAAGTAGTATCTGCCACCTCTCATTGGACCAAGAGAGGCTTCCTGAAAGACAGAATCTATTGGCTCTGACTGGACCAAGAGCCCCGATAAGACCAATAATGTATCCATGAGTCACAGAATCAGCTACCTTGGGTCAACTCAAGAGCAGCGACCTAAGACGTAGAATCTGCCTGTTCCAATTAGACCAAGAGCTAAGATTAGACTCAGAAGGGCCCCCTGAGAAACAGACACAAGAAGCACAAAGGGGACCAACAGCAACTCGCTCAGCCACAGGCACCTCTTATACCTATTAGACAAGAAGGGCAGACGTCAAAGCAGAAGTACATGAAACAACACAAAGAGCAGTACAGCATCTCCAGAACATAGCCCTACTCCAACAGCAAGACCTGAATATCACAACATAGAAGAAGCAGAAGAAAGCAACCTTAACAATAGCATCATGAAGATGCTAAAGGTCTTTCAAGGAAAAAAATGAAAAATGAAATTGAGGAAAAGACAAACAAAATGTAGAAGAAATCAATAAAGAAATTGAGAAAAACACAAACACAAATTTGGAAGAAGTCTATAAAGAAAAAGAGGAAAATACAAATAAAAAACAGGATCACTTGGCTCGGCCTGGGAGGAGGCGACTGGACCTACCTGGATTGAGTCAACCAGGTTGATCTCCGTCCGCGGGGGAGGCTTTGCCCTGGAGGAGGTGAGAATGGGGGGGTGGGCTTGGGGGAAGGTGAGGGGGGCAGGAGGGGAGAGAACAAGGGAATCCATGGCTGATATGTAGAACTGAATTGTATTGCAAAATAAAAATAAAAAAATTTAAAATAATGGAAGAAAGCAATAAATCTCTTTCTAAAAAAACATGAAAAAGCAATTAAACAGGTGAGGGAAACAGTTCAAGACCAGAAAGGGGAAACGGAAAGAATGAAGAAGACACAAAAAGAGGGAATGCTGGAAATAGAAAATCTGAGTAAATGAACAGGAAACACCAATGCAAGCACAACCAACAGAACACAAGAGATGGAAGAGAGGATCTCTGGTGTAGAAAATACAATAGAGGAAATGGATTCATCAGTCAAAGAAAATACCAAAGCCAAAAAAGACATAACACAAAATGTCCAAGAAATCTGGGATACCATGAAAAGACCAAAGCTAAGAATAATGATAGAGGAAGGAGAAGAATACCAACTCAAAGGCACACAAAATATATTCAACAAGATCACACTAGAAAACTTTCCGAACTTAAAGAAGAAAATACCTATGAAGATACAAGAAGCCTATAGAAGAGCAAACCGAATAGACCCCCCAAAAAAATCCCCTGGCCACATAATAATTAAACAACTAAACATAGAGAATAAAGAAAGAATAATAAGAGCAGCAAAGGAAAAAGGTCAAGTGACTTATAAAGGCAAACCCATCAGAATAACACCCATGTTCTCAATGGAGTCTTTGAAAGCCAGAAGGACCTGGACAGATGTAATGCAGACATTAAGAGACCATGGATGCCAGCCTAGAATGATATACCCAGCAAAACTTGCAATCATGATAGATAAAGTGAACAAGACATTCCAAGACAAAGCCAGATTTAAACCATACATATCTACAAATCCAGCGCTACAGAAAGCACTAGAAAAAAAATTCCAACCTAAGGAAGTCAGATGCATCCATGAAAAAACAGGCAATAAATAACACCACAGCAGTAAATCCCAAAGAAGAGAAGTATACACACACACACACACACACTACCACCAAAAGATAACAGGAACTAACAATCATTGGTCATTAATATCCCTTAACATCAATGGTCTTAATTCACCCATAAAAAAACACAGGCTGACAGAATGGATATGAAAGCAGGACTCATCTTTCTGCTGCATACAAGAAACACACCTCAATTTCAAAGTTAGATGCTACCTCAGAATCAAAGGGTGGGAAAAGTCTTTCCAATCAAATAGTTTTTTTTTCTTTCATTTTTTTATTAAGAAATCTTCTATTCACTCCACATGTTATCCACAGACCCCTCCTCCTCCCTCCTCACATCCCCAGCCCTCTTTCACGAGCCACCTCGCATCCCTGCATCCCACAAATCGAGGTCTCTTATGCAGAGTCAGCAGAGCCCAGCACATTGAGCCTAGGCAGGTCCAGGCCCTTCCCACTGCACCTAGGCTGTGCAAGGTGTAACACCACAGCACCCGGTTCCAGAAGCCTGCCCATAAACCAGGGACAGATCCCGATACCCCTGTCTGGGTGCCTGTGGGAGCCCGTTCTCAGGTTCCTCGGGGCTTTACACAGCAGGTCCGCATAGAGGATGATTAGACCATGGGCCTGAGTGCAGGTGTCTGAGATGGTCTGCACTTGGCTCTGCTGGGGGAGGAGGTCTTTTGCTCCACCCCTTGGAGTCTCTATAAAAACCCTGGGGCAGAGACAGTCGGGCCCGTTGGAAAAGTTTCCAGGCCCTCTTGAGGCTATCCTTTGTTTTCTATCTGTTTATCTCAGTGATATTCTCCACAATAAATCCTTCTATCTAATACTTCCTGCTGCTCGCACTCAAGAAAACTCTGGGGAACTGTGAGGGTGGTTGGGTAAACGCCCCACAGAATGGCGCCATGAACAGGGACTAAAGAAAAAAGAAAAAGGGACTAAAGAAAAAAAAGGGACTAAAGAAAAAAAGGGGGGACTAAAAAAAGGGGGGACTAAAGACAAGTGAACAGGAACTAAAGACAAAATAATAGGGACTAAAGATAACGGAAAATAATAGTTTTATTACAGAGTTTTTGGCGAAAGTGCTGAGTTCAGCCCTGCCAGTGGATGAGGCATGCCGGTGTTATGGAAAATATATATTTTTTATATATATTGAGAGGCAGGGGTTTTATCCTCGAGAGAAAAGGAAAGTGGACTGGAAGGATGTCCGATGCTGAAGCGAAATTCTCTTCTGTCAAAATTTTCTATCTTCTATCTCTTTCTCAATTTCTATCTGTGAAAAATAAGTATAAGGCATAGGGTAGTAAAATAGTGTAGGAAAAACTTAGAAGTGTAAGATTGTGTAGGAAAAAATAAGTAAGGCAACTAGACAGAAAAACTCTTCAATTTTCTAACTTTGGGGGCTATGAACGCAAACTGGGGAAAAAATCTTTCTTTGGGCTTTATGGGTAGTAAAAAAGCTCTTTGAGCTTATGGGGAAGAAAGTTTCCTATGGAAGCTTTTGTCCTGGGGACAATTGACATGCTAAGTCCAAGCGGCAGGAGAAGGTAACTTCTCCCTGAGGCAATAATGGGGGTGTAAAAAGCAAAAAAATTTAAAGTTTGGAAGTTTTGGGAAAAGTTCATCTTTCTCCTGGGGGGAAAATATCTCAAACTATAAAGCTTTTCTTGGAAAATTTTGGGGGAAAAATCTCTGTAAAAAGCTTTAATCTTTCTCAAAAGCTCTCTTAAACTTAAAAACTAAAGCCTTTAACTTTCTCTCAAGGACCAAAATTAGAATCACCTGAAAATATTAGTATGGGGACCACCTGTGATTAGCTCTAAGGGAAAACAACAAACCTCTTAAGACAGCAAAACCTCTCTAAGTTCTCTTTCAAGCTTTAAAAATCCTCCCTGCAATGCAGGAGGCAGGGACAAGTTCCTAAAAACTTCTTCTAAGTTCTGTCACTTCAAGCTAGTAAAAGACAGTGGGTCAGAGTACCCTGAGGGAAATGCTTGGGAGAGTGTGGGTAAAGAGCTATGGAGAGCCCAAAAGGGCAGGAAACTTTACCTGAGAAAAGCAAAAAAGCCAAGCTTTTCAGTTCCAGCCCAGCTGAGGCATCAAGGGTTTTGTTTCTGAGTGAGCTTCTTTGAAAAGGTGCTCCTAATGTTCCTAATGCAAAGATCCCCTGAAGCATTGTGTCTTCACTTCTGACCAAAAACCCAGAGGCGACTGGCCAGTGTCTCTGAGTTGGAGTGCATTTTGGGGATACTAGGGTTCCTGCAGTTGAAACTTCCTGGAGCACAGAGCTGAGGCAGGAAGGTGCAGGACCCAGGGGAAGATTGCTAATGAACAAACAAAACAGTGGGAACGGCACAGTTGTCCACTTTCCTACAAGTCCCGGGTTGATAGGTCCACAGCTGAAAAAAATCTGAGAAAAAGCTTTCCTATCAGAGTAAGGACCTTTCTGGGAAAACAGTAAAGCTAAACTGTGTCTGAAGCAGTTGTGCTGCTGAGTCAGAACGCTGTCTGGGGAAAAAGCCCAGCCAGGGCAGGACAGAACTATCCAGGAGTAAAGCTTTCTTTTCTGTCAGAGAAAGCAGCTCTTTGAGAAAAGCTTTGTTTCAACTGACTCCCATGAGATGAGGGGGAGTGTAGCCCTAAGGGGTGATTGCCTCTGGCATAAGCTCTGTCCTTGAGCACCCAGACAAGCAAATGCAACCCACTGGGGGACTGGGCCAGGTGAAGGCCTGATGAAACAAAACACCTGTCCTAATGGGAGTTTAGAAATGGCAAAAACCTCCCTTGTTAGATTTTCAGTCTGTATGCAAACCACACAGACCCTGAAAACAGAAACGGACAAAAAAAAACCCCTACCTTCAGTAGCAGGGAAAGCCACCACTGTAGTGTCGGAAACTGTTTCTGGGGTAGAAGGGATAAACTGAGACCAAACTGGGAACTGTCTGGGAGAAAGACTCTGAAGAAAGAGATGGGACATAATCCTCCCCAGAAAATATGTGACCTGAAAAAGCTGCTAGAATTTGAGGCAGATTTGGGGGGAGAAAAAAAGCCCCTACCTCCAAGGGCAGCTAGCAGAGGAACAGAGCCGCAGATACCTGAAGCTCTGCATCTGGGGAAGGAAGGAGCAAGCAAAACGAGATAGATCAGTGGGAGAAAATCTCTCTGAAAGAGCTATGGAAAAGCTGTTGTAAATGTTTTTCACTGACTGGCTAAGGCAAACACAAACCCCAAAGAAAGTTGCTATCAGAAATTGTCCACCTCAATGCGCGCTAACGAGGCAGGTGCAGTTCTGATTTGGGGGCCAGCGTCAAATGAAGGAGAAACACCTGTTAAAGCCAGCTAAGGAGAGACCAGAACCCTCCCTGCGGGAAGGCTCCCAATTCACCAAGACCCATCAGCAGACACTGCAATCTAACACTCTGCCCTCATACCCATCTGCCCCAGACCCCAGCCACTTCCTGAGGCTTAGAAACCAACCTCCAGCTCTCATAAGGCTTAGTGAGAGAGCTCTCATTAGTCAAAGAGCTCATTGGACCAAGAGTAACCTTAGGAGACAGGGAATCTGCAAGCCTTCATTAGACCAAGAGTGGCTTTCTGAGAAGTAGTATTTGCCACCCATCATTGGACCAAGTGTGGTTTCCTGAAGACAGAATCTATCGGCTCTGGCTAGACCAAGAGCCCTGATAAGACCAAGAATGAATCCATGAGTCACAGATTCAACTTGCTTGGGTCAATCCAAGAGCAGCTCTTTAATACACGGAATCTGCCTGTTCCAATTAGACCAAGAGCTAAGATTAGACACAGAAGGGCCCCCTGAGAAACAAACACAACAAGCAGCAACTCACTCAGACACAGGCACGTCTTATACCTATTAGAAGAGGAGAAGGGCAGATGACAAAGCAGAAGTACATAAAACAACACAAAGAGCAATACAGCATCACCAGAATATAACACTCCTCCAACAGCAGGACGTGCATATCACAAGGTAGAAGAAGCAGAAGAAAGCAATCTTAAGAATATCATCATGAAGAAGCTAAAGGCCTTTCAAGAAAAAAATGAAAAATGAAATTGAGGAAAAGACAAACAAAAAAGGGGAAGAAGTCAATAAAGACATTGAGAAAAACACAAACAAAAACTTTGCAAGAAATCTATAAAGAAATAGAGGAAAAGACAAATAAAAATTGAAATAAAGTAATAAATCCCTGAAAGAAAACCATGAAAAAGCAATTAAACAGGTGAGGGAAACAGTTCAAGACCAGAATAGGGAAATAGAAACAATGAAGAAGACACAAACAGAGGGAAAGCTGGAAATAGATAATTTGAGTGAACGAACAGGAAACACAGATGCAAGCATAACCAACAGAATACAAGAGATGGAAGAGAGGATCTCTGGTACAGGGGACACAATAGAGGAAATGAATTCATCAGTCAAAGATAATACCAAATCCAAAAAGCATAACATAAAATGTCTAAGAAATCTGTTATACCATGGAAAGACCAAACCGAAGAATAATAAGGATAGAGGAAGGAGAAGAATACCAACTCAAAGGCACAGAAAAAATATTCAACAAAATCGTAGAAGAAAACTTTCCCAACTTAAAGAAGGAAATACCTATGAAAATACAAGAAGCCTGTAGAACAGCAAACCGAATAGACACCCCGCCCCCAAAAGAGTCCCCTGGCCACATAGTAATTAAAGTACTAAACCTACAGAATAAAGAAAGAATAATAAGAGCAACAAAAGAAAAAGGCAAAGTGAATTATAAAGGATAACCCATCAGAATAACTCCCATTTTCTCAAAGGAGTCTTTCCAAGCCAGAAGGACCTGGACAGATGTAATGCAGACACTAAGAGTCCATGGATGCCAGCCTAAACTGATACCCAGCAAAACTTTCAATCACCATGGACGGAGTAAACAAGACATTCCAAGACAAAACCAGATTTAAACCATACCTATCTACAAATCCAGCCCTACAGAAAGCACTACAAGGAAAATTCCAACCTAAGGAAGTCAGATGCATCCACAAAAAAAGGCAATAGATAACACAACAGGAATAAACGACAAATAAGAGAAGTACACACACACACACACACACACAATTCAAACAAAATATAACAGCAACTAACAATCATTGGTCATTAATATCCCTTAATATCAATGGTCTTAATTCACCAATAAAAAAGACACAGGCTGACAGAATGGATATGAAAGCAGGACTCATCTTTCTGCTGCATACAAGAAACACACCTCAATTTCAAATTTAGACACTGCCTCAGAATAAAAGGGTGGGAAAAGTCTTTCCAATCAAATGGTCTCTTTTTCTTTCATTTTTCTTTATTAAGAAATTTTCTACTCACTCCACATATTATCCACAGACCCCTCCTCCTCCCTCCTCACATCCCCAGCCCTCTTTCACAAGCAACCTCACATACCCACATCCCCAAAATCGAGGTCTCCTATGCAGAGTCAGCAGAGCCCAGCACACTGAGCCCAGGCAGGTCCAGTCCCTTCCCATTGCACCAAGACTGTGCAAGGTGTCACACCACAGCACCCGGTTCCAGAAGCCTGCCCATAAACCAGGGACAGATCCCAATCCCCCTGTCTGGGTGCCCCCCAAACAGTTTGAGCCAAACAACCATCTTCCATTTCCAGAGGGCCTAGGCCAGCCCCATGGGTGCTCCACAGACACCAGTCCACAGTTAATGAGCTTCCCACTAGTGTGGCCAGTCATCTCTGCACATCCTCCCGTCCTGATCACGATGTCCCTCGCCTGTAGTATCTCTCTTCTCTCTCATCAATTGGATTCCTGGGGCTCACCCTTGTGCCTGGATGTGGATCTCGGTATCTGCCTCCATCAGGCACTAGACAAAGGCTCTATGATGACAGTTAGGTTATGCAACCACTCTGGAAATCAGTATGGTGGTTTCCCAGAAAATTGGGAATAAGTCTTCCTAAAGACCCAGTTATAGCAATCTTGAGCATATACCCAAGGAATGCTCAATTTTACCACAAAAATACATGCTCAACTATGTTCATATAAGCATTATTCATAATAGCAAGAACCTAGAAACAACCTAGATGCCCTTCAACTGAAGAATGGATAAAGAAAGTATGGCACATATACACAATGGAGTACTACTCAGCAGTAAAAAACAATAATATCATGAAATTTGCAGGCAAATCGATAGATCTACAAAATATCATCTTGAGTGATGTAACCCAGACTCAGAAGGACAAACAGTATGTACTCACTCATAAGTGGATACTAGATGTGAGGGAAGGAATGGCCAGACTACAACCCACAACTCCGGAGAGGCTAGCTAAAAGAAAAAGACCCTAGGAAGGACACATGGATGATCCTGTGAAGGAGAAATGGATGAGATCTACATGAGTGAACTGGATGGGGGGGTGCCAGAGGGCAAGGAGTGGGGGATGAGAACACAGGGAAATGGGAGGGTCAAGCTGGAACAAGGACAGAGTGGGAGGGCAGGGAGGAAGATACCATGATAGATGAGGACATCATGGAAATAGGAAGAGCAGGGTACTGGGGAGGCTCTCAGGAATCCACAAGGATGACCCTACTTGGGAGGCTGGCAGTGGTCTAGAGGGTGCGTGGAGTGGTCTATTCTGGTGAATACCCTAACAGTCATCATAGAGCCTTTGTCCAGTGACTGGTGGAGGCAGATGCAGATATCCATGGACAGGCACATGGCTGAGCTCTGGGAATCTAATCAATAAGAGAAAGGAGGGATTCTGCATGCAGGTGACATTGAGATCATGATGGGAAGACATGCAGAGATGACTGGCCACACAGGTGGAAGCACATGAACTGTAGATTGGTGGCTGTGTAGCCCCCATGGGACTGGACTAGGCCCTCTAGACACAGAGGAAAGTTGTTTGGCTCAACCTGTTTGGGGGTTACCCAGAAGGGGGGGTTGGGATCTGTCCCTGGTGCACGGCCAGGCTTTTGGGAGCCCAGTGTCTGTGGTGTGACACCTTGCCCAGCCTTGATGCAGTGGGGTGGGGCTTGGACTTGGCTAGGCTAAGTATGCCAGGCTCTGCTGACTCCCCATGGGAGACCCTGATTTGGGTGTTGTGGGGAAATAGGGTGACTTGGGAGGAAGGGCTAGTGGTGGGAGGACAGAGGAGATGGGATCTGAGGGTGGTATGTAGAGTGAGTAGAAAATTTCTTAGTAAAGAAAAATGAAAAACTTTAATTAATACATAAAAAGTAAAATAGAAAGATAAAAAACCCTGAATGGCCAATAGCTGAGCAGAGGAGGGATAGGCAGGGCTGGTGGAAAGAAAAAAAAAGAGACACCAGGGCCAGCCAGTGCCCAGCGAATCAGATACAGAGGAAGCAGGAAAACAGGATGGATAGTACACAGATGAGGTAAATGAGCCTCAGGGCAGCACATAGATTAATAGAAATAGGTTAATTTAAGATTTAAAAAAAGCTAGCTAGAAATAGGCCTAAGCTAAGGCTGCACATTCATAATTAAGAAATAATAATCTCTGTGTTATGATTTGGGGCTGGCATTGCAAGAAAGCCTCCTACAGTATATGTTCTGTACACTCAAAACAGGGCTGGGTAGTGTGCAAGATGGTACAGGGAAAACTGGTTCTAGAGAATCTCATTAGGAAAACTCAGTCCAGGAGGTATATGTCTAGAGCCAGGCCATATGAGGTAGAATGGGGCAGATTGCTTTGCTTCTTGGAGAACTCACCTCAGAATTCCTCCATTGGCTCCTTGAAAGGGAGCAATGGCTGGGAGAAGAGAACTGTGATACATTTCAAGTTTCATTGGAATGTCATAGGGAAAGCCAGTGTGTGGTCTCTGCATTCAGAACAAGGCCTGGGGCTGAAGGGGCACATCTATAGGGGGTTCTGGTGGCACTTGCCAAATAAAGTTGTTGCACATACTGCTTGAACACAGCTTGATTCCAGAGTGAAGTTTATATGCTGACAGCAGAGCATCTTTGTAGCTCACCAGGCAAGTCTGCTATGCAAGGTGTAGAGTATGGAGGCCAAGGCACCAGATCAGTTCTCAGAGTACTCAGCAGAGAAAGCAAGTGAAGTAACTGAGTCTTAACTGGCCTTCAGAGCAAGGCCAATGTGTATATGCATAGCCCAGGCAGGAAAGGTTCTATAGAACATCACCATGTAAATAAGTGCAGGTTTGGTGCATCTAGAACTTGGTAGTGTATTAATAGCATAGACAGGCCTGGCTCCAGTTGACCAGGGAATGTTAATGCAGGAGCTCAGTTATGGGTGCTAAGCCTCCGAGTGTGCATAAGGCACTGGCATGAAACCTATGAGGAGCACACCAGGCAAAACTGCAATCAGGACATCAGGAGATGCTATGAAAATGGCACAGGCAGCCTTGATTCTCAGAATCCTTTTCAGGGAAATCCAGTGCAATGACTGTGAGACAGAAGAAGCTTGTCTTAGAAGTGTGGTGATGTAGAGGCCTTGCAAGGTCCTGTGGTGTTTCATCAGACAAGCCAGTACATACAGAGCTAAGAATGTGGGTCCATGATTCCAGAGGTTCCAAAGAAACTCACGAAGGTAACCCAAGCAGGAGGCAAGTATCCTGAGCCTTTAACTAGGACTAGAATGAGAGGGTAGTTCTTGTGGGTGCGTCTCTAGTGAGCTTAGCAGCCAAAACCTGTATGCTACCTGCACACCCAGAACTAGGTTTGGGAGCATGCAGGTGGTTCTGGCAGGCTTGGTTCAGTGGAACTCACCAGGAAATTCTTCTATAGGAGCTACTTGCTGGTTAAGTGGAAATGGAGCTGGTGGGCAAATTTGTGGTCATCGGGCAAAGCTGATGTACATGTGCGCATCCAGAGTTAACACTGAATTGTGGAAATGATGCAGGTATTCTTGGTTCTGGGTGAACTCTCCAGGAAATGAAGATTCATTAACAGTTTGACTGTGACCTGGACTAGGTCTGTGAGTGTGGAGAAGGCTCTGGCCATGTGCTTTTAAATTCACGTGGCAAATCTGACAAGCAATATGAACATCTAGAAATAGGTCTGGGGAATAAAGAAATGGTACAGGCCTGTTCAGTTCGGTTGGTATTCAACAGAACAGAGAAGTGAGGGAAATCTACAAAAAGAGCTAGGCTAGGAACTGGATGGATGGTGCTGATGGGAGAGGTTCTTTAAACCTACCAAGGCAAAGCTGATATGAGATCTGCCCATCTGTAACTAGATCACTAAACCTGGGAGTGCCAGCGTGAAGCCGGAGGAAGAGGTTCTGGGTAGCATCATCAGGCAACACTGCTGTGCAATCTGTGAATCCAGCTCTTGGCCTTGGATAGTAGAGATTGTGCCAGTGTTCTTGGTTCTGGGAGAACTCATTTGGGAAAGATGTTTAACATGAATTGCTAAATGTTCTTATTAATAAAAAAGCCCGGAGCCCGATATTGGGGGAAAAACTGAGATCAGAGGAATAGTACAAGCCACAGCCAACCTCATCTCACCAACTTCCAGAGAGAGCCACTTCCTGTTTACTCATGCCTATATCCTTAGTGTCCCTGCCATCTTACTGCCTCTCTCTACCAAGCTACATCACTTCCTCTTTCTGCCCAGCTCTGTCACTTCCTGTCTGTATAGACCTCCACAACTTTATAGCTAACAAGCTTTGGAATTTAAAGGTGTGTGCCACCATGCCTGGCTCTGCTCCTAGAGTGGCCTTGAACTCACAGAGATCTGGATGACTCTCTGCCTTCCAGATGCTAGGATTACAGGCCTGACTTCTATGTTTAATATAGTGGCTGGCTTTTTCCTCTGATCTCCATGTAAGCTTTATTTATTAGAGCACAAATAAAACATCACCACAGAGAGCTGTTGCAAGAGCTGCATGCCCTGAGCTAGGGCTGAGAGAACAGATGACTCTGTTAAGCAAGCTTCCAGGGAATGCCACCAGGCAAACCCAATCTTTGATCTATGCAACCAGATCTATGCCGTAACACTCTGGAGATGGTGCATGAGTGCTTGGTTGTGGAATAACTATCAGGGAAAGCTACTACCAGAGCTTCATGAAACAAGGTCGATATTGGAGAAAGTAGATGTCTCTGGAAGGTGAGATATTGGAGAACTCAACAAGCCAAATCTGGGTGCATACAGACCTACCTTGGCCAGGAGTATGGTCATCACTCAGGTTGGCATCGTTCTTGAAGAACTAACCAGGAAAAGATGGTTCAGGAGCTATAACACCAGAGATAGCTACTGGAGTGTGGTGATGTCTCTGGTGGCCGAGGTTCCAGGGACTTTGCCAGGTAAGGTCAGTGCAAGACCTATAAGTTCCAATTAAGAATTCACACATGGGCTTGCTCAAGAGAGATCTCACCAGTGAAATCTGGTATGGCATTTGTTTGGCCAGAGCTGGTCCTGGACATGAAGTGATGTTGATTGCAGGAAAGGCTATGGGGAGATGACCAGAAAAAGGAGGTGCACAGTGTAGACATGCAGAGTTAGGCCTAGGAGAGTGCAGACAGTAGGAGTGAGCTTGGTTCTGGGAGTACAATAGGAAATATCCAGTGTGACCTGTTCAAGGTCTGGGGAGTTGGGTATACTGCTGACAGGGGAGGCTCAGATTTTCTCTCAAAGGAAAGACTTCGCTTGATCTACACATACTTAGCTATCTAGGCCTCTTAGTAGGCATATTGCACATCTGGGCTTACTACTGGGGGAACTCACCAGGAAATTTGGTGAAAGAGCTGTCTGATTAGGACCAGGCTTAAAGGGTAAACATTGCATAAGCAGGGGATTATCTGTGGACCTTTCAAGCAAAGTTGGTA
The DNA here is from genome assembly GCF_949786415.1 of Peromyscus eremicus. Lineage (NCBI taxonomy): Eukaryota > Metazoa > Chordata > Mammalia > Rodentia > Cricetidae > Peromyscus > Peromyscus eremicus. The sequence continues at coordinate 18,782,002 of NC_081439.1, read as the reverse complement.
CAAGATGTATGTGCACAGGAGATTGGCCTGGTGTGTATAGATGGCATAGGCAGGCTGGGATGTAGGGGAACTAAACAAAAATAGCAAGTGCAGGAGCTACATTATGGGACTTAGGCCTGGAATTTCATAGATGGTGCTGGCAGGAGAAGTACAGGAAAATTCTACGAGCAAAGCTCATGGATAGGCTTCATCTAGAGTGTGGGGGTGGCACTGGCTCTTAGGGAATTCACCAGCTACAGTTAAATGAAGGATCCATGTGACTAGGCCTTTGAGGGCAGAGATACTGCAGTTGGATTTGATTCTGGGGAAGTTCACCTTAGAGAAAGCCAGAGCAAGAGCTTCACAGTCCATCACTGACAGAACACATAGGTAAGGAATCAAGGCAGAAACTTGGAGACAAAGAACTGAAGCACAGACCATGAAGGAACACTGCCTTGCTCTCCATGGCTACATCAGCTTGCTTCCTTATGCAACTCACAAACACCTGTATCACACACAGTGGACTAGATCCTCGCAGGTTAATCATTACTCAAGAGAATGATCCACACACTTTCTATTTTGCTTTGTTTTGCTTTTTGAGACAGGTTTTCTCTGTGTACCCTGCCTGTCCTAGAACGCATTCTGTAGAATAAGCTGGACTTGAATCCAGAGAGAACCACCTGCCTCTGCCTTCTAAGTGCTGAGATCAAAGGCATGCACCACCACATTGAGCTTCCACACACTCTCTTAAAGGCCAGTTTCCTGAAGGCATTTACTCAATAAAGTTTACTCTTTCAGATGAATCAAGATTGCATCAAGATGACAAAAAAAAAAAACCAACAACATATCTGGCATAGCCAGGTTCCATCACATTCCATCACAACCTGCCAAAGAACTGGGGAGCATATTCCATGGGGTACTGAATTTTCAGTAAGCACAAACACAAGATTATACGGTAAATAGAATCTTGATTCACAGTTTCAAATCCCTTAAGATCATGTAATATATATCATGCCTGAGACACATGAATTCCGTCTAGGAAGTCTAGAAGACCCCTTCGTGAAACTGAATATGAACTTGATGCTTCAATGGAGACAGTAGAATGTGGGAAGACAGGACCTTGATGTGCTTGCCAAAGAAAGCTACATGTATATGTTGTAGAGAGCTCAACAAAGAGGCTACAAGCCGGGCAGTGGTGGCACATGCCTTTAATCCCAGGTTCAGGGGGCAGAGGTAGGTGGATCTCTGTAAGTCTGAGGCAAGCCTGTTCTACCTACGTGCCCCTCAACCGAAGAATGGGTAAAGAAAATGTGGTACACATCACAATGGAGTACTTCACAGCAGAGAAAAACATGACATCATGAGGTTTGCAGGCAAATGAAGGGAACTAGAAAATGTCATCGTGAGTGAAGTAACCCAGACTCAGAAAGACAAACATGGTATGTACTCACTCATAAGTGGATACTAGATGTAAAGCAAAGGATAACCAGACTGCAACCCACAGCTCCAGGGAGGCTAGATAGTATGGATGATCCTAGGAGGGAAGTATGGATCAACCAGCAATGAAGAAAGGGATGAGATCTACGTGAGCAAATGGGATGAGGAGAGGTAATGGAGGACAAGGGATGGGAAATGAGAACTTAGGGGATAGAGAGGTTCGACCTGGAATGGGAACAGAGTGGGAGAGCAAAGAAAGAGATACCATGATGATTAAAGACACCATGGGAATTGGAAGAAGCAGAGTGCTAGTGAGATTCCCAGTAATTCCCAGGACTCCACCATAGACTACTGGCAATAGTTGAGAGGGTGCCTGAGCTGACCTACTCTGGTGATCGGATGGCTGAATATCCTAACTGTCTTGATAGAACCCTCATCCAGTGACTGATGGAAGCAGATGGAGAGATCCATGTAGATGTAATTCAGTGTAGATGTAGCCAACGGTTTTATCAGACAGAAAACACAGAGCCAATTCAGAGAAGAAAGCCAAGAGGTCAGAGCCAAGAGCCTCACCCTTTCTGATTCAGGGATCCTCCTCAGCCAAGAGAGCTCTCCGAAAGAGAGGAGCCCTCCTTCCTGTGTGTCTGTCTCTATAGTCTCTCTGTTCTGGCTTCTGATTGGTTGTAAACCCAATCATGTGACTACCTCGTCACTGCCTGTGTGTACCGCCCTCCAGGTCCTTAAAGGCGTACACCAACACTGCCACGCACTTGCTATGGCTCTAATAGCTCTGACCCCAGGCAACTTTATTTATTAACATAAAATACCACCACATTTCCCCTTTTCTAATTTAATAAAAAGAAAAAAAAGAAAAAGGTTATAACTAACAAAAGAATAACTACATACAAAAGTACAATAACTATATACAATGTCTAAATAATTTCTAGTCCATTTGTATTTGACAAATTCAGAGAAAATAATTTCATTATTTATCTTATTTTGTTAAGTCCAAAATGTATCTAATTCACTTTCTATCCTAATTAATCTTCAACTATAACTAACTAATCTTCAACTGTAACTAACTAACTTTCATTTCTTTATATCCTAATAGTTGGTAATAATAATATTCAAGGATCAGAAAATTGCATCATTAAATGAACAGTATAAGTACAATTAGAAATATACATATAGCATTTTCTAATACTATTAATTCCAATATATATAACTTGTATACAGTATAAAACAATCCAATCCAATGTAAAATACTGAAAACTAGTAATTGTCTTTTTCTTCTTCTTTCTTTCTTTCTTTTTTTTTAAATAAGAACCTTAAATCTAATCTCCTTTGCTTAGCCTTTTTCCTAACCCTTGACAACAACTTGTAACCAACCCCCTAAACAACGAAAATTATCCCAGACTCAAAACCCATTAAAAAGATCAAAAAACCACCTGCCCCACACCACCTCTTTGGGAATGTGGGCGTCGTATTCTTAAAATTGCTTCCTACTGGGTAAGGCGCGAAGTTATCTTTATCCTGAAAGAAAAATTTTAGGTTAATTGTCAAATTCTAGGAAAGGTAACCATATCCTTCATTATCCAGTCTGTGTATAATGCCAAACTTCAGGGTTCATCTCAAGTCCTTATTCAAGTAGTCTTTGAGACTGGATCATCTCAGCTAGTCATCTCAAAATTACTCTGAGCACCTTGTAGTTCAAAGCTGATCAGTTGTCTCATTTGTCCAGTATTCTTCAGATTCCTTAACCTCCATTCTCCTAAAAGACAAAAACAAAAACCTTTCCCCAAGACTAATTTTTGGGGATGTTCCTTTTTTGGCAAGTTACTATCTGATTAAATGAAAAGACATGTGTTACTGGTATAAGTTAGTTTAAATTGGATGTTCATGTTGGTTGATGAACTATCACCTCCTCTCATTAAGAGGTTTTTCTTGTTCAAATCGAACCTTTATCAATTTTGATGGTACCCACAACTTATTTTCTCCTGTAGAAACAAAAGCAAAACCTCGTCCCCAACGTAACCCATACCCTGGTTTCCATTCTGAGGTCAGCACATCCTTAAAGTATATAGACTGATTTAATTCTGTAGTTTTTTCTATTATCCAATGTCTCTCTGCAGCTGTTGTTCCTTTCTCATTGGCATTAAGAAAATTCAAAGTTAATAGAGCATTATGCAGTCTGTTTCTGGGGGTTTATGTTACCCCTTTCTGTTTATTTAACTTTATCCTTTAGAGTTCTGTTTGATCTTTCTATAACTGCTTGACCTGTAGGATTATGTGGTATGCCTGTAATATGCTTTATATTGTAATAAGCAAAAAACTGTATCATTTTAACAGAGACATATGATGGAGCATTATCAGTTTTGATTTGTGCAGGTATACCAATGATGGACATAACTTCTAGCAAATGAGTAATTACAGAATCAGCTTTTTCAGAACTCAAAGCAGTTGCCCACTGAAATCCTGAATAAGTATTGATAGTGTGGTGTACATATTTCAGTTTTCCAAATTCTGCAAATGAAACACATCCATCTGCCAGATTTCATTCCTCTGAGTACTCTTTGGGTTACATCCTGCTGGTAATGGCGTTTGATTGTAGAAGGAACAAGTAGGACATTTCTTTACTATTTCTTTGGATTGTTGCCAGGTTATGGAAAAATCCTTTTTTAAACCTTTACTATTGACATGATGTTTTTTATGACATTCTGAGGCCTCCAGCACATTTCCTATCAATAATTTATCAATCTCATCATTGCCTTGTGCTAGAGGGCCTGGCAGACCAGTGTGGGCTCGGATATGAGTTACATATAAAGGATGAGTCCTTTTCCTGATTGTATCTTGTAATTGAATAAATAGTGAAGTTAATTCTGAAGCATCAGGGATAAATTCTACAGTCTCAATATGTAATACTACTCTTTCAGCATACTGAGAGTCAGTTACTATGTTGAGAGGTTCTGAAAAATCCATTAATACCAACAGAATAGCATACAATTCTGATTTTTGAACTGAATTATAAGGACTTTGAACCACTTTACTTAAATTTTCTGATTTGTAACCTGCCTTTCCTTGTTTGTTGGCATCTGTATAAAATGTACAAACTCCAGATATGGGTTTTTCCCATACAATTTGAAGCAAGATCCAATCAGCTCTCTTTATAAGATCAATTCTAACGCTTTTAGGGATATTTGCTGTTAATTTCTCCCAAAAAATTACTGCAAGCTCTTTGCCAAGGTTCACTTTCTGTCCATAATTTTTCAATGTCCTCCTTAGTTAAAGGTATGACAATTTCTGCTGGGTCTATACCTGCTAATTGACCAAGTCTCAATTTTCCTTTCCAAATCAAGTCAGAGATTATTTCCACATAAGTTTTTAATTTTTTATTTGGTTTATTTGGTAAAAATATCCATTCTAATATAATATCTTCCCTCTGCATTAATATTCCTGTAGGAGAATGTCTAGAAGGTAACATAACCAAAATGCAATCCAGCTTTGAATCAATACGATCCACGTGTCCTTCATGTACTTTCTTTTCTACCAAGGCCAATTCTTTCTCAGCTTCAGGTGATAATTCTCTTGGACTATTTAAGTCCTTGTCACCTTCTAAGGTTTTGAACAAATTATGCAGTTCATCATTTTTTACCCCAACAATAGTTCTTAGATGAGAAATATCTCCAAATAATCTTTGAAAGTCATTAAGAATCTGTAGTCTATCTCTCCTAATTTGCACCTTTGGGGTCTAATTTTTTTGTAGCTCTATTTTATATCCTAAATAATTAATAGAATCTCCTCTTTGTATCTTTTCAGGAGCAATTTGTAATCCCCAGCAAGGCAAAATTTTCTTTACTTCTTCAAACTTTCTTTCTAAAATATCTGCATTTGAGACATCTAGTAAAATATCATCCATATAATGATAAATTATAGATTTAGGAAATTTTTTACATATCACTTCCAATGGCTGTTGTACAAAATATTGGCACAGAGTTGGGCTATTCAACATTCCCTATGGGAGGACCCTCCATTGAAATCTTTTAACCGGTTGAGAATTATTATAAGTAGGCACTGTGAAAGCAAATCTTTCTCTGTCTTTTTCTTGTAAGGGTATTGAAAAGAAACAGTCTTTTAAATCAATAACTATGAGAGGCCATCCTTTTGGTAATAAAAATACAAGAGAATTCCAAGGGCTGGTTGATTCCTCAATATGCTGAGCATTTAACTGTTCTTCTACCAGCTCTTCTAAAGCCTGAAGTTTCTCTGTTGTTAAAGGCCATTGCTGGACCCATACAGGCTTTTCTGTCAACCATTTTAAAGGTAGAGCTGTTGATGTCTTTGGAAGATCATCGGTTGTTGTGCCCTGTTCTTGTATAACATGGATGGTTGGTGACCATTCAGAATATCGCCTTCTAATATTTCTCTCAGAAACATGTGCTAGTTTATGATTTGTTTCTGAGATTGGAGGGATGTTAATCTGAGTATTCCATTGTTGCAACAAATCTCGGCCCCACAAGTTCATAGCTATGTTAGCTACATATGGTTTCAATTTTCCTCTCTGTCCTTCTGGACCTATACATTTGAGCCATCTTGCACTCTGTTTCACCTGAGATAATGTCCCAATACCTAACAGTTGAACGTTTACCTCCTGAAGAGGCCAAGTTGGATGCCAAAATTCTGGTGCAATTATGGTAACGTCCGCACCTGTGTCTACCAGACCAGACAACAAAACATCATTTATTTTTATTGATAATTTTGGTCTTTGTTCATTAATAGAAGTTTGCCAAAAAATTTTCTTTATGTTTTCTCCTGAATTTTCTATTCTCTCTGTTTCATCTTCCTGACCAGCATGACTTATTCCAATAGGCATTTGGTTATTTAATTGCTCTGGGTAGGGGTTTCCTCTATGACTGCAGGAAAGGTTTGAACTGGATTTGCTATTGGGGCCTGCATGAGGCCCCTCTGGGAGTTTCCCGAAGACTGAGGCAAAGGATTACCCTGTCTGTCCCTTGTTGATCTACATTCGTTGGTCCAGTGTTTTCCCTTACCACACCTTCTGCATACTCCAGAAGGAAGGGGCATTCTGTTGCCATTGTTCCTTGAGGAAACATTGTTTCTAGGAATGACCTGTTTACAGTCCCTTTTCAAATGTCCTTGCCTTCCACATCCAAAACATCTAACATTCCTCAAACCTCTTGAAATTGCTTCTCCTACCCACGTATCATCATGCTCATGAGTTTCAACATTAACCATGTCTCTAATCCAATCTTCCAAAGGTGCAGATCTTGCCTTTAATGGCCTTATTATTGTTTTGCATGCTGCATTCGCATTCTCAAAGGCCAAAGTTTCAATTATTATCTTACCAGCTTCTGAATCCGGGACCATTCTCTTTACTGCTGAAGCCAGTCTTTGTAAAAAATCTGTGAAAGATTCTTTTGGGCCTTGTACAACCTTTGTAAATGACTCAGTTTTTTTTCCTGGTTCCTCAACTATGTCCCATGCATTCAAGGCTGCTCTTCGACATAAAATTAGGGTTTGGACATCACATAAACATTGTGCTGGTGCTGAAGCATATTGACCTTCTCCCATAAGCTGATCCTGGCAGACTTGTATTCCTTTATCCCTCCACTGCTTTTCTATGTTTTTAGCTTCATCCTTGAACCAAGTTAGCCACTGAAGCCTTTGACTGGGTTCCAGAACAGCTTGTGCCAGCTCCCGCCAATCCTGTGGTACAATCCTATTATATGTTGACCAAGAGTTTAACATTTGCTTTACATATGGGGAATGCATGCCATAAGATACTATTGCCTTCTTAAACCTTCATAAATCTAACATTTCGATTGGAGCCCAAATGTTTTGTGTAGTCATTTGATCAGGCAACTGCTGTACGGTTACTGGACAAACTAAGGGTGACTGTGTGAAAACAGGCTTTCTTTCTTTAACCCTATGATCCAATCTTGAAGCATCTTCACTGTTAGTTTCTTCTGTCTGAGTTTTTACAAGTATATCAAGTTTTTCTAAAGCTGTCACCCTGCACTTAAATTGACTATCTTCTTAAATATTAAAATAAGAATAAATATAGTATTAAAATGCATAATTCTATCAACATTAATCTTCTCATATAACTGTTCCATTGTTAGACTGTCTAAAATTGCAAACAAAGCCCAATTTTCTTCTAATGAACACAGAAAACTCATTCTCTTTTTTTTTTTAATGTGGAAAAAAATTTCTCTTTAAATAGTTTCCTTTAAAATATTGGATAACCAAGTCCTCATAGAACAGTACAAATCCGAGGGAATTTCAAAACAGCCTCCTAGTGTCCGAGGTGTGAATCCAGCTTAGCAGTTAAACGGTTTTTAACAGATTCTCGTCACGTTGGGCGCCAAATGTAGATGTAATTCAGTGTAGATGTAGCCAATGGTTTTATCAGACAAAAAACACAGAGCCGATTCAGAGAAGAAAGCCAAGAGGTCAGAGCCAAAAGCCTCACCCTTCCTGATTCAGGGATCCTCCTCAGCCAAGAGAGCTCTCTGAAAGAGGGACCCTCCTTCCTGTGTGTCTGTCTCTATAGTCTCTCTGTTCTGGCTTCTGATTGGTTGTAAACCCAATCATGTGACTGCCTCATCACTGCCTGTATGTACCGCCCTCCAGGTCCTTAAAGGCGTACACCACCACTGCCATGCACTTGCTATGGCTCTAATAGCTCTGACCCCAGGCAACTTTATTTATTAACATAAAATACCACCACAACAGCAAAGATTGATTAAAAAAATTTACCAGTGTTTTGGAGAGGCCATGAATAACCAATGAATGAGTTGGAAGTCAGAATGGTGACCTAGAAATTGTGAGGTTGAGGCATGAAGTGAGGCAGAATTGGGATGCCGGATATAAAGATAGAGATAGAGATAGAGATAGAGATAGAAGTATGGATATAGTTTGAATCTGTTAGATCAGCACATTTAAACCTTGTTCTTATATTTTTAGATAAACACTTCATTGCTCACTATTTGTTCCTTACTGTCCTAAGAAAGAAGTACAGTGTTCTGATTCTTAGGTCTGTAGACATGGGTTTAGCTAGGTAATCTGTCTTGACACCACTAGTACTACTTAGCATTGGTCATAGTCTTTTGTATGCCATTTGAGAGGGTACAATGCTCCCTGGGATTACAGCTTAGAGTCAGAGTTCTGAGTTCACTGTGTAGAAGACCTTAGGTTTGATTCCTGGTGTTCAATTTCCTTTGCCGGCTGATTTCCCTGATTTTCTTAAGTTATTTTTGAGATTTTTTTGTACCCAAACCCAAGACTCCAATGTATCATTTTCCAATGAACCCAAATACGTCACTCATCCCACATATGTACAAATATATCAACCAAAAATAAAACTAAGAAACATTAAGTAGGATTACAGCACCTAGGGCTGGAGAGATGACTCAGTGGTTCAGAGCACAGGCTGCTCTTTCCAGAGGACAATGTTTCAATTGGCAGCACCCACATGACAATTCACAATGGTCTGTAACTCCAGTTCCCAAGAAACCGACATCCTCACACAGACATGCATACAGAAATTAATACCAATGCACATAAAATAGAAATAAATAAATCACTGTTAAAATATTACAGTAGCTATTGTTCCTATGGCTACAAATACCCAAAAATCCAGTAGTGATTGAACGGGTGATTTCTTCAATCTTCTCACTTATCTCCCTAGTAGGACCTTACACAGAATATCTAAGCAATATAGACATTTATTGAGGAGGTGATATGTGTCAAGTACTGGGCCAAAGCATTACAGGGCTTTGCAGAGATGATTGACATTCCTCAAATGATCCACCCAACCAATGGTGAGTTGGGTCACAAGGAGGATTTTTAGGGGAGGTCTCAAAGTGTCGGGTCCCTTAAATGGCAGTTTACTGTGGTTTTGAGAACTGGAGGTTCATACAAGGAGGGCAATTTAAACCTAGTCTGAGAGTCTCGGGTCCTTGGAAGTGAATCTAGCTACATTCTAAGTCTTGACTTCAGGAGTGTTTAACAGAGGTCACAGCAGTCTCACAAGTCAACTTAGCTGCCCCTGGGGCAAGGTTCAGTGTGTGGCTTTAAGTCAGAGCTCTAGACTACTACAGCTGAGTCTTTAAGTTCGACACCCCCTCCTTCTTTCCTTTTTCATGAGACCATTCTCTCTTGATGTTTGTTTTCCTCATACATTTCAAACCTCTGGCCTCCTGTGTATGGCTCTCTGAGCCATGTGAGTGGGATGGGAGGAAACAGAGGACAAAAAGCCATAATTTCAAACCTCACAAGTTTTAGCTCATGTCAACTTTTTCCTGTTTTGTTTTCGTATTTCTTGGTTTTTCAACACAGGGTTTTTCTGTGTAGTCTTGTCTTTCTTGGAACTAGGTTTGTAGATCAGGCTGGTCTCAAATTCAGAGAGTCCTCCTGCCTCATTGACCTCCCAAGTGCTCAGATTAGTGTCGAACCCCACAACTGCCCCTGCACAATACTGACACTTTTAAAACAAGTGTCCTAGATGGAGAGATTGTGAGCTACAGCCAATATTGATTTTTAAAAAAACAACCAGTGGTTTGGAGAGGCCATGAATATCCAATGAATGAGCTGGAAGTCAGAATGGAGACCTATAAACTGTGAAGTTGAGGCATGAACTGAGGAAGAATTGGGATGCCGGATATAGAGATAGAGATAGAGATAGAGATAGAGATAGAGATAGAGATAGAGATAGGGATAGAGATAGAGATAGAGATAGAGATAGAGATATGGGTATGTCTTGAATCTGTTAGATGAGCACATTTAAACCTTTTTATTCTATATGTAGATAAACATTTCATTGCTCACTATTTGTTCCGTACTGTCCTGAGACAGAAGTACAGTGTTCTGATTCTTAGGTCTGTGGAGATCGGTTTAGCTAGGTTATCTGTCTTAACACTACTAGTACTCCTTAGCATGGGTCATAGTCTTTTGGATGCCATTTGAGAGGGTACAATGCTCCCTGGGATTATCGCCTAGAGTCAGAGTTCTGTGTTCACTGTGTAGAAGACCTTAGGTTCGATTCCTGGTGTTCAATTCCCTTTGTCGCCTGATTTCCCTGATTTTCTTAAGTTATTTTTGAGGTTTTTTGTACCCAAACACTAGAATCCTATATATAATTATCCAATGAAACCAAATAGGTCACTCATCCCATATATGTACAAATATATCAACCAAAAATAAAACTAAAAAAGGTTAAGTAGGTTATAGCAGCTAGGGCTGGAGAGATGACTCAGTGGTTCAGAACACAGGCTGCTCTTCCCAGAGGACCATGGTTCCATTGGCAGCACCCACATGACAACTCACAATGGTCTGTATCTCCAGCTGCTGAGGACATGACACCCTCACACAGACATGCATACAGAAAAAAATACCAATGTACATAAAATAAAAATAAATAAATCACTTTTAAATTATTACAGTAGCTATTGTTCCTATGGCTACAAATACCCAAAAATCCAGTAGTGATGGACCAGGTGATTTCTTCAATCTTCTAATCTATCTCCCGCATAGAATCTTACACAGAATATCTAAGCAATACAGACATTTATTGAGGAGGTGATATGTGTCAAGTACTGGGCCAAAGCATTACAGGGCTTTGCAGAGATGATTGACATTTCTCACGTGATCCACCCAACCAATGGTGAGTTGGGTCACAAGGAGGATTTTTAGGGGAGGTCTCAAAGTGTCGGGTCCCTTAAATGGCAGTTTACTGTGGTTTTGAGAACTGGAGGTTCACACAAGGAGGACAATTTAAACCTAGTCTGAGAGTCTCGGGTCCTTGGAAGTGAATCTTGCTACATTCTAAGTCCACAGCAGTCTCACAAGTCCCTTTAGTTGTCCATGGGGCAAGGTTCAGTGTGTGGCTTTAAGTCAGAGCTCTAGACTACTACAGCTGAGTCTTTTAGTTCGACACCCTTTCCCCCATTCCTTTTTCATGAGTCCACTCTCTCCTGATCTTTTCTTTTCCTCACACATTTTACTCCTCTGGCCTCCTGTATATGGCTCTCTGAGCCATGTGAGAAGGATGGGAGGAAACAGACGACAAAAAGCCATAATTTCAGACCTCACAAGTTTATCTCGTGTCAACTTTTTCCTGTTTTGTTTTGGTGTTTCTTCATTTTTCAACACAGGGTTTCTCTGTGTAGTCTTGGCTGTCCTGGAACTAGGCTTTGTAGATCAGGCTGGTCTCAAATTCAGAGAGTCCTTCTTCCTCATTTGCCTTCCAAGTGCTCAGATTAGAGTCAAACCCCACAATTGCTTCTGCAGTATACCGACTCTTTTAAAACAAGTTTCATAGATGGAGAGATTGTGGACACATGCATACAGACAAAAATAACAATGCACATAAAATAAAAATAAATAAATTATGTTTTAAAAATTACAGCCGCTGTTGTTCTGATGGCTACAAATTCCCAAATATCAAGTAGTCATTGACCAAGTGATTTCTTCTATCTTCTCACCTACCTACCACATAGGACCTTACACAGAACATCTACAGAATACAGACATTTATTGAGGAGGTGATATGTGTCAGGACCTGGACCTATGTGTTACATGTATTTGCAGAAATGATTGACTTTACTGGCATGATCAACACAACCAAAGATTATTTTGAGTCTCAAGGAGGAATTTTTAGCCGATTTCTCAGTGTTGGGTCTGTTAAAAGGCAGTTTACTGTGGTTTTGACAACTGAAGTTTTAGGCAAGGAGGGAAATTTAAACCTGTTCTGATAGTCTTCAGTGAAATACAACTAAAAAAATAAGTAGCAGATAACTTAGAACCAAGATAAAGCAAACTCTCTAATTGTGTGTGATATCTTTCATATATAACTTTATTGGTTTTGTGACTCCTTTACTGAGAATATTATCACCTGTATTCATCATAGATATAAGCCTGTAGTTTTCCTTTTTTCTTGTGTTGCTGGATGGTTTTGGTATTAGGCTATGCAGGAAGATCTTGTATTGATCTTTTTCCTTTCTGTTAATTTGAATAATTTAGTAAGTTTTGGTTGTGTCTTTTCTTTGAAAGTATGGTAGGGTGCTGCAATGAATCCATCTGGCCTTCAGGAACTTTTTCCTTTTTTTAGTCAGAGGGTTTTTATTACTGTTTTTTGTTTTGAAAATAGATTTTTTTTCATCCTGATCACAGTTTCCTTACCCTGCTCTCCTCCCACGTACCCCACCATCTACCCCTTTCCCTATTTCTACTCTGTCTCTATTCAGAAAAGAACAAGCCTCCTAGAGATACAAACAAATGCCACTAAACAAAATACAATAAGACAGGGCAAAGCCCTCACACTGAGGCTGGACGAAGCAACTCAACAGGATGAGAAAAGCCCTAAGAGCAGGTGAATGAGTCAAAGATGAACCTGCTATCACAGGTAGCATTCCCACAAACACTTGCAAAATTTCAAGCTAACATTCACAACATATAACCAGAACTACCTGATACAGAGCCCAGCAGGCCCTGTGCTTGCAAGCTCAGTCTTTAGGTGCCCATATGCACCCTACTGAGTTGATTGAGTGGGCTGTGTTCTCCTGTTTTTTCTCTATCCCCTTAGACTCCTACAATCTCTCCTGCTTGTCTTCTAAGGGATTCCCTGAGCTCCTAGGGGAGAGACATGAGGAGACCTCCAATTTAGACTCTCTCAGCATCATGTCTTGCTGTGGGTAACTGTATCCACTCCCATTTGCTGTCAGAAGAAGTAGCTCTAATGACAACTGGACAAGGCACTGATCTATGAGTATAGCAGAATATCGTTAGGAATTATTTTACAGTTGTGTTTGATTTTTAAAGACCAGTCATGTTTGGTTCTACCTTAGGCCTCTGGGGTATATATCTCTGGTTCCTGGCCATCAACGCAGTGTTAGGCATGGACTTCCTCTCAAGGAGGAAGTTCCAAGTTAAAACAGACATTGATTGGCCACTCACATAAGTCTGTGCCACCATTGGACCAGCACATCTTGCAGTTGTGACAGATGGTTGGTCAGAGGTATTGTGGCTGGGTTGGTGTCCATTTTTCTCTTTCCATAGCCTTAAGAATATCTTTCTGCACTTAAGAGACTAGAACTTAGGGGTGACAGCTGCATGAAAGCACCAGCTCAACTGTTCTATGTTCAATGAGCTATGTGATTGTTGTCTGCTATTACTGCAAGTCCTCACTAGAATCGTCCTCATAGATTCCAGGTAGTCTCCGCATTACTAGGTTTCCATACTGGTCCCCAAATCCCCCCTAATTTCAGCTGTCTCTTCCCATACTCTCTCCATTCATCTCCCCTCCCCTCCCCACCTCTCTCTTTCTCCTGTCCTCACCTGTGCCCAGTCCACCCACTCACTCATAAAAGAAATATTAGATGCAAAGTAAAGGTTAATCAGGCTACAGTCAACAACCCTAGAGAAGCTAGGTAAAGAGGAGGACACTAAGAGGCACACACATGGATTGCCCCAAGAAGTGGAAAAGATTAAGTTCTCCTGGGCAACTGGGAGGAGGGAGTAGAGGGGAGGGGATGGGAAATGGGAACATCAGGGCTCAAGATGACTGAGTTGGGGGAGAAATGGAGAGGGAGAGCAATGAAAGAGATACCTTGATAGAGTGAACCATTAAGGAGATGGGGAGAAATCTGCAGATAGGGACAACCCAAGGAACTCACTAGATTGTCCCCAGTTAAGACTAATAGCAATGATGGAGAGGGTGCTTGAACTAGTCTTCCCCTGCACTCAGATTGGTGTCTACCCTAATTGTCATCATAGAACCTACATCCAGTGACTAATGGAAGAAGATGCAGAGGCCAACAGCCAAGCACTTGGCCATGATCCTGGAGTTCATTTAAAGAGGAGGAAGAATTATAAGAACAAGGGGGTTCAGAATCATAATGGAAAAAAACCATGAAGATAGCTGATCCAAGCTCTTGGGAGCTCATGGACTCTGGACTGACAGCTGAGGAGCCTGCATGGGTCTAAATTAGGCCCCTTAATGTGGGTGAAAGTTGCATGGCTTGATGTTTTTGTGGGTCCTCTGGAAATGGGACCAGGACTTATTTCAGGTAAATGAAATGGATTTTAGGAACCCATTTCCTATGGTGAAATGCCTTATTCAGCCTTGATGCAAGGAGGAGGGATTAGGTATGGCCCCAACTTGGTATGCCAGCCTATGTTGACTACCCAAGGGAGGCCTTACTCTCTATGAGGAGGGGATGGGGATAGAATGGGGCAGGTGGGTGTGGGAGAAGGGGATGGAGGCAGAATAGGTGTTCATATTTAAAATGAAAACTTTCACAACCTAAAGAAAGACATGCATAAAAATGTACAAGAAGCATACAGAATACCAAATATACTGGACCACAAAAAAGTCCCCTTGCCACATAGTGGTAAAACTACTAATAAAAACTACAAAATAAAAAAAAATATTAAGAGCAGCAAAGGAAAAAGTTCAAGTAATATATAAGTAATATATAAAGGCAGATCTATCAGAATTACACCCAAACTCCTCAATGGAAACTCTGAAAGCCAGAAGGTCCTGGGCAGACATGCTGCAGATACAAAGAGACCACAGATGCCGCCCAGACAACTATACCCAACAAAGGTTTCAATCACAGGAGATGCAGAAAACCAGATATTCCATGACAAAACCAGATTTAAATATTGCATATCCACAAATCCAGCCCTATAGAAAGTACTAGAAAGAAAACTCCAACTCAAGGAAGTTAGCTGAAACCACCAAAAGACAGGCAATAGATAACCTCACACCAGCAAATTTCAAAGAGGAAAAACATACACACACACACACACACACACACACACACACACACACACACACTGCCGCCAAAAAATGACAGGAATTAACAATCACTGGTCAGTAATATCCCTTAATATCAGTGGACTCGATTCACCCATAAAAAGACACACTCACAGAATGGATATGAAAACAGGATCCATCTTTCTGCTGCATACAAGAAGCACTTCAACCTCAATGACAGACATTACCTCAGATTAAAGGGTTGGAAAAAAACTTTCCAATCAAGTGGACCTAAGAAACAAGCAGATGTAGCTATCGTAATATCTATCAAAATAGACTTCAAGCAAAAATCAATCATAAGAGATGAGGAAGGGTATTTCACATTCATCATAGGAAAAATCTATCAAAATGAAGTCTCAGTTCTGATCATTTATGCCCCAAATACAAGGGCACCTACATTTGGGGGAAAAATTACTAAAGCACAAATCACATATCAAACCCCACACACTAGAGACTTCAACACCCCTCTCTCACTACTGGACAGGTCTGCCAGAGAGAAACTTTACAGAGAAATAAGGGAACTAACTAGTGTTATGAGTCAAATGTACCTAACAGAATTCTATAGAACATTTAACCCAAACACAAAAAGATATACATTCTTTTCAGTACCCCATGGAATCTTCTCCAAAACTGACCTCATACTCAGTAAAAGAACAAATCTCAAAAAATACAAAAAAAATAGAATAACCCCCTGTATCTTGTCGTCATGATTTAAAGTTAGAATTCAACAACAACACAAAATGCAGACAGCCTACAAACTCATGGAAGCTGAACAATGCTCAACTGAATCACCCATGTGTTAAGGAAGAAATAAGAAAGAAATTAAAGACTTCCTAGAATTCACTGAAAATGAATGCACAATGTACTCAAACTAATGGGACACTATGAAAGTAGTGCTAAGAGGAAAGTTCATAGCACTAAGTGCCTACATAAAGAAGTTGGAAAAATCTCACACTAACAAGTGAACAGCACAGGTGAAGGCTCTAGAACAAAAAAAGCAAACTCACCCCAGAGGAGTAGATCACAGGAAATAATCAAAGTGAGGGTTAAAATCAATAAAGTAGAGACAAATAGAACAATACAAAAAATCAATGAAACAAAGACTTGGTCCTTTGAGAAAATCAACAAGATAGACAAATCCTTATCCAAACTAACCAAAAAGGAGAGAGAATATCCAAATAAAAAATCAGATGTGAAAAGGGAGAAATAATAACACTGAGGAAATTCAGAGAATTGTTAGATCATACTTTGAAAACCTGCACTCCACAAAATTGGAAAATGTAAAAGAAATGTACAATTTTTTGGATAGCTACCACATACCTAAATTAAATCAAGACCAGATAAACAATTTAAACAGACCTATAATCCCTAAGGAAATAGAAGCAATCATCTAAAGTCTCTCAACCAAAAAAAAAGTGCAGGGCCAGATGGTTTCAGTGCAGAATTCTACCAGAATTTCAAAGAAGAGCTAATACCAATATTCTGCAAATTGTTTCATACAATAGAAACAGAAGGAAAATTGCCAAACTCTTTTTATGAGGCTACAGTTACCCTCATACTCAAGCCACATAAAGACACAACTAGGAAAAAGAGTTTCAGACCAATCTCCCTCATGAACACTGATGCAAAAATTCTCAATAAAATACTAGCAAACTGAGTCCAAGAAAACATAAAAAAAATCATTCACCCTGATCAAGTAGGTTTCATCCCAGAGATGCAGGGATGGTTCAACAAATGAAAACCTGTCAATGTAATACATCATATAAACAAACTGAAAGAAAAAAAAACACATGATCATCTTATTAGATACTGAAAAAGCCTTTGACAAAATTCAACACCCCTTCATGATAAAGATCTTGGAGAGATCAGGGATACAAAGAACATGTCTGAACATAATAAAGGCAGTATACAGCAAGCCAACAGCCAACATCAAATTAAATATAGAGAAACTCAAAGCGATTCCACTAAAATCAGGAACAAGACAAGGCTGTCCACTCTATCCATACATTCACTATTTGCTGATGATATGATAGTATACATAAGTGACCACAAAAATTCTACCAGGGAACTTCTACAGCTGAAAAACACCTTCAGTAATGTGGAAAGTACAAGATTAATTAAAAAAATCAATAGCCCTCTGTAGACAATTGAAAAATGGGCTGAGAAAGAAATTAGAGAAACATCACACTTTACAATAGCCACAAATAACAAAATATCTTGGGATAACTCTCATCAAACAAGTGAAAGACCTATATGACAAGATATTTAAGTCTTTGAAGAAATAAATTTTTTAAGAGAAATTTTATTTTATTTATTTTCTTATTTGTAGAGAAATTCTAATAACAAATTGAAGAAGATATCAGAAAATGGAAAGATCTCCCATGTTCTTGGATAGACATTGTAAAAATGGCAACCCTACAAAAAGCAATCTACAGATTCAACGCAATTCCCATCAAAATCCCAAGGCAATTCTTCACTGACTTTTACAGAACAATACTCAACTTCATATGGAAAAAAAAAAAAACCAGCATAGCCAAAACAATCCCACACAATAAAAGAACTTCCAAAAGCACCACCATCCTCGACTTCAAGCTCTACTATAGAGCTATAATAACAAAAATAGCTTGGTATTGGCATAAAAACAGACACATGGATCAATGGAATGAAAGCAAAGTCCCTGACATTAATCCACACACCTATGAACAACTGATTTTTGACAAAGAGGCCAAGATTATACAATGGAAAAAAAAGAAAGCATCTTCAACAAATAGTACTGGCATAACTGGACATCTACATGTAGAACAATGCAAATAGATCCATATCTATAGGCATGTACAAAACTCAAGTTCAAATGGATCACAGACTTCAACATAATTCCAGTTACACTGAATCTCATAGAAGAGAAATTTGGAAGTATCCATGAATGCATTGGCACAGGAGACTTCCTAAATATAACATCACTATCACAGAAACTGAGAGCAACAATTAATAAATAGGACCTCTCTAAACAGAATCTTCTGTAAGGCAAAGTACACAGACAATAACACAAAAAGGCAGCCTAAAGAATGGGAAAAGAAGCCGGGCGGTGGTGGAGCACGCCTTTAATCCCATCACTCCAGAGGCAGAGGCAGGCGGATCTCTGTGAGTACGAGGCCAGCCTGGGCTACCAAGTGAGTCCCAGGAAAAGCGCAAAGCTACACAGAGAAACCCTGTCTCGAAAAACCAAAAAAAAAAGAATGGGAAAAGCTTTGCCAACCTCATATCTGATAGAGGGCTGATCTCCAACATATATAACAAACTCAAGAAACTAGACGGCAAAGTATCAAATAATCCAATTTAAAAATGGGCTAGAAACAGAGAGTTCTCCATAGAAGAATATCAAATGGCAGAAAGAGATTTAAGAAAATGTTCAACATCCTTAGTCATCAGGGAAATGCAAATTAAACAACTCTGAGATACCACCTTAAGCCTGTCAGAATGACTAAGATCAAAAACACAGATGACAGCTTATGGTGGAGAAGATGTGGAGAAAGGGGACCATTCCTCCACTGCTGGTGGAAATGCAATCTTGTACATTATTCATAATAGCCAGAACGTGGAAACAACCTAGATGCCTTTCAGCTGAAGAATGTATAAAGAAAATGTGGTATGTTTACACAATGTAGTATCACACAGTGGTCAAAAAAACAATGCCATCATGAAATTTGTAGGCAAATGGCTAGAACTAGAAAATATCATGCTGAGGTAGGTAACCCAGACCAAGAAAGACAAACATGATATGTACTCACTCATAACTGAATATTAGATGCAAAGCAAAGGATAACCAGGCTACAATCAACAACCCTAGAGAAGCTAGGTAAAGAGGAGGACACTAAGAGGGACACACATGGATCACCCCAGGAAGGTGAAAAGGTTAAGATCTTCTGAGTAAACTGGGAGGAGGGAGTAGAAGGGAGGGGGTGGAAGTTTGGAACATCATTGCTCAAGATGGCCGAGTTGGGGGAGAGTTGTGCAGGAAGAGCAATGAAAGAGATATCTTGATAGAGTTTACCATTAAGGAGATGGGGAGAAATCTGCAGACAGGGATAAGCCCAGGAACTCACAAGATTGTCCCCAGCTAAGACTAATAGCAATGATGGAGAAGATGCTTGAACTAGTCTTCCCCTGCACTCAGATTGGTGTCTTCCCTAATTGTCATCATAGAACCTACATCCATTGACTAATGGAGGAAGATGCAGAGACCCACAGCCAAGCACTTGGCCATGATCCTGGAGTTCATTTGAAGAGAGGGAAACCACAGATATCGCAGACCCAAGCTAGGGGGAGCTCATGGACTCTGGAATGACAGCTGTGGAGCCTGCATGGGACAGAATTAGGCCCCCTGAATGTGGGTGAAAGTTGTGTGGCTTGATGTTTTTGTGGGTCCTCTGGAAATGGGACCAGGACTTATTTCAGGTAAATGAACTGGATTTTAGGAACCCATTCCCTATGATACAATGCCTTATTCAGCCTTGATGTAGGGAGGAGGAGTTAGGTTCAGCCCCAACTTGGTATGCCAGCCTATGTTGACTACCCAAGGGAGGCCTTACCCTCTCTGAGAAGGGGATAGGGATGGGATGGGGTAGGTGGGGGTGGGAGAAGGGAAGGGAGGCAGAACAGGGGTTGGTATGTGAAATGAAAGAAAAAAAAATTAAATGAAAAAGCTTGGGCAATAGCTCAGGCTAATTGCTAGCTAAGTCTTAAATTAAATTAACCTACATTTCTATATATGCTTTGCCATGTGGCTAATGGTTTGTTACCTCATTTTCTACACATCATGCTTGCTCTGAAGCTAGCTGGTGTCTCCCTTGACTTCACCCTTCTTTTCCCTATCATTCTCAATTTGGCTTTCCAGCCTAACTTTATCCTATTCAGCTATTGGCCAGTCGGCTTATTTATTTAATGACAACAATGTGTAATGGAATATTCATTCCACAGCAGCTATGTCTCCTTCCTCACTTTTATAATGGTAATTTATCTATATTATTTTATTTTAGAAATAAAGGAGTCAATTTCTGATTGTCTAAGTTCTCATGGTTGAAAACCTGCCCCGAGTCCCAAAAGAGACTTTGGACTACTGAACAAAGTTCATGGTAATAAAGACTACAGAAAATTTTATAGATGCCATGAGTTTCTTTTTCTCTATGAAATGGCTTTCATTCTATGGGCACCAAGTATGGAGTATCCTTATGTGAAATGGGGTATAATGAGTAAATATTTTTGCATCAAACTTATTGTGAGTTTGAACCCAGTTATTTAGTAAATAAAATAAGGTAAGCAATTTGGACAACCTGTCCTCCGGTCTCCATACCACTGGTTCCATCAGAGCACACTGGAAATGCCTGGCTATTTGTCATATTTACAAACAGAAAGACAGGAGATGCCCACTTCCCAGTGTACAGCATAACCTCCCCACTCTATGAAAAGGGCACACAGACAGCAGAGCCAACAATAAAGAAGTCCAGCTCTGCCTACATTAGACCTGAGTACACAGTGGACTCTAAACAAGAGTGTGGTTACTTTTCTTTTACGTGGCAGCTTCCTCACAAACCTTCTTTCATTGGTATTTGTTGTGTTTATTTTGCACATTGCATTTCACTAGTACTTTTGTTTACTATATCTTATTGGCCATATCTGAACACATGATCATAACCTTCAGAGTTTAGGTTGTGAAAACAGTTAACAGAAGGATCATTCTAGACAGATAGAGGAGGAAGTAAGATTAGACACACCCAGAGAACCATGTTGATGCTTTATTTAGAACAAATTGAGGAGTTTTGTGTGTGAATAGGAAATTTCTTCAAGGAGCCTTCTGACAGATGTTGCAAATGCAGGAGCCCTTACTTCAGGCCTCTTGAGTGGTCACTATGGAAGCACGCTGGGCCTTCTTCCAACTCTGTAGTTGCAAAACGCTTATCTCAGAAAGAAAGATAACTGCACTGAAAAGTGAGATGGCAGCTGTCAGAACCCCTAATGGCAGCACAGTAGTGCAGTATTTGGTTATCAATGCTTCTTCATTAACAGGAAAGTATGGTGGAAAGTCGAGAGTGGTTTGGCCATAATGATCTACAAAGTGGTTCCAGCTGACGGAAACCAATGTGAACAGGCTGCTAACACACAAAACTGAGGCAGAAACATTGTAGCAGTATGTCGCCATCTCCACAAATGGATCTTTCATGCAGCTGATCTTAATAGCAACTACACCAAAAATCAGAACCACAGGCTTCATCAAAATGGCCCACACTATCAGGGTCTGTGCAATCTGAAACTCAGGTGAAATGGTCCTGGTGGAATCGGTAGTGGTGTGCACCAGCATCTTGGTTACAGTCCCTGATTCATTAAGCTCTTGAGGGGAATAAGCCTCCCAGAGTCCAAAGGACACAAATTGCAAAATGTTGTTGTCAAATCTCCACGGGCGCCAGCATTGGCTACTTGCAATGATTATTTCAAACACCAAAGCTACTAGGCTGCTAAGAAGGGCACTCAGCTTGAAGATGCACCCTTTTCCACTGAAAAATCTGAAGATGAGATTGAACAAGGGTATAGTCAAGCCGGGAACACAAGGGAAGTTGGGAAAACAAAATGACTCATACTTTATGGAGAGCTAAACCCTCATACCTTGTCTATGCTGTCTTGTAGTTGTATTTAAGTAGTCTATGTATTAGGGATCATCATACTATGGGTAAGAGTGTAAGATGCCCTAAGTTCCACAAATATAGCAGAAGCTCCCTCTGTAAGAAGTTTTGCTTAGCAATTTCACTGTATCTGTCAAATGCTGAAATGTGTATATTTGTTATCTGAGAACTTTAATGCTTGAAGTTAAGTCAAAATGAGCTTGCAATATTATATGTAAGGTGATGCTTATTTCCACTATGTTTGCAATACATAAAAATGATAAATAACCTAAATGGTAGCAATAAGCAGAGGTATTGCTTAGAATAATTTCACTTCTAAAATATGATTGTGGAATATTACAAACACTGAACGTACTTATAATGTCTGCTGAAAGAACAAAGGAAAATGACAAATGTTTAACATGGTATATGCATGTATATCAAAATTTCACACTTGAATTGTGTATATTTCACTGTATGTGTACATGTGTGTGCTAGTATATGTGTGATTGCAGAACATGTGGGGAGCCAGGTGGCAGCGGTGTATACCTTTAATCCCAGCACTCAAGAGGCAGAGGCAAGCAGATCACTGTGAGTGAGTTTGATGCAAGCCTGGTCTACAGAGTGAGTGCCAGGACAGCCAGGACTGTCTCACAGAGAAAATCTGTCTCAAAAAAAAGAAAGAAAGAAAAGAAAAAGAAAGAAAGAAAAAGAAAAAGATCATGTGGGAAAACTTGAATTCTTTCTTTTTTCCCAGAAAACTAAAATCTGTTTGTAAAACATGAGGATTCATAGATGTTTCAAGCATTTCCCAAAACTTACCCAAAGGTCCTTTTCAGAAATTTTTCTTCATTTAATTGAAATGCATAAAGCATCTTGTCTATATTGTGTTTACACCTATCTTCTTCAGCACCAATTGAGACTCCCCATTTACTGTACACCAACTTATTTAGATCACTTCTTTGAAGGTAGTATTAATGCTTATGAAAAACTATGGCTCAAGGAATGTCACCATGTCTTTGAATAGAAAGTCGGCTAAGGCCTCTAGACAATGACATTGCCATTTCCCATGCACAATGTTTGGGGGACCTACAAACTGGATCTCCTTACCAGGAAACTGTACCAGCTAGCCTGTGCTCCACAGACTCTGTGGAATGTGCTTCCTAACTGGAAGGAGGCAGTTGCTGTACTACTTGGGAAGTTACACCTGCAAGATAGGTTTTCAGTTGACAGTGGCTTGTGTAATACCATGCCCTTATTCCTTGCCAAGGCAGATCTGAAGCTGTTGAGAGCAGGAGCAGTGAATTTTGAAGCACAAATGGAAACAGTGGAGAATGATGTTGTGCAAGGCAAATGAGCTAGCCTGGCTGGATGTAGTTTTGCCCATGTCTGAATCCCATGGAGTAGATGCATGTGTTTCAGAAAGATCCTACTTGAAAATCTCAATGTCTTATTTTAAGTCTTTACCTTTGCATATCAAGGGTGAGAAGAACCATTTGGTATATGTGAAGGTCATAAACGTCTTCCAAACAACAGGAAATGACGACCAATCAGGAAGTCACACAAGAGGCGAATCACCTTCAGTAAAAGAAATTCTGTTAGACAGATATTTCAGCTCACAGCAGTGTTCCACCAACCAAATCCTGGTTCATCCAAACCTTTCCATTCCTCTCCTCTGTTTTGCTTAGTTGGAGCCTCTTTTATACACTTCTGGGGTATTAGCATATTTTACATTATCGTCCCTCCAATGAGATCCACACAATCATTATTCCCATTTTGTAGATAGAAGAACAACATAGAGAGGCTAATTTACATACTGAACTTCAGGAAACTACACAGGTATAATGGTCAGTGCTGGCTCGAGAGCCTTCATAGACATGCAAGTATTCCCAGCACTTATTAAATGCAGCAGGATTTACTCATATGGAAATGGTGTCAACAAATATCTGAAACGTATATCAGTGGCCTCTTTATCATTCTATGTCATGAAATTGAAACTTATTAATAGAAACTATGTAGAAAATATAAAATACTTGCCTATTTTCCTCTCTTATGAGGCACAAATGTTAGTGACTGCCCAGGGTAAGAGAGTGACTTGAAAAATTCTTATGTTTCCATAGCTACCAGAGATGTCATATTATGAGCACCAGTCAAGACATATATTCTTAAAGGACCAGAATATTTAATACTCATCTCATATCTGAGAAAATTTAAAAGTATAATTAGTCAGTTTCATTTATTAATTTAAAAACTTTTCTCATACAATATAATTTGATCATTATTTCCCATTTTAACACCTTTTTCGATCCACTCTGCTCCCCACATCTCTATTCACCCAACTTGACGTACCCTTGCATTCTTTCTGTCTTTCCCTCCTTCCCTCCATCTGTCTGTTTCTCTCTTTGTCTCTCACTGTCTCTGTCTCTTTCTCACAACAGACATCAAAATAATCAAAATACTAGAAAGAGAGAAAAAATACATTATCAATGCATAACATTAGTTTTGCTTTGGCCTACTATTCCCTTTCATGAGGCCCACCATAAAATGTGGTGAGCATGCCCAGTTATATGCTATTATACAAAACTGATTTTCTTTTTCCCAGCAGGTATCAATAGCAAATATTTTTTTGGTTAGTGATAATTATTTGTGTCCACTACATTGTTATAGTACTGGCATACAGTCTGGTTTGAACCAGTCTAAGTCTTATGTGTGCTTTCAAAGTCTCTCTGAGTTCTTTTGTGGTATCAGTCCTGTTTTTTTTTTCCAGGACACTGTATCCTAAGAGTCATCCACCACCTCTGACTCCTACAATCCTTTCCCCTCCTCTACTATATAGATTCCTAAGCCTTGAGGGGAAGGATTCAATGAAGACATTCTATTGGGGACTGAGTGCTTCAATGTCTCTCACATTCTGCAAATGGTCCAGTTGTGGGTCTCTGTGTAAATTACCATCTACTACAGGAAGAAGCTTCTATGATATGGCTGGTGTAGAGTGAGGCACTAATCTATGGGTTTAGCAGTATTCCTTTAGGAGTCATTTTATTTCATTGTCCCTTTAGCGGAATAATAACAGGAGGTTTTTCATGACCTATCTAATCCCAGGTTCCTTTCCAGTTCAGCTGTGTCTTCTGTTGGTTCCATCTCATGGAGTGGGCCCTAAATCCAATCAAAATCATATCATTTGTGCCAATATTATATCTGTATATCTTCTGGGAAGGTCGCTATGGCAGTTCTCAAGGTTTTCAGCTGTTTAATATTGACAGTTATACCCCTCCTCTGGTAGCATGTAGTGTAACTTCAAGTACAATGAATACTACTCAGGAAGAGTGAAGCTTATATTTGGGCACCAGCTCAATTTCTCCATGTTCAATTATGTATGTAATTACTGTCTTTGTCAATAGGGTCATAGCTTCATGTTGTGGAGAGTCACCAATAGCATTGAATTAGCCTAGGATATTTTTGGTGGAGGGAGTTTATGGAAACATTTTGGACAATGACCCAAATAATGCAACCCATTCCTGTCAGTAGAGGTTTTATTGGTGGCACAAGATGTCCAGTTGGGGAATTATCTTCCTCATTACATTGTGACTCCATTTGAATTCCTTTCATATATGTTCATAGTTTCAGAAGGTTCTATATCAGTGTTTTTCCATAAGGTCTTACAAAGGGCCTTTAGTGTTGTTTGTACATTACCATATTTCTGCCAGTACCCTCTTCTCCCATTCCCCTACCACTGAAGTTTCCACTTTATAACACTATACACTATTTCCCTCACCTGGGATGATCTCCTCTTTCCCCTGTTTCCTTGCTAGCTATGTCACCTCTTTGGTTATTTGATTGAAATATACATAAGCTTAAAATCTAACATCTACATGCAACAGAAAACATGGAGTATAACGTGGAATATTTGTTTTGGGGGACCAAGCTGACATCACTCAGAATGACTGTCATGCGTCAAATAGCCCTTATAAACCATGAGAGCCATAAGAAAGAAGATTTTGTTTTAAAAATGAAATACCACAGTAGAAGAGAGGAAAACATTTCACTTTAAAGTACAGCATCTTCCTTTTTTTGCAGTGTTCTTGCCCACATGGATTTCCACTAGACAGATCCCATATTGAAAGTCTGTAATTGTAGAGCCTCTGGGATATATCATTTTGGTTATAAACAAATCTACCTTTCCTCTTTCTGTATCATATTTTAATCATGACAGTCACATGGTAACACAAAAATTGTAAAGGTATTTTATTTTAATCATTAACTATGCCTAAAATTTGAGACACCCTCATACCTAAGTGCATAGTGGAAATGAATCAAAGGCAAAACGTGACTTGAGAAAATAAGAAAAAGTCACATGTGGTTTTTCTTTTATAAATGATCTCTTTGTAGTATATTGTTATTTGTGGTATAATAACAAAGGAGAAAATTCACAAATAATTTTTACACAAAGTTAATTAGTTCAAGCTGCTTAATTTGAACCATCTTGTCCAAGTAGAAATTGCCTTGATTTGGAGGACTAGAGTAGTGGAGGACTAAGGAGTGAAGAAACTGGATTGTCTGCAACTCTGTACACTTGACAGAAGGATGCCTACTCTACCTGAAGCCATCCAAAGCACACGATACTAACCACTTCCCAAAGTCTACTGATGATGATCTGTTTAAAATTTGTTTCTTCTCTCTAGTGGAAAGTCGCTATGTAGGGCCAGCAAGCATGGGGAAAGTGGGATGCAGCTCAGGAAGAGGATTTTCATAGTGTCCAGGCCCAAGGTGATTCGCTCATATGATGGCTTCCACAGCTCAGCCTTACACAACAACATGGATAACAATTTTCTGTTTCTAGAAACTTTGATTCAATGGAACAAATTTATAACTATGCCTGTTGGTGTCCTGTTTTGCATGCATTTGTAGGAAAATTAGGGTCACTCCAGGATTCGTTTTGGCTTAGTAAAGCAGCAGGGTGAATCAGCTTCTGGTGACTAGACTACTAGTATTTCTCAAATGGCCTTTTTAATTGTTGTAAAATTTACACCTTAGCAAGTCAATTTATGCATATCAAAACCTCTTGTCTGGAGTTCCTTGAAGGAAGTAAATGCTAAAAGTTATTCTCAGTCACAAGACCTAGTACTCTCATAACCGAGTTTGGCAAAAGCTTTGAACCCTTCAGGAAGAACTCAGATAAGCATCAAACATCACACAAAAGATATTAGTAACAAAATGTATCATCACAAAAGGCAGTTCAAAGCCTAGGTGCTAATACTGTACAATTCAAGCCAAATGTATTGCTGTGCAGGAGCTCCCATTACATATAAGCTTGTCATTGACAGAAAATACGTAGAAAATTATAGACACAGAATCTACATATCACTTTCTACTATTACATATCATTGTATATGGAAAGAATAAAGATTCCTAAACTTCCAAATTGTCCTTAGCAAATGATTGCCCCAGTGTGTTTTCTGGAATACAGGCTGAGTGGAGCATAACATTGTGCTGTATAGCTTAAGGTATCTTGGGGAATGCCTTCAAAGTTAGATTCATTACTTGAGGTCGTCATCTGGTCAGGATGGGTGGTGTCAGGGGTCTTTGGTCTTCTGACTTCAGTTCATTCTTGGATCTGTAAGATCATCATGATCTCCAAGTCAAACCTAGGCAAGACTATCCTGTCCTGTCTGCTATTTGCATGGCTTCCACACCCCGCTGAGGACATGATAAGGATTGATTACTGAGACCAATGGTAAGTATAGATATTGCAGCTCTGAGGGGAAAGGCTTCCTCAATGTCAGTGTTATAGCTCTGAGGGAAAAATTTTCCCCACTGCATGTATTACACTTCTGAAGGGAAAGATATCCTGACAGTTGTGAGTCAAGGAATACTACAAAGTTACACAGTAACAGAAACCTCACACAAGAGATTTATTGGGAGAGAAAAACCCAGGAGGCTGGCTGGGTGAGAAGTAGCAGAAAACTGAGCAGAGGGTGGGGCTTATATAGTGTTTCTTGGGGGCAGATCTTTCAATGGTGAGTATTGGTGGGTTTTCCAGTTCAGAGCTTGGGCTTTTTACTCTGTTGGGGCTGGGGCCAGCAGTAAGGGCAGTTAGAGTGTTTGTTGGTTGAACCTGACATTTGGAGGTCCTCATGGATGAGATATGGCCACTCATGTGTTACAGTCCTAGAGAATGTAGTACTAGAGGAAACAAACCTTAAATTTACAAAAGGTTATAAGAGAAACCCACAGGCAACATCATTCTAAACAGAGAAAGCTTGAAGCAATTTTACTGTAGTCAGGAAAAAAGAAAGGGGTGTCCACTATTCCCACTCCTTTTCAGTACTGTGATCAAAGTACTAGCTGAAGTAATAAGGCAAGAGAAGGATATCAAAAGGATACAGATGGGAAAAGTAGCTGTCAAACCTTGTCTCTTCACAGATGACATGATATCCATAAACAAATTCACACATGAGAGGATACAGAATCAACTTATGGGCATCAACAGCATTTATTTACACCAACAAGAAGAATGTATTAAAAAAGAGATCATGAACACAATACCATTCACAAGAGCCTCAAAGAAAATAAAGTATCTAGGAATAAACACAACCAAGATACTAGAAAAATGAAAGGCACCACATGACCATGGAGTGGTAGAATTAACAATGTGAAAATGATCATTTTAGTAATAGCTGTTTACAGACAGAATGTAATCCCAATCAAAATCCCCATCTTATTTGCCATTTCATTGAAACAGAAAACGAAACAAAACCAACAAACAAAAAACTATCCTGAATTTTATATGGAATAACAAAAGATCATTCATTGCCGAAACAATCCTGAACAACAACAAAAAGGTACTGGAAGTATAATTGTTCTAGATCTTAAAATATATTACAGAACCATAGTAATACAAACAATATGTTAATTGCATCAAACCAGACATGTAGACCAATGGAACAAAATCAACGACCCAAGTGTGAACACAGCTACCTTCAGCCCAATTAATATTTCACAAAGATGCCAAAAATATTAGCTGGGGAAAAGAAAGCATCTTCAGAAAATGGTGCTGGAAAAACTGGATGATCCATATGCAGAAGAATAAAATTAGACCCTTTCTTAGTTATGTTACTATGGCAGCGATAAAACCATGACCAAAATAACATGGTGTAGCTGGAGAATTTTTCTCCAGCTCCCGCCACCAAGTCCCGCCAGTCCCAGAGCCCACTTATAAAATAAACACACAGACTCTTACATTATTTAAACTGCTTGGCCATTAGCTCAGGCCTGTTATTGTCTAGCTCTTACTCTTATATTTAGCCCATTTCTATTAATCTTTACTTTGCCACATGGCTTGTGGCTTACCGGTACTTTACATCTTCCTTGTCCTGATGGCGGCTGGCAATGTCTCTCTCTCAGCCTTCCACTTCCCAGAATTCTTTTCCTTGTCCCGCCTATACTTCCTGCCTAGCCAATGGCCAATCAGTGATTTATTTACTGACCAATCAGCAACACACTTGACATACAGACCATCCCACAGCACTTCCCCTTTTCTTTTCTTAAAAAGGAAGGTTTTAACTTTAACATAGTAAAACCATGACCAAAATAACATGGGAGGAGATGGCTTATTTGACTGACACTTACATATCACCATTCATCACTGTAAGAAGTCAGGACAGTAACTCAAACAGGGAAGGATCCTGAAGACAAGAGTTGATGTAGAGGCCATGGGGGTTCCCGCTTACTGGTTTCTCCTTATGGATTGCTCAGCTTGGTTTCTTATAGAATCCAGGACCACCAGCCAAAGGATGGCACTACCCAAAAGGTCTGGGCCCTCCGCCATCATTCATAAATTAAGAAAATTCCCTATCACCAGATCTTATGGAGGCATTTTCTCAATTGAGGATCCCTCCTCTCAGGTAATTATATCTTATGTGAAGCTGACATAAAACTAGCCACTAGAGACCATATCTATTAACTTGTACAAAAATTAGTGCCAAGTTGATTGAAGACCTAAACTTAAAACTGGAAGCAATGAAACTGTTATAATAAACCATTGGCAGTACCATACATGATATAAAAGTAGGAAATAACTTTCTGAACAGGATCATTTGACCAAGTATAAATCTGCAATTGACAAGTGAGATTTCATGAAAACAAAATGTTTTCTCATAGCTAAAGAAACCATCAACTGGATAAGCGGAAAGCCCACAGAATGGGAGAATAACACTGTAAGTTGTACATCTGACAGAGGATTAGGGGCCAGAAAACATGAAGAATTAAAAAGCAGAGTAAAAAACCTAGCAATCAAATAATGACTCATTAAAAATAGTCTTGGGAGCCAGGCAGTGGTGGCACATGGCTTTAATCCCAGCACTCAGGAGACAGAGCCAGGCAGATCTCTGTGAGTTTGAGGCCAGCCTGGTCTACAGAGCAAGATCCAGGACAGGCACAAAAACTACACAGAAAAACCCTGTCTGTAAAAATCAAAAAAATAAATAAATAAATAAATAGGCTTCGGGCTTCAACAGAGATTTCTGAATAAAAGAGAAATTATGGCTAAGAAATATCTCCAAAAGTGTTCATTGTCACTACCAAGTAGAGAAATGTGAGTCAAAACAACTCAATGACTTCCTCTTACTCCAGTAAAAATGGCAAAGACCAATGGAACAACTGACAAAAATTGCAGTAGGGGATACTTGGAAAGTGGAACTGTTGATGGGATTGCAAACAGGTGCAGCCACTATGGAAATCAGCGTGGAGAATTCTCAAAAGGCTTAAATCAAATCTATCAAATGACCCAGAAAATGCCCAAATGACACATCATCCCACTTCACAGATGTTTACATACTATGTCCAACTCTGTTCTATCCAAAATTGCTAGAAAATGGTATAATTCTAAATGTCTTTCAACTGATGAATGAGGAAAAAAGTGTGGCGCATATACACAATGAAAAATGATTGAGATGTAAAGAAAAATGAAATCATGAACTTTACAGGTAGATGGATAGAACTAGAAAGCATCATATTGAGTGAGGTATCCTGGATCCAGAAATATAACCATTACATGTTCTTGCTCATTTGAGACTCCTAGCTTTAGACTTGAGTACATATCCTCATATAACTGCAGAAACCAAGAAAGTAAAAAGGAACTGCTGTCAGGATAAGAGTTTGTGGAGTGAGAAAGAGGAATAGCAGGGTATAAGTGTTCTGACTGAGGAAATGAAAACAAGGGCTCTAATTAATGAGGCAGGAGAAAGATGTATATAGAAGGAGGGAAGAGAAAATAAATGTAAGGATATCTTAAAAAGTGATAATGAATTGTAATATTAGCTATCTACCAAAAATCCTATAATGCACCTAAATTTGTGTCTAAATATACAGATACAGTTCAATTGAAGTTTTGATCTCTGGGCTGACTTTGCTCAACCACCATGTGCCAAAGACCATCTAACAATAACATCAACATGAAGCATGAAAAGCCCTCTTTTGAGTTGTTGGTTAGTGTTCTTCAAGAGACTCTCAAAGTATTACAGGCTATTGCTTTTTTTTCCTTGGTTATCTTACAGGAGTGGAAGTTAAGTGCTGTGGGATGTTCTGTATGGCAAATGTGTTACTCTGATTGGTTGGTAAATAAAACACTGATTGGCCAGTAGTTAGGCAGGAGGAAGTATAAGCGGGGCAAGGAGGAGAGTAAAGCTGGGAAGTGGAAGGCTGAGAGAGATACACTGCCAGCCGCCATGATGAGAAATAGCATGTGAAGATGCTGGTAAGCCACGAGCCACGTGGCAAGGTATAGATTTATAGAAATGATTAAGTCCCCATTACTCAAGATATCATGATACATGTACATTTTAGATAGGTCTTAATCATAGGCTCCAGAGATAAAAAACTACATGGAGGCCTCCTCCTTGAGTATTAGTTTTCATACAGGCTTTCAAAGAACGGAAGCAACCAATAGTCCTACCCAGCTATGAGGCCTATGAATCACAACTGTCAGCATGACACAATAACCCTAGTGGTGCTGTAGTGGCACACAAATCCAACATATCTCTAATTGGGCTGAAGACTCTCTCAGTAATAGAGAAATCATTCCTGATATTGGAAACCTTGACAACTAACCAGGATTAGTGAAGTCTTCTATCTAGAAAGAGAAGTGACATCAGCCACTTTATTAAACCAGCACACTACCTAACTACATACTAAATATTGGTCATTATACCCACCACAGACAACTGTAGTCCTCACCCTCCACCCAGAGAGCTTCTTTCTGCAACATATGGAGGACATTATAGAAAACCACAACCATTCAAAATGCAGAGTTATGTAGTCCAGTCCTAATGGACACATCTATAAAACGACTCTCTCTTCCAAGGCTCAGGGACCATTGCAGAAATGGGGGAAGAAATATTATTATAGCCAGGAAATGAGCGAGGTTGCTGTGAGATTGTGTCTCCTAGTAATGTTTCCTGGCAATCTCATCATCATTGTGACTACCTAAACATGATCAGAAGAAAGACAGCTACAATAGACATGGAAAGTTGACAGGGAAGGACAATGTGGCCCCAATCCTACTGAAAGGATTACAGGCAACTAAAGAACTCTGAGACTAGGATACATAGTCTTCCCCAGGGAATGGCATGCCAAAGTTATACAATAACAAATGGTCAGCTCTGAACACGTAAATAAAAGAAACATTATTCAGACTGAGCAGATTCCATTTAGGAGTTTTTTTATAAATATGCATATCAATATATGCTTCTAACAATAATTACCAGAAAAAGAGGTGATGATTTTGAAAAAGACAAAAAAAGGGATATATGGGAAGGTTTGGAAGAAAGGCAAGGAAGAAGTAAAGTCATTATATACTCTCAGAAAGAAAATGAATGGAATAATAAAAATTAAGAATGAACTTTTAAAGCTTCTATTTATAACAATGTTCAAATTTAATGTGTATGTAAAATGAAAGTAAATACTCAAACCTATACTGAACTGATTTCTTGAAAGAATATTTTCTCATGTACCAAAAATAATCAGTCAGAATAATGTATGGGTTATTATAACAAATTTGGAATGTGCAAAGAAAAGAGATTTTAGAACATTATGAATGATTATTAGGTGCACAATTATGCCAGCAATAACTTTTTGATTAAAATACTTCTTATGAACTTTTCAAGTCATAATGAATCATTAACTCCTCAGTCAGTTGTTCAATAAATTAGCGTGCAATGACTGTGGTGATTTTTTTTTCTATGTACCCCAATAAAGTTTATCTGAGGATCAGAGGAAAAAGACAGCCACTATAATAAACATAGAAGTCAGGCAATGGTAGCACTAGATACAGAGGCCAGAAAATGGTGTCACACACGCCTTTAATCCTAGCATTCCAGAGGCATAGATCCATTTGGATCTCTGTGAGTTCAAGGCCACACTGGGAACAGAGTATGGCACAGTGGCACATGCCTTACATTCCAGCACCAGTTAACCATAAATATCTGGAGGTCTATACAGACAGACAGGAAGTGAGAAGAGCTAGGCAGACAGAAAAACTGTTGTAGCTAGGCAGGGAGAGGAAGTGAGATGGCATGGACAGAAAGGCATATAGGTGTGAGTATACAGGAATTAGGTCTCTTTTGGAGGCTGCAGACTGGTAAGGTGAGGTTGGCTGTGGCTTGTCCCATTCCTCTGATCTCTTGGTTTTAACCCTGATATGTGGCTCTGGGTTTTTTAATAATAAGACCTGCTGTGGATATCGCTCTATATAAATAAATCACTGATTTGCCAGTGACCAGGCAGGAAGTATGGGCGGGACAAGGAGAGAGGAGAATTGAGGAAGGAGGAAGGAAAGAGAGACTGGCTGGAGCCACTGCCAAGACAAGGAAGATATAAAGTATCGGTAAGCCATGAGCCCCGTGGCAAAGTAAAGATTAATAGAAATGGATTAATTTAAGCTATAAGAACAGTTAGCAAGAATCCTGCCATGGCCATATAGTTTGTAACCAATATAAGTCTCTGTGTTTACTTGGTTGGGTCTGAGCGGCTGTGGGACTGGCAGGTGAGAGAGATTTGTCCTGATTGTGGGCCAGGCAGGAAAACTCAAGCTACAAATGGGGCCCAACGGCTTGAGTTTCCACCTTAAACTTAACAATATTTAATAACCAATTCTAAACAGAGCCAAAACCAGGTTCCTGCTTCATGTCTCATATGGGCAGCTAGATGCTGCAAAACACAGGTTTGAGCTACTGCTGGGTTCCTGGCGTGTGCACTTGACCTGCAGTATGGCGGGAATGAGACATGTGCCAGCGGCACATTACGCTGTGTGGTAGATTTAGTCTTTACTAGTATTTAAAAGAGAGAGAGAGAGAGAGAGAGAGAGAGAGAGAGAGAGAGAGAGAGAGAGAGAGTTTCTGGGCTACACGCTGCTTTGATAAAAGCGTGGACCCACTATTTCTGAGACTTGATGGCTCCCAGAGCTGGCAGAACCACCATATTGGGAAGCTAAAGTGGGCAGAGCCAGTAGCCACAGTGCCATTTCAGGCTTAGAAGGCTGCAGTTTAAAGCAATAGGTTCACAATAAGACTGATTCAGGTGGAATAGTTTACAATGTGTGTAAAATGTACGTAGTCTTAAAAGTGAGAAAAAAGAAATATATACAGATAGATAGTTTTAAAAAATAAAGTCTTTAAAGAAACATTAAAGGTAATAAGCCACGTAAAGATGGCTATCACACAGAGAATCTGGATTCTGTTGTCTTTGATATTCGTAACTGAAGAAAAACATTTGATTGTAAAAGCTGTTGAGTTATGCCAAAATGTAAATTTTAAAGGTACCTTGACTTCAAAATTTGGATATAAGGATATGTTGCTTTGGAAAAGAGTCTCTGCTTTTGTTTCCACAGAAAGCCAGAGGCTATGGATTTGTTCCAGATTAAGATACATCAGGTTTGACCAGCCAAGACCCCCTGAAAGGTTTCCAGTGACACCATGGCCCAGATGATCCAACATCCGGAACGGTTTCAGGCAACTGGCTCAGATGATACACACTCATGGAGTACTCCATATTCCTAAAATTTTCTTTGTGTCCCTATAAGACACAGCACCCCCCTCCAGCAAGATGTAGTAAGAGAAGCTACGCCCAAATTCCCAAATATACCAAGCTGTCTTTAGAGATAGAATTGGCTCACTCCCCCTCTAAACCCAGATATATTGCTTAAAAAATGGTTAAGAAGAGCCCTCTGATGTGGGACAGAGAAAAACCAATATTTTTATTTAAAGCAGGTTGATTACGAATACAATCTCTTTCTAAAGAAAAAAAGTGGATAGTTTAGATATGATAGGATGAAAGGGTAGATTAATGAACCTACTTTTAAAGAGTAACAACTTGTTTAAAATGTTTTACATTGCTATAGATTTTAGTTTATTGATACAAATTTAAACTTAATTTTGTTATACTGTATATATATTTCTATTCTTGTGTGAGGTATTATGTTTATGTAACTCATTTATAATTGTAATGGATAATTAAAAAATAGATTAATAATTAGTCATCTATGATAATCATATTTGTAGCCATGTCAGTTAAGTCTTATAGGTATACATAGATATATTTCAGATAGATAGGTAGTCTTCAAACACTTCAAAGACCTACAGAATATGGCATTTAAAATGTTTTAAAAATTTAGACTTTCTGGACAGTGAGACATGTCTGCTCTTGACAGCACCAATTTACTTCAGAGAGGAGTATGGGCATCGAAGACACTCCATATGGAGTTTATCTTCACCTTGACAAAAATAGCCATTTGGGCAAGAAACTGTTCTTGCCTGGACTGCTTGATCAACTGGACATACAGGACCCATAGAAAGGTAACCACTGAACTTTGCTTGACAAAATGGTCCTTCAGGTTCCTGATTTGCAGAGAAAACTGCAAGACATTCTACAGGACACAGAAAAAAGTGAATGAGAGACTCTAGGCCTGCGGGCTGAAGACTGATGCCCCAACTTTACAAGAGAACTATGAATGACTGTCCAGGCTGTCAGCTGTCTCTATCTACCCTACAAGACTCCCGAAAGTTGCTTGCATCCTTCTCCCATTTCTCAGGTAGTATTATATCCTTCTGAGGTCTTTGATGTGGTTAAAGACTAGATACTTAAAATTTTCCTTAGTTATGATAAAAGATTAGATATAAAACATTAAACTCACAAATATAAGATAGATATCTTTTATATTGTAACTATAATTCTTACTCGATAATTATTTTGTTATATGTAATATTACTATGTTGAAGTTAAAACCTTCCTTTTTGAAAAAGAAAAAAAAGGGGAAGTGCTGTGGATATCGCTCTATATAAATAAAGCACTGATTGGCCAGTGACCAGGCAGGAAGTATAGGCGGGACAAGGAGAGAGGAGAACTGAGGAAGGAGGAAGGAAAGAGAGACTGGCTGGAGCCACCACCAAGACAAGGAAGATGTAAAGTACCGGTAAGCCACAAGCCACGTGGCAAAGTAAAGATTAATAGAAATGGGCTGAATATAAGAGTGAGAGCTAGACAATGATAGGCCTGAGCTAATGGCCATGCAGTTTAAATAATGTAAAAGTCTGTGTGTTTATTTTATAAGTAGGCTCTGGGACTGGCGGGACTTGGTGGTGGGAGCTGGAGAAAAATTCTCCAGCTACAAAGACCATTTAGCAATTCATTCTGAAAACTTCTCTTTTGCCTAAATGGCTATCTCAGTTTGTTTACATGGATGTCTACCTAATCTTTCTCATTGGATACCTTAACTGATAATTTCTTGTCTTCTTCCACTATCATTTCATCCCACACATAATTCTATGTAGCATGAATTCTAATTGGTCTTAATAATAAAAACCCAGAGTCAGATATCGGGGTAAGTATTGAATGATCAGAGAAGTAAAAGAGCAGCCAAAATTACCTCTTACCTCCATGACTCCTCAGATCAAGAAAGGGGCCAAGCTCCAGTCTCTGCCCACTTTATATTTCTTTCTTTGCCCAGCCATATCACTTCCTGTCTTCTGTCTATAGAGACCTCCAGACCTCTATGGTTTACTAATGGCTAGCTCTACCCTCTGATCTTCAGGCACACTTTATTTGTTAGAGCACAAAATATTACCACAATTCTGAAAAAATGTAAATAAGGGATGAGAACCAAAGGGAAAGTGCTGCTACTTAATGAAATACTGGGTATAGTCACAATACCTGGGGACTGGGCTTTCTATCAGTGAAGTACCATTTTTCAGCTATTCACAGAGAGGATACCATGATGCAGGAAGTTCTTTTTGGAAATACAGACTTTTAATTCCAGTTACCAGCACCTAATACCATCTCTGCAACTTTACTGGAGAGCGTTGTTTTGGTGGGTATACCTATTTCCAAGATAGGCCTGAGAGAAGCCATGACAGAATTACTGGCCTAGACATATTCCTTAAAATTGTCTAACAATCAGAAAGCTCTTAATGACTGGATCAAGTCCATATCCAGCCAGTGTTTCTTCACAGCAATCCCTTTGGCCAGCAGTGCACACTGGAAATTCATGGGCATTTCAGACGTTCACAAGCAAGGTGAGAGAATATGACCACTGTTGTCTTCTTGGACAAGGATACAGATGGCATTAAACACCCTCAATATATAAATTGGCTTTCCTAATCATAGAAAGGAGCCCTAACTTAAGCAGTGTCAAGGGTTATAAATCCTACTCTGCCCTCAGGATACTACAGGAGTTAAATGCCTGCAATCTATAAACAGGGCTATGTTCCTGTGTATTATTTTTCAATTGAACTACAAAGGATTATTATTTCTTAAGGATTATCCTTTGATTCATGACATTTTTATGTAACATCACTTTTGCCTACCAGAGAGTGTTAGAAATATCTAAACACATCATAATGGCCTACGGAGGTCAGGATGTGACCACCATTAAAGACATGAACACATATGACAGGTAGAAGAGCATATAAACTTTATACACACTGAGAGACCTACTTTATGTTTTATTTTAAATAACAAGTTGACTACAAGAGTACTGAGTTAGTGTAGAAAATATCATCTAGGAATTTCTGGTGGAGGTTGCAAATTCCAGAGTCTAACTTCATGCCTTTTGATCAGCCTGTTTGTAAGCACATTGGTAATTCAGTTGACCCTGTAGTTTCAATGAGCATATCTCATAGAAAAACATAATCACATCAAAGTGTTACAGGGTGGCTATCAAGATCCCTACTGGGAGTACATGAGTGTGAGTGTGGTGCTCATCAGAGCTTCTTTCTTAATGGCAAAGGTGGGTAGAAATTTAAGAACAATTTGGCTATATCTATGACATGGTTCCAAGTCATGGAAACAATGTTGAAAAGCCTGCTGAAAACCAGAAATGAGACATAATAAATCTTATAGCAAAGTAGTAGGATCTCTGGGAATGAGTTTTTGATAACCCTGACTCTAATGGCTAAAAATTGGGATGGCAGGCTTTAACATAATAGCCAACAATACCAAGTACATTGTACACTGAAATTCAGATGAAATGATGCAAGTCATGTTCACAAGAATATGTAACAGAACTCCTGGTGGTAATCCACTTCCCAGAATCCAATGCAAGTAGGCTGAACAATTTTGCCCAGACATCAATAAAGTCTGCTTGCAAGGATTATTCCAAACCCCAATATAAGAGGCTACAAAAGAAGCCAGTCAGTCTGATGATCCACTCCATCACATCAACAAACCTGAAGATGAGTTTGAAGAAGTACAGATTCAATCCAGAAACACAGGGGAAGTGAGATAACAGAATGAGTGAGAAATGCATAACTTTGGAAGGACTGCCCATTGCATGATGTTTTGGACAACAAACCTCACTTAAGAGATTTATTGGGAGGGAGGAATCCTGGAGTGTGGCTGCCTCTGCTGGGGCCGGGGTGGGGTGAGGCAACCTCAAATTAAACAGGTATAGGGCTTATATACAGTTTCTTAGTGGCAGAGATTTCCAGGGTGGAGATTAGGAGGATCTCAATTCCTGAGTTTGCAACAAATTCAGAGATTGGTTGAATTTCATGCTCAGGGGTTGATTGGATTGCAGTTCCTGAGTTGACAGATTCAGGAAGCCTCTCTCTTGTCCAGATGGAAGCTCTGGGCCAGATGAGAGCTGGGAGCTCGTCTCTGAGTCTCAGGCAGTGGCTGGGGTCTCCAGTGGATGGGTGTTGGGGCAGAACATGGAGATTACAGGGTCTGCTTGGGGTCTTAGAAAAGGGGAACCTTCCCATGGGGCCCACCTGGTGTCCAGAAACTGGGGCCAAGTTGAGCAGGTCTTCCCTGGAATGGCTGGTGTCCAGGGATGGGACCTAGGGGCAGGCTTCCCTGGGTATGACCCCAGGAACTCATCTCTGGTCCAGATGGGAGTTCATGGCTGGATGGGAGCTGGGGGCTGTTCTCTAAGTCTCAGTAAGTGGCTGGGGTCTTGGGCAGATAAGTGTGGGGTCAGGGCGTGGAGATTTCAGGGTCTCTGGTCTAGATGGGGACTCTAGGCAGGGCTTTCTTTAATTTTTGTTGTTGTTGAAATCTACCTTTAAGTCATGGTGGTCTGATAAGATACAGGAGGTTATTTCAAATTTTTTTCTATCTGTTGAGATTTGCTTTGTGACCAAGCATGTGGTCAATTTTGGAGAAGGTTTCATGGGGTTATGTGAAGAAGGTATATTCTTTTTTGTTAGGGTGGAATATTCTGTAGATATATATTAAGTCCATTTGAGTCATAATGTCTGTTAGTTCCCTTATTTCTCTGTTAAGTTTCTGTCTGGCAGACCTGTCCATTGGTGAGTGTGGAGTGCTGAAGTCTCCCTCTAATAGTGTATGAGGGTTGATGTGTGATTTAAGCTTTAGTAACATTTCTTTACAAATGTGGGTGCCCTTGTATTTGGGGCATAAATGTTCAGAATTGAGACTTCATCTTGTTGGTGTTTCCCTGTGATAAATATGTAACATCCTTCTTGATCTCTTTCGATTGATTTTTACTTTGAAGTCTGTTTTATTAGATATTAGGATAGCTACACCTGCTTGCTTCTTAAATCCACTTGATTGGAAAGTCATTTCCTAGCCTTTTGTTCTGAGGTAGTATTTGTCTTTGAAGTTGAGGTGTGTTT
The DNA here is from genome assembly GCF_949786415.1 of Peromyscus eremicus. Lineage (NCBI taxonomy): Eukaryota > Metazoa > Chordata > Mammalia > Rodentia > Cricetidae > Peromyscus > Peromyscus eremicus. The sequence continues at coordinate 18,741,971 of NC_081439.1, read as the reverse complement.
CTTGTATGCAGCAAATGGATGGATCTTGTTTTCATATCTGTTCTGTTAGCCTGTGTCTTTTTATAGGTGAATTGAGACCATTGATATTAATGGATATTAATGACCAGTTATTGTTAGTTCCTGTTATTTTTTCATGGTAGTGTTGTATGTTTCCCTTCTTTGGTATTTGTTGATGTGGAACTATTTATTGCCTGTGTTTTCATGGGTGTATCTAACTTCCTTAGGTTGGATTTTTTCTTCTAGTGCTTTCTGTAGGGCTGGATTTGTGGAAAGGTACTGTTTAAATCTGGTTTTATAATGGAATATTTTGCTTACTCCATCTATGTTGATTGATAGTTTTCCTGGGTGTAATAGTCTGGGTTGGCATCCATGGTTTCTTAGTGTCTGCATAACATCTGTCCAGGACCTTCTGGCTTTTAAAGTCTCCATTGAGAAGTCAGGTGTTATTCTTAAATGTCTGCCTTTATATGTTACTTGGTCATTTTCCTTTGCAGCTCTTAATATTTTTTCCTTATTCTGTATATTTAGTGGTTTGATTATTATGTGACCAGGGGACTTTTTTCAGTCTACTTGGTGTTCTCTAACTTTCTTGTGTCTACATAGACATTTCCTTCTTTAGGTTGGAAGAGTTTTCTTCTATGATTTTGTTGAATATATTTTCTGTGCCTTTCAGTTGGAATTCTTCTCCTTCTCCTATCCCTACTATTCTAAGTTTTGGTCTTTTCATGGTGTCCCAAATTTCTTGGACATTTTGGGTCATGACTTTGTTGGTTTTAGTGTTTTCTTTGACTGATAAATCCATTTCCTCTATTGTATCTTCAATGCCAGAGATTCTCTCTTCCATCTCTTGCATTCTGCTGGTTATGCCTACATCGGTAATTCCTGTTTGTTTACTCAGATTTTCCACTTCCAGCATTCCCTCCATTTGTGTCTTCTTTATTTTCTCAATTTCTGTTTTCAAATCTTGAACTGTTTCCCTTACTTTTTTAATTGCTTTCTCTTGGCTTTCTTTAAGGGATTTACTGATTTTTTCCCATTTTTTGTTTGACTTTTCCTCGAATTCTTTAATGGAATTTTTCATTCGCTCTTTAAAGATCTCTATCGTCTTCTTAAAGTCATTCTTTAAGGATGATTTCTTCTGTTTCTTCTGTGTTGAGATGTTCAGGTCTTGCTAATATAGGTTCCAATGGAGCCATATTGGTTTTTATGTTATTGATTGTATTTTTGCACTGGCGTCTATCCATCTCTTTCTCCACTTCGTGCAAGTGGTGTCTGTGAGGGAGGCTCTCTTGGTCTGATCAATACTCTTGGTCCAGTGGGAGGTCTTGGTCTAATCAATGTGGATAGACTCTTTGTCTCAGGGAGCAGCTCTTAGTCCAATCTAGCACTGGCAGGCTCTCTCTCAGGGAACACTTTCAGTCTCTGAGTGTGGGTGGGATTTGGGGTTAGGTGGGGTTTGTTGGTTACATGGTCTGATGGGGGATGGTGGTAGTCTGACCTGTCTGCAGGATGTGTGCCTGCTGACTAGCCTGTAACTGGGACTGCAATGGGTGGTCATGTGGGGGCACAAGGTTGTGCCCCTGGGTCCAAAGCCTAGGAGCTGAGGTGTTCAAGTATGAGGATAAAGACTTACCTCTTAGTCAAACCAGGTGCTGGTGAGCTCTGTCTGATTGAACAGTTGCAGTCTCTGAGGGTGGGAGGGATTTGGGGTTAGGTGGGGCTTGTGGGTTACAGGGCCTGATGGGGGATGGTGGTAGTCTGACCTGTCTGCAGGAGGTCTGCCTGCCGACTGGCCTGTAACTGGGACTGCAATGGGTGGTGGTGTGGGGGCACAGGGTTGTGCCCCTGGGCCCAAAGCCTACAGGCTAGAGTGTTTGGGTATGAGGATATAGACTCACCTCTTAGTCCAATCGGGTGCTGGTGGGCTCTGTCTGAGGGAACAGTTGCAGTCTTGGAGGGTGGGTGGACAAGAAAGCAATTTTAATTTCATAATGTCCATATTCCCAAGATGTGGGGCAGGTGGTTTTTGGTCTTTCAATGGGTTTGGTGTTTGGGATAACTCTCAATTTTAGGATTGTTTGTTACAAGTTTTTATTTTTAATGATGAGGAAAAAGACTAAACAAAGGAGATTGAATTTAAGGTCCTTGTTTTTTTAAAAAAGAAAGAAACAGAAAAAGAAAAAAGAAGATATAGATAAGAGGTAGATTATAGCTGAAAGTTTTCCTGTGTCCTGCTGAGTCCATCTCTGCTCAGACCCAAGTAAACACACAGAGGCTTATATTAATTAAAACTGTTTGCCATTAACTCAGGCCTACCACTGACTTGCTCTTACATTTAAACTCAGCCCATTTATGTTCATCTATATGTTGCCACGTGTTCTGTGACTTTACATGTGTGCCCTTACATGCTGCTCCCTGGACAGCAGGCTGGTATCTCTGGACTCAGCCTTCCTCTTCCCAGAATTCTCCTTGTCTGCTATTCTACCTATAATTCTTGCCTGGCTACTGGCCAATCAGCAATTTTTTTTTTTGGTTTTTCGAGACAGGGTTTCTCTGTGTAGCTTTGCACCTTTCCTGGGACTCACTTGGTAGCCCAGGCTGGCTTCGAACTCACAGAGATCTGCCTGGCTCTGCCTCCTGAGTGATGGGATTAAAGGCGTGCACCACTACCGCCCGGCCCCAATCAGCATTTTTAATCAACCAATCAGCATTCACGGCATACAGAGTGACATAACCCATCATTACCCCTTTTCTTTCTACTTAAAAGGAAAGTTTTTAACTTCAATGTAGTAAAATTACATATAACACAGCTGTTATCAAGCAAGAATTACAGTTACAGTATCCAGTCTATTTGTAATTTATAAAATTTAAAGAAACTATTTTATCTATCCTATATTTGTGAGTCTAAAATTTCTTATCTAATTTATCTTTGATTATAAACAAGGAAAATTATAACTATCTAGTCTTCAACTACATCAAAGACCTTAGAAGGATATAATATTACCTAAGGAAACAGGAAGTGCATTGTAGGAACTTCCAAAAATCTAGAGTGACAGAGACAGCTGGCTGCCTGGACAGGCACATAAAGTTCTCCTGCAATGTTAGGACATCCATTTTCAGCCCATAAGTCTAGATTCTCTCAATTTTTTCTGTCTGTGTCCTGTAGAATGTCTGGCAGTTTCTTCTGTGAAGCAGGAACATGAAGGACCATTTAACTTTGTAAAGTTCAGTGATCACCTTTCTATGGGTCCTGCATGTTCAGTCAATACAACGTTTTGTCAAGCAGTCCAGGCAAGAACAGTTTCTTTCCCAAATGGCTGTTTTTACTAAGAAGAAGATAAACTCTGTATGGAGTGTTTTCAATGCCCATCTTTTTCTTTGAAGTTAATCAGTGCTGCCAGGAACAGATGTGTCTCATTGTCAAGAAAAGTCTAAGTTTTAGAACATTTTAAATGCCATATTCTGTAGGTCTTTGAAGTGTTTGAAGATTATCTAATTGAATTATATTTATGTATGCCTAGAAAATTTAACATGACTATAAGTTTGACTATCATAGGAGACTAATTATTAATCTGTATTTCTTAATAATCCATTACAATTTAAATGAGTTACATAAATATAATACCTTAAACCAGAGTAGAAATATACATACAGTATAACAAAATCAACCCTAAATTTGTGTTAATAAACTAAAATCCATAGCATTGTAAAACATTTTTAAACAAGATTTTCTTTTAAAGTAGATTCAATAATCTACCCTTTTATCCTATCATATCTATATCTCATATTTCTATATCATACCCCCTTTCTTCTTTTAGAAACATATTGACTATGACCCAAAACAATTTGCAACTAACAATCTAAACAAGGGCAAACGTCCATAATCCATTTTTTGGGAAGGTGAGCACAGGGTTCTCGGCTACTTCCTGCTGATAGGGGGCACTGATAGTCTTATGGGGATCCTGAGAAAATTCAAGATAATGGTCAAGTCCTGGGAAGACAGGCTATAACCATTGTTGATAGGTATCATCTGTTAAGGTTCAGGAGGTCTGGCTTGATCATATCTGATCTATCTTAACCTGGAACAAATCCATAGCCTCTTGCTTCCTGTGGAAACAAAAACAGAGCCTCCTTTCCAAAGCAGCATATCCTTATATCCAAATGTTGAAGTCAAGTAACTTTAAAATATACATATTCATTTAACTGAGCAGCCTTTATGATTAAATGTTTTTCTGCAGTTAAAAATCCCAAAGACAGTATAATGCAGGCTCTCTGTGTGATTTTTATTTTTATGTTGTTTATTTTTTGTATCACTTTTACTTTCTCTTTAAAGACTTTATTTTTTAAGTTTCTATTTCTTTATATAACTGTTTATATTAATTTTCTTTTCTCTTCCAAGCCTACATACATTTTTACACACACCATAAACCAATTAGAAGTTTCTTTAATCTACATCTGACTTACTGTGAATCTATTGCTTTAAACTGTAGAATGGCTAGAACTAAACTGGCAGCTTTGGCTGCTACCTCTACCCACCTCCACTTCCCAACATGGCAGAACTACATTTACAGCCAGCTCTGGGAGCCATGCTCACCACCAACTCTGGGAAGCAGTGGGTCTATGCTTTCATCCAGCAGCATGTAGCCTAGAAACCTCTTTCTTTTTTAGTAGCTATGTTCACCACATACCATGTTGCACAGCTTGCAGAAACCTCTGTGTAACTCAATGAGAATTCATGATGCTGTAGCTCCAGACCACATGCCATGAACCCACCATAGCCAGGGAACACATCATTGTACCTAGGCCTGCCATGAGTGACATGAACTAGTAAGGTGGTCTTACATACATTTATAATCTCTTCTTAAGCTCTCTCAGATTTTAGGTGGAAACTCTTGCCACCACTTGTGAGTACCATTTGTTTTGGGGGGTTGTTTTGTTTTGTTTTTGTTTTGTTGTTGTTGTTGTTGTTTTGGTTTTTCGAGACAGGGTCTCTCTGTGTAGCTTTGCGCCTTTCCTGGAACTCACTCTGTAGCCCAGGCTGGCCTTGAACTCATAGAGATCTGCCTGAGCTCTGCCTCCCAAGTGCTGGGATTAAAGGCATGTGCCACCACCACCCGGCTTTTAAGATTTCTTTGTTGTTGTTGTTGTTGTTGTTGTTTTGGTTTGGTTTGTTTTTTTGTGAGTGCCATTTGTAACTGGAAATTTTCCTATGTCCCAACTGGTCCACAGCTGCTCAGACCCAAGTAAATACACAGAGGCTTATATTAATTAAAACTGCTCAGCCATTAGCTCAGGCCTACCACTGACTAGCTCTTACATTTAAACTCAGCCCATTTCTGTTAATCTATATATTGCCACATGTTCTGTGACTTTACATGTGTGCCATTACATGCTGCTCCCTGGATGGCAGGCTGCTGTCTACTTACTCAGTCTTCCTTTTCCCAGAATTCTCCTTGTCTGCTTATCCTGCCTAAACTTCCGGCCTGCCTACTGACCAATCATCATTTTATTTATCAACCAATCAGAGAAACACATTCACAGCATACAGAGAGACATAATCCATCAGTAGATTATTGAATCTACTCTGAAAAAAAGGTATAGAAGTGATATATTAAAGATTAGATTATTGAATCTACTCTGAAAAGAAAAATGAGAGACTATAGATATGATGTAGATAAAAAGGTAGATTATTGAAACTACTTTTTAGAAAGCAACTACTAGTTTTAAATATTTTACATTGGATTAGATTTTTGTATATTGTATATAAATTACATATTGATACAAATTTGAGATTGATTTTGTTAGAAAATGCTGTATGTATATTTCTAATCTTGTTCAAGCTATTCTACCTATATGGTTCATTTAACAATGTAATGCAATTTGCTAATCCTTGAAAGTTATTATTACCTAATATTAGGACATAAAGAAATGAAAGGTAGTAATTAGACATTACAATCGAACATGTAGTCATATTAGGTATGTTTTCAAGGTCAAGCAGAGATATGTTTTAGATAGATAGGTCATCTTTAAACCCTTCAGAGATCTACAGAATATGGCATTTGAGATGTTTTAATAACAGATTTTTTTCTTTTTTTATGACTTTGAGACATGTCTACTCCTGGCAGGACAAATCTACTTCAGAAAAGATATGGGCATTGAAGAAACTACATGTGGAGTTAGCTTTCACTGTGGCAAAAGTTAGCCACTGGGCAACAAATGCCCTCACATTGACTGTTGACAGTATGATGTCCTAAATGAACAAGCAGGATACAAAACAAAGGACTATCAATTCTTGCCAAGGCGAGTATGGATGCAGCTTTGACAACAAGCATCCTCTGAGGCCAGAACAATGTGGCACCATCACTGAAGTGGCTTTGCAATCTGGAAAAGGTACAGTGTCCCTTCCTTTGAAGGCAGATGAACAGACAGTGGGTCGATGGCTCCTGGTGTACAGTGAAACAGTAGCTGGAACAGTTATTCTTGGAAGAGTAACTAGGCTGATGGAGTCTAACCTCTCAATGGTAGACTGGCATTTAATAAAGGAGATGAAGCCACCTACAAACTGAGAAGAATGGGAAGCTGAATTCCAAAACCACCAGCAATTTCCAGAATTTAAAATCCAGAATAATGATAGGACTCTGGCAGAATTCAAGTTTATCTGGTACATGAAATACTCACATTGAATGTGAGGTTGAGCTGTAGGCCTTGTGTACATCCTACTTCATAAACAAATCTGTCAGATACGCTAAGCCTGTAGGCTGAAGATGATACCCTAACATTCACAGAAACCTTGGTTGACTGTCCAGGCTGTCTCTGTCATAATCCACATTTTTTGGAAGTTGCTTGTTTGCACTTCCTGTTTTACTAGGTATATTATTTTTTTCTTGGGTCTCTGAGGGAATTGAATGTTAGATAGTTGTAGTTATATTTTTTCTTGTTAAGAAATTCAGAAAAGGAACTCTCTAAGTGGTGTTAAGTGTGTACGTTTGAAAGACGTCATAAAATAGTTTTCTGTTGGTAATACAAGATAGGATAGAAAGTGAATTATGTACATTTTGAACTCACCAAAATAGGATAGATAATGGAATATTTTCTCTGAATTTGTCAATGCAAATGGACTAGATATGTTTGATTATTTATTGCTTGCATATATTGTATATACTTATTGTATTTATTGTATATAGTTTTTCTTATATTAATTATAACTTTTCAATTTTTTTAATTTTTTTACTAGACAAGAAAAGGGGAAATGTGGTGATATTTTATTTGTGCTGAAATGTGGTGATATTTTATTTGTGCTTTAATAAATAAAGTTTGCCTGGAGATCAGTGGAAAAAGCCAGCCACAACACAGAAGTTATGCAAAGTTAGCACATGCCTTTAATCCTATCACTTGTCAGGCAGGATCTCTGTGTGTTCAAGGCCACAATGGGAACAGAGCCAGGTGTGGTGGCATAGGCCTTGACGTCCATCACTAGTTAACCATGGAGGTCTGGAAGTCTGTACAGACAGACAGGAAGTGACAGAGCTAGGTAGGAAGAGGAAGTGATGTAGCTGAACACAGAAAGTAAATCAGATGGCAGAACAGCAAGGCATATGGGTGAGGTTAGACAGGAAGTAACTCACATTTGGAAGCTGCAGAGTTGGCGAGATAAGTTTAGCTGTGGCTTTCCCTATTTCACTGATCTCTCAGGCTTTCACCCTTATATCTAGCTCCACTTTTTTTACTTAATAAGACCATTTAGAAATTCATCTAGCTCGAAAAACCAAAAAAAAAAAAAGAAATTCATCTAGAGACTAAAAAGTCCTTTATGAACTATCTCAGTATGAGGGGTCTTGTGTTGCATTCTGAAAAACATTTCAATCTCCCTTGAATTACTGCATTCAGTCTTTTTCTGTCAACCAAAATCAATTGAAACATGCAGGAGGCCTTCTCATCAAACTTCTTTGTACTTTAAATGCTCTATATCATATTTGGAAATTTCTATTCCTAGATTATTTGACACACCCCACTATATCACCAGGGCTGGGCTAGAATTTTCCATGTACAAGGGGCTGTGCTTGTACTTCTGGTAATCTTCTTGCTTGGCAGCCTAATGTTTGGATTACAGATGTCAGCCACCACTGCATTCCTCTTGATTGCCTGCTTGTTTTATGCTTCATTTGAAAACAGGTGAAGCATGATTCATTGTAAATCCATTATACTCAAAGTCAACTAAACACAGAAGCAAGATCAGAAGTCAGGAACTGTTTTGAAATATAGTGAGATGGGGGCTGATTACAGGACCTATAATCATGGAAGAAACAGAATTCTAGACATGTGTGTGAGAAAATACTTTGGCTAGGATAATTATGGTAGGAAGATCTATGCTAAATAGGGTTTGCATAATTCCATGGGAAGTGGTCTCAGACTACATAAAAACAAGAAAACTAGAAGAGAACAAACATTCATAGCTCTCTGCTTCCTGAGGATAAGTACAGAGTCACCAGAAACCACCATATGCCTCCTATACCATACTTGGCAAGTACAAGCTTTAGGTTTAAGAACCCTTACCAAACACACACACACACACACACACACACACACACACACACACACACACAGAGGGAGACAGAGACAGAGTCAGAGAGACATACAGAGAGAGGAAGAGAGACAGAGAGACAAAAAGAGAGACAGAGAGGTAGGTAGAGAGAGAAAGAGAGAAGGGAGGAAGAAAGAATAATGAATTGACATGGGAAACTCTCTAGAAGCTCTGCTTGTAGCTACATAGAGAAGCTAGAATGGTGTGCCTAGCTCAGCCCCCAAAATTTTGACTGTACCTAGAACACTACTAAACTCTTTGTAAAATTAAGAAGGAAGCATGATCATCTTGATGGAATTTCTCATGGAGTCCTTTACTCTGTTAATTATCAATACTTGAAAGTCAAGAACTGTACAAACTATAAGCAAAATTGACTGCTCATTTAGTGAAGAAGGCTGTCAATCTTTAAAAAAGATCCACCAAATGTAGGTATATATGATCCACTAGGAAAATCACACACCTGGAAGGCACAAAGATTGTATGACATTCCACTGGAATACCCAAAGTACTTGGGTCATTGATCAATGTGTTTTGCAATACACATTTAAAGAGCCAGAAGACCTCATTTCATTGTCAGTTGATATTTCATATGGGGCACTTTCAAAGCCTACTTGATGTATACTTTCATAAGAAGGATATTGTCTGTTTTCTGCCTTTGATTTCTCTTGTGCAGACCCAGTTTGAAAACTTTATATGTGGAATACAGATATTGAACAGTATATCCAGTATTTGAGTTATTCACATTCCACTTCTCCATAAATGTCAATTAGTCATAACTGAGGAATTTTAAGCAGCTGGAAGGATGTGAAATGCTGAGTCCCACAAGTTACAGAAATGTGCTTGTTGTGTGCTCACCTGCTTCTCTGTGCAACTGTACTTTTCATAGGAAAGAGTTGATGTTCTATGAATTTAAGATGTGGGGCAATGAACTGAAACTGTCCCGGTCTTAAGTTGAGCTTATACATGATTTTGGAATGCAGTAAATCGGGATTTCTAAGGACTTAACAGTTGCTCTTGGTGCTATTTTGACAACCCACAACATGTGGGGCAAGGAGGCATTGAATATTTTTAGATAGCATACCTCTGAAATGGATTACTGGCCTAATCCTAGTTACCTCAGTTCATGGACACAGATATCTATGTCTAAGGGAAAAGAATATTTAATAGGGCCTTTCTTGGGTTTTGAATTAAGGTTATATGAGGATGTAACTAATTTTTGACACAAGCATGGAAACACCCAAGTTGATATTTCTCAATAAGTGAGTCTGAAATACCAACAAATGTGATAAGGAGCACATGTATGCCTGTTAACTTCCTCAATTTCTATAGAACAGTATGGTAAATGAAGTTCCCATACCTCAGATGTCTTTTTTTTTGCAATACAATTCAGTTCTACATATCAGCCACAGATTCCCTTGTTCTCCCCCCTCCCGCCCCCCTCACCTTTCCCCCAGCCTACCCCCCATTCCCACCTCCTCCAGGGCAAAGCCTACCCCAAGGACTGAGATCAACCTGGTAGACTCAGTCCAGGCAGGTCCAGTCCCCTCCTCCCAGGCCAAGCCAAGTGACCCTGCATAGGCCCCAGGTTTCAAACAGCCGACTCATGCAATGAGCACAGGACCCAGTCCCACTGTCTGGATGCCTCCTAAACAGATCAAGCCAATCAACTGTCTCACCCATTCAGATGGCCTGATGATACTTTTTTTGCTTTATGTAACCTTGAACACGCTGGTCTATGAAGCAGGCTTCTCTGTTGAGCTGTAAACTTGTGATTCTGTAATCAAAAGAGGTATAATAATGAAAATAAAGCTATTGTTCAAATTTATCTCAAGTGCTTTACTGACTTGGGCCCCCTGTTTTTCCACATCAGTCCTTCCTGAAATAATTAAAAGAAGGAACTTCGCCAACTGCTCTCAGCCTTTTTTGCTATGTTAGTAATCACCAGAATTATAGCATGCTCAAAGCCTGAGTTCCATCCCTAGCACCACAAAAGTCCTAAGAGAGAGTACATATTGATGTTGCTTGCTCAACTATAATTCCCAAAAGGAAAGAGGAAGAATTCCTTGTGGGTTGAGTGTCTAAAGAAAAGTTCTGTTTTCCATGATCTCCAACAAGCTTACTACATAAGATAAATGAAAACATTCATTCCCACATACATAGACAGGTTCATTTTCATTTCATACATAAATACTGAATAATGGACACAGTTAATTCAGATAACAGATGTGAAAACACATCTGTAACTATATTTTACAATCAAATAAAGGGAATGATATTCCATGTTCTCAAATAATGAAAGTCAATATTAAAATTACATATAAAACCAGAGGTTAACTGATCTAAGCTCAGTGTTAGCTCTCCCCTGTAGTATTTGCACTTCAGAGGTTGAGATGGGATGATAATGAGTGGCCAGTCTTAGAATATGCCCAGTAAGAGTGTCAAAGAGCAACAACAAGAACAAAGTTAACAAAATATTAGCACGGATCCTAATCAGAAGAAGTATGTTTTCCCCCAGTCAGGGTCAAGGCCACATAAGTATGAGGTTCTTACAACAAAATATGTATGACCAGATATACATATTCACAATTTTAGGGAAGGAACAAAATATAAAGAACAAACACAATATTTTATTTTAATGTTCGCATTTATTAATTTTTTTATTAAATATGGATTCTCTCATACAATCAGTGCTGTGATTTGTAGCTAAGGAATTATGCTTGCTGAGCCTGTGATCTACCACTGCACTACCTTCTCAGCACCTACCCATTATGTGAAAATTAGCCTGTGAATGATGGCCTTCAGGTACCAACTTGGCTAGAGAGCATTTGAAGGTTTATTTCTGAGTGTCCCTTATTGTGTTTTCATAGGAGCTTGGCCTATGACTCAGAGGGTTAAATAAGGAAAATCCACTCTTAATGTAGGTATCACAACCTAATGGACCCCAAGGACTTAGCTGGAATAAAATGGCATGACAACACAAAATGGAACATAGGGAAAGACATTAAATAATGTCTTTGTGGAAAAAGTCTAGAAATCAGTAATTGAACAAACCCAGTGTCTACTGACAAGAATGTGTGTGATGTAACCATAGAATGAGCAAGCAATAACTATCTAGGCCCTATCACTTCTGAAATGCCTAAAGAGACCAACTACATAAAGACTAGAGTGTTTGTACTTCCTGGAATTTTGGGTCTACATGACACTGATAACATGCAAGATGTGAGCTTTAATTTTCCTACATGGTTATAAGAATCTATGATTTAAAATTTTATTCCTATACCTCACAATTTCAGGAAAGGTTAATGATTCAAGCATAAGGTCATTTTAAATAATGAAGAGCAAATTACCTTTTGCTAACTGTCATTAATAGTTAGGTATGTACCAAACTAACAGACTAAAATTATATCCAACTTGTGGCCTCTTAAAGGCTCAGCAGAATTCTTCAACCAGCCAACATGCTGCCTAGTGGGTGTGATAAATTTGGATGGACTCAAGTTCTGCTTCAAACAAAAAAATAAACAGTTACCCCCATTTTTTGAATTCAGCAATTGTTTCTGTTATTACATGAGTCTTTGAGGAAAAGCTGCACTGTGAAATGACACTTCTGAAGTCAGTGTTGCTTCTCATAGAATGCATCATGCAGACTGTGTGTGTGTTTTAACTATGGCATATCTTAACATACCACTGTATCTTCAGTGAATGCTGGTGTAATGGAAGTGTGGCTCCTCCAATGCTTCAACAAGTATAATACGATGGCTTACTTCTTTACAAAGATTCACTTTTACCAGATCTATCCAGTCACAAACAGTCTCATAATATGTTGGAGAATCATCATCCAAAGGCTTCTGTAGAACATGGATGTTTCCATTTCCACAAGTACAACAGATGTTATGAGGCACTTCACACACTCTCCCTACTGACTCCCAGCCCTTACTCTCTTCAACCAACTTCTTATAGGTTGTGTTCATTAGATTGTGTCTACATGTAATCCTGTGTTCTACTACATGACTTCCACTGGATCATGGTAGTTCAATCAAGTTTTAAAAAATTACTCATTGAGGTTTTATTTTAATGTGTAAAATTGAACACGGAAAAGACCAGTGCCTGCACTGAGGATGTGACTCACTAAAGTGGTATCTAGCATGCATGAAACTCCATCTTCCATTCCCAGTACTAACTATGTAAACATTGGGTGGTGGTACATGTGTAATCCCAGAATTCAGGAGGTAGAGACAAATGATCAGTAATAGTTCACCATTCACTACTACATCAAGAGATTGAGGCAAGCCAGTCCTACATGAGATCCTGTCAGACACAGAAAAGCAGGAAGGCAGGGAAGAAGGGAGGAAGGAAGGAAAGATGGGTAAAAGGGAGGAAAGATGGGAAGAGGGAAGGAATGTATAAAGGTATAAAGGAAGGAAAAGAGAGGTGGTTAGGAGGGGGAGAAGAAAGGAAGGAAGGAAGGAAGGAAGGAAGGAAGGAAGGAAGGAAGGAAGGAAGGAAGAAGGAAGGCAAAATGAGAAAAAGGGGTGAAGGAAAGAAGAGAAGGAGGGAGAGAGCTTAGGAGATGGGAAGGAAGGAATGAAAGAAGGAAGGAAGCAAGCAAGCAAGAAAGCTGAAGTCTACTTCAAAATAATTCAGGGGATGTTCTCAGTACACAGATTTTGAAATTACAAGATATGGGAGTTGTAATGGACCTTGATAGTAAAGAGCAGTTCCCCAGTGAGTGATTGAGTGACCATAATCCAGAGGCAACAGAGAGGAAGGTCCCTGGAGTTTACCCCACCAGATCCCAGCCTTGTAAAAACATTCTGCTTTTTTCTATCACTGGTCCCTGGCTTTGAAGTTTGCCACTCTCTTGGGGCTTCTTGGTGGATTGAGGATTAATGCGTTTCTGTAGCCCACTTATATACACTGCCATAATGTGTGACCACGAACACTACAGCAGTAAACTAAGCGGTTCGCAGCAGTGACTCCAGCACTGGAGAGGTATTCTTGCGGTGGTGGTGGTGGGGTGTTCTTAGGGTGGAGGCCAGCATGAGTCACAATGAGTATGCAAGGCCAAATCGGGCTACATGGTAAAACTTTTGTCTTTGGAAATGAAATATGATGAGGAAGGACAAGTCACGTTTAAGAAAGATGGTATAAAGGCATTTTTCCTAGGTTTCAACTTTCTGTGTATTGAAGGAGCAAGAGCTATTTTGCACTCGAAATGAATCCACCATGTGTTGTTACTTTGAAGCAATAGTTATGAAAGTTGAGCTTTCTTGTGATTACATTGAGTGTTAGTAAACTAGGAATTACACATGACTCATGACTGAACACATTTGTCATAATGACTCACTTTGAATGAATTCTCGAAATTTGTTCTAGAGGCGGGTTTTTTTTCTTTTGTTCAAAAATGTGTGGGATCTTTGCATTTTAAAGTTATTTAATATGTAAAATTTAAATTTTACTGCTATACATAAAATAAAGTACACCTTCAAAATTAAAGAGTGCTACAGATTGAAGGACTTTTCACTCCTTGAGTAATGTGACCAAATCACACAGTTGATTTTTTTTGGTTCCCAAATCAAAGAATGTGGTGGTTATTGTAACTATGGGCCAGGTTATGGTGGTCACCAAAGGGTAGTGAGCTGATGATGTAAATTGCATTAGTAGCACCTAGACACCACACAGCCAGTGGCTCCAGAAAATTGCTATTACATTCCATGTAGATTTCAGATGCAATTTGTGGAAAGCTTAAATATGGAGACCTGAGTGTCCAGGTAAATGTCATGGTAAAATCTACACTGTAGATCTTCAAGAAGGCTCAGCAGGTAAAACACTTGCAACTGTCTCAGTAAACAGGCAACCAAAAATATTGGAGACAGATGCTAAATGATATTAGGGATGTCATGTTCTCTTTCTTCATTTTGTCACTTTGGGGCCTTCTATGATGTTCAACCCAAAGAATATCATTACTCCCCTCAAAGATCTAAGGAGACAGTTTATATGGAGCCAAATATCACTGAATATAACTTGAGAAGAGAAATGCAGGTCACCACAAATACCATGTTCCCACATTTATTTAGTTTTACGGTGTTCTCATTGCTACTTAGCAAAAGAAATCACCTTTATTATAGTGTTGTGGATGCATCAATTATGTGGAGTATTATAGTGGATAGCTGTTAGCAGGTAACTGTCCTACCTACCTATGACCTTGAAGTACCTGTCCCTGGGGCATGGCTTGTGGCTACCCTTAAGTCCTGAGGGGCACATGCACTGCTCTTCTCTCACTCATGGGCTGGATGATGTGGACCATCTCAGTGGCAGAACAGCGTTGGACTGTACTTCAGCTTTCCAGGACTCTGTGATGATTCTCTTATTCTGTATTTTGTGAGTGTATTTTCCCAATTTATATCCTACTAATTTCTTTTAACCCTTAATCATACTCCCATGGATTTATTGATACAAGGTATGGAAAAATAAAGAAATGTCTGCTTTAGGTTAGATAAACTATATGATAAGATCCTTAATTCTTCAGTTGGTGGACACTAATCAGTAAATATTTTCCTACAGTTTTCACATAACAATAACAAGTATATAAATGTGGACTCATGTGGACAGAGAGTGCCTGCTCAGGTAGCTAAAGACAGGCCTCTTTTTCCTCTACACTGTTCTATACAACAGATCAACAACTAGAAACCCTAATCCATAAATCAATCTGTACCACAGTCCTGGCTTTTTTCTTGGTACTTTAGTTCTCATTCTTAAGTAAGGTCAGCTCCTGAAGATGTGTTATGCCACCTGGATATTTTATCTTCATTGTTACTGGTCTTTCACAATCATTTCCCAAACCTACTGTATTTGATACTTGATTCACTGCTGTAATAAAACACCTAACAGTAACTCAAAGAAGGAGATGTTTATTTTAGCTCTCAAGTTGAAGTAATACTCCATCACAGATGAGAAGTTGCTGGAGCATGAAACTGAGATTGCTTGTCCCATTGCATCAGTTTTTTTTTAGGCAGAAAGCAATGGATGTATGCTGATTCTTACCTAGCCAGAGTCCTGTGATACCTGCCAAGGAGAGATGGTAACAGGGATTGGAATCATCCTAAGAGAAAGAAGTGAGTTGCAGTCAACAAAACTGAACAGAACGGGAGACCTGAAGAATGATTTGACATCAGACATGGAAATGCAGAGTTTTGGGTTTGTCCAGCATGTTTTCTGTCTTTCTTTGGACCAGTATTTCCTTGCTATGCTCTCTTCCCTGCATTTTGAAATGGTAATGTATATACTGTGTCATTAAATGTTGGAAGTATGTGATCTGCTCTTTGATTTGATTTTATGTGGGATTATAGTTAAGAGATTACATGAATCTCAGAAGAGACTTTGAACTTTTGACTTTTGAACATTGTTGAGACTGTGATAGACTATGGGGACATTTGAAATTGGACAAAATGCATTTTGCATTAGGATACTGTTAAAGCTTTATTGGAGCCAGAGAGGAGAAGATGGTAGTTTGAATGTACTTGTCCTGTATAAGCTCATAGGGAGTGGCACTCTAGGGAAGTGTGGCCTTGTTGGAGAAAGTGCAGTGTTGTTTTAGAAGGTTAGATGGCACATGCCTTTAATCCAGACTTTGGACCTAGAGCTGCCTGCCAGCATGCAGGGCTCCTGCGGGAAAGACCCTCCCCCACCAAGACCCCACAGTGGACCCTGCAATATACATGCCCTGCCCCCATGCCCATCTGCCCAAGACACTAGCCACTTGCTGAGGCTTGGAAACCAAACCCCAGCTCTCATCAGGCCTAGAGGTGAGTGATTCTGTTCATACCCAGTGAGCCCTTCCCCTAGGACCCATTCCTGGGCCCCAGCCATTCCCCCAGAAACACCCACCCAAATCTGCTCCAGTTGCCAGCCAACAGGCACGCTCCTGTGGGAAGGCAACCCTTCACCAAGACCCCCCAGGAAACCCTGAAATCCACACACCCTGCCCTCATACCCATCCACCCAAGACACCAGCCACTTCCTGAGGCTTGGAAACCAACACAAAAATCTCATTTGGCCTAGAGAGAGAGAGCTCTCACGACAAAGAACTGTCATTGGACCAAGAGTAACCTCAGGAAACGGAATCTGTCAGCCCTCATTAGACCAAGAGTGGCTTTCTGAGAAGTAGAATCTGCCAGCTCTCATTGGACCAAAAGAGGCTTCCTGAAGCACAGAATCCATCAGCTCTGACTGGTCCAAGAGCCCTGATAAGACCAAGAGCCGATCAGTGAGTCCCAGAATCAACTAGCTTGGGTTGACCCAAGAGAAGCTCCCTGAGACACAGAGTCCACCTGCTCCAATTAGACCAAGAGCTAAGATAGGACCCAGATGGGCCCCCTGAGACACAGATATAACAAGTACAGAGTGGAACAACAGCAACTCGCTCAGAAACAGGCACCTCTTATACACATTAGAGGAGAAGATGGGCAGACAACAAGGCAGAAGTATATACAACATAAACAGCAATACAGCATCACCAGATCCTAGCCCTCCTCCAAAAGCAAGACCTGAACATCACAAGGTAGAAGAAGCAGAAGAAAGAGACCATAAGAATAGCATAACGAAGATGCTAGAGGCCTTTCAAGAAAAAAAAATGTAAATGAATTGAGGAAAAGACAAACAAAAAAGAGGAAGAAATCAATAAAGAAATTGAGAAAAAGACAAATAAAAAATTGGAAGAAACCAATAAATCCCTTAAAGAAAATCATGAAAAAGCAATTAAACAGATGAAGGAAACAGTTCAAGACCTGAAAAGGGACATAGAAACAATGAAGAAGACACAAACAGAGGGAATGCTGGAAATAGAAAATCTGAATAAAAGAACCGGAAACACAGATGCAAGCATAAACAACACAATACAAGAGACGGAAGAGAGAATCTCTGGTGTAGAGAATACAATAGAGGAAATAGATTCATTAGTAAAAGAAAATACCAAAGCCAAAAAAGGCATAACCCAAAATATCCAAGAAATCAGGGATACCATGAAAAGACCAAACCTAAGAATAATAGGGATAGAGGAAGGAGAAGAATATCAACTCAAAGACACAGAAAATAAATGCAACAAGATCATAGAAGAAAACTTTCCCAACTTAAAGAAGGAAATGCCGATGAAGATATAAGAAGCTTATAGAACACCAAACAGACTAGATTCCCAAAAATGTCTCCACACCACATAATAATTAAACAACTAAACCTCCAGAATAAAGAAAGAATATTAAGAGCAGCAAAGGAAAAAGGCCAAGTGACTTATAAAGGCAAACTTGTAGCTTGAGTTTTCCTGCCTGGCCCCACAGTCAGGACAAATCTCTCTCACCTGCCAGTCCCACAGCCACTCAAACCTGACCAAGTAAACACAGAGACTTATATTGGTTACAAACTGTATGGCCATGGCAGGCTTCTTGCTAACTTTTCTTACAGCTTAAATTAATCCATTTCTATTAATCTATACCTTGCCATGTGGTTCGTGGCTTACCGGCATCTTCACATGCTGTTTGTCATCATGGCGGCTGGCAGTGTCTCTCTGACTCAGCCTTCCACTTCCCAGCTTTATTCTCCTCCTTGTCCCGCCTACACTTCCTGCCTAGCCAATGGCCAATCAGTGTTTTATTTATTGACTAATCAGCAACACATTTGCCATACAGAACACCCCACAGCACTTCCCCCTTTTTTTTCAAAAAGGAAGGTTTTAACCTTAACAAAGTAAAATTACATATAATTTGGGAATTTGGGCGTAGCTTCTCTTACTACTTCCTGCTGGAGGGGGGCGCTGTATCTTATGGGGACACAAAGAAAATTTTAGGATTATGGAATAGTCCGTGAGGCTGTATCGTCTGAGCCAGTTGCCTTCAAACCATTCTGGATGTTGGATCATCTCAGCCATGGTGTCATTGGAGACCTTTCAGGGGGTCTTGGCTGGTCAAATCTGATGTATCTTAATCTGGAACAAATCCATAGCCTCTGGCTTTCTGTAGAAACAAAAGCAAAGTCTCCTTTCCATAGCAACATATCTTTATATCCAAATTTTGAAGTCAAAGTACCTTTAAAATATACATTTTGGCATAACTCAACAGCTTTTACAATCAAATATTTTTCTGCAGTTAAAAATCCCAAAGACAACACAATCCAGATTCTCTGTGTAATATTCATCTTCACGTGGCTTATTTTTTATATTAATTTTACTGTCTCTTTAAAGACTTTATTTTTTAAAACTATGTATTTGTTTCTATAACTGTATATATCACCTTTTTTGTCTCTTTCAAGCCTATGTATATTTTACACACATTGTAAACTATTACATCTGAATCTGTCTTATTGTGAATCTATTGCTTTAACCTGTAGCAACTGTGGCTGCTGGCTCCGCCCACCTCAGCTTCCCAACATGGCTACCTTTACCACCAGCTCTGGGAGCTGTCCTGGGTCTATGCTTTTATCCAAGCAGCGTGTAGCCCAAAAACCTTTTTTTTTTTGTTTTGTTTTGTACTAGGAAAGGCTAAATTCACCATGCAGCTTAATGTGCCATATGTAGAGGCCTCATTTCCGCCCTACTGCAGATCAAGCACTTGCACTAGGAACCTGCCAGTAGCTCAAACCGGCAGCTGCCGCCCATTTGAGAGAGACAAATAGGAACTGTTTTTAGCTCCGTTTTAGAATCTTTTTTCTCAGTTTTTAGCTGGAAACTCTTGCCACCACGTTGGACGCCATTCGTAGCTCGAATTTTCCTACCTGGCCCCACAGTCAGGACAAATCTCTCTCACCTGCCAGTCCCACAGCCACTCAAACCCGACCAAGTAAACACAGAGACTTATATTGGTTACAAACTGTATGGCCATGGCAGGCTTCTTGCTAACTTTTCTTACAGCTTAAATTAATCCATTTCCATTAATTTATACCTTGCCACGTGGCTCATGGCTTACCAGCATCTTCACATGCTGTTTGTCATCATGGCGGCTGGCAGTGTCTCTCTGACTCAGCCTTCCACTTCCTAGCTTTATTCTCCTCCTTGTCCCGCCTACACTTCCTGCCTAGCCAATGGCCAATCAGTGTTTTATTTATTGACTAATCAGCAACACATTTGCCATACAGAACATCCCACAGCACAAACCCATTAGATTAACACCTGATTTCTCAATGGAGACTTTGAAAGCCAGAAGGACCTGGACAGATGTAATGCAGACACTAAGAGACCATGGATGCCAGCCTAGACTAATATACCCAGCAATACTTTCAATCATCATAGACGGAGTGAACAAGACATTCCAAGACAAAACCAGATTTAAACAATACTTATCCACAAATCCAGCCCTACAGAAAGCACTAGAAGAAAAATTACAACCTAAGGAAGTCAGATACACCTTTGAAAAAACAGGCAATAGATAACCCCACAGCAGTAAACCCCAAAGAAGAGAAGTACACACAAACTACCACCAAAAGATAACAGGAATAAACAATCACTACTCATTAATATCCCTGAATATCAATGGACTTAATTCACCCATAAAAAGACACAGGCTAACAGAATGGATATGAAAGCAGGACTCATATTTCTGTTTCATACAAGAAACACACCTCAAATTCAAAGATAGACACTACCTAAGAATAAAAGGCTGGAAAAAGTTTTTCTAATCAAATGGACTTAAGAAGCAAGCTAGTGTAGCTATTATAATATCCAAACAAAATAGACTTCAAATGAAAATCAATCAAGAGAGATCAAGAAGGACATTACATACACATCACACAAAAGATCCACCAAGATGAGGTTCCAATTTTGAACATTTATGCCCCAAACACAAGGGTACCCACATATATAAAATAAACTTACTGAAACATAAATCACACATAAAACCCCACACATTAATAGTGGGAGATTTCAACACCTCACTCTCATCACTGGATAGATCTGCAAAATCAATATTTAACAGAGAAATAAAGGACTTAATTAATGTTATGACTCAAATGGACTTAATCAATATCTACAGAACATTCCATCCTAACAAAAAAGAATATACCTTCTTCTCAGCACCCCATGGAACCTTCTCTAAAATCGACCACATACTTGGCCACAAAGAAAATCTCAACAGATACAAAAAATTTGGAAAACGTCCTTTTTATCAGACCACAGTGGTTTAAAGTTAGATTTCAACAACAACAAAAATTACAGAAAGCCTACAGTCTCATAGAAACTGAATAATGCTCATCTGAATCACCAATGAGTCAAGGAAGAAATAAAGAAAGAAATTAAAGACTTCCTGAAGATCAATGAAAATGAATATACCACATACCAAAACTTATGGGACACTATGAAAGCAGTGCTAAGAGGGAAAGTCATAGCACTAAATGCCCACATAAAGACGTTGGAGAAATCTCACACTAGTGACTTAACAGCACACCTGAAAGCTCTAGAACAAGAAGAAGCAAAGACACCCAAGAGGAATAGACACCAGAAAATAATCAAATTGAGAGCTGAATTCAATAAAATAGAAACAAAGAGAACAATACAAAGTATCAATGAAACAAAGAGTTGGTTCTTTGAGAAAATCAACAAGATAGATAAGCCCTTATCCAAATTAACCAAAAGGCAGAGAGAGAGTGAGCATCCAAATCAACAAAACCAGAAATAAAAAGTGAGACATAACAACAGACATGAGGAATTCCAGTGAATCATCAGGTCATACTTCAAGCACCTGTACTCCACAAAATGGAAAATATGAAAGAAATAGATAATTTTCTGGATAAGTACCATGTACCTAAGTTAAATCAAGTCCAGATAAACTATTTAAATAGACCCCTAAGGAAAGAGAAACAGTCATTAAAAGTCTCCCAAACAAAAAAAAAGCCCAAGACCAGATGGTTTCAATGCAGAATTCTACCAGATCTTCAAAGAAGAGATAGTACCAATACTCTTTAAATTGTTCTACACAATAGAAACAGAAGGAACATTACCAAACTCCTTCTATGAGGCTACAATTGCCCTGTTTCCCAAGCCAAAAAAAGATGCAACCAAAAGAGAATTACGGACCAAACTCACTCATGAACATTGATTCAAAAATACTCAATAAAATATTGACAAACATATTCCAAGAACACATCAAAACAATTATCAACCATGATCAAGTAGGCTCCATGCCAGAGATGCAAGGGTGGTTCAACATATGAAAGTCTGTCAATGTAATACACCATATAAACAAACTGAAAGAAAAAAAATGATCATTGCAATAGATGCTGAAAAGTTTTTTGACAAAATCCAACACCTGTTTATGATAAAGGTTCTAGAGAGGTCAGGAATACAAGGAACATACCTAAACAAAATAAAGGCAATTTACAGCAAGCCAACAGCCAACATCAAATTAAATGGAGAGAAACTCAAAGCAATTTCACTAAAATCAGGAACAAGGTAAGGCTATCCATTCTTCCCATACTTATTCAATAGAGTACTTGAAGTTCTAGCTAGAGCAATAAGACAACATAAGGAGATCAAGGGGATACAAATTAGCAAGGAAGAAGTCAAACTTTCACTATTTGCAGATGATATGATAGTATACATAAGTGACCCCAAAAATTCGACCAACGAACTCATACAGCTGATAAACACCTTCAGCAATGTGGCAAGATACAAGATCAACTCAAAAAAATCAATAGTCCACCTACATACAAATGAAAAACAAGCTGAGAAAACAGAGAAACATCACCCTTTACAGTAGCCAATCTAACTATGCAAGCAATGGACCTGTATGATAAGAATTTTAAGTCCATGAAGAAAGAAATTGAAGAAGATATCTGAAAATGGAAAGATCTCCCATGCTCATGGATAGGTAGGATTAACATAGTAAAAAGGGCAATCTTACCAAAAGCAATCTACTGATTCAGTGCAATCCCCATCAAAATCCAAACACAGTTCTTTACTAACTTCAAAAAAACAATACTCAACTTCATATGGAAAAACAAAAAACCAGGATAGCCTAAAGAACCCTGTGCAATAAAACAACCTCTGGAGGCATCATGATCCCTGACTTCAAGCTCTACTATAGGGCTACAGTAATAAAAACAGCTTGGTACTGGCATAAAAACAGACATGTGGACCAATGGAACCAAACTGAAGACCGTGACATTAATCCACACACCTATGAACATATGACTTTTAAAAAAGAAGCCAAAACTGTACAAGGAAAAAAAGAAAGCATCTTCAACAAATGGTGCTGGCATAACTGGATGTCAACATGTAGAAGAATGCAAATAGATCCATATCTGTCACTGTGCACAAAACTTAAGTCCAAGTGAATCAAAGCCCTCAACATAAATCCAGTTACTCTGAACTTGATAGAAGAGAAAGTAGGAAGCATTCCTGAAAGCATTGGCATAGGAGATCACTTCCTAAATATAACACAAGTAGCACAGACACTGAGAGAAACAATTAATAAATGGGACCTCTTGAAATTGAGAAGGTTTTGTAGGGCAAAGGAACAGTCAATAAGACAAAACGTCAGCATACAGAATAGCAAACCCCACATCTGACAGAGGGCTAATATTCATTATATAGAGAGAACTAAAGAAATTAGACATCAAAATATCCAACAGTCCAATTAACAAATGGGCTATAGAGCTAAACAGAGAATTCTCAACAGAAGAAGCTCAAATGGCTGAAAGTCATTTAAGGAATTGCTCAACGTCGTTAATCATCAGGGAAATACAAATCAAGACAACTCTGAGATACCGTCTTACACTTGTCAGAATGGCTAAGATAAAAAACACTGAAGACAGCCTCTGTTGGAGAGGATGTGGAGAAAGGGGAACACTTCTACACTATTGCTGGGAATAGAAACTCATACAGCCACTTTGGAAATCAATATGGTGCTTTCTTAGAAAACTGGGAATCAGCTGGGCGGTGGTGGCGCACGCCTTTAATCCCAGCACTCGGGAGGCAGAGGCAGATGGATCTCTGTGAGTTCGAGGCCAGCCTGGGCTACCAAGTGAGTTCCAGGAAAGGCGCAAAGCTACACAGAGAAACCCTGTCTCAAAAAACCAAAAAAAAAAAAAAAAAGAAAACTGGGAATCAACCTCCCTCAAGACCCAGCTATACCATTCTTGGGCATATACCCAAGGAATGTTCAATCATACCAAAAGGACATGAGCTCAACTATGTTCATAGCAGCATTATTTGTAATAGCCAGAACCTGGAAACAATGTAGGTGCCCTTCAACTGAAGAATGGATAAATAAAATGTGGTACATATACACAATGGAGTACTACTCAGCAGAGATAAACAATGCCATCATGAGGTTTGCAGGCAAATGGATGGAACTAGAAAATATCATCCTGAGTGAGGTAACCTCGAGTCAGAAAGACAAACATGGTATGTAATCACTCATAAGTGGATACCAGATATAAAGCAAAGACAACCAGACTGCAACTCACAACTCCAGGGAGGCTACCTTGTAAAGAGTACCCTAAGAAAGACACCGGGATCGCCCAGCTACAGGGAAATGGATGAGATCTATATGAGCAAACTTGGGGTGATGGGGGTAAAGGAGGGCAAGCATTGGGGGAAAGTGAGCTTAGGGGAACAGGAGGTCCCAGCTTGATCAGTAACAGAGTGGGAGAACAAGGTAATATATATCATGGAAAATATACCATGATAAATGAAGACCCCATGGGAATAGGAAGAAGCAGAATGCTAGAGAGGTCCCCAGAAATTCACAAAGATAACTCCACTATAGACTACTGGCAATGGTTGAGAGAGTGCCTGAGCTGACCTACTCTGGTGATCAGATGGCCAAACACCCTAACTGTCATGATAGAACTCTCATCCAATGACTAGAGAAAGCAGATGCAGAGATCCACGGTCAAACCCCAGGTGGAGCTCCAAGAGTCCAATTGGTGAGAGAGAGGAGAGATTCTATGAGCAACAGATATCGAGACCATGATTGGAAAAAACACAGGGACAAATAGCCAAACTAGGGGAAACACATGAACGGTGAACCAATAGCTGAGGATCGCCCATGGAACTAGACCAGGCCCTCTGGATAAGTGAGGCAGTTGATGAGCTTTACCTGTTTAGGAGGCCCCCATGCAGTGGAACTGGGACATGTCCTTGGTGTATAAGCTGGCTTTTTGGAACCTAGGGCCTATGCTGAGACACTTTGCTCAGCCTTGGTGCAAGGAGGAGGGGACTGGACCTGCTTCAACTGAATGTACCAGGGTGTGCTGACTCCCTAGGGGAGACCTTGCCTTGGTGGAGGTGGGAATGGGGGATGGATTGGGCGTGAGCTTGGGGGGTAAGAGGAGGGAGGACAGGGGAATCTGGCTGTTATGTAAAGTTAAATTAATTATAAATTAAAAATATTTATATATAAAAAAGAATAATCCATGCTTGTCATGTGGGTGATGGTATTTCAACTCAGGTAGTATGTTTTGACAGTATGTGCTCTTAATTACTGAATCATCTCACCAGCTCCATTTTTATTTTACCAAAATATTGTTCATTTACCAATTCAAATAGAGGCTTGCCTGTTGCCTTATAGTTGAGAATCCATATAGAGCAGCCTGAGTGCATCTACATAATGTGTGTTGGTTTGCAGATGGGGCAGAATATACAATAGCTAAAATGTCACCCAAGGATTCAGCCCAGTGTCTCAGGCTCAAAATGAAACCCAGATATCTCACCATTTGATTTTCTAATTTTACCTTTCCCTTGGAACACTCTATCCCTTTGGAAACAAAAAAATAAGGTTCAAATAATGTATTGTCAAAATAATATTTGGAAGTAGTAAAAAAAAGATTATCAACATTTTGGGTTTTAATGTTTTCAAATTCTCTGGATCTTAGCCTTGGGCTGTGTCATACACATTCACGGCTATTTCAAAACACCCAAGGTAGGACAGTCTGAGGAAGTTGCTGTGCTCATCTATCAGGTGTAGCCCATACAAACACAAATAAGAATTCAGGAATTTTGAAGCTTCACCCAAGAAATTGGAGGAATCTAGTTGTGTAAACCACCAGGTTTCTGAAGGGTACTTGCCTCAGAATGGTGTAGGGATTTTATACAACCAATTATGCTAGAATGACAACCTCATTAACAAGGAAGTCTTATAATTGTCTGTACATTTTTGTATGCTATAGAATAACCAATATTGATGTTTTACAGAGAAATTTATAGGAAAGGGAGGAGGATGTTGTATATAATCACTAATAGTAAGCTTAAATCCAATAATATCTTCAGATTTTAAGGGCACATCTCTCCATTTTACATGTATGAGATGTGTTGAGACAGTATTGCTTAGAAATTCTAACCCTGATATAAAGGGTATTGGGGAGGTTTGACTGAGAATGTCTATCAGAGACCTATATATTTGAATGCTTAGGCAGGACAAAGTGGTATATTTTGACCAGAATTAGGAGGTGTGGCTTTGTTGGAGAAAGCTGTCACTGTTGGTGGGCTTTGAGGTTCATGACCGCCTTCTATTGACTGTGACAAATAGCTATAAGTTGAAGAGAAAAGGGTTTATTTGGTTCACAGTTCCACATTGCAAAACATCAATGAAAGAAGCCAGGACAGGACCTCAAATAGTAGGAATCGGGAGGCAGGAGCTGCTGATGAGACCATGGAGAAATGCGGCATACTGGTCTGCTCATTCAGGCTTACTCATCTTGTTTTCTCTTAGAACCTAGGACCACCATCATAGGGGTAGCACCACCCAAAATGGTCTAGGCTCCTCCTCATCGATATCTAATTTAGAAAATGTCCTACAGATAGTTTTTATGGAGGCATTTTCTCAATTGAAGTTCCCTCCTTTCAGATGCTTTTAGCTGAAGTCAAGTTGATATAAATTTAGACAGGACACTAGATATAACTGTTGAATTCTCCCAAAACCACCTGTACCATCTCCACATATTAAGTCTTAGCTATAGTTGCACAGAGGTAACATTGGCTTGCCTGGTGAACTCTCCCAATTCCTGTGTACCAATACCTTCTAAATACTCCCAGGAACAGTTCTAGCCATGTAACACCTACAACAGATTTCCTTGTTGAGTTCCCTAGAATCAAGCACACCTGGTCATCTCCAATGTCTAAGGCTTAGCGCCCTGGTCCTGTAGTCTAGCTATGGGTACACAGATACCATAAAATCTTTTTCTTAAGGGCACCAAAGAATCTTGTCCTCTGAAGCTTCCCTAGACTCCTGCGACTAGCTCTCCTCCTGTAGTTCTTGTACTGACTTTCCCTGACAGTTAGCTCCAGAACTGAACCTGCAGCTGTCATATCCATAAACTCATGTCTAAATCTGAATGCTGAAATCATATACCCATCTTATCTGCTGGCTCCTCAGAACCTCAGCAGCCACCTTCATTCCTACACTCCCAGGCCCACCTCTTGTCACCAAGTTCTTGTGGTATCTTTTCCTTGTGAATAGCTCAAGAATCTAGCCCATCACTTCTGTCTTTGCACTCTCAAGCTGAGTTCCAGTCATGGCAGTCAGACCCTAGCTTTTCCTAATGCTCCCCACAGCACTCAGCCTGCATATTCCAATGTACACACACCCAGACCTAGCTCTGAATAAGGAGATGACTCATAGTCTATGTATAGTGAGAGTCACAGGACATTCTCTACCATTTCTGCCCCTGTTGACATTCAGAAGAACATCAATTACCATCATTATCACCATACTCACAAACGTTATTCTAGTTGCACACTTCCAACACTGGCTTTCCTGATTTGCACCTTCAGGAATAGGCCTGCTCATTGTTGTATTCAGAATCACAGGCCTATCTCTGGATGATCAAATCACATACCCTCTTTTTTTGCTGGTCAGTTCCCCAGAACTTGGCTTGCCAGCATCATTGGCACACTCTCACATATACATCTTGTCACTAGGAAAACTGGGTGCAGAAGCTACATGACCAGAAGCTGCATGACCAGACCTACCTCTGGTCACTCATGTAGCTAGAGTTTTCCTGCCTGGCCCACAGTCAGGGCAAATCTCTTTCACCTGCCAGTCCCACAGCCTCTCAGACCCGACCACATGACTGCCTCGTCACGGCCTGTCTGTATAGGCCTCCAGGTTTTCCTTGCTTGGTATTGAGATTAAAGGCATGTGTGTCCAATAATGGCTGTATCCCTGAACACACAGAGACTTACCCAGCTCTGCATACCAAGTGCTGGGATTACAAGTATACGCCACCACTGCCCTGCTTTCCTATGGCTTGCTAATAGCTCTGACCCCCGGGCAACTTTATTTATTAACATACAAATAACATTTTAATACAAATAAAATATCACCATATTTCCCCTTTTCTATTTTAATAAAAAGGAAAAAAGAAAAAGCTTATAACATAAGAAAAACTATATACAAAAGTACAATAACTATATACAATATATACAAATAATAAATGTCTAAACAATGTCTAGTCCATTTGTATTTGACAAATTCAGAGATGATAATCTCATTATCCTATTTTGTTAAGTCCAAAATGTATCTAATTCACTTTCTATCCTAATTAATCTTCAACTAACTAACCTTCAACTATAACTAACTAATCTTCAACTCCTTCAGAGACCCAAGAAGGAAATAATATTAGCTAACAAAAATAAAAACAGAAAGTGCATGCAAGCAACTTCCAAAAAATTTGTGAGTTGACAGAAACAGCCAACTGCCTGGACAGTCACCTGAGGTTTCTCCACAATGCTGGGGCATCATCTTCAGCCTATATAGGCTTAGCATATCTGACAGACTCATTTGTGAAGTAGGATGTACACAAGGTCAACAGTTCAACCTCACATTGGGTGAGAGCAGTCCATGCACCAGAAACACCTGAATTCCACTAATGTCATATCATGATTCAGGATTTTAAATTCTGGAAAATGTTGATGGTTTTTTAGTTCAGCTCTCCATTCTTCTTGGCTGTGTACATATGGCTTCATCTCAGCATCCCATTCTTCTCCACATCTCTCTATCAAATGCCAGTCTACTATTGAGAGGCGTGAGCTTAGTTACTCTTCAAGAATAACTGTTTCAGCTGCTGTTCCATAGCACATCAGAAGCCATCGGCCCACTGCGTGTTCAGCTGCCTTCGAAGAAAAGGGCACTGTACCTTTCCTGGATTGCGAAGGCCACTTCAGGGATGGTGCCATATTGTCCTGGCCTCAGAAGATGCCTTTTGATAAAGCCATAACCACGCTTGTTTAGGCAAGAATCAGTAGTCCTTTGTTTCATGTCCTGTCTGTCCATTTTGTCATCAGTTGATTCGAGGATACTTTGTTGTCCAGTGGCTAACTCTTGCCACAATGAAAGCTAACTCCATACGCAGTTTCTTCAATGCCCATATTTTCTCTGAAGTAGATTGGTACTGCCAGGAGCTGACATGTCTCATAGTCATAACAAAAAAGAAAATTTTTCTAAGTTATTAAAACATTTTAAATGCCATATTCTGTAGATCTCTGAAGGGTTTGAAGATAACCTGTCTATCTAAAATATATCTACTCAATCTTGAAAACATACCTAATATAACTACAAGTTCTATTATAATGTCTAACTACTAACTTTTATTTCTTTATATCCTAATAGTTGGTAATAACAACATTCAAGGATTAGAAAATTGCATTGTTAAATGAACAATATAAGTACAATTAGAAATATACATATAGCATTTTCTAATAATATCAATTTCAATATATATAATTTGTATACAATATAAAACAATCCAATCCAATGTAAAGTATTTAAAACTAGTAATTGTCTTTTTCTTATGTGGCAAAATATAGATTAAAGAAAATGGATTAATTTAAGCTATAAGAACAGTTAGCAAGAAGCCTGCCACGGCCATACAGTTTGAAAGCAACATAAGTCTCTGTGTTTACTTGGTCAGGTCTGAGAGGCTGTGGGACTGGCAGGTGAAAGAGATATATGATGACTGTGGGCCAGGCAGGAAAACTTAAGCTACAAATGGCGTCCAACGTGGTGGCAAGAGTTTCCACCTAAAAACTGAGAAAAAAGATTCTAAAACGGAGCTAAAAACAGCTTCCTAATTGTCTCTCTCAAATGAGCTGCTGGTTTCAGCTACTGGTGGGTTCCTGGCGTGCGTGCTCAACCTGCAGTATGGCGGGAATCAGGCCTCTACAAGTGGCACATTAAGCTGCATGGTGGATTTAGACTTTGCTAGTACAAAACAAAACAAAAAAAGAGGTTTTTGGGCTACACGCTGCTTGGATAAAAGCATAGACCCACGATAGCTCCCAGAGCTGGCGGTAAACGTAGCCATGCTGGGAAGCTGAGGTGGGCGGAGCCAGCAGCCACAGCTGCTGCAGTTTAAGGCAAGAGATTCACAATAAGACAGATTCAGATGTAATAGTTTACAATGTGTGTAAAAGATACGTAGGCTTGAAAGAGACAAAAAAGGTGATATATACAGTTATAGAAACAAATACATAGTTTTAAAAAATAAAGTCATTAAAGAGACAGTAAAGGTAGTATAAAAAATAAGCCACATAAAAATGGATATTACACAGAGAATCTGGATTATGTTGTCTTTGGGACTTTTAACTGCAGAAAAACATTTGATCATAAAAGATGTTGAGTTAAATCAAAATGTATATTTTAAAGGTACCTTGACTTCAAAATTTGGATATAAGGATATGTTACTTTGGAAAGGAGTCTCTGCTTTTGTTCCCACAGAAAGCCAAAGGCTATGGATTTGTTCCAGATTAAGATACATCAGGTTTGACCAGCCAAGACCCCCTGAAGGTCTCCAATGACACCATGGCCCAGATGATCCAACATCCAGAATGGTTTGAAGGCATCTGGCTCAGACGATACAGCCTCATGGACTATTCCATAATTCTACAATTTTCTTTGTTTCCCCATAAGATACAGCGCCCCCCTCCAGCAGGAAGTAGTAAGAGAAGCTACGCCCAAATTCCCAAATTATATGTAATTTTACTTTGTTAAGGTTAAAACCTTCCTTTTTGGAAAAAAAAAAAGGGGAAGTGCTGTGGGATGTATGGCAAATGTGTTGCTAATTAATCAATAAAACACTGATTGGCCATTGGCTAGGCAGGAAGTATAGGCGGGGCAAGGAGGAGAATAAAGCTGGGAAGTGGAAGGCTGAGTGGGAAAGACACTGCCAGCCGCCACGATGAGAAACAGCTTGTGAAGATGCCGGTAAGCCACGAGCCATGTGGCAAGATATAGATTAAAGAAAATGGATTAATTTAAGCTATAAGAACAGTTAGCAAGAAGCCTGCCACGGCCATACAGTTTGAAAGCAACATAAGTCTCTGTGTTTACTTGGTCGGGTCTGAGAGGCTGTGGGACTGGCAGGTGAAAGAGATATATGATGACTGTGGGCCAGGCAGGAAAACTTAAGCTACACACTCAGCTACTGCACCAGCTTTCACTCATAAGCTGTCCCCAAACCAAGTCCATCTGCACTATCTCTACACTTAACACCCTAGCTGTGAAACAGAGATCTTACTCTGACTTTGCTTGGTGAGCTCTCCTGACACTTGTCTGTCAGCATCATCCCCATATTCCAAGTCCTAGCTTGGATAGACCAAATTCAGTAACAGATTTCTGTGGTCATGCCTCCAGTATCAAGCCTTGTTCCATCTCCACATTCCCAAATCCTAGCTCTGGAAGCACAGATCATGCACTGATTTTCATAATGATGTACCCAGAACTTCTCCTACCAGCACCATGCCCATACTCTCTGGCCTTGCTCTGGTAATAATCCACCTGTTTTTGCCTTTCCCACACTCCCAGAACTAGCTCTGATAATGCAGCTTTTGCACCCACTTTTCCTGGTGAATTCTGCCAGAATCAAGCCCACTAGCACAATCTCCACACCCCTATGGGGCCCTATCACAGGATGTTCTGATTGCTCATCAGCTTTGCCTGTAAATCTTCCCAGAATCTTGCCTACCAGTACCATTTACACCTTCAAAGATTCAATCCAGGCTCAAAATCCTCTACTAGCCTTCCTTAATCACTTCAAAGAGAGCCAAAATCATTGAGAACATTTCTCCAGTTTATATGCCAGTGACCTCTCATTGGCATTCTTTGTTCTGTGAATTTGAATGTAATTAATAAGAACTGCATAGAAAGCATAAAATAGTTGCCTCTTTGCCTCATCCATGAAGTCCAAATGTTAGTGACTGCCAAGTGTAACATAAATGACTCTAGAAATTCTAATGTTTCCATGGCTACCAGAGATGAATGTCAGATTATGAGCAATGTACTTGTGCTATGACAGAGAATTAGAGTACCAGAGTGGTTAATGTCCCTTAAATATGTCAAGGTTTAAAGGGATAATTAATTTATTTCATTTTTAATTTGAAAAATTCCTCATACAGTATAATTTAATCATGATTTCTTCCTTTGCCATTGATTTTTAGCTCTTTCTCTAGTTGCATACTCACCCAACTGCATGGGTATTTGCTCATTTGCTCATAAGAAAGATCTTAAATTTAACAAAAATCTAACAAGACAAAAATATAAAAACAATAAAAGAACAATATAAAACAAAGATCAAGGTATAAAAAGTGACATCTCAGGATGGAGAGATGGCTCAGAGGTTAAGAGCACCGATTGCTCTTCTAGAGGTCCTGAGTTCAATTCCCAGCACCCACATGGTGGCTCACAAACATCTGTAATAAGATCTGGTACCCTATTCTGTATACATAATAAATAAATAAATCTTTTTTAAAAAGTGACATCTCTTTTGTGTTGGCTAACTGGTCTTGGTCACCAGGCTTGCCCTGGAATGCAGTGGATATCCCTAATGACATTCCCTTGGAAAATACTGATTTTCTTTTCTCCCAGCAGTCATTAATTATAAGTAGCTTCTTGGTTAGTGTTGGTTCTTTGTGTCCCTGACCCTGTTACAATGCTAGCATATTGTGTAGTTTGAATCTGTGAATGTCTTGTGTGTGGGTGTGTGTGTGTGTTCTGTCACAGTCTCTCCAGTCTCTCTTAGTACTAACGTTGTATCATTCCTGTTGAATCTGGAAATACTTGTCTCCTCCAAATCATCCACCACTTTTGCTCCTACAATCTTTCCATATATATATATACATATGTACATATATACATATATTTGAAACCTGAAATAGAGGCAATAAAGAAGACACAAACCAAGGGAAGGCTGGAAATAGAAAATATGAGTAAATGAACAGGAACTACATATGCAAGCATAACAAACAGAATGCAAGAGATGGAAGAGAGAATCTCTGACATTGAAGATACAATAGAGGAAATACATTTATCAGTCAAAGAAAACACTAAAGCCAAAGATGTCATAACACAAAATACCCAGGAAATTTGGGACACCATGAAAAGAGTGAACCTAAGAATAATAAGTATAGAAGAAGAAGAATACCAACTCAAAGGCGCAGAAAATTATTCAACAAAATCATAGAAGAAAACTTTCCCAACAAAGAAGAAATTGCCTATGAATGTACAAGAAGCTTACAGAACATCAGAGAGACTGGATCTCTTGCCACATAATAATCAAACCACTAAACATACAGAATAAAGAAAAAAAATACTAAGAACTGCAAAGGAAAAAAACCAAGTAACATATAAAGGCAGACCCATCAGAATAACACCTGACATCGCAATGGAGACTCTGAAAGCCAGAACATCCTGGACAGATGTAAGAGACCATGGATGCAAACCCAGACTATTATATCCAGCAAAGCTCTCAATTGCCACAGATGGAATAAACAAAATATTCCAAGATAAAACTGGATTTGAACAATACCTATCCACAAATCCAGCCCTACAGAAAGCACTAGAAGGAAAAATCAAACCTAAAGAAGTTAGATACAACCATGAAAATACAGGCAATAGATAATCTCACACCAACAAATACCAAAGAAGAGAAACACACAACACTACCAACAAAAAATAACAGGAATTAACAATCATTGGTTATTAATATCCATCAATGGTCTCATTTTGCCTATAAAAAAACACAGGTTGACAGAATGGAAATAAAAACAGTATCCATCCCTCTGCTGCATAAAAGAAACACACCTCAACTTTAAAGACAGACACTACCTCAGAGTAAAAGGCTGAGAAAATACTATCCAATCACATGGATTTAAGAAGCAAGATGGTGTAGTTATCCTAATATCTAACAAAATAGACTTCAAACTAAAATCAATCAAATGAAATCAGGAAGGACATTACACACTTATCACAGGGAAAAACCACCAAGATGAAGTCTCAACTCTGAACACTTATGCCCCAAACACAAGGGCACCCACATATGTAAAAGACACATTACTAAAGCTTACATCGCACATCAAACCCCACACACTAGTAGTGGGAGATTTCAACAGCCCACTATCACCACTGGATAGAGCTGCCAGACTGAAACTTAACAGAGAAATGAGACCTAACAGAAGTTATGACTCAAATAGACTTAATAGATATCTACAGAACATTCCACCTTAACAGAAAGGAATATACCTTCTTCTAAGCACCCCATGGAACCTTCTCTAAAACTGATCACATGCTCAGTCACAAAGCAAATCTCAACAGATACAAAAAAATTAGAATAACCTCCTGGATTTTATCATACCGCCACGGCTTAAAGTTAGATTTCAACAACAACAAAATTTACAGAAAGCCTGCAATTTCATGGAAACTGAATAATGCCCAAATGAATCACTAATGGGTGAAGGAAGAAATAAAGAAAGAAATTAAAGATTTCCTAGAATTCAATGAAAATGAAAGTACAACATATCCAAACTTATGGGACACTATGAAAGCAGTGAGTGCTAAGAGTAAAATTAATGGCAAAAAATACCCAAATAAAGAACATGGAGAAATCTTACATTAGTGACTTAACAGCACACCTGAAAGCTCTAGAACGAAAAGAAGCAAACTCACCCAGGAGGAATTAATGTGAGGAAATAATCAAATTGAGAGCTGAAATCAATAAAATAGAAACAAAGAGGACAATACAAGAATCAATAAAAGAAAGAGTTGATTCTTTGAGAAAATCAACAAGAAAGACAAGCCCTTATCCAAATTAACCAAAAGGCAGAGAGAGAAAGCATCCAAATCCACAAAATCTGAAATGAAAAGAGACACATAACAACAGACAATGAAGAAAACCAGAGAATCATCAGGTCATACTTAAAAAACTGTACTCCACAAAATTGGAAAATCTGAAACAATGAAAAATTTCCAGATAGGTACCACCTACCAAAATTAAATCATAAACAGATAAACTACTTAAATATGCCAATAACCCCTAAGGAAATAGAAATGGTCATTAAAAGTCTCCCAACAAAAAAAGTGCAGGACCAGATCATTTCAGTGCAGAATTCTACCAGATTTTCAAAGAAGAGTTAATACCAATACTCTTCAAATTTGTCCACACAATAGAAACAGAAGGAACATTAACAAACTCTTTTCATGAGGCTACAATTACCCTGATACCCAAATCACACAAATATTCAACAAAAAAATAATTGTAGACCAATCTCCCTCATGAACACTTAGGCAAAACTACTCAATAAAATATTGGCAAAATGAATCCAAGAACACTTCAAAAAAATTATCCACCATGATCAAGTAGGCTTCATCCCAGGGATCCAAGGATGGTTCAACATAGAAAAATCTGTCAATGTAATAGAACATATAAAAAAACTCAAAGGAAAAAACACATTATCTTCTCATTAGATGCTGAAAAGGCCTTTGACAAAATTGAAAACCCTTTCATGATGAAGATACTAAAGAGATCAGGAATACAGGGAATATACCTAAACATAATAAAGGCCATTTACAGCAAGCTGACAGCCAACATCAAATTAAATTGAGAGAAACTCAAAGCAATTCCACTAAAATCAGTAACAAGACAAGGCTGTTCACTCTCACCAAATTTATTCAATATAGTACTTGAAGTTCTTGCTAGAGCAATAAGACAACAAAAGGAGATCAAATGGATAAAAATTGGAAAGGAAGAAGTCAAACTTCAACTATTAGCAGAAGATAAGATAGTTTACATAAGTGACCACAAAAATTCTACCATGGAACTCCTACACCTGATAAACTCCTTCAGTAATGTGGCAGGATACAAGATTAACAAAAAAAATCAGTAGCCCTCCTATATACAAATGATAAAGGGGCTGAGAAAGAAATCAGAGAAACATCACCCTTTACAATAGCCACAAAAAATATAAAATACCTTGGGGTAACTCTAACTAAGTGAAGGGCCTGTATGAAAATGACTTTAAGTCTTTGAAGAAAGAAATTGAAGAAGATGTCAGAGAATGGAAAAACCTCCTATGCTCATGAATAGGTAGGATTAACAGTAAAAATGGCAATCTAACAAAAAGCAATCTACAGATTCAATGCAATCCCCATCAAAATCCAAACACAATTCTTCATTGACCTGGAAAGACCAATACTCAACTTCATATGGAAAAACAAAAAAAACCAGGATAGCCAAAAGAATCTTGTACAATAAAGCAGTCTCTGGAGGCATTAAGATCCCTGACTTCAAGCTCCACTATAGAGCTACAGTAATAAAAACAGCTTGGTACTGGCATAAAAACAGACATGTGGACCAATGGAATCAAATTGAAGACCCTGACAATAATCCGCAAACCTATGAACATATGATTTTTAAAAAAGAAGCCAAAACTGTACAATGGAAAAAAGAAAGCATCTTTAACAAATGATGCTGGCATAACTGGATGTCAACATGTAGAAAACTGCAAATAGATCCATAGCTGTCACCATGCACAAAACTTAAGTCCAAGTGGATCAAAGCCCTCAACATAAATCCAGTTACTCTGAACCTGATAGAAGAGAAAGTAGGAAATAGTCTTGAACACACTGGCACTGGAGATCACTTCCTAAATATAACATCAGTAGCACAGACACTGAGAGAAACAATTAATAAATGGGACCTCTTAAAATTGAGGTTTTGTAGGGCAAAGGACACTGTCAACAAGACAAAATGACAGCCTACAGAATGGGAAAAGATCTCTACCAACCCCACATCTGACAGAGGGCTGATATCCAGAATATATAAAGAACTCAAGAAATTAGACATCAAAATAACTAACAGTCCAATTTAAAAATGAGTTATAGAGCTATACAGAGAATTCTCAACAGAAGAAGCTCAAATGGCTGAAAGACATTTAAGGAATTGCTCAACATCCTTAATCATCAGGGAAATGCAAATCAAAATGAGTCTGAGATACCATCTTACACTTGTCAGAATGGCTAAGATCAAAAACACTGATTGCAGCTTGTATTGGAGAGGATGTGGAGCAAGGGGAACACTCCTGCACTCTTGATGGGAATGCAAACTTGTACAGCCACTTTTGAAATCAGTATGGCGTTTTCTTAGAAAATTGGGAATCGCCGGGCAGTGGTGGCGCACGCCTTTAATCCCAGCACTTGGGAGGCAGAGGCAGGCAGATCTCGAGGCCAGCCTGGGCTACCAAGTGAGTCCCAGGAAAAGCACAAAGCTGCACAGAGAAAGTCTGTCTCAGAAAACCAAAAAAAAAAAAAAAAAGAAAAAAAAAGAAAATTGGGAATCAATCTTCCTCAAGACCCAGTAATACCACTCTTATGTGTACACCTAGGGAATGCTCAGTCATAACACAAGGACATGTGCTCAACTATGTTCATAGAAGCTTTATTTGTAATAGCCAGAACCTGGAAACAACCTAGATGCCCCTCAACTGAAGAATGGGTAAATAAAATGTGGTACATATACACAATGGAGTACTACTCAGCAGAGATAAGCAATGACATCATGAGGTTTGCAGGCAAATGGATGGATCTGGAAAAAATCATCCTGAGTGAGGTAACCCAGACTCAGAAAGACAAACATGGTATGTACTCACTCATAAGTGGATACTAGATATAAAGCAAAGGATCACCAGACTGGACCCCACAGCTCCAGGGAGGCTAGCTAGTAAGGAGAACCCTAGGAAAGACACAGTGAAAACCCAGCAATGTAGAAATGGATGAGATCTACAGGAGCAAACTGGATGTGGGTGGGTAATAGATGGCAAAGGATGGGTGATGAGAGCTTAGAAGAGTGGGAAGTTAGAGCTGGAATCTGAACATAGTAGGAGAGCAAGGAAAGAAATGCCATGATAAATTAAGACCCCATGGGAATAGGGAGAAGCATAGTGCTAGGGAGGTTCCTAGGATTCCACAAGGATGACTCCACCATAGACTACTCACAATAGTTGAGAGGGTACCTGAGCTGGCGTGCTCTGGTAATTGGATAGCTGAATACACTAAATGTGATCATAGAACCCTCATCCAGTGACTGATGGAAACAGATGCAGAGATCCAAGGAAGCATGTCAGGTGGAGCTCCATGAGTCCAATCGATGAGAGAGAGGAGGGATTCCATGAGTAAGAGATATCAAGACCATGACTGGAAAAAGTACAGAGACAACTAGCCAAACTAGTAGAAACACATGAACTGTGGCCCAACAGAGGAGGAACCTCCATAGTACTGGACTTGGCCCTCTGGATAAGCAAGACAGTAGTTTAGCTTGAACTGTTTAGGGGGCCCCCAGGCAGTGGGATCAGGACCTGTCCCTAGTGCATGAGCCTGCATTTTGGAGCCTAGTGCCTATGGTGAGACACTTTGCACAGCCTTGGTGAAGGGAGGAGGGGCTTGGACCTGCCTCAACTGAATGTACCAGGCTGGGCTGACTCCCCAGGGGAGACCTTGCCTTGGAGGAGTTGGGAATGGGGGTTGGGTTAGGGAAGAAGGCTGGAGGATGGGAGGAGGGAGGACAGGGATATCTGTGGTTGGTATGTAAAATGAATAGAAAATTTCTTAATAAAAAATGAATACATTCAACAATATAAAGAGCAATATGGTACAACTAGAATCTATGTGCTCTACAACATCAAGACCTGAACATCCCAACATGCAGAAGAAAATAACCTTAAAAATTTATGAAGATGATAGAGGCTTTTAAATAGGAAATGGAAAATTTCCTTAAAGAAATTGAGGAAAGGACAAACAAAAAATTGGAAAAAATCAATAAATCCCTTAAAGAAAGCCAAGAAAACTAAGAAAATCAATCAGACAGGTGAAGGAAACAGTTCAAGACTTGAAAATTGAAATAGTGGCAACAAAGAAAACACAAACTAAGGGAATTCTGGAAATTGAAAATCTGAGTAAATGAAAAGGATGCAAGCATAACCAACAAAATGGAAGAGACGGAAGAGAGAATTTCTGGTGTTGAAGACACAATACAGAAAATAAATTCATCAGTCAAAGAAAACATTAATGTCAACAAAATCATAACGAAAAATGTCTAGGAAATCTGGGACACCTTGGGAAGAAAAGAACCTAAGAATAATAGGGATAGAAGGAGAACACCAAATCCAAGGCACAGAAAATATATTCAACAAAATCATAGAAGAAAACTTTCTCAACCTAAAGGAGATGCCTATAAAGATACAAGAATTTGACAGCACTATTGGTGAAATTATTAAGGCCACTCCATGTAGCTAAAAGGGAGGTTTATTTAGTGGCGCAACCTACAAATGAAGGGATAGGTAGGTTTCAGGGTCTGGGGAAGACATAGCATAGTCCGGCGGTGTTCTCTGGAGAACTCTACTCGGTCTACCTCTAGCGTCCAGGGTCCAGGAACCAAGCGATGGTGGCGCATCTGGATCTCAGGTCTTCAGGGCCCTCTCTTGGCCCCTCCTTGAAGGTGTGACAGTTACCAAAGCCTCAATGGGGGTTGAAACTTCCAGGTCAAAGCTGGAATGGCTACCCACTATACCTGGAGCTGTGGGTTGCAGTCTGGTTATTCTTTGCTTTACATCTAGTATCCACTTATGAGTGAGTACATACCATGTTTGTCTTTCTGCGTCTTGGTTGCCTCACTCTTGATGATATTTTCTAGTTCTATTCATTTGCCTGCAAACCTCATGATGTCATTGATTTTCTTGGCTAAGTAGTACTCCATTGTGTATATGTACCATATTTTATTTATCCATTGTTCAGTTGAAGGGCATCAGAATTCTAAGTTATTTAAATCAGATAGTTAAATCTCAGTTAGACTAACGGTAGGTTCTGCAGCAAGTCTTAGAGTAATGGGTAAGATTGTCTGAAATTCTGGCAAGAAGTGTAGTATGAAGATGATTACCATGGCATCATTCTGAATTGGGTAGAGTTGTTGTTGTTGGGGCCCCATCTTCCTTCTGGAGACTTCAGAGATTGCTATTGGAAAAACTTATTTTTTATCAAAATGGAAAGTTTGGATTTAAAGAAGACATAACATGTAAGAAAGGATTCTGAGAAATCAAGAGTAAGCATGGAGAGAATTAGAATCTTGAGGACAAAGGTCCCTTTTTATTGATTTCCTTCAGTCCCATACCAGAGGGCTCTTCTGACATGGGACTGAAGAATCTCTCAAACTTTTCTTTTAGCAATATCCTTGGGTTTAGAGAAAGAGTGAGCCAATTCCATCTCCAAAGCCAGCTTGGCTTATAAATGCATTGGAACCACAACATTTCTAGATTGAAAGAGATATAGATGTTAGGCAGTGAGATTTTATCCTGTGTAGATTGGTACCAATAGATTCTTTCTTTCTGCTGTAAACATCCAGATATCCAAGGCCTTATGATTTCTGGAAGATGGGTATTTCCATTATCCTGGAAAGACAAAAACAGAACCCTAACCCAACCTTTGATTGTTAAATTTTACTTACAACTTGTAGAGATGTCACACTGGTGGATGATCTTTTACTTCTCCTCATCAAGGGGTTTCTCCTGTTCGAATCAAATTTTTATTAATTTTGTTGGTAGCCATAGCTTTTCTTCTCCTGCAGAAACAATAGCAAAACCCCTTCCCCAATGTAGAGCATAACCAGGTTTCCATTCGGAGGTCAGCACATCCTTGAAATAAATTGCTTGGTTTAGCTCAGGAGTTTTGTCTGTCGTCCAATGTCTCTCCACAGCTGTTGTTCCTTTCTCATCAGCATTGAGAAAATTCAAGGTTAATAAAGCACTATGTAATCTATTTCTAGGGTCAATATTACCTGCAGCTGTTTATTTAGCATATCCTTTAAAGTTCGATTGGATCTTTCTATGACTGCTTGGCCTGTGGGATTGTGTGGTATACCTGTAACATGCTTTATATTATAATAAGCAAAGAACTGTCTCATTTTATTGGAGACATATGCTGAGGCATTGTCTGTCTTAATTTGTACAGGTATTCTCATGATGTCCATAACTTCTAATAGGTGTGTAATCACAGAATCAGCCTTTTCAGAACTCATAGGAGTTGCCCACTGAAATCCTGAATAGGTGTCAATGGTATGGTGTACATACTTTAATCTTCCAAATTCTGCAAAAATTTGCATCCATCTGCCAAATTTCATTTCTTTGTATACCTTTAGGATTGTTCCCTGCAGGTAATGGAGTTTGGTTATAGATGGAACAAGTAGGACATTTTTTCACAATATCCTTTGCTTGTTGCCAAGTGATGGAGAAATCCTTCTTCAAACCTTTGCTATTTACATGGTATTTCTTATGAAATTCTGAGGCTTCTAGCACATTACCTATTAGTAACTGATCAATCTCATC
Source organism: Peromyscus eremicus (assembly GCF_949786415.1). Taxonomy (NCBI): domain Eukaryota; kingdom Metazoa; phylum Chordata; class Mammalia; order Rodentia; family Cricetidae; genus Peromyscus; species Peromyscus eremicus. The sequence continues at coordinate 18,700,773 of NC_081439.1, read as the reverse complement.
ATTACCTTGTGCTAGAGGTCCTGACAGACCTGTATGGGATCTTATATGTGATATATATATATATATATATATATATATATATATATATATATATATATATATATATATATATATATATATATGTATATATAGGACGTTTCCTTTTTCTGATGATTTCCTGCAATTGTATGAATAATGAAGTTAATTCTGTATTATCATGAATAAATTCAGCAGTTTCAATATGTAAAACAACTCTCTCTGCATATTGAGAGTCAGTGACTATATTGAGTGGTTCTGTGAAGTCCATCAGTACCATAAGAATGGCATACAGTTCTGCCTTTTGTACAGAGCTGTATGGAATTTGTACCACTTTACTTAAGTTTCCTGATTTATATCCTGCTTTCCCTGATTTATTTGCATCAGTATAGAATGTGAGGACTCCAGAAATTGGCTTTTGTCGTACAATGTGAGGAAGGACCCATTCAGTCTTCTTTATGAATTCTATTCTCTTGCTTTTGGGATAATGGTTGTTAATCTCTCCCAAAAAGTTACTGCAGGCTCTCTGCCAGTACTCATTATCTTTCCATAGTGATGAAATTTCCTCATTAGTTAAAGGTACTACAATTTCCGCTGGGTCCATTTCTGTCAACTGGCAAAGTCTTAATTTACCTTTTTGAATCAAATCAGAGATCTTTTCTATATAAGTCTTTAATTTCTTATTTGGTTTACATGGTAGGAATATCCATTCCAATATAATATCTTCCCTCTGCATCAAAATACCTGTTGGGGAATGTCTGGAGGGAAATATGACAAGAATGCATTTAAGTTCTGGATCCACATGATCCACATGTGCTTCTCGAATTGTCTTTTCTGCTAGAGCCAATTCCTTCTCAGCTTTGGCTGATAATTCTCTTGGACTATTTAAATCTTTGTCTCCTTCTAAAGTATTAGCCAAATTTTGTAGTCTATCTTTGGGTATTCCCATGATACCCAGTAAGTTGGAAATGCTTCCTAACCCACTACACAGCCCACCAAAGAGACTGGACCCAAAAACAAAGGCCCCTTCATCACATAATAATCAAACCACTAAACGTACAAAATTAAGAAATAATATTAAGAGCTGCAAAGGAAAAAAGGCCAAGTATCAAATAAAGGCAGATCCATCAGCATAGCACTCAAATTCTCAATGGAGACTTTGAGAGCCAGAAGGTCCTACATAGACATTTGCATATACTAAGAGACCACAGATGCCAGGCCAGACTACTACACCCAGAAAAACTTTCAATCACCATAGATGGATATTCAAGATATTCTATGAAATCCAGATTTAAGTAATATCTACCCACAAATCCAGCCCTACAAAAAGCACTAGAAGGAAAACTCTAACAAAAGGAAGTTAGATGCACCCATAAAAACATAGGCAATAGATAATCTCACACCAGCAAATCCCAAAGAATGGAAACACACACACCCTACCACCAAAAAAAATAACAGGGATCATCAATGACTGGACATTAATATCCTCTAATATCAATGGACTCAATTCACTTATAAAAAGACATAGGCTAACAGAATGGATATGAGAACAGGATCCATCCTTATTTGACATACAAGAAACACACCTCAACTTCAAAGGCAGACATTACCTCATAGTAAAGGGTTGGGAAAAGACTTTCCAATCAAATGGCCTTAAGAAAAAAGCTGGTGCAGTTATCCTAATCTCTAACAAAATAGACATCAAACTAAAATTAATCAAAAGATATGGAGGACATTTCATATTAATCACAGGAAAAATCCATCAATTGTGAACATTTATGCCCCAATACAAGGGCATGCACCTATGTAAAAGGAACATTACTAAAGCTTAACTTGTACATCAAACCCCACACACTAATAGTGGGGAGACTTCGACACCCTACTGTCACCAAGAGATAAGTTTGCCAGACAGAAACTTAACAGATAAATAAAGGAAGTAACATGTTATGACTCAAATGGGCTTAACACACATCTATAGATCATCCCACCCAAACACAAAAGAATATACCTTCTTCTCAGCACCTATTGGAACCTTCTCTAAAACTGACCACATGCTTGATCCCAAAGCAAATCTCAACAGTTTTTAAAAAATGGAATAACCCCATATATCTCATTGAATCATCATGGCTTAAAGTCAGAATTCAACAACAACACAAATTACAGAAAGCCTACCAAGACCTAGAAAGTGAATAATGCTCAAGTGAATCACCACTATGTCAAGGAAGAAATAAAGAAAAAATTAAAGACTTCCTACAATTCAAGGAAAATGGATACACAACATATGCAAACTTATAGGACATTATGAAAACAGTACTAAGAGAAAAGTTCACAGCACTCACTGCCTAAATAAAATAGTTGGAGAAATCTCACATGAGCAACTTAACAGCACACTTGAAAGCTCTAGAACAAAAAGAAGTAAGCTCACCTAGGATGAAGAGATGCCAGAAAATAATCAAATTGAGGGCTGAAATCAGTAAAATAAAAACGAAGAGAATAGTACAAAAATCAATGAAACGAAGAGTTGGTTCTTTGAGAAAATCACCAAGATAGACAAATCCTTATTCAAACTAACCAAAAGGCAGAGAGACAATAGCCAAATTAACAGAATCAGAAATGAAAAGGGAATAATAACAACAGACATTGAGGAAATCCAGAAAATCATCAGATCACACTTCAAAAACCTGTACTCCACAAAACTGGAAAATTGACAGAAATGGTCAATTTTCTGGATAGGTACCACACACCAAAATTAAATAAAGATCAGATAAACAATTTAAATAGACCTATAACCCATAAGGAAATAGAAGTAGTCATTAAAAGTCTCCCAATCCAAAAAAAAAAAAAGCCCAGGGCCAGATGTTTTCAGTTAAGAATTTTACCAAAATCTCAAAGACGAGCTAATACCAATACTCTACAAATTGTTCCACACATTAGAAACAAAAGCAACATTGCCAAACTCCATTCATGTGGCTATAGTTACCCTGTTAACCAAACCACACAAAGACACAACAAAGAAAGAGAAATACAAACCAATCTCCAAATTAACATGGATGGGAAAATACTCAGTAAAATACTAACAAACTGAATCTAAGAACACATTAAAAAAAATCATCCACCATGAACAAGTAGGCTTCACCTCAGAGATGCAGGTATGGTTCAACATACACAAATCTGTAAATGTAATCCACCATATAAACAAACTGAAAGAAAAAATATGAATATCTCATTGGATGCTAAAAAAGCTTTTGACAAAATCTAACACCCCTTCATGATAAAGGTCTTGGAAAGAGCAGAAATATAAGGAACATATGTAAACATTATAAAGACCCCTTACAGCAAGCCAACAGCCAATATCAAATTAAATGGGGAGAAACTCAAAGTGATTCCACCAAAATCAGGAATAAGACAAGGCTGTGCACTCTCACCATATTTATTCAATATAGTACTCAAAGTTCTAGCTAGAGCAATAAGACAAGAAAAGGAGATCAAGGGGATACAAATTTGAAAGGAAACAAATCAAACTTTCACTAATTGCAGATGATATGATAATATACATAAGTGACACCAAAAATTATAACATGGAACTCCTACAACTGATAAACTCCTTCAGTAAGGTGGCAGGATGCAAGATTAACTCAGAAAAAACTGGTAGCCCTCCTATATACAAATGATAAATAGGCTGAGAAAGAAATCAGAGAAACATCACCCTTTACAATAGCCACAAATAATATAAAATACCTTGGCGTAACTAACCAAACAAGTGAAAGACCAATAAGACAAGAACTTTAAGTCTTTGGAAAAAGAAACTGAAGAAGATATCAGAAAATGGAAAGATCTCCCATGCTAATGGATAGGTATGGTCAACATAATAAAAATGGCAATCTAGCCAAAAGCAACCTACAGATTCAGTGCAATCCCTATCAAAATCTGAACACAATTCTTCACTAACCTCTAAAGAGGAATACTTAACTTCACATGGAAAAACAAAAAACCTAGGATAGCTAAAACAATCCTATACAATAAAGGAACATCTTGAAGCATCACCATCCCTGATGTTTGCTTGATGTTTGCATAAAAAGAGACATGTGGATCAATGGAATCGAATTGAAGACACTGACATTAATTCACACACCTATAAACACCTAAATTTGGACAAAGAAGACAAAACTGTAAAGTAGAAAAAAGAAAGATTCTTCAACAAATGATGCTGGCATAACTGGATGTCAACATGTAGAAGATTGCAAATAGACTCATATCTATCACCATGCACAAAACTCAAGTCCAAGTAGATCAAAGACCTCAACATAAATCCAGTTACTCTGAACCTGACAGAAGAGAAAGTGGGAAGTATCCTTACCTAATTGGCGCAGGAAATCACTTCCTAAATATAACACCAGTAACACAGACACTGAGAACAATAATCAACAAATGGGACCTCCTGCAACTGAGAAGCTTCTGTAAGACAAAGGACACAGTAAATAGGACAAAACAACAGCTTACAGAATGAGAAAAGTTCTTTACCAACCCCACATCTGACAGAGGGCTGATCTCCCAAAATACGTAAAGTACTCAAGAAACTAGACATCAAAACACCAAATAATCCAATTAAAAAATGTAGTACCTATATAAACAGAGAATTCTCAACAGAAAAATCTCAAATGGCCAAGAGACATTCAAGTAATTGCTCAAGATCCTTAATCATCAGAGAAATACAAATCAAAACAACTCTGAGATACCACCTTACACCTGTCAGAATGGCTAATATCAAAAACACTGAGGACAGTTTATGTTGGAGAGGATGTGGAGAACAGGGGACAATTCTCCACTGTTGGTGGGAATGCAAACTTGTACAGCCACTTTGGGAATCTGTATGGAGGTTTATCAGAAAATTAGGAATCAATCTATCTCAACCTAGATGCCCCTCAACCAATGAATGGATAAAGAAAATGTAGTACATTTACACAATAGTGTATTGCTCAGTTGTAAGAAAACAATGACATCATGAAATTTGCAGGCAAATTGATAGAACTAGAAAATATCATCCTGAGTGAGATACCACAGACTCAGAAAGACAAACATGGTATGTACTCACTCATAATTGGATAATATATATTAATCAAAGGGTAACCACACTACAATGCACAGCTCCAGAGAAGCTAGCTAACAAGGAGGACCCTGAGAGGGAAGCATGGATTGCCCTTTGAAGGGGAAGTAGATGAGATCTTCTGGGTAAATTGGGGGAGGGGGAGGTAAAGGGGAGGGGATAGGGGATGAGAACATGAAGGAATTGGATGGTTGAGCTGGGGGAGGGACAGAGTGGGAGAGCAATGAAAGAAATATATTAATAGAGTGAAACATTATGGGGTTAGGGAGAAATCTGGTGCTATGGAAGTTCCCAGGAATCCACAAGGATGACCCCAGCTAAGTTTACTGGTAATAGTGGAGAGTGTGCCTGCATTAGCCTTCCTTTGTAATCAGATTGGTGACTACCCAGATTGTCTTTATAGAACCTACATCTAGTAACTGATGGAAGCAGATGCAGAGATCCATAGCCAAGCACCAGGCTGAGCTCTGGGAGTCAGGGAGGAGAGATTCTAGGAACAAGGTGGTGGGAGGGTCAAGATTATGATAGTGAAATCTACAGAGATAACTGAATCAAGTTCATATGAACTCACAAACTCTAGACAGACAGCTGTGGGCCTACATGGGACCAAACTAGGCCCTCTGCATGTGGGAGACAGTTCTATAGCTTGATATGTTTAAGGGACCCCCATCAGTGGAATCAGGATCCAATCAAGTGAAACTGCTAAGCAAGGCAGGCACTGGAGACTCTCCCGTGAGTGGGTGACTGTGTGCGGTACAACCATGAGACAGCTATCCAGGGCATGGTTTGGTAACTGGACATTAAAACCAAGACAATGTCAAATCTTTTTCATGAGTGATGGTCCGTGTTTTCAAAGATGTTATAACAAACTGGGGAAGGATTGTGACTCATTGTTTTTGGTGCCTATATGGCCAAACACTTGCAGAGTATAAACCCGGAAAGCTGCACCAAACCATTAGCAGAAAGTATCACAGTAGTTCTTGTAAGGACACAATGGGACTTACAATAAATAATAAACCTAATAAACTTACCTGGGGATCAGAGGACAAAGCCAGGCACCAAATTAGACGTAAAGGTCAGGCAGTGGTGGTACACGCCTTTAATCCTATCACTAGGGAGGCAGAGATTCATCTGGATCTCTGTGAGTTCAAGGCCACACTGGGAACAGAGCCAGGCATGGTGGCACACACTTTTAATTCCAGCACTTGAGATCTCATGTCTTTTCTTGGGAAGGACACATGCCTTTTATCCAAGAAAGTGACATATTGGGAGGCAGAGGCAGGTGGATCTTTGTGAGTTCGAGGCCAGCCTGGTCTACAAAGAGAGATCCAGGAAAGGCGCAAAGCTACACAGAGAAACCCTGCCTTGAAAAATAAAAAAAAGTGACATAGCTGAGTGGCCTAAGGAGACAGGAACTAAGCTCAGTTCAACAGAGACCCTCAGGGGTGAGGACTTAGAGGCTTTCAGTTTGGGGATTCTTGGAAACAGAATCGCCTGAAGAATTGGTGAGGTGAGGTTGGTTGTGGCTTGTTCTGTTTCTCTGATCTTTCAGCTGTTACCACAATATCTGGCTCTAGAATTTTTATTAATAAGACCATTTAGCAATACATGTTACAGGGACTGGCTTATCAAACAAAAAGTTTGGGATGGGTTTGTGGAGTTCTTCCACATACAGGACCTAGAAAGTGGCATCAGAAATGTACTGCTGGCTTTTGTGGGTGTTACAGGAGTAGGGGCTGGTCTGGCATATCTAATAATATAGCCTTGTGAGTGCAACAGGTGACTCTTAACTCCAGCCACCAAACTATATGCTTCTGTGAAAACAAATGTATTTATGAAGTTGGACTTGAAGCTACTCTGGCTTTAACAGTCCAGGAGCTCTAATCTAGCAAGACAGTCAGAAAGAAAGCAGGTGGCTACAAGATTGTAGCTAAAAAGAATAAATCCATGTGAAAAGTGTTCCCTCTTGAAGAGCACTGTCTGAAAAAAGCAAAATTTTCACTCATCAAACTGTGTAGGCTGTGGAGGAGGACTTGTAGATTGAATGAAAGTAGATGGGTGGACAGACTTGATTCCTTGTCTATAAAAGTGGCCAGTCATTAGGCTAATCATAGAGCTTAATAAAATATGCAGAATGCATCACTCTCCTGTAGTGTTGAAAGAGAAGCACAAACAATGGCAGTGACCTGTGTAAAATGGATTTAACCAAACTTGTGACTAGAAGCCACAGTAGTGTACAAGAATGAGAAGGAAGGCACTATCTTGTGAGCTTTCCCTGGTGCACTCACTTCTTGACAGTCCAAGTGCTCAAGACATGTGGACCTGTCTACTTGGGCTTGGTTTGGATAATTCTTAAGTTTATCAGCCTAGTTATGGCCAAAAGTACTTGACTTGCGGTTCACTAATTAGTTACAATTTTTTAAGCAAAACAACTTACAAAATGTATTTGTCTGTAAATTGTATATATTTTAACAGAAAGTCTATTTATTTCAATGTAAAAAGAGGGAAGTCTCAGATTTAGTTTCCATATCCTTTTGAAATCTGTGCCTTCTCTACTTAGAAATCTGTTTCTTAACAGGAGCAAAAGAGTCAAAGGCAAAAAGCTAATTCGGTGACCTCCACAGAAAACCACAGCTAGTCAAAATGCAACTTATATAGCCCAGTTTCAATGGCCATATCTACAAAATATTCATGCATCTTAGGCTCAGGAAAAAAATTGTGAGAGAGGGAGATTAGAAGAACTATAGAATCAGGGAGTGAATTGTGAGATTGTGTCTCCAGATATATCAGAAGCTATTTCAATAAACTTGCACCAACATTACTCCCCAAACATGACATGAACAAGGTGACACCATAAAACACGCCAAACTGGATGGAGAAAAGCCCATGAGGCCTCAACCCTACACAAAGAACTTTGAGAGACTGAGAATGGGAGAAGCAGTATTACTCTGGAAAGGACACAGCAGTGCCAAAAGGTCAGCCCTGGAAGCCTGCATTCATGTATATATTACAAGGACTGAACAAGTTAGATTAATGTTAGTTAAGTTAGATTAACATACATGCAATAACTATTAGTGAAAAAAGAGACTAGGAATTTGAAGGAGAGGAGAAAGGAGTATGTGGAAGGCTTTGGAGAGAGAAAAGGGAATTAAAGCATAGTCTCAGAAATAAAAAAGTATATGAGTTCTAACAAACTCAAAAATCCTAAAAAACAGATGAATTTTTCATATATATCACCTTCCAAATTTAATCTGAGAAACCTAGACAGACCCATAACTTCTAGTGAGATAAAAGAAGTGCCTAAAAATCACACAACCAAAAACTACAATCAAACACACCAAAGCATTGAGAGACAGATTAATTGCAGATTAATTTAGATCAGTCCTTCAAAGAAAAATTAATTCCAATACTTACAAATTTTCTACAACATAGAGACTAAAGGAACATATTTTAATTCGTTTTATGATGCCACAATTACCCTGATATACAAACCATACAACAATCTAACAAAAATTTAGATAAAGTTTCCTTATGAATATACATGCAACAATTTTAATAAAATACTTTGTAAATGAATCTAAGAACACAGAAAAAATATTGTCCACTATGACCATGTTGTCTTCATCACAGAGATGTAGAGATGGTTCCATATAAAATAAAAATTCTGAAGAGACAATGGATGCAAGGGCATACCTCAACACAATAAAGATTATTTACATTAAGCTAACAGCTAACATCAATTTAAATGGGGAAAACTCAAAGTATTTCCATTAAAATCAGAAAGAAGACAAGGAAGTCTACTCTCTCCATCCTATTCAATATAGTACTTGAAGTCTTAGCTAGAGCAATAAGACAACTGCAGGAGATCAAGGAAATATGAAGAGGAAAGGAAGAAGTCAAAGTACATTTATTTGCAGATGATATGGCCTCATACAAAAACTTCCTAAAATCTACACCAGAAAACTTATATAAATGATAAGTACTTTCAGTAAAGGAACAGGGTACAAAATTAACACTCAAAAGTCAAAATGATTGAGAAAAAAGTCAGGGAAATAGTACCTTTCACAATAGCCAAAAAATATTTATCTTTTGACAACTCTAACCAACCAAGTGAAAGACTTGTATAATAAAACCTTTAGGACATTGAAGAAGACACCTAAAGTTAGAACGACCACCTATGCTCATGAGTGATAGGATTAGAATAGTGAAAATCAAATCAATCAAAAACTGTAATCAAAAGCAATCTACGGATTCAAAATAATCACTATAAAAAATCCCAAAAAAAACTCTTCACAGAAATTTAAAAAAAAAATTCTCAGTTTCATGTGAAAAAAATTTTAAAAAAAGCAGGATAAGTTAAGAGTACTCTTGAAAAGTAAACAAACTGCTAGAAGTATTATCATCCTAGATTTTAACTTATACTACAGAGCAAGTGTAATAAAACAGCATGGTATTCAAATAGAAACAGGCACATTGATCAATGAATTCAAACTGAAACCTTAAACAAAAGCTCACAGAAGAATAGTTTCTTGATTTTTCAAATAGACCAAAAATATACAATGGAGAAAAGTTAGCATCTTCAACTAGTAGAGCTGGCCTTTCAGGAAGGCAGCATGTGGAATAGTGCAAATAGATCCATGTTTGTAACCCTGCACAAAACTGAACTGCAAATGGAGCAAAGTCCTCAAAATAATACCAGATACAATGGATCTGATAGAAAAGAAAGTGGGGAATAGGCTTGAACTCATTAACACAGGAAATGAATCTCAACAAACAGAAGAGCATTAGCACAGGCACTGAGACCAACAATTAATAAATGGGACCTCATGAATCTGAAAATCTTCTGTATAGAAAGAACACCATCATTCAGGCAAAGTGACTAACTACAAAATGAGAAAAGATTTTTATCAGTAATATCCCATAGAGGGTTAGAATTTATAACACAACAACAACAAAAGTCCCTTAGTATTACGAAAACAAATTTCCAAATTTCAAAAATGAGATATAAAACTAAGCAGAGGATTCTAAAAGATGAATCATAAGTGTTCAAGGAACATGTAAAGAAATGTTTAACATCTTAATCCTGTAGGAAAAGGCAAATTAAAACTACTTTGAGATTTAAACTTACAGAAATCAGGATGGCCACATTCAGGAAAACAAATGACAGCACAAGCTGGCATGACTGACAGAAGAGGAAAATACATAATCATTGAAAGTGGGATTACAAAAATGTACAGCTACTGTAGAAATTGGTGTGCCTGTTCTCAGAAAGCTGGGAGTATATCTACCTCAACATTAGGCTGTGTCACTCTTGAGTATATACCAAAAGGACTCTACATGCTAGTATAGAAATACTTGCTCAAAATGTTCATTTCTGCTCTATTTAAAATATCCAGATACTGGTAACATCTTAGATGTCCATCATGTGTTGAATAGAAATGAAACCTTAGTACACTTACACAATGTGATATTATTTAGCTATTAAGAAAAATGCAATTATGGAATTCACAGGTAAATGGATGGAGAGAGAAAACAATGATACTGAGTGAGGTCACTCAGACACAAAAAGACAAATATTGTATGTTTTATCTTGTATGTCGATGTTAACTTTTAAGATGTCAATATATGTGCTGCAATCTAAATAAAAACAGAGGTTAGATAACTAATAATGGATAAATTGTAGGCCAGAAGGATAAATCTAGATTATGTCAAGATAACAACAACAAAAAACAGACACGTACACACACACACACACACACACACACACACACACACACACATACACACACACAAAAAAAACAGGACAGCCAGCCTCAGCTCTTCTCAGATGACTCTAGAATTTTTCAAGCTAACAACCCAGTAACAAAAATAACCAATACAGCCCAGTCCATATCAAGCTGGACAAATAACTTGGCAGCATGATCCACATGATACTGAGTTTGCAGAAACAGAAGATCCAATGTTGTAGAGTAATGGAATTTTGAATGACATTTTGAGATAATGTGTGTCAGAGCTAAAGTTCCTGCAAGGAGGTCCAGAAAGGCTCCTGCATGAAGATGTAAAGGAGAAGCTCATGCTGCAGTGGATACCCAGGATGATGGGGATGCCAGAAACATGAGGTACCTTTCATGAAAAGCTGCATGTGTGCAACACAGACAGCTCAAGAAAGAAATGCTTAATACAGACATAATTGACAGAAGGGCAGGACTACTTGAGCCCTTTGAAGTCAGAATGACTGCCTCACATTACTAGATGAGAGGCATGGAGCTGCTGGATTTAGGGTTTACACTCATGGGTTTAGGTCTTTTCTGTCACATTTCCCCTTGATTTGTCCCTTTTCCTCCCCTTTATATTTGTAATATTTTCTCTGTACCTTTTATGTTAGAAGTATGTGAGTCGATTTATGATTGACCAAGGTCTCACAGTTGAAAAACTGCCCTAAGTCTCAAAACAAACTTTGGACTACTGAACAATCTTGTGACTGTTAAAGACTATCGATAATTGTGGACACGACACAAATTTTGTTTTCAATATTTAATGACCTTAATTTTATAGGGACAAAAGATTAAAATAGCATGTTTCATATTAGTGGGATTGGTCAGTAGATAATTAATTATGTTTGCCATCAAAATAATGTGAATTTCAACACATTAATTCAGAAGGTTTGGGAAAAACTGTCCTCTGATTTCTATACCAGGTTTAGGACAAGATCACAATGGAAACCCCTGTCCATTTGTGACTTTCACAAGCATAAAGACAGGAGATGCCCACTGCCCAGTGTACAGCATAGCCTTTTTGCTCCATGAAATCAGTGCACACTGTCTACAAAGCCAACACATACAGTCCAGCTCTGCCCTCAACAGACTTAAGGACTTACCTGTCATCACACAAGAATGTGTTTGCTTCTGTGTGTTGAGGTGTCAGCTTTCTTATAAAATGCTTTCACCTGGTATTTATTGTGTTCATTTTTGTAACATAGATTTCAAGAGTACTTTTGCCTGCTATCAATGGTTGGAAATATATGAAGACATGATCATGACTTTCAGAGATAAGGATGTGGAAACTTTTGAAGAAAGTAACACATTAGATGGATAAGTAATTTATACAGACCCAGAGAACCAAGTTGATGCTTTATTTAGAATGAGTTGATGACTACATGAGCTTTGTGTGTGAATAATATATTTCTTCTATTAACCTTTTGACAGAGGTTACAAATGCAGGAGTCCTCACTTCATGCCACTTGATGGGCCACTATGGAAGCACGCTGGGCATTAACCTGACTCTGTAGTTTCAAAGAGGTTATCTCAAAGAGAAAAAAAGATCACAACAAAGAGTGACATGGTGGCAGCCAGGATGCCTAATAGGAGCACAGCAGTACAAAGTTTGCTTATCAAGGCTTCTTTTTTAACATGAATATCTGTTGGAAAGTCAAGAGTGGTTTGGCCATAATGATCTATAAAGTGGTTACAGCTCACAAAAACAAATGTGAACAGGCTGCTAATACACAACACTAGGGCAGAGATCATATAGCAAAATATCTGCAATTCTATAAATGAGTTTTTCATGTAGTTGGTCTTAGTAGCCTTTGCACTGAAAACTAGAACTTCAGGCTTCATCAAAATGAACTGTATTATCAGATTATGTGCATACCAAAATTCAGGTGACATGGCCCAGGTGGAATTGATAGGGGTGTGCACTAACATCTTGATTAGAGTCCCTGGGACATTAAACTCTTGAGGGTAATGAACTTCCCAGAGTCCCAAGGACACAAACTGCACAATGTTGTCATTGAATTCCCACAGGTGCCAGTATGAATAGCTTGCAATGACTACTTCAAACATGAAAGATGATAGGCTACTAAGGAGGCCACTCAGCTTGAAGATGCATTCCTTTACATTGATAAATCTGAAGATGACATTGAATAAGTATATATTCAAGCCAGGAACACAAGTGATGTTGGGAAAACAAAATGAATCATGGTTTACTGAGCACTAAGCTCTCATACCTTGTCTGAACTGTCATATAGTTGTATTTAAGTAGTCTATGTGGTAGGCTTCAACAAACTACAAGTAAGATTCCTAAATTCCATAACATTAGCAGAAGTTCTCTCTATAAAAGGTTTGGTTGGCAATTTCCCTTTATCAGTCAAATGCTGAAATGTGCATTTTTGTTAAATGTGAATTTTATTGCTTGGAATTAACAGTGAAAAAGGAGTTTGCAATATCACATGTAAGGTGATGCTTATTTCAGCTATGTTCACAATACAAAAGTATAATAAATTTCTTAAATGAGAATTATAAGCAGAAGAATGATCAATATTGTTTCTAAATTATGTTAGTGGACTACTGCAAACTGATGTCTGCTGAACAATGAAGAAAAGTGAAAAATTATCCACATGTTATTCCTATTCTTATAAACATAAAATACACAAAGACATAGGAACATTAAAGATACACCTCAAAGAGCAACTGCAGGTGGGTCAAACTAGCAGTGTAGGATGTCTCTCTTACTTGTACATTTTCTAAAACGTACACTTTTTTAAAAAGTTATACATAATTTATATTTAAAACCACAATGAGAATGACTTTGCTAAGGATATAGCTCAGTGGAACAGTTTACTGATCCTGTTAGAAACACTGAATCCATTCCTCAGTGCCCCAAATCAAAATCTATGTGTAAAACATGGACATTTCCATCACTGACCCATAACTTTCACAATGTGGATTTTCAGATAACCAGCTTCATTTGATTGTTTATATAAAGTATCCTGACTATCTGTGTGAACAACTATATTCTCTAATACAAAACTAAGACTCCACATTTACTGTGTGCACTGACATATTTATATCACTTCTCATTTAATGTGTTCCAGAAAGATCCAATTTGAAACCTTTGATGTAAATCATTTTAAGCTTTTTTAATGAAGGGTGAGGAGATCCATTTGAAAGATACTGAGATCATAAATACCTTCCAAATAACAGGAAATGTTGACCAGACAAGAATTCACACAAGATGTGAATCACCTTCAGCAAGAGAAGTTCTGTTAGGCAGATATTTCAGCAAACAATACACCCAACCAAGGTCTGGTTCACACAAGCCTACCCATTCCTCTCCTCTGCTTTGCTTAACTGGAGCCTTATTTATTCCCTTCAGGATATTAACATATCTGATATTCCTATCCCTCCAATGAGATCCACACAATCATTATCCCCATTTTGTAGATAGAAAACAACACAGAGAAGCAAATTCACATACTCCAGGAAACTACACAGGTATAAAGGTCAGTGCAGGCTCCAGAGCCCTCATAGACACCCAGGGATTCCCAGTACTTAGGATATGCAGCAGGATTTATTCACATGGAAATCATGTTAACAAATAGCTGAAGCATATGTCAGTGGCCTGTTGTAGAATAATGCTTTTGTACACTGGTTTAATAAAACACTGATTGGCCAGTAGCCAGGCAGGAAGTATAGGTGGGATAAGCAAACAAGGGGAATTCTGGGAAGAGAAAGGCTGAGTCAGGAGACACCAGCCCACTGTTCAGGGAGCAGTATGTAATGGCATACAGGTAATGCCATGAAACACGTGGTAACATACAGATTAACAAAAATGTGCTGAGTTTAAGTGCAAGAGCTAGTCAGTTGTAGGCCTGAGCTAATGGCCAAGCAGTTTTAATTAATATAAGCCTCTGTGAGTTTACTTGGGTCTGAGCAGCTGTGGACCAGGTGGGCACAGGAAAACTTTCAGTTACAGTGGCCTCTTTGGTCTTCTTTGTCCTGTGAAATTGAATGTGATTAATAAAAACTGCATAGAAAACACAAAGTCCTTGTCTACTTCTCTCTTCTCTGAAGTCCAAATGTTAGTGACTGCCAAGTGTAAAATAAGTGACTCTAGAAAGTTTCATGTTTCCATGACCACCAGATATGAATAGCAGATTATGAGCAATGAACCAGTGTAATGACATACACTCTTAAATGACCACAGTGGTTGATTGTACACTCTTATATTAAGGTTTAAAGGAATAATTAATTTATTTTATTTTTAATTTAAAGAGTTTCCTCATACAGCATAATTTGACCATGGTTTTTCCTTATACCATCTTTTTAAAGATCTTTCCTCACCTGCATACTCATCCAACTGAATGGACATTTACTCATGACCCTCACCTTGTGAAAAAACCTTAAAACAAACAAAAGACTAAGCCAAAAAGTGCAAATACAGATCACTAATAAACATAGTCTTGAATGATAAAAAGAATACGATGTCTCTTCTGTGTTGGCTGACTATTTTTGGTCATGAGACTTGCCATAGAATGTAGTAGATATCCCAAGTAGCACTCCATTGGGAAAAAAAAAACAAACTTTCTTTTTCCTAGCAGGTGTTAATTGCGAATAGTTTCTTGGTTAGTGATAGGTCTTTGTGTCCACTAACCTGTTATGTTGCTGCCATATTGTCTGGTTTGAACTTTTGAAGGTCTTGTGTGTGTGAGGTCACAGTCTCTCTGAGTTCTAATATTGTGTATGAAAGACCCTGTTTCCTCTGAGTTATCCACCACTTATGGTTCCTACAATCTTTCCCCTTTTACTTCTATTTAAATTCTCATGTACAAAGGGGATGGGCTTGATGAAGTCCAGTTGTGGGTCTTTTTATTAATTACCATCTCTTAAAAGAACAAGTTTCTATGATCTGGGTTGAGTAAGGCAGTGATTCATGAGTATAAGAATATTTCTTTAGATGTCATTTTATTTCAATATTCCGTTATCAAAATGACAGTAGTAGGTTTCCCCTAGGCTCATGGATTATCTAATATCAGGTCCTTTCCACCTCAGCAGTGTTACATATGAGTTCCATCTCTTAAATTTTAACTCAAATACAATAAAAATGTGACTGGTTACTCTCATAACCTTTGTGACACAGTTACACCAGTATATCTTCCAGACAGATCTCTCTAGTTTTAAGGATTTACAGCTTTGTGATATTTGTGGTTATGTTTCTCCTCTAGTAATTTTTGACTGCCTTAAAGTGCCATGAACAGTAGAGCTTCAAAGGAGTCAAAGGCAAAAAATTAAGCTAATTCAAAAGACAGTACATGCTGGCATGACTGATGGGAAATGGGAACACTTATTCATTGAAAGTAGGAATACAAAATTGTACAGCCACTATAGAAATTTGTGTACCACCTGCTCTCAGAAACCTGGGAAGAGATCTACTTCAACATCAGGCTATGTCACTGTTGAGCATATACCAAAAGGACTCTACATGCTACTATAAAAATTCTTGCTCAAACATGTTCATGTCAGCTCCATTTAAAATATCCAGAGATTGAAAACATCCTAGATGTCCATCATATATTGAATGTATAATGAAAGTTTTATATACTTACACAATGGAATATTATTCTGCTATTAAGAAAAATACAATTATGGAATTCACAGGTAAATGGATGGAGATAAACAATGATTCTGAGTGAGGTTACTCAGACACAAAAAGACAAATATTGTTAGTTTTATATGTGGATATTAACTTTCATTACTTTAATATATGTGTTGCAATCTGAATAAACACAGAGGTTAGGTAACTAGTAAAGGATTAGGTATAAGCAGGAAGTATTTCTCCATGAAGGGAAATTAGAATATATTGTTATAGACAGACAAAGGGGAAAATAAATAGAATCTGTAAATAAAATAGAGTGGGGTGGAGAAGAATGGTTAAGGAGGAAATATGGAAAGAGACTATTAACACTAAATTCCATTAAAAAAAAACATGTGGAAACCTACTACCATAGATGCTTTCTGTAATATGTACATATATAAAAAGAAATATACATGAAGTCACTAAGGCATAGGAGAGACCTTGCAGAAACAGACATATTATGACAACCAGGAAAAACACCAGTGCCAGGATTGGGTTATATGTTGTTGAGTTGTTGGCCAAAGAGACTCGATGGGAACCCCCAAACAACAGAGGCTATTCTCTACAAACTGAGCTCAGGGCCTGATTACTCAAGACAACACTTATATATCCCACCAAACACGAGAAAGTTGAAGTATAAGTAGAAGCTTCACTTCTACTGAGTAGTGTACATGGTACTGGAACTCTAACAGAAGAGGATGGCAATCATTGACCCAACTAGAAATCCTGCAACTAACAAAAGCAACCTGCCTGCAAGATATCCTGGTGCATTACCACCACAATATTCTTGTAACAACCAATCATTTTCTGATTGGATTTAAGGCCCATACCATGAAATGGAACCCATCCCTGACACTGATGAAGTGGCCAAGGTCCTGTTACATGAGACTAAGGGAAAACCAAATACTATTATTATGGTAAAAGACAGTTAGCAATAAAGTGACTGCTGATGGCATTCTGATAGATTCATAGGTCAGTAATGCATTCAATCCTTCTCAGAGATGCTTCTTCTTGAAGTAGATGGTAATTAACACAGACACACAACTGGACAATATGTAGTGGGTGAGAGAATTTGGCTCTCTCAACCCTAAATGGAATGTCTTCATCAAACCCCTGCTCTCAAGGCTCAGGGATCTACGTAGAAGATGAGGCAGAAAGAGTGTAACAGCCAGATAGGATAGATGACTCCATGGAAGCTCTGTCCTCTAAGCTCACAGGATAGATGCACATATGAAGTCAAAGAGGATACGATCAAATGCAGAAGGCCTGTGGGTGTTCAATTCAATGGGATCCAGGCACTGAGAATGGGAAATAAAAAGAAGCTCTCACCCAAAATAAAGAAGTTGTCTGCAATTGATACCTACTGACAAATAAAAATCCATTTTCTATAATGGAGTGTTCCTGGGTTTATTAATCATACTTCAGGGAAAGCTCCATCTGCAGAAGTAGTTGACCAACCCAAAATGAACTCAAAGGTATTTTAATATAAATTTTGTCTCATTTTGCTTTGTTTGGGCAATTTTTGACTTATTGGAATTTGGATTATAGAGTTTGCTTTTCTATTTTGTGATTTATTTATTTGTTTTTAGAGAAAGAGAAAGAATACAAAGTTGGGTAAGTTGGGAGGTTGGTAGAATCTGGGGGATATTGGAGATAAAAAAACTATGATCAAAATATATTGTATGCAAATTTGTAAATAAAAGACAAATGTAGTGAGAATTTCTTTTCACTAGTAGATCCACAATAATGATGCAGAGCCTTTTAATTAATTATGAGAACTTAGCCAGAGCTTAGGCTTTGTTCCTAACTGGCTCTTAAAACTTTAATTAGTCCATCTTTATTAATCTATGTTTTACCTCATGGCTCATTACCTCTCCTCAGTACTGTACTTCCAACTCTTTCTATGTCTGGCTGGTGAATCCGCTGCTTCCATATTTTTCCTGTAAGTTCCTCTTTTTCCTCGGAAGTCCTGCATATCCTCTTCTGCCTTGCTATTGGCCATTCATCTATTTATTAAACCAATCAAATGGTGCCTCAGGCATGTGAGATGAAACAGATATCTTACACAGTGTGATCAAATATCCAGCAACAGATAAATAAATTAATAAATATAAGATGTCTTAGAAACTGAGATAATTCCAACTTGTTAATGGTTTGTGATGTCTTTGATATATAGCTTTATTGTTTTTGCAAGTCCTTTACTGAGAATTGTTTCACCTCTGTTCATCATGGATAGATTCCTGTAGTTTTCCTTTTCTGATGTGTTGCTGGGTGGTTTTTGGAATTAGAGTAATACTGGTGGTGCAGAACGAGCATGATATTGAGCTTGTCTCTTTCTATTAATTCAAATAATTTAAGAAGTGTTGGTTGTGAATATTCTTTGAAAGCATGGTAGATTGCTGCTGTTAAACAATCTGTACCTGAGTATCACTATTTTATTACTATTATTGCTATTATTTTAGTCCAAAGTGTTTTTATTACTATGTTGCTGTTTTTACTTATTATGAGTCTGTTCAATTTGAAAAACTCTTCTTTGTTTAACTTTGCCTGACTCTAGAAAATTATTCATTTCTTTTGGATTTCTTTATTTAATGGAGTATAGGCTTTTAATGTATTCACCGTTAATTTTCCAAATTTCTTTGGTGTGTATTGTGACATTTTCTATTTATCTTCAGTTTGTTAATTGTAGTCTCCTTGTTATTTTTTTAGATTAATTATGAAAAGGTTATACTCATCTTAACTTCACAAAAGAATCATCTCTTCCATTTGTTTATTTTTGTATTGTTATCTTTATTTCTATTTCATTCATTTCTGATTTGATTTTTATTATTTCTCCCCATCTACTGTACTTCCATTTGGCTTGTTCTTGTTTTCTGAAACTCCTGAGTTGTATCATAACCCATATGTCTGCTTTCTGATTTTTAGTGCAGGTGCTTAGAGCCACAAATTTCCTCTTGGTACTACTTTTAATGTGTCTCAATAATTTTCCTGTGTGTTTTTTCCATTTTACTTATTTTAACATGTGTTTTCAATTTTCTTCTAATTTTTTTGAAGTACTCTTTATTCAGTAAGTTGTTAGTTAACCTCCCCAAGTGTGAGTAAACACTTGGGATTCCTATGCTGTTTTTTTCAAGCACTGCTGCTTTGTGGCCAGTTAAGATACATGTAGTTAGAGGTGAGTGACTTGGTTCATACCCAGGGAGGCCTGCCCCTATGTCCGATCCCTGGGCCCCAGCCGTTCCCAGAGAAGACCTGCCCAATTCAGCACCAGTGGCCTGCCAGTAGGCAGGGCTCTCAGGGGAAGGTTCCCCTTTTCCAAGACCGCCCAGTGGACACTGAAATGTATACATCCTGTCCCCACACCCATCTGCCCAAGACCTCCACCTATGGTGATATTTTATTTATACTGAAATGTGATTTTATTTATAAATAAAGTTGCCTGGGGGTCAGAGCAAATAGCAAGCCACAGCAGAAGCTGAGAGGTGGTGGCACATGCCTTTAATCCCAGCACTTGGGAGACAGAGCTAGGCAGATCTCTGTGTGTTCAAGAACACAGCCAGCATAGAGACATAAGACTTTAATCTCAATACCAACCATAGAGGTCTGTACAGACAGGCAGTGATGAAGAAGTCATGTGGTTGGGTTTACAACCAATAGGAAGGCAGAACAGAAAGTCAATTAAAAGGACATACACACAGGAAGTAGGCCTCTGGTTGAGGGAAGGACAGCAGGCAGGAAGGGTAAGGAGGTTTTTAGTCTCAGCTCTTAGCTGTTGCTCTGACCTCTTGGCTATTAACTCTGTATTTGCTCTGTGTTTCTTATTTAACAAGATGGTTACATCTACACCCACCACTTCCTGAGACTTGGAGACCAACTTCCAGCTACCATCTGGCCCAGAGCTCCCATCCATCCCAGAGGTGAGTGACTGGATTCATAACCAGGGAAGCCTGCCCATAGGTCCCATCCCTGTGCCCCAGCCATTCATGGAGAAGACCCGCCAAACTCAGCCCCAGTCACTGGACAGCAGGCAGGGCTCTGAGAAGAACGTTCCCCTTCTCCAAGACCCCCAGCAGACCCTGCAATCTACACACCCTGCCCCCACACTCATTTGCCCGAGACCCTGCCACTTCCTGAGACTTGGAGACCAGCACCCATTTCCCATCCAGTCCAGAGATCCCATCTGGCACAAAGAGCTCCCATCTGGCCCAGAGTGCTACCATCTGGCCCATAGAGCTGCCATCCAGCCCAGAGAGCTCAAATCCAACCCATAGAGTTCCCATCTGGCCCAGACAGCTCCCATCTGGCCCATAGAAAGAGAGAGCTCTCATTGGATAAAGAGCCTTAATTGGATGAAGAGTAAACTCAGGAGACAGGGAATTGGCCAGCCCTCGTTAGACCAAGAGTGGCTTTCTAAAAAGTAGAATCAGCTACCTTCATTGAACCAAGATAGGCTTCCTGAAATGCCAAATCTGTCAGCTCTGACTGGACCAAGAGCTGATAAGACCTGATAAGACCAAGAAAGAATCTGTGATTCACAGAATCAACTAGCTTGGGTTGACCCAAGAGAAGCTCCCTGAGACACAGAAGTTTCCTGCTCCAATCAGACCAGGAGCTAAGATTAGACCCAGAAGGGACCCCTGAGACACAGACACAACAAAGACAAAGAGGACCAACAGCAACTCACTCAAACACAGGCACCTCTTATACCTATTAGATGAGGAGATGGGCAGATATCAAGGCAGAATTACATACAACAATATAAAGAGCAATACAGCATCACCAAAAGCTATCCCTCCACCAACAGCAAGACCTGAACATCACAAGGTAGAAGAAACAGAAGAAAGTAACCTTAAGAATAGCATCATGAAGATGCTAGAGGCCTTTCAAGAAAAAATTAAAAATGAAAGTGAGAAAAATACAAACAAAAAGTGGAGGAAATCAATAAAGAAAATGAGAAAAAGTCAAACGAAAATTGGAAGAAATCTATAAAGAACTAGAAAAAAAGACAAATAAAAAAAGCAGAAGAAAAAATAAATCCCTTAAAGAAAACAATGAAAAAGCAATTAAACAGGTGAGGGAAACAGTTCAAGACCAGAAAAGGGAAATAGAAACAATGAAGAACACAAACAGAGGGAAAGCTGGAAATAGAAAATCTGAGTAAACAAACAGGAAACACAGATGCAAGCATAACCAACAGAATACAAGAGATGGAAGAGAGGATCTCTGGTGTAGAGGATACAATAGAGGAAATGGATTGTCAGTCAAAGAAAATACAAAAGCCAAAAAAGTCATAAAACAAAATGTCCAAGAAATCTGAGGCACCATGAAAAGACCAAACCTAAGAATAATAGGGATAGAGGAAGGAGAAGAATACCAACTCAAAGGCACAGAAAATATATTCAACAAAATCGTAGAAGAAAACTTTCCCAAATTAAAGAAGGAAATGCCTATGAAGACACAAGACGCCTATAGAACACCAGAATAGATACCCATAAAAAGTTCCCTGGCTACATAATAATTAAACTACTAAACCTACAGAATAAACAAAGAATATTAAGAAGAACAAAGGAAAAAGGCCAAGTGACTTATAAAGGCAAACACATCAGATTAACACCTTATTTCTCAATGGAGATATTGAAAGGTAGAAGGACCTGGACGGATGTAATGCAGACACTAAGAGACCATGGAAGCCAGCCTAGACTAATATACCCAGCAAAACTTTCAATCATCATAGATAGAGTGAACAAGACATTCCAAGAAAAAAACAAGATTTAAGCAATACTTATCCACAAACCCAGCCCTACAGAAAGCACTAGAAGGAAAATTCCAACCTAAGGAAGTCAGATACACCCACAAAAACACAGGCAGTAGATAACACCACAGCAGTAAACCCCAAAGAAGAGAAGTACACACACATTACCACCAAAAGGTAACAGGAATGAACAATCACTGGTCATTAATATCCCTTAATATCAATGGACTTAATTCACCTATAAAAAAAAACACAGCCTAACAGAATGGATACAAAAGCAGTACCCATCTTTCTGCTGTGTACAAGAAACACATCTCAAATTCAAAGATAGACACTACCTAAGAATAAAAGGCTGAGAAAAGACTTTCCAAACAATGGTCTTAAGAAGCAAGCTGGTGTAGCCATCCTAATATCCAGCAAAAACAGACTTCAAACTAAAATCAATCAAAAGAGATCAAGAAGGGCATTACATACTAATCACAGGAAAGATCCACCAAGATGAAGTTTCAATTCTGAACATTTATGCTCCAAACACAAGGGCACACAATATGTAAAATAAACATTACTAAAGCTTAAATCACATATAAAACCCCACACAATAATAGTGGGAGACCTCAACACCCCACTTTCACCACTGGACAGATCCCCCAAATCGAAACTTAACAGAGAAATAAAGGACTTAATTGATGTCATGACTCAAATGGACTTAATCGACATCTACAGAACATTCCATCCTAACAAAAAAGAATATACCTTCTTCTCAGCACCCCATGGAACCTTCTCTAAAATCGACCATATACTTGGCCACAAAGCAAATCTAAACAGATACAAAACAATTGGAATAACGTCCTGTGTTCTATCAGACCACGATGGTCTAAAGTTGGATTTCAACAACAACAAAAACTACAGAAAACCTACAATCTCATGGAAACTGAATAATACTCAACTGAATCACCAATGGGTTAAGAAAGAAATAAAGAAATAAATTAAAGACTTCCTAGAGATCAACAAAAATGAAGACACCACATACCCAAACCTATGGGACACTATGAAAGCAGTGCTAAGAGGGAAATTCATAGCACTAAATGCCCACATAAATAAGTTGGAGAAATCTCACACTAGTGACTTAACAGCACACCTGAAAGCTCTAGAACAAGAAGAAGCAAAGTCTCCCAGGAAGAATAGATGCCAGGAAATTATCAAAGTGAGAGCTGAAATCAATAAAATAGAAACAAAGAGAACAATACAAAGAATTAATGAAACAAAGAGTTGGTTCTTTGAGAAAATCAACAAGATAGACAAGCCCTTACCCAAACAAACCAAAAGGCAGAGAGAGAGCATCTAAATTAGGAAAATGAAAAATGAAAACGGAGACATAATAACTAACACTGAGGAAATCCAAAGAATCATCAGGTCATACTTCAAAAACCTGTACTCCACCAAATTGGAAAATTTGAAAGAAATGGACATTTTTCTGGATAGGTACCACATAGCAAATTGAATAAAGACCAGATAAATGATTTAAATAGACCAATAACCCCTAAGGAATTAAAATCAGTCATTAAAAGTCTCCCAACCAAAAAAAGCCCAGGACCAGATGGTTTCAATGCAGAATTCTACCAGATCTTCAAAGAAAAGATAATACCAATACTCTTTAAATTGTTCCACACAATAGAAACCAAAGGAACTTTACCAAACTCCTTCTATGAGGCTACAATTACCCTGATACCCAAGCCAAACAAAGATACAACAAAGAAAGTGAATTACAGACCCATTACACTCATGAACATTGATGCAAAAATACTCAATAAAATATTGGCAAACAGACTCCAAGAACACATCCAAACAATTATCGACCATGATCAAGTAGGCTTCATCCCAGAGATGTAAGGGTGGTTCTACATATAAAAGTCTGTCAATGTAATCCACCATATATACAAACTGAAAAAAAAAAAACCACATGATCATCTCAGTAGAGGCTGAAAAGGCCTTTGACAAAAATCCAACAACCCTACATGATAAAGGTCTTGGAGAGATCAGAAATACAGGGAACACACATAAACATAATAAAGGCAATTTACAGCAAGCCGACAGCCAACATCAAATTAAATGGAGAGAAACTCAAAGCAATTCCACTAAAATCAGGAACGAGGCAAGGCTGTCCGCTCTCCCCATACTTATTCAATATAGTACTTGATGTTCTAGCCAGAGCAATAAGACAACATAAGGAGATTAAGGGGATACAAATTGGAAAGGAAGAAGTCAAGCTTTTCCTATTTGCAGATGACATGATAGTATACTTGAGTGACCCCAAAGATTCAACCAAGGAACTGATACAGCTTATAAACACCTTCAGCAACATAGCAGGATACAAGATCAACTCAAAAAAATCAGTAGCCCTCCTATATACAAATGATAAAGGGGCTGAGAAAGAAATCAGAGATACATCACCCTTAAAAATAGCCACAAATGATATAAAATACCTTTGGGTAACTCTAACTAAGCAAGCGAAGGACCTGTATGACAAGAACTTTAAGTCCCTGAAAAAAGCAATTGAAGATGTCGGAAAATGGAAATAACTCCCATGCTCATGGATAGGCAGGACTAACATAGTAAAAAAGGCAATCTAACAAAAAGCAATCTACAGATTCAATGCAATCCCCATCAAAATCCAAACACAACTTTTCACAGACCTAGAAAGAACAATACTCAACTTCATATAGAAAAGCAAAAAAAAAAAAAAAAAAAAAAACCAGGATAGCCTAAAGAATCCTGTACAATAAAACAACCTCTGGAAGGATCACGATCCCTGACTTCATGCTCTATTATAGAGCTACAGTAATAAAAAAACAGCTTGGTACTGGCATAAAAACTGACATGTGGACCAATGGAATCAAATTGAAGACCCTGATATTAATCTACACACCTATGAACATATAATTTTTTATAAAGAAGCCAAAACTGTACAATGGAAAAAAGAAAGCATCTTCAACAAATGGTGCTGGCATAACTGGATTTCAAAGTGTAGAAGACTACAAATAGATCCATATCGGTTACCGTGCACAAAACTTAAGTCCAAGTGGATCAACGCCTTCAACATAAATCCAGTTACTCTGAACCTAATAAAAGAGAAAGTAGGAAGTAGTCTTGAACACACTGGCACTGGAGATCACTTCATAAATATAACACCAGTAGCACAGACACTGAGAGAAACAATTAATAAATGGGACCTCTTGCAACTGAGAAGACTTGTAGAGCAAAGGACACAGTCAACAAGACAAAACAACAGCCTACAGAATGGGAAAATATCTTCACGAACCCCACATCTGACAGAGGGCTGATATCCAGAATATATAAAGAACTCAAGAAATTAGACATCAAAATGCCCAACAGTCCAATTAATAAATGGGCTATAGAGATAAACAGAGAATTCTCAACAGAGGAAGTATAGGGGAAAAGGGCTGGCTAGAGAAACCCACCCTGACCCTGGAGCCCAGAATTGGGGAAGGATGGCTCAGATAAAGCCAGTGAGAGAAACACAGTTTAGCTCAGTTCAGAGCCATCTCTGCCCCTGTCCAACTGACTTGTGAAATCAACCAATCACAGAGCAGGACAGCAAAATCCTGGCCCTAGGGCCCAGGACCAGGGAAAGAAACAAAGCATGTGTTTGAGACCTGGTCCAGAGAAATGAACCGAGGAAACATGCCCTGACTCTGAAACCAGTACCAAAGAAACACTCTTAGTGCCTAGAATCAGAGTCAGTGAATGAAATGTGCCCTGGCCTTAGTGTAAAAAAGCTAATTAAGGCCAGTGAGAGAAAAACAGTTTAGCACAGATCAGAGCCATCTCTGCCCCTGTCCAACTGACTTGTAAAATCAACCAGTCACAGAGGAGGACAGTAGAATCCTGGCCCTAGGGCCCAGGACTAGGGAAAGAAACACAGCCTGTGTTTGAGACCTGAGCCAGAGAAATTAACACTTTATCTCCAAACACAGAACCCAGGAAATATGCCCTGACTCTGAGACTAGTACCAAAATAACACTCTTGGCCACTAGAATCAGAGTCGGTGAAAGAAATGTGCCCTGGCCTTAGAGGTAGTGTCAAAAAGCCAAGAAAGGCCAGTGAAAGAAACACAGTTTGGCTCTGAAATCAAGGCCATCTCTGTCCCTTGCTCACAAAACTGGCCAATCCCTGAGCAGAAAATAAACTAACCAATCACAGTTGACTCTGCCCCCTAGACATTCTATGTAAACTGCCCTGCTCGGTCAGTTGTGAGCTGTTCTCTCCACCCTGGTAGAGGCAGCACTCTCCTGGACTCCTCCTTCCCAAATAAACCTCTTTCTCAAAAGAGAATTGGGTGAAGACCTTCATTGACTAGTGAACAGAAGAACCTTGCTGGGATGTCCCATAGTGGACTGAGCAAGGGGGAGCTGAACAGAAGAACCTTGCTGGGACATCCCATAGTGGACTGAGCAAGGGGAAGCTGAACAGAAGAACCTTGCTAAGACGTCCCTTAATGGACCAAAGGAGAAAGAGCTGGTAACACTGAGCCAGAGATTGTGGCTCTCCAGGAGAGGCACAGGATTACTGTGTCCTGTGGGGAGACCCTGCCCCATCACACCAGGTATATCCTGACTTTCCCAAAGAGTCAGGTTACCCTGACTTCCCCGAAGAGTCAGGATACCCTTCCCTGCTGAAGCATTTCCAGGCCTGACTCTCCTGAGAAGTCAGAAAAACTTCCTTTCCAAGGTTGGGCTGTTTCTTTGCAGTCCCAGCAATCAGAGCTGTGCTAAACAGCTCCAGGTGTCCGGGACACCTTCAGGGCAGAGCTCTTGTTCTGAGTAGCTCAAGGTGTCCAGGATACCTCGCCCTCTAGTGCTGAACTGTCTCCAGTTCAGCCATCACAGTTGTGCTTAACAGCTCCAGGTGTCCGGGACACCTTCAGGGCAGAGCTCTTGTTCTAAGTAGCTTGAGGTGTCCAGGATACCTTGCCCTCTAGGGCTGAACTGTCTCCTAGCAGTTTCAGCCATCAATTTACTAACATTTTGGTGCTGAAGCCCGGGACACCAAACCCAGAGTTTTTGAAGTATACTTACAGGAAGCTCAAATGGCTGAAAGACATTTAAGGGATTGCTCAACATCCCTAATCATCAGGGAAATGCGAATCAAAACTCTGAGATACCACTTTACACCTGTCAGAATGGCTAAGATCAAAACCACTGAAGACAGCTTATGCTGGCGAGGATGTGGAGCAAGAGGAACACTCCTCCACTGCTGGTGGGAATGCAAATTTGTACAGCCACTTTGGAAATCAATATGGTGCTTTCTTAGAAAATTGAGTATCAGTCTCCGCTAAGACCCAGCTATATCACTCTTGGGCATATACCGAAGGAATACTCAATCATACCACAAGGGCACATGATCAGCTATATTCATAGTAGCATTATTTGTAATAGCCAGAACCTGGAAATAACCTAGATGCCCCTGAAATGAAGAATGGATAAATAAAATGTGGTACATATAAACAATGGAGTACTACTCAGCAGAGAAAAACAATGACATCATGAGTTTTGCAGGCAAATGGATGGATCTAGAAAAAATCATCCTGAGTGAGGTAACCCAGACTCAGAAAGACAAACATGGTATGTACTCACTCATAAATGGATACTAGATGTAAAGCAAAGTATGACTAGACTGCTACTCACAACTCCAGGGAGGCTACTTAGAAAAGAGGACCCTAAGAAAGATACAGGGATTGCCCAGCAACAGGGAAATGGATGAGACCTACATGAGTGAACTGGACTTCAGGGCGTGTAATGAAAGGCAAGGGTCGGGGGAAAGAGAGCTCAGGGGAGTGGGAGATGCCAGCTGGATCAAGAACAGAGAGGGAGAACAAGGAAAGAGACACCATGATAAATGAGGACCACATGGGAATAGGAAGAAGCAAAGTGCTAGAGAGGTCCCCAGAAATCCACAAAGATACCTCCACAATAGACTACTGGCAATGGTGAAGGGAAAGCCCAAACTGACCTACTCTGGTGATTGGATGGCCAAACATTCTAACTGTCATGATAGAACTCTCATCCAATGACTGATGGAAGCAGATGCAGAGATCTGGATGCAGAGATTAGCAGGCCCCCAGGCAGTAGGACCGGGACCTGTTCTTAGTGCATGAGCTGGCTTTTTGGAACCTAGGGCCTATGCAGGGACACTTTGCTCAGCCTAGGTGAAGGGAGGAGGAGACTGGACCTGCCTCAACAGAATCTACCAGGCTGAGCTCAATCCCCAGGGGAGTCCTTGCCTTGGAGGAGGTGGGAATGGGGTCGGATAAGAAGGAGTGCAGAGGGGGTGGGAGAAGGGAGGACAGGGGAATCTGTGGCTGATATGTAAAATTAATTAATTATAAAATTAAAAAATTCATATGTATAAAAATTAAAAAATAAAGAAAATACATGAAGTTATTTCAGTTATTCTGAATTTGTTAATATGTGTTTTGTGTCCAAATATGTGGTCCAATTTTGTGGTAGTTTGAAGGTAATTAGCCACTGTAAGCTAATAGTGAATGACACTATTACTAGAAGGTACAGCATTTTGGGAGTAGGTAAGGCCTTGTTAGAAAAAGTGTGTCACTGTGAGGGTGGGTTTTGAGGTCTACTTTTCTGAAGCTTCAATATAACAGATTACTTTCTGTTTTCTGCAGGTCAAGACACAGTACTCTGAACTCCTTCTCCAGCACCATGTCTGTCTGCATGCAATCGTCTAGCACCACAATGACAATGACCTAACCTCCGAAAATGTAAGTCATAACAATGAAATGTTTTTCCTTATAAGAGTTGCTCTGGTCAGGGTGTCTCTTCACAGCAAAAGAAACCCTAACTGAGATAAAAGATTGTACCATGGTCAGGGGTATTACTGTGATAGGCTGGACCATAGTTTTGTTTGGAGTAATATGGACTTTGAAACTTTAGGTTAGGAAAAAAAAACATGTGGAGACATGAAATGGTGGTGGTTGTAGGCTCAGCATTATGAGTATTCAAAAGGAAAGTTAATGTAGGACCAGCATGAAGAGAGCGAATCCAGATAGTTTATAAATATTTAATGCTCCCAATTAGCAAGGTTCTGATAAATTCATTAGAAACCCAGAATGAGATCTGTGCATTCAGAACTAGGGCTTGGAATGTATTCAAGAGGCAGATAGACCTAGTTCCTGTATAATTCATAAAGAAAAGGCAGCTCAGGAGCTGTGTATCCCTAACTTTCCTGGGGATTTTGTAGATGGTTCTGATAGGCAAGTTCTGTCAAGCATATCAGGCAATGTGCATGTATGTGATCTGGTGATGTAAGGATGGGATTGTGGAGAATATGAAGGAAAACTGCTGATGCTAGGCATATGTCAGGTGTGTCCCTGAAGGAGGCCCAGAGAGGCTATTTAGTCAAACTGTGAAGTTGAAGCCTGGATCGCCTTAGAGATCCCAAGATGTAAGAGATGCCAGAGCCTCGAGATACCTACCAAGGAGAGCTGCCAACAGTGAGTGGTACCAGCCCAAGAGAAGGAAGTGTGTTGCAGTCAACAAAACTGAAATGAGTTGCTGATCTGAAGAGCCTTTTGACATAAGACATGGAGATGCAGAGTTTGGAGTTTGGCCAGATGTTTTTTGGTATCAGTTTGGTCCAATATTTCTTCACTATGCTCCTTTCCCTGTGTTTTGGAACAGTAATGTATATCCTGTGCAATAATAAGTTGGAATTATGTGATGTGTTTTCTTATTTTGATTTTATATGGGATTACAGTTAAGAGATTGCATCAACATTAGAAGAGACTATGAACTTTGGACTTTTAAACATTGTTGAGACTATGATAGACTATGGGAACTTCTGAAGTTGAACTAAATGCATTTGCAATATGATATTATTACAAGCTTATAGGGTCCAGGGAGTGGATATGTGGTTGTTTGAATGTAATTGTCTCCCATAATCTTATGAGGAGTAACACTATCAGGGGGTGTGGCTTTGTTGGAGTTGATTTGGCCTTCTTGGAAGAAATGTGTCAACGTGGGGGTAGGCTTTGAGGCCCCCTTTGCTCAAATTTGGCTCGTTGTGACATTCATACCACTTCTTGTTGTCTGTGGGTCAAAACATAGTAAACGCAGCTCCTTCTCCAGCACTGTGCCTAAAAACCACCAAGTTGCACCATGAGACTAACGGACTAAACTTTTGACAATGTAAGCCACACCAATTAAATGTTTTCCCTATAAGAATTGCTGTGGTCATGGTTTCTCACCACAGCAATAGAAATCATAACTAAGACAATTTTATAGAAACTTCTTTTGGCTGCTGAGTAAAATGTATATTCTTTAGTGTTTGGGTGAAATAATTTGCAGGTAACTACTAGGTCCATGTAATGTTTGATATCCATATACATGTCTATTGGAGGAAGTGGAGTATTGAAATTATATACTACTACTGAGTAGGGTTCATCTGTGTGTTTAAGTCCAGTGATTTGCACTTATGAACCTAAGTGTGTGTGTGAGTTTGCTGCATATGTATTTAACATTATAATATATTTTTCTTTATTATTATCCTTATTAAAATCAAATGCCCTTCTTTATCACTTGTGGATAGTCTCTTTTGGAAAACTATTTTGTTTGAACTTACACAGCTACTTGTTTCCTCATTTCATTTGCTCAGAACATATTATCCATGCTTCATATAAGATGTTATCTATATTTGACAGTAAGATGAGTTTATTTTAGACAACAGAATGAAGTTCTGTTACTTTCAGATTTCTCTATATTTCTGTTGTGATGGACATGATGAAAATTGGCATTATTATATCATGTAAAATTTTATCTTCTCCTTTAACTACAGTATATAGTCACATTGTCTTTCTGTGTACAAGTCTTCTGGTTTGGCATTCATGCTGTCTTGGAATATGAAGTACATTACTCCAGGATCTTTTTCCTATTAAAGTTTCCAATGAGCTATCAGCTATTATTTTGATGGATTTTATCCTATGATGTGTGGATTTTCTCTTGAGCTTTCAATGTCCTTCTTGGTTAAATACACTTAGTGTTTTAATTATTATATGCTACTTGCCATTTATTTTCTGTTCCTAATTGGTTTCTTTGTGAATGATGTAGTCAACGCTGGTGCAAGAGTTGTTTGTCAGGATCCATGAATATGAGAGTGAAGATTGCAAAGTCCAATGTAGCTGAAGTTTTCCTGTGTCCACCTGGCTGCTGCAGCTGCTCAGACCCAAGTAAACACACAGAGACTTACATTGTAATAAACTGTGTGTCCATGACTATCTAGTTCTTGTATCTTTTTTTATATATGAGAGATTTTTCTAGACATGTTACATATCAGCCATGGATAGCCCTGTACTGCCTCCTCCCACCTCCCAGAATTCCTCACCCCAATCCACCCCTCACTCTCAGCTCCTCCAAGGCAAGTTCTCCCCTGGGGAGTCAGCAGAGCCTGGTACATTCAGTTGAGGCAGGTCTAATCCCCTCCTTTTTGCACCAAGGCTGAGCAAATTATCTCACCATAGGCCCTAGGTTCCAAAATGCCAGCTCATGCACCAAGGACAGGTTCCAGTCTCACTGCCTGGGGGCTTCCTAAACAGTTCAAGCTAATTGACTGTCTCAACTATCCAGAGGGCCTAGTCCAGTTCCATGGGGGCTCCTCAGCTATTGGTTCACAGTTCATATGTTTCCACTAGTTTGGCTATTTGTCCCTGTGCTTTTTCCAATCATGGTATCAATATCTTTTGCTCATATAATCGCTCCTTTCTCTCGCCGATTGGACTCCTGGAGCTCCACCTGGGACATGACTATGGATCCCTGCATCTGCTTCCACCAGTCACTGAATGAGAGTTATATCGTAACAGTTAGGGTCTTAGGCCATCCTATCAGCAGAGTATGTCAGCTCGGTCACTCTCTCGACTATTGCCAGTAGTCTATAGTGGAGTCATCTTTGTAGATTTCTGGGGACCTTTTTAGCACTCTGCTTCTTCCTATTCCCATGGGGTCTTCATTTATTATGGAATCTATTTCCATATTCTCCCTTTCTGTTCCTGATTGAGCTAGGAAGTCCTGCTCACCTAAATTCTCATACCCCTAACACATTCCCTGCAATACCACCCCTCACCCCCAGTTTGCTCATGTAGATTTCATCCATTTCTCTGTCACTGTGTGATCCCTTTGTATTTCTCTAGGGTAATCCTTACTAGCTAGCCTCCCTGGAGCTGTGGGTTGCAGTCTGGTTATCCTTTGCTTTACTTCTAGTATCCACTTATGAGTGAGTACATAGCATGTTTGTCTTTCTGAGTCTGGGTTGCCTCACTCACAATGATATTTTCTAGTTCCATTCATTTGCCTGAAAACCTCATGATGTCATTGATTTTCTTGACAGAGTAGTACTTCATTTTGTATATGTACCACATTTTATTTACCCATTCTTCAATTGAATGGCATCTGGGTTGTTTCCAGGTTCTGGCTATTACAAATAAAGATGTTATGAACATAGCTGAGCATGTATCCTTGTGGTATGATTGAACATTCCTTGAGTATATGCCCAAGAGTGGTATACCTGGGTCTTGAGGAAGATTGATTTCCAATTTTTTTGAAAAAGCACCATATTCATTTCCAAAGTGGTTGTACAAGTTTCCATTCCCACCAACAGTGTAGAGGTGTTCCACTTGCTCCACATCCACTCCAACATAAGCTGTCTTCAGTGTTTTTATCTTAACCATTCTGACAGGTGTAAGATGGTATCAGTGTTGTTATGATTTACATTTCCTTGATGATTAAAGAAGTTGAGCAGCCCTTTAAATGTTTTTCAGCCATTTGAGCTTCTTCTGTTGAGAATTCTGTTTTTAGCTCTATAGCCCATTTTTAATTTGGCTATTAGATATTTTGATGTCTAACTTCTTGAGTTCTTTATATATTCTGGATATCAGCTCTCTGTCAGATGTTGGGTTGGTAAAGATCTTTTCCCATTCTGTAGGCTGCCGTTTTGTCTTATTGACTGTGTCCTTCCCCTACAAATATTCTCAGTTTCAAGAGGTCCCATTTATTAATTGTTTCTCTCAGTGTCTGTGCTGCTGGTGTTATATTTAGGATGTAATCTCTGGTGCCAATATGTTCAAGACTACTTCCTACTTTCCCTTCTATCAGGTTCAGAGTAACTGGATTTATGTTGAGGTCTTTGATCCACTTGGACTTAAGTTTTGTTCATGGTGGCAGATATAGATCTATTTGTAGTCTTCTACATGTTGACATCCAGTTATGCCAGCACTATTTGTTGAAGATGCTTTTTTTCCCCCATTGTAACGTTTTGGTTTCTTTGTCAAAAATTGGGTGTTCATATATGTTGGGATTACTGTCATGGTCTTCAGTTGGATTCCATTGGCCCACATGTTGATTTTTATGCCAGTACCAAGCTTTTTTTTATTACTGTAGCTCTATAGTAGAGCTTGAAGTCAGGGATCGTGATGCCTCAAGTGGTTGTTTTTATTATACAGAAATTTTTTCGCTATCATTGTTTTTTTGCTTTTTCATATGAATTTGAGTGTTGTTCTTTTTGGGTCTGTGAAGAATTGTGTTTGGATTTTGATGGGGATTGCATTGAATCTGTAGATTACTTTTTGTAAGATTGTCATTTCCACTATGTTAATCCTGTCTATCTATGAGCACGGGAGACCTTTCCATTTTCTGATATCTTCTTCAATTTTTTCTTCAGAGATTTAAAGTTTTGTCACACAGGTCCTTTGATTGCTTAGTTAGAGTTACTCCAAGGTATTTTATATTATTTGTGGCTATTGAAATGGATGATGTGTCTCTGATTTCCTTCTCAGCCTGTTTGTCAATTGTATAAAGGAGGGCTACTGATTTTTTTAGTTAATTTTGTGTCCTACCACATTAATGAAGGTGTTTATCAGCTGCATGAGGTCCTTGGTCGAATTTTTGGGGTCCCTCATGTATACTATCATGTCATCTGCAAGTAGTGAAATCTTGACTTCTTTGTTTCCAATTTGTATCTCCTTCATCTGCTTATGTTGTCTTATTGCTCTGGCTAGAACTTCAAGTACTATATTGAATACATATGGGGAGTGCAGACAGCCTTGTCTTGTTCCTGATTTTAGTGGAATCACTTTCAGTTTCTCACCATTTACTTTGATGTTGACTGTCGGCTTGCTGTAAATTGACTTTAATATGTTTATGTGTGTTCCCTGTATTTCTGATCTCTCCAAGACCTTTATCATGAAGGGGTGTTGGATTTTGTCAAAGGCCTTTTCCTTTTCAGCCTCTAGTGAGATGATCATGTGTTTTTCTTTCTTTCAGTTCGTATATATGGTGGATTACATTGACAGACTTTCATGTATTGAACCACTCTTACATCTCTGGGATGAAGCCTACTTGATCATGGTGGATAATTGTTTGGATGTGTTCTTGGATTCTATTTGCCAATATTTTATTGAGTATTTTTGCATCAATGTTCATGAGTGTGATGGGTCTGTAATTCACTTTCTTTGTTGTATCTTTGTTTGGCTTGGGTATCAGGGTAATTGTAGCCTCATAGAAGGAGTTTGGTAAAGTTCCTTTGGTTTCTATTGTGTGGAACAATTTAAAGAGTATTGGTATTATCTTTTCTTTGAAGATCTGGTAGAATTCTGCATTGAAACCATCTGGTCCTGGGCTTTTTTTGGTTGGGAGACTTTTAATGACTGATTTTAATTCCTTAGGGGTTATTGGTCTATTTAAATCATTTATCTGGTCTTTATTCAATTTGGTATGTGGTACCTATCCAGAAAAATGTCCATTTTTATCAAATTTTCTAATTTGGTGGAGTATAGGTTTTTGAAGTATGACATGATGATTCTCTGGATTTCCTCAGTGTTAGTTGTTATGTCTCCTATTTCATTTCTCATTTTCCTAATTTGGATGCTCTCTCTCTCTGCCTTTTGGTTTGTTTGGGTAAGGGCTTGTCTATCTTGTTGATTTTCCTCAAAGAACCAACTCTTTGTTTCATTGATTCTTTGTATTGTTCTCTTTGTTTCTATTTTATTGATTTCAGCTCTCACCTTGATAATTTCCTGGCGTCTATTCTTCTTGGGAGACTTTGCTTCTTCTTGTTCTAGAGCTTTCAGGTGTGCTGTTAAGTCACTAGTGTGAGATTTCTCCAACTTCTTTATGTGGGCATTTAGTGTTATGAATTTCCCTCTTAGCACTGCTTTCATAGTGTCCCATAGGTTTGCGTATGTGGTGTCTTCATTTTCATTGATCTCCAGGAAGCTTTTAATGTATTTCTTTATTTCTTCCTTGACCCATTGGTGATTCAGTTGAGCACGACTCAGTTTCCACGAGATTGTAGGTTTTCTGTAGTTTTTGCTGTTGTGGAAATCTAACTTTAAATCATGGTGGTCTGATAGAAAACAGGAGGTTATTTCAGTACTTTTGTATCTGTAGAGATTTGCTTTGTGGCTAAGCATGTGGTCAATTTTAGAGAAGGTTCCATGCGGTGTTGAGAAGAATGTATATTCTTTTTTGTTAGAATGACATGTTCCATATATATGTGTGTGTGTGTGTATGTGTGTGTGTGTGTGTATACATACATATATGAAGTCCATTTAAGTCATAACATCAGTTAAGTCCCTTATTTCTCTGTTAATTTTCAATTTAGAAAATCTGTCCAGTGGTGAATGTGGGATGCTGAGGTCTCCCTCTATTAATGTGTGGGTTTTTATGTGTTATTTAACCTTTAGTAATGTTTCTTTTACATATGTGTGTACCCTTGTGTTTGGGGAATAAATGTTCACAATTGAAACTTCATCTTGGTGGATCTTTCCTGTGATGAGTATGTAATGTCCTTTTTTTATCTCTATTGATTGATTTTAGTTTAAAGTCTATTTTGCTGGATATTGGGATGGCAACACAAGCTTGCTTCTAAAATTTTTTTTTGGTACAAGCTTGCTTCTTAAGACTATTTCATTGGAAAGACTTTTCCCAGTCTTTTGTTCTGAGGTAGTGTCTATCTTTGAAATTGAGGTGTGTTTTTGTATGCAGTAGAAAGATGGGTACTGCTTTCATATCCACTCTGTTAGGCTGTGTCTTTTTATAGGTGAATTCAGTCCATTGATATTAAGGGATATTAATGACCAGTGATTGTTCATTCCTATTATCTTTTGGTTGGGAGATTTTAATGACTGATTTTAATTCCTTAGGGGTTATTGGTCTATTTAAATCATTTATCTGGTCTTTATTCAATTTGGTATGTGGTACCTATCCAGAAAAATGTCCATTTCTTTCAAATTTGTGTGTGTACTTCTCTTCTTTGGGGTTTACTGCTGTGGTGTTATCTACTGCCTGTGTTGTCGTGGGTGTATCTGACTTTCTTAGGTTGTAATATTCCTTCTAGTACTTTCCGTAGGGCTGGATTTGTAGGTCAGTATTGTTTAAATCTTGTTTTGTCTTGGAATGTCTTGTTCACTCCGTCTATGATGATTGCAAGTTTTGCTGGGTATGTCAGTTTAGGATGACATTCATGGTCTCTTAGCGTGTGCATTACATCTGTCCAGGTCCTTCTGGCTTGCAAAGTCTCCATTGAGAAACTGGGAGTTATTCTGATGCGTTATCCTTTATAAGTCACTTTGCCTTTTTCTTTGTTGCTCTTATTATTCTTTCTTTATTCTGTAGGTTTAGTAGTTTAATTATTATGTGGCCAGGGGACTCTTTGGGGGGGGGTGTCTATTTGGTTTGCTGTTCTGTAGGCTTCTTGTATTTTCATAGGTATTTCCTTCTTTAAGTTGGGAAAGTTTTCTTCTACGATTTCATTGAATATTTTTTCTGTGCCTTTGAGTTGGTATTCTTCTCCTTCCTCTATCATTATTCTTAGGTTTGGTCTTTTCATGGTATCCCAGGTTTCTTAGACATTTTGTGTTATGTTTTTTGGCTTGGTATTCTCTTTGACTGATGAATCCACTTCCTCTTTTGTATCCTCTACACCAGAGATCCTCTCTTCCATCTCTTGTATTCTGTTGGTTATGCTTGCATCTATGTTTTTTGTTCATTTACTCATATTTTCTATTTCCAGCTTTCCCTCTGTTTGTGTCTTCTTCATTGTTTCTGTTTCCCCTTTCTGGTCTTGAACTGTTTCCCTCACCTGTCTAATTGTTTTTTCATGGTTTTCTTTAAGGGATTTATTGCTTTCTTCCAATTTTTCTTTGTCTTTTCTTCTATTTCTTTACAGATTTCTTGCAATGTTTTTGTTTGTCTTTTTCTCAACTTCTTTATTGATTTCTTCAACTTTTTTGTTTGTCTTTTCCTCAATTTCATTTTTCATTTTTTTCTTGAAAGGCCTATAGCAACTTCATGATATTATTCTTAAGGTTGCTTTCTTCTGCTTCTTCTACCTTGTGATATTCAGGTCCTGCTGTTGGAGGAGGGCTATGCTCTGGGGATGCTGTATTGCTCTTTGTGTTGTTTTACGTACTTCTGCTTTGACATCTGCCCTTCTCCTCATCTAATAGGTATAAGAGGTGCCTGTGTCTGAGTGAGTTGCTGTTGGTCCCTTCTGTGCTTGTTGGGGCCCTTCTGAGTCTAATCTTAGCTCTTGGTCTAATGGGAACAGGCAGATTCTATGTCTTCGAAAGCGGCTCTTGGATTGACCCAAGCTAGTTGAATCTGTGACTCATGGATCCATTCTTGGTCTTATCAGGGCTCTTGGTCTAGCCAGAGCTGATAGATTCTGTCTTCAGGAAGCCTTACTTGGTCCAATTAGAGGTGGCAGATACTACTTCTCAGAAAGCCACTTTTGGTCTAATGAAGTCTTGCAGATTCCTGTCTCCTAAGGTTACTCTTGGTCCAATGACATCTCTTTGACTAATGAAAGCTCTGTCACTAAGCCTGATGAAGGCTGGAGGTTGGTTTCTAAGCCTCAGGAAGTGGCTGGGGTCTGGAGAAGATGGGTATGAGGGCAGAGTGTTAGATTGCAGGGTCTATTGAAGGGTCTTGGTGAATTGGGAGCATTCCCGCAGGAGCCCTGCCTGCTGGCTGTTAACAGCCCTTCACTAATCCTATATAACACAAAATTGTGAGAGGAGAACTAGCACATTCGAAGTTTGTTGTCTTTATTTTTCTTATGCCAGACAGTTAGGGTTGGAGACTCTGCTGCTCAGTTGGATGAATTAAATGTAATGGGTTTTTGGGCACCAGAGTAGATGGGACCAGGCAGCAGTACTGAATTGCCAAAGGCAAAGTGATTGTACATATTGTATTGGGCAGTATAACCAAGGCAATGTTCATAACTGCCTGAACCATAATTGTGAGCAAAGGAAAGGTGAATTTTAAGGTGGCATGATTGGTCTGGACCTTTGCTGCTGGCTTATCCATCAGGGTATTTCCAGACATGACATAGATATGAAGCTACTAAATGGCTGTTTAGTCTGTGGAAGCAAAAAGAAATGTATCAAATAAATGAAAGAAAGGCTCCACCCAGGTAGCCTAAATTATAATACCATCCTGAAACTTAAAAGGGAAAGGAAAGATGTTAGAGGTGTCTTGTGTGCCCTCTACCTTAAGGATCACTCTGAATGAACCAAGAAATGCCAATTAGATGCTGATGTCCTAGATTTTGTCTGTGAGATGAGACTTTCTTGTGAAAAGGCTGAGCATCTTTCCCTATCACAACCCTGATTTCCTCTTCTGATTACTTCCCCAGAATGCCAAGCACTCATTGATTTAAGAACTTCAAATGGATAAGATTTTGACCTATTGAGGTAAAAATGTTGCATTCCTTGAAGCATTGTAGAAGGGAAGGAGAAGTTGTCTACCTCTTGTCTGCCTCCTTTATCAATGCCTGGTCATACAGATAATCCTGTATATAATTCTAGGCAGGAAAGTCATAAGGAAGAGATGCACTTTGAGTTCAGCCAGTTTTCACCATAATCAACATCCAGTTCCCTATTTTAATACATTTTGGAGTTCTGATTTAAAGAGAAGCAAATGCCTTTGGACATGGGAAATGTTAGTGAATTGTCTGATGCTAATTAATCTTAGAGAGAAGATGGCTCTGGAAATGGGAATTGACATTCCCACTTCAGGTCTAAACATGTCTGTCTCAAATTGTCCTCCAAAGGTCCTGGCATGACACTCTGACAGGGAATGAGGAGAAATACAAACAGTGTAAGATCGTAGCCACCATGACCCTTAAAGATAGCTAAGTGATAACTTATTGCAAATAAAAACTACTCTTGTTTATCTTCTGACATAAAGTTATTCATCATTAAAAAAAGGTACTGGGGCCGGGCGGTGGTGGCGCACGCCTTTAATCCCAGCACTCGGGAGGCAGATCCAGGCAGATCTCTGTGAGTTCGAGGCCAGCCTGGGCTACCAAGTGAGTTCCAGGAGAGGCACAAAGCTACACAGAGAAACCCTGTCTCAAAAACAAAACAAAACAAAACAACAACAAAAAAGGTACTAGGATGATTATCTGTGGAGAAGGCATAGAGGGCCTTCAACCTTGAAGTTTCTCAGTCAGTAAATACAGAAGACTAATTTTAATTAGAATTATTTGTTGTTACTTTCTCCAGGAGGTTATAGGCATAGATTAAAGGAGGTTTTGCTATGTATCTGCTAAATCTCTATTTTTGCTGCTCATACTCATTCAAAACCAAGCACAAGGCTAATGTACATCTTCCACTCTACAAACTGTAAAACAAAGGGAAAAGGTACCAGAATTGAGCCCCTGAGGAATCTAATTGTGAAGAGTGATGGGGGTAAAAATATGACAAGTCTAACTATGCATTCAGCTCCTTTATGGGTCCCAGAGAGGAAAAGTGTAATGTAAAAGCAGAATAGAGATTGATGATCTCAAGAGTGGATAAAAGGCCTCTTGGTGAAAGGCCTACTTGTGTTAGTCTTGAGTTACTTACCAGGGAAGGGTAGAGGAGAAAATATACCCGAGTTCTGAATAAATTCAGCCTGTACAAACATCCACTCTCCTAGACTGTCAAGCAATTGAGGGCTTTCCTTATGGTGATGGTTTCTTCAGAATCTGGAGTCCTAGATTTTCAGAACTGGTAGTCCCCTCTACCGACATCTTTTAAATAACAATAAATGTTCTCCCAGTCACTCTGGAATGGGAGCAGAGCCTTAAATTTCTTCATATCGACTCACAAAAGTACTCACTCAGGCACCTTCCCTGCATTGGGGCTGCCAATTCAACCTCAATTTTTGTTCATGGAATTCAGAGTATAGTGCTTGATGTTCGTTGTCCTAACACAAACAATAGGGTCAACACCACAGTTGATGAGACATTTTGTCAAAGAGCTACATTTGACATCTTAGTGTAGATAAAATACTGGAATGGAATTGCAGCAGCAGGAAATCTGATCTTTGAAGCATACACATTGATTCTAGGAAAGCATTTGAATGTTTAACTTCTCCATGATATCAATCGTGTGGGCGTATGTTCATCTATGGAAATTTATAGCTGTCAGACAACAGGATGAATAAAATTTCAACTTGACTTGGGAGATGAGGAGGTTTTTACCTCTTGAATCAAACCCGTGCTCTCTTCCTCATGCACATCTTGAAACAGATGAAATCCACAAGGAAATCTTCAAAGTCATCATTGATTTCTGTGAAACATTTGGAGCAGTGGCTCTAAACCTCTAAACCTATTTTAACCTTCCTAACACTATGACCCTTTAATAAATTTTTTCATATTCTGGTGACCACCATCCATAAAATTATGCCATTGCTACTTCATCACTGTCATTGTTCTACTTTTATGAATCATAACATAAATATCTGATATGCAGCACCCAAGGGGTGTCACAACTCCCAGGTTGTGAACCACTGCTGTAGAGGGTTTTGGATGATTTTCTAGCCTGTATTCTTCCTCTAATGAAGATAAAACTGTTTTTTTTTTTTTGTAATCACGGAACTTATAGTTATTCTAATGCTTGTACTATTTCTAGGTGAGAACTGTTACATAAATCAAATAAGGCACTGTCATCAAATGATTATCTGGTGCCATGGATCTATGCAAACCGGAGAACTTTACTGTATCCCTCTGGATTGTAAATAAGAACTATCGTTGGAGGGCCTTCCTTTCTCTGGTCTATGCTTTAAACTTCATCTCCTATCAGGAGGAAATATCTAGAAAAGCATTGCCCCCATAATGACACTCAATCTTCATGTCTAACAGAGATGTTATGAGAGGGTTCAGGGGAACTTGTGATGGTTAAAAAAGGAGAAAGATTCCATTAATAAGGGCTGTTGCTTGCCCTTGATGTTGTTCTCCTTCCACAGGAGGCTTTCACACTCAGAAAGTGCTAGTGGATAACAAAGGGGGAAAACAGCTTCTTTGTTCTTCCAGGAGAAGGACCAACCCTGGAGGAGGTGACTTCCTGAGGAGAAGAGCCTGGAGAGCCTATAAAAAGTCTTATCCAGAGCCTTAGGGCAGCCTTCAACCCCTGGGGTGACTTCCTATCCCCTTGATTGCAGCTGTTTGTCTGTTCTTATAAAGTTTGTGCTATTGTAATTTATCTTTGTGATTACTGCTTCTCTGCTCCTATATCAATCTGTCATTTACTTTCACTCTCAGCTGCCCTTAGGGTCTTCCACTGTCAGGTTCTGTCAGAGAGCCTTAGGATATCCCTCTTCTCTCTCCTGTGGCTGTTGTATTCCCGTTCTCAATCTCATATCTTCAACTCTGCCTGTCAATGGCCATGTCAGCCAATACCTGTCTGAGTGTGTCTTCTTCCAATATGTA
Organism: Peromyscus eremicus; assembly: GCF_949786415.1. Taxonomy (NCBI): domain Eukaryota; kingdom Metazoa; phylum Chordata; class Mammalia; order Rodentia; family Cricetidae; genus Peromyscus; species Peromyscus eremicus. Next base: position 18,658,711 of record NC_081439.1, on the reverse strand, counting down.
CAGCTTTTTGTATGTCTCATGAAACAACTTTGTTGGTAGCTCTGGACTACTGCTCCTCCAAAAAAACCCATAACAACAGTCTGTGCCCTCTTTGAGGAAGAGGCCATTAGAAGATTCACATACGCTCTCTGTGTTCTTCACTACCTTAATGTGTGGTTGTATGGATGCTCCCTGGAAAGAGAGACTAACAAATGAGAAAATGGCTCCATAAGACTGAACTGTAAGGAAGACTGTGGGGCATTATCTTAAGTAAGGATGGATATAGAAGTGTCCAAATCATTGTGCATAATTTTACCCCTTGGCAGGTGGTCCTGGTGTGTATAATGCAGCAGGATAAGCAAGTCATGAGGCACAATCCAGTAGCAGCTTTAGTCCATGGCTTCTGTTTCTGCTGCTGCCTCTAGGTTTCTGCCCTTCTTGAGTTCCTGCTCAGATTTCCAACAGTGATAGACTGTTAGCCAGACATGTAATATCAAACAAATCCTGTAATCTCAAAGTTTCTTTTGTTTATGGTTTTATATCACTACAGCAATTGATATCCAAACAAAGACAGAAAATGGTACCAGCACACTGTGTTGCTGAGGTAGACCACACTGTTTCTATTTGGGAAGACTATGGTGACCTTTGAATTTGGTGCTGAAAAGGTGTTCAATGCTAAGAGTTCAGTGGGCTGTTTTATGGGATCTTGGAAGATTATCTTGGTAAGAGCAACACAGATAATGGAGGCCTGGCCTTTGATGTTTAGCCAGGAAGGAAAGATTCTAACAGGACAATTTGAACAATTTTTGAGTTAGCATTCTGTTTCTACTTGGCTGGGGCTAAGTAATCATCTGTAATTGAAAGAGATCAGCATCTCTGAAGGAAAATCTCCTGGGAAGTGTTTTCTGAGGATAATCACACATGTGCTATGTTCAAGAGGGGGGCATCGCTATACCTTGTGCTGGCAAACAAACTTAAAAATATATATTATCCTCCTAGAATGTGCTGTTTTGGAAAGCATGAAGGGGACATGTATAGCATCAGAGGCTTACAACTGTGCGGGGCATAAGAATCCTTTGTTGAATGTGGAGACTTAATGAAGGTACAAATTCCAGGATTAAATGAGTATTAAGAAGATTGCAATCTAGGCACAATCTGGCAGCGTGAAAGTCTCTGAAAAGGGCCCAAGAGAGGCTATTGGTAAAAGTGCAGCCCACTTGCATTGGAGACCTCAAATTAGTGGACATGCCACTACAATGGTATGACCAGCAAATACAAAAACAGGTGTGCGGTAGAGCCAGCCTGAGCCTACGAGATATAAGGTACATGCTATGGATTGCAAATCTGGAGAACAGGAACTTACTAGGTCCTTTGGAGCCCAGGAGTTCCTGGATGAATACCAGATGCAGGGTATTCAGCTATTTGTTTGGCTTTGATTTTATTATAACTGTATCCTAATGCCCTCCCTCCATTTGGGAAAAGAAATTATTCAACTTACTTTTTTTTTAATTTTACAGAAACCCATAGTTATGAGACACTGAATATTTTATAAAGATTTTGAACAAAGATTTTGGATGTTTTCTAGAGCCTTTTGTTACTTAGAGAGAATCTAGTCTTTCCATATCAAGTGTCAACAATCATGAAGTTCTAGTCTATCAGTGTCCATTGGAGGATCTTTATTACAGCCCTGACTTGCTTCCTGGGAACTTCAGTTCCAATTCTTCCACATGGTCAGCTTCTACGTGTATGATTTCACATGGATATTTTTCTCTCAGTGTATCATGCTCTTCCACCCTCGTAACCAAGATCCACCATGTTAGATACTTGACACATCTCTGGGACAAAAGTCCTGACATAAGCAACTCAGGAAGGACAGGTTTATTTTGGCTGTCAGTGTGAGGGAATATGCCATCATGCCCAAGAAGTCATGAGGATAAGAGCACGAAGTTGCTTGTAGTAAGTATTATATCAGCAGTTAGGAAGCAGCAAGCAATGACTGCTGGTGCTCAGCTTTCTTCTTTATATGCAGTCTGGGTTCATAGTCCATGGAATGATGCCATCTACATTTAGAGCTGATTTTCTCACACCAAATCTAAAAAACTTTGACATTAACCAGAAGCTCTTATCTTTTCATCATTCAGTATTAACCGTCTTAAGCCCACTTCTTGCCAATTTCACTTCATAATATTACAACATTATATTCATTTACTTGTGTGCAAGTATTTGGAGTGTTGATGTGTTATCTTCTAACATGAGACCATGTGCACCTGCATTCATATGGAGGTCAAGAGTCAAGTTTTAGGTGTGTTACATGGGTCTTGAGTGAGGGGTTAAAGCTTGAAGGTATCATCCAGTTACAATGAGGTTAAGAACTTAGGTCCTGGAATGAAAACTCAGAAAGACAGGAAAGGGAAATAACAATTGAGTAGAGAAGGGTACTAGACAGTGCAGGACAATTCCAGACCTGAGGTAGGAAAAGCATGCACTAGCTGCCTGCCAAAAGTGACATTGACAGAGATGTGAAGGCTTCTGATAGAAAGTAATAGGTATGGATTTGAGAAAGACACAAAGAGAGCTCCCCACAGGATTGAACAATTGTGAGAGTCCCTAACAGTTGCAAATTGACAGAGAAATAGATAGTCTCTGGGCATAGGGAAAGAAAAAGTAGCAAAACCACATAAACTTTATTAAAACCGTCACACAGTATCCTATAGACTAGTGTTTCTCAATCTTTCTAATGCTGCAACCATCTAATAGAATTCCTCATGTGGTAGTGTCCCCTAACTGTAGCTAGATTTTTCCTGCCTGGCCCACAATCAGGACAAATCTCTATCACTCACCAGTCCCACAGCCGCTCAGACCCAACCAAGTAAACACAGAGACTTGTATTGCTTACAAACTGTATGGACGTACCAGGCTTCTTGCTAACTGTTCTTATATCTTAAATTAATCCATTTCTATAAATCTATACCTTGCCAGTGTCTCATGGCTTACCGGGATCTTCCCATGCTGTTTGTCATGGCAGCGGCTGGCAGTGTCTCTGCATCAGCATTCCACTTCCCAGAATTCTTCTCCTCTTTGTCCTGCCTATACTTCCTCCTGCCTGACTACTGGCCAATCAGTGTTTTAGTTACTAACCAATCAGAGCAACACATTTGCCATACAGAAAATCCCACAGCACCTAACCATAAAATTTTACATGGCTACTTCATCACTGTAATATTGTTAATTTAATGAATTGTATTGTAAATATTTTTGGAGATAGAGGGTTGTCAAACGGGTCTCAAACCACAGGTTGTGAACTAGTGCACAAGGGGATGGGAGGTGCACTCTAGATGGGAATCTGCTCTGAAGCTGAGGTCAGATTGTTTTGACAGGCAACGCCACCTCCTGAGTCCCTCTCCTTCAAGATTGGTCCTAAGCAAGTGTTCCTTGAACAGTTTCTGTTGTCTCTGGTTCCTGCCTGTTAGCAGATTTTATCAGTTCCAATCTCCTGGTTGGTGTGAGAAATGAGCATCTTTTCTTAAAGGAGACAGGCGTAATTTTTTAGTATAAACAATTTTACTCACCTTCCCTCCATTGCCCTTTCTCAGAGATTAACATTGGATGGCACCAGACTGTGTGCAAATGGAGTTCTGGCTAATTCTTGCTGAGAAGACATGATGTTTCCAGGTATTGACCAGAAAGAAAGGAGCCCTTGGTTGGAAAGCAGAGTCTTCATGCCAGTCAAGAAGGCTGCATTAGGACACACTTGTCTGTGTTAATATAGGATCTGGAACAGCCAGTTGATAACTGTGTTGTGCTGGTGAGGTACCATCTATCATAGAGTGAATCTATGAAAACAATTACAACCCCAAATGATCATGTGATTTAAGAAAAATCATAAAAGCCACATTGTGATAGTTTTGAGCTTTGTACTTATGAGAGGAGGAATACAGGCAAGAAACACCCCAAACCCCTCTGCAGGCATTAGAGTAACCATATGTGAGGGTAATGAGTTCCTTGTAGATTTTCTTTATGGCAGCTTCTGTGTGCTGACCACAGGGAGGTACATCCCTAGGTGAGTGAATCCCTGCTGTGGGATGTATGGCAAATGTGTTGTTGATTAATCAATAAAACACTGATTGGCCGTTGGCTAGGCAGGAAGTATAGGCGGGACAAGGAGGAGAATAAAGCTGGGAAGTGGAAGGCTGAGTCAGAGTGACACTGCCAGCCACCACGATGAGAAACAGAGTGTGAAGATGCCGGTAAGCCATGAGCCATGTGGCAACGTATAGATTAATGGAAATGGATTAATTTAAGCTGTAAGAACAGTTAGCAAGAGGCCTGCCATGGCCATACAGTTTGTAACCAATATAAGTCTCTGTGTTTACTTGGTCGGGTCTGAGGCTGTGGGACTGGCAGGTGATAGAGATTTGTCCTGACTGTGGGCCAGGCAGGAAAACTCTAGCCAGAAATCCCAGCTGCAAAGAACTTTTCAAACAGGGTTTCAATTAGGACTCTTTGTTTTCAAATGACTGTGGTTTTAGTCCCAATTGCTAATTTTTTTTATATTATAAACGTGTGTAAGTATCCTGATCATTTCCTGTGCCACAACCTGAAGGCAATCCTGCTTTGTAATGTCCTCCACAAGACAAATTATTCTACAAATTTAAGTTCAGCCATATTCAGGTTTTCAAGACACAGGTACAATGAAGCCAGCTTTGTGCCAGCATAGAACATGAATGAAAACCGGCCCCTTTCACCTTACAGTCCTTGATCCTCTTTGAATACTCATGAGCAGCTTCCAACTCTCCACATCCTTCTAGAATTGGACACTCCCCATGGAATGGCCAATTAAACTCTTTTATATCTGAGTGCATTTCAAGGCATAGGTCCAAATATTTTCACATTACCCAAGTACTGATTCCAAAAGATTAATAAGTTCGTGGTTACGTTTATAACATTAACTTGAACAATTCTATTCCAAGGACCACTATTCTACATTACTTACCTGTCTCATTGTTGTGAAAATATCTGACATGATGAAAGAAAGGAAAGAGTGGATATTTGAACATTATTTTCTCACAGTTTGAGGGCACTGTAACAGCAGAGAGTGTATAGTGTAGGAATTATAATGCTTCTGGTCACTCTGTGCCTGTCACCAGGGAACAGAGAGCTATGAATGTTTCTGATCTTCTAGATGTCTTCTTTTTTATGCAGTCTGAGTCCACTGCTCATGAAATGATGCCACCCATAATTATCATATATCATCCACCTCACTTATCCTAGCCTAAATAATCTCACATACATGTTTAGAAGTCTTTTTGTTCTATGATTCTATATCCTGTCATCAGCCACACATTGCTCATAATCAAAACAATTATTGACATTCGATCTTTCTTCTGCCCTCAGTTGAGTCTGGGTATATTGAGTTTATAATAGTTACTTTCTATCAGGAACACTCATATCTCTGTTACTTTCAATCCCAGTGGCTTCCAGTTTAAAATTCCTTGACACAGATCTATATTTGTGAATCTACCATCTTCACCCATCACTCTATTTCTGTCCTGTGTGGGTTTAATTTCCAACACACACATAATTTGTCCACTTGAATTAATGAGATTTATATACCCCTAGATGGCTACAGCTTACCAAGTCCCCTATAACGTCTCCACAAGCCATGGAACAAAGGTTTCTGTACAACACACACACACACACACACACACACACACACACACACACACACACACACACACACAAACACAGACACACACACACACACACAACTACAACAACAACAACAAAAACAACAACAAATTAATGTAATAAAAATGATATATTTGGACCATAAATTGTCAAGAAGAGGATTAGGAATGGTTAATATTGAATGTTGAGTGAACAGTATCTAAAATCAAGAAATACAGAAGCCTATGGTAATGTCTCAAAGAGATTAAGATGAGGTTAATTGGGCTCGGAAGAACCATCTGAAATGGAGTAGCATTATTCCTTGGACTGTGGTCCCTGACTGTATAACAAGGAGAGAGCTAGGTGAGCATATGCAGCGCACTAACTGCTCTCCCTGCTCTCTAACTACTAATGCAATGTAGCAAGCATCTTGGGACTCTTGCCCCCATGATCTCTCAGTCATGATGTGTATTTTCTCAAATTAAGAGCCAATATAAACTTTTCTTCCTTTCCTTGCCCATGTTATGTATTTTGTCAGAGAAATGAATCAGGTATGTGATATGGTGGGTGATGGTGATGGAGATGGAAGATCTAGGTGAGTTGTTCTCAAACTTCCTAATGCTGTGGTCCTCTAATACACTTCCCCATGTTGGAGTGACCCCCAACCATAAAATTATTTTCATTACTACTTTATAACTGCAATTTTCTATTGTTATTAATCATTATATAAATATCTGTGTTTTCCAATGGTCTTAGGCAATCCCGGTGAAAGGGTCATTTAACTCCGAAAAGGGGCCACAGACTACAGGTTGAGAACCACTGATCTAGATCCATTGAGAGAAATTATTCACACAGTATAACACACACTCAGGAAGCTGACCTGATAAAGAATAGGGACTAATGTTCCCAGAAAGAAAACTAGGATTTTTTTAAGGTCCTGAGGGAGGGCTGATAGATTAGAATGGCCCTGTGCTACCCACCACATGGACCATCAGAGCACACTGGAAATGCCTGGGCATTTGTGGCATTTATTCACAACTGGGGAAATAGGAGATGGCTACTGCCTTCTAATAGCGACAGAAGACAGATGGCACTAGCATACTCATTGAACAGCATTGCCTTCTTTCTCCAAGAGAGCATCCTACTCTCCCAGCAGTGCCAAGGCTAAAACATCCTGCTCTACCTCTCAGAGATATGAATACTTAAGTGTCTCCACACAAGAATGTGGTTTCTTTTTTATGTTGAGGTGTCTGCTTTCTTGCAAACCATATTTCTCATGGGATTCACTAGGTTTACTTAGGAAACATGCCTTTATACTGTACTGTTTCTTGCTATTGCTTGATGGCAGTATCAAATGAGATCATGAACTACAGTTTAGTATGTGAAAACATTTAAAGAATGGAATGCATTTGACAGCAAGGAAGGAATAAAACTTAGACACACTCCCAGAAATCAAGTTGATATTTTATATAGAATGAATTGGTGATTACACAGTACTGTGTACAAATGGGCAATTTCTTCAAGGATTCTCCTGACAGATGTTAAAATACGAGTGCCCTCACTTCAGACCTTTTGCGCAGCCAGGTTGGAAGCACACTGGGCCTTCACCTGACTCTGCACTCTCAAAGAGATCATCTCATAGAGAAACATAATCACTCCAAAGAGTGACATTGTGGCTATCAGGACACCCATTGGGAACACACTTGTGCAGTGTTTCTTTATAATGTCTTCCTTTTTAACGGGAAAGTCAGGTGAAAAGTCAAGAGTGATTTGCCCATAGATATCTACCAGGTGGTTCAAGGTCACAGTAACAAGCGTGAAAAGGCTGCTCACAGCCAAAGTTATGGCAGACATCTTGTAGCAAAACAGCTGGATCTCAATGAGTGGATCTTCCAGACAGCTGATCTTAATGGCCACTGAAGTGAAAATCACGACTAGGAGTTTCATCAAAATGGCCCAAGCTATCAGGACTTGTAAATACTGAAATTCCGATGACTTGTTCCAGGTTGAATTGAGAGGGGTGTGAACCAACATCCTGGTCATAGACCCAGAGATGTTAAATTCCTGAGCGTAATAAGCTTTTCAGAGTCCAATTGACACAAATTGCACACCCTCGTTGTTAAACTCCCGCAGGCGCCAGCATTGGCTGTTTGCAAGGATGATTTCGAACACCAAAGCTGCTGTACTGCAAATCAGGCCACTGAACTTGAAGATGAACTCCCTCATTTTGGCAAATCTGAAGAAGGCATCAAAGAAGAATAGAGTCAGTGGGACTACAAGGGAAGGCAGGAAAACAGAGGGAGTCATGGCTTGTACAGCACTGAGCTCTCATACCTTGTCCCTGTTGTCACATAGAGATGTTTCAGTTGTCTATGTACAGATTATTATTCTTCACAGAGTAAATAATAATATTTGTTGACTAGGAATTTCAGTGCTTAGAACTGACAATGAGAAGAGAGTTTGCAATATCATATGTAATGACATGCTTATTTTACCTGTATTTGCAATTTGTAAATATTTTAATACTATAAAGAGAGGAAAAAGCAGGGGAATGCTCAAATCTATTGTCATTTCTAAAATATAGTACTATAACATTTCATGACTGTTACAAACTGAAATCATCTATGAAAGAAAATGAAAATAATTCACATAGTAAACTCATTTATGTAAAAATAATAACACACTTGACATAAATTTTTGTATACATATATGTGTATACAAATTGATCTGTACATAATGATACACCTCATAAATGATAGTGTGCAATACTATTCCTCCTTGTGAATTTTACAGAAATGTACACTTCTCTAAAGAAGGCTATACCTATTTTATAATTGAAACCAGAAGAGTATGCTCATCAACGTCTATCTGTAATATAGCCGGGGATAGAGCTCAGTGGTAAAGTGATTATCTAACACTCACAAAACCCTGAATTCTTCTTTGGTATCTGTAAAGCAAAATCTATGTGTAAAATTGTCCAGAGAGTGAGTCAGAGGAATAGGGGAAATGGATAATTAACACATAAATTCATATAAATCCATAAAAGTGGATATTTCCAATTATAGCCCATCTCTTACTTAGAATTTCATCTTTAGATAATTAGCTTCATTTCAGTGAAACAAAAAGAATCCTGACATATTTTTTGTGAGCAAATATCTTCTTTCACAGAAAATTTACACTCTGTATTATAACTTTGATCTAACTTCTTTGCACCCTTTCTCAATTCCAATCTTAGGATGAAGGAAGGAGGTGAGTCATTTACTCACTAGGCATTTGGATAATGTCACTGCTAACTGTGCATGCAGAAGGTTGAAGGGGCCTACACACTGAATCTCCTTGCCAGGAAACCTTCCCTAAACAGCTACCCCCTGCTCTAAAGTCTCTGTAGAATGGGCTTCCTGACTGAGAGAAGGCAGGAGCTTTTCTACTAGGAAGGTTTCATCAGCAAGATGAGTTCACAATTCATGGTGGCTTGGGTAACACCTTGCCCACATCATCTTCCTTTCCAAGGCAGGCCCGAGGCAATGGACTACAAGAACAGTGTGCTGTGAGGTAGTACTGAAAACACAATGAAGATTGCTGTTGTTCCAGAAAAAAAAATGAGCTAGCTTGGCAGTATCTGTTTCTTCCTGTGTTTGAAACACATGGAGTAGATGCATTTGATTCATAAGACCATATTTGCAAGCTCCCATATATAATATAAAGGTTTTATACCTTTGTGTATTATGGATAAGAAGATTCATTTAGAAGGTGGCAGGATCACAGACGTTCTTCCTATTAACAGTAAATGCCCATATCTCCAGTCAGAAGAAGAATGGGAAAACCTTCAGGACAAGAAATTCTATTAGGCAGACATTTCAGCTCAGAGCAGTGTCTCTCCAACCCCTAGATCCCACAATCCTTTCCATTCACTCTTGTCCTTGGCTTAAGAAGAACCTCATTTAAACACTTCAGGAGTATTCATACATCTGACTATCTAAGGACATCCATCTAGTCATTTCCCAAATTTTGTAGGTAAGGATACAACAGAGAGAGGTTAATTCATAAACTCAACATCAGGGACCTACATAATTAAAACCTGCAGCGCAGCTCAATGATTACCTGCAGTCCCACGTGGGGCTTCTAGATACGATATTCAGTAGCATTTACATACACTTACCCACATGTCAATGGCCCTTTCTGGCATTCTTTGTCCTGTGAAAAAGAATGTGATTAATAAAAACACCCGGGAATGTAAAATACTTGCCTCTTTTTCCCTTGTAGTAAGACGAAATGTTAGTGACTTGCAGTAGACAGAGTATTAACTCACTTTAAAAATTCTTGTTTCCATGGCTACTAAGGCTGAATGGTGGATTATGAGCAAAGAACACAACTTCCTAGCCATATTTGGCCGTAAAGGACCAGTGTGCTTAACTTCCTTTTGTATGTGAATAGTCTTCAAAAGAGGAATTTACTTTTTGAAATCACGCATCAAATAAGTACTGCAATGCCTGATGGGCATAGCAGATATAGTTATTTGAAAAAAAATAAGCTCTCATCCCCCATTCCTTGTCCTTCAGTGTGTTTGTATTGGAAGGATAGACATTTCACTTTGAGCAAAGTGTCTTCATTGGAGAGAGACTTTGTGAACATCTTACCTTCTAGAAACATCTTAGATAGAGACACAAAGTAAATATTGTCAGTAATAACAGATTATATGTAAATAAAATCATGGGGTATTTTGTTTGGAATAGAAAAATGTCCTCCTTTTCTCTTTCTGTGTTTTACCTCAAACTCTGTTACTTTGATGATACTAGTTAGGGTTTCTATTGCTGTGATAAAAGCACCATGACCAAATTCAACTTGGAGAGGCAATGGTTCATGTGGCTCACATTGCCACATCATAGTGCATCATCTCAACAGACTAGGGCAGGCACTCAAGGAAGAAACCAAAGACAGAAAATGAATCAAGCAGGAGCCATGGAAAAACACTGCTTACTGAGTTGACCCCCATAGCTTGTTCAATGTGCATTTTTATATCATCCCTTACCAGAGGCCCAGGTTTTGTACTGCCCACCTTCTGCCAGGACATCCTACATAAGATACTAATCAAGAAAATTAATAACCAAGAAAATGTCCTATAGACTTGACTATAGGCAATTTGATGGAAAGGATCCCTTAATTGAGCTGCTTCTTTCCAGGTAACTCTTAAGTTCTTACAAACTGATATAAAGCTATGTAAATTTACACAATGTTATTTCTTACTGTGGTCACATCTTGAGAACATACCATACTGTAAGCATATAGTTAAAAATAGCCAAAGTGTGTAAATGAGTGGTAAAAAGAGAAGGAAAGTTTGACTTTCTTTTTAAACCTTATCTCTTTGTACTTCATCATGTATCTGTGGTATAGTAAGCAATGAAGAAAACCTGCACTTTCTGCTACATGACAGTTTCCAAAACATACTAATATCAAAATCAGGATGAATTTCTTAGAGTGAGCTGTGGAGATCAATGGGAAGTGCATAAACATCCTGTTACAGGAAATGGGAAGACAAGAATGTTTCATAAAAAGCATGGTGTAGCCTTACTGTATAAATGTGCATGTTGTTGTTTTTATGTATGAGCCCAACATGGAAGATTGCACAGCGTTCCATCTTAGACAGAAGAATTCAAACAGCATTTTCTAGCAAGTGATATACCCCAGATTCTGCTGGAAATAAATGTGCCCTGAAAAGCATCATCCAGGTGCTCAAGAGCTTGGCAAAAATGTCAGCTGATCATCTGGGTGTGGTGAACCATAACTTTAATCTCAGCAACGGGAGGGAGACGCAGCCCGATGTCTGTGAGTTCTAGGTGTGATTGTCTACATAGTGAGCTCCCAGAAAGCCAGAGGTACTCTGAAACCAGGTGTCATGAAAATAAAGAAAAGAAGAATTTTGCTGACATGCACAACATGCCTTTGTTTGAGACCTCTGCTACAAACCCCATTTGATGATTGTGCCCTCTACTCTTGATCAACTTGAAACACAGAGTTTCTTTGAAAGATGGAAGCTCAAATGAGGGATTACCTCCAACAGACTGGATTAATGATTGATGTGATATAGACCAGCCTTGCATAATGGTTTCCTTTAACAGAACACTTAGTTCTGATAGGTTGACCTTCTGAACTCTAATTGTCACTGCTTTATACTCCCATGGACTTTTGCTACCAGTGGCTCTCAATACCAAGGAGTGAAAAAATATACTACTTAGAACACACTTGCTGTTAGGTAAGTCAGAGCTGAAGGTGAAGGTAATACTTAATGTGGTGTCTTATATTTACTGTGTTATCATTAAGGACTAAACTAATTGAAAAAATCCATGAATTGAAAATTGGAAGAATTTATTTTAACTAGGACTTTTATTTTAAATATGTGATGTTTTAAAAAATTTTCGAGACTACTGAAGGAAACTACTCCCTAGTCTGAACCAGTTATTAAGCATATGTTCCTACTGTCCCTAGTTTTCTCCTCATTCCCAGTCATGTTTTAGACTCAATGTTACATTAAATCTGCACCCACGTGGCTTAAAGCTCTGAAGGCATGCCTCACCCTCACAATGTTGAAAGATTACACGGATATCTGTAATGCCATTATTTAGCCATTTTTTTTCAAATGCTTGGATTTTATTGCCACCACAGACTATTCTTTTTCAGGAGGAAAGATAAGTAAAGTGTATAAAACCATCTTATCTGCTCCTTCTTGAAGAAAGGAATATTTTTTAAATTACCCAAAATATGTCATCATGAATTTCAGATTTTCCATAAAGAAAATAGCACCCTTTCATATGAAGTTAATTACAGAAATTGAATGTAAGCCATGTTCTTCAGCTAAAGTGTCCATATTGAGCATTACCTACAGCTTACAATCCTTGGCAGGCTTAAAGGAAATCAATCCAAAAGACATTTTATGTAAATATTTTCAGAATGTGGGAAACATGTGTAATCTAACTCAAATTAGCATTATTGCTACTGAGGGAAATTAATCTGTTTTTCTTCCTCTTAAACTAAAGACTAAATTGTTTTGTTACTGTTTTATAGTAAACACATGACTGTCCTTGGATGGTTTGTTTGTTTGGTTTGTTGAGTGGCTGGTTGGTTAGTTTGAATCATAGTCTCATAGTATAACTTTGGACTGAACATTACTATGTATATGAGATTGGCCTCAAACTCACAGATATCGGCATGCTTTTTGAGTGTGGAGATTAAATGCATGTATTACTATGCCTCTCGAGTGTAACAGTTTCTCAAAGAATGGAATTTGTCATTTTTCAAAGCATTTTACAACGTGGGAAATTAATACCTGCCAAGCACAAGTATTTTTTCACTGCTATTATTAACTTTTTTCAAAAGCAATGGAAACATTTATTGTTTTGGTCTTATTAGTATGTTTGTTTTGTTTGGGGAGTTTTTATTTGTTTGTTTTTTTGTTCTCCTTTCTCTATACTCTGAGTTACGTTTATTCCTCTCGTTTTTTTTTTTTTTGTAAGAAATTTTCTATTCATTTTACATACCAACCACAGATTCCCCTCTCCTCCCTCCTCCCACCAACCCGTTTTCCTCTCTCCCCCATTCCTTCTTCCTCCCATGGGAGGCAATGTCTCCCATGGGGAGAAGGCAGTGCCTGGTATATTCAGTTGAGGCAGGTCCAAACCCCTTCTCCCTGCACCAAGGTTGTGCAAAGTGTCTCACCAATGGCCCTAGACTCTACAAAGCCGGCTAATGCACTAGGGACAGGTCCCGATCCCACTGCCTGGGGGCCCCCTAAACAGTTCAATCTAAACTACTGTCTCGATTACCCAGAGCGACTAGTCCAGTACCATGGGGGCTCCTCAGCTGTTGGTCCACAGTTCATGTGTTTCCACTAGTTTGGCTAATTGTCTCTGTACATTTTCTAATCATGATCTCAATATCTCTTGCTCATAGCATCCATCCTCTCTTTCTCTCTGATTGGAATCCTGGAGCTGCACCTGGGACGTGGCTGTGGATCTCTCCATCTGCTTCCATCAGTCACTGGATGAGGATTCTATCAAGACAGGATATTCAGCCATCCCATCACCAGAGTAGGTCACCTCAGGCACCCTCTCGACTATTGCCAGTAGTCTATGGTGGAGTCCTGGGAATTACTGGGAATCTCCCTAGCACTCTGCTTCTCCCAATTCCCATGGTCTCTTCAATTATCATGGTATCTCTTTCCTTGCTCTCCCAATCTGTTCCAATTCCAGGTCGAACCTCTCTATCCCCTAAGTTCTCATTTCCCATCCCTTGTCCTCCATTACCTCTCCTCATCCCATTTGCTCATGTAGATCTCATCCATTTCTTCATTGCTGGTTGATCCATACTTCCTTCCTAGGGTCATCCATACTATCTAGCCTCCCTGGAGCTGTGGGTTGCAGTCTGGTTATCCTTTGCTTTACATCTAGTATCCACTTATGAGTGAGTACATACCATGTTTGTCTTTCTGAGTCTGGGTTACCTCACTCACGATGACATTTTCTAGTTCCCTTCATTTGCCTGCAAACCTCATGATGCCATGTTTTTCTCTGCTGTGAAGTACTCCATTGTGATGTGTACCACATTTTCTTTATCCATTCTTCGGTTGAGGGGCACGTAGGTAGAACAGGCTTGCCTCAGACTTACAGAGATCCACCTGCCTCTGCCCCCTGAACCTGGGATTAAAGGCATGTGCCACCACTGCCCGGCTTGTAGCCTCTTTCTTGAGCTCTCTACAACATATACATGTAGCTTTCTATGGCAAGCACATCAAAGTCCTGTCTTCCCACATTCTACTGTCTCCATTGAAGCATCAAGTTCATATGCCGTTTCACAAAGGTGTCTTCTAGACTTCCTAGACGGAATTCATGGGTCTCAGGCATGATATACATTACATGATCTTAAGGGATTTGAAACTGTGCATCAAGAATCTATTTACCATATAATCGTGTGTTTGTGCTTACTGAAAATTCAGTACCCCATGGAATATGCTCCCCAGCTCTTTGGCAGGTTGTGATGGAATGTGATGGAACCTGGCTATGCCAGATAGGTTTTTTATTTTTTCTGTCATCTTGATGCAATCTTGATTCATCTGAAAGAGTAAACTTTAGTTGAGTAAATGCCTTCAGGAAACTGGCCTTTAAGAGAGTGTGTAGAAGCACAATGTGGTGGTGCATGCCTTTGATCTCAGCACTTAGAAGGCAGAGGCAGGTGGTTCTCTCTGGATTCAAGTCCAGCTTATTCTACAGAGTGCGTTCCACGACAGGCAGGGTACACAGAGAAAACCTTTCTCAAAAAGCAAAACAAAGCAAAATAGAAATTGTGTGGATCATTCTCTTGAGTAATGATTAACCTGCGAGGATCTAGTACACTGTGTGTGATACAGGTGTTTGTGAGTTGCATAAGGAAGCAAGCTTAGGTAGCCATGGAGAGCAAGGCAGTGTTCCTTCATGGTCTGTGCTTCAGTTCCTTGTCTCCAAGTTTCTGCCTTGATTCCTTACCTATGTGTTCTGTCAGTGATGTACTATGAAGCACTTGTTCTGGCTTTCTCTAAGGTGAACTTCCCCAGAATCAAGTCCAACTGCAGTATCTCTGCCCTCAAAGGCCTAGTCACATGGATCCTTCATTTAACTGTAGCTGGTGAATTCCCTAAGAGCCAGTGCCACCCCCACACTCTAGATGAAGCCTATACATCAGCTTTGCTCATAGAATTTTCCTCTACTTCTCCTGCCGGCACCATCTATGAAATTCCAGGCCTAAGTCCCAAAATGTAGCTCCTGCACTTGCTATATTTGTTTAGTTCCCCTACATCCCAGCCTGCCTATGCCATCTATACACACCCGGCCTATCTCCTGTGCACAGATCTTGTACCAACTTTGCTTGAAAGGTCCACAGATATTCCCCTGCTTGTGCAATGTTTACCCTTTAAGCCTGGTCCTAATCAGACAGCTCTTTCACCAAATTTCCTGGTGAGTTCCCCCAGTAGTAAGCCCAGATGTGCAATATGCCTACTAAGAGGCCTAGATAGCTAAGTATGTGTAGATCAAGCGAAGTCTTTCCTTTGAGAGAAAATCTGAGCCTCCCCTGTCAGCACTATACCCAACTCCCCAGACCTTGAACAGGTCACACTGGATATTCCCTATTGTACTCCCAGAACCAAGCTCACTCCTACTGTCTGCCCTCTCCTAGGCCTAACTCTGCATGTCAACACTGTGCACCTCCTTTTTCTGGTCATCTCCCCATAGCCTGTCCTGCAATCAACATCACTTCATGTCCAGGACCAGCTCTGGCCAAACAAATGCCATACCAGATTTCACTGGTGAGTTCTCTCTTGAGCAAGCCCATGTGTGAATTCTTGATTTGAACATACAGGTCTTACACTGACCTTACCTGGTAAAGTCACTGGAACCATCCACCAGTGATATCACCAAACTCCAGTGGCTATCTCTGATGTTATAGTTCCTGAACCATCTTTTCCTGGTTGGTTCTTCAAGAAGCATGCCAACCTGAGTGATGACCATACTCCTGGCCAAGGTCTGTATGCACCCAGATTTGGCTTTTTGAGTTCTCCAATATCTCACCTCCCAGAGACATCTACTTTTTCCAATATCTACCTTGTGTCATGAAGCTCTGGTAATAGCTTTCCCTGATAGTTATTTCACAACCAAGCACTCATACACCATCTGCAGATTGTTAAGGCATAGATCTGGTTGCATAGATCAAAGATTGGGTGTGCCTGGTGGCATTCCCTGGAAGCTTGCTTAACAGAGTCATCTGCTCACTCAGCTAGCTCAGGTCATGCGGCTCTTGCAACAGCTCTCTGTGGTGATGTTTTATTTGTGCTCTAATAAATAAAGCTTACATGGAGATCAGAGGAAAAAGCCAGCCACTATATTAAACATAGAAGTCTGGCCTTTAAGCCTAGCATTTGGAAGGCAGAGAGTCATCCAGATCTCTGTGAGTTCAAGGCCACACTAGGAGCAGAGCCAGGCATGGTGGCACACACCTTTAAATTCCAAAGCTTGTTAGCTATAAAGTTGTGGAGGTCTATACAGACAGGAAGTGACAGAGCTGGGCAGAAAGAGGAAGTGATGTAGCTTGGTGGAGAGAGGCAGTAAGATGGCAGGGACACAAAGGATATAGGCATGAGTAAACAGGAATTGGCTCTCTCTGGAAGTTGGTGAGATGAGGTTGGCTGTGGCTTGTACTATTCCTCTGTTTTTTTGGTTTTTTGTTTTGTTTTTTTCCGTTTTTCGAGACAGGGTTTCTCTGTGTAGCTTTGTGACTTTCCTGGAACTCACTTGGTAGCCCAGGCTGGCCTCAAACTCACAAAGATCCGCCTGCCTCTGCATCCCAAGTGCTGGGATTAAAGGCATGCGCCACCACACCCCGGCTGTACTATTCCTCTGATCTCAGTTTTCCCCCCACTGTCTGGCCACAGGCTTTTTTATTAATAAGACCAGTTAGCAATTCATGTTAAACATCTTTCCCAAGTGAGTTCTCCCAGAACCAAGAACACTGGCACAATCTCTACTATCCAAGGCCAAGAGCTGGATTCAAAGATTGCACAGCAGTGTTGGCTGATGATGCTACCCAGATCCTCTTCCTCAGGCTTCACGCTGGCACACCCAGGTTTAGTGATCTAGTTACAGATGGGCAGATCTCATATCAGCTTTGCCTTGGTAGGTTCAAAGAACCTCTCCCATCAGCACCATCCATCCAGTTCCTAGCCTAGCTGTTTTTGTAGATTTCCCTCACTTCTCTGTTCTATTGAATACCAACTGAACTGAACAGGCCTGTACCATTTCTTTATTCCCCAGACCTATTTATGGATGTTCATATTGCTTGTCAGATTTGCCACGTGAATTTAAAAGCACATGGCCAGAGCCTTCTCCACACTCACAGACCTAGTCCAGGTCACAGTCAAACAGTTAATGAAGCTTCATTTCCTGGAGAGTTCACCCAGAACCAAGAATACCTGCATCATTTCCACAGTTCAGTGTTAACTCTGAATGCGCACATGTACATCAGCTTTGCCCGATGACCACAAGTTTGCCCACCAGCTCCATTTCCACTTATCCTGCAAGTAGCTCCTATAGAAGAATTTCCTGTTGAATTCCACTGAACCAAGCCTGCCAGAACCACCTGCACGCTCCCAAACCTAGTTCTGGGTGTGCAGGTAGCACACAGGTTTTGACTGCTATGCTCACTAGAGACACACCCACAAGAACTACCCCCTCATTCTAGTCCTAGTTAAAGGCTCAGGATACTTGCCTCCTGCTTGGGTTACCTTCGTGAGTTTCTTTGGAACCTCTGGAATCATGGACCCACATTCTTAGCTCTGTATGTACTGGCTTGTCTGATGAAACACCACAGGACCTTGCAAGGCCTCTACATCACCACACTTCTAAGTCAAGCTTCTTCTGTCTCACAGTCATTGCACTGGATTTCCTTGAAAAGGATTCTGGGAATCAAGGCTGCCTGTGCCATTTTCATAGCATCTCCTGATGTCCTGATTGCAGTTTTGCCTGGTGTGCTCCTCATAGGTTTCATGCCAGTGCCTTATGCACACTCGGAGGCTTAGCACCCATAACTGAGCTCCTGCATTAACATTCCCTGGTCAACTGGAGCCAGGCCTGTCTATGCTATTAATACACTACCAAGGCCCGCGACCCCATCCCTGGGCACCAGCCACTCCCGGGAAGACCTGCCCAACTTGGCCCCAGGTTCTGGTCACCGGGCAGGTTCCCTTCTAGCCCCACCGGGAAGGATCCCCTTCTCCAAGACCCCTGGCAGACCTTGCAGTCTCCACGCCCTGTCCCCACGCCCATCCGCCTGAGCCCCAAGCCTCTTCCTGAGACTTAGAGGCTGGCCCCCAGCTCCCATCTTGCCCCGGACTTCCCTTCTGAAGCACAGGTGAGTGCCCTAGCTTGCCCCCACCCCATCCCTGGGCACCAGCCACTCTGGGGAAGACCTGCCAAACTTGGCCTCAGGTTCTGGTCACCGGGCAGGTTCCCTTCTAGCCCCACCGGGAAGGATCCCCTTCTCCAAGACCCCTGGCAGACCCTGCAGTCTCCACGCCCTGCCTCCATCCCCATCTGCCTGAGCCCCAAGCCTCTTCCTGAGACTTAGAGGCCGGCCCCCAGCTCCCAGCTCCCATCTTGCCCCGGACTTCCCTTCTGAAGCACAGGTGAGTCCCCTAACTTGCCCCCAACCCCATACCTGGGCACCAGCCACTCGGAAGACCTGTCCAACTTGGCCCCAGGTTCTGGTCACTGGGCAAGTTCCCTTCTAGCCCCACCGGGAAGGATCCCCTTCTCCAAGACCCCTGGCAGACCCTGCAGTCTCCACGCCCTGACCCCACGCCCATCTGCCCGAGCCCCAAGCCTCTTCTTGAGACTTAGAGGCTGGCCCCCAGCTCCCATATTGCCCCGGATTTCCCATCTGGAGGAGAGAGAGAGAGAGAGAGAGAGAGAGAGAGAGAGAGAGAGAGAGGAGAGCACCCATCCTCCCCCGGACTTCCCTTCTGAACAAGAGCTCCCATCCTGCCCCGGACTTCCAATTTGGACAAGAGAGCTCCCATCTGGACAAGAGAGAGAGACTTCCTGAATCTGTCAGCTCTGTCTGAACCAAGTGTGCGGATAAGGCCAAGAACGAACCACAAGGAGATGGGCAGAAGTCAAGGCAGAAACACATACAACAAATGAATAGCAATACACCATCACCAGGCCCTAGCCCTCCTCCAACACCTAAACCTGAACATCAGAAATTGGAAGAAGCAGAAGAAAATAGCCTTATGAATGTCATCATGAAGAAGCTAGAGGCTCATGTAGAGGAAAAGACAAAAAAATGTGAAGAAGGCTGTAAACAACTAGAGGAAAGGGCAAACAAATTAGAAGAAATCAAAAAAGTCCTGGAAGAGAACAATAAAATACTGAAAGAAAATCAAGAAAAATCAATGAAACAAATGAAGGAAACAGTCCAAGACCTGAAAAGGGAAATAGAAAAAATGAAGAAGACACAAACAGAGGGAATGCTGGAAATAGAAAATCTGAGAAAACGATTGGGAACTTCAGATGCAAGTATAATCAACAGAATGCAAGAGATGGAAGAGAGAATCTCTAGCGTTGAAGATACAATAGAAGAAATAGATTCATCAGTCAAAGAAAACACTAAAGTCAACAAAGTCATGAACCAAAATGTCCAAGAAATTTGGGACACCATGAAAAGACCAAACCTACGAATAATAGGGGTAGAAGAAGGAGAAGAATACCAACTCAAGGGCACAGAAAATATATTCAACAACATCATAGAAAAAAACTTTCCCAACTTAAAGAAGGAAATGCCTATGAAGATACAGGAAGCCTATAGAACACCAAACAGACTAGACCCCCAAAAAAGTCCCCTCGCCACATAATAATTAAACAATTAAATGTACAGAATAAAGAAAGAATATTAAGAGCAGCAAAGGAAAAAGGCCAAGTGACATATAAAGGCAAACCTATCAGAATAACACCCGATTTCTCAATGGAGACTTTGAAAGCCAGAAGGGCCTAGACAGATGTAATGCAGACACTAAGAGACCATGGATGTCAGCCTAGACTAATATACCCAGCAAAACTTTCAATCATCATAGATGGAGTGAACAAGACATTCCATGACAAAGCCAGATTTAAACAATATTTATCCACAAACCCAGGCCAACAGAAAGCACTAGAAGGAAAATTCCAACCTAAGTAAGTCAGATACACCCTCAAAAACGCAGGCAATAGATAAAGCCACTGCAGTAAACCCCAACGAAGAAAAGTACACACACATCACCACCAAAAAATAACAGGAATGAACAATCACTGGACATTAATATCCCTCAATATCAATGGACTTAATTCACCTATAAAAAGACATAGGCTTACAGAATGGATACGAAAGCAGGACCCATCTTTCTGCTGCATACAAGAAACACATCTCAAATTCAAAGATAGACACTACCTAAAAATAAAAGGCTGGGAAAAGACTTTCCAATCAAACGGTCTTAAGAAACAAGCGGGTGTAGCCATCCTGATATCCAGCAAAATAGACTTCAAACAAAAATCAATGAAAAGAGATCAAGAAGGGCATTACATACTCATCACAGGAAAGATCCACCAAGATGAAGTCTCAATTCTGAACATTTATGCCCCAAACACAAGGGCACCCACATATGTAAAAGAAACATTATTAAAGCTTAAATCACATATAAAACCCCACACATTAATAGTGGGAGACCTCAACACCCCACTTTTACCACTGGACAGATCCCCCAAATCAAAACTTAACAGAGAAATAAAGGACTTAACTGATGTCATGA
The DNA here is from genome assembly GCF_949786415.1 of Peromyscus eremicus. Lineage (NCBI taxonomy): Eukaryota > Metazoa > Chordata > Mammalia > Rodentia > Cricetidae > Peromyscus > Peromyscus eremicus. Next base: position 18,637,707 of record NC_081439.1, on the reverse strand, counting down.
CTCAAATGGACTTAATCGACATCTACAGAACATTCCATCCTAACAAAAAAGAATATACCTTCTTCTCAGCACCCCATGGAACCTTCTCTAAAATCGACCACATACTTGGTCACAAAACAAATCTAAACAGATACAAAACAATTGGAATAACCTCCTGTGTTCTATCAGACCACCATGGTCTACAGTTGGATTTCAACAACAACAAAAACTACAGAAAAACTACAATCTCATGGAGACTGAACAATACCCAACTGAATCACCAATGGGTTAAGGAAGAAATAAAGAAAGAAATTAAAGACTTCCTAGAGATCAACAAAAATGAAGACACCACATATCCAAACCTATGGGACACTATGAAAGCAGTACTAAGAGGGAAATTCATAGCACTAAATGCCCACATAAATAAGCTGGAGAAATCTCACACTAGTGACTAGTGACTAGTCCAATTGGATCAAGGACCTCAACATAAATTCAGCTACTCTGAACCTGCTAGAAGAGAAAGTAGGAAGTAGTCTTGAACGCATTGGCATAGGAGACCACTTTCTAAATAGAACACCAGTAGCACAGACACTGAGAAAAACAATCAATCAATGGGACCTCTTGAAACTGAGAAGCTTTTGTAGGGCAAAGGATACGGTCAACAAAGCAAAGCGACAGCCTACAGAATGGGAAAAGATATTCACCAATCCCACATCTGACAGAGGACTGATATCCAGAATATATAAGGAACTCAAGAAATTAGACATCAAAATGCCCAACAGTCCAATTAAGAAATGGGCTATAGAACTAAAAAGAGAATTCTCAACAGAGGAAACTCAAATGGCTGAAAGACATTTAAGGAATTGCACAACATCCCTAATCATCAGGGAAATGCAAATCAAAACAACTCTGAGATACCACCTTACGCCTGTCAGAATGGCTAAGATCAAAAACACTGAAGACACCTTATGCTGGAGAGGATGTGGAGCTAGAGGAACTCTCCTCCACTGCTGGTGGGAATGCAAGCTTGTACAACCACTTTGGAAATCAATATGGCGATTTCTTAGAAAATTGGGAATCCATCTCCCCCAAGATCCAGCTATACCACTCTTGGGCATATACCCAAGGAATGCACAACCACACCACAAGAGCACTTGTTCAGCTATGTTCATATCAGCATTGTTTGTAATAGCCAGAACATGGAAACAACCTAGATGCCCTTCAACTGAAGAATGGATAAACAAAATGTGGTACATATACACAATGGAATACTACTCAGCAGAGAAAAACAATGACATCATGAGGTTTGCAGACAAATGGATGGACCTAGAAAAAATCATCCTGAGTGAGGTATCCCAGACTCAGAAAGACAAACATGGTATGTACTCACTCATAACAGGATACTAGATGTGGAACAAGGATGACTGGACTGCTAGTCACATCACCAGGCAGGCTACCTGGAAAACAGGACCCCAAGAAAGACACAGGGATCGCCCAATGACAGAGAAATGGAATGAGATCTACATGAACAGCCTGGACATGAGTGGGGGTAGTGAAGGGCGAGGGTCGAGGGAAAGAGAGCTTGGGTGAGTGGGAGATCCCAGCTGGATCAACAACAGAGAGGGAGAACAAGGAATAGGAGACCATGGTAAATGAAGACCACATGAGAATAGGAAGAAACAAAGTGCTAGAGAGGCCCACAGAAATCCACAAAGATACCCCCACAACAGACTGCTGGCAATGGTCGAGAGACAGTCCGAACTGACCTACTCTGGTGATGGGATGGCCAAACACCCTAATTGTCGTGCTAGAAACCTCATCCAACTACTGAGGGATCTGGATGCAGAGATCCATGACTAGGCCCCAGGTGGATCTCTGGGAGTCCAATTAGCGAGAATGAGGAGAGTTTATATGAGAGAGAATTGTTGAGACCAAGGTCGGATAAAGCACAGAGACAAATAGCCAAACAAATGGAAACACATGAAATATGAACCAATGGCTGAGGGGTCACCAACTGGATCAGGCCATCTGAGTGGGTGAGACAGTTGATTGGCCTGATCTGTTTGGGAGGCATCCAGGCAGTGGCACCGAGTCCTGTGCTCATTGCATGAGTCGGCTGTTTGAAACCTGGGGCCTATGCAGGGTCCCTTGCCTCGGCCTGGGAGGAGGGGACTGGACCTACCTGGACTGAGTCCACCAGGTTGATCTCACTCTGTGGGGAAGGCTTTGCCCTGGAGGAGATTGGAATGGGGGGCGGGTTGGGGGGAAATTGAGGGGGGCGGGAGGGGGGAGAACAAGGGAATCTGTGCCTGTATGTAGAACTTAATTGTATTGCAAAATAAAAATTTAAAAAAAAATACACTACCAAGTTCTAGATGCACCAATCCTGCACTCATTTACATGGTGATGTTCTACAGAACCTTTCCTGCCTGGGCTATGCATATACACATTGACCTTGCTCTGAAGGCCAGTTAAGACTCAGTTACTTCACTTGCTTTCTCTGCTGAGTACTCTGAGAACTGATATGGTGCCTTGGCCTGCATAATCTACTCCTTGCATAGCAGACTTGCCTGGTGAGCTACAAAGATGCTCTGCTGTCAGCATATAAACTTCACTCTGGAATCAAGCTGTGTTCAAGCAGTATGTGCACCAACTTTATCTGGCAAGTGCCACCAGAACGCCCTTCAGCCCCAGGTTTTGTTCTGAATGCAGAGACCACACACTGGCTTTCCCTACGACATTCCAATGAAACTTGAAATGTATCACAATTCTCTTCTCCCAGCCATTGCTCCCTTTCAAGGAGCCAATGAAGGAATTCTGAGGTGAGTTCTCCAAGAAGCACAGCAATCTGCCCCATTCTACCTCATATGGCCTGGCTCTAGACATATACCTCCTGGACTGAGTTTTCCTAATGAGATCCTCTAGAACCAGTTTTCCCTGTACCATCTTGCACACTACCCAGCCCTGTTTTGAGTGTACAGAACATATACTGTAGGAGGCTTTCTTGCAATGCCAGCCCCAAATCATAACACAGAGATCATTATTTCTTAATTATGAATGTGCAGCCTTAGCTTAGGCCTATTTCTAGCTAGCTTTTTTTTAAAACTTAAATTAACCTATTTCTATTAATCTATGTGCTGCCCTGAGGCTCATTTACCTCATCTGTGTACTATCCATCCTGTTTTCCTGCTTCCTCTGTATCTGATTCGCTGGGGACTGGCTGGCCCTGGTGTCTCTTTTTCTTTCTTTCAACCAGCCCTGCCTATCCCTCCTCTGCTCAGCTATTGGCCATTCAGGGTTTTTTTATCTTTCTATTTTACTTTTTATGTATTAATTAAAGTTTTTCATTTTTCTTTACTAAGAAATTTTCTACTCACTCTACATACCACCCTCAGATCCCATTTCCTCCGTCCTCCCACCACCAGCCCTTCCTCCCAAGCCACCCCATATCCCCACAACCCCCAAATCAGGGTCTCCCATGGGGAATCCGCAGAGCCTGGCATACTGAGCCTAGCCAAGTCCAAGCCCCGCCCCACTGCATCAAGGCTGGGCAAGGTGTCACACCACAGACACTGGGCTCTCAAAAGCCTGCCCGTGCACCAGGGACAGATCCCAACCCCCTTCTGGATAACCCCCAAACAGGTTGAGCCAAACAACTTTCCTCTGTGTCTAGAGGGCCTAGTCCAGTCCCATGGGGGCTACACAGCCACCAATCTACAATTCATGTGCTTCCACCAGTGTGGCCAGTCATCTCTGCATGTCTTCCCATCATGATCTCAATGTCACCTGCATGCAGAATCCCTCCTTTCTCTTATTGATTAGATTCCCAGAGCTCAGCCATGTGCCTGTCCATGGATGTCTGCATCTGCCTCCACCAGTCACTGGACAAAGGCTCTATGATGACTGTTAGGGTATTCACCAGAATAGACCAGTCCACGCACCCTCTAGACCACTGCCAGCCTCCCAAGCAGGGTCATCCTTGTGGATTCCTGAGAGCCTCCCCAGAACCCTGCTCTTCCTATTCCCATGATGTCTTCATCTATCATGGTATCTTCCTCCCTGCCCTCCCACTCTGTCCCTGTTCCAGCTTGACCCTCCCATTTCCCTGTGTTCTCATCCCCCACTCCTTGCCCTCTGGCACCCCCCCATCCAGTTCACTCATGTAGATCTCATCCATTTCTCCTTCACAGGATCATCCATGTGTCCTTCCTAGGGTCTTTTTCTTTTAGCTAGCCTCTCCTGAGTTGTGGGTTGTAGTCTGGCCATTCCTTCCCTCACATCTAGTTTCCACTTATGAGTGAGTACATACTATGTTTGTCCTTCTGAGTCTGGGTTACCTCACTCAAGATGATATTTTGTAGATCTATCAATTTGCCTGCAAATTTCATGATATTATTGTTTTTTACTGCTGAGTTGTACACCATTGTGTATATATGCCATACTTTCTTTATCCATTCTTCAGTTGAAGGGCATCTAGGTTGTTTCTAGGTTCTTGCTATTATGAATAATGCTTATATGAACATAGTAAAGCATGTGCTTTTGTGGTAAGATTGAGCATTCCTTGGGTATATGCTCAAGAGTGCTATAACTGGGTCTTTAGGAAGACTTATTCCCAATTTTCTGGGAAACCACCATACTGATTTCCAGAGTGGTTGCATAACCTAACTGTCATCATAAAGCCTTTGTTTAGTGCCTGATGGAGTCAGATACCGAGATCCACATCCAGGCACCAGGGTGAGCCCCAAGAATCCAATTGATGAGAGAGAGGAGAGATACTACAGGCGAGGGACATTGAGATCATGACGGGAGGATGTGCAGAGATGACTGGCCACACGAGTGGGAAGCCCATGAACTATGGACTGGTGTCTGTGGAGCACCCATGGGACTGGCCTAGGCCCTCTGGAAATGGAAGATGTTTGTTTGGCTCAAACTGTTTGGGGGGCACCCAGACAGGGGGATCGGGATCTGTCCCTGGTTTATGGGCAGGCTTCTGGAACCGGGTGCTGTGGTGTGACACCTTGCACAGTCTTGGTGCAATGGGAAGGGACTGGACCTGCCTAGGCTCAGTGTGCTGGGCTCTGCTGACTCTGCATAGGAGACCTCGATTTTGGGGATGTGGGTATGCGAGGTTGCTTGTGAAAGAGGGCTGGGGATGTGAGGAGGGAGGAGGAGGGGTCTGTGGATAATATGTGGAGTGAGTAGAAAATTTCTTAATAAAGATAAATGAAAGAAAAAGAGACCATTTGATTGGAAAGACTTTTCCCACCCTTTGATTCTGAGGTAGTGTCTAAATTTGAAATTGAGGTGTGTTTCTTGTATGCAGCAGAAAGATGAGTCCTGCTTTCATATCCATTCTGTCAGCCTCTGTCTTTTTTATGGGTGAATTAAGACCATTGATATTAAGGGATATTAATGACCAATGATTGTTAGTTGCTGTTATATTTTGTTTGTATTGTGTGTGTGTGTGTGTGTGTGTGTGTGTGTGAACTTCTCTTCTTTGTGGTTTACTCCTGTCGTGTTATCTATTGCCTTTTTTTTGGTGGATGCATCTGACTTCCTTAGGTTGGAATTTTCCTTGTAGTGCTTTCTGTAGGGCTGGATTTGTAGATAGATATGGTTTAAATCTGGCTTTGTCTTGGAATGTCTTGTTTACTCCATTATGATGATTGAATGTTTTGCTGGGTATATTAGTCTAGGCTGGCATCCATGGACTCTTAGTGTCTGCATTACATCTGTCCAGGTACTTCTGGCTTTCAAAGTCTCCATTGAGAAACTGGGTGTTATTCTGATGGGTTTGCCTTTATAATTCACTTGGCCTTTTTCCTTTGCTGCTCTTATTATTCTTTCTTTATTCTCTATGTTTAGTTGTTTAATTATTATGTGGCCAGGGGTTTTTTGGGGGGTCTATTCGGTTTGCTCTTCTATAGGCTTCTTGTATCTTCATAGGTATTTACGTCTTTAAGTTGGGAAGATATTCTTCTTTGATCTTGTTGAATATATTTTGTGTGCCTTTGAGTTAGTATTCTCTTTCCTCTATCTCTATTATTCTTAGGTTTGGTCTTTTCGTGGTATCCCAGATATCTTGGACATTTTGTGTTATGTCTTTTTTGGCTTTGGTATTTTCTTTGACTGATGAATCTATTTCCTCTATTGTATCTTCTATACCAGAGATCCTCTCTTCCATCTCTTGTGTTCTGTTGGTTATGCTTGTATCTGTGTTTCCTGTTCATTTACTCAGATTTTCTATTTCCAGCATTCCCTCTGTTTGTGTCTTCTTCATTGTTTCTATTTCCCTTTTCTGGTCTTGAACTGTTTCCCTCACCTGTTTAATTGCGTTTTCATGGTTTTCCTTAAGAGATTTATTGCTTTCTTCCAATTTTTATTTGTATTTTCCTCTTTTTCTTTATAGACTTCTTCTACTTTTTTGTTTGTCTTTTCCTCAATTTCATTTTTCATTTTTTTTCTTGAAAGACCTTTAGCATCTTCATGATGCTATTCTTAAGGTTGCTTTCTTCTGCTTCTTCTACATTGTGATATTCAGGTCTTACTGTTGGAGGAGGGCTAGGTTCTGTTGATTCTGTATTGCTCTTTGTGTTGTTTTATGTACTTCTGCTTTGACGTCTGCCCTTCTCCTTGTCTAATAGGTATAAGAGTTGCCTGTGTCTGAGCGAGCTGCTGTTGGTCCCCTCTGTGCTTTTGTGTCTGTTTCTCAGGGGGCCCTTCTGAGCCTAATCTTAGCTCTTGGTCTAATTGGAACAGGCAGATTCTGTGTCTTAGGGAGCTGCTCTTGGGTTGACCCAAGGTAGCTGATTCTGTGACTCATGGATCCATTATTGGTCTTATCAGGGCTCTTGGTCCAATCAGAGCCAATAGATTCTGTCTTTCAGGAAGGCTCTCTTGGTCCAATGAGAGGTGGCAGATACTACTTCTCAGAAAGCCACTCTTGGTCTAATGAGGGCTGGCAGATTCCCTGTCTCCTGAGGTTACTTTTGGTCCACTGACAGCTCTTTGACTAATGAGAGCTCTCTCACTAAACCTTATGAGAGGTGGGGGTTGGTTTCTAAGCCTCAGGAAGTGTCTGGGGTCTGGGGCAGATGGGTATGTGAGCAGAGTGTTAGATTGCAGGGTCTGCTGATGGGTCTTGGAGAATTGGGAGCCTTCCCACAAGAGCCCTGCCTGCTGGCTGTTAACCGCCCTTCACTAATCCTATATAACACAAAATTGTGAGAGGGGCACTAGCACATTTGAAGTTTGTTGTCTTTATTTTTCTTATGCCAGACAGTTAGGGTTGGAGACTCTGCTGCTCAGTTGGATGAATTAAATGTAATGGGATTTTGGGCACCAGAATAGATGGGACCAGGCGGCAGTACTGAATTGCCAAAGCAAAGTGATTACATATTGTATTGGGCAGTATAGCCAAAGCAATGTTCATAACTGCCTGAACCATAATTGTGAGCAAAGGAAAGGTGAATTTTAAGGTGGCATGATTGGTCTGGACCTTTATTGCTGGCTAGTCCATCATGCTATTTCCAGACATGATATAGATATGAAGCTACTAAATGGTTGTTTAATCTGTGGAAGCAAAAAGAAATGTATCAAATAAATGAAAGAAAGGCTCTGCCCAGGGAGCCTAAATTATAACACCATCCTGAAACTAAAAAGGGAAAGGAAAGATGTTAGAGGTGTCTTGTGTGCCATCTACCTCAAGGATCACTCTGAATGAACCAAGATATGCCAGTTAGATGCTGATGTCCTAGATTTTGTCTGTGAGATGAGACTTTCTTGTGAAAAGGCTGAGCATCTTTCCCTATCACAACCCTGATTTCCTCTTCTGATTACTTCCCCAGAATGCCAAGCACACATTGATTTAAGAACTTCAAATGGATAAGATTTTGACCTATTGAGGTAAAAATGTTGCATTCCTTGAAGCATTGTAGAAGGGAAGGAAAAGTTGTCTACCTCTTGTCTGCCTCCTTTATCAGTGCCCGGTCTTACAGATAATCCTGTATGTAATTCTAGGCAGGAAAGTCATAAGGAAGAGATGCACTTTGAGTTCAGCCAGTTGTCACCATAATCAACATCCAGTTCCCTGTTTCTAGTACATTTTGGAGTTTTGATTTATAGAGAAGCAAATGCCTTTGGACATGGGAAATGTTAGTGAATTGTCCGATGCTAATTAATCTCAGAGAGAAGATGGCTCTGGAAATGGGAGTTGACATTCCCACTTCAGGTCCAAACATATCTGTCACAAAATGTCCTGTAAAGTTCCTGGCATGACACTCTGCCAAGGAGAGAGGAGAACTAAAAACAGTGTAAGATCCTAGAAACCATGACCCTTAAAGATATCTAAGGGAAAACTTATTGCAAATAAAAACTACTCTTGTTTATCTTCTGACAAAAAATTATTCATCATTAAAAAAAGGTACTGGGATGATTATCTGTGGTGAAGGCATAGAGGGCCTTCAACCTAGAAGTTTCTCAGTTAGTAAATACAGAAGACTAATTTTAATTAGAATTATTTGTTGTTACTTTCTCCAGGAGGTTATAAGCATAGATTAAAGGAGGTTTCGCTATGTATCTGCCACATCTCTATTTTTGCTGCTCATACTCATTCAAAACCAAGCACAAAGCTAATGTACATCTTCCACTCTACAAACTGTAAAACAAAGGGAAAAGATACCAGAATTGAGCCCCCGAGGAATCTAATTGTGAAGAGTGATGGGGGTAAAAATACGACAAGTCTAACTGTGCATTCAGCTCCTTTATGGGTCTCAGAGAGGAAAAGTGTAATGTAAAAGCAGAATACAGATTGATGATCTCAAGAGTGTATAAAAGGCCTCTTGGTGAAAGGCCCACCTCTGTTAGTCTTGAGTTACTTACTAGGGAAGGGTAGAGGAGAAAATATACCCAAGTTCTGAATAAATTCAGCCTGTACTAACATCCACTCTCCTAGACTGCCAAGCACCTGAGGGCTTTCCTTATGGTGATGGTTTCTTCAGAATCTGGAGTCCTAGATTTTCAGAACTGGTAGTCCCCTCTACCGACATCTTTTAAATAACAATAAATGTTCTCCCAGTCACTCTGGAATGGGAGCAGAGCCTTGAATTTCTTCATATCGACTCACAAAAGTACTCACTCAGGCACCTTCCCTGCTTTGGGGCTGCCAATTCAACCTCAATTTTTGTTCATGGAATTCAAAGTACAGTGCTTGATCTTGGTTGTCCTAACACAAACAATAGGATCAACACCACAGTTGATGAGACATTTTGTCCAAGAGCTACATTTAACATCTTAATGTAGACAAAATACTGGAATGGAATTGCAGCAGCAGGAAATCTGATCCTTGAAGCATACACATTGATTCTAGGAAAGCATTTGAATGTTTAACTTCTCCATGACATCAATTGTGATGTGGGCATATGTTCGTCTATGGAAATTTATAGCTGCCAGACAACAGGTTGGATGAAATTTCAACTTGACTTGGGAGATGAGGAGGTTTTTACCTCTTGAATCAAACCTGTGCTCTCTTCCTCATGCACATCTTGCAACAGATGAAATCCACAAGGAAATCTTCAAAGTCATCATTGATTTCTGTGAAACCGTTGGAGCAATGGCTCTAAACCTCTAAACCTACATTCACCTTCCTAACACTATGACTCTTGAATAAACTTCTTCATATTCTGGTGACCACCATCCATAAAAATATGCCATTGCTACTTCATAACTGTCATTGTTCTACTTTTATGAATCATAACATAAATATCTGATATGCAGCCCCCAAGGGGGTCACAAATCCCATGTTGAGAACCACTGCTGTAGAGGGTTTTGGATGATTTTCTAGCCTGTATTCTTCCTCTAATGAAGATAAAACTGTTTTTTTTTGTAATCACGGGACTTATAGTTATTCTAATGCTTGTATTATTTCTTGGTGAGTACTGTTACATAAATCAAATAAGGCACTGTCATCAAATGACTATCTGGTGCCATGGATGTATGCAAACCAGAGAATTTTACTGTATCCCTCTGGATTGTAACTAAGAACTATCGTTGGAGGGCCTTCCTTTCTCTGGTCTATGCTTAAAACTTCATCTCCTATCAGGAGGAAATACCTAGAAAAGCATCGCCCCCATAATGACACTCAATCTTCATCTCTAACAGGGATGTTATGAGAGGGTTCAGGGGAACTTGTGATGGTTAGAAAAGGAGAAAGATCCCATTAATAAGGGCTGTTGCTTGCCCTTGATGTTGTTCCCCTTCCACAGGAGGCTGTCATACTCAGAAAGTGCTAGTGGATAACAAAGGAGGAAAACAGCCTCTTTGTTCTTCCAGGGGAAGGACCAAACATGGAAGAGGTGACTTCCTGAGGAGAAGAGCCTGGAGAGCCTATAAAAAGTCTTATCCAGAGCCCTTGGGCAGCCTTCAACCTCTGGGGTGCCTTCCCATCCCCTTGATGGCAGCTGTTTGTCTGTTCTTATAAAATTCGTGCTTTTGTTATTTATATCTGTGATTACTGCTTCTTTGCTCCTATATCAATCTGTCATTTACTTTCACTCTCAGCTTCCCTTAGGATCTTCCATTGTCATGTTCTGTCAGAGAGCCTTAGGATGTCCCTCTTCTCTCTCCTGTGGCTGTTGTATTCCCGTTCTCAATCTCATATCTTCAACTCTGCCTGTCAATAGCCATGTCAGCCAATACCTGTCTGAGCGTGTCTTCTTCCATCCTATATGTACAGCTTTTTGTCTGTCTCATGAAACAACTTTGGTGGTAGCTCCTGACTACTGCTCCTCCAAAAAACAACCAATAACAATAGTCTGTGCCCTCTTTGAGGAAGAGGCCACAGAAATTGGGTTATGGGGTTAATGAGTAAGAATGATTAGTGTTTATTAATGATGTGAAAACTTGAGGGAAAATGGTTGGAAATGATAACTCTGTTCTGTCATAGTTTATTAATGATGACTAAAAGATGAGCAAAAGGAAGTGAAACTCATGTCCAAAACCAAAAATGATATAATCTATGCTTTGGAACATCATGAATGTATCCATGCTAACTAAATTCTGTATAAATAAAGAAACACTCTGGCTGCTAGTCAGTCAGGCTGCAAGATTCTCCCGACCACCATGGACTGGCTCACTTCTTTCCCTGCCGACTCCTTACACCCTCTGCAGGACCCATCCACCGCCGGAGAATGGCTCCTGGAAGCTATGTGCTGAGGAAACTTTCTGACAACCATTACCAGGAAAGCCTTTCCATCAACTCTGCAAGCGAGAATGTTACAAGCTGGAGTATGGAGATGTTCCAGGTGGCGTTGGCTCGGTGAGAAGTGACTAAGCAAGGCCAGTGCTGCAGCCTCAATACTAGGCAAGACTTCAAAGTGTAGGGATGGCACTGGCAGTAAAGCTTAAGAAAAGCTCAACAGGCAAAGTTGGTGAGCAATGTAAGCATGGGCACCTAGGTCTGAGTGTCCCGAGAGACCTCAAGAGGACTGGATTCAGGGAGAACTCACTAGGAAATGTGGGTCCAGGAACCAAATGTCCAGAGCTACTTATGGGAGTGTGGGAATGGTAAAAGCAGGTGAGGTTATATGGAGATCAGGCAAACTTGTTGCATGATAGGTGCAATTAGAGAGAGCCTTTGGACTGTTCAGATGTTTGAAGGAGGTTTGGTTCTGAGGGGGTGCTGCAGGGGAAGCAACTGTAAGATCTTCTAGAGAGGAGCTAGGTAGGGGAGCATGTGGATGGTGCTGGCAGACAAGATTATTTGGAGAACACAAGGAAAACTTGATATGAGCTCTGAGCTTCTGGATATAGACTGCCATATATGGGAGTATGGGGATGACACTGCTGAGGGAGGTGCTGAAGACTATGATAATGCAAATCAGTGTGTGATCTCTGCTTCCAATGTTAATTTTAGGAAGTGTGAAGATGGCACAAGACAGCCTGTTTCTGAAGAAAAGACCAAGGAAATCTGGTATAGGAACTAGCAGAGCAAGGTGGGCTTAGTGTCACTACTATTAGATAGGGTTTTGGTGATTGTCAATGCACACAAGAGCATAACTCAGTGGTTGATGGTAGAGAGAAGCTTCTTTGCAGGAACTGACCAGGAAAAGCCACTGAGGGAACTGTATGACCAAAACTAGGCCCAGGACTATGGGGCTGATGTTGGAGGGCAAGGGTCTTTGGAGATCAAAGGCAAAGCTATTATGGGATCTGTGTGTTATGAGCTAGACATCTAGAAAAAGGAATATGAGGATGACACTGGAAGGTGAAGTTCAGGGAAGCATCTTCAGGCAAGCCTAAAGTGTGGTCTTTTCATCCTAATCTAGTCCTTGGAGTGTGCAGATGGCACAGGTGTAATTGGTTCTAGGATATATTACTTGAGAAAGCTGCTGCAGAAGATGCATGACCTGAGATAGTATTGGCAGTGAACGAATGGAACGTGCAAGCTAGTTTCATGGGAATTTCATTAGTCAAGAACGATCTTCAATCTATATTGAGATATAGCCCTTAGACTATGGAGATTTTATATGTGTGCTTTTATAGGTAGTCTGGCATAACTACCACGTAAAGTTGTAACCAGAGCAGCATGGAGGAAGTAGGCATAGGTGAGAGTAGATTATTCTTGCAGGCAAGATTCAGTGGTGATGAACAAGAAAAGCAGGGTACATATCTTCATTGGCCTGGAGAAAGGTCATGGCAAATGGTGGCCTCGTTTCTTGGGGGAATTTACCGGGAAAAGTTGGTGCAGGAGCTACATCTCCAGAGCTACCCATTGAAGTGCGGTGAAATCTCTGGAAGCCAAGGTTCAGGGGAGTTCAACAGGTGTCTCAGTTAAGGTTTCTATTTCTGTGAGGAGACACCATGACCATTGTAGTGGGTAGCCATTCTAGCTCTGACCTGGTAGTTCCAACCACCATTGAGGCTTCAGTAATGGTCATGCCTACAAGGCGGGGCTGAGAGAGGATGCTGAAGACCCAAGATGGGCACTCTTGGTTCCTGGACCCTGGATGCTGGAGCTAGACCCAGCAGAGTTCTCCAGAGAACACCGCCGGATTGTGTCACACCTTTCCCAGACCCTGTAGCCTATCCCTTCACTTGTAAGTTACCCCACAAAATAAACCTCCCCTTTAACTATGTGGAGTGGCCTTAATAGTTTCACCAATAGACCATGGCTACTTTTAAAAAGGAAAACATTTAACTGGGGCTTGCTTACAGAGGTTTCAGAAGTTTCATTCATTATGGTGATGGCAAGAAGCATGGCAACATGCATGCAGACATGGCAATGGAGAAGGAGCTGAGAGTTCTCTGTCTTGGTCCACAGACAATAGGAAGTAAACTGTCACATTGAGTGAACTGACCATGTATGAGGAACTCAACGACACACTTCCTAAAGCAAGGGCATACCTACTTTAAAACAATGCCATACCTCCTAATAGTGCCACTCCCTTTGGGCCAACATTCAAACACATGAATCTATGGGGGCCATACCTATGCAACTGACCACAATGTTCAAGTCCAGTGCATGAATTATGAGTCCAGAGCAAGACCATGGAGTGTGACATTAGCACAGGCAGGCTTGATCATGGTGGGGAAATCAGGTGTTGTACATGTGTGACTGGAATTAGGCTTATCTGTGAAGATGGTGCCACTGGCAAACAAGGATATGGGGAGATGTCAATGACAATCTGGACATCCAGAGCTAGGCCTGGTAGTGTGCAAACAGCAGGAATGGGCTTGGAACTATCAAAAAGGGAATTCTAGCAGATACTCTTATCTGAGCAGGGCCTGTGAGCAGTGTATGGCCCTGGAGGGCAAGGTTCAGGCTTCCTCAAAAAGTATACCCTTTGCCTGATCTGCACACACTTAGCTAGACCTCTTAGCATGGAAATTACAAATGCGGAATTATCAATATGGCTACTCTCAAGGAAATCCAGTGAAGGAGCTGTGTGACTAGAGTCAGGCATGAAAGGGTAACCATTACAGTTGCGGGCAAATGTCTGTGGATCTCATCATGCAAAGTTGGTAGATGATATGTCCAATAGAGACACACCTGGAAATATAAGGATGGTATAGGAAAACTGGGGTTTGATGTAACTAAACTGTGAAAATATGTGCAGGAGCTGTATGATGGATGCTAGGCCTGAAAATGTGTGCATGATGTTAACAGAAGTGATTCAAGGATGATCTCCAGGAAAAGATAGTGAGCAGTCTGTATCCAAAATTATGATTGGGGAGCAGGGATGACACAGGTAGGTTAGTTCAGGTGGAATTCAACAGAGGTAGCCAGTGGAGTATCTGTGTGACCAGATTTAGGCAGGCTCAATAGGCATAGCTATGGCAGGAAAGGTTCTGGGGAGCTCACCCTGCAAAAACTATGTGCAAGCTGTACATCTCATTCTACTCCTTTTAAAGTGGATATGCCACAGGTGCATTTGATTCTGGGGAGTGGATTGCTCACCAGAGAAAGCCAGAACAGAAATTTACCAGTCCATCACTGAAGGAACTTAGGTCAGCAATCAAGGAAGGAACCTAAAGCAAAAATGGATGTATAGACCATGAAGAAACTCTACTTACTTGCTCATCCACTGAGAGTAACCCAGCATGTTTATTTTACAACCTAGGATGACCTATCCAAGCATGGCACCACACACAGTGCCCTTGGCCCTCAAAGATCAATCATTAATCAAGAAAATGCTCTGTAGGCTTTCCTACAACCAATTTCATGAAGGCATTTTCTCAACTGAGATTCCCTCTTCCCCGAGGACTCTAGATGGATAATTTTAGAAGTGTGTAAAACTAACAAAAATATTACCAGAACGACCAGGCTCCACTCTTCTCAGATGACTCTAGATTTTGTTAAGCTAAAAACAACAATGAAATAACCAAGCACAACCAAGACTATATCAAGCTGGACAAAGAATATGACAGCATGATCTTCATGGTGCTGAATTTGCAGAAAGAGAAGATTCAATATTATTGGGTACTAGAACTTTGAATGACAATTTTAGACAATGTGTGTCAGAGCTAAAGTCCCTGCAAGGGGGTTAAAAAGTCTTTTGCATGAAGATATAAAAGAGAAGCCCGTGCTGCAGTGGGTACGCAGGATGATCGGCATCCCAGAATCATGAGGTACCTCATGTAGAAAGCTGAACGTGTGTAGTACAGACATGAAATATGCTTGATAAGGCCAACATTGATGGAAGGCCAGGGAACCTAAAAGCCCTTTGAAGCCAGAATCACTGCTTTATATTACTAGATGACAGATATGGAGCTGCTGGATTCAGTGTTTACCCTCAAGGGTTTACGTCTTTTTCTGTCACTTCTTCCCTTGCTTTAGCTCCTTTCCGCTCTTTTATATCGATAATATTTCCTTCATATCCTTTTATGTTAGAAGTATGTGAGCTGATTTATGATTGCCAAAGGTCTCACAGTTGAAAAACTCCCAGAGTGCCAAAGGAGACTTTGGACAACTGGACAATCTTGTGACTGTTAAATATGATAGATAATTTTAGAGATGGTATCAACTAATTATTCTTTTTTTAATAGCCTTTATTTTATGGGGACAAAGGATTGAAAGTGCCATGTTTTGTGTTAGTGGGATTGGCCAGTAGGAATTTATGTTTTCCATCATGTTAATGTGAGTTTGAATGCATTGATTCAGAATCAAAGCAAATCAAGTTGGGTAAACTGTCCTCTGATTACTATACCACATTTTCCATCAAAGGACACTGGAAATGCCTGGGCATTTGTGATTTTCACAAACATAAAGAAAGGAGGTTCCCACTGCTCATTGTACAGGACAGCCTTCTTACTCCTTGAAATTAATACAAACTGTCTTCAGAGCTAACACTATGAAGTCCTGCTCTGCTGCAATAGACATAAGGATTTACCTGTCATCACACAAGAATGTTTGCTCTTATGTGTTTCAGCTTCCTTAAAAAATGATTTCACCTGGTATTTATTGTGTTTATTTTTGTAACATATATTTCATGAGTATTTTTACCTGCTACTGCTCATTGACAATATCTGAAAACATGATCATGACCTTCAGAGTTTAGGATGTGAAAATATTTAAAGTAAGGAACACAGATAGAGGAGGAATTAATTCAGACAGACCCAGAGGCCCAAGTTGGTGCTTTATTTAGAACAAGTTGATGATTATACAACTTTTGGCTGAGAAGAGGAAATTTCTTCAAGGAGCATTCTGGCTGACGTTGCAAACGCAGGAGCCCTTGCTTCAGACCTCTTGTTAGGTAAATTTGAAAGCACGCTTGGACTTCATATAACTTTGTAGTTTCAAAGAGCTTATCTCACAGAGAAATGTCGTCACTCCAAAGAGTGGCATGGTGTCTGTCAGGACCTCTAATGGGAACACAAAAGTATAATGTTTGCTTATCAAGGCTTCCTTTTTCACAGGAAAGTCTGGTGGAAAGTCAAGAGTGGTTTGGCCATAACACTCTATGAAGTGGTTCCAGCTCATGGAAACAAATGTGAACAGGCTGCTAACACACAAAACTAAGACAGAGACCTTGTAGCAATATATCTCCATCTCCACGAATGGGTCTTCCATGCAGCTGATCTTAATGGCAGCTGCACCAAAAATCAAAACTACAAGCTTCATCAGAATGGCCCACACTATCATGGTCTGTGCATACTGAAATTCAGGTGAAATTGTCCAGGTGGAATTGATAGGAGTATGCACCAGCATCTTGATTACAGTCCCTGAGACATTAAACTCTTGAGGGTAATAAGCCTCCCAGAGTCCAAAGGACACAAATTTTACAACCTTATTGTTGAATTTCCACAGGCACCAGGATTGGCAATTTGCAATGACTATTTCAAACACCAAAGCTGACAGGATGTAAAGGAGGCCACTCAGCTTGAAGATGCATTTCTTTCCATTGGCAAATCTGAAGATGAGATTGAATAAATATATAGTCAAGCCAGGAACACAAGGGAGGGTGGGAAATCTAAATGAATCATGATTTACAGAGCACCAAGCTCTTATCCTTTATCAGTGCTGTATCAATATTGTTTTTAAGTAGTCTATCTATGTATTAGGGTTCAATATACTATAGGTAAGAGTATAAGAAGCCCTCAACTCCATAACTACAGCAGATGTTCCCTCTACATATGTGAAGCATGTATATTTGTGTGTATGTACACACACACAAACACACACATGAACACATACAGAAACGTGAATGTAAAATTATAACTGAAAAAGTTACTCTCAGCCCATCAGACTAACAATGTATAATATCTTACCTGTACATTTTTATGAAATATGCAGATTTTTAAAAAGCTATACTAATTTCATATTAAAGCCTCAGTAAGAATGACTTTCAAAATATATAAATATCTGGGCTAAGAATATTCCTCAGTGAAATAGTGAATGCTTAACATTTGAGAGATGCTATATCCATTCCTTAGTGCCAAAAGTCCAAAATCTACATGTAAAACATGAAGACTCCTGGATATTTCCATCATTTACTCACAACTTACTCAAATGTAGATTTTCAGGTAACCAGCTTCATTTGATTGTTGCATATCCTGACTATCTGTGTGAACCACCATCTTCTTTAACAATAACAACAACAAAGCTATTGCTCCACATTTACTATATGCACCATCTTATTTAAATCACTTCAAATATTTGGATGTAGTGTTAATGTTCATGAAAAACCATGTCCTGGGGGATATCACAAGTTATTGAGAAGAAAGGAAGCAAAATTTTGTAGCCACCAAGTCTGTGGATACTGTCATTTCCATCCCAAATACCAACTTGTACTACTAAGTGATAGTAATAAAAGGCAGCATGGTATTAGCATAAAAACAGGGACATTGACCCTTGGAGTCAAATGGAAAACCCAGACATAAATTCACAGAAACATGGATCCTTGATCTTTCACAATAGGCCAAAAACATACACTGCAGAAAACACAATATCTTTAACCAATGTTGTTGGAAATACAGGACTGCTAAGTGTGGACTAGTGCAAATAGTTATATGTTTTTATCCTACACAAAACTCAACTGCAAATGGAGCAAAGTCTTCAACATAAGACCAGATATTATGAACCTAATAGAAGAGAAAGTGTAGAACAAGTTTGAACTTATGGGCAGAGGAAGAGAATTTCTGAGTAGAACAGTCTTAGCACAGGAACTAAGACCAATAGTTTTTAAACAGGACACCATGAAACTGAAAATATTCTGTAAAGGAAGAACACCATCATTCGGGGAAAGTGATTCCCTAAAGAATGTGAAAAACATTACTCTTCTGACATGTGGCAGCATTAGTGAGAGAAGGAATCCTTCCCCTCACCCATCAATGTCTGAGGAAGATGGGAGAGCTGGCCCCAAGGGCATGTGAGCAGGAGAGCTACTCCTGTCCCCCACCAGCTGCAACAGTCGGGAGAGCAGGCCCTCACCTCACCTGGGCAGAACAATAGAGCTATTCCTGTTGGAAGAGGTATGGGTGAACCAGTCCCAAAGTTGTTAGCATAAGAGAGCTGTCCCCATTCTACATCTGTCATGTAGCAACATGGGCTGGAGAGAGATGTCCTCCCCCCATTCATTAAGACCTGAGGCAGGTGGGAGAGCTGGCCCCAAAGTAGTAGAGCAGAAGAGCTGACTCTGTCCACCACCAGCTGCAACACTCAGTAGAGAAGGCCTTGCATCTTGCCTGGGCAATGCAATAGTGCCAACCCTGTTGACAGAGGTATGAGTAAGCCAGCCCGCAAGTTGTGAG
The DNA here is from genome assembly GCF_949786415.1 of Peromyscus eremicus. Lineage (NCBI taxonomy): Eukaryota > Metazoa > Chordata > Mammalia > Rodentia > Cricetidae > Peromyscus > Peromyscus eremicus. Next base: position 18,618,981 of record NC_081439.1, on the reverse strand, counting down.
CATGAGAGGTCTGTCTCCATTACTCATCTGTTATGTGGCAGCATGGGCAAAGAAGAGATGCCTTCCCCATCCCCAACTGTAGATAGAGTTTTTCTTCAGAACCACCGGTCAGCTCTGTCCCCCAAGCCTTCTCCCAAATAATCACTCAGAGACTTATTATTAATTATAAATGCTTGGCCAATACCTCAGGCTTATTACTAGCTAGTTCTTACAACTTAAATTAACCAATTTCTATTAATATATTGCTGCCACAAGACTCGTTTACCTCATCTATGAACTTCTCACGTTGCTTTTTCTGGATTTGGCTTTTGAGGCCTCTGACTCCACTCTTCTTCCCAGAATTCTCTCTGCCATCAAACTCCTGCCTAGCTCTCAGCCAAATAGCTTTTCATCAACATTGGAAGCAACACATATAGACAGTGTACAAAGATTGTTCCACAGCATTTCTACATTTTTGTCTAATTCAAAAGTAATGTTTTAACCTTAACATAGTAAGATTATATACAACAAAACAGTTATCAAGTAAGAGTTACAGTTGCAATATCCAGTTCATTTGTATTTGGCAAAATTAAAGAAAATATTTTATTATCTCTCTTTTTAAAATTTTTTTCATTAAGAAAAAGTTTTAAAATTAATTTTACATGCCAAAGATTCCCCTCTTCCTTCTTCCTGCTCCTGTAGCCTCCCCCTCCCAACCCACTCCACATTCCCTCCTACAAGAAGGTAAGGCCTCCCATGGGGAGGTACACTTAGTAGAAGCAGGTCCAAGCCCCTCCCTGTGCCTCAAGGCCGTGCAAGGTGTCACATCACAGAAGTGGGCTCCAAAAAGGCCTGCTCATGCACCAGGGACAGATTCTGATCCTACTGCCAGGGGACCCCTTAAGCAGATCATGTCATGCAACTGTCTCACTATGCAGAGGGCCCAGTCCAGTCCTATGCAGGCTCCACAGTTGTTGATCCAAATTTTCTGAATTCCCACCAGCTTGGTTTGGCTGTGACTTTACAGTTGTTTGCACAATTTCAGATTGTGAAAACCAAATAAATTCTTTTCATCTTTTGGGAGGTGACCCTTTTGTACTTATGGTTTTTTTGTCCTACAGTCATCTTTGAATATATCGAGCATGACATTGTATGTGGTGTACTTGGAAGATAATGAGTAAGATTATTTCTTAATCAAATACTATTATTAGGATAAACTTTCTCATATAGCCAATTATTATTCCCATTATGTGCTCCTCAGTTGTAATGTTGACAATCTTTCAAATAAATTCTATTAATGAGCTATATAATAAACATGTTCTTTATAGATTGGTGGTGTTTTCCATTGCTCATAAAGACTTTTTAAATTTTTAATTAAATATTTCTTTATTTATTGTAATATTTGTTGAAAATATATTTTGCACAACATGTTCTGATTATAATTTCCACTGTCATCCTCTCTCCCAGTTTGTGCCCACTTTCCTACCCACCAAAATCCAAACACTTACATACTTTCTTTCTCTTTTTCATTAAAAACAAACAGGAAACTAAAAAACAAACAGGGAGAAAGAATAGGAAAAAACAGAAAAAAAAAGCAACCAAAGAGAAAGGAAAAGAAACACATGCAGATGGAATCACATACACATGGACACACAGAAATCACATAAAACACAAAATCAGAAACCATAATATATAAGCAAAAAGGCTAAAATGCAAAAAAGAAAGAAAAAAATGCCTTGACAAAGCTTTATAAGACAAAAAAACTCTAATATAACTTTGAGTACATTTTGTCCTGGCCATTTGCTGCTGGGAATGGGGCACCATTGAGTGCGATTTGTGCACCCAGTGACACTCCACTGGTGAAAATTAGTTTTTCCTTTGTGAGTGGCTGTCAATTGGAGAGAGTTTCTGGGTTAAGGATGAGGGCTTGTGTCCAATTCCCCTTTCATCACTGGGAGCCCATCTGGCTTAGACTGTGACAGGGCCCCAGACTTTATACAAAAAAATCTTGGCCTCCTAAAGATTACTTGCTTTCCTCTACAAATTGTTGTCCTCCACACTGTTGGGCTTCTGACGTGGCTGCCAGACAATGGGAACTAATACCAGTGGGGCTTTTGAAATTCTGATGACATACCACAATCCAGTGCTACCTGAGACCACATGGTAAAGAAGAAATGAACAGCTCAAATCCACAGGTTGATGGAGGACACCAGAAGGAAAGATCATTCTCTCATAAACAACAGATAGGACTCTGGTAACTGATCTAAGATCCACAAAAGATTTGAGTTACTCAGACCAAGGTATGTTATGCCTAGACTGAGCATCCTAGTGCTGAATGTCTCAGCCAGATGCCAGGTTTGTACTCAAGTGAATCCAAAACAAAGAATCCATACCCAGGAAGGGGACAGTATGAGAGACTAACACCCTACCAAACTCTGGAAAAACTGGATTCACCTAGATCCAACCTGCTTAGTACTTGCTAGTTTCTATAGATAGCTGTTCTGGATGGGTAAGAAGTGTTCTTCACTGTGACTGAAACTGTTCAAATAGTAACTAAAAAGATCCCCCATGGTCTCCTGATTTGACCTCTTGCTAGCAATGGAGTCCAACAATGGCCTAGTTTTCATAGGAAAAAAAAACCCTCTCAATAGCTAAAGCTTTAGATACAGTTTAAAAACTTCATTGTGCATATAGACCTCAGAGTTCTTGCCAGGTAAAGGAATAAGCAAGACATGAGAAGAAACTAATAAAGCTCTCATGAGAGTCCAGCGAGAGATGGATATGCTTCATTCCTTTGCTATGCTTCAGTCTGCTGCACAACATAAGGGAGAGATTTATCCCCATATTATATTATGTTTGGAAGTCGTCCCATTTTAAGTGTCTGGCTGTACTGGAGAAAGTGAGGGTGTAAAAGTTTATATTTTGAGGTAGGAACACAAAGTTTGCAACTCTACGCATGCCCCAGCAGCTTGACCTCCTGTTTACCAGAAACAAGGGAATTTCCACTGCAAAAATTGGGGTTGTAAAACTGAAGCTTCATGAAAAATTCCTTAAGAAATATTCTGGCCTTTGGAAAGCAGGGAAAACCTGGGAATTCTGACTCTGCCACAGGAAGGGAACCAGGTAATAGAGTTAATCATTTCCTGCCAAAAATCAGCCAGGATTGCTGGTAAAACTGTCAACACACTGACTGACAAAAATCACTGTGTCTGGGGCACAACCCAAATTAAACTTAAATGACTTACAAATGACTGGAACTTGTCTAATATTCAAAACCTTTAACGTAGGCACTTCCCCTTATTCTGATGCCTGCTATTCTGCCTTGTGGTTTCATTCATCTGGATAACAATAATAATACTGATCCCCTGAGAATAGTTGGTGTGTATGTCTCAATTGTTTGACTAAATATGCCTTTTCTGATACATTCTAAACTAAGTCCGCAGATTGATCAGGACTCAGAGGTATTAAAACAATGGCTATATTCCCTTACAGGAATGATCCTAGAAAATTACTTAGACTTACTTCCCATGGGATAAAGAAAACTATGTCTGGCTTTAGGAATAAAAACATGTTGTTTCTATACTAATTAATTAGGAGTAATTAAAAAAATCTTGCTATGATTGAAAAAAACTGAAAAAGAAAAAGAAACAAAGATATATCTATATAACTGAACCAGTTTCTGTTCCCTTAATCTCCCTGGTTAACTACTCTGCTATAAACACTAACTGGGACTTGAATTCTCATTTTGATTGGATTAACATTGGTCTTCTGCATCTTAAACTATTTGTTCAATTATGTATGAGTTCAGTCAAATTAATGGTCCTTAGGATACCTCTTTAGGGCAGAATGAGTCCACAGTTTGACTCATTCTCTAAGACCAGTGTGGAACGTAACAGGACCCCAGATCTTAGTAGGGCTTGAGACCTTAGCACAACTGACTCCATGATGGAAGTGCTATTCAGGCTGTAAAACTCATCACATAGACAGTACCTCTTGACAAAAACAGAAACAATGATATAATCCATCAAAGTCTATGGTTCTGTGAAGTCCCTCAGTGTTCTAACTTTGCTTTTTGCCCTCTGTAGTTCTGGCTAAGGGTTCTTGATCACCAGAGTCAACCCAGAACATGATTCTTATATTTAAAATCTCACCCCGAGAAAGGCTTGGGCTACATTAGGATTCCAAACACACAGTGTAACCCCTGGGTGGCCAATAAAAGACTTTATATTGGCTTAAGTCCAAGTAGGTTTAAATCTGAGTGGTCTTCTCTGGTGAATATCCTACAACAATATCTATGCAGACTCTGTGCATGCTGTCATAGTTTCTCTGAGTTCATGTGTCCCAGTCATTTTGTTTCTAGAATGCACTCTTTCCTTAGTGTAGTCTATCCATACTAGTTCTCAAAATCTTTTTACCTCCTCTTCCTCAAAGGTCCCTGAGCCCTAAGAGGAGGGAATTATGGAGACATCCTATTTAGGACTGAGTGTTCCAAAGTTTCTCACTCTCTGCACATTGTCCAGTTCTGGGTCTCTGTATTTGTTCCCTTATACTTAAGGCATAAGCTTCTCTGATGGTGGCTGAGTAAGACTCTGAACTATGAGTATAGCAGAATGTCATTACTACTAGTAGAACAGCAGTTTTCTATCCAGACCATGTCCTATTTAGTCTCAGGTTCTTGGCTACCAAATTAGTGTCAAGCATGAGATACATCTCATAGATAGACCTTAAATCCAAACAGATAGTTGTAGGATACTTCTGCAACTTTTGTACAACGCTTGAAGCAGTGTATAATGCAGGCAGATCACAATTGAAGTTTTAAGATTTTGTAGCCTGTTGTTTATATTTCTCCTCCAATATTGTGTAGAGTACCCTATGAACACTACTCAGTAAGGGTGAAGGCTCTAGGTAGGCATGAACTTGACTTCTCTCTATTCAAAGTAATATGTAGGTGTTCTTCTCAACAGAAGAGCCTGACCTTCAGTTTGTAAAGAGCAACCAATAGAGTTGACAATAGCCTAGGGGTTTCCATGAGGCCCCTTTGACCAACAACTCAATTAGATGTAACCCATTCCTGGCACTGGATGTTCCATGGTGATGAGAGATGTCTAGTTGGGTCTTTGTCTCCCTTGTTATTTGGTGATTCCATTTGGATTTCTTTAATATATGTGTATACTGTCAGAAGCCCCTACTGTATTAGGTTTCCATTCAACCCTTCAAGTGACACTTAGTTTTAGCTCTTCCTCCTCATATTTCCTCTAATATCCCTAGTTTCCTTCTTCCTTTCCATTTAATCAGCTTCTTTGAAGTTGGTGCTCACCCTCATCTATCCATACCTATATATTCTATTTTCCCTTTCTTGGTTCTTTCCCTCAGCAAATCCTTTACTTCATATCTTGCCTTTGTGTGTATACATATTAGAATCTACTTATGAAATACTTAAAAGCTAATATCCACGTATAAGTAAACACATACCATATTTGTCCTTTGGGGTTTAGATGACCTCACTCAGGATGCGTGGTGGCTCCTCTTTGTAGTCTACTTGACTACAGCTAGAATTAACTAAAACCCCAAATTGGACTCTTACACCTGCTAGGTAATTTTTGCTTAATTCGATCATTTGAAGTGGGAAGATCCACTTCAGACTCAGACCTTTGAGAAAGGAAGACACACCTTTAATCTAGATATTTAAACTCTAATCAGGGACACACTTTCAACTGGAAGCCTATATAAAGGACATGGAGCTCTACAAACCAATCAGCCCCAGTGGCACCAAGGACAACCAGAGCCATACAACCATCATGCACTGATTGGGAACAGGTAAGTCTCCAATCTCTGGACTGGTCATCCCAGTTCTCTAGCCCCTAGGCCCCATGGGCATATTCTGTGCCCCTCACCCAAGCCAGTGCAGCTCCAGAAACCAGGCAGTAGCCTCCTCCCACCCTTACCCACTTGCCAACCATACCCTGCACCACCAGTGACCACCAGAGCCATATGCCCCCTCCTGGACCAATTGGGAAGAAGAACAACCACAGGAACCAGAGGCCCTACTTGCACCAATTGGAAGAAGAGTGATATGGAGTTCCACCTGTTCAGATTAAGGGAAGAAATTGGTAGATGGCAGTGTAAGAACACATTAAACAGCATAAAGAGCAATATGGTACCACCAGAACCTAGTGATCCTACAACAGCAAGACCTGAACATCCCAAAGGAGATGATCCAGAAGAAAATGACCTTAAAAACAACTTTATGAAGATGATAGAGGCCCTAAAAAAATGAAATGAAAAATTACCTTAAAGAAATGGAGGTAAAAACAAACAAAAATTGGAGGAAATAAAGAAATCTCTTAAAGAAAGTCAAGAAACCCAAGTAAAAACAATCAAATAGGTAAAGGAAACTGTTTGAGACTTGAAAATTGAAATAGAGGCAATAAAGAAAACATAAAGTGAGGGAATTCAGGAACAGGAAAATCTGAGTAAATGAACAGAAACTATAGAAGCAAGCATAACCAAAAGAATAAAAGAGATGGAAAAGAGAATCTCAGGTGTTGAGGATATGATAGAGGAAATAGATTCATCGGTCAAGGGAAATGTTAAATCCAGCAATGTTTAACAAAAACATCCAGGAAATCTGAGACACCATGTAAAGACCAAACCTAAGAATAATAGGGATAGAAGAAGGAGAAGAATTCCAGCTCAAAGGCACAGAAAATATACTCAACAAAATTACAGAAGAAAAATTTCGCAACCTAAAGAAAGACATGCCAATGAAGGTACAAGAAGCATACAGAACACCAAATAGACTGGACCACAAAAATTCCCCTCACCACATAATAGTCAAAACACTAAACATACAAAATAAAGAAAGAATATTAAGAGCAGAAAAGGAAAAGGGTCAAGTAACATATAAAGGCAGACCTATCAGTATTACACCTAACTTCTCAGTGGAAATTCTGACAGCTAAAAGGTCCTGGACAGATGTGCTGTAAACACCAAGAGACCATGGATGCCAGCCCAGACTACAATACCCAGAAAAGCTTTCAATCACCATAGATGGAGAAAACAAGATATTACATGACAAAATCTGATTTCAGCATTACATATCAACAAATCCAGTCCTACAGAAAGCAATAGAAGGAAAACTCCAATCCAAGAAAGTTAGCTGCAGCCACCAAAACATAAGGAAAAGATAGTCTCACACCAGCAAATCTCAAAGAAGGGAAACACACACTACCACCAAAAGTAACAGAAATTAACAATCACTGGTCATTAATGTTCCTTAATATTAATGGACTCAATTCACCTATAAAAGACACAGGCTAAGAGAATGGATACAAAAACAGGATTCATCCTTCTGCTGTATACAAGAAACACACCTCAACCTCAAAGACCAAAATTACCTCAGAGTAAAGGGTTGGGAAAAAACTTTCCAATCAAATGGACCTAAGAAACAAGTTAGTTTAGCTATCCTAATATCTAACAAAATAGACTTCAAACTAAAATCAATCAAAAGAGATGAAGAAGAGCATTTCATATTTATCACAGGGAAAATCCATCAAGATGAAGTCTCAATTCTGAACATGTATTCCCCAAATACAAGGGCAACCATATTTGTAAAAGAAACATTACTAAAGCTTATATCACATATCAAACCCCACACACTAATAGTGAGAGACTTCAACACACCACTCTGAACAATGGACAGGTCTGCCAGACAGAAACTTAACAGAGAAATAAGGGAACTAACAGAAGTTATGACTCAAATGAACTTAATATATATCTACAGAATATTCCACCCTATCACAAAAGAATATACCTTCTTCTCAGCACCCCATGAAACCTTCTCCAAAATTGACCACATACTTGGTAACAAAACAAATCTCAACAGTTACGAATAATTAGAATAACCCACTGTACCTTATTGGACCACCAGGTCTCAAAGTTAGATTTCAACAACAACAAAAATTACAGAAAGCCTACAGACTCTTGGAAACTGAACAATGCTCAACTGAATCACCCCTGGGTCAAGGAAGAAATAAAGTAATTAAAGACTTCCCAGAATTCAACAAAAATGAATGCACAACATACTCAAACTTATGGGACACTATGAAAGCTGTGCTAAGAGGAAAGTTCATAGCACTAAGTGCCTACATAAAGAAGTTGGAGAAATCACAGCACAACTGAAAGCTCTAGAACAAAAAGAAGCAAACTCACCCAGGAGGAATTGATGCCAGGAAATAATCAAATTCAGGACAGAAATTAATGAAATAGGAACAAAGAGAACAACACAAAGAATCAATGAAACAAAGAGTTGATTCTTTGAGAAAATCAACAAGATAGACAAACCCTTATCCAAACTAACCAAAAAGCAGAGAGAGAATATCCAAATTCACAAAATCAGAAATGAAAAGGGGGACAAAATAACAGACACTGAGGAAATCCAGAGAATCATTAGGTCATACTTTGAAAACTTGTACTCCACGAAATTGGAAAATGTAAAAGAAATGGACAGTTTATTTTTCATAGGTACCATATGCCAAAATTAAATCAGGATCAGATAAACAACTTAAATAGAATTATAACCACTAAGAAAATAGAAGGAATCATCAAAAGGCTCTTAATAAAAAAAAGCCCAGGGCCAACTGGTTTCAGTGCAGAATTCTACCAGAATTTCAAAGGAGAGCTAATTCCAATTTTTCTGAAATTGTTCCGAACAATAGAAACAGAAGGAACGTTGCCAAACTCTTTTTACGAGGTTACAGTTACCCTGATACCCACACAACATAAAGACACAACTATGAAAGAGAATTACAGACCAATCTCCCTCATGAACATTGATGCAAAAATTCTCAATATAATATTGGCAAACTGATTCCAAGAAAACATAAAAACATCATCCACCACGATCAAGTAGGCTTCATCCCAGAGATTCAGGGATTGATCAACATATGAAAATCTGTCAGTGTAATCCACCATATAAACAAACTGAAAGAAAAAAAAACACATGATCATCTCATTAGATGCTGAAAAAGCCCTTGACAAAATCCAACATCCCTTCATGATAAAAGTCTTGGAGAGATCAGTGATACAAGGAACATACCTAAACATAATAAAGGCAATATGCAGTAAGCTAACAGCCAACAGCAAACTAAACAGCAAGAAACTCAAAGCGGTTCCACTAAAATCAGGAACAAGACAAGCTGTCCACTCTCCCGATATCTATTCAATTCAGTACTCAAAGTTCTAGCTAGATCAATAAGACAACAAAAGGAGATTAAGGGGATACAAAGTGTAAAGGAAGAAGTCGAACTTTCACTATTCGCAGATGATATGATAGTACACATAATTGACCCCAAAAATTCGACCATTACTGATAAACACCTTAAGTAATGTGGCAGGATACAAGATTAACCAAAAAAAAAAAAATCAGTAGCCCTCCTATACACAAATGATAGATGGGCCAATAAAGAAATCAGAGAAACATCACCCTTTACAATAGCCACAAATTATTTAAAATATCTTGGGTACCCCTTACCATACAAGTGAAAAGCCTATATGACAAGAACTTTAAGTCCTTGAAGAAAGAAATTGAAGAAGGTATCAGAAAATGGAAAGATCTCCCATGCTCATGGATAGGTAGTATTAACATAATAAAAATGACAATCTTACCAAAAGCAATCTACAGATTCAATGCAGTCACCATCATAATCCCAACAAAATTCTTCAGACTTGGAAAGAACAATACTCAACTTCATATGGAGAAACAAAAAACTAAGATTTCTGAAACAATCCTTCACAATAAAGCAATTTCTGTAGGCATCACCATCCCTGACTTCAAGATCTACTATAGAGCTCTAGTAATAAAAACAGCTTGGTATTGGCATAAAAACAGACATGTGGACCAATGGAATTGAATTGAAGCTTCTGATATTAATCCATACACATGAACATATGATTTTTGACAAAGAAGCCAAAACTGTACAATGGAAAAAAGAAAGCATCTTCAACAAATAGTGCTGGCATAACTGGATGTCAACATGTAGAAGATTGCAAATAGATCCGTATCTAACACCATGCACAAAACTCAAGTCCAAGTGGATCAAAGACCTAAACATAAATCCAGATACACTGATCTTGATAGAATAGAAAGGAAGTAGCCTAGATAACATTGACATAGGAGACCACTTCCTAAATATAACAACAGTAGCATAGACATCGAGAGCAACAATTAATACAGGGGACCTCCTGAAACTGAGAAGCTTCTATAAAGCAAAATACACAGTAAATAAGACAAAACGACAGCCTACAGAGTGGGAAAAGATCTTTACCAACCCCACATCTGACAGAGGGCTGATCTCCAAAATATATAAAGAACTCAAGAAATTAAATAGCAAAATAACAAACAATCCAATTAAAAAATTGGCTACAGAGCTAAACAGAGAATTCTCAGCAGAAGAATCTCAAATGGCTGAAAGACATTTAAGGAATTGCTGGACATCCTTAGTCATCAGGGAAATGCAAATCAAAATGACTCTGAGATACCATCTTACACCTGTCAGAATGGCTAAGGTCAAAAACACTGACGACAGCTTATGTTAGAGAGAATGTGGAACAAGTGTGACACTCCTCCACTGTTGTGGGAGTCCAAACTTGTACAGCCACTTTGGAAATCAGTATGGAAGTTTCTCAGAAAATTAGGAATCAGTCTACTTCAAGACCCAATGATACCACTCTTAGGCATACTCAAGGGATGCTCAAGCATACCACAGGGACACTTGCTCAACTATGTTCATAGCAGCATTATTTGTAATAAGCAGAAACTGGAAACAACCTAGATTCCCCTCAAGGAAATAGTGGATAGATAAAATATGGTACATTCACACAATAGAGTATTACTCAGCTGTAAAAAAAAAAAAAAAAACTATGACATCATGAAATTTGTAGGCAAATGCATGAAACTAGAAAGTATCATCCTGAGTGAGGTAATCCAAACTCAGAAAGAGAAGCATAGCATGTAGTCACTCATAAGTGGATAGTAGATGTAAAGCAAAGAATATTCATACTAAAACCCATGCCTCCAGCGAAGTTAGGAAACAAGGAGAACCCTAAGAATGATGTATGGATCACATTGGAAAGGGGAAACAGAGGAAATCTTGATGAGAAAACTGGGGATGGAGAGGAAATAGAGGGGAGGGGATGGGGGTTGGGAACATGAGGAAACAGGATGGTCGAACTAGGGGAGGGATGGAGTTGGAGAGCAATGAAATAGAGATCTTGATAGAGGGAGACATTATGGGGTAAGGGAGAAACTTGTTTCTAGGGGAATTCCCAGGACCACAAGGACAAGCCCAGATTAGACTACTAGCAATAGTGGTGAGGGTGCCTGAACTGGCTTACCCCAGTAATCAGATTGATGAATACCCTAACTGTTATCATAGAACTTTCATCCAGTAACTGATGGAAGCAGGTGCAGAGATTCACAACTAAGCACCAGGCCGAGCTCTGGGAGTCCAGTGGAAAAGAGGGAAGGGGATTATATGAGCAAGGGGTATCAAGATCACGATGGGGGAAATCTACAGAGACAATTGACCCAAGCTCAAAGAAACTCATGAACTTTAGACCTACAGCTGTGGAACCTGCATGGGACCAGACTAGACCCTCTGCATATGGGAGACAGTTGTGTAGCTTAGTCTGTTTGAAGGGCTCCTGGCAGTATGATCAGGATCTATCCCAGGTGCATGAGCTGGCTTTTTGAATCCCATTACCTATGGTCAGACACCTTGCTCACCCTTCAAAAGCTGGGGAGGGGCTTGGTCCTGTCTCAACTGAATATACCAGGCTTAGCTGTCCCTTCATAGGAGAACTTACCCTGTTGGAGAATGGGAAGAGGGGTGGGAGGAGCAGGAGGAGGGATGAAAGGGAGATATGTGGTCGGTATGTAAAATGAATAATAAATTAAAAAGAACATTAGCATGCAGCAACAATTTGTACCACTGACAAATTGACGAGCACGGCTACCTCAGTTAGTTTACATAGATGTCTACCTTGTCTTTCTCATTAGGAACCTTAATTGGTCCTTTCTCTTCTTCTTCTACCAAAGTCTCATCATACACATCATTCTGGAAGAAGGGACCAAAGGGAGAGGACCAAGTAAAAATAAAGCTATTCAGTGGAACACTGGCTGTAGTCACTACGTCCAGGGGTTGAGCTGCCCATTAGGGAAACACTGTTTTCTGATTAAACCCAGAGAAGACATAATGATTCAGAAGCTCTCCTTGGAAATATAGACACTATTTTCCAGAAACCAGCTCCCTCCCCCATTTCTCCAGTTTGGAGATGGCATTTCATTGTTTCAGTGAGAGCACCAAAGAGGTTCTTCTTTGGGATGGAGTGGGTTCAGGGCATTATTAGTGGCTTAACCATATTCAGTAGAATCCTCTAACCCTCAGAGATCTTCCACACAGCTGAATCATGCCCATATCCAACCAAGTTGTTCCACACAGTGATCCCTTTACCTAGCAGAGTAGACTGCAGGTGCCTGCGAATTTCAGATAGTCCCATCATGGGAAAGACTTCAGAGGCAGTATATATTTGGGCTTAAAAGTGTTTCTTTAATATACATTAATGCTTAAAGGTCTCCACCCTGACACATACTTAATTCCTTGTGTTGTATTTCACTTTAATAACAAACCACTCACCTTAGGGTTGGTCTTTTGATTTATGCCAGTTTCATTTCACCAACACATTTGTCTGCCATAAGGAGTTGGCACTATCTGAACACATCATCTTTGCATGCAGAGCTTAGGATGTGAACACCTTTAAGGAAGGGAAGACATTAGACAGATAGAGGAAGATACAAGCTTCAGACACAGCCTGATAATCAAAGGAATATTTTATTTTAAATGAGTAGAATACTACAAGAATATTGTGTAATGTTAGTAAATTTGAGCAAGGAGTCTTCTGGCACATTTTGCAAACACCAGAGCTCATACTTCAGGCATTTTGATTGGCGTGCTTGGAAGTACCCTGGGCATTCAGGTTACTCTGTAATTTCAATGACCTGATCTCAAAGAGGAACATAATCATAGCAAAGAGTGACAGGGTGGCTGTCAGGACCCCTATGGGGAACACATGAGTGTAGTGTTTTTTGATCAGGTCTTCTTTCCTAACAGGAAAGGTGGGTGGAAAATCAAGAGTGGTCTCACCATAAAGATCTACTACATGGTTCCAGGTCACAGAAAGAGTTGTGCAAAGGCTGCTGAGAAGCAGAATTAAGACACAACACTTGTAGCAGAGTATCTGAATCTCAGGGACTGAGGCTCTGATAATGCTAACCCTAATAGCCGCTGAGCTAAAAATCACCACCACGGGTTTTATAAACATAGCCAGTAAGATCAGGATCTGTGCACATCTAAATTCAGGTGAAATGGTCCAGGTCGAGTTGACAGGGCTGTGCACCAGAATCCTGGTCACAGAACCAGAGATGTTAAACTCCTGATGGTAATAAGCTCCCCAGTGTCCGATGTACACAAGCTGAACAACCTTGTCGTCAAATTCCCAGAGGCGCCAGTATCGGCTGCTTTGGAGGATTATTCCAAACCCCAACGACAAGAGGCTGCAAAGGAAGCCAGTCAGTCTGAAGATCCATTCCTTCACCCGTGAAAATCTGTAGATAAGATTGAACAAGTATAGAGTAAATCCAGAAACACAAATGCAGAGTGATAAACAGAGTGAATGAATCATGGTTTACAGAGTACTAAATACTCATACCTTGCCCTTGCTGTCTCAATGTTGTACTTATGTATAAGAAGCCTTTAAATCTATGACTGTGGCAGGAGTTCCCATTGTAAGATGTTTTGGACAATAATTTCACAATATCCTTCAAGTGCTGCTATATTCCTGTTTGTTGACTTGGAATTTCAATACTTGGAGTTAAAGGTGAAATACTAGTTTTCAGTGTCATTTAAGGTAATTCTAACTGCACTCCTCTTTGCATAACAGAACAATTGTAAATAACTTTAATGAGTGTTCTGGGGAGAAGAATGCTCAAGTTATTGTAGTGGATTGTTGCATGATCCTTACACAAGCATTTTAATGTGTATAACCCTTGAGAAGAAAGAAGCAAAAAGGAAAATGATACAGATGGTATGCCCATTTATGTCAAACCAAAACATATCTGACTTCTTTTTACTTATTTATTTATTTATTTATTTATTTATTTATTTATTTATTTATTTATTTATTTACTTACTTACTTATTTACTTATTTATTTATTTATTTATTTACTTATTTACTTATTTATTTATTTTTGAGACAAGGTTTTTCTGTGTAACAGGTCTGGCTGTTTTGGACCTCACTCTGTATGCCAGGCTGGCCTTGAAATCTCAGGTTTGTCTGCCTTTACCTCTGGATTGTATACCTGACTTCTTTCAATATCCAAAGATATATGAACATAAAAGATGAACAAAAAAGGAATGCTAAGTAGATCAAGAGTGTTAGAACAGATACTGTCATAATTCTTTACATATTTTCCTAAATGGTATTCAATTCTATAGAAAGGTATGTGTAATATTTTGTAATTAAAACCAGCATGAACACAAACTTTAACTTCTTTGTGTAACTGGATGTAGATATAGCTTTTGGTAGATTACTCATTATCCAGTATGTGTGAGGTGCTGAGTTCATTTTCCATAACCACAAAACTATAATATGTATGTAGAAGATGAGGAATCATGGATATGCAAATTTTTGTATCTGCTAATATATTCAATATTGCACTTTGAGAATATTGACTTCATTTGGGTGCAACATATAAAGTATCCTGAGGTATTTTGGTTGAGCCAATGTCATCTTTGACACAAAACTTACACTTCACATTAACACTTTGAAGGAACTTATTTGCATCTTCTCTAAACTCAGATCTTTGAGTGTAGCAATAAGGAAAATGAGAAAATCATGATGAGTGGTCCTGAAGAGTTATTCAACAAAAGGAAAGAAGCAATGTCCTTCAGTGATTCCAGTATGTGCATATGTCATTGCCATTGCACATGCAGAAGGTTAAGGTATTTTTTGTGTATTTTTTATTAAAGAAAATTTTTTAATTCATTTTACATACCAACCACAGATCCCCCTCTCATCCTTTCTCCTGCTCCCCCTAAGCCTTCCCCCCCCCAACCCACCCTTCATCTCCTCCTCCAAAAATGTAAGGCCTCCCGTGGTGTGTCAGCAAAGCCTGGTACATTCAGTTGGGGCAGTACCAAGCCACTCCCCCCTGCATCAAGGCTGAGCAAGACATCCCACCATAAATAATGGGCCCCAAAAAGCCAGCTCAGGCACCAGGGATCCTGATTCCACTGTCAGGGGCCCCTCAGACAAACCAAGCTACACAACTGTGTCCTGTATGCAGAGTGCCTAGTCTGGTCCCATGCAGGCTTCACAGCTGTCAGTCTAAAGTTCATGAGTTTCCAGGAGCTTGGTTCAGTTGTAGCTGTAGATTTCCCCATTATATTAACCCCCCCTTGCTCATATAATCCCTCATCTCTCTCTTCAACTGGACTCCCTGTTTCTCTTCAGATGGTATAAATCTTTCACCTTTTACTAAGGGTCTTATAAATGGAATCTCCTTGCCGGAAAGCATTATCCACGAGCTACCTGCTGTTCCATAATCTCCTATGGAATGTGCTTCTTAAAATGGTGAAGATTGTAGACTTACTGCTTGGGAAATTACATCAACAAGATCAGTTTGCAATTGATGGTGGCTTGGGTATCACCATGAGCTCTTTCTTGCCAAGAGAGATCTGAGGCAGTGACTGCAGGAGCAGTATGCGTCAAAGCAAAAATGAAAGCAGGAGGGAGAATGATTTTGTGCCAAATGAGCTAGCTTGGCAGGATGTGGTACTGCCCTTGTCTGAACCCCCAAGAGTAGACACAAGTGTTTTGTAAAGAAACAAGTAGAAATCCTTCATGTAGCATATGTTATGTTTTTACCTTTTTGTGTTAGGGGCGAAGTGATCCATTTGGAAGATGACAATATCACAAGTCTTCTTCTAATTCACAGGAAATACTAATTAGAGAGGGAGTCACATGAAGTGGTGAAGCACCTGAGTAAAAGAAGTCCTGTTAGGCACATGTTTCTGCTCAGAACAACGCCTTGTTGATGGTTGGGCTCTCAGAAACTTTTGAATTCACAGCACATGTTTTACTTAATTAGGACCTATGTTAAACACTTCAGGATATTAGTGACCCTTGAATGATACCCAGACAATTGTTATTCTCATTTTATACATAGGGAAATACCAGAGACACTAATTCCCATTCACAAACTTCAGTGAGGTACACAGATAAATGGGCAGTGTAAACACTGGAGAGTTATTATTCCCTTGGGTCTTCCTGTCACTTATGATGTTCAGAAGGATTTACTCAAATGGAAAACATGTACAAAAATACCCTAATCAATATGTCAGAGACCTTCTTTGGCATCTTATGTCTTAAGATCTTGAAGCTGATTAATGAAAACAACATGGAAAATATAAAATTCTTACCTTTTTATCTCTCTTCTAGGAAATTCAAGTGTTACTGACTGCCAAACTTAAGTGAATTATACGCATTCTTATGTTTCCATGACTACAAGTGCTATGTGGTTGGTCATGGGCAACAAATGGGTTCCAATGGGGACCCATGAAATGTCAGAGTGAAGTCTTTAAAATTGATTTCTTATTAAGTGACGCATCAAATAGCCAAAAACTATTCTTGATTGTCTACTTGATAATATCTGGAATTAACTAAAACTCTAATTACTGGGCACACATGGGAGGGATTTTTTTTTCTTAATTATATCCTCTGAAATGCAAAGACCTACTTATAGTCCAGATCTTCCACGTGGGAATATTCACCTTTACTACATATCTTTCAAGATGATAAGATTGACCTTTAATATGGACCACAAATTTGCATGTTCATATTTGTTTTTTTTTTACTTCTTGTTCTCATTCTCACTATAAAGCCCATTCCTTCACTGCTATAAGAACTTACACTCTTCATGATTCCAACATATACTGAAGACCAACTGGGATACTCAGCCTTGTTGACTGAACTATTGCTGGATTCTTTGACCTTCTGTTGGCAGACAGCCACTTTTGGACTAGTTGCAGAACAGCCTGTAAACCATTATAATAAATCACCTTCATAGATAGATATATAGACAGGTTTATTGATTGATACACAAATACAGATATAGATAAAGATATATTTTATAAGAACAGAACCTCTAGAGAACCTTGGACAATAAACATCTTAGTATTAGAAGTTGTCCTAGAGCAACAGAAATATAAGGGTGAATTTTTTGAGTATCTGGAATAGGCTTTCCAATTTGTCAAAACCTATAGTTACTGAAACCTCTGAAGTTACTGACCTTTCAAGGAAGCTCAGAGGGAACCAAAAACCCATGGTGTGAACATAAAGAGACAAATGCATTTGATTATCTTGGTTCACCAATTGTGAGGGGCATGCAGTTTGGTGACTGCATATAAAACTTTCCAAAAATTGTGAAAAAATAAGGAAAATGATGATGCTGGTCAGAGACTTACATTGTAATAAACTGTATGGCCATGACTATCTAGTTCTTGTATCTTTTTTTTATATGAGAGATTTTCTAGACATGTTACATATCAGCCATGGATAGCCCTGTACTGCCTCCTCCCACCTCCCAGACTTCCTCACCCCAATCCACCCCTCACTCCCACCTCCTCCAAGGCAAGATCTCCCCCAGGGAGTCAGCAGAGCCCAGTACATTCAGTTGAGGCAGGTCCAATCCCCTCCTCCTTGCACCAAGGCTGGGCAAATTTTCTCACCATAGGCCCTAGGTTCCAAAATGCCAGCTCATGCACCAAGGACAGGTTCCAGTCTCACTGCCTGGGGGCTTCCTAAACAGTTCAAGCTAATCGACTGTCTCAACTATCCAGAGGGCCTAGTCCAGTTCCATGGGGGCTCCTCAGCTATTGGTTCACAGTTCATATGTTTCTACTAGTTTGGCTATTTGTCCCTGTGCTTTTTCCAATCATGATCTCAATATCTTTTGCTCATATAATTGCTCCTCTCTCTCACCGATTGGACTCCTGGAGCTCCACCTGGGGCGTGACTGTGGATCCCTGCATCTGCTTCCACCAGTCACTAAATGAGAGTTATATTGTAACAGTTAGGGTCTTAGGCCATCCTATCAGCAGAGTATGTCAGCTCAGTCACTCTCTCGACTATTGCCAGTAGTCTATAGTGGAGTCATCTTTGTGGATCTCTGGGGACCTCTTTAGCCCTCTGCTTCTTCCTATTCCCATGGGGTCTTCATTTATTATGGTATCTCTTTCCATGTTCTCCCTTTCTGTTCCTGATTCAGCTAGGAAGTCCTGCTTGCCTAAGTTCTCATACCCCCAACACTTGCCCTCCAATACCACCCCTAACCCCCAGTTTGCTCATGTAGATCTCATCCATTTCTCTGTCACTGTGTGATCCCTTTGTATTTCTCTAGGGTCATCCTTACTAGCTAGCCTCCCTGGAGCTGTGGGTTGCAGTCTGGTTATCCTTTGCTTTACTTCTAGTATCCACTTATGAGTGAGTACATAGCATGTTTGTCTTTCTGAGTCTGGGTTGCCTCACTCACAATGATATTTTCTAGTTCCATTCATTTGCCTGAAAACCTCATGATGTCATTGATTTTCTTGACTGAGTAGTACTTCATTGTGTATATGTACCACATTTTATTTACCCATTCTTCAATTGAATGGCATCTGGGTTGTTTCCAGGTTCTGACTATTACAAAAAAACTGCTATGAACATAGCTGAGCATGTGTCCTTGTGGTATGATTGAACATTCCTTGAGTATATGCCCAAGAGTGGTATACCTGGGTCTTGAGGAAGATTGATTTCCAATTTTTTTGAGAAAGCACCATATTCATTTCCAAAGTGGCTGGATAAGTTTGCATTCCCACCAACAGTGTAGAGGTGTTCCACTTGCTCCACATCCACTCCAACATAAGCTGTCTTCAGTGTTTTTTTATCTTAACCATTCTGATGGGTGTAAGATGGTATCAGTGTTGTTTTGATTTACATTTCCCTGGTGATTAAGGAAGTTGAGCAATCCCTTAAATGTTTTTCAGCCATTTGAGCTTCTTCTGTTGAGAATTCTCTTTTTAGCTCTATAGCCCATTTTTAATTTGGCTATTAGATATTTGGATGTCTAACTTCTTGAGTTCTTTATATATTCTGGATATAAGTCCTCTGTCAGATGTTGGGTTGGTGAAGATATTTTCCCATTCTGTAGGCTGTAGTCCTTCCCATTCTGAAGGACTGTGTCCTTCGCCCTACAAATCTTCTCAGTTTCAAGAGGTCCCATTTATTAATTGTTTCTCTCAGTGTCTGTGCTGCTGGTGTTATATTTAGGATGTGATCTCTGGTGCCAATATGTTCAAGACTACTTCCTACTTTCTCTTCTATCAGGTTCAGAGTAACTGGATTTATTTTGAGGTCTTTGATCCACTTGGACTTAAGTTTTGTTCATGGTGACAGATATGGATCTATTTGTAGTCTTCTACATGTTGACATCTAGTTATGCCAGCAACATTTGTTGAAGATGCTTTTTTTTTCCATTGTAACGTTTTGGTTTCTTTGTCAAAAATTAGGTGTTCATATATGTTGGGATTACTGCCAGGGTCTTCAGTTGGATTCCATTGGTCCACATGTTGATTTTTATGCCAGTACCAAGCTGTTTTTATTACTGTAGCTCTATAGTAGAGCTTGAAGTCAGGGATCGTGATGCCTCAAGTGGTTGTTTTTATTATACAGAAATTTTTTCGCTATCCTTGGTTTTTTGCTTTTCCATATGAATTTGAGTGTTGTTCTTTCTGGGTCTGTGAAGAATTGTGTTTGGATTTTGATGGGGATTACACTGAATCTGCAGATTACTTTTTGTAAGATTGTCATTTTCACTATGTTAATACTGCCTATCCATGAGCATGGGAGATCTTTCCATTTTCCGATATCTTCTTCAATTTTTTCTTCAGAGATTTAAAGTTCTTGTCACACAGGTCCTTTGCTTGCTTAGTTAGAGTTACTCCAAGGTATTTTATATTATTTGTGGCTATTGAAATGGATGATGTGTCTCTGATTTCCTTCTCAGCCTGTTTGTCAATTGTATATAGGAGGGCTACTGATTTTTTGAGTTAATCTTGTGTCCTACCACATTAATGAAGGTGTTTATCAGCTGCATGAGGTCCTTGGTCGAATTTTTGGGGACCCTCATGTATACTATCATGTCATCTGCAAGTAGTGAAAGCTTGACTTCTTCCTTTCCAATTTGAATCTTCTTCATCTGCCTATGTTGTCTTATTGCTCTGGCTAGAACTTCAAGTACTATATTGAATACATATGGGGAGTGCAGACAGCCTTGTCTAACTCCTAATTTTAGTGGAATCACTTTAGTTTCTCATCATTTACTTTGATGTTGGCTGTTGGCTTCCTGTAAATTGCCTTTAATATGTTTATGTGTGTTCCCTGTATTTCTGATCTCTCCAAGACCTTTATCATGAAGGGTTGTTGGATTTTGTCAAAGGCCTTTTCAGCCTCTACTGAGATGATCATGTGGTTTTTTTTTTCAGTTTGTATATATGGTGGATTACATTGACAGACTTTTATATGTAGAACCACCCTTACATCTCTGGGATGAAGCCTACTTGATCATGGTCGATAATTGTTTGGATGTGTTCTTGGAGTCTGTTTGCCAATATTTTATTGAGTATTTTTGCATCAATGTTCATGAGTGTGATGGGTCTGTAATTCACTTTCTTTGTTGTATCTTTTTTTGGCTTGGGTATCAGGGTAATTGTAGCCTCATAGAAGGAGTTTGGTAAAATTCCTTCGGTTTCTATTGTGTGGAACAATTTAAAGAGTATTGGTATTATCTCTTCTTTGAAGATCTGGTAGACTTCTGCATTGAAACTATCTGGTCCTGGGCTTTTTTTGGTTGGGAGACTTTTAATGACTGATTTTAATTCCTTAGGGGTTATTGGTCTATTTAAGTCATTTATCTGGTCTTTATTTAATTTGCTATGTGGTACCTATCCAGAAAAATGTCCATTTCTTTCAAATTTTCCAATTTGGTGGAGTACAGGTTTTTGAAGTATGACCTGATGATTCTTTGGATTTCCTCAGTGTTAGTTATTATGTCTCTGTTTTCATTTTTCATTTTCCTAATTTAGATGCTCTCTCTCTGCCTTTTGGTTTGTTTGGGTAAGGGCTTGTCTATCTTGTTGATTTTCTCAAAGAACCAACTCTTTGTTTCATTAATTCTTTGTATTGTTCTCTTTGTTTCTATTTTATTGATTTCAGCTCTCACTTTGATAATTTCCTGGCATCTATTCTTCCTGGGAGACTTTGCTTCTTCTTGTTCTAGAGCTTTCAGGTGTGCTGTTAAGTCACTAGTGTGAGATTTCTCCAACTTCTTTATGTGGGCGTTTAGTGTTATGAATTTTCCGCTTAGCACTGCTTTCATAGTGTCCTATAGTTTTGCGTATGTGGTGTCTTCATTTTCATTGATCTCCAGGAAGCCTTTAATTTATTTCTTTATTTCTTCCTTGACCCATTGGTGATTCAGTTGAGCACAATTCGGTTTCCATGAGATTGTAGGTTTTCTGTAGTTTTTGTTGGTGTGGAAATCTAACTTTAAATCATGGTGGTCTGATAGAAAACAGGAGGTTATTTCAATATTTTTGTATCTGTAGAGATTTGCTTTGTGGCTAAGCATGTGGTCAATTTTAGAGAAGGTTCCATGCAGTGTTGAGAAGAAGGTATATTCTTTTTTGTTAGAATGAAATGTTCCGTATATATATATACATATACATATATATGTGTGTGTGTGTATATATATATATAGTCCATTTAAGTCATAACATCAGTTAAGTCCCTTATTTCTCTGTTAATTTTCAATTTGGAAAATCTGTCCAGTGGTGAATGTGGGGTGTTGAGGTCTCCCTCTATTAATGTGTGGGGTTTTATTTGTGATTTAAGCTTTAGTAATGTTTCTTTTACATATGTGTGTACCCTTGTGTTTGGGGAATAAATGTTCACAATTGAAACTTCATCTTGGTGGATCTTTCCTGTGATGAGTATGTAATGTCCTTTTTGATCTCTATTGATTGATTTTAGTTTAAAGTCTATTTTGCTAGATATTGGGATGGCAACACAAGCTTGCTTCTTAAGACTATTTCATTGGAAAGACTTTTCCCAGCCTTTTGTTCTGAGGTAGTGTCTATCTTTGAAATTGAGGTGTGTTTTTTGTATGCAGTAGAAAGATGGGTACTGCTTTCATATCCACTCTGTTAGGCTGTGTCTTTTTATAGGTGAATTCAGTCCATTGATATTAAGGGATATTAAGGACCAGTGATTATTCATTCCTGTTATCTTTTGGTGGTAGTGTGTGTGTACTTCTCTTCTTTGGGGTTTACTGCTGTGGTGTTATCTACTGCCTGTGTTTTCGTGGGTGTATATGACTTTCTTAGGTTGTAATATTCCTTCTAGTGCTTTCTGTAGGGCTGGATTTGTAGATCAGTATTGTTTAAATCTTGTTTTATCTTGGAATGTCTTGTTCACTCTGTCTATGATGATTGCAAGTTTTGCTGGGTATATCAGTTTAGGATGGCATTCATGGTCTCTTAGCATGTGCATTACATCTGTCCAGGTCCTTCTGGCTTGCAAAGTCTCCATTGAGAAACTGGGAGTTATTCTGATGGGTTATCCTTTATAAGTCCCTTTGCCTTCTTCCTTTGTTGCTCTTATTATTCTTTCTTTATTCTGTAGGTTTAGTAGTTTAATTATTATGTGGCCAGGGGACTCTTTGGGGGGGGGTGTCTATTTGGTTTGCTGTTCTATAGGCTTCTTGTATTTTCATATGTATTTCCTTCTTTAAGTTGGGAAAGTTTTCTTCTATGATTTCATTGAATATTTTTTCTGTGCCTTTGAGTTGGTATTCTTCTCCTTCCTCTATCATTATTCTTAGGTTTTGTCTTTTCATGGTATCCCAGGTTTCTTAGACATTTTGTGTTATGTTTTTTGGCTTTGGTATTCTCTTTGACTGATGAATCCATTTCCTCTTTTGTATACTCTACACCAGAGATCCTCTCTTCCATCTCTTGTATTCTGTTGGTTATGCTTGCATCTATGTTTCCTGTTCGTTTACTCATATTTTCTCTTTCCAGCTTTCCCTCTGTTTGTGTCTTCTTCATTGTTTCTGATTCCCTTTTCTGGTCTTGAACTGTTTCCCTCACCTCTCTAATTGCTTTTTCATGGTTTTCTTTAAGGGATTTATTGCTTTCTTCCAATTTTTCTTTGTCTTTTCCTCTATTTCTTTACAGATTTCTTGCAATGTTTTTGTTTGTCTTTTTCTCAACTTCTTTATTGATTTCTTTGACTTTTTTGTTTGTCTTTTCCTCAATTTCATTTTTCATTTTTTTCTTGAAAGGCCCTTAGCATCATGATATTATTCTAAAGGTTGCTTTCTTTTGCTTCTTCTACCTTGTGATATTCAGGTCCTGCTGTTGGAGGAGGGCTATGTTCTGGGGATGCTGTATTGCTCTTTGTGTTGTTTTATGTACTTGTGCTTTGACATTTGCCCTTCTCCTCATCTAATAGGTATAAGAGGTGCCTGTGTCTGAGTGAGTTGCTGTTGGTCCCCTCTGTGCTTATTGTGTCTGTTTCTCAGGGGGCCCTTCTGAGTCTAATCTTAGCTCTTGGTCTAATTGGAACAGGCAGATTCCATGTCTTAGAGAGCTGCTCTTGGATTGACTCAAGCTAGTTGAATCTGTGACTCATGGATCCATTCTTGGTCTTATCAGGGCTCTTGGTCTAGCCAGAGCTGATAGATTCTGTCTTTAGGAAGCCTCACTTGGTCCAATGAGAGGTGGCATATACTACTTCTCAGAAAGCCACTCTTGGTCTAATGAAGGCTTGCAGATTCCCTGTCTCCTAAGGTTACTCTTGGTTCAATGACAGCTCTTTGACTAATGAGAGCTCTCTCACTAAGCCTGATGAAGGCTGGGGGTTGGTTTCTAAGCCTCAGGAAGTGGCTGGGGTCTGGAGAAGATGGGTATGAGGGCAGAGTGTTAGATTGCAGGGTCTGCTGATGGGTCTTGGTGAATTGGGAGCCTTCCCGCAGGATCCCTGCCTGCTGGCTGTTAACCGCCCTTCACTAATCCTATATAACACAAAATTGTGAGAGGGGCACTAGCACATTTGAAGTTTGTTGTCTTTATTTTGCTTATGCCAGACAGTTAGGGTTTGAGACTCTGCTGCTCAGTTGGATGAATTAAATGTAATGGGTTTTTGGGCACCAGAGTAGATGGAACCAGGCGGCAGTACTGAATTGCCAAAGGCAAAGTGATTGTACATATTGTATTGGGCAGTATAACCAAGGCAATGTTCATAACTGCCTGAACCATAATTGTCAGCAAAGGAAAGGTGAATTTTAAGGTGGCATGTTTGGTCTGGACCTTTGGTGCTGGCTAATCCATCATGGTATTTCCAGACATGATATAGATATGAAGCTACTGTTTAATCTGTGGAAGCAAAAAGAAATGTATCAAATAAATGAAAGAAAGGCTCTACCCAGGGAGCCTAAATTATAATACCATCCTGAAACTAAAAAGGGAAAGGAAAGATGTTAGAGGTGTCTTGTGTGCCATCTACCTCAAGGATCACTCTGAATGAACCAAGATGTGCCAGTTAGATGCTGATGTCCTAGATTTTGTCTGTGAGATGAGACTTTCTTGTGAAAAGGCTGAGCATTTTTCCCTATCACACCTCTGATTTCCTCTTCTGATTACTTCCCCAGAATGCCAAGCACACATTGATTTAAGAACTTTGAATGGATAAGATTTTGATCTATTGAGGTAAAAATGTTGCGTTCCTTGAAGTATTGTAGAAGGGAAGGAAAAGTTGTCTACCTCTTGTCTGCCTCCTTTATCAATGCCTGGTCATACAGATAATCCTGTATATAATTCTAGGCAGGAAAGTCACAAGGAAGAGATGCACTTTGAGTTCAGCCAGTTGTCACCATAATCAACATCCAGTTCCCTATTTTAATACATTTTGGAGTTCTGATTTAAAGAGAAGCAAATGCCTTTGGACATGGGAAATGTTAGTGAATTGTCCGATGCTAATTAATCTCAGAGAGAAGATGGCTCTGGAAATGGGAATTGACATTCCCACTTCAGGTCTAAACATGTCTGTCTCAAAATGTCCTCCAAAGTTCCTGGCATGACACTGTGACAGGGAAAGAGGAGAACTAAAAACAGTGTAAGATCGTAGCCACCATGACCCTTAAAGATAGCTAAGATATAACTTATTGCAAATAAAAACTACTCTTGTTTATCTTCTGACATAAAATTATTCATCATTAAAAAAAGGTACTGGGGCCGGGCGGTGGTGGTGCATGCCTTTAATCCCAGCACTCGGGAGACAGAGCCAGGAGGATCTCTGTGAGTTCGAGGCCAGCCTGGGCTACCAAGTGAGTTCCAGGAGAAGCACAAAGCTACACAGAGAAACCCTGTTTCAAAAAACAAAACAAAACAAAACAAAACAAAACACAAAAAAGGTACTGGGATGATTATCTGTGGAGAAGGCATAGAGGGCCTTCACCCTAGAAGTTTCTCAGTCAGTAAATACAGAAGACTAATTTTAATTAGAATTATTTATTGTTACTTTCTCCAGGAGGTTATAAGCATAGATTAAAGGATGTTTAGCTACGTATCTGTCACATCTCTATTTTTGCTGCTCATACTCATTCAAAACCAAGCACAAGGCTAATGTGCATCTTCCACTCTACAAACTGTAAAACAAAGGGAAAAGATACCAGAATTGAGCCCCTGAGGAATCTAATTGTGAAGAGTGATGGGGGTAAAAATATGACAAGTCTAACTGTGCATTCAGCTCCTTTATGGGTCCCAGAGAGGAAAAGTGTAATGTAAAAGCAGAATACAGATTGATGATCTCAAGAGTGAATAAAAGGCCTCTTGGTGAAAGGCCCACCTCTGTTAGTCTTGAGTTACTTACTAGGGAAGGGTACAGGAGAAAATATACCCAAGTTCTGAATAAATTCAGCCTGTACTAACATCCACTCTCCTAGACTATCAAGCACCTGAGGGCTTTCCTTAGGGTGATGTTTTCTTCAGAATCTGGAGTCCTAGATTTTCAGAACTGGTAGTCCCCTCTACCAGCATCTTTTAAATAACCATAAATGTTCTCCCAGTCACTCTGAAATGGGAGCAGAGCCTTAAATTTCCTCATATCGACTCACAAAAGTACTCACTCAGGCACCTTCCCCGCTTTGGGGCTGCCAATTCAACCTCAATTTTTGTTCATGGAATTCAAAGTACAGTGTTTGATCTTGGTTGTCCTAACACAAACAACAGGATCAACACCACAGTTGATGAGACATTTTGTCCAAGAGCTACATTTAACATCTTAGTGTAGACAAAATACTGGAATGGAATTGAAGCACCAGGAAATCTGATCCTTGAAGCATACACATTGATTCTAGGAAAGCATTTGAATGTTTAACTTCTCCATGACATCAATTGTGGTGTGGGCGTATGTTCGTCTATGGAAATTTATAGCTGTCAGACAACAGGATGAATAAAATTTCAACTTGACTTGGGAGATGAGGAGGTTTTTACCTCTTGAATCAATCCTGTGCTCTTTTCCTCATGCACATCTTGCAACAGATGAAATCCACAAGGAAATTTTCAAAGTCATCATTGATTTCTGTGAAACCTTTGGAGCAGTGGCTCTAAACCTCTAAACCTATTTTCACCTTCCTAACACTATGACCCTTTAATAAATTTCTTCATATTCTGGTGACCACCATCCATAAAATTATGCCATTGCTACTTCATAACTGTCATTTTTCTACTTTTGTGAATCATAACATAAATATCTGATATGCAGCCCCCAAGGGTGGGTCACAACTCCCAGGTTGAGAACCACTGCTGTAGAGGCTTCTGGATGATTTTCTAGCCTGTATTCTTCCTCTAATGAAGATAAAACTGTTTTTTTTGTAATCATGGGACTTATAGTTATTCTAATGCTTGTACTATTTCTAGGTGAGAACTGTTACATAAATCAAATAAGGCACTGTCATCAAATGACTATCTGGTGCCATGGATCTATGCAAACCATAGAATTTTACTGTATCCATCTGGATTGTAACTAAGAACTATTCTTGGAGGGCCTTCCTTTCTCTGGTCTATGCTTAAAACTTCATCTCCTATCAGGACGAAATACCTAGAAAAGCATCCCCCCATAATGACACTCAATCTTCATGTCTAACAGAGATGTTATGAGAGAGTTCAGGGGAATATGTGATGGTTAGAAAAGGAGAAAGATCCCATTAATAAGGGCTGTTGCTTGCCCTTGATGTTGTTCCCCTTCCACAGGAGGCTGTCACACTCAGAAAGTGCTAGTGGATAACAAAAGGGGAAAACAGGTTCTTTGTTCTTCCAGGGGAAGGACCAATCATGGAGGAGGTGACTTCCTGAGGAGAAGAGCCTGGAGAGCCTATAAAATGTCTTATCCAGAGCCCTAGGGCAGCCTTCAACCCCTGGGGTGACTTCCTATCCCCTTGATTGCAGCTGTTTGTCTGTTCTTATAAAGTTTGTGCTTTTGTTATTTATCTTTGTGATTACTGCTTCCTTGCTCCTATATCAATCTGTCATTTACTTTCACTCTCAGCTGCCCTTAGGAACTTACACTGTCATGTTCTGTCAGAGGGCCTTAGGATGTCCCTCTTGTCTCTCCTGTGGCTGTTGTATTCCCGTTCTCAATATCATATCTTCAACTCTGCCTGTCAATGGCCATGTCAGCCAATACCTGTCTGAGTGTGTCTTCTTCCAATATGTACATCTTTTTGTCTGTCTCATGAAACAACTTTGGTGGTAGCTCCTGACTACTGCTCCTCCAAAAAACAACCAATAACAATAGTCTGTGCCCTCTTTGAGGAAGAGGCCATTAAAGGGTTCACATACGCTCTCTGTGTTCTTCACTACCTTAATGTGTGGTTGTATGGATGCTCCCTGGAAAGAGAGACTAACAAATGAAAAAATGGCTCCATAAGACTGAACTGTAAGGATGACTGTGGGCATTATCTTAAGTAAGGATGGATATAGAAGTGTCCAAATCCTTGTGCATAATATTACCCCTTGGCAGGTAGTCCTGGTGTGTATAATGCAGCAGGATAAGCAAGCCATGAGGCACAATCCAGTAGCAGCTTTAGTCCATGGCTTCTGTTTCTGCTGCTGCCTCTAGGTTTCTGTATTTTTGAGTTCCTGCTCAGATTTCCAACAGTGATAGACTGTTAGCCAGACATGTAATATCAACCAAATCTTGTAATCTCAAAGTTTCTTTTGTTTATGGTTTTATATTATTACAGCAATTGATATCCAAACAAAGACAGGAAATGGTACCAGCACACTGTGTTGCTGAGGTAGACCACACTGTTTCTATTTGGGAAGACTATGGTGACCTTTGAATTTGGTGCTGAAAAGGTGTTCAATGCTAAGAGTTCAGTGGGCTGTGTTATGGGATCTTGGAACATTATCTTGGTAAGAGCCACACAGATAATGGAGGCCTGGCCTTTGAAGTTTAGCCAGGAAGGAAAGATTCTAACAGGACAATTTGAACAATTTTTGAGTTAGCATTCTGTTTCTACTTGGCTGGGGCTAAGTAATCATCTGTAATTGAAAGAGATCAGCATCTCTGAAGGAAAATCTCCTGGGAAGTGTTTTCTGAGGATAATCACACATGTGCTATGTTCAATAGGGGGGCATTGCTATACCTTGTGCTGGCAAAGAAACTTAAAAATATATTTTATCCTCCTAGAATGTGCTGTTTTGGAAAGCATGAAGGGGACATGTATAGCATCAGAGGCTTAAGACTGTGAGGAGCATAAGAATCCTTTGTTGAATGTGCAGCTTTAATGGAGGTACAAATTCCAGGATTAAATGGGTATTAAGAAGATTGCAATCTAGCCATAGTCTGACAGTGTGAAAGTCTCTGAAAAGAGTACAAGAGAGGCTATTGGTAAAAGTGCAGCCCACTTGCATTGGAGACCTCAAATTAGTGGATATGCCACTACCATGGTATGACCAGCAAATACAAAAACAGGTGTGCAGTAGAGCCAGCCTGAGCCTACGAGATATAAGGTGCATGCTATGGATTGCAAATCTGGAGAACAGGAACATACTAGGTCCTTTGGAGCCCAGAAGTTCCTGGATGAATACCAGATGCAGGGCATTCAGCTATTTGATTGGCTTTGATTTTATTGTG
This sequence comes from Peromyscus eremicus, assembly GCF_949786415.1. Taxonomy (NCBI): domain Eukaryota; kingdom Metazoa; phylum Chordata; class Mammalia; order Rodentia; family Cricetidae; genus Peromyscus; species Peromyscus eremicus. The sequence goes on along the minus strand of NC_081439.1, from coordinate 18,589,643 downwards.
ACTGTATCCTAATGCCCTCCCTCCATTTGGGAAAAGAAAGTATTCAACTTACTTTTTTTTTTAATTTTACAGAAACCCATAGTTATGAGACACTGAATATTTTATAAAGATTTTGAACAAAGATTTTGGATGTTTTCTAGAGCCTATTGTTAATTAGAGAGAATCCAGTCTTTCCATATCAAGTGTCAACAATCATGAAGTTCTAGTCTATCAGTGTCCATTGGAGGATCTTTATTAGAGCCCTGACTTGCTTCCTGGGAACTTCAGTTCCAATTCTTGCACATGGTCAGATTCTACGTGTATGATTTCACATGGATATTTTTCTCTCAGTGTACCTTACTCTTCCACCCTCATAACCAAGATCCACCATGTTAGATACTTGACACATCTCTGGGACAAAAGTCCTGACATAAGCAACTCAGGAAGGACAGATTTATTTTGGCTGTCAGTGTGAGGGAACATGCTATCATGCCCCAGATATCTTGAGAATAAGAGCACGAAGTTGCTTGTAGTAAGTATTATATCAGCAGTTAGGAAGCAGCGAGCAATGACTGCTGGTGCTCAGCTTTCCTCTTTATATGCAGTCTGGGTTCATAGTCCATGGAATAATGCCATCTACATTTAGGGCTGATCTTCTGACACTGAATCAAGAAAATTTTTGACATTAACCAGAAGCACTTATCCTCTTCTTGATTCTAGATCTTGTCTTTTCATCATTCAGTATTAACTGTCTTAAGCCCACTTCTTGCCATTTTCACTTCATAATATTACAGCATTACATTCATTTACTCGTGTGCAAGTGTTTGGAGTGTTTATGTGTTATTTTCTAAGATGAGACCATATGCAACTGCATACATATGGAGGTCAAGAGTCAAGTTTTAGATCTTGCCCTGGATGTCCCTTCTGGAGCACAGGTGAGTGCCCTAGCTGGGCCCAGACCCCATTCCTGGGCACCAGCCACTCTGGGGAAGACCTGATCAACTTGGCCACAGGTTCTGGCCACCGGGCAGGTTCCCTTCTAGCCCCACCGGGAAGGATTCCCTTCTCCAAGACCGCTGACAGACCCTGAAGTCTCCATGCCCTGCCCCCATGCCCATCCGCCCAAGACCCCAGCCTCTTTCTGAGACTTAGAGGCCGGCCCCCAGCTCCCATCCTGCCCCGGACTTCCATTCTGGAGCACAGGTGAGTGCCCTATCTTGCCCCAGACCACATCCCTGGGCACCAGCCACTCTGGGGAAGACCTGCCCAACTTGGCCCCAGGTTCTGGCCACCAGGCAGGTTCCCTTCTAGCCCCACCAGGAAAGATCCCCTTCTCCAAGACCCCTGGCAGACCCTGTCGTCTCCACGCCCTGCTCCCACACCCATCCACCCAGACCACAGCCACTTCCTGAGACTTAGAGGCAGACCCCCAGCTCCCATCCTGCCCTGGACTTCCGATCTGGAGCACAAAGAGAGAGAGAGAGAGAGAGAGAGAGAGAGAGAGAGAGAGAGAGAGAGAAGAGCTCCCATCCTGCCCTAGACTTCCCATTTGGACAAGAGAGCTCCCATCTGGACAAGAGAGAGAGACTTCCTGAATCTGTCAGCTCTGTCTGAACCAAGTGTGTGGATAAGGCCAAGAATGAACCAAAAGGAGATGGGCAGACATCAAGGCAGAAACATATACAACAAAATGAATAGCAATACAGCATCACCAGGCCCTAGCCCTCCTCCAACACCTAGACCTGAACATCAAAAATTGGAAGAAGCAGAAGAAAACAGCCTTATGAATGACATCATGAAGAAGCTAGAGGCATGTGTAGAGGAAAAGACAAAAAAATGGGAAGAACGCTGTAAACAACTAGAGGAAAGGGCAAACAAATTAGAAGAAATCAATAAAGTCCTGGAAGAAAACAATAAAATACTGAAAGAAAATCAAGAAAAATCAATGAAACAAATGAAGGAAACAGTCCAAGACCTGAAAATCGAAATAGAAAAAATGAAGAAGACACAAACAGAGGGAATGCTAGAAATAGAAAATCTGAGTAAACAATTGGGAACTTCAGATGCAAGTATAATCAACAGAATGCAAGAGATGGAAGAGAGGACCTCTAGCATTGAAGATACAGTAGAAGAAATAGATTCATCAGTCAAAGAAAACAATAAAGCCAACAAAGTCATGAACCAAAATGTCCAAGAAACTTGGGACACCATGAAAAGACCAAACCTACAAATAATAGGGGTAGAAGAAAGAGAAGAATACCAACTAAAGGGCACAGAAAATATACTCAACAAGATCATAGAAAAAAACTTTCCCAACTTAAAGAAGGAAAAGACTATGAAGATACAAGAAGCCTATAGAACACCAAACAGACTAGACCCCCAAAAAAGTCCCCTCTCCACATAATAATTAAACAACTAAACGTACAGAATAAAGAAAGAATATTAAGAGCAGCAAAGGAAAAATGCAAAGTGACGTATAAAGGCAAACCCATCAGAATAACAACCAATTTCACAATGGAGACTTTGAAAGCCAGAAGGACCTGAACAGATGTAATGCAGACACTAAGAGACCATGGAAGTCAGCCTAGACTAATATACCCAGCAAAACTTTCAATCATCACAGATGAAGTGAACAAGACATTCCATGACAAAGCCAGATTTAAACAATACTTATCCACAAATCCAGCCCTACAGAAAGCACTAGAAGGAAAATTCCAACCTAAGTAAGTCAGATACACCCTCAAAAACACAGACAATAGATAAAGCCACAGCAGTAAACCCCTACGAAGAGAAGTACACACACATCACCACCAAAAAAAATAACAGGAATGAACAATCACTGGTCCTTAATATCCCTCAATATCAATGGACTTAATTCACCTATAAAAAGACATAGGCTTACAGAATGGATACGAAAGCAGGACCCATTTTTCTGCTGCATACAGGAAACACATCCCAAATTCAAAGATAGACACTACCTAAAAATAAAAGGCTGGGAAAAGATTTTCCAATCAAACAGTCTTAAGAAACAAGCGGGTGTAGCCATCCTGATATCCAGCAAAATAGACTTCAAACTAAAATCAATCAAAAGAGATCAAGAAGGGCATTACATACTCATCACAGAAAAGATCCACCAAGATGAAGTCTCAATTCTGAACATTTATGCTCCAAACACAAGGGCATCCACATATGTAAAAGAAAAATTACTAAAGCTTAAATCACATATAAAACCCCACACATTAATAGTGGGAGACCTCAACACCCCACTTTCACCACTGGACAGATCTCCCAAATTGAAACTTAACAGAGAGATAAAGGACTTAATTGATGTCATGACTCAAATGGACTTAATTGATATCTACAGAACATTCCATCCTAACAAAAAAGAATATACCTTCTTCTCAGCACCCCATGAAACCTTCTCTAAAATCGACCATATACCTGGCCACAAAACAAATCTAAACAGATATAAAACAATTTGAATAACTTCCTGGGTTCTATCAGACCACCATGGTCTATAGTTGGATTTCAACAACAACAAAAACTACAGAAAACCTACAATCTCATGGAAACTGAATAATACCCAACTGAATCACCAATGGATTAAGGAAGAAATAAAGAAAGAAATCAAAGTCTTCCTAGAGATCAACGAAAATGAAGACACCACATATCCAAACCTATGGGATACTATGAAAGCAGTACTAAGAGGGAAATTCATAGCACTAAATGCCCACATAAATAAGTTGGAGAAATCTCACACTAGTGACTTAACAGCACACCTGAAAGCTCTAGAACAAGAACAAGCAACGTCTCCCAGGAAAAACAGACGCCAGGAAATTATCAAAGTGAGTGCTGAAATCAATAAAATAGAAACAAAGAGAACAATACAAAAAATTAATGAAAGAAAGAGTTAGTTCTTTGAGAAAATCAACAAGATAGACAAGCCCTTATCCAAACTAACCAAAAGACAGAGAGAGAGCATGCAAATCAACAAAAACAGAAATGAAAAGGGGGACATAACAACAGACACTGAGGAAATCCAGAGAATCATCAGGTCATACTTCAAAAACCTCTATTCCACAAAACTGGAAAACCTAAAAGAAATGGATAACTTTCTGTGTAGGTACCACATACCTAAGTTAAATCAAGACCAGATGAACTATTTAAATAGTCCAATAACCCCTAACGAAATAGAAACAGTCATTAAAAGTTTCCCAACCAAAAAAAGCCCAGGACCAGATGGTTTCAGCATAGAGTTCTACCAGATCATCAAAGAAGGGTTAATACCAATACTCTTTAAACTGTTCCACACAATAGAAACAGAAGGAACATTACCATACTCCTTCTATGAGGCTACAATTACCCTGATTCCTAAACCATACAAGGATACAACAAAGAAAGAGAACTACAGACCGATCTCCCTCATGAACATTGATGCAAAAATACTCAATAAAATACTGGCAAACAGACTCCAAGAACACATCAAAACAATTATCCACCATGATCAAGTAGGCTTCATTCCAGGGATGCAAGGGTGGTTCAACATACCAAAGTCCGTCAATGTAATACACAATATAAACAAACACAAAGAAAAAAACCACATGATCATCTCACTAGATGCAGAAAAGGCATTTGACAAAGTACAACACCCCTTCATGATAAAGGTCTTGGAGCGATCAGGAATACAGGGAACATACCTAAACATAATAAAGGCAATTTACAGCAAGCCAACAGCCAACATCAAATTAAATGGAGAGAAACTCAAAGCAATTCCACTAAAATCAGGAACGAGGCAAGGCTGTCCGCTCTCCCCATACTTATTCAATATAGTACTTGAAGTTCTAGCCAGAGCAATAAGACAACATAAGGAGATTAAGGGGATACAAATTGGAAAGGAAGAAGTCAAGCTTTTTCTATTTGTAGATGACATGATAGTATACTTGAGCGACCCCAAAGATTCCACCCAGGAACTGATACAGCTTACAAACACCTTCAGCAACATAGCAGGATACAAGATCAACTCAAAAAAATCAGTAGCCCTCCTATATACAATGGAAAAAGAAGCAGAGAAGAAAATCAGAGATACATCACCCTTCACTATAGCCACAAATGACATAAAATACCTTGCGGTAACACTAACCAAGCAAGTGAAGGACCTATATGACAAGAACTTTAAGTCCCTGAAAAAAGAAATTGAAGAAGATGTCAGAAAATGGAAAGATCTCCCATGCTTATGGAGAGGCAGGACTAACATAGTAAAAATGGCAATCTTACCAAAAGCAATCTACATATTCATTGCAATCCCCATCAAAATACCAACACAATTCTTCACAGACCTGGAAAGAATAATACTCAACTTCATATGGAAAAACAAAAAACCCAGGATAGCCAAAAGAATCCGGTACAATAACACAACCTCTGGAGGCATCACGATCCCTGACTTCAAGCTCTACTATAGAGCTACAGTAATAAAAACAGATTGGTACTGGCATAAAAACCGACATGTGGACCAATGGAATCGAATTGAAGACCCTGACATGAATCCGCACACCTATGATCATATAATTTTTGACAAAGAAGCCAAAAGTGCACAATGGAAAAAAGAAAGCGTCTTCAACAATTGTGCTGGCAAAACTGGATATCAACATGTAGAAGGCTGCAAATAGATCCATATCTATCACCGTGCACAAATTCTAAGTCCAAGTGGATCAAGGACCTCAACATAAATCCAGCTACTCTGAACCTGCTAGAAGAGAAAGTAGGAAGTAGTCTTGAATGCATTGGCATAGGAGACCACTTCCTAAATAGAACACCAGTAGCACAGACACTGAGAGAAACAATCAATCAATGGGACCTCTTGAAACTGAGAAGCTTTTGTAGAGCAAAGGATACGGTCAACAAGGCAAAGCGACAGCCTACAGAATGGGAAAAGATCTTCACCAACCCCACATCTGACAGAGGACTGATATCCAGAATATATAAGGAACTCAAGAAATTAGACATCAAAATGCCCAACAGTCCAATTAAGAAATGGGCTATAGAACTAAACAGAGAATTCTCAACAGAGGAAACTCAAATGGCTGAAAGACATTTAAGGAATTGCTCAACATCCCTAATCATCAGGGAAATGCAAATCAAAACAACTCTGAGATACCACCTTATGCCTGTCAGAATGGCTAAGATCAAAAACACTGAAGACACCTTATGCTGGAGAGGATGTGGAGCTAGGGGAACTCTCCTCCATTGCTGGTGGGAATGCAAGCTTGTACAACCACTTTGGAAATCAATATGGCACTTTCTTAGAAAATTGGGACTCCATCTCTCCCAAGATCCAGTTATACCACTCTTGGACATATACCCAAGGAATGCTCAACCACACCACAAGAGCACTTGTTCAGCTATGTTCATACCAGCATTGTTTATAATAGCCAGAACATGGAAACAACCTAGATGCCCTTCAACTGAAGAATGGATAAACAAAATGTGGTACATATACACAATGGAATACTACTCAGCAGAGAAAAACAATGACATCATGAGGTTTGCGACAAATGAATGCATCTAGAAAAAATCATCCTGAGTGAGGTATCCCAGACTCAGAAAGACAAACATGGTATGTACTCACTCATAACAGGATACTAGATGTAGAACAAGGATGACTGGACTGCTGCTCACATCACCAGGGAGGCTACCTGGAAAACGGGACCCCAAGAAAGACACAGGGATTGCCCAATGACAGAGATATGGAATGAGATCTACATGAACAGCCTGGACATGAGTGGGGGTAGTGAAGGGCGGGGGTCAAGGGAAAGAGAGCTTGGGGGAGCGGGAGATCCCAGCTGGATCAACAACAGAGAGGGAGAACAAGGAATAGGAGACCATGGTAAATGAAGACCACATGAGAATAGGAAGAAGCAAAGTGCTAGAGAGGCCCACAGAAATCCACAAAGGTACCCCCACAACAGACTGCTGGCAGTGGTCGAGAGACAGCCCGAACTGAACTACTCTGGTGATGGGATGGCCAAACATCCTAATTGTCGTGCTAGAAACCTCATCCAACTACTGAGGGATCTGGATGCAGAGATCCATGGCTAGTCCCCGGTTGGATCTCTGGGAGTCCAATTAGCGAGAATGAGGAGGGTTTATAATAGCGAGAATTGTTGAGACCAAGGTTGGATAAAGCACAGGGACAAATAGCCAAACGAATGGAAACACATGAACTATGAACCAATGGCTGAGGTGTCATCAACTGGATCAGGCCCTCTGAATGGGTGAGACAATTGATTGGCTTGATCTGTTTGGGAGGCATCCAGGCAGTGGGACCGGGTCCTGTGCTCATTGCATGAGTTGGCTGTTTGAAACCTGGGGCCTATGCAGGATGGCTTGGCTCGGCCTGGGAGGAGGGGACTGGGCCTGCCTGGACAGAGTTTACCAGGTTGATCTCAGTCCCTGGGGGAGGCTTTGCCCTGGAGGAGATGGGAATGGGGGGTGGGCTGGGGAGAAGGTGAGTGGGGCCAGAGGTGGGAGAACAAGGGAATCCTTGGCTGATATGTAGAACTGAATTGTATTGCAAAATTAAAAAAAAAAGAAAATGAAAAAAAAAGAGTCAAGTTTTAGGTGTGTTACATGGGTCTTGAGTGAGGGGTCAAAGCTTGAAGGTATCATCCAGTTTCATTGAGGTTAAGAACTTAGGACCTGGAAAGAAAACTCAGAAAGACAGGAAAGGGAAATAACAATTGAGTAGAGAAGGGTACTAGACAGAGCAGGATGATTCCAGACCTGAGGTAAGAAAAGCATGCAGTAGCTGCCTACCAAAAGTGACACTGACAGAGATGAGAAGGTTTCTGATAGAAAGTAAAAGGTATGGATCTGAGAAAGACACAAAAACAGCTCCCCACAGGAGTGAACAATTGTGGAGTCCCTAACAGTTTCAAATTGACAGAGAAACAGATAGTCTCTGGACATAGGGAAAGAAAAAGAAGCAAAACCCCACAAACTTTATTAAAACCGTCAAACAGTATCCTGTAGACTAGTGTTTCTCAACATTTCTAATGCTGCAACCTTCTAATAGAGTTCCTTATGTTGTAGTGACCCCTAACTGTAGCTAGAGTTTTCCTGCCTGGCCCACAGTCAGGACAAATCTCTATCACTCACCAGTCCCACAGCCGCTCAGACCCAACCAAGTAAACACAGAGACTTATATTGCTTACAAACTGTATGGCCGTACCAGGATTCTTGCTAACTGTTCTTATATCTTAAATAAATCCATTTCTATAAATCTATACCTTGCCAGTGGCTCATGGCTTACCGGGATCTTCCCATGCTGTTTGTCATGGCGTCGGCTGGTAGTGTCTCTGAATCAGCCTTCCACTTCCCAGAATTCTTCTCCTCTTTGTCCAGGCTATACTTCCTCCTGCCTGACTACTGGCCAATCAGTGTTTTATTTACTAACCAATCAGAGCAACACATTTGCCATACAGAACGTCCCACAGCACCTAACCATGAAATTTTTCATGGCTACTTCATCACTGTAATATTGTTAATTTAATGAATTGTATTGTAATATTTTTGGAGATAGAGGGTTGTCAGAGGGGTCTCAAACCACAGGTTGTGAACTAGTGCACAAGAGGATGGGAGGTGCACTCTAGCTGGGAATCTGATCTGAAGCTGAGGTCAGATTGTTTTGACAGGTAACGCCACCTCCTGAGTCCCTCTCCTTCAAGATTGGTCCTAATCAAGTGCTCCTTGAACAGTTTCTGTTGTCTCTGGATCTTGCCTGTTAGCAGATTTTATCAGTTCCAATCTCCTGGTTGGTGTGAGAAATGAGCATCCTTTCTTAAAGAAGACAGGCATAATTTTGAAGTATAAACAATTTCCCTCACCTTCCCTCCATTGCCCTTTATCAGAGATTAACATTGGATGGCACCAGACTGTGTGCAAATGGAGTTCTGGCTAATTCTTGCTGAGAAGACATGATGTTTCCAGGTATTGACCAGAAAGAAGGGAGCCCTTGGTTGGAAAGCAGAGTCTTCATGCCAGTCAAGAAGGTTGCATTAGGACACACTTGACTGTGTAAATATAGGATCTGGAACAGCCAGTTGATAACTGTGTTGTGCTGGTGAGGTACCATCTATCATAGAGTGAATCTATGAAAATAATTACAACCCCAAGTGATCATATGATTTAAGAAAAATCATAAAAACCACATTGTGATAGTTTTGAGCTTTGTACTTATGAGAGGAGGAATACAGGCAAGAAACACCCCAAACCCCTCTGCAGGCATTAGAGTAACCATAAGTGAGGGTAATGAGTTCCTTGTAGATTTTCTTTATGGCAGCCTCTGTGTGCTGACCACAGGGAGGTAAATCCCTAGGTGGGTGAATCCCAGCTGCAAAGGACTTTTCAAATAGGGTTTCAATTAGGACTCTTTGTTTTCAAATGACTGTGGTTTTAGTCCTAATTGCTGATTTTTTTATATTATAAACCTGTGTAAGTATCCTGATCATTTCCTGTGCCACAACCTGAAGGCAATCCTGCTTTGCAATGTCCTCCACAAGACAAATTATTCTACAAATTTAAGTTCAGCCATATTCAGGTTTTCAAGACACAGGTACAATGCAGCCAGCTTTGTGCCAGCATAGAACATGAATGAAAACCGGCCCCTTTCACCTTACAGTCCTTGATCCTCTTTGAATACTCATGAGCAGCTTCCAACTCTCCACATCCTTCTAGAATTGCACACTCCCCATGGAATGGCCAATTAAACTCTTTTATAGAATATCTGAGTGCATTTCAAGGCATAGGTCCAAATATTTCGAATTAATGAGATTTATATACCCCTAGATGGCTACAGCTTACCAAGTCCCCTATAATGTGACCACAAGCCATGGAACAAAGGTTCCTGTACAACACACGCACACACACACACACACACACACACACACACACAGACAAAACAACAACAACTAATTAATGTAATAAAAGTGATATATTTGGACCATAAATTGTCAAGAAGAGGATTAGGAATGGTTAATATTGAATGTTGAGTGAACAGTATCTAAAATCAAGAAACACAGAAGCCTACGGTAATGTCTCAAAGAGATTAAGATGAGGTTAATTTGGCTCAGAGGAACCGTCTAAAATGGAGTAGCATCATTCCTTGGAATGAGGATCCTGTCTGCATAACATGCAGAGAGCTAAGTGAGCATCTGCAGTGCACTAACTACTCTCCCTGCTCTCTAACTACTAATGCAATGTAGCAAGCATCTTGGGACTCTTGCCCCCATGATCTCTCAGTCATGATGTGTATTTTCTCAAATTAAGAGCCAATATAAACTTTTCTTCCTTTACTTGCCCATGTTATGTATTTTATCAGAGAAATGAATCAGGTATGTGATATGGTGGGTGGTGGTGATGGAGATGGAAGATCTAGGCCAGTTGTTCTCAAACTTCCCAATGCTGTGACCCTCTAATACACTTCCCCATGATGGAGTGACCCCCAACCATAAAATTATTTTCATTACTACTTTATAACTGCAATTTTCTATTGTTATTAATCATTATATAAATATCTGTGTTTTCCAATGGTCTTAGGCAATCCCGGTGAAAGGGTCACTTAACTCCGAAAAGGGGCCACAGACTACAGGTTGAGAACCACTGATCTAGATCCACTGAGAGAAAGTATTCACACAGTATAACACACACTCAGAAAGCTGACCTGATAAAGAATAGGGACTAATGTTCCCAGAAAGAAAACTAGAATTTTTTTACGGTCCTGAGGGAGGGCTGATAGATTAGAATGGCCCTGTGCTACCCACCACATGGACCATCAGAGCACACTGGAAATGCCTGGGCATTTGTGGCGTTTATTCACAACTGGGGAAATAGGAGATGGCTACTGCCTTCTAATAGCAACAGACGACAGATGGCACTAGCATACTCAGTGAACAGCATTGCCTTCTTTCTCCAAGAGAGCATCCTACTCTCCCAGCAGTGCCAAGGCTAAAACATCCTGTTCTACCTGTCGGAGATATGAATACTTAAGTGTCTCCACACAAGAATGTGGTTTCTTTTTTTGTGTTGAGGTGTCTGCTTTCTTGCAAACCGTATTTCTCATGGGATTCACTAGGTTTACTTAGGAAACATGCCTTTATACTGTACTGTTTCTTGCTATTTCTTGACGGCAGTATCAAATGAGATCATGACCTACAGTTTAGTATGTGAAAACATTTAAAGAATGGAATGCATTTGACAGCAAGGAAGGAATAAAACTTAGACACACTCCCAGAAATCAAGTTGATATTTTATATAGAATGAATTGGTGATTACACAGTACTGTGTACAAATGGGCAATTTCTTCAAGGATTCTCCTGGCAGATGTTAAAATGCCAGAGCCCTCACTTCAGACCATTTGCTCAGCCAGGTTGGAAGCACACTGGGCCTTCACCTGACTCTGCACTCTCAAAGAGATCATCTCATAGAGAAACATAATCACTCCAAACAGTGACATTGTGGCTATCAGGACACCCATTGGGAATACATTTGTGCAGTGTTTCTTTATAATGTCCTCCTTTTTAACGGGAAAGTCAGGTGAAAAGTCAAGAGTGATTTGCCCATAGATATCTACCAGGTGGTTCAAGGTCACAGTAACAAGCGTGAAAAGGCTGCTCACAGCCAAAGTTATGGCAGACATCTTGTAGCAAAACAGCTGGATCTCAATGAGTGGATCTTCCAGACAGCTGATCTTAATGGCCACTGAAGTGAAAATCACGACTAGGAGTTTCATCAAAATGGCCCAAGCTATCAGGACTTGTAAATACTGAAATTCCGATGACTTGTTCCAGGTTGAATTGAGAGGGGTGTGAACCAACATCCTGGTCATAGACCCAGAGATGTTAAATTCCTGAGCGTAATAAGCTTTCCAGAGTCCAATTGACACAAATTGCACACCCTCGTTGTTAAACTCCCACAGGCGCCAGCATTGGCTGTTTGCAAGAATGATTTCGAACACCAAAGCTGCTGTACTGCAAATCAGACCACTGAACTTGAAGATGAACTCCTTCATTTTGGCAAATCTGAAGAAGGCATCAAAGAAGAATAGAGTCAGTGGGACTACAAGGGAAGGCAGGAAAACAGAGGGAGTCATGGCTTGTACAGCACTGAGCTCTCATACCTTGTCCCTGTTGTCACATAGAGATGTTTCAGTGGTCTATGTACAGATTATTATTCTTCACAGAGTAAATAATAATATTTGTTGACTAGGAATTTCAGTGCTTAGAACTGACAATGAGAAGAGAGTTTGCAATATCATATGTAATGACATGCTTATTTTACCTGTATTTGCAATTTGTAAATATTTTAATACCATAAAGAGAGGAAAAAGCAGGGGAATGCTCAAATTAATTGGCATTTCTAAAATATAGTACTATAACATTTCATGACTGTTACAAACTGAAATCATCTATGAAAGAAAATGAAAATAATTCACATAGTAAACTCATTTATGTAAAAATAATAACACACTTGACACAAATTTTTGTATACATATATGTGTATACAAATTGATCAATACATAATGATACACCTCATAAATGATAGTGTGCAATGCTATTCCTCCTTGTGAATTTTACAGAAATGTACACTTCTCTAAAGAAGGCTATACCTATTTTATAATTGAAACCAGAAGAGTATGCTCATCAATGTCTATCTGTAATATAGCCGGGGATAGAGCTCAGTGGTAAAGTGATTATCTAACACGCACAAAACCCTGAATTCTTCTTTGGTATCTGTAAAGCAAAATCTATGTGTAAAATTGTCCAGAGAGTGAGTCAGAGGAATAGGGGAAATGGATAATTAACACATAAATTCATATAAATCCATAAAAGTGGATATTTCCAATTATAGCCCATCTCTTACTTAAAATTTCATCTTTAGATAATTAGCTTCATTTCAGTGAAACAAAAAGAATCCTGACATATTTTTTGTGAGCAAATATCTTCTTTCACAGAAAATTTACACTCTGTATTATAACTTTGATCTAACTTCTTTGCACCTTCTCTCAATTCCAATCTTAGGATGAAGGAAGGAGGTGAGTCATTTACTCACTAGGCATTTGAATAATGTCACTGCTAACTGTGCATGCAGAAGGTTGAAGGGGCCTACACACTGGATCTCCTTGCCAGGAAACCTTCCCTAAACAGCTACCCCCTGCTCTAAAGTCTCTGTAGAATGTGCTTCCTGACTGAGTGAAGGCAGGAACAGTTCTACTAGGGAGGTTTCATCAGAAAGATGAGTTCACATTTCATGGTGGCTTGGGTAACACCCTGCCCACATCATCTTCCTTTCCAAGGCAGGCCCGAGGCAATGGACTACAAGAACAGTGTGCTGTGAGGTAGTACTGAAAACACAATGAAGATTGCTGTTGTTCCACAAAAAAAAAAAAAAAAAAAAAACAAGCTAGCTTGGTAGTATCTGTTTCTTCCTGTGTTTGAAACACATGGAGTAGATGCATTTGATTCATAGGACCATATTTGAAAGCTCCCATATATAACATAAAGTTTTTATACCTTTGTGTATTATGGATAAGAAGATTCATTTAGAAGGTGGCAGGATCACAGACGTTCTTCCTATTAACAGTAAATGCCCATATCTCCAGTCAGAAGAAGAGTGGGAAAACCTTCAGGAAAAGAAATTCTATTAGGCAGACATTTCAGCTCAGAGCAGTGTCTCTCCAACCCCTAGATCCCACAATCCTTTCCATTCACTCTTGTCCTTGGCTTAAGAAGAACCTCATTTAAACACTTCAGGAGTATTCATACATCTGACTATCTAAGGACATCCATCTAGTCATTTCCCAAGTTTTGTAGGTAAGGATACAACAGAGAGAGGTTAATTCATAAACTCAACATCAGGGACCTACACAATTAAAACCTGCAGGGCAGCTCAATGATTACCTGCAGTCCCACGTGGGGCTTCTAGCCACGATATTCAGTAGCGTTTACATACACTTACCCACATGTCAATGGCCCTTTCTGGCATTCTTTGTCCTGTGAAAAAGAATGTGATTAATAAAAACACCCGGGAATGTAAAATACTTGCCTCTTTTTCCCTTGTAGTAAGACCAAATGTTAGTGACTGGCAGTAGACAGAGTATTAGCTCACTTTAAAAATTCTTGTTTCCATGGCTACTAAGGCTGAATGGTGGATTATGAGCAAAGAACACAACTTCCTAGCCATATTTGGCCATAAAGGACCAGTGTGCTTAACTTCCTGTTGTATGTGAATAGTCTTCAAAAGAGGAATTTACTTATTGAAATCATGCATCAAATAAGTACTACAATGCCTGATGGGCATAGCAGATATAGTTATTTGAAAAAAAAATAAGCTCTCATCCCCCAATCCTTGCCCTTCAGTGTGTGTGTGTGTGTGTATTGGAAGGATAGACATTTCACTTTGAGCAAAGTGTCTTCATTGGAGACTTTGTGACCATCTTACCTTCTAGAAACATCTTAGATAGAGACACAAAGTAAATATTGTCAGTAATAACAGATTATATGTAAATAAAATCATGGGGTATTTTGTTTGGAATAGAAAAATGTCCTCCTTTTCTCTTTCTGTGTTTTACCTCAAACTCTGTTACTTTGATGATACTAGTTAGGGTTTCTATTGTTGTGATAAAAGCAACATGACCAAATTCAACTTGGAGAGGAAATGGTTCATGTGGCTCACATTGCCACATCATAGTGCATCATCTCAATAGACTAGGGCAGGCACTCAAGGAAGAAACCAAAGACAGAAAATGAATCAAGCAGGAGCCATGGAAAAACACAGCTTACTGAGTTGACCCCCATAGCTTGTTCAATGTGCATTTTTATATCATCCCTTACCAGAGGCCCAGGTTTTGTACTGCCCACCTTCTGCCAGGACATCCTACATAAGATACTAATCAAGACAATTACTAACCAAGAAAATGTCCTATAGACTTGACTATAGGCAATTTGATGGAGAGGATCCCTTCATTGAGCTTCTTCTTTCCAGGTAACTCTTAAGTTCTTACAAACTGATATAAAGCTATGTAAATTTACACAATGTTATTTCTTACTGTGGTCACATCTTGAGAACATACCATACTGTAAGCATATAGTTAAAAATAGCCAAAGTGTGTAAATGAGTGGAAAAAAGAGAAGGAAAGTTTGACTTTCTTTTTAAACCTTATCTCTTTGTACTTCATAATGTATCTGTGGTATAATAAGCAATGAAGAAAACCTGCACTTTCTGCTACATGACAGCTACCAGAACATACTAATATCAAAATCAGGATGAATTTCTTAGAGTGAGCTGTGGAGATCAATGGGAAGTGCATAAACATCCTGTTACAGGAAATGGGAAGACAAGAATGTTTCATAAAAAGCATGGTGTAGCCTTACTGTATAAATGTGCATGTTGTTGTTTTTATGTATGTGCCCAACATGGAAGATTCCACAGCATGCCATCTTAGACAGAAGAATTCAAACAGCATTTGCTAGCAAGTGATATACCCCAGATTCTGCTGGAAATAAATGTGGCCTGAAAAGCATCATCCAGGTGCTCAAGAGCTTGGCAAAAATGTCAGCTGATCATCTGGGTGTGGTGAACCATAACTTTAATCTCAGCAATGGGAGGGAGAGGCAGCCCGATCTCTGTGAGTTCTAGGTGTGACTTGTCTACATAGTGAGCTCCCAGAAAGCCAGAGGTACTCTGAAACCAGGTCTCATGAAAATAAAGAAAAGAAGAATTTTGCTGACATGCACAACATGCCTTTGTTTGAGACCTCTGCTACAAACCCCATTTGGTGATTGTGCCCTCTACTCTTGGTCAACTTGAAACATAGTAGAGTTTCTTTGAAAGATGGAAGCTCAAATGAGGGATTACCTCCAACAGACTGGATTAATGATTGATGTGATATAGACCAGCCTTGCATGACAGTTTCCTTTAACAGAACCCTTTGTTCTGATAGGTTGACCTTCTGAACTCTAATTGTCACTGCTTTATACTCCCATGGACTTTTGCTACCAGTGGCTCTCAATACCAGGGAGTGTAAAAAATATACTACTTAGAACACACTTGCTGTTAGGTAAGTCAGAGCTGAAGGTGAAGGTAATACTTAATGTGGTGTCTTATATTTACTGTGTTATCATTAAGGACTAAACGAATTGAAAAAATCCATGAATTGAAAATTGGAAGAATTTATTTTAACTAGGACTTTTATTTTAAATATGTGATGTTTTAAAAAATTTTAGAGACTACTGAAGGAAACTACTCCCTAGTCTGAACCAGTTATTAAGCATATGTTCCTACTGTCCCTAGTTTTCTCCTCATTCCCAGTCATGTTTTAGACTCAATGTTACATTAAATCTGCACCCACGTGGCTTAAAGCTCTGAAGGCATGCCTCACCCTCACAATGTTGAAAGATTACATGGATATCTGTAATGCCATTATTTAGCCATTTTTTTTTCAAATGCTTGGATTTTATTGCCACCACAGACTATTCTTTTTCAGGAGAAAAGATAAGTAAAGTGTATAAAACCATCTTATCTGCTCCTTCTTGAAGAAAGGAATATTTTTAAATTACCCAAAATATGTCATCATGAATTTCAGATTTTCCATAAAGAAAATAGCACCCTTTCATATGAAGTTAATTACAGAAATGGAATGTAAGCCATGTTCTTCAGCTAAAGTGTCCATATTGAGCATTACCTACAACTTACAATCCTTGGCAGGCTTAAAGGAAAACAATCCAAAAGACATTTTATGTAAATATTTTCAGAATGTGGGAAACAAGTGTAATCTAACTCAAATTAGCATTATTGCTACTGAGGGAAATTAATCTGTTTTTCTTCCTCTTAAACTAAAGAATAAATTGTTTTGTTACTGTTTTATAGTAAACACATGACTGTAGTTGGATGGTTCGTTTGTTTGGTTTGTTGGGTGGTTGGTTGGTTAGTTTGAATCATAGTCTCATAGTATAACTTTGGACTGAACATTACTATGTATATGAGATTGGCCTCAAACTCACAGATATCGGCATGCTTTTTGAGTGTGGAGATTAAATGCATGTATTACTATGCCTCTCGAGTGTAACAGTTTCTCAAAGAATGGAATTTGCCATTTTTCAAAGCTTTCTACAACATGGGAAATTAATACCTGCCAAGCACAAGTATTTTTTCACTGCTATTATTAACTTTTTTCAAAAGCAATGGAAACATTTATTGTTTTGGTTTTATTGGTTTGTTTGTTTTGTTTTGGGGAGTTTTTATTTGTTTGTTTTTTTGTTCTCCTTTCTCTATTCTCTGAGTTACGTTTATTCCTCTCAGTTTTTTTGTAAGAAATTTTCTATTCATTTTACATACCAACCACAGATTCCCTCTCCTCCCTCCTCCCACCAACCGGTTTTCCTCTCTCCCCCATTCCTTCTTCCTCCCATGGGAGGCAATGTCTCCCATGGGGAGAAGGCAGTGCCTGGTATATTCAGTTGAGGCAGGTCCAAACCCCTTCTCCCTGCACCAAGGCTGTGCAAAGTGTCTCACCATAGGCCCTAGACTCTACAAAGCCTGCTCATGCACTAGGGACAGGTCCCGATCCCACTGCCTGGGGGCCCCCTAAACAGTTCAATCTAAACCACTGTTTTGATTACCCAGAGCGACTAGTCCAGTACCATGGGGGCTCCTCAGCTATTGGTCCACAGTTCTTGTGTTTCCACTAGTTTGGCTAATTGTCTCTGTACATTTTCTAATCATGATCTCAATATCTCTTGCTCATAGCATCCCTCCTCTCTCTCTCTCTGATTGGAACCCTGGAGCTGCACCTGGGCCGTGGCCGTGGATCTCTCCATCTGCTTCCATCAGTCACTGGATGAGGGTTCTATCAAGACAGTTAGGATATTCAGGCATCCGATCACCAGAGTAGGTCAGCTCAGGCACCCTCTCCACTATTGCCAGTAGTCTATGGTGGAGTCCTGGGAATTACTGGGAATCTCACTAGCACTCTGCTTCTCCCAATTCGCATGGTGTCTTCAATTATCATGGAATCTCTTTCCTTGCTCTCCCACTCTGTTCCCATTCCAGGTTGAACCTTTCTGTCCCCTAAGCTCTCATTTAACATCCCTTGTCCTCCATTACCTCTCCTCATCCCATTTGCTCATGTAGATCTCATCCATTTCTTCATTGCTGGTTGATCCATACTTCCGTCCTAGGGTCATCCATACTATCTAGCCTCCCTGGAGCTGTGGTTTGCAGTCTGGTTATCCTTTGCTTTACATCTAGTATCCACTTATGAGTGAGTACATACCATGTTTGTCTTTCTGAGTCTGGGTTACCTCACTCACGATGACATTTTCTAGTTCCCTTCATTTGCCTGCAAACCTCATGATGTCATGTTTTTCTCTGCTGTGAAGTACTCCATTGTGATGTGTACCACATTTTCTTTACCCATTCTTCGGTTGAGGGGCACGTAGGTAGAACAGGCTTGCCTCAGACTTACAGAGATCCACCTGCCTCTGCCCCCTGAACCTGGGATTAAAGGCATGTGCCACCACTGCCCGGCTTGTAGCCTCTTTCTTGAGCTCTCTACAACATATACATGTAGCTTTCTATGGCAAGCACATCAAGGTCCTGTCTTCCCACATACTACTGTCTCCATTGAAGCATCAAGTTCATATTCAGTTTCACGAAGGGGTCTTCTAGACTTCCTAGACGGAATTCATGTGTCTCAGGCATGATATATATTACATGATCTTAAGGGATTTGAAACTGTGAATCAAGATTCTATTTACCGTATAATCTTGTGTTTGTGCTTACTGAAAATTCAGTACCCCGTGGAATATGCTCCCCAGCTCTTTGGCAGGTTATGATGGAATGTGATGGAACCTGGCTATGCCAGATAGGTTTTTTTTTCTGTCATCTTGATGCAATCTTGATTCATCTGAAAGAGTAAACTTTAGTTGAGTAAATGCCTTCAGGAAACTGGCCTTTAAGAGAGTGTGTGGAAGCTCAATGTGGTGGTGCATGCCTTTGATCTCAGCACTTAGAAGGCAGAGGCAGGTGGTTCTCTCTGGATTCAAGTCCAGCTTATTCTACAGAGTGCGTTCCACAACAGGCAGGGTACACAGAGAAAACCTGTCTCAAAAAGCAAAACAAAGCAAAATAGAAAGTGTGTGGATCATTCTCTTGAGTAATGATTAACCTGCGAGGATCTAGTCCACTGTGTGTGATACAGGTGTTTGTGAGTTGCATAAGGAAACAAGCTGATGTAGCCATGGAGAGCAAGGCAGTGTTCCTTCATGGTCTGTGCTTCAGTTCCTTGTCTCCAAGTTTCTGCCTTGATTCCTTACCTATGTGTTCTGTCAGTGATGGACTGTGAAGCTCTTGCTCTGGCTTTCTCTAAGGTGAACTTCCCCAGAATCAAATCCAACTGCAGTATCTCTGCCCTCAAAGGCCTAGTCACATGGATCCTTCATTTAACTGCAGCTGGTCAATTCCCTAAGAGCCAGTGCCACCCCCACACTCTAGATGAAGCCTATACATCAGCTTTGCTCGTAGAAATTTCCTGTACTTCTCCTGCCAGCACCATCTATGAAATTCCAGGCCTAAGTCCCATAATGTAGCTCCTGCACTTGCTATTTTTGTTTAGTTCCCCTACATCCCAGCCTGCCTATGCCATCTATACACACCAGGCCTATCTCCTGTGCACAGATCTTGTACTAACTTTGCTTGAAAGGTCCACAGATATTCCCCTGCTTGTGCAATGTTTACCCTTTAAGCCTGGTCCTAATCAGACAGCTCTTTCACCAAATTTCCTGGTGAGTTCCCCCAGTAGTAAGCCCAGATGTGCAATATGCCTACTAAAAGGCCTAGATAGCTAAGTATGTGTAGATCAAGCAAAGTCTTTCCTTTGACTGAAAATCTGAGCCTCCCCTGTCAGCAGTATACCCAACTCCCCAGACCTTGAACAGGTCACACTGGATATTCCCTATTGTACTCCCAGAAGCAAGCTCACTCCTACTGTCTGCCCTCTCCTAGGCCTAACTCTTCATGTCTACACTGTGCACCTCCTTTTTCTGGTCATCTCCCCATAGCCTTTCCTGCAATCAACATCACTTCATGTCCAGGCCCAGCTCTGGCCAAACAAATGCCATACCAGATTTCACTAGTGAGTTCTCTCTTGAGCAAGCCCATGTGTGAATTCTTGATTGGAACTTACAGGTCTTGCACTGACCTTACCTGGCAAAGTCCCTGGAACCTCGGCCACCAGTGACATCACCACACTCCAGTGGCTATCTCTGGTGTTATAGCTCCTGAACCATCTTTTCCTGGTTAGTTCTTCAAGAAGGATGCCAACCTGAGTGATGACCATACTCCTGGCCAAGGTCTGTATGCACCCAGATTTGGCTTGTTGAGTTCTCCAATATCTCACCTTCTACAGACATCTACTTTCTCCAATATCTACCTTGTGTCATGAAGCTCTGGTAATAACTTTCCCTGATAATTATTCTCATGCACCATCTCCAGAGTGTTAAGGCATAGATCTGGTTGCATAGATCAAAGATTGGGTGTGCCTGGTGGCATTCCCTGGAAGCTTACTTAACAGAGTCATCTGTTCTCTCAGCCCTAGCTCAGGTCATGCAGCTCTTGCAACAGCTCTCTGTGGTGATGTTTTATTTGTGCTCTAATAAATAATGCTTACATGGAGATCAGAGGAAAAAGCCAGCCACTATATTAAACATAGAATTCAGGCCTTTAAGCCTAGCATCTGGAAGGCAGAGAGTCATCCAGATCTCTGTGAGTTCAAGGCCACACTAGGAGCAGAGCCAGGCATGGTGGCACACACCTTTAAATTCCAAAGCTTGTTAGCTATAAAGTTGTGGAGGTCTATACAGACAGGAAGTGACAGAGCTGGGCAGAAAGAGGAAGTGATGTAGCTTGGTGGAGAGAGGCAGTAAGATGGCAGGGACAGAAAGGATATAGGCATGAGTAAACAGGATTTGGCTCACTCTGGAAGTTGGTGAGATGAGGTTGGCTGTGGCTTCTACTATTCCTCTGATCTCAGTTTTTCCCCCACTATCTGGCCACAGGCTTTTTTATTAATAAGACCAGTTAGCAATTCATGTTAAACATCTTTCCCAAATGAGTTCTCCCAGAACCAAGAACACTGGCACAATCTCTACTATCCAAGGCCAAGAGCTGGATTCAGATTGCACAGCAGTGTTGCCTGATGATGCTACCCAGAACCTCTTTCTCCGGCTTCACGCTGGTACTCCCAGGTTTAGTGATCTAGTTACAGATGGGCAGATCTCATATCAGCTTTGCCTTGGTAGGTTCAAAGAACCTCTCCCATCAGCACCATCCATCCAGTTCCTAGCCTAGCTGTTTTTGTAGATTTCCCTCACTTCTCTGTTCTGTTGAATACCAACTGAACTGAACTGGCCTGTACCATTTCTTTATTCCCCTGACCTATTTCTGGATGTTCATATTGCTTGTCAGATTTGCCACGTGAATTTAAAGCACATGGCCAGAGCCTTCTCCACACTCACAGACCTAGTCCAGGTCACAGTCAAACTGTTAATGAAGCTTCATTTCCTGGAGAGTTCACCCAGAACCAAGAATACCTGCATCATTTCCACAATTCAGTGTTAACTCTGAATGCGCACATGTACATCAGCTTTGCCAGATGACCACAAATTTGCCCACCAGCTCCATTTCCACTTATCCAGCAAGTAGCTCCTATAGAAGAATTTCCTGGTGAGTTCCACTGAACCAAGCCTGCCAGAACCACCTGCACGCTCCCAAACCTAGTTCTGGGTGTGCAGGTAGCACACAGGTTTTGACTGCTAAGCTCACTAGAGACACACCCACAAGAACTACCCCCTCATTCTAGTCCTAGTTAAAGGCTCAAGATACTTGCCTCCTGCTTGGGTTACCTTCGTGAGTTTCTTTGGAAACTCTGGAATCATGGACCCACATATAGCTCTGTATGTACTGGCTTGTTTGATGAAACACCACAGGACATTGCAAGGCCTCTACATCACCATACTTCTAAGTCAAGCTTCTTCTGTCTCACAGTCATTGCACTGGATTTCCTTGAAAAGGATTCTGGGAATCAAGGCTGCCTGTGCCATTTTCATAGCATCTCCTGATGTCCTGATTGCAGTTTTGCTGGGTGTGCTCCTCATAGGTTTCATGCCAGTGCCTTATGCACACTCGGAGGCTTAGCACCCATAACTGAGCTCCTGCATTAACATTCCCTGGTCAACTGGAGCCAGGCCTGTCTATGCTATTAATACACTACCAAGTTCTAGATGCACCAAACCTGCACTCATTTACATGGTGATGTTCTATAGAACCTTTCCTGCCTGGGCTATGCATATACACATTGACCTTGCTCTGAAGGCCAGTTAAGACTCAGTTACTTCACTTGCTTTCTCTGCTGAGTTCTCTGAGAACTGATCTGGTGCCTTGGCCTGCATGCTCTACTCCTTGCATAGCAGACTTGCCTGGTGAGCTACAAAGATGCTCTGCTGTCAGCATATAAACTTCACTCTGGAATCAAGCTGTGTTCAAGCAGTATGTGCACCAACTTTATCTGGCAAGTGCCACCAGAACTCCCTATAGATGTGCCCCCTTCAGCCCCAGGCCTTGTTCTGAATGCAGAGACCACACACTGGCTTTCCCTACGACATTCCAATGAAACTTGAAATGTATCACAATTCTCTTCTCCCAGCCATTGCTCCCTTTCAAGGAGCCAATGGAGGAATTCTGAGGTGAGTTCTCCAAGAAGCAAAGCAATCTGCCCCATTCTACCTCATATGGCCTGGCTCTAGACACATACCTCCTGGACAGAGTTTTCCTAATGAGATCCTCTAGAACCAGTTTTTCCTGTACCATCTTGCACACTACCCAGCCCTGTTTTGAGTGTACAGAACATATACTGTAGGAGGCTTTCTTGCAATGCCAGCCCCAAATCATAACACAGAGATTATTATTTCTTAATTATGAATGTGCAGCCTTAGCTTAGGCCTATTTCTAGCTAGCTTTTTTTAAAACTTAAATTAACCTATTTCTATTAATCTATGTGCTGCCCTGAGGCTCATTTACCTCATCTGTGTACTACCCATCCTGTTTTCCTGCTTCCTCTGTATCTGATTCGCTGGGCACTGGCTAGCCCTGGTGTCTCTTTTTCTTTCTTTCCACCAGCCCTGCCTATCCCTCCTCTGCTCAGCTATTGGCCATTCAGGTTTTTTTTATCTTTCTATTTTACTTTTTATGTATTAATTAAAGTTTTTCATTTTTCTTTACTAAGAAATTTTCTACTCACTCTACATACCACCCTCAGATCCCATCTCCTCCGTCCTCCCACCACCAGCCCTTCCTCCCAAGCCACCCTATATCCCCACAACCCACAAATCAGGGTCTCCCATGGGGAGTCAGCAGAGCCTGGCATACTGAGCCTAGCCAAGTCCAAGCCCCGCCCCACTGCATCAAGGCTGGGCAAGGTGTCACACCACAGACACTGGGCTCCCAAAAGCCTGCCCATGCACCAGGGACAGATCCTAACCCCCGTTCTGGGTAACCCCCAAACAGGTTGAGCCAAACAACTTTCCTCTGTGTCTAGAGGGCCTAGTCCAGTCCCATGGGGGCTCCAAGGCACCAATCTACAGTTCATGTGCTTCCACCAGTGTGGCCAGTCATCTCTGCATGTCTTCCCATCATGATCTCAATGTCACCTGCATGCAGAATCCCTTCTTTCTCTTATTGATTAGATTCCCAGAGCTCAGCCATGTGCCTGTCCATGGATATCTGCATCTGCCTCCACCAGTCACTGGACAAAGGCTCTATGATGACTGTTAGGGTATTCACCAGAATAGACCAGTCCACGCACCTTCTAGACCACTGCCAGCCTCCCAAGTAGGGTCATCCTTGTGGATTCCTGAGAGCCTCCCCAGCACCCTGCTCTTCCTATTCCCATGATGTCCTCATCTATCATGGAATCTTCCTCCCTGCCCTCCCACTCTGTTCCTGTTCCAGCTTGACCCTCCCATTTCCCTGTGTTCTCATCCCCCACTCCTTGCCCTCTGGCACCCCCCATCCAGTTCACTCATGTAGATCTCATCCATTTCTCCTTCACAGGATCATCCATGTGTCCTTCCCAGGGTCTTTTTCTTTTAGCTAGCCTCTCCGGAGTTGTGGGTTGTAGTCTGGCCTTTCCTTCCCTCACATCTAGTATCCCCTTATGAGTGACTACATACTATGTTTGTCCTTCTGAGTCTGGGTTACCTCGCTCAAGATGATATTTTGTAGATCTATCAATTTGCCTGCAAATTTCATGATATTATTGTTTTTTACTGCTGAGTTGTACTCCATTGTGTATATGTGCCATACTTTCTTTATCCATTCTTCAGTTGAAGGGCATCTAGGTTGTTTTGGGTTCTTGCTATTATGAATAATGCTTATATGAACATAGTTGAGCATGTGTTTTTGTGGTAAAATTGAGCATTCCTTGGGTATATGCTCAAGAGTGCTATAACTGGGTCTTTAGGAAGACTTATTCCCAATTTTCTGGGAAACCACCATACTGATTTCCAGAGTGGTTGCATAACCTAACTGTCATCATAGAGCCTTTGTCTAGTGCCTGATGGAGTCAGATACCGAGATCCACATCCAGGCACCAGGGTGAGCCTCAGGAATCCAATTGATGAGAGAGAGGAGAGATACTACAGGCGAGGGACATCGAGATCATGACGGGAGGATGTGCAGAGATGACTGGCCACACGAGTGGGAAGCCCATGAACTATGGACTGGTGTCTGTGGAGCACCCATTGGACTGGCCTAGGCCCTCTGGAAATGGAAGATGGTTGTTTGGCTCAAACTGTTTGGGGGGCACCCAGACAGGGGGATCGGGATCTGTCCCTGGTTTATGGGCAGGCTTCTGGAACCGGGTGCTGTGGTGTGACACCTTGCACAGCCTTGGTGCAATGGGAAGGGACTGGACCTGCCTAGGCTCAGTGTGCTGGGCTCTGCTGACTCTGCATAGGAGACCTCGATTTTGGGGATATGGGTATGTGAGGTTGCTTGTGAAAGAGGGCTGGAGATGTGAGGAGGGAGGAGGAGGGGTCTGTGGATAATATGTGGAGTGAATAGAAAATTTCCTAATAAAGAAAAATGAAAGAAAAAGAGACCATTTGATTGGAAAGACTTTTCCCACCCTTTGATTCTGAGGTAGTGTCTAAATTTGAAATTGAGGTGTGTTTCTTGTATGCAGCAGAAAGATGAGTCCTGCTTTCATATCCATTCTGTCAGCCTCTGTCTTTTTTATGGGTGAATTAAGACCATTGATATTAAGGAATATTAATGACCAATGATTGTTAGTTGCTGTTATATTTTGTTTGTATTGTGTGTGTGTGTGTGTGTGTGTGTGTGTGTGTGTGTGTGTACTTCTCTTCTTTGTGGTTTACTCCTGTCGTGTTATCTATTGCCTTTTTTTGTGGATGCATCTGACTTCCTTAGGTTGGAATTTTCCTTGTAGTGCTTTCTGTAGGGCTGGATTTGTAGATAGGTATGGTTTAAATCTGGTTTTGTCTTGAAATGTCTTGTTTACTCCGTCTATGGTGATTGAAAGTTTTGCCTGGTATCAGTTTAGGCTGGCATCCATGGACTCTTAGTGTCTGCATTACATCTGTCCAGGTCCTTCTGGCTTGGAAAGACTCCTTTGAGAAAATGGGAGTTATTCTGATGGGTTATCCTTTATAATTCACTTTGCCTTTTTCCTTTGTTGCTCTTATTATTCTTTCTTTATTCTGTAGGTTTAGTACTTTAATTACTATGTGGCCAGGGGACTCTTTGTGGGGGGGGTCTATTCGGTTTGCTGTTCTATAGGCTTCTTGTATTTTCATAGGTATTTCCTTCTTTAAGTTGGGAAAGTTTTCTTCTACGATTTTGTTGAATATTTTTTCTGTGCCTTTGAGTTGGTATTCTTCTCTTTCCTCTATCCTTATTATTCTTAGGTTTGGTCTTTTCATGGTATCGCAGATTTCTTAGACATTTTATGTTATGCTTTTTGGATTTGGTATTATCTTTGACTGATGAAATAATTTCCTCTATTGTGTCCCCTATACCAGAGATCCTCTCTTCCATCTCTTGTATTCTGTTGGTTATGCTTGCATCTGTGTTTCCTGTTCGTTCACTCAAATTATCTATTTCCAGCTTTCCCTCTGTTTGTGTCTTCTTCATTGTTTTTATTTCCCTATTCTGGTCTTGAACTGTTTCCCTCACCTGTTTAATTGCTTTTTCATGGTTTTCTTTCAGGGATTTATTGCTTTATTCCAATTTTTATTTGTCTTTTCCTCTATTTCTTTATAGATTTCTTTCAAAGTTTTTGTTTGTGTTTTTCTCAATGCCTTTATTGACTTCTTCCACTTTTTTGTTTGTCTTTTCCTCAATTTCATTTTTCATTTTTTTCTTGAAAGGCCTTTAGCTTCTTCATTAATTCTTAAGATTGCTTTATTCTGCTTCTTCTACCTTGTGATATGCATGTCCAGCTGTTGGAGGAGGGCTATATTCTGGTGATGCTGTATTGCTCTTTGTGTTGTTTTATGTACTTCTGCTTTGTCGTCTGCCCTTCTCCTTGTCTAATAGGTATAAGACGTGCCTGTGTCTGAGTGAGTTGCTGCTTGTTGTGTTTGTTTCTCAGGGGGCCCTTCTGAGTCTAATCTTAGCTCTTGGTCTAATTGGAACAGGCAGATTCCATGTATTAGAGAGCTGCTCTTGCATTGACCCAAGCAAGTTGAATCTGTGACTCATGGATTCATTCTTGGTCTTATCAGGGCTCTTGGTCTAGCCAGAGCCAATAGATTCTGTCTTCAGGAAACCACACTTGGTCCAATGAGAGGTGGCAGATACTACTTCTCAGAAAGCCACTCTTGGTCTAATGAAGGCTTGAAGATTCCCTATCTCCTAAGGTTACTCTTGGTCCAACGACAGCTTTTTGACTAATGAGAGCTCACTCACTAAGCCCGATGAGAGCTGAGGGTTGGTTTCTAAGCCTCAGGAAGTAGCTGGGGTCTTGGGCAGACGGGTTTGAGGGCAGAGTGTTAGATTGCAGGGTCTGCTGATGGGTCTTGGTGAATTGGGATCCTTCCCGCAGGATCCCTGCCTGCTGGCTGTTAACCGCCCTTCACTATTCCTATATAACACAAAATTGTGAGAGGGACACTAGCACATTTGAAGTTTTTTGTCTTTATTTTTGATATGCCAGACAGTTAGGGTTGGAGACTCTGCTGCTCAGTTGGATGAATTAAATGTAATGGGTTTTTGGGCACCAGAGTTGATGGGACCAGGCGGCAGTACTGAATTGCCAAAGGCAAAGTGATTATACATATTGTATTGGGCAGTATAGACAAAGCAATGTTCATAACTGCCTGAACCATAATTGTCAGCAAAGGAAAGGTGAATTTTAAGGTCGCATGATTGGTCTGGACCTTTGGTGCTGGCTAGTCCAACATGGTATTTCCAGACATGATATAGATATGAAGCTACAAAATGGCTGTTTAATCTGTGGAAGCAAAAAGAAATGTCTCAAATAAATGAAAGAAAGGCTAAGCCCAGGGAGCATAAATTATAATACCATCCAGAAACTAAAAAGGGAAAGGAAAGATGTTAGAGGTGTCTTGTATGCCATCTACCTCAAGGATCACTCTGAATGAACCAAGATATGCCAGTTAGATGCTGATGTCCTAGATTTTGTCTGTGAGATGAGACTTTCTTGTGAAAAGGCTGAGAATCTTTCCCTATCACACCCCTGATTTCCTCTTCTGATTATTTAGCCAGAATGTCAAGCACACATTGATTTAAGAACTTTGAATGGATAAGATTTTGACCTATTGAGGTAAAAATGTTGCATTCCTTGAAGCATTGTAGAAGGGAAGGAGAAGTTGTCTACCTCTTGTCTGCCTCCTTTATCAATGCCTGGTCATACAGATAATCCTGTATATAATTCTAGGCAGGAACGTCATAAGGAAGAGATCCACTTTGAGTTCAGCCAGTTGTCACCATAATCAACATCCAGTTCCCTATTTCTAATACATTTTGGAGTTCTGATTAATAGAGAAGCAAATGCCTTTGGACATGGGAAATGTTAGTGAATTGTCTGATGCTAATTATTCTCAGAGAGAAGATGGCTTTGGAAATGGGAGTTGACATTCCCACTTCAGGTCCAAAACATGTCTGTCTCAAAATGTCTGCAAAGTTCCTGGCATGACACTGTGACAAGGAGAGAGGAGATCTCAAAACAGTGTAAGATCCTAGACACCATGACCCTTAAAGATAGCTAAGGGAAAACTTATTGCAAATAAAAACTACTCTTGTTTATCTTCTGACATAAAATTATTCATCGTTAAAAAAGGTACCTCTTGAAACTGAGAAGCTTTTGTAGGGCAAAGGATACGGTCAACAAAGCAAAGCGACAGCCTACAGAATGGGAAAAGATCTTCACCAATCCCACATCTGACAGAGGACTGATATCCAGAATATATAAGGAACTCAAGAAATTAGACATCAAAATGCCCAACAGTCCAATTAAGAAATGGGCTATAGAACTAAACAGAGAATTCTCAACAGAGGAAACTCAAATGGCTGAAAGACATTTAAGGAATTGCTCAACATCCCTAATCATCAGGGAAATGCAAATCAAAACAACTCTGAGATACCACCTTATGCCTGTCAGAATGGCTAAGATCAAACACACTGAAGACGCCTTATGCTGGAGAGGATGTGGAGCTAGGGGAACTCTCCTCCACTGCTGGTGGGAATGCAAGCTTGTACAACCACTTTGGAAATCAATATGGCGATTTCTTAGAAAATTGGGAATCCATCTCCCCCAAGATCCAGCTATACCACTCTTGGGCATATACCCAAGGAATGCTCAACCACACCACAAGAGCACTTGTTCAGCTATGTTCATACCAGCATTGTTTGTAATAGCCAGAACATGGAAACAACCTAGATGCCCTTCAACTGAAGAATGGATAAACAAAATGTCGTACATATACACAATGGAATACTACTCAGCAGAGAAAAAGAATGACATCATGAGGTTTGCAGACAAATGGATGGATCTAGAAAAAATCATCCTGAGTGAGGTATCCCAGACTCAGAAAGACAAACATGGTATGTACTCACTCATAAGAGGATACTAGATGTGGAACAAGGATGACTGGACTGCTACTCACATCACCAGGCAGGCTACCTGGAAAACAGGACCCCAAGAAAGACACAGGGATCGCCCAATGACAGAGAAATGGAATGAGATCTACATGAACAGCCTGGACATGAGTGGGGGTAGTGAAGGGTGAGGGTCGAGAGAAAGAGAGCTTGGGTGAGTGGGAGATCCCAGCTGGATCAACAACAGAGAGGGAGAACAAGGAATAGGAGACCATGGTAAATGAAGACCACATGAGAATAGGAAGAAGCAAAGTGCTAGAGAGGCCCACAAAGATACCCCCACAACAGACTGCTGGCAATGGTCGAGAGACAGTCCGAACTGACCTACTCTGGTGATGGGATGGCCAAACACCCTAATTGTCGTGCTAGAAACCTCATCCAACTACTGAGGGATCTGGATGCAGAGATCCATGACTAGGCCCCAGGTGGATCTCTGGGAGTCCAATTAACAAGAATGAGGAGGGTTTATATGAGCGAGAATTGTTGAGACCAAGGTTGGATAAAGCACAGAGACAAATAGCCAAACAAACGGAAACACATGAAATATGAACCAATGGCTGAGGGGTCACCAACTGGATCAGGCCCTCTGAGTGGGTGAGACAGTTGATTGGCCTGATCTGTTTGGGAGGCATCCAGGCAGTGGCACCAGGTCCTGTGTTCACTGCATGAGTCGGCTGTTTGAAACCTGGGGCCTATGCAGGGTCCCTTGGCTCGGCCTGGGAGGAGGGGACTGGACCTACCTGGACTGAGTCCACCAGGTTGATCTCAGTCTGTGGGGAAGGCTTTGCCCTGGAAGAGATTGGAATGGGGGGCGGGCTGGGGGGAAGGTGAGGAGGGGAGGGGGGAGAACAAGGGAATCTGTGGCTGATATGTAGAACTGAATTGTATTGCAAAATAAAAATTTAAAAAAAAAAAAAGGTACTGGGATGATTATCTGTGGTGAAGGCATAGAGGGCCTTCAACCTAGAAGTTTCTCAGTCAGTAAATACAGAAGACTAATTTTAATTAGAATTATTTGTTGTTACTTTCTCCAGGAGGTTATAGGCATAGATTAAAGGAGGTTTTGCTATGTATCTGCTACATCTCTATTTTTGCTGCTCATACTCATTCAAAACCAAGCACAAGGCTAATGTACATCTTCCACTCTACAAACTGTAAAACAAAGGGAAAAGATACCAGAATTGAGCCCCCGAGGAATCTAATTGTGAAGAGTGATGGGGATAAAAATATGACAAGTCTAACTGTGCATTCAGCTCCTTTATGGGTCTCAGAGAGGAAAAGTGTAATGTAAAAGCAGAATACAGATTGATGATCTCAAGAGTGTATAAAAGGCCTCTTGGTGAAAGGCCCACCTCTGTTAGTCTTGAGTTACTTACTAGGGAAGGGTAGAGGAGAAAATAACCCGAGTTCTGAATAAATTCAGCCTGTACTAACATCCACTCTCCTAGACTGCCAAGCACCTGAGGTCTTTCCTTAAGTTGATGGTTTCTTCAGAATCTGGAGTCCTAGATTTTCAGAACTGGTAGTCCGCTCTACCAACATCTTTTAAATAACAATAAATGTTCTCCCAGTCACTCTGGAATGGGAGCAGAGCCTTGAATTTCTTCATATCGACTCACAAAAGTATTCACTCAGGCACCTTCCCTGCTTTGGGGCTGCCAATTCAACTTGAATTTTTGTTCATGGAATTCAAAGTATTGTGCTTCATCTTGGTTGTCCTAACACAAACAATAGGGTCAACACCACAGTTGATGAGACATTTTGTCAAAGAGCTACATTTAACATCTTAGTGTAGACAAAATACTGGAATGGAATTGCAGCAGCAGGAAATCTGATCCTTGAAGCATACACATTGATTCTAGGAAAGCATTTGAATGTTTAACTTCTCCATGACATCAATTGTGGTGTGGGCATATGTTCGTCTATGGAAATTTATAGCTGTCAGACAACAGGATGAATAAAATTTCAACTTGACTTGGGAGATGAGGAGGTTTTTACCTCTTGAATCAAACCTGTGCTCTCTTCCTCATGCACATCTTGAAACAGATGAAATCCACAAGGAAATCTTCAAAGTCATCATTGATTTCTGTGAAACCTTTGGAGCAGTGGCTCTAAACCTCTAAACCTATTTTCACCTTCCTAACACTATGACTCTTTAATAAACTTCTTCATATTCTGGTGACCACCATCCATAAAATTATGTCATTGCTACTTCATAACTGTCATTGTTCTACTTTTATGAATCATAACATAAATATCTGATATGCAGCCCCCAAAGGGTTCACAACTCCCAGGTTGAGAACTACTGCTGTAGAGGTTTTTGGATGATTTCCTAGCCTATATTCTTCCTCTAATGAAGATGAAACTTTTTTTTTTGTAATCACGAGACTTATAGTTATTCTAATGCTTGTACTATTTCTAGGTGAGAACTGTTACATAAATCAAATAAGGCACTGTCATCAAATGACTATCTGGTG
Organism: Peromyscus eremicus; assembly: GCF_949786415.1. Lineage (NCBI taxonomy): Eukaryota > Metazoa > Chordata > Mammalia > Rodentia > Cricetidae > Peromyscus > Peromyscus eremicus. The sequence continues at coordinate 18,557,940 of NC_081439.1, read as the reverse complement.
CCATGGATCTATGCAAACCAGAGAATTTTATTGTATCCCTCTGGATTGTAACTAAGAACTATCGTTGGAGGGCCTTCCTTTCTCTGGTCTATGCTTAAAACTTCATCTCCTATCAGGAGGAAATACCTAGAAAAGCATCGCCCCCATAATGACATTCAGTCTTCATGTCTAACAGAGATGTTATGAGAGGGTTCAGGGGAACTTGTGATGGTTAGAACAGGAGAAAGATCCCATTAATAAGGGCTGTTGCTTGCCCTTGATGTTGTTCCCCTTCCACAGGAGGCTGTCACACTCAGAAAGTGCTAGTGGATAACAAAGGGGGAAAACAGCCTCTTTGTTCTTCCAGGGGAAGGACCAACCATGGTGGAGGTGACTTCCTGAGGAGAAGAGCCTGGAGAGCCTATAAAAAGTCTTATCCAGAGCCCTAGGGCAGCCTTTAACCCCTGGGGTGACTTCCTATCCCCTTGATTGCAGCTGTTTGTCTGTTCTTATAAAGTTTGTTCTTTTGTTATATATCTTTGTGATTACTGCTTCTTTGCTCCTATATCAATCTGTCATTTACTTTCACTCTCAGCTGCCCTTAGGATCTTCCACTGTCTTGTTTTGTCGGAGAGCCTTAGGATGTCCCTCTTGTCTCTCCTGTGGCTGTTGTATTCCTGTTCTCAATCTCATATCTTCAACTCTGCCTGTCAATGGCCATGTCAGCCAATACCTGTCAGAGTGTGTCTTCTTCAAAAATGTACAGCTTTTAGTCTGTCTCATGAAACAACTTTGGTGGTAGCTCTGGACTACTGGTCCTCCAAAAAAAACCCATAACAATTGTCTGTGCCCCCTTTGAGGAAGAGGCCATTAAAGGGTTCACATACGCTCTCTGTGTTCTTCACTACCTTAATGTGTGGTTGTATGGCTTCTCCCTGGAAAGAGAGACTAACAAATGAGAAAATGGCTCCATAAGACTGAACTCTAAGGAAAACTGTGGGGCATTATCTTAAGTAAGGATGGATATAGAAGTGTCCAAATCATTGTGCATAATATTACCCTTTGGCAGGTGGTCCTGGTGTGTATAATGCAGCAGGATAAGCAAGCCATGAGGCACAATCCAGTAGCAGCTTTAGTCCATGGCTTCTGTTTCTGCTGCTACCTCTAGGTTTCTGCCCTTCTTGAGTTCCTGCTCAGATTTCCAACAGTGATAGACTGTTAGCCAGACATGTAATATCAACCAAATCTTGTAATCTCAAAGTTTCTTTTGTTTATGGTTTTATATCATTACAGCAATTGATATCCAAACAAAGACAGGAAATGCTACCAGCACACTGTGTTGCTGAGGTAGACCACACTGTTTCTATTTGGGAAGACTATGGTGACCTTTGAATTTGGTGCTGAAAAGGTGTTCAATGCTAAGAGTTCAGTGGGCTGTTTTATGGAATCTTGGAAGATTAGCTTGGTAAGAGCCACACAGATAATGGAGGCCTGGCCTTTGAAGTTTAGCCAGGAAGGAAAGATTCTAACAGGACAATTTGAACAATTTTTGAGTTAGCATTCTGTTTCTACTTGGCTGGGGCTAAGTAATCATCTGTAATTGAAAGAGATCAGCATCTCTGAAGGAAAATCTCCTGAGAAGTGTTTTCTAAGGATAATCACACATGTGCTATTTTCAAGATGGGGGCATCGCTATACCTTGTGCTGGCAAAGAAACTTAAAAATATATTTTATCCTCCTAGAATGTACTGGTTTTTAAAGCATGAAGGGGACATGTATAGCATCAGAAGCTTAAGACTGTGAGGAGAATAAGAATCCTTTGTTGAATGTGCAGCCTAAATGGAGGTACAAATTCCAGGATTAAATGGGTATTAAGAAGATTGCAATCTAGCCATAGTCTGACAGTGTGAAAGTCTCTGAAAAGAGTACAAGAGAGGCTATTGGTAAAAGTGCAGCCCACTTGCATTGGAGACCTCAAATTAGTGGACATGCTACTACCATGGTATGACCAGCAAATACAAAAACAGGTGTGCAGTAGAGCCAGCCTGAGCCTACGAGATATAAGGTGCATGCTATGGATTGCAAATCTGGAGAACAGGAACTTACTAGGTCCTTTGGAGCCCAGGAGTTCCTGGATGAATACCAGATGCAGGGCATTCAGCTATTTGTTTTGCTTTGATTTTATTGTTACTGTATCCTAATGCCCTCTCTCCATTTGGGAAAAGAAAGTATTCAACTTACTTTTATTTTTTTTTAATTTTACAGAAACCCATAGTTATGAGACATTGAATATTTTATAAAGATTTTGAACAAAGATTTTGGATGTTTTCTAGAGCCTTTTGTTACTTAGAGAGAATCTAGTCTTTCCATATCAAGTGTCAACAATCATGAAGTTGTAGTCTATCAGTGTCCATTGAAGGATCTTTATTACAGCCCTGACTTGCTTCCTGGGAACTTCAGTTCCAATTCTTCCACATGGTCAGATTCTATGTGTATGATTTCACATGGATATTTTTCTCTCAGTGTATCTTGCTCTTCCACCCTCATAACCAAGATCTACCGTGTTAGATACTTGACACATCTCTGGGCCAAAAGTCCTGACATAAGCCACTCAGGAAGGACAGGTTTATTTTGGCTGTCAGTGTGAGGGAATATGCCATCATGCCCAAGAAGTCATGAGGATAAGAGCACGAAGTTGCTTGTAGTAAGTATTATATCAGCAGTTAGGAAGCAGAGAGCAGTGACTGCTGGTGCTCAGCTTCTTCTTTATATGAATTCTGGGTTCATAGTCCATGGAATGATGCCATCTACATCTAGGGCTGATTTTCTCACACCAAATCTAGAAAATCTTTGACATTAACCAGAAGCTCTTATCCTATTCTTGATTCTAGCTCTTGGCTTTTCATCATTCAGTATTAACTGTCTTAAGCCCACTTCTTGCCAATTTCACTTCATAATATTGCAACATTATATTCATTTACTTGTGTGCAAGTGTTTGGAGTGTTTATATATTATTTTCTAACATGAGACCATGTGCACCTGCATACATATGGAGGTCAAGAGTCAAGTTTTAGGTGTGTTACATGGGTCTTGATTGAGGGGTCAAAGCTTGAAGGTATCATCCATTTTCATTTGGGTTAAGAACTTAGGTCCTGGAATGAAAACTCAGAAAGACAGGAAAGGGAAATAACAATTAATTAGAGAACGGTACTAGACAGAGCAGGACAATTACAGACCTGAGGTAGGAAAAGCATGCAGTAGCTGCCTGCCAAAAATGATATTGACAGAGATGTGAAGGCTTCTGATAGAAAGTAAAAGGTATGGATTTGAGAAAGACACAAAAACAACTCCCCACAGGAATGAACAATTGTGAGAGTCCCTAACAGTTGCAAATTGACAGAGAAACAGATAGTCTCTGGGCATAGGAAAAGAAAAAGTTGCAAAACCCCATAAACTTTATTAAAACCGTCAAACAGTATCCTATAGACTAGGGGTTCTCAACCTTTCTAATACTGCAACCATCTAATAGAGTTCCTCATGTTGTAGTGTCCCCTAACTGTAGCTAGAGTTTTCCTGCCTGGCCCACAGTCAGGACAAATCTCTATCACTCACCAGTCCCACAGCCGCTCAGTCCCAACCAAGTAAACACAGAAACTTATATTGCTACAAACTGTATGGCTGTACCAGGATTCTTGCTAACTGTTCTTATATCTTAAATTAATCCATTTCTATAAATCTATACCTTGCCAGTGGCTCATGGCTTACTGGGATCTTCCCATGCTGTTTGTCATGGCAGCGGCTGGCAGTGTCTCTGAATCAGCCTTCCACTTCCCAGAATTCTTCTCCTCTTTGTCCAGGCTATACTTCCTCCTGCCTGACTACTGGCCAATCAGTGTTTTATTTACTAACCAATCAGAGCCACACTTTTGCCATACAGAACATCCCACAGCACATAACCATAAAATTTTACATGGCTACTTCATCACTGTAATACTGTTAATTTAATGAATTGTATTGTAAATATTTTTGGAGATAGAGGGTTGTCAAACGGGTCTCAAACCACAGGTTGTGAACTAGTGCACAAGGGGATGGGAGGTGCACTCTAGATGGGAATCTGCTCTGAAGCTTAGGTCAGATTGTTTTGACAGGCAACGCCCCCTCTTGAGTCCACCTCCTTCAAGATTGGTCCTAATCAAGTGCTTCTTGAACAGTTTCTGTTGTCTCTGGTTCCTGCCTGTTAGCAGATTTTATCAGTTCCAATCTCCTGGTTGGTGTGAGAAATGAGCATCCTTTCTTAAAGAAGACAGGCGTAATTTTTTAGTATAAAAAATTTCCCTCGCCTTCCCTCCATTGCCCTTTCTCAGAGATTAACATTGGATGGCACCAGACTGTGTGCAAATGGAGTTCTGGCTAATTCTTGCTGAGAAGACATGATGTTTCCAGGTATTGACCAGAAAGAAGGGAGCCCTTGGTTGGAAAGTAGACTCTTCATGCCAGTCAAGAAGGTTGCATTAGGACACACTTGTCTGTGTAAATATAGGATCTGGAACAGCCAGTTGATAACTGTGTTGTGCTGGTGAGGTACCATCTATCATAGAGTGAATCTTTGAAAATAATTACAACCCCAAGTGATCATGTGATTTAAGAAAAATCATAAAAGCCACATTGTGATAGTTTTGAGCTTTGTACTTATGAGAGGAGGAATACAGGCAAGAAACACCCCAAACCCCTCTGCAGGCATTAGAGTAACCATAAGTGAGGGTAATGAGTTCCTTGTAGATTTTCTTTATGGCAGCTTCTGTGTGCTGACCACAGGGAGGTACATCCCTAGGTGGGTGAATCCCAGCTGCAAAGGACTTTTCAAATAGGGTTTCAATTAGGAATCTTTGTTTTCAAATGAATGTGGTTTTAGTCCCAATTATCCTGGTCATTTCCTGTGCTACAACCTGAAGGCAATCCTGCTTTGTAATGTTCTCCACAGGACAAATTATTCTACAAATTTAAGCTCAGCCATATTCAGGTTTTCAAGACACAGTTACAATGCAGCCAGCTTTGTGCCAGCATAGAACATGAATGAAAACCGGCCCCTTTCACCTTACAGTCCTTGATCCTCTTTGAATACTCATGAGCAGCTTCCAACTCTCCACATCCTTCTAGAATTGCACACTCCCCATGGAATGGCCAAATAAACTCTTTTATAGAATATCTGAGTGCATTTCTAAGGCATAGGTCCAAATATTTCCACATTACCCAAGTACTGATTCCAAAAGATTAATAAGTTCATGGTTACATTTATAACATTAACTTGAACAATTCTATTCCAAGGACCACTATTCTACATTACTTACCTGTCTCATTGTTGTGAAAATATCTGACATGATGAAAGAAAGGAAAGAGGGGATATTTGAACATTATTTTCTCACAGTTTGAGGGCACTGTAACAGCAGAGAGTGTATAGTGTAGGAATTATAAGGCTTCCGGTCACTCTGTGCCTGTCAACAGGGAACAGAGAGCTATGAATGTTTCTGATCTTCTAGATGTCTTCTATTTTATGCAGTCTGAGTCCACTGCTCATGGAATGATGCCACCCATATTTATCATATATCATCCACCTCACTTATCCTAGCCTAAATAATCTCACATACATGTTTAGAAGTCTTTTTGTTCTATGATTCTATATCCTGTCATCAGCCACACATTGCTCATAATCAAAACAGTTACTGACATCTGTTCTTTCCTCTGTGCTCAGTTGAGTCTGGGTATATTGAGTTTATAATAGTTACTTTCTGTCAGGAACACACATATCTCTGTTACTTTCAATCCCAGTGGCTTCCAGTTTAAAATTCCTTGTCACAGATCTATAGTTGTGAATCTACCATCTTCACCCATCACTCTACTTTCTGTCCTGTGCGTGTTTAATTTCCAGCATACACATAAATTGTCCAATCGAATTAATGAGATTTATATACCCCTAGATGGCTACAGCTTACCAAGTCCCCTATAATGTGACCACAAGCCATGGAACAAAGGTTCCTGTACAACACACACACACACACACACACACACACACACACACACACACACACACACACCACCAACAACAACAAAAACAACAACAACAACAACAACAAACTAATGAAATAAAAATGATATATTTGGACCATAAATTGTCAAGAAGAGGATTAGGAATGGTTAATATTGAATGTTGAGTGAACAGTATCTAAAATCAAGAAACACAGAAGCCTACGGTAATGTCTCAAAGAGATTAAGATGAGGTTAATTGGGCTCGGAAGAACCATCTGAAATTGAGTAGCATCATTCCTTGGAATGAGGATCCTGTCTGCATAACATGCAGAGAGCTAGGTGAGCATATGCAGTGCACTAACTACTCTCCCTGCTCTCTAACTACTAATGCAATATAGTATGCATCTTGGGACTCTTGCCCCCATGATCTCTCAGTCATGATGTATATTTCCTCAAATTAAGGGCCAATATAAACTTATCTTCCTTTACTTGCCCATATTATGTATTTTGTCAGGAAAATGAATCAGGTATGTGATATGATGGGTGGTGGTGATGGAGATGGAAGATCTAGGCCAGTTGTTCTCAAACTTCCCAATGCTGTGACCCTCTAATACACTTCCCCATGATGGAGTGACCCCCAACCATAAAATTATTTTAATTACTACTTTATAACTGCAATTTTCTATTGTTATTAATCATTATATAAATATCTGTGTTTTCCAATGGTCTTAGGCAATCCCGGTGAAAGGGTCACTTAACTCCGAAAAGGGGCCACAGACTACAGGTTGAGAACCACTGATCTAGATCCACTGAGAGAAAGTATTCACACAGTATAACACACACTCAGAAAGCTGACCTGATAAAGAATAGGGACTAATGTTCCCAGAAAGAAAACTAGGATTTTTTTAAGGTCCTGAGGGAGAGCTGATAGATTGGAATGGCCCTGTGTTACCCACCACATGGACCATCAGAGCACACTGGAAATGCCTGGGCATTTGTGGCGTTTATTCACAACTGGGGAAATAGGAGATGGCTACTGCCTTCTAATAGCGACAGACGACAGATGGCACTAGCATACTCAGTGAACAGCATTGCCTTCTTTCTCCAAGAGAGCATCCTACTCTCCCAGCAGTGCCAAGGCTAAAACATCCTGCTCTACCTGTCAGAGATATGAATAATTAAGTGTCTCCACACAAGAATGTGGTTTCTTTTTTTGTGTTGAGGTGTCTGCTTTCTTGCAAACCGTATTTCTCATGGGATTCACTAGGTTTACTTAGGAAACATGCCTTTATACTGTACTGTTTCTTGCTATTGCTTGATGGCAGTATCAAATGAGATCATGACCTACAGTTTAGTATGTGAAAACATTTAAAGAATGGAATGCATTTGACAGCAAGGATGGAATAAAACTTAGACACACTCCCAGAAATCAAGTTGATATTTTATATAGAATGAATTGGTGATTACACAGTACTGTGTACAAATGGGCAATTTCTTCAAGGATTCTCCTGGCAGATGTTAAAATGCCAGAGCCCTCACTTCAGATCACTTGCTCAGCCAGGTTGGAAGCACACTGGGCCTTCACCTGACTCTGCACTCTCAAAGAGATTATCTCATAGAGAAACATAATCACGCCAAAGAGTGACATCGTGGCTATCAGGACACCCATTGGGAACACATTTGTGCAGTGTTTCTTTATAGTGTCCTCCTTTTTAACAGGAAAGTCAGGTGAAAAGTCAAGAGTGATTTGCCCATAGATGTCTACCAGGTGGCTCAAGGTCACAGTAACAAGCGTGAAAAGGCTGCTCACAGCCAAAGTTATGGCAGACATCTTGTAGCAAAACAGCTGGATCTCAATGAGTGGATCTTCCAGACAGCTGATCTTAATGGCCACTGAAGTGAAAATCACGACTAGGAGTTTCATCAAAATGGCCCAAGCTATCAGGACTTGTAAATACTGAAGTTCTGATGACTTGTTCCAGGTTGAATTGAGAGGGGTGTGAACCAACATCCTGGTCATAGAACCAGAGATGTTAAATTCCTGAGCGTAATAAGCTTTCCAGAGTCCAATTGACACAAATTGCACACCCTCGTTGTTAAACTCCCACAGGCGCCAGCATTGGCTGTTTGCAAGGATGATTTCGAGCACCAAAGCTGCTGTACTGCAAATCAGGCCACTGAACTTGAAGATGAACTCCTTCATTTTGGCAAATCTGAAGAAGGCATCAAAGAAGAATAGAGTCAGTGAGACTACAAGGGAAGGGAGAAAAACAGAGGGAGTCATGGCTTGTACAGCACTGAGCTCTCATACCTTGTCCCTGTTGTCACATAGAGATGTTTCAGTGTTCTATGTACAGATTATTATTCTTCACAGAGTAAATAATAATATTTGTTGACTAGGAATTTCAGTGCTTAGAACTGACAATGAGAAGAGAGTTTGCAATATCATATGTAATGACATGCTTATTTTACCTGTATTTGCAATTTGTAAATATTTTAATACCATAAAGAGAGGAAAAAGCAGGGGAATGCTCAAATTAATTGTCATTTCTAAAATATAGTACTATAACATTTCATGACTGTTACAAACTGAAATCATCTATGAAAGAAAATGAAAATAATTCACACAGTAAACTCACTTATGTAAAAATAATAACACACTTGACATAAATTTTTGTATACATATATGTGTATACAAATTGATCAATACATAATGATACACCTCATAAATGATAGTTGCAATGCTATTCCTCCTTGTGAATTTTACAGAAATGCACACTTCTCTAAAGAAGGCTATACCTATTTTGTAATTGAAACCAGAAGAGTATGCTCATCAACGTCTATCTGTAATATAGCTGGGGATAGAGCTCAGTGGTAAAGTGATTATCTAACATGCACAAAACCCTGAATTCTTCTTTGGTATCTGTAAACCAAAATCTATGTGTAAAATTGTCCAGAGAGTGAGTCAGAGGAATAGGGGAAATGGATAATTAACACATAAATTCATATAAATCCATAAAAGTGGGTATTTCCAGTAATAGCCCATCTCTTACTTAAAATTTCATCTTTAGATAATTAGCTTCATTTCAGTGAAACAAAAAGAATCCTGACATATTTTTTGTGAGCAAATATCTTCCTTCACAGACAATTTACACTCTGTATTATAACTTTCATCTAACTTCTTTGCACCTTTTCTCAATTCCAATCTTAGGATGAAGGAAGGAGGTGAGTCATTTACTCACTAGGCATTTGGATAATGTCACTGCTAACTGTGCATGCAGAAGGTTGAAGGGGCCTACACACTGGATCTCCTTGCCAGGAAACCTTCCCTAAACAGCTACCCCCTGCTCTAAAGTCTCTGTAGAATGTGCTTCCTGACTGAGTGAAGGCAGGAGCTGTTCTACTAGGGAGGTTTCATCAGCAAGATGAGTTCACAATTCATGGTGGCTTGGGTAACACCCTGCCCACATCATCTTCCTTTCAAGGCAGGCCCGAGGCAATGGACTACAAGAACAGTGTGCTGTGAGGTAGTACTGAAAACACAATGAAGATTGCTGTTGTTCCAGAAAAAAAAAAAAATGAGCTAGCTTGGTAGTATCTGTTTCTTCCTGTGTTTGAAACACATGGAGTAGATGCATTTGATTCATAAGACCATATTTGAAAGCTCCCATATATAACATAAAGTTTTTATACCTTTGTGTATTATGGATAAGAAGATTCATTTAGAAGGTGGCAGGATCACAGACGTTCTTCCTATTAACAGTAAATGCCCATATCTCCAGTCAGAAGAAGAGTGGGAAAACCTTCAGGAAAAGAAATTCTATTAGGCAGACATTTCAGCTCAGAGCAGTGTCTCTCCAACCCCTAGATCCCACAATCCTTTCCATTCACTCTTGTCCTTGGCTTAAGAAGAACCTCATTTAAACACTTCAGGAGTATTCATACATCTGACTATCTAAGGACATCCATCTAGTCATTTCCCAAATTTTGTAGGTAAGGATACAACAGAGAGAGGTTAATTCATAAACTCAACATCAGGGACCTACATAATTAAAACCTGCAGGGCAGCTCAATGATTACCTGCAGTCCCACGTGGGGCTTCTAGCCACGATATTCAGTAGCATTTACATACACTTACCCACATGTCAATGGCCCTTTCTGGCATTCTTTGTCCTGTGAAAAAGAATGTGATTAATAAAAACACCCGGGAATGTAAAATACTTGCCTCTTTTTCCCTTGTAGTAAGACCAAATGTTAGTGACTGGCAGTAGACAGAGTATTAACTCACTTTAAAAATTCTTGTTTCCATGGCTACTAAGGCTGAATGGTGGATTATGAGCAAAGAACACAACTTCCTAGCCATATTTGGCCATAAAGGACCAGTGTGTTTAACTTCCTTTTGTATGTGAATAGTCTTCAAAAGAGGGATTTACTTATTGAAATCATGCATCAAATAAGTACTACAATGCCTGATGGGCATAGCAGATATAGTTATTTGAAAAAAAATAAGCTCTCATCCCCCATTCCTTGCCCTCCAATGTCTGTGTGGTGGAAGGATAGACATTTCACTTTGAGTAAGTGTCTTCATTGGAGAGAGACTTTGTGACCATCTTACCTTCTAGAAACATCTTAGATAGAGACACAAAGTAAATATTGTCAGTAATAACAGATTATATGTAAATAAAATCATGGGGTATTTTGTTTGGAATAGAAAAATGTCCTCCTTTTCTCTTTCTGTGTTTTACCTCAAACTCTGTTACTTTGATGATACTAGTTAGGGTTTCTATTGCTGTGGTAAAAGCACCATGACCAAATTCAACTTGGAGAGGAAATGGTTCATGTGGCTCACATTGCCACATCATAGTGCATCATCTCAATAGACTAGGGCAGGCACTCAAGGAAGAAACCAAAGACAGAAAATGAATCAAGCAGGAGCCATGGAAAAACACTGCTTACTGAGTTGTCCCCCATAGCTTGTTCAATGTGCATTTTTATATCATCCCTTACCAGAGGCCCAGGTTTTGTACTGCCCACCTTCTGCCAGGACATCCTACATAAGATACTAATCAAGACAATTACTAACCAAGAAAATGTCCTATAGACTTGACTATAGGCAATTTGATGGAGAGGATGCCTTAATTGAGCTACTTCTTTCCAGGTAACTCTTAAGTTCTTACAAACTGATATAAAGCTATGTAAATTTACACAATGTTATTTCTTACTGTGGTCACATCTTGAGAACATACCATACTGTAAGCATATAGTTAAAAATAGCCAAAGTGTGTAAATGAGTGGAAAAAAGAGAAGGAAAGTTTGACTTTCTTTTTAAACCTTATCTCTTTGTACTTCATAATGTATCTGTGGTATAATAAGCAATGAAGAAAACCTACACTTTCTGCTACATGACAGCTTCCAGAACATACTAATATCAAAATCAGGATGAATTTCTTAGAGTGAGCTGTGGAGATCAATGGGAAGTGCATAAACATCCTGTTACAGGAAATGGGAAGACAAGAATGTTTCATAAAAAGCATGGTGTAGCCTTACTGTATAAATGTGCATGTTGTTGTTTTTATGTACGAGCCCAACATGGAAGATTCCACAGCGTGCCATCTTAGACAGAAGAATTCAAACAGCATTTGCTAGCAAAGTAATATAACCCAGATTCTGCTGGAAATAAGTGTGCCCTGAAAAGCATCATCCAGGTGCTCAAGAGCTTGGCAAAAATGTCAGCTGATCATCTGGGTGTGGGGAACCATAACTTTAATCTCAGCAATGGGAGGAAGAGGCAGCCTGATCTCTGTGATTTCTAGGTGTGACTTGTCTACATAGTGAGCTCCCAGAAAGCCAGAGGTACTCTGAAACCAGGTCTCATGAAAATAAAGAAAAGAAGAATTTTGCTGACATGCACAACATGCCTTTGTTTGAGACCTCTGCTACAAACCCCATTTGGTGATTGTGCCCTCTACTATTGATCAACGTGAAACATAGTAGAGTTTCTTTGAAAGATGGAAGCTCAAATGAGGGATTACCTCCAACAGACTGGATTAATGATTGATGTGATATAGACCAGCCTTGCATGACAGTTTCCTTTAACAGAACCCTTTGTTCTGATAGGTTGACCTTCTGAACTCTAATTGTCACTGCTTTATACTCCCATGGACTTTTGCTACCAGTGGCTCTCAATACCAGGGAGTGTAAAAAATATACTACTTAGAACACACTTGCTGTTAGGTAAGTCAGAGCTGAAGGTGAAGGTAATACTTAATGTGGTGTCTTATATTTACTGTGTTATCATTAAGGACTAAACGAATTGAAAAAGTCCATGAATTGAAAATTGGAAGAATTTATTTAAACTAGGACTTTTATTTTAAATATGTGATGTTTTAAAAAATTTTAGAGACTACTGAAGGAAACTACTCCCTAGTCTGAACCAGTTATTAAGCATAAGTTCCTACTGTCCCTAGTTTTCTCCTCATTCCCAGTCATGTTTTAGACTCAATGTTACATTAAATCTGCACCCACTTGGATTACAGCTCTGAAGGCATGCCTCACCCTCACAATGTTGAAAGATTACATGGATATCTCTAATGCCATTATTTAGCCATTTCTTTTCAAGTGCTTGGATTTTATTGCCACCACAGGCTATTCTTTGTCAAGAGGAAAGATAAGTAAAGTGTATAAAACCATCTTATCTGCTCCTTCTTGAAGAAAGGAATATTTTTAAATTACCCAAAATATGTCATCATGAATTTCAGATTTTCCATAAAGAAAATAGCACCCTTTCATATGAAGTTAATTACAGAAATGGAATGTAAGCCACGTTCTTCAGCTAAAGTGTCCATATTGACCATTACCTACAGCTTACAATCCTTGGCAGGCTTAAAGGAAATCAATCCAAAAGACATTTTATGTAAATATTTTCAGAATGTGGGAAACAAGTGTAATCTAACTCAAATTAGCATTATTGCTACTGAGGGAAATTAATCTGTTTTTCTTCCTCTTAAACTAAAGAATAAATTGTTTTGTTACTGTTTTATAGTAAACACATGACTGTAGTTGGATGGTTCGTTTGTTTGGTTTGTTGGGTGGTTGGTTGGTTAGTTTGAATCATAGTCGCATAGTATAACTTTGGACTGAACATTACTATGTATATGAGATTGGCCTCAAACTCACAGATATCGGCATGCTTCTTGAGTGTGGAGATTAAATGCATGTATTACTATACCTATAGAGTGTAACAGTTTCTCAAAGAATGGAATTTGTCATTTTTCAAAGCTTTCTACAACGTGGGAAATTAATACCTGCCAAGCACAAGTATTTTTTCACTGCTATTATTAACTTTTTTCAAAAGCAATGGAAACATTTATTGTTTTGGTTTTATTAGTTTGTTTGTTTTGTTTTGGGGAGTCTTTATTTGTTTGTTTTTTTTGTTCTCCTTTCTCTATTCTCTGAGTTACGTTTATTCCTCTCATTTTTTTTGTAAGAAATTTTCTATTCATTTTACATACCAACCACAGATTCCCCTCTCCTCCCTTCTCCCACCAACTGGTTTTCTTCTCTCCCCCATTCCTTCTTCCTCCCATGGGAGGCAATGTCTCCCATGGGGAGAAGGCAGTGCCTGGTATATTCAGTTGAGGCAGGTCCAAACCCCTTCTCCCTGCACCAAGGCTGTGCAAAGTGTCTCACCATAGGCCCTAGACTCTACAAAACCTGCTCATGCACTAGGGACAGGTCCCGATCCCACTGCCTGGGGGCCCCCTAAACTGTTCAATCCAAACCACTGTCTCGATTACACAGAGGGACTAGTCCAGTACCATGGGGGCTCCTCAGCTGTTGGTCCACAGTTTATGTGTTTCCACTAGTTTGGCTAATTGTCTCTGTACATTTTGTAATCATGATCTCAATATCTCTTGCTCATAGCATCCCTCCTGTAGTGGGTAGCCATTCCAGCTTTGATCTGGAAGTTTCAACCCCCATTGAGACTTCAGCAACTGTCATGCCTACAAGGCAGGGCCAAGGGAGGCGCCTGGAGACCTGAGATCTGGATGGGTGCCACACTCACTAGGTTCCGGGACCTTGGACGGTGAAGGTGGGCCAAGCAGAGCTCCAGAGAACACCGCTGGACTGCGATATACCTTCCCCGGACCCTGTGACCTACCTATCCCTTCATTTGTAAGTTATGCCATTAAATAAATCTCCTTTTAAACTACGTGGAGTGGCCTTAATAATTTCACTAATATCTGGTGCCCATGTGGCATGGTCTGTATGTCAATTGTGATGCTGATTGGTCAATAAATAAATCACTGATTGGCCAGTGGCCATGCAGGAAGTATAGGCGGGACAAGGAGGAGAATAAAGCTGGGAAGTGGAAGGCTGAGTCAGAGAGACACTGCCAGCTGCGACCATGACAAGCCACATGTGAAGATCCCGGTAAGCCACGAGCCATGTGGCAAGGTATAGATTTCTGAAAATGGATTAATTTAAGCTGTAAGAACAGTTTACAAGAAGCCTGCCACGACCATACAGTTTGTAACCAATATAAGTCTCTGTGCTTACGTGGTTGGGTCTGAGTGGCTGTGGGACTGGCTGGTGTCAGAGATTTGTCCTGACTGTGGGCCAGGCAGGAAAACTCTAGCTACACCCTCCACTCTCTCTCTGATTGGAATCCTGGAACTGCACCTGGGACGTGGCCGTGGATCTCTGCATCTGCTTCCATCAGTCACTGGATGAAGGTTCTATCAAGATAGTTAGGATATTCAGCCATCCGATCACCAGAGTAGGTCAGCTCAGGCACCCTCTCCACTATTGCCAGTAGTCTATGGTGGAGTCCTGGGAATTACTGGGAATCTCACTAGCACTCTGCTTCTCCCAATTCGCATGGTGTCTTCAATTATCATGGAATCTCTTTCCTTGCTCTCCCACTCTGTTCCCATTCCAGGTCGAACCTCCCTGTCCCCTAAGCTCTCATCTCCTGTCCCTTGTCCTCCATTATCTCTCCTCATTCCCAGTGTGCTCATGTAGATCTCATCCATTTCTTCATTGCTGGTTGATCCATACTTCCTTCCTAGAGTCATCCATAGTATCTAACCTCCCTGGAGCTATGGGTTGCAGTCTGGTTATCCTTTGCTTTACATCTAGTATTCACTTATGAGTGAGTACATACCATGTTTGTCTTTCTGAGTCTGGGTTACCTCACTCACAATGACATTTTCTAGTTCCTTTCATTTGCCTGCAAACCTCATGATGTCATGTTTTTCTCTGCTGTGTAGTACTCCATTGTGATATGTACCACATTTTCTTTATCCGTTCTTCGGTTGAGGGGCATGTAGGTAGAACAGGCTTGCCTCAGACTTACAGAGATCCACCTACCTCTGCCCCCTGAGACCTGGGATTAAAGCATGTGCCACCACTGCCCGGCTTGTAGCCTCTTTCTTGAGCTCTCTACAATATATACATGTAGCTTTCTATGGCAAGCACATCAAGGTCCTGTCTTCCCACTTTGTACTGTCTGCATTGAAGCATCAAGTTCATATTCAGTTTCACGAAGGGGTCTTCTAGACTTCCTAGATGGCCTTCATGGGTCTCCAGCCATGATATACATTACATGATCTTAAGGGTTCTGAAACTGTGAATCGGGATTCTATTTACCGTATAATCTTGTGTTTGTGCTTACTGAAAATTCAGTACCACATGGAATATGCTCCCTAGCTCTTTGGCAGGTTGTGATGGAATGTGATGGAACTTGGCTATGATGGATAGGTTTTTTTTTTTTTTGTCATCTTGATGCAATCTTGATTCATCTGAAAGAGTAAACTTTAGTTGAGTAAATGCCTTCAGGAAAATGGCCTTTAAGAAAGTGTGTGGAAGCTCAGTGTGGTGGTGCACGCCTTTGATCTCTGCACTTAGGAGGCAGAGGCAGATGGTTCTCTCTGGATTCGAGGCCAGCCTATTCTACAGAGTGAGTTCCAGGACAGGCAGAGTACACAGAGAAAACCTGTCTCAAAAATCAAAACAAAGCAAAATAGAAAGTGTGTGGATCATTCTCTTGAGAATTGATTAACCTGTGAAGATCTCGTCCACTGTGTGTGATACAGGTGTTTGTGAGTTGCATAAGGAAGCAAGCTGAGGTAGCCATGGAGAGCAAGGCAGTGTTCCTTCATGGTCTATGCTTCAGTTCCTTGCCTCCAAGTTTCTGCCTTGATTCCTTACCTATGTGTTCTGTCAGTGATGGACTGTGAAGCTCTTGCTCTGGCTTTCTCTAAGGTGAACTTCCCCAGAATCAAATCCAACTGCAGTATCTCTGCCCTCAAAGGCCTCCCTTGAGAGGAGAGATACTACAGGCGAGGGACATCGAGATCATGATGGGAAGATGTGCAGAGATTACTGGCCACACTAGTGGGAAGCCCATGAACTGTGGACTGGTGTCTGTGTAGCACCCATGGACTGGACTAGGCCCTCTGGAAATGGAAGATGGTTGTTTGTCTCAAAGAGTTTGGGGGGCACTGTGGGGCGTTTACCCAACCACCCCCACAGTTCCCCAGAGTTTTCTTGAGTGCGACCAGCAGGAGATATTAGATAGAAGGATTTATTGTGGAGAATATCGCTGAGATAAACAGATAGAAAATAAAGGATAGCCTCGAGAGGGCCTGGAACCTTTTCCAACGGGCCCCGACTGTCTCTGCCCCAGGGTTTTTATAGAGACGCCAAGGGGTGGACCAAAAGACCTCCTCCCCCAGCACAGCCAAGTGCAGACCATCTTAGACACCTGCACTCAGGCCCGTGGTCTAATCATCCTCTATGCGGACCTGCTGTGTAAAGCCCCGAGGAACCCGAGAACGGGTTCCCACAGGTCCCCCTTTCTTAATATATATATATAAAAACTATTAATGGCTTACAGCAATCTCCATAGCTGTTACACCTCCCAATATGGGAGTAGAGGATGATAAAGATGGCATTTCTCTTTTGAATTAGGTCCATGGTGACTACAGCATTCTTAGCTGCCTCAAGCCCTTTCTAAACCAAAAACTCTTAAGGCAACTACAAACTTAAAGAATCCCTTAGCTTCATCATTACCATTAACAGGTTAACATAAATATTGCTATACATAGTCACAATTCTCTCAATCTTACAACTCAAAGCAAACTCTTAACAGAACCATTTGAATTAGCATATATGGTGCTAAATATAGTTAATAATTTTCTCGTCTTACAACTTTAACTCAATCATTTGAATTTTCTTGCTAACAGAACATAGGAAAAACTTCAATGTTCACATCAAACTTAAATATTTCCTTAACTCCACAAAACCAGAGTGCATTAATATCAATAGGTTTCTGCAAACATAATTCAATCTCATAACTCCTCCTTTTCTTTATAATTTTTTAAACAAAATCTCAAACCTAGATAGAGGAACCCAAACTCATACAATTCCTACAAACCCATATTGAAAAGTAATCTTCGCAATCTAACCATTAACACTTTGAAAACTTAGCAAAACATCCAAAAACAGTTTCTTAATAAAACTCTTTACACTTTAAAAGTAGTCTCTTAATATACCCCATTTGCATTTCTTACTAACAAAAACATGACATTAATCCACTCAAACAACTTTTGAAATTAGACTAAGGAATATTAACTCTCCCCCTTTTCTTTATAATTTTTAAGCAAAATCTCAAGCCTAGTTATAAAACCCAAACTTTTCCATTTAAACAGTTCCATTTGTAACACAAAACCAGTTCTGTAAGTAATTTCATTTTTACATAAACAGTTCCACAAAACAATTCATGAATCAGCAATTAATAAAGCATATATGCATACACAAAATTGAATCTTGATTCTAGGTAGAAATAAATTTCTCCATTTAAACAGTTCCATTTTTAACTCAATTCCAGAAAAGAGTTCCTAGGTCATTACTATGAATAAACTCAAAATTGTCCCATTGCAATGAAATCCCTACTGTTCATTTCATTTCTTAAGTCCCAAAATTCAAATGATAAATTCTGGTACTAGCCTTCCAAATATGAAGAAATCCAGAACCAAAATCTTTCTGTAGTTTTTATCTCATTTTAAGTTCAAAAAGTTCAAACAAGAAATAAATTCTGATATCAGGCTTTCACTTCAAAATATGAAGAGACGTTTTTCAACCAAAACTTTTTGCAGTTAAGAATTTTTGTTCAAACAAGCGTCTCTGAACTTACTCTTTTTTAGGTACAGTAGTATTCTAAACTGCACCGTTTTTGATGTTAGCTCAGGTTTTTCTGGGTTGAGTCGATTTTTCACGGATCTCAGCTGCAGATGCCTTGTGCTGGTTCTCGCGTCCACCATTCTTAGCTTCTTAGCGGCTTCAGGAGATTTTGAAACCATTCAGACTGCCTACTTTGCAGTCTGCTGGGACACTAACCTTCTGTGTCTTGGGTTCTTTCACCATATACATTAGGAATAGATTCATATTTAACATTTACACTTTTTTACAAATTCACATATAACATTAACAGCTACTTATTTATACTCTTTAAGGGAACTATAGAACTACTTTAGCAAATATATTTCTTATTACTTCTTACATACTTCTTATCTTATTTCTTATTTAAACTTACATTTACAACTAGTATCTTCACTTCTTACAAGCTTATTACTACATGTCTTAAGACTACCTTAGATATTTCTTGCAAGCTTATATTATTAAAGGAACTCTATAGATCTATTTTACAAACTTATATAGGGCTACCATTAGCATATATTTAACTTAGCAAACACCCAAAGATTTCTTAACATAGATCTAACAAGACAGAATTTTTACAAACTCACATATCTTATTTTCATCTTTTTCTATTTCTTACTCTTAATTATTATTACTATCTCTATTAGAAAGATTTTTGACAGGAAGTACGTACATCATTTCTAAAGTTTAGAGTTTATAGTCAGTTTTGTTATAAAGCACTGGGATTTAATGAGTGTTATTGTTATGGAATTGTGATAGTTGTTGCTAGGGGACTATAACCTTCCCAGGATGATGCCACAGTCCAAAGTTGCCAGTTCTCTCGGCCTTTCCGGACCAGCAGAGATGCACTGTCAGCGGTAAACGGTTTTTAACTAGAGGCTGTCCCTTCACCCAAATTCATAATAGCTGCCCTAAGTGCTTCAATTCAGACAAACGTTTCTATTACAGCAGAACTTTTGGTTTGTTCTACGGAAAAACTTCACTTCACGCTGAGTGAAATTACCGTATTTAGCTGCTGTAAGGTCTTTGCCAAATACCACACAGCTATTAGGTGATATAAAGTATTTTTCTAATGGAGCTAGTAAAGCCGAAAGCGGCACAGCTCCGAACTCTGTTTCCTCACTGCCTTCATCAACCAGTGACAAAACCCCAGAAACACTAATTGAGCCACTTTCATTCTGGTTCCTTTATAGGAACATCATTAGAGCTGACCCTTCCTTAGTTCCACGCTCCTTACCAGATGCTCCTGTAACCACTGAGCTTCATTCTCCTCTTGTGAAAAAACACAAACATGTCCTCGACCCCATATTAACACAGGATCGGGACCCTTCCAGAATCCCGAGCAGGGATCTTTCTATTTCCCATTACCCTCTAACTGAGGGTAATGAAGGACCCTGAAGATTGGAGTGAGCTCTAATATGGCCCACAAAGCATGGCAGCTTTCTTTTGTGAATAGCATCTTGAATTTATTGAAACATTTTGACTTGGTTGTTGTTAGTTTCAATATTTTCACCAAAACTGTTACTATTCAAAGGAGTCAAGAACATAGATGTTCTTTCATGAAACATATCCTTCATTAGCTTACTCTGAGAAAAAGCATTTTCAGGATTTAGTATTTTCACTTCATTAGCTTTAACTCCTGATGTTATTAGCAGCTGTAATATTTAGCATTGATTTTTTATAAGGAACTTTCAGGTGAAGCAACTCTTTTGTAAGACAGCGAGATTTTCTGAAGTTTGTTTCCCATCTATAAAGCAGTCATTTCTTTTTTGAATGCCTGTTTCTTATCCCCTTAATTAGATTTGCAGAGGAATCACTTATTGCAGGCAGTTTGTTCAAGAGGTAAATAATTTTTAATTTCACATAAGTTTCTTCATATCTAAGACAACGTTCAGTGTATAAACTGCTTTCTCTTGCTTTCTTAAGGATTTTAAAGTGGCTTGTTTGCTCTTAAAGGTAGCTTTTTGTCATCCAAATACCGTAAAAAACTTTGCACAGCTATTAGGGTAAATAAGGCATTTTACCAACGGAGCCCCAAACTGAAGCACCTAGTTCCATATCCTTTCAATTTTTTTCATTGGAACTGATACTTAAACTCTTAGATGATTTTCCTCCTTATTCTTTTAAAAACTATATTTTAAGTTTATCATGAACGTATTTTTGAGCTGACAAAATTGTTTCAGGGCAATGTCACCGTCTTTAGCAGAAAAACTATCTTTCCCAGAATGTATTTCCCTTATATCAGTCCCTTATTGCAAGCTAGCTTTTGGACTTCATTTCCCATAGTTCTTTTTGGGGTTGAGAGTCAACTTCTAAGTTTTTTTTTTTTTTTTTTACCAGACTTGCTTACAAATTCTTGCCCGGGAGGTTTGAACAAAGTTTTTGCTTTTGCAAGGAAGATTTGAACAAGCATTTTACATTTTCAATTATGGGACATTGGGAGGGTTCTGGTCTCTCCTTAGCTGGCTTTAACAGGTGTTTCTCCTTCATTTGACGCTGGCCCCCAAATCAGAACTGCACCTGCCTCGTTAGCGCGCATTGAGGTGGACAATTTCTGATAGCAACTTTCCTTGGGGTTTGTGTTTGCCTTAGCCAGTCAGTGAAAAACATTTACGACAGCTTTTCCATAGCTCTTTCAGAGAGATTTTCTCCCACTGATCTATCTCGTTTTGCTTGCTCCTTCCTTCCCCAGATGCAGAGCTTCAGGTATCTAGCTGCCCTTGGAGGTAGGGGCTTTTTTTCTCCCCCCCAAATCTGCCTCAAATTCTAGCAGCTTTTTCAGGTCACATATTTTCTGGGGAGGATTATGTCCCATCTCTTTCTTCAGAGTCTTTCTCCCAGACAGTTCCCAGTTTGGTCTCAGTTTATCCCTTCTACCCCAGAAACAGTTTCCGACACTACAGTGGTGGCTTTCCCTGCTACTGAAGGTAGGGTTTTTTTTTTGTCCGTTTCTGTTTTCAGGGTCTGTGTGGTTTGCATACAGACTGAAAATCTAACAAGGGAGGTTTTTGCCATTTCTAAACTCCCATTAGGACAGGTGTTTTGTTTCATCAGGCCTTCACCTGGCCCAGTCCCCCAGTGGGTTGCATTTGCTTGTCTGGGTGCTCAAGGACAGAGCTTATGCCAGAGGCAATCACCCCTTAGGGCTACACTCCCTCATCTCATGGGAGTCAGTTGAAACAAAGCTTTTCTCAAAGAGCTGCTTTCTCTGACAGAAAAGAAAGCTTTACTCCTGGATATTTCTGTCCTGCCCTGGCTGGGCTTTTTCCCCAGACAGCTTTCTGACTCAGCAGCACAACTGCTTCAGACAGTTCAGCTTTACTGTTTTCCCAGAAAGGTCCTTACTCTGATAGGAAAGCTTTTTCTCAGATTTTTTTCAGCTGTGGACCTATCAACCCGGGACTTGTAGGAAAGTGGACAACTGTGTCGTTCCCACTGGCTTAAGTTTTGTTTGTTCATTAGCAATCTTCCCCTGGGTCCTGCACCTTCCTGCCTCAGCTCTGTGCTCCAGGAAGTTTCAACTGCAGGAACCCTAGTATCCGCAAAATGCACTCCAACTCAGAGATGCTGGCCACTCACCTCTGGGTTTTTGGTCAGAAGTGAGGACACAATGCTTCAGGGGATCTTTGCATTAGGAAGATTAGGAGCACCTTTTCAAAGACGCTCACTCAGAAACAAAACCCTTGATGCCTCAGCTGGACTGTAACTGAAAAGCTTGGCTTTTTTGCTTTTCTTAGGTAAAGTTTCCTGCCCTTTTGGGCTCTCCATAGCTCTTTACCCACACTCTCCCAAGCATTTCCCTCAGGGTACTCTGACCCACTGTCTTTTACTAGCTTGAAGAGACAGAGCTTAGAAGAGGTAGAACTTGTCCCTGCCTCCTGCATTGCAGGGAGGATTTTTAAAGCTTGAAAGAGAACTTAGAGAGGTTTTGCTGTCTTAAGAGGTTTGTTGTTTTCCCTTAGAGCTAATCACAGGTGGTCCCTGTTATGCTCAGATTGGGACCCCAAAGACTTCACCACAGACCTTAGATTCAGAATGCAACAGCATGGTTTATTTCTGTTTGTTTACAAGCCACAGGCAGGGAAGCTTGATCCAAAGCACTCACTCGTAGTAGTGAGGCCAGGAGGAACTTGCTTTTTCTTTGTGTGGCTAGCTTTTTAAAGGCAAAATCCACAAGCCCTTCAGGGGGGTTGGGGGAGTTTTGCACGGGTGCAACTTGGATTGGTTTATTTTTATCTCTGTTCTCTTTTAATTGGGTGAGGGTATGTAACCTTTGAATTTACTGGTTGGTGGTTACAATTTATTACTTTGGGGGCAGTCCAGCACAAGTCCCAGGCTTTGTCCCTGAGCCACCATGGGGGCTGGCTGGCCAAGCATGTACTGCACATAACTCTAAGTTGGTGAGGGGCCCCAGAAAGTAAACATCTGGCTGAATTTAGAGCAGTCAGAGTACGTGCAGAAAGGGAGCTACTGCAAGGACTGTCTTTTGTTCATGGCCCTCCCAGAAACTGCTTGCTCAAGTCTCAGGAAACTGAAATTGAGGCCTGATCTCTGAGAGAAGACTGAGCAGCCTGTTATGGCATCTGCTTGGTCCTTTCAGTCCCCATACTAATATCTTCAGGTGATTCTAATTTTTGTCCTTGAGAGAAAGTTAAAGGCTTTAGTTTTTAAGTTTAAGAGAGCTTTTGAGAAAGATTAAAGCTTTTTAGAGAGATTTTTTTTCCCCCAAATTTTCCAAGAAAAGCTTTATAGTTTGAGAAAGATATTTTTCCCCCCAGGAGAAAGACCAACTTTTCCCAAAACTTCCCAACTTTAAATTTTTTTGCTTTTTACACCCCCATTATTGCCTCAGGGAGAAGTTACCTTCTCCTGCTGCTTGTACTTAGCATTTCAGTTGTCCCCAGGACAAAAGCTTCCATAGGAAACTTTCTTCCCCATAAGCTCAAAGAGCTTTTTTACTACCCATAAAGCCCAAAGAAAGATTTTTTTCCCAGTTTGCGTTCATAGCCCCCAAAGTTAGAAAATTGAAGAGTTTTTCTGTCTAGTTGCCTTAGTTATTTTTTCCTACACAATCTTACACTTCTAAGTTTTTCCTACACTATTTTACTACCCTATGCCTTATACTTATTTTTCACAGATAGAAATTGAGAAAGGGATAGAAGATAGAAAATTTTGACAGAAGAGAATTTCGCTGCAGCATCGGACATCTTTCCAGTCCACTTTCCTTTTCTCTCGAGGATAAAACCCCTGCCTCTCAATATATATAAAAAATATATATTTTCCATAACACCGGCATGCCTCATCCACTGGCAAGGCTGAACTCAGCACTTTCGCCAAAAACTCTGTAATAAAACTATTATTTTCTGTTATCTTTAGTCCCTATTACTTTGTCTTTAGTCCCCCCTTTTTTTTAGTCCCCCCTTTTTTTCTTTGGTCCCTTTTTCTTTTTTCTTTAGTCCCTTTTTCTTTTTTCTTTAGTCCCTGTTCAAGGCGCCATTCTGTGGGGCGTTTTCCCACCACCCCCACAGTTCCCCAGAGTTTTCTTGAGTGCGAGCAGCAGGAAGTATTAGATAGAAGGATTTATTGCGGAGAATATTGCTGAGATAAACAGATAGAAAATAAAGGATAGCCTCAAGAGGGCCTGGAAACTTTTCCAAGGGGCCCCGACTGTTTCTGCCCCAGGGTTTTTATAGAGACTCCAAGGGGTGGAGCAAAAGACCTCCTCCCCCAGCAGAGCCAAGTGCAGACCATCTCAGACACCTGCACTCAGGCCCGTGGTCTAATCATCCTCTATGCGGACCTGCTGTGTAAAGCCCCGAGGAACCTGAGAACCGGCTCCCACAGGCACCCAGACAGGGGTATCGGGATCTGTCCCTGGTTTATGGGCAGGCTTCTGGAACCGGGTGCTGTGGTGTGACACCTTGCACAGCCTTGGTGCAGTGGGAAGGGCCTGGACCTGCCTAGGCTCAATGTGCTGGGCTCTGCTGACTCTGCATAGGAGACCTCGATTTGTGGAATGTGGGGATGCGAGGTTGCTTGTGAAAGAGGGCAGGGGATGTGAGGATGGAGGAGGAGGTGTCTGTGGATAACATGTGGAGTGAATAGAAAATTTCTTAATAAAAAAATGAAAGAAAAAAAAGACCATTTGATTGGAAAGACTTTTCCCACCCTTTTATTCTGACTTAGTGTCTAACTTTGAAATTGAGGTTTGTTTCTTGTATGCAGCAGAAAGATGAGTCCTGCTTTCATATCCATTCTGTCAGCATGTGTCTTTTTTATGGGTGAATTAAGACCATTGATGTTAAGGGATATTAATGACCAATGATTGTTAGTTCCTGTTATCTTTTGGTGGTAGTGTGTGTGTGTGTGTGTGTGTGTGTGTGTGTGTGTGTGTATACTTCTCTTCTTTGGGGTTTACTGCTGTGGTGTTATCTATTGCCTGTTTTTTCATGGATGCATCTGACTTCCTTCGGTTGGAATTTTCCTTCTAGTGCTTTCTGTAGCGCTGGATTTGTAGATATGTATGGTTTAAATCTGGCTTTGTCTTGGAATGTCTTGTTCACTTTATCTATGATGATTGCAAGTTTTGCTGGGTATATCATTCTAGGCTGGCATCCATGGTCCCTTAGTGTCTGCATTACATCTGTCCAGGTCCTTCTGGCTTTCAAAGACTCCATTGAGAACATGGGTGTTATTCTGATGGGTTTGCCTTTATAAGTCACTTGACCTTTTTCCTTTGCTGCTCTTATTATTCTTTCTTTAAGTGCACAGTGGAAAAAAGAAAGCATCTTCAACAATTGTGCTGGCAAAACTGGATATCAACATGTAGAAGGCGGCAAATAGATCCATATCTATCACCATGCACAAAACTTAAGTCCAAGTGGATCAAGGACCTCAACATAAATCCAGCTACTCTGAACCTGCTAGAAGAGAAAGTAGGAAGTAGTCTTGAATGCATTGGCATAG
Organism: Peromyscus eremicus; assembly: GCF_949786415.1. NCBI lineage: Eukaryota > Metazoa > Chordata > Mammalia > Rodentia > Cricetidae > Peromyscus > Peromyscus eremicus. Next base: position 18,532,749 of record NC_081439.1, on the reverse strand, counting down.
GAAACCACTTCCTAAATAGAACACCAGTAGCACAGACACTGAGAGAAACAATCAATCAATGGGACCTCATGAAACTGAGAAGCTTTTGTAGAGCAAAGGATACGGTCAACAAGGCAAAGCGACAGCCTACAGAATGGGAAAAGATCTTCACCAACCCCACAACTGACAGAGGACTGATATCCAGAATATATAAGGAACTCAAGAAATTAGACATCAAAATGCCCAACAGTCCAATTAAGAAATGGGCTATAGAAGTAAACAGAGAATTCTCAGTAGAGGAAACTCAAATGGCTGAAAGACATTTAAGGAATTGCTCAACATCCCTAATCATCAGGGAAATGCAAATCAAAACAACTCTGAGATAGCACCTTATGCCTGTCAGGATGGCTAAGATAAAATACACTGAAGACACCTTATGCTGGAGAGGATGTGGAGCTAGGGGAACTCTCCTCCACTGCTGGTGGGAATGCAAGCTTGTACAACCACTTTGGAAATCAATATGGTGCTTTCTTAGAAAATTGGGAATCCATCTCCCCCAAGATCCAGCTATACCACTCTTGGGCATATACCCAAGGAATGCTAAACCACACCACAAGAGCACTTGTTCAGCTATGTTCATACCAGCATTGTTTGTAATAGCCAGAACATGGAAACAACCTAGATGCCCTTCAACTGAAGAATGGATAAACAAAATGTGGTACATATACAGAATGGAATACTACTCAGCAGAGAAAAACAATGACATCATGAGGTTTGCAAGCAAATGGATGGATCTAGAAAAAATCTTCCTGAGTGAGGTAACCCAGACTCAGAAAAACAAACATGGTATGTACTCACTCATAGCAGGATACTAGATGTAGAACAAGGATGACTGGACTGCTACTCACATCACCAGGAAGGCTACCTGGAAAACAGGACCCCAAGAAAGACACAGGGATCGCCCAATGACAGAGATTTGGAATGAGATCTACATGAACAGCCTGGACATGAGTGGGGGTAGTGAAGGGCGTGGGTCAAGGGAAAGATAGCTTGGGGGAGCGGGAGATCCCAGCTGGATCAACAACAGAGAGAGAGAACAAGGAATAGGAGACCATGGTAAATGAAGACCACATGAGAATAGGAAGAAGCAAAGTGCTAGAGAGACCCACAGAAATCCACAAAGATACCCCCACAACAGACTGCTGGCAATTGTTGAGAGACAGCCCGAACTGACCTACTCTGGTGATGGGATGGCCAAACACCCTAATTGTCGTGCTAGAAACCTCATCCAACTACTGAGGAATCTGGATGCAGAGATCCATGGCTAGGCCCCGGGGTGGATCTCTGGGAGTCCAATTAGCGAGAATGAGGAGGATTTATATGAGCAAGAATTGTTGAGACCAAGGTTGGATAAAGCACAGGGACAAATAGCCAAACGAACAGAAACACATGAACTATGAACCAATGGCTGAGGTGTCACCAACTGGATCAGGCCCTCTGAATGAGTGAGACAACTGATTGGCTTGATCTGTTTGGGAGGCATCCAGGCAGTGGGACCGGGTCCTGTGCTCATTGCATGAGTTGGCTATTTGAAACCTGGGGCCTATGTAGGATGGCTTGGCTCGGCCTGGGAAAAGGGGACTGGGCCTGCCTGGACAGAGTTTACCAGGTTGATCTCAGTCCCTGGGAGAGGCTTTGCCCTGGAGGAGATGGGAATGGGGGGTGGGCTGGGGAGAAGGTGAGGGGGGCCAGAAGTGGGATAACAAGGGAATCCTTGGCTGATATGTAGAACTGAATTGTATTGCAAAATTAAAAAAAAAAGAAAATGAAAAAAAAAGAGTTAAGTTTTAGGTGTGTTACATGGGTCTTGAGTGAGGGGTCAAAGCTTGAAGATATCATCCAGTTTCATTTGGGTTAAGAACTTAGGTCCTGGAATGAAAACTCAGAAAGACAGGAAAGGGAAATAACAATTGAGTAGAGAAGGGTACTAGACAGAGCAGGACGATTCCAGACCTGAGGTAGGAAAAACATGCAGTAGCTGCCTGCCAAAAGTGACACTGACAGAGATGAGAAGGCTTCTGATAGAAAGTAAAAGGTATGGATTTGAGAAAGACACAAAAACAACTCCCCACAGGAGTGAACAATTGTGAGAGTCCCTAACAGTTGCAAATTGACAGAGAAACAGATAGTCTCTGGGCATGGGAAAGAAAAAGTAGCAAAACCACATAAACTTTATTAAAACCGTCACACAGTATCCTATAGACTAGGGGTTCTCAACCTTTCTAATGCTGCAACCATCTAATAGAATTCCTCATGTTGTAGTGTCCCCTAACTGTAGCTAGAGTTTTCCTGCCTGGCCCACAGTCAGGACAAATCTCTATAACTCACCAGTCCCACAGCCGCTCAGACCCAACCAAGTAAATACAGAGACTTGTATTGCTTACAAACTGTATGGACGTACCAGGCTTCTTGCTAACTGTTCTTATATCTTAAATTAATCCATTTCTATAAATCTACACCTTGCCAGTGGCTCATGGCTTATCGGGATGTTCACATGCTGTTTGTCATGGCGGCGGCTGGCAGTGTCTCTGAATCAGCCTTCCACTTCCCAGAATTCTTCTCCTCTTTGTCCTGCCTATACTTCCTCCTGCCTGACTACTGGCCAATCAGTGTTTTATTTACTAACCAATCAGAGCAACACATTTGCAATAGAGAACATCCCACAGCACATAACCATAAAATTTTTCATGGCTATTTCATCACTGTAATATTGTTAATTTAATGAATTGTATTGTAAATATTTTTGGAGATAGAGGGTTGTCAAATGGGTCTCAAAACACAGGTTGTGAACTAGTGCACAAGGGGATGGGAGGTGCACTCTAGCTGTGAATCTGCTCTGAAGCTGAGGTCAGATTGTTTTGACAGGCAACGCCACCTCCTGAGTCCCTCTCCTTCAAGATTGGTCCTAAGCAAGTGTTCCTTGAACATTTTCTGTTGTCTCTGGTTCCTGCCTGTTAGCAGATTTTATCAGTTCCAATCTCCTGGTTGGTGTGAGAAATGAGCATCATTTCTTAAAGAATACAGGCATAATTTTTTTAGTATAAACAATTTTCCTCATCTTTCCTCCATTGCCCTTTCTCAGAGATTAACATTGGATGGCACCAGACTGTGTGCAAATGGAGTTCTGGCTAATTCTTGCTGAGAAGACATGATGTTTCCAGGTGTTGACCAGAAAGAAGGGAGCCCTTGGTTGGAAAGTAGACTCTTCATGCCAGTCAAGAAGGCTGCATTAGGACACACTTGTCTGTGTAAATATAGGATCTGGAACAGCCAGTTGATAACTGTGTTGTGCTGGTGAGGTACCATCTATCATAGAGTGAATCTATGAAAACAATTACAACCCCAAGTGATCATATGATTTAAGAAAAATCATAAAAGCCACATTGTGATAGTTTTGAGCTTTGTACTTATGAGAGGAGGAATACAGGCAAGAAACACCCCAAACCCCTCTGCAGGCATTAGAGTAACCATAAGTGAGGGTAATGAGTTCCTTGTAGATTTTCTTTATGGCAGCTTCTGTGTGCTGACCACAGGGAGGTACATCCCTAGGTGGGTGAATCCCAGCTGCAAAGGACTTTTCAAATAGGGTTTCAATTAGGAATCTTTGTTTTGAAATGACTGTGGTTTTAGTCCCAATTATCCTGATCATTTCCTGTGCTACAACCTGAAGGCAATCCTGCTTTGTAATGTTCTCCACAGGACAAATTATTCTACAAATTTAAGTTCAGCCATATTCAGGTTTTCAAGACACAGGTACAATGCAGCCAGCTTTGTGCCAGCAAAGAACATGAATGAAAACCGGCCCCTTTCACCTTACAGGCCTTGATCCTCTTTGAATACTCATGAGCAGTTTCCAACTCTCCACATCCTTCTAGAATTGCACACTCCCCATGGAATGGCCAATTAAACTCTTTTATAGAATATCTGAGTGCATTTCAAAGGCATAGGTCCAAATATTTCCACATTACCCAAGTACTGATTCCAAAAGATTAATAAGTTCGTGGTTACATTTATAACATTAACTTGAACAATTCTATTCCAAGGACCACTATTCTACATTACTTACCTGTCTCATTGTTGTGAAAATATCTGCCATGATGACAGAAAGGAAAGAGTGGATATTTGAACATTATTTTCTCACAGTTTGAGGGCACTGTAACAGCAGATAGTCTATAGTGTAGGAATTATAATGCTTCCGGTCACTCTGTGCCTGTAACCAGGGAACAGAGAGCTAAGAATGTTTCTGATCTTCTAGATGTCTTCTTTTTTATGCAGTCTGAGTCCACTGCTCATGGAATGATGCCACCCATATTTATCATATATCATCCACCTCACTTATCCTAGCCTAAATAATCTCACATACATGTTTAGAAGTCTTTTTGTTCTATGATTCTATATCTTGTCATCAGCCACACATTGCTCATAATCAAAACAGTTACTGACATCTTATCTTTCTTCTGTGCTCAGTTGAGTCTGGATATATTGAGTTTATAATAGTTACTTTCTGTCAGGAACACTCATATCTCTGTTACTTTCAATCCCAGTGGCTTCCAGTTTAAAATTCCTTGACACAGATCTATAGTTGTGAATCTACCATCTTCACCCATCACTCTACTTTCTGTCCTGTGTGGGTTTAATTTCCAGCACACACATAATTTGTCCACTTGAGTTAATGAGATTTATATACCCCTAGATGGCTACAGCTTACCAAGTCCCCTATAACGTCACCACAAGCCATGGAACAAAGGTTCCTGTACAACACACACACACACACACACACACACACACACACACACACACACACACACATATACAACAACAACAAAAAAAAACAACAACAACAAATTAATGTAGTGAAAATGATATACTGGACCATAAATTGTCAAGAAGAGGATTAGGAATGGTTAATATTGAATGTTGAGTGAACAGTATCTAAAATCAAGAAATACAGAAGCCTGTGGTAATGTCTCAAAGAGATTAAGATGAGGTTAATTGGGTTCAGAAGAACCATCTGAAATTGAGTAGAATCATTCCTTGGAATGAGGATCCTGGCTGCATAACATGCAGAGAGCTAGGTGAGCATCTGCAGTACACTAACTACTCTCCCTGCTCTCTAACTACTAATTCAATGTAGCAAGCATCTTGGGACTCTTACCCCCATGATCTCTCAGTCATGATGTGTATTTTCTCAAATTAAGCGCCAATATAAACTTTTCTTCCTTTACTTGCCCATGTTATGTATTTTGTCAGAGAAATGAATCAGGTATATGATATGGTGGGTGGTGGTGATGGAGATGGAAGATCTAGGTCAGTTGTTCTCAAACTTCCTAATGTTGTGACTCTCTAATACACTTCCCCATGTTGGAGTGACCCCCAACCATAAAATTATTTTCATTACTACTTTATAACTGCAATTTTCTATTGTTATTAATCATTATATAAATATCTGTGTTTTCCAATGGTCTTAGGCAATCCTGGTGAAAGGGTCACTTAACTCTGAAAAGGGGCCACAGACTACAGGTTGAGAACCACTGATCTAGATCCACTGAGAGAAAGTATTCACACAGTATAACACACACTCAGAAAGCTGACCTGATAAAGAATAGGGACTAATGTTCCCAGAAAGAAAACTAGGATTTTTTTAAGGTCCTGAGAGAGGGCTGATAGATTAGAATGGCCATGTGCTACCCACCACATGGACCATCAGAGCACACTGGAAACGCCTGGGCATTTGTGACGTTTATTCACAACTGGGGAAATAGGAGATGGCTACTGCCTTCTAATAGCGACAGAAGACAGATGGCACTAGCATACTCAGTGAACAGCATTGCCTTCTTTCTCCAAGAGAGAATCCTACTCTCCCAGCAGTGCCAAGGCTAAAACATCCTGCTCTACCTCTCAGAGATATGAATACTTAAGTGTCTCCACACAAGAATGTGGTTTCTTTTTTGGTGTTGAGGTGTCTGCTTTCTTGCAAACCATATTTCTCATGGGATTCACTAGGTTTACTTAGGAAACATGCCTTTATACTGTACTGTTTCTTGCTATTGCTTGATGGCAGTATCAAATGAGATCATGACCTACAGTTTAGTATGTGAAAACATTTAAAGAATGGAATGCATTTGACAGCAAGGAAGGAATAAAACTTAGACACACTCCCAGAAATCAAGTTGATATTTTACATAGAATGAATTGGTGATTACACAGTACTGTGTACAAATGGGCAATTTCTTCAAAGATTCTCCTGGCAGATGTTAAAATGCCAGAGCCCTCACTTCAGACCTTTTGCTCAGCCAGGTTGGAAGCACACTGGGCCTTCACTTGACTCTGCACTCTCAAAGAGATCATCTCATAGAGAAACATAATCACGCCAAAGAGTGACATCGTGGCTATCAGGACACCCATTGGGAACACATTTGTGCAGTGTTTCTTTATAATGTCCTCCTTTTTAACGGGAAAGTCAGGTGAAAAGTCAAGAGTGATTTGCCCATAGATATCTACCAGGTGGTTCAAGGTCACAGTAACAAGCGTGAAAAGGCTGCTCACAGCCAAAGTTATGGCAGACATCTTGTAGCAAAACAGCTGGATCTCAATGAGTGGATCTTCCAGACAGCTGATCTTAATGGCCACTGAAGTGAAAATCACGACTAGGAGTTTCATCAAAATGGCCCAAGCTATCAGGACTTGTAAATACTGAAATTCCGATGACTTGTTCCAGGTTGAATTGAGAGGGGTGTGAACCAACATCCTGGTCATAGACCCAGAGATGTTAAATTCCTGAGTGTAATAAGCTTTCCAGAGTCCAACTGACACAAATTGCACACCCTCGTTGTTAAACTCCCACAGGCGCCAGCATTGGCTGTTTGCAAGGATGATTTCGAACACCAAAGCTGCTGTACTGCAAATCAAGCCAGTGAACTTGAAGATGAACTCCTTCATTTTGGCAAATCTGAAGAAGGCATCAAAGAAGAATAGAGTCAGTGAGACTACAAGGGAAGGCAGGAAAACAGAGGGAGTCATGGTTTGTACAGCACTGAGCTCTCATAACTTCTCCCTGTTGTCACATAGAGATGTTTCAGTGGTCTATGTACAGATTATTATTCTTCACAGAGTAAATAATAATATTTGTTGACTAGGAATTTCAGTGCTTAGAACTGACAATGAGAAGAGAGTTTGCAATATCATATGTAATGACATGCTTATTTTACCTGTATTTGCAATTTGTAAATATTTTAATACCATAATGAGAGGAAAAAGCAGGGGAATGCTCAAATTAATTGTCATTTCTAAAATATAGTACTATAACATTTCATGACTGTTACAAACTGAAATCAACTATGAAAGAAAATGAAAATAATTCACATAGTAAACTCATTTATGTAAAAATAATAACACACTTGACACAAATTTTTGTACACATGTGTGTGTATACAAATTGATCTGTACATAATGATACACCTCATAAATGATAGTGTGCAATGCTATTCCTCCTTGTGAATTTTCCAGAAATGTACACTTCTCTAAAGAAGGCTATACCTATTTTAGAATTGAAACCAGAAGAGTATGCTCATCAACGTCTAGCTGTAATATAGCCGGGGATAGAGCTCAGTGGTAAAGTGATTATCTAACACGCACAAAACCCTGAATTCTTCTTTGGTATCTATAAACCAAAATCTATGTGTAAAATTGTCCAGAGAGTGAGTCAGAGGAATAGGGGAAATAGATAATTAACACATAAATTCATATAAATCCATAAATGTGGATATTTCCAATTATAGCCCATCTCTTACTTAAAATTTCATCTTTAGATAATTAGCTTCATTTCAGTGAAACAAAAAGAATCCTGACATATTTTTTGTGAGCAAATATCTTCTTTCACAGAAAATTTACACTCTGTATTATGACTTTGATCAAACTTCTTTGCACCTTTTCTCAATTCCAATCTTAGGATGAAGGAAGGAGGTGAGTCATTTACTGAATAGGCATTTGGATAATGTCACTGCTAACTGTGCATGCAGAAAGTTGAAGGGGCCTACACACTGGATCTCCTTGCCAGGAAACCTTCCCTAAACAGCTACCCCCTGCTCTAAAGTCTCTGTAGAATGTGCTTCCTGACTGAGTGAAGGCAGGAGCTGTTCTACTAGGGAGGTTTCATCAGCAAGATGAGTTCACAATTCATGGTGGCTTGGGTAACACCCTGCCCACATCATCTTCCTTTCCAAGGCAGGCCCGAGGCAATGGACTACAAGAACAGTGTGCTGTGAGGTAGTACTGAAAACACAATGAAGATTGCTGTTGTTCCAGAAAAAAAAATGAGCTAGCTTGGCAGTATCTGTTTCTTCCTGTGTTTGAAACACATGGAGTAGATGCATTTGATTCATAACACCATATTTGAAAGCTCCCATATATAACATAAAGTTTTTATACCTTTGTGTATTATGGATAAGAAGATTCATTTAGAAGGTGGCAGGATCACAGACGTTCCTCCTATTAACAGTAAATGCCCATATCTCCAGTCAGAAGAAGAGTGGGAAAACCTTCAGGACAAGAAATTCTATTAGGCAGACATTTCAGCTCAGAGCAGTGTCTCTCCAACCCCTAGATCCCACAATCCTTTCCGTTCACTCTTGTCCTTGGCTTAAGAAGAACCTCATTTAAACACTTCAGGAGTATTCATACATCTGACTATCTAAGGACATCCATCTAGTCATTTCCCAAATTTTGTAGGTAAGGATACAACAGAGAGAGGTTAATTCATAAATTCAACATCAGGGACCTACACAATTAAACCTGCAGGGCAGCTCAATGATTACCTGCAGTCCCACGTGGGGCTTCTAGACACGATATTCAATTGCGTTTACATACACTTACCCACATGTCAATGGCCCTTTCTGGCATTCTTTGTCCTGTGAAAAAGAATGTGATTAATAAAAACACCCGGGAATGTAAAATACTTGCCTCTTTTTCCCTTGTAGTAAGACCAAATGTTAGTGACTGGTAGTTGACAGAGTATTAACTCACTTTAAAAATTCTTGTTTCCATGGCTACTAAGGCTGAATGGTGGATTATGAGCAAAGAACACAACTTCCTAGTCATATTTGGCCATAAAGGACCAGTGTGCTTAACTTCCTTTTGTATGTGAATAGTCTTCAAAAGAGGAATTTACTTTTGGAAATCATGCATCAAATAAGTACTACAATGCCTGATGGGCATAGCAGATATAGTTATTTGAAAAAAAAATAAGCTCTCATCCCCCATTCCTTGCCCTTCAGTGTGTGTGTATTAGAAGGATAGGCATTTCACTTTGAGCAAAGTGTTTTCATTGTAGACATTGTGACCATCTTACCTTCTAGAAACATCTTAGATAGAGACACAAAGTAAATATTGTCAGTAATAACAGATTATATGTAAATAAAATCATGGGGTATTTTGTTTGGAATAGAAAAATATCCCCCTTTTCTCTTTCTGTGTTTTACCTCAAACTCTGTTACTTTGATGATACTAGTTAGGGTTTCTATTGCTGTGATAGAACAACATGACCAAATTCAACTTGGAGAGGAAATGGTTCAAATGGCTCACATTGCCACATCATAGTGCATCATCTCAACAGACTAGGGCAGGCACTCAAGGAAGAAACCAAAGACAGAAAATGAATCAAGCAGGAGCCATGGAAAAACACTGCTTACTGAGTTGACCCCCATAGCTTGTTCAATGTGCATTTTGTACTGCCCACCTTCTGCCAGGACATCCTACATAAGATACTAATCAAGAAAATTACTAACCAAGAAAATGTCCTATAGACTTGACTATAGGCAATTTGATGGAGAGGATCCCGTAATTGAGCTGCTTCTTTCCAGGTAACTCTTAAGTTCTTACAAACTGATATAAAGCTATGTAAATTTACACAATGTTATTTCTTACTGTGGTCACATCTTGAGAACATACCATACTGTAAGCATATAGTTAAAAATAGCCAAAGTGTGTAAATGAGTGGTAAAAAGAGAAGGAAAGTTTGACTTTCTTTTTAAACCTTATCTCTTTGTACTTCATCATGTATCTGTGGTATAATAAGCAATGAAGAAAACCTGCACTTTCTGCTACATGACAGCTTCCAGAACATACTAATATCAAAATCAGGATGAATTTCTTAGAGTGAGCTGTGGAGATCAATGGGAAGTGCATAAACATCCTGTTACAGGAAATGGGAAGACAAGAATGTTTCATAAAAAGCATGGTTGTGCCTTACTGTATACATGTGCATGTTGTTGTTTTTATGTATGTGCCCAACGTGGAAGATTCCAGAGCGTGCCATCTTAGACAGAAGAATTCAAACAGCATTTGCTAGCAAGTGATATACCCCAGATTCTGCTGGAAATAAATGTGCCCTGAAAAGCATCATCCAGGTACTCAAGAGCTTGGCAAAAATGTCAGCTGATCATCTGGGTGTGGTGAACCATAACTTTAATCTCAGCAATGGGAGGGAGAGGCAGCCCAATCTCTGTGAGTTCTAGGTGTGACTTGTCTACATAGTGAGCTCCCAGAAAGCCAGAGGTACTCTGAAACCAGGTCTCATGAAAATAAAGAAAAGAAGAGTTTTGCTGACATGCACAACATGCCTTTGTTTGAGACCTCTGCTACAAACCCCATTTGGTGATTGTGCCCTCTACTCTTGATCAACTTGAAACATAGTAGAGTTTCCTTGAAAAATGGAAGCTCAAATGAGGGATTACCTCCAACAGACTGGATTAATGATTGATGTGATATAGACCAGCCTTGCATGATAGTTTCCTTTAACAGAACCCTTTGTTCTGATAGGTTGACCTTCTGAACTCTAATTGTCACTGCTTTATGTTCCCATGGACTTTTGCTACCAGTGGCTCTCAATACCAGGGAGTGTAAAAAATATACTACTTAGAACACACTTGCTGTTAGGTAAGTCAGAGCTGAAGGTGAAGGGAATACTTAATGTGGTGTCTTATATTTACTGTGTTATCATTAAGGACTAAACGAATTGAAAAATCCATGAATTGAAAATTGGAAGAATTTATTTTAACTAGGACTTTTATTTTAAATATATGATGTTTTAGAAAAAATTTAGAGACTACTGAAGGAAACTACTCCCTAGTCTGAACCAGTTATTAAGCATATGTTCCTAATGTCCCTAGTTTTCTCCTCATTCTCAGTCATGTTTTAGACTCAATGTTACATTAAATCTGCACCCACATGGCTTAAAGCTCTGAAGGCATGCCTCACCCTCACACTGTTGAAAGATTACATGGATATCTGTAATGCCATTATTTAGCCATTTTTGTCAAATGCTTGGATTTTATTGCCACCACAGGCTATTCATTTTCAGGAGGAAAGATAAGTAAAGTGTATAAAACCATCTTATCTGTTCCTTCTTGAAGAAAGGAATATTTTTTAAATTACCCAAAATATGTCGTCATGAATTTCAGATTTTCCAAAAAGAAAATAGTACCCTTGCATAGGAAGTTAATTACAGAAATGGAATGTAAGCCATGTTCTTCAGCTAAAGTGTCCATATTGACCACTACCTACAGCTTACAATCCTTGGCAGGCTTAAAGGAAATCAATCCAAAAGACATTTTATGTAAATATTTTCAGAATGTGGGAAACAAATGTAATCTAACTCAAATTAGCATTATTGCTACTGAGGGAAATTAATCTGTTTTTCTTCCTCTTAAACTAAAGAATAAATTGTTTTGTTACTGTTTTATAGTAAACACATGACTGTAGTTGGATGGTTTGTTTGGTTGGTTTGTTGGGTGGTTGGTTGGTTAGTTTGAATCATAGTCTCATAGTATAACTTTGGACTGAACATTACTATGTATATGAGATTGGCCTCAAACTCACAGATATCTGCATGCCTTTTGAGTGTGGAGATTAAAAGCATGTATTACTATACCTCTAGAGTGTAACAGTTTCTCAAAGAATGGAATTTGCCATTTTTCAAAGCTTTCTACAACGTGGGAAATTAATACCTGCCAAGCACAAGTATTTTTTCACTGCTATTATTAACTTTTTTCAAAAGCAATGGAAACATTTATTGTTTTGGTTTTATTAGTTTGTTTGTTTTGTTTTGGGAAGTTTTTATTTGTTTGTTTTTTCCTTTCTCTATTCTCTGAGTTACGTTTATTCCTCTTGTTTTTTTTGTAAGAGATTTTCTATTCATTTTACATACCAACCACAGATTCCCCTCTCCTCCCTTCTACCACCAACCCGTTTTCCTCTCTCCCCCATTCCTTCTTCCTCCCATGGGAGGCAATGTCTCCCATGGAGAGAAGGCAGTGCCTGGTATATTCAGTTGAGGCAGGTCCAAACCCCTTCTCCCTGCACCAAGGCTGTGCAAAGTGTCTCACCATAGGCCCTAGACTCTACAAAGCCTGCTCATGCACTAGGGACAGTTCCCGATCCCACTGCCTGGGGGCGCCCTAAACAGTTCAATCTAAACCACTGTCTTGATTACCCAGAGGGACTAGTCCAGTACCATGGGGGTTCCTCAGCTATTGGTCCACAGTTCATGTGTTTCCACTAGTTTGGCTAATTGTCTCTGTACATTTTCTAATCATGATCTCAATATCTCTTGCTCATAGCATCCCTCCTCTATCTCTCTCTCTCTCTGATTGGAATCCTGGAACTGCACCTGGGACGTGGCCATGGATCTCTGCATCTGCTTCCATCGGGCACTGGATGAGGGTACTATCAAGACAGGATATTCAGCCATCCGATCACCAGAGTAGGTCAGCTCAGGCACCCTCTCCACTATTGCCAGTAGTCTATGGTGGAGTCCTGGGAATTACTGGAAATCTCCCTAGCACTCTGCTTCTCCCAATTCCCATGGTCTCTTCAATTATCATGGTATCTCTTTCCTTGCTCTCCCAGCTCTCCCAATCTGTTCCCATTCCAGGTCGAACCTCTCTATCCCCTAAGCTCTCATTTCCCATCCCTTGTCCTCCATTACCTCTCCTCATCCGGTTTGCTCATGTAGATCTCATCCATTTCTACATTGCTGGTTGATCCATACTTCCTTCCTAGGGTCATCCATACTATCTAGCCTCCCTGGAGCTGTGGGTTGCAGTCTGGTTATCCTTTGCTTTACATCTAGTATCCACTTATGAGTGAGTACATACCATGTTTGTCTTTCTGAGTCTGGGTTACCTCACTCACGATGACATTTTCTAGTTCCCTTCATTTGCCTGCAAACCTCATGATGTCATGTTTTTCTCTGCTGTGAAGTACTCCATTGTGATGTGTACCACATTTTCTTTATCCATTCTTCGGTTGAGGGGCACGTAGGTAGAACAGGCTTGCCTCAGACTTACAGAGATCCACCTGCCTCTGCCCCCTGAACCTGGGATTAAAGGCATGTGCCACCACTGCCCGGCTTGTAGCCTCTTTCTTGAGCTCTCTACAACATATACATGTAGCTTTCTATGGCAAGCACATTAAGGTCCTGTCTTCCCACGTTCTACTGTCTCCATCGAAGCATCAAGTTCATATTCAGTTTCACGAAGGGGTCTTCTAGACTTCCTAGACGGAATTCATGGGTCTCAGGCATGATATACATTACATGATCTTAAGGGATTTGAAACTGTGAATCAAGATTCTATTTACCGTATAATCTTGTGTTTGTGTTTACTGAAAATTCAGTACCCCGTGGAATATGCTCCCCAGCTCTTTGGCAGGTTGTGATGGAATGTGACGGAACCTGGCTATGCCAGAGAGGTTTTTTTTTCTGTCATCTTGATGCAATCTTGATTCATCTGAAAGAGTAAACTTTAGTTGAGTAAATGCCTTCAGGAAACTGGCCTTTAAGAGAGTGTGTGGAAGCTCAATGTGGTGGTGCACGCCTTTGATCTCAGCACTTAGAAGGCAGAGGCAGGTGGTTCTCTCTGGATTCAAGTCCAGCTTATTCTACAGAGTGCGTTCCACGACAGACAGGGTACACAGAGAAACCCTGTCTCAAAAAACAAAACAAAGCAAAATAGAAAGTGTGTGGATCATTCTCTTGAGTAATGATTAACCTGTGAGGATCTAGTCCACTGTGTGTGATACAGGTGTTTGTGAGTTGCATAAGGAAGCAAGCTGATGTAGCCATGAAGAGCAAGGCAGTGTTCCTTCATGGTCTGTGCTTCAGTTCTTTGTCTCCAAGTTTCTGCCTTGATTCCTTACCTATGTGTTCTGTCAGTGATGGACTGTGAAGCTCTTGCTCTGGCTTTCTCTAAGGTGAACTTCCCCAGAATCAAATCCAACTGCAGTATCTCTGCCCTCAAAGGCCTAGTCACATGGATCCTTCATTTAACTGTAGCTGGTGAATTTTCTAAGAGCCAGTGCCACCCCCACACTCTAGATGAAGCCTATACATCAGCTTTGCTCATAGAATTTTCCTGTACTTCTCCTGCCAGCACCATCTATGAAATTCCAGGCCTAAGTCCCATAAGGTAGCTCCTGCACTTGCTATTTTTGTTTAGTTCCCCTACATCCCAGCCTGCCTATGCCATCTATACACACCAGGCCTATCTCCTGTGCACATACATCTTGTACCAACTTTGCTTGAAAGGTCCACAGATATTCCCCTGCTTGTGCAATGTTTACCCTTTAAGCCTGGTCCTAATCAGACAGCTCTTTCACCAAATTTCCTGGTGAGTTCCCCCAGTAGTAAGCCCAGAAGTGCAATATGCCTACTAAGAGGCCTAGATAGCTAAGTATGTGTAGATCAAGCGAAGTCTTTCCTTTGAGAGAAAATCTGAGCCTCCCCTGTCAGCACTATACCCAACTCCCCAGACCTTGAACAGGTCACACTGGATATTCCCTATTGTACTCCCAGAACCAAGCTCACTCCTACTGTCTGCACTCTCTTAGGCCTAACTCTGCATGTCTACACTGTGCACCTCCTTTTTCTGGTCATCTCCCCATAGCCTTTCCTGCAATCAACATCACTTCATGTCCAGGACCAGCTCTGGCCAAACAAATGCCATACCAGATTTCACTGGTGAGTTCTCTCTTGAGCAAGCCCATGTGTGAATTCTTGATTGGAACTTACAGGTCTTGCACTGACCTTACCTGGCAAAGTCCCTGGAACCTCGGCCACCAGTGACATCACCACACTCCCGTGGCTATCTCTGGTGTTATAGCTCCTGAACTATCTTTTCCTGGTTAGTTCTTCAAGAAGGATGTCAACCTGAGTGATGACCATACTCCTGGCCAAGGTCTGTATGCACCCAGATTTGGCTTGTTGAGTTCTCCAATATCTCACCTTCCAGAGACCTCTACTTTCTCCAATATCGACCTTGTGTCATGAAGCTCTGGTAATAGCTATCCCTGATAGTTATACAGCAACCAAGCACTCATGCACCATCTCCAGAATGTTAAGGCATAGATCTGGTTGCACAGATCAAAGATTGTGTTTGCCTGGTGGCATTCCCTGGAAGCTTGCTTAACAGAGTCATCTGTTCTCTCAGCCCTAGCTCAGGTCATGCAGCTCTTGCAACAGCTCTCTGTGGTGATGTTTTATTTGTGCTCTAATAAATAAAGCTTACATGGAGATCAGAGGAAAAAGCCAGCCACTATATTAAACATAGAAGTCAGGCCTTTAATCCTAGCATCTGGAAGGCAGAGAGTCATCCAGATCTCTGTGAGTTCAAGGCCACTCTAGGAGCAGAGCCAGGCATGGTGGCACACACCTTTAAATTCCAAAGCTTGTTAGCTATAAAGTTGTGGAGGTCTATACAGACAGGAAGTGACAGAGCTGGGCAGAAAGAGGAAGTGATGTAGCTTGGTGGAGAGAGGCAGTAAGATGGCAGGGACACTAAGGATATAGGCATGAGTAAACAGGAAGTGGCTCTCTCTGGAAGTTGGTGAGATGAGGTTGGCTGTGGCTTGTACTATTCCTCTGATCTCAGTTTTTCCCCCAATATCGGGCTCCGGGCTTTTTTATTAATAAGAACATTTAGCAATTCATGTTAAACATCTTTCCCAAATGAGTTCTCCCAGAACCAAGAACACTGGCACAATCTCTACTATCCAAGGCCAAGAGCTGGATTCACAGATTGCACAGCAGTGTTGCCTGATGATGCTACCCAGAACCTCTTCCTCCGGCTTCACTCTGGCACTCTCAGGTTTAGTGATCTAGTTACAGATGGGCAGATCTCATATCAGCTTTGCCTTGGTAGGTTCAAAGAACCTCTCCCATCAGCACTATCCGTCCAGTTCTTAGGCTAGCTGTTTTTGTAGATTTCCCTCACTTCTCTGTTCTGTTGAATACCAACAGAACTGAGCATGCCTGTACCATTTCTTTATTCCCCAGACCTATTTCTGGATGTTCATATTGCTTGCCAGATTTGCCACATGAATTTAAAAGCACATGGCCAGAGACTTCTCCACACTCACAGACCTAGTCCAGGTCACAGTCAAACTGTTAATGAAGCTTCATTTCCTGGAGAGTTCACCCAGAACCAAGAATACCTGCATCATTTCCACAATTCAGTGTTAACTCTGGATTACGCACATGTACATCAGCTTTGCCCGATGACCACAAATTTGCCCACCAGCTCCATTTCCACTTAACCAGCAAGTAGCTCCTATAGAAGAATTTCCTGGTGAGTTCCACTGAACCAAGCCTGCCAGAACCACCTGCACGCTCCCAAACCTAGTTCTGGGTGTGCAGGTACCACACAGGTTTTGACTGCTAAGCTCACTAGAGACACACCCACAAGAACTACCCCCTCATTCTAATCCTAGTTAAAGGCTCAGGATACTTGCCTCCTGCTTGGGTTACCTTTGTGAGTTTGTTTAGAACCTCTGGAATCATGGACCCACATTCTTAGCTCTGTATGTACTGGCTTGTCTGATGAAACACCACAGGACCTTGCAAGGCCTCTACATCACCACACTTCTAAGTCAAGCTTCTTCTGTCTCACAGTCATTGCACTGGATTTCCTTGAAAAGGATTCTGGGAATCAAGGCTGCCTGTGCCATTTTCATAGCATCTCCTGATGTCCTGATTGCAGTTTTGCTGGGTGTGTTCCTCACAGGTTTCATGCCAGTGCCTTATACACACTCGGAGGCTTAGCACCCATAACAGAGCTCCTGCATTAACATTCCCTGGTCAACTGGAGCCAGGCCTGTCTATGCTATTAATACACTACCAAGTTCTAGATGCACCAAACCTGCACTCATTTACATGGTGATGTTCTATAGAACCTTTCCTGCCTGGGCTATGCATATACACATTGGCCTTGCTCTGAAGGCCAGTTAAGACTCAGTTACTTCACTTGCTTTCTCTGCTGAGTACTCTGAGAACTGATCTGGTGTCTTGGCCTGCATACCCTACTCCTTGCATAGCAGACTTGCCTGGTGAGCTACAAAGATGCTCTGCTGTCAGCATATAAACTTCACTCTGGAATCAAGCTGTGTTCAAGCAGTATGTGCAACAACTTTATCTGGCAAGTGCCACCAGAACCCCCTATAGATGTGCCCCTTCAGGCCCAGGCCTTGTTCTGAATGCAGAGACCACACACTGGCTTTCCCTATGACATTCCAATGAAACTTGAAATGTATCACAATTCTCTTCTCCCAGCCATTGCTCCCTTTCAAGGAGCCAATGGAGGAATTCTGAGGTGAGTTCTCCAAGAAGCAAAGCAATCTGCCCCATTCTACCTCATATGGCCTGGCTCTAGACATATACCTCCTGGACTAAGTTTTCCTAATGAGATCCTCTAGAACCAGTTTTCCCTGTACCATCTTGCACACTACCCAGCCCTGTTTTGAGTGTACAGAACATATACTGTAGGAGGCTTTCTTGCAATATCAGCACCAAATCATAACACAGAGATTATTATTTCTTAATTATGAATGTGCAGCCTTAGCTTAGGCCTATTTCTAGCTAGCTTTTTTTAAATCTTAAATTAACCTATTTCTAATAATCTATGTGCTGCCCTGAGGCTCATTTACCTCATCTGTGTACTATCCATC
The DNA here is from genome assembly GCF_949786415.1 of Peromyscus eremicus. Lineage (NCBI taxonomy): Eukaryota > Metazoa > Chordata > Mammalia > Rodentia > Cricetidae > Peromyscus > Peromyscus eremicus. The sequence goes on along the minus strand of NC_081439.1, from coordinate 18,514,716 downwards.
CTGTTTTCCTGCTTCCTCTGTATCTGATTCGCTGAGCACTGGCTGGCCCTGGTGTCTCTTTTTCTTTCTTTCCACCAGCCCTGCCTATCCCTCCTCTGCTCAGCTATTGGCCATTCAGGGTTTTTTATCTTTCTATTTTACTTTTTATGTATTAATTAAAGTTTTTCATTTTTCTTTACTAAGAAATTTTCTACTCACTCTACATACCACCCTCAGATCCCATCTCCTCAGTCCTCCCACCACCACCCCTTCCTCCCAAGTCACCCTATATCCCCACAACCCCCAAATCAGGGTCTCCCATGGGGAGTCAGCAGAGCCTAGCATACTGAGCCTAGCCAAGTCCAAGCCCCGCCCCACTGCTTCAAAGCTGGGCAAGGTGTCACACCACAGACACTGGGCTCCCAAAAGCCTGCCCGTGCACCAGGGACAGATCCCAACCCCCCTTCTGGGTAACCCCCAAACAGGTTGAGCCAAACAACTTTCCTCTGTGTCTAGAGGGCCTAGTCCAGTCCCATGGGGGCTCCACAGCCACCAATCTACAGTTCATGTGCTTCTACCAATGTGGCCAGTCATCTCTGCATGTCTTCCCATCATGATCTCAATGTCACCTGCATGCAGAATCCCTCCTTTCTCTTATTGATTAGATTCTCAGAGCTCAGCCATGTGCCTGTCCATGGATATCTGCATCTGCCTCTACCAGTCACTGGACAAAGGCTCTATGATGACTGTTAGGGTATTCACCAGAATAGACCAGTCCACGCACCTTCTAGACCACTGCCAGCCTCCCAAGTAGGGTCATCCTTGTGGATTCCTGAGAGTCTCCCCAGTACCCTGCTCTTCCTATTCCCATGATGTCCTCATCTATCATGGAATCTTCCTCCCTGCCCTCCCACTCTGTCCCTGTTCCAGCTTGACCCTCCCATTTCCCTGTGTTCTCATCCCCCACTCCTTGCCATCTGGCACCCCCCCATCCAGTTCACTCATGTAGATCTCATCCATTTCTCCTTCACAGGATCATCCATGTGTCCTTCCCAGGGTCTTTTTCTTTTAGCTAGCCTCTCCGGAGTTGTGGGTTGTAGTCTGGCCATTCCTTCCCTCACATCTAGTATCCACTTATGAGTGAGTACATACTATTTTTGTTTTTCTGAGTCTGGGTTACTTCACTCAAGATGATATTTTGTAGATCTATCGATTTGCCTGCAAATTTCATGATATTATTGTTTTTTACTGCTGAGTAGTACTCCATTGTGTATATGTGCCATACTTTCTTTATACATTCTTCAGTTGAAGGGCATTTAGGTTGTTTCTAGGTTCTTGCTATTATGAATAATGCTTATATGAACATAGTTGAGCATGTGTTTTTGTTGTAAAATTGAGCATTCCTTGGGTATATGCTCAAGATTGCTATAACTGGGTCTTTAGGAAGACTTATTCCCAATTTTCTGGGAAACCACCATACTGATTTCCAGAGTGGTTGCATAACCTAACTGTCATCATAGAGCCTTTGTCTAGTGCCTGATGGAGGCAGATACCGAGATCCACATCCAGGCACAAGGGTGAGCCCCAGGAATCCAATTGATGAGAGAGAGAGGAGAGATACTACAGGCGAGGGACATCGAAATCATGATGGGAGGATGTGCAGAGATGACTGGCCACACTAGTCATAAGCCCATGAACTGTGGACTGGTGTCTGTGGAGCACCCATGGGACTGGCCTAGGCCCTCTGGAAATGGAAGATGGTTGTTTGGCTCAAACTGTTTGGGGGACAACCAGACAGGGGGATTGGGATCTGTCCCTGGTTTATGGGCAGGCTTCTGGAACCGGGTGCTGTGGTGTGACACCTTGCACAGTCTTGGTGCAATGGGAAGGGACTGGACCTGCCTGGGCTCAGTGTGCTGGGCTCTGCTGACTCTGCATAGGAGACCTCGATTTTGGGGATGTGGGTATGTGAGGTTGCTTGTGAAAGAGGGCTGGGGATGTGAGGAGGGAGGAGGAGGGGTCTGTGGATAATATGTGGAGTGAGTAGAAAATTTCTTAATAAAGAAAAATGAAAGAAAAAGAGACCATTTGATTGGAAAGACTTTTCCCACCCTTTTATTCTGAGGCAGTGTCTAAATATGAAATTGAAGTGTGTTTCTTGTATGCAGCAGAAAGATGAGTCCTGCTTTCATATCCATTCTGTCAGCCTGTGTCTTTTTTATTGGTGAATTAAGACCATTGATATTAAGGGATATTAATGACCAATGATTGTTAGTTTCTGTTATCTTTTGGTGGTAGTGTGTGTGTGTGTGTGTGTGTGTGTGTGTGTGTGTGTGTGTGTACTTCTCTTCTTTGTGGTTTACTCCTGTCGTGTTATCTATTTCCATTTTTTGTTGATGCATCTGACTTCCTTAGGTTGGAATTTTCCTTGTAGTGCTTTCTGTAGGGCTGGATTTATAGATAGGTATGGTTTAAATCTGATTTTGTCTTGGAATGTCTTGTTTACTCCGTCTATGGTGATTGAAAGTTTTGCTGGGTATCAGTTTAGGCTGGCATCCATGGACTCTTAGTGTCTGCATTACATCTGTCCAGGTCCTTCTGGCTTGGAAAGACTCCTTTGAGAAAATGGGAGTTATTCTGATGGGTTATCCTTTATAATTCACTTTGGCTTTTTCCTTTGTTGCTCTTATTATTCTTTCTTTATTCTGTAGGTTTAGTACTTTAATTACTATGTGGCCAGGGGACTCTTTGGGGGGGGTGTCTATTCGGTTTGCTGTTCTATAGGCTTCTTGTATTTTCATAGGTATTTCCTTCTTTAAGTTGGGAAAGTTTTCTTCTACGATTTTGTTGAATATTTTTTCTGTGCCTTTGAGTTGGTATTCTTCTCCTTCCTCTATCCTTATTATTCTTAGGTTTGGTCTTTTCATGGTATCGTAGATTTCTTAGACATTTTATGTTATGCTTTTTGGATTTGGTATTATCTTTGACTGATGAATCTATTTCCTCTATTGTATCCTCTACACCAGAAATCCTCTCTTCCATGTCTTGTATTCTGTTGGTTATGCTTGCATCTGTGATTCCTGTTCATTTACTCAAATTTTCTATTTCCAGCTTTCCCTCTGTTTGTGTCTTCTTCATTGTTTCTATTTCAATTTTCTGGTCTTGAACTGTTTCCCTCACCTGTTTAATTGCTTTTTCATGGTTTTCTTTCAGGGATTTGTTGCTTTATTCTAATTTTTATTTGTCTTTTCCTCTATTTCTTTATAGATTTCTTGCAAAGTTTTTGTTTGTGTTTTTCTCAATGTCTTTATTGACTTCTTCCCCTTTTTTGTTTGTCTTTTCCTCAATTTCATTTTTCATTTTTTTCTTGAAAGGCCTTTAGCTTCTTCATGATGATATTCTTAAGATTGCTTTCTTCTGCTTCTTCTACCTTGTGATATGCACGTCCTGCTGTTGGAGGAGTGTTATATTCTGGTGATGCTGTATTGCTCTTTGTGTTGTTTTATGTACTTCTGCATTGTCATCTGCCCTTCTCCTTGTCTAATAGGTATAAGACATGCCTGTGTCTGAGTGAGTTGCTGCTTGTTGTGTTTGTTTCTCAGGGGGCCCTTCTGAGTCTAATCTTAGCTCTTGGTCTAATTGGAACAGGCAGATTCCGTGTATTAGAGAGCTGCTCTTGGATTGACCCAAGCAAGTTGAATCTGTGACTCATGGATTCATTCTTGGTCTTATCAGGGCTCTTGGTCTAGCCAGAGCCGATAGATTCTGTCTTCAGGAAACCACACTTGGTCCAATGAGAGGTGGCAGATACTACTTCTCAGAGAGCCACTCTTGGTCTAATGAAGGCTTGCAGATTCCCTGTCTCCTAAGGTTACTCTTGGTCCAATGACAGCTCTTTGACTAATGAGAGCTCTCTCACTAAGCCTTATGAGAGCTGGAGGTTGGTTTCTAAGCCTCAGGAAGTGGCTGGGGTCTTGGGCAGATGGGTTTGAGGGCAGAGTGTTAGATTGCAGGGTCTGCTGATGGGTCTTGGTGCATTGGGAGCCTTCCCGCAGGACCCCTGCCTGCTGTCTGTCAACCACCCTTCACTATTCCTATATAACACAAAATTGTGAGGGGGCACTAGCACATTCGAAGTTTGTTGTCTTGATTTTTCATATGCCAGACAGTTAGGGTTGGAGACTCTGCTGCTCAGTTGGATGAATTAAATGTAATAGGTTTTTGGGCACCAGAGTAGATGGGACCAGGCGGCAGTACTGAATTGCCAAAGGCAAAGTGATTTTACATATTGTATTGGGCAGTATAGACAAAGCAATGTTCATAACTGCCTGAACCATAATTGTCAGCAAAGGAAAGGTGAATTTTAAGGTGGCATGATTGGTCTGGATCTTTGGTGCTGGCTAGTCCAACATGGTATTTCCAGACATGATATAGATATGAAGCTACAAAATGGCTATTTAATCTGTGGAAGCAAAAAGAAAGGTATCAAATAAATGAAAGAAAGGCTAAGCCCAGGGAGCCTAAATTATAATACCATCCAGAAACTAAAAAGGGAAAGGAAAGATGTTAGAGGTGTCTTATATGCCATCTACCTCAAGGATCACTCTGAATGAACCAAGATATGCCAGTTAGATGCTGATGTCCTAGATTTTCCTAGGTAGGAAAAGTTGTCTACCTCTTGTCTGCCTCCTTTATCAATGCCTGGTCATACAGATAATCCAGTATATAATTCTAGGCAGGAAAGTCATAAGGAAGAGAAGCACTTTGAGTTCAGCCAGTTGTCACCATAATCAACATCCAGTTCCCTATTTCTAATACATTTTGGAGTTCTGATTAATAGATAAGCAAATGCCTTTGGACATGGGAAATGTTAGTGAATTGTCTGATGCTAATTAATCTCAGAGAGAAGATGGCTCTGGAAATGGGAGTTGACATTCCCACTTCAGGTCCAAAACATGTCTGTCTCAAAATGTCCTGCAAAGTTCTTGGCATGACAGTGTGACAAGGAGAGAGGAGATCTCAAAATAGTGTAAGATCCTAGACACCATGACGCTTAAAGATAGCTAAGGGAAAACTTATTGCAAATAAAAACTACTCTTGTTTATCTTCTGACAAAAAATTATTCATCATTAAAAAAAGGTACTGGGATGATTATCTGTGGAGAAGGCATAGAGGGCCTTCAACCTAGAAGTTTCTCAGTCAGTAAATATAGAAGACTAATTTTAATTAGAATTATTTGTTGTTACTTTCTCCAGGACGTTATAGGCATATATTAAAGGAGGTTTTGCTATGTATCTGCTACATCTCTATTTTTGCTGCTCATACTCATTCAAAACCAAGCATAAGGCTAATGTACATCTTCCACTCTACAAACTGTAAAACAAAGGGAAAAGATACCAGAATTGAGCCCCCGAGGAATCTAATTGTGAAGGTTGATGGGAGTAAAAATACGACAAGTCTAACTGTGCATTCAGCTCCTTTGTGGGTCTCAGAGAGGAAAAGTGTAATGTAAATCAGAATACAGATTGATGATCTCAAGAGTGGATAAAAGGCCTCTTGGTGAAAGGCCTACCTCTGTTAGTCTTGAGTTACTTACTGGGGAAGGGTAGAAGAGAAAATATACTCGAGTTCTGAATAAATTCAGCCTGTACTAACATCCACTCTCCTAGACTGCCAAGTACCTGAGGGCTTTCCTTAAGGTGATGGTTTCTTCAGAATCTGGAGTCCGAGATTTTCAAAACTGGTAGTCCCCTCTACCAACATCTTTTAAATAACAATAAATGTTCTCCCAGTCACTCTGGAATGGGAGCAGAGCCTTAAATTTCTTCATATCGACTCACAAAAGTACTCACTCAGGCACCTTCCCTGCTTTGGGGCTGCCAATTCAACTTGAATTTTTGTTCATGGAATTCAAAGTATAGTGCTTGATCTTGGTTGTCCTAACACAAACAATAGGGTCAATACCACAGTTGATGAGACATTTTGTCCAAGAGCTACATTTAACATCTTAGTGTAGACAAAATACTGGAATGGAATTGCAGCAGCAGGAAATCTGATCCTTGAAGCATACACGTTGATTCTAGGAAAGCATTTGAATGTTTAACTTCTCCATGACATCAATCGTGGTGTGGGCGTATGTTCGTCTATGGAAATTTATAGCTGTCAGACAACAGGATGAATAAAATTTCAACTTGACTTGGGAGATGAGGAGGTTTTTACCTCTTGAATCAAATCTGTGCTCTCTTCCTCATGCACATCTTGAAACAGATGAAATCCACAAGGAAATCTTCAAAGTCATCATTGATTTCTGTGAAACCTTTGGAGCAGTGGCTCTAAACCTCTAAACCTATTTTCATCTTCCTAACACTATGACCCTTTAATAAACTTCTTCATAGTCTGGTGACCACCATCCATAAAAATATGCCACTGCTACTTCATAACTGTCATTGTTCTACTTTTATGAATCATAACATAAATATCTGATATGCAGCCCCCAAGGGGTTCACAACTCCCAGGTTGAGAACTACTGCTGTAGAGGTTTTTGATGATTTCCTAGCCTATATTCTTCCTCTAATGAAGATAAAACTGTTTTTTTTTTTGTAATCACGGGACTTCTAGTTATTCTAATGCTTGTACTATTTCTAGGTGAGAACTGTTACATAAATCAAATAAGGCACTGTCATCAAATGACTATCTGGTGCCATGGATCTATGCAAACCAGAGAATTTTACTGTATCCCTCTGGATTGTAACTGAGAACTATCGTTGGAGGGCCTTCCTTTCTCTGGTCTATGCTTAAAACTTCATCTCCTATCAGGAGGAAATACCTAGAAAAGCATCGCCCCCATAATGACACTCAATCTTCATGTCTAACAGAGATGTTATGAGAGGGTTCAGGGGAACTTGTGATGGTTAGAAAAGGAGAAAGATCCCATTAAGAAGGGCTGTTGCTTGCCCTTGATGTTGTTCCCCTTCCACAGGAGGCTGTCACACTCAGAAAGTGCTAGTGGATAACAAAGGGGGAAAACAGCCTCTTTGTTCTTCCAGGGGAAGGACCAACCATGGAGGAGGTGGCTTCCTGAGGAGAAGAGCCTGGAGAGCCTATAAAAAGTCTTATCCAGAGCCCTAGGGCAGCCTTCAACTCTGTGGTGACTTCCTATCCCCTTGATTGCAGCTGTTTGTCTGTTCTTATAAAGTTTGTTCTTTTGTTATTTATCTCTGTGATTACTGCTTCTTTGCTCCTATATCAATCTGTAATTTACTTTCACTCTCAGCTGCCCTTAGGATCTTCCACTGTCATGTTCTGTCAGAGAGCCTTAGGATGTCCCTCTTGTCTCTCCTGTGGCTGTTGTATTCCCGTTCTCAATCTCATATCTTCAACTCTGCCTGTCAATGGCCATGTCAGCCAATACCTGTCAGAGTGTGTCTTCTTCAAAAATGTACAGCTTTTTGTCTGTCTCATGAAACATCTTTGGTAGTAGCTCTGGACTACTGGTCCTCCAAAAAAACCCATTTTTGGGTTTTTTTGTCTGTGCCCCCTTTGAGGAAGAGGCCATTAGAAGGTTCACATACGCTCTCTGTATTCTTCACTACCTTAATGTGTGGTTTTATGGCTGCTCCCTGGAAAGAGAGACTAACAAATGAGAAAATGGCTCCATAAGACTGAACTGTAAGGAAGACTGTGGGGCATTATCTTAAGTAAGGATGGATATAGAAGTGTCCAAAGCATTGTGCATAATATTACCCCTTGGCAGGTGGTCCTGGTGTGTATAATGCAGTAGGATAAGCAAGCCATGAGGCACAATCCAGTAACAGCTTTAGTCCTTGGCTTCTGTTTCTGCTGCTGCCTCTAGGTTTCTGCCCTTCTTGAGTTCCTGCTCAGATTTCCAACAGTGATAGACTGTTAGCCAGACATGTAATATCAAACAAATCCTGTAATCTCAAAGTTTCTTTTGTTTATGGTTTTATATTATTACAGCAATTGATATCCAAACAAAGACAGAAAATGGTACCAGAACACTGTGTTGCTGAGGTAGACCACACTGTTTCTATTTGGGAAGACTATGGTGACCTTTGAATTTGGTGCTGAAAAGGTGTTCAATGCTAAGAGTTCAGTGGGTTGTTTTATGGGATCTTAGAAGATTATCTTGGTAAGAGCCACACAGATAATGGAGGCCTGGCCTTTGAAGTTTAGCCAGGAAGGAAAGATTCTAACAGGACAATTTGAACAATTTTTGAGTTAGCATTCTGTTTCTACTTGGCTGGGGCTAAGTAATCATCTGTTATTGAAAGAGATCAGCATCTCTGAAGGAAAATCTCCTGAGAAGTGTTTTCTGAAGATAATCACACATGTGCTATGTTCAAGAGGGGGGCATCGCTATACCTTGTGCTGGCAAACATACTTAAAAATATATTTTATCCTCCTAGAATGTACTGGTTTGGAAAGCATGAAGGGGACATGTATAGCATCAGAAGCTTAAGACTGTGAGGAGCATAAGAATCCTTTGTTGAATGTGGAGCCTTAATGGAGGAACAAATTCCAGGATCAAATGGGTATTAAGAAGATTGCAATCTAGGCACAATCCGGTAGTGTGAAAGTCTCTGAAAAGAGTACAAGAGAGGCTCTTGGTAAAAGTGCAGCTCACTTGCATTGGAGACCTCAAATTAGTGGACATGCCACTACCATGGTATGACCAGCAAATACAAAAACAGATGTGCAGTAGAGCCAGCCTGAGCCTACTAGATATAAGGTACATGCTATGGATTGCAAATCTGGAGAACAGGAAATTACTAGGTCCTTTGGAGCCCAGGAGTTCCTGGATGAATACCAGATGCAGGGCATTCAGCTATTTGTTTGGCTTTGATTTTATTGTAACTGTATCCTAATGCCCTCTCTCCATTTGGGAAAAGAAAGTATTCAACTTACTTTTATTTTTTTAAAATTTTACAGAAACCCATAGTTATGAGACATTGAATATTTTATAAAGATTTTGAACAAAGATTTTGGATGTTTTTTAGAGCCTATTGTTAATTAGAGAGAATCTAGTCTTTCCATATCAAGTGTCAACAATCATGAAGTTCTAGTCTATCAGTGTCCATTGGAGGATCTTTATTACAGCCCTGACTTGCTTCCTGGGAACTTCAGTTCCAATTCTTCCACATGGTCAGATTCTATGTGTATGATTTCACATGGATATTTTTCTCTCAGTGTATCTTTCTCTTCCACCCTCATAACCAAGATCCACCATGTTAGACACTTGACACATCTCTGGGACAAAAGTCCTGACATAAGCAACTCAGGAAGGACAGGATTATTTTGGCTGTCAGTGTGAGGGAATATGCCATCATGCCCAAGAAGTCATGAGGATAAGAGCACGAAGTTGCTTGTAGTAAGTATTATATCAGCAGTTAGGAAGCATCGAGCAATGACTGCTGGTGCTCAGCTTCTTCTTTATATGCATTCTGGGTTCATAGTCCATGGAATGATGCCATCTACATCTAGGGCTGATTTTCTCACACCAAATCTAGAAAATCTTTGACATTAACCAGAAGCTCTTATCCTCTTCTTGATTCTAGCTCGTGGCTTTTCATCATTCAGTATTAACCTTCTTAAGCCCACTTCTTGCCAATTTCACTTCATAATATTACAACATTATATTCATTTACTTGTGTGCAAGTGTTTGGCGTGTTTATGTGTTATTTTCTAACATGAGACCATGTGCACCTGCATACATATGGAGGTCAAGAGTCAAGTTTTAGGTGTGTTACATGGGTCTTGATTGAGGGGTCAAATCTTGAAGGTATCATCCAGTTTCATTTGGGTTAAGAACTTAGGTCCTGGAATGAAAACTCAGAAAGACAGGAAAGGGAAATAACAATTGAGTAGAGAAGGGTGCTAGACAGAGCAGGACGATTCCAGACCTGAGGTAGGAAAAGCATGCAGTAGCTGCCTGCCAAAAGTGACACTGACAGAGATGTGAAGGCTTCTGATAGAAAGTAAAAGGTATGGATTTGAGAAAGACACAAAAACAACTCCCCACAGGAGCGAACAATTGTGAGAGTCCCTAACAGTTGCAAATTGACAGAGAAACAGATAGTCTCTGGGCATAGGGAAAGAAAAAGTTGCAAAACCCCATAAACATTATGAAAACCGTCAAACAGTATCCTATAGACTAGTTGTTCTCAACCTTTCTCATTCTGCAACCATCCAATAGAGTTCCTCATGTTGTAGTGTCCCCTAACTGTAGCTAGAGTTTTCCTGCCTGGCCCACAGTCAGGACAAATCTCTATCACTCACCAGTCCCACAGCGGCTCAGACCCAACCAAGTAAACACAGAGACTTATATTGCTTACAAACTGTATGGATGTACCAGGTTTCTTGCTAACTGTTATTATATCTTAAATTAATCCATTTCTATATTTCTATACCTTGCCAGTGGCTCATGGCTTACCAGGATCTTCACATGCTGTTTGTCATGGTGTCAGCTGGCAGCGTCTCTGAATCAGTCTTCTCCTTCCCAGACTTCTTCTCCTCTTTGTCCTGCCTATACTTCTTCCTGCCTGACTACTGGCCAATCAGTGTTTTATTTACTAATCAATCAGAGCCACACATTTGCCATACAGAACGTCCCACAGCACATAACCATAAAATTTTTCATGGTTATTTCATCACTGTAATATTGTTAATTTAATGAATTGTATTGTAAATATTTTTGGAGATAGAGGGTTGTCAGAGGGGTCTCAAACCACAGGTTGTGAACTAGTGCACAAGGGGATGGGAGGTGCACTCTAGCTGTGAATCTGCTCTGAAGCTGAGGTCAGATTGTTTTGACAGGCAATGCCCCCTCCTGAGTCCCTCTCCTTCAAGATTGGTCCTAATCAAGTGCTCCTTGAACAGTTTCTGTTGTCTCTGGTTCCTGCCTGTTAGCAGATTTTATCAGTTCCAATCTCCTGGTTGGTGTGAGAAATGAGCATCATTTCTTAAAGAATACAGGCATAATTTTGAAGTATAAACAATTTCCCTCACATTCCCTCCATTGCCCTTTCTCAGAGATTAACATTGGATGGCACCAGACTGTGTGCAAATGGAGTTCTGGCTAATTCTTGCTGAGAAGACATGATGTTTCCAGGTATTGACCAGAAAGAAGGGAGCCCTTGGTTGGAAAGTAGACTCTTCATGCCTGTCAAGAAGGCTGCATTAGGACACACTTGTCTGTGTAAATATAGGATCTGGAACAGCCAGTTGATAACTGTGTTGTGCTGGTGAGGTACCATCTATCATAGAGTGAATCTATGAAAACAATTACAACCCCAAGTGATCATATGATTTAAGAAAAATTATAAAAAACACATTGTGATAGTTTTGAGCTTTGTACTTATGAGAGGAGGAATACAGGCAAGAAACACCCCAAACCCCTCTGCAGGCATTAGAGTAACCATAAGTGAGGGTAATGAGTTCCTTGTAGACTTTCTTTATGGCAGCTTCCGTGTGCTGACCACAGGGAGGTACATCCCTAGGTGGGTGAATCCCAGCTGCAAAAAACTTTTCAAACAGGGTTTCAATTAGGACTCTTTGTTTTGAAATGACTGTGGTTTTAGTCCCAATTGCAGATTTTTTTTATATTATAAACGTGTGTAAGTATCCTGATCATTTCCTGTGCCACAACCTGAAGGCAATCCTGCTTTTTAATGTCCTCCACAAGACAAATTATTCTACAAATTTAAGTTCAGCCATATTCAGGTTTTCAAGACACAAGTACAATGCAGCCAGCTTTGTGCCAGCATAGAACATGAATGAAAACCGGCCCCTTTCACCTTACAGGCCTTGATCCTCTTTGAATACTCATGAGCAGCTTCCAACTCTCCACATCCTTCTAGAATTGCACACTCCCCATGGAATGGCCAATTAAACTCTTTTATAGAATATCTGAGTGCATTTCTAAGGCATAGGTCCAAATATTTCCACATTACCCAAGTACTGATTCCAAAAGATTAATAAGTTTGTCGTTACGTTTATAACATTAACTTGAACAATTCTATTCCAAGGACCACTATTCTACATTACTTACCTGTCTCATTGTTGTGAAAATATCTGCCATGATGACAGAAAGAAAAGAGTGGATATTTGAACATTATTTTCTCACAGTTAGAGGGCACTGTAACAGCAGAAATTCTGTAGTGTAGGAATTATAATGCTTCTGGTCACTCTGTGCCTGTCACCAGGGAACAGAGAGCTATGAATGTTTCTCATCTTCTAGATGTCTTCTTTATTATGCAGTCTGAGTCCACTGCTCATGGAATGATGCCACCCATATTTATTATATATCATCCACCTCACTTATCCTAGCCTAAATAATCTCACATACATGTTTAGAAGTCTTTTTGTTCTATGATTCTATATCCTGTCATCAGCCACACATTGCTCATAATCAAAACAGTTACTAACATCTGATCTTTTTTCTGTGCTCAGTTGAGTCTGGGTATATTGAGTTTATAATAGTTACTTTCTGTCAGGAACACACATATCTCTGTTACTTTCAATCCCAGTGGCTTCCAGTTTAAAATTCCTTGTCACAGATGTATAGTTGTGAATCTACCATCTTCACAAATCACTCTACTTTCTATCCAGTGTGGGTTTAATTTCCAGCACACACATAGTTTGTCCACTTGAATTATGTGATTTATATACCCCTAGATGGCTACAGCTTACCAAGTCCCCTATAACGTCACCACAAGCCATGGAACAAAGGTTCCTGTACAACACACACACACACACACACACCACCACCACCACCACCACCACCAACAACAACAACAACAAATTAATGTAATAAAAATGATATAGTTGGACCATAAATTGTCAAAAAGAGGATTAGGAATGGTTAATATTGAATGTTGAGTGAACAGTATCTAAAATCAAGAAATACAGAAGCCTATGGTAATGTCTAAAAGAGATTAAGATGAGGTTAATTGGGCTCAGAAGAACCATCTGAAATGGAGTAGCATCATTCCTTGGAATGAGGATCCTGGCTGCATAACATGCAGAGAGCTAGGTGAGCATCTGCAGTACACTAACTACTCTCCCTGCTCTCTAACTACTAATTCAATGTAGCAAGCATCTTGGGACCCCCATGATCTCTCAGTCATGATGTGTATTTTCTCAAATTAAGCGCCAATATAAACTTTTCTTCCTTTACTTGCCCATGTTATGTATTTTGTCAGAGAAATGAATCAGGTATATGATATGGTGGGTGGTGGTGATGGAGATGGAAGATCTAGGTCAGTTGTTCTCAAACTTCCTAATGTTGTGACTCTCTAATACACTTCCCCATGTTGGAGTGACCCCCAACCATAAAATTATTTTCATTACTACTTTATAACTGCAATTTTCTATTGTTATTAATCATTATATAAATGTCTGTGTTTTCCAATGGTCTTAGGCAATCCTGGTGAAAGGGTCACTTAACTCTGAAAAGGGGCCACAGACTACAGGTTGAGAACCACTGATCTAGATCCACTGAGAGAAAGTATTCACACAGTATAACACACACTCAGAAAGCTGACCTGATAAAGAATAGGGACTAATGTTCCCAGAAAGAAAACTAGGATTTTTTTAAGGTCCTGAGAGAGGGCTGATAGATTAGAATGGCCATGTGCTACCCACCACATGGACCATCAGAGCACACTGGAAACGCCTGGGCATTTGTGACGTTTATTCACAACTGGGGAAATAGGAGATGGCTACTGCCTTCTAATAGCGACAGAAGACAGATGGCACTAGCATACTCAGTGAACAGCATTGCCTTCTTTCTCCAAGAGAGAATCCTACTCTCCCAGCAGTGCCAAGGCTAAAACATCCTGCTCTACCTCTCAGAGATATGAATACTTAAGTGTCTCCACACAAGAATGTGGTTTCTTTTTTGGTGTTGAGGTGTCTGCTTTCTTGCAAACCATATTTCTCATGGGATTCACTAGGTTTACTTAGGAAACATGCCTTTATACTGTACTGTTTCTTGCTATTGCTTGATGGCAGTATCAAATGAGATCATGACCTACAGTTTAGTATGTGAAAACATTTAAAGAATGGAATGCATTTGACAGCAAGGAAGGAATAAAACTTAGACACACTCCCAGAAATCAAGTTGATATTTTATATAGAATGAATTGGTGATTACACAGTACTGTGTACAAATGGGCAATTTCTTCAAAGATTCTCCTGGCAGATGTTAAAATGCCAGAGCCCTCACTTCAGACCTTTTGCTCAGCCAGGTTGGAAGCACACTGGGCCTTCACTTGACTCTGCACTCTCAAAGAGATCATCTCATAGAGAAACATAATCACGCCAAAGAGTGACATCGTGGCTATCAGGACACCCATTGGGAACACATTTGTGCAGTGTTTCTTTATAATGTCCTCCTTTTTAACGGGAAAGTCAGGTGAAAAGTCAAGAGTGATTTGCCCATAGATATCTACCAGGTGGTTCAAGGTCACAGTAACAAGCGTGAAAAGGCTGCTCACAGCCAAAGTTATGGCAGACATCTTGTAGCAAAACAGCTGGATCTCAATGAGTGGATCTTCCAGACAGCTGATCTTAATGGCCACTGAAGTGAAAATCACGACTAGGAGTTTCATCAAAATGGCCCAAGCTATCAGGACTTGTAAATACTGAAATTCCGATGACTTGTTCCAGGTTGAATTGAGAGGGGTGTGAACCAACATCCTGGTCATAGACCCAGAGATGTTAAATTCCTGAGTGTAATAAGCTTTCCAGAGTCCAACTGACACAAATTGCACACCCTCATTGTTAAACTCCCACAGGCGCCAGCATTGGCTGTTTGCAAGGATGATTTCGAACACCAAAGCTGCTGTACTGCAAATCAAGCCACTGAACTTGAAGATGAACTCCTTCATTTTGGCAAATCTGAAGAAGGCATCAAAGAAGAATAGAGTCAGTGAGACTACAAGGGAAGGCAGGAAAACAGAGGGAGTCATGGTTTGTACAGCACTGAGCTCTCATAACTTCTCCCTGTTGTCACATAGAGATGTTTCAGTGGTCTATGTACAGATTATTATTCTTCACAGAGTAAATAATAATATTTGTTGACTAGGAATTTCAGTGCTTAGAACTGACAATGAGAAGAGAGTTTGCAATATCATATGTAATGACATGCTTATTTTACCTGTATTTGCAATTTGTAAATATTTTAATACCATAATGAGAGGAAAAAGCAGGGGAATGCTCAAATTAATTGTCATTTCTAAAATATAGTACTATAACATTTCATGACTGTTACAAACTGAAATCAACTATGAAAGAAAATGAAAATAATTCACATAGTAAACTCATTTATGTAAAAATAATAACACACTTGACACAAATTTTTGTACACATGTGTGTGTATACAAATTGATCTGTACATAATGATACACCTCATAAATGATAGTGTGCAATGCTATTCCTCCTTGTGAATTTTCCAGAAATGTACACTTCTCTAAAGAAGGCTATACCTATTTTATAATTGAAACCAGAAGAGTATGCTCATCAACGTCTAGCTGTAATATAGCCGGGGATAGAGCTCAGTGGTAAAGTGATTATCTAACACGCACAAAACCCTGAATTCTTCTTTGGTATCTATAAACCAAAATCTATGTGTAAAATTGTCCAGAGAGTGAGTCAGAGGAATAGGGGAAATAGATAATTAACACATAAATTCATATAAATCCATAAATGTGGATATTTCCAATTATAGCCCATCTCTTACTTAAAATTTCATCTTTAGATAATTAGCTTCATTTCAGTGAAACAAAAAGAATCCTGACATATTTTTTGTGAGCAAATATCTTCTTTCACAGAAAATTTACACTCTGTATTATGACTTTGATCAAACTTCTTTGCACCTTTTCTCAATTCCAATCTTAGGATGAAGGAAGGAGGTGAGTCATTTACTGAATAGGCATTTGGATAATGTCACTGCTAACTGTGCATGCAGAAAGTTGAAGGGCCTACACACTGGATCTCCTTGCCAGGAAACCTTCCCTAAACAGCTACCCCCTGCTCTAAAGTCTCTGTAGAATGTGCTTCCTGACTGAGTGAAGGCAGGAGCTGTTCTACTAGGGAGGTTTCATCAGCAAGATGAGTTCACAATTCATGGTGGCTTGGGTAACACCCTGCCCACATCATCTTCCTTTCCAAGGCAGGCCCGAGGCAATGGACTACAAGAACAGTGTGCTGTGAGGTAGTACTGAAAACACAATGAAGATTGCTGTTGTTCCAGAAAAAAAAATGAGCTAGCTTGGCAGTATCTGTTTCTTCCTGTGTTTGAAACACATGGAGTAGATGCATTTGATTCATAACACCATATTTGAAAGCTCCCATATATAACATAAAGTTTTTATACCTTTGTGTATTATGGATAAGAAGATTCATTTAGAAGGTGGCAGGATCACAGTCATTCTACCTATTAACAGTAAATGTCCATATCTCCAGTCAGAAGAAGAGTGGGAAAACCTTCAGGACAAGAAATTCTATTAGGCAAACATTTCAGCTCAGAGCAGTGTCTCTCCAACCCCTAGATCCCACAATCCTTTCCATTCACTCTTGTCCTTGGCTTAAGAAGAACCTCATTTAAACACTTCAGGAGTATTCATACATCTGACTATCTAAGGACATCCATCTAGTCATTTCCCAAATTTTGTAGGTAAGGATACAACAGAGAGAGGTTAATTCATAAACTCAACATCAGGGACCTACACAATTAAACCTGCAGGGCAGCTCAATGATTACCTGCAGTCCCACGTGGGGCTTCTAGACACGATATTCAGTTGCGTTTACATACACTTACCCACATGTCAATGGCCCTTTCTGGCATTCTTTGTCCTGTGAAAAAGAATGTGATTAATAAAAACACCCGGGAATGTAAAATACTTGCCTCTTTTTCCCTTGTAGTAAGACCAAATGTTAGTGACTGGTAGTTGACAGAGTATTAACTCACTTTAAAAATTCTTGTTTCCATGGCTACTAAGGCTGAATGGTGGATTATGAGCAAAGAACACAACTTCCTAGTCATATTTGGCCATAAAGGACCAGTGTGCTTAACTTCCTTTTGTATGTGAATAGTCTTCAAAAGAGGAATTTACTTTTGGAAATCATGCATCAAATAAGTACTACAATGCCTGATGGGCATAGCAGATATAGTTATTTGAAAAAAAAAATAAGCTCTCATCCCCCATTCCTTGCCCTTCAGTGTGTGTGTATTAGAAGGATAGGCATTTCACTTTGAGCAAAGTGTTTTCATTGTAGACATTGTGACCATCTTACCTTCTAGAAACATCTTAGGTAGAGACACAAAGTAAATATTGTCAGTAATAACAGATTATATGTAAATAAAATCATGGGGTATTTTGTTTGGAATAGAAAAATATCCTCCTTTTCTCTTTCTGTGTTTTACCTCAAACTCTGTTACTTTGATGATACTAGTTAGGGTTTCTATTGCTGTGATAGAACAACATGACCAAATTCAACTTGGAGAGGAAATGGTTCAAATGGCTCACATTGCCACATCATAGTGCATCATCTCAACAGACTAGGGCAGGCACTCAAGGAAGAAACCAAAGACAGAAAATGAATCAAGCAGGAGCCATGGAAAAACACTGCTTACTGAGTTGACCCCCATAGCTTGTTCAATGTGCATTTTGTACTGCCCACCTTCTGCCAGGACATCCTACATAAGATACTAATCAAGAAAATTACTAACCAAGAAAATGTCCTATAGACTTGACTATAGGCAATTTGATGGAGAGGATCCCGTAATTGAGCTGCTTCTTTCCAGGTAACTCTTAAGTTCTTACAAACTGATATAAAGCTATGTAAATTTACACAATGTTATTTCTTACTGTGGTCACATCTTGAGAACATACCATACTGTAAGCATATAGTTAAAAATAGCCAAAGTGTGTAAATGAGTGGTAAAAAGAGAAGGAAAGTTTGACTTTCTTTTTAAACCTTATCTCTTTGTACTTCATCATGTATCTGTGGTATAATAAGCAATGAAGAAAACCTACACTTTCTGCTACATGACAGCTTCCAGAACATACTAATATCAAAATCAGGATGAATTTCTTAGAGTGAGCTGTGGAGATCAATGGGAAGTGCATAAACATCCTGTTACAGGAAATGGGAAGACAAGAATGTTTCATAAAAAGCATGGTTGTGCCTTACTGTATACATGTGCATGTTGTTGTTTTTATGTATGTGCCCAACGTGGAAGATTCCAGAGCGTGCCATCTTAGACAGAAGAATTCAAACAGCATTTGCTAGCAAGTGATATACCCCAGATTCTGCTGGAAATAAATGTGCCCTGAAAAGCATCATCCAGGTGCTCAAGAGCTTGGCAAAAATGTCAGCTGATCATCTGGGTGTGGTGAACCATAACTTTAATCTCAGCAATGGGAGGGAGAGGCAGCCCGATCTCTGTGAGTTCTAGGTGTGACTTGTCTACATAGTGAGCTCCCAGAAAGCCAGAGGTACTCTGAAACCAGGTCTCATGAAAATAAAGAAAAGAAGAGTTTTGCTGACATGCACAACATGCCTTTGTTTGAGACCTCTGCTACAAACCCCATTTGGTGATTGTGCCCTCTACTCTTGATCAACTTGAAACATAGTAGAGTTTCCTTGAAAAATGGAAGCTCAAATGAGGGATTACCTCCAACAGACTGGATTAATGATTGATGTGATATAGACCAGCCTTGCATGATAGTTTCCTTTAACAGAACCCTTTGTTCTGATAGGTTGACCTTCTGAACTCTAATTGTCACTGCTTTATGTTCCCATGGACTTTTGCTACCAGTGGCTCTCAATACCAGGGAGTGTAAAAAATATACTACTTAGAACACACTTGCTGTTAGGTAAGTCAGAGCTGAAGGTGAAGGTAATACTTAATGTGGTGTCTTATATTTACTGTGTTATCATTAAGGACTAAACGAATTGAAAAAGTCCATGAATTGAAAATTGGAAGAATTTATTTTAACTAGGACTTTTATTTTAAATATATGATGTTTTAGAAAAAATTTAGAGACTACTGAAGGAAACTACTCCCTAGTCTGAACCAGTTATTAAGCATATGTTCCTAATGTCCCTAGTTTTCTCCTCATTCTCAGTCATGTTTTAGACTCAATGTTACATTAAATCTGCACCCACATGGCTTAAAGCTCTGAAGGCATGCCTCACCCTCACACTGTTGAAAGATTACATGGATATCTGTAATGCCATTATTTAGCCATTTTTGTCAAATGCTTGGATTTTATTGCCACCACAGGCTATTCATTTTCAGGAGGAAAGATAAGTAAAGTGTATAAAACCATCTTATCTGTTCCTTCTTGAAGAAAGGAATATTTTTTAAATTACCCAAAATATGTCGTCATGAATTTCAGATTTTCCAAAAAGAAAATAGTACCCTTGCATAGGAAGTTAATTACAGAAATGGAATGTAAGCCATGTTCTTCAGCTAAAGTGTCCATATTGACCACTACCTACAGCTTACAATCCTTGGCAGGCTTAAAGGAAATCAATCCAAAAGACATTTTATGTAAATATTTTCAGAATGTGGGAAACAAATGTAATCTAACTCAAATTAGCATTATTGCTACTGAGGGAAATTAATCTGTTTTTCTTCCTCTTAAACTAAAGAATAAATTGTTTTGTTACTGTTTTATAGTAAACACATGACTGTAGTTGGATGGTTTGTTTGGTTGGTTTGTTGGGTGGTTGGTTGGTTAGTTTGAATCATAGTCTCATAGTATAACTTTGGACTGAACATTACTATGTATATGAGATTGGCCTCAAACTCACAGATATCTGCATGCCTTTTGAGTGTGGAGATTAAAAGCATGTATTACTATACCTCTAGAGTGTAACAGTTTCTCAAAGAATGGAATTTGCCATTTTTCAAAGCTTTCTACAACGTGGGAAATTAATACCTGCCAAGCACAAGTATTTTTTCACTGCTATTATTAACTTTTTTCAAAAGCAATGGAAACATTTATTGTTTTGGTTTTATTGGTTTGTTTGTTTTGTTTTGGGAAGTTTTTATTTGTTTGTTTTTTCCTTTCTCTATTCTCTGAGTTACGTTTATTCCTCTCGTTTTTTTTGTAAGAGATTTTCTATTCATTTTACATACCAACCACAGATTCCCCTCTCCTCCCTTCTACCACCAACCCGTTTTCCTCTCTCCCCCATTCCTTCTTCCTCCCATGGGAGGCAATGTCTCCCATGGAGAGAAGGCAGTGCCTGGTATATTCAGTTGAGGCAGGTCCAAACCCCTTCTCCCTGCACCAAGGCTGTGCAAAGTGTCTCACCATAGGCCCTAGACTCTACAAAGCCTGCTCATGCACTAGGGACAGTTCCCGATCCCACTGTCTGGGGGCGCCCTAAACAGTTCAATCTAAACCACTGTCTTGATTACCCAGAGGGACTAGTCCAGTACCATGGGGGTTCCTCAGCTATTGGTCCACAGTTCATGTGTTTCCACTAGTTTGGCTAATTGTCTCTGTACATTTTCTAATCATGATCTCAATATCTCTTGCTCATAGCATCCCTCCTCTATCTCTCTCTCTCTCTGATTGGAATCCTGGAACTGCACCTGGGACGTGGCCATGGATCTCTGCATCTGCTTCCATCGGGCACTGGATGAGGGTACTATCAAGACAGGATATTCAGCCATCCGATCACCAGAGTAGGTCAGCTCAGGCACCCTCTCCACTATTGCCAGTAGTCTATGGTGGAGTCCTGGGAATTACTGGAAATCTCCCTAGCACTCTGCTTCTCCCAATTCCCATGGTCTCTTCAATTATCATGGTATCTCTTTCCTTGCTCTCCCAGCTCTCCCAATCTGTTCCCATTCCAGGTCGAACCTCTCTATCCCCTAAGCTCTCATTTCCCATCCCTTGTCCTCCATTACCTCTCCTCATCCGGTTTGCTCATGTAGATCTCATCCATTTCTACATTGCTGGTTGATCCATACTTCCTTCCTAGGGTCATCCATACTATCTAGCCTCCCTGGAGCTGTGGGTTGCAGTCTGGTTATCCTTTGCTTTACATCTAGTATCCACTTATGAGTGAGTACATACCATGTTTGTCTTTCTGAGTCTGGGTTACCTCACTCACGATGACATTTTCTAGTTCCCTTCATTTGCCTGCAAACCTCATGATGTCATGTTTTTCTCTGCTGTGAAGTACTCCATTGTGATGTGTACCACATTTTCTTTATCCATTCTTCGGTTGAGGGGCACGTAGGTAGAACAGGCTTGCCTCAGACTTACAGAGATCCACCTGCCTCTGCCCCCTGAACCTGGGATTAAAGGCATGTGCCACCACTGCCCGGCTTGTAGCCTCTTTCTTGAGCTCTCTACAACATATACATGTAGCTTTCTATGGCAAGCACATTAAGGTCCTGTCTTCCCACGTTCTACTGTCTCCATCGAAGCATCAAGTTCATATTCAGTTTCACGAAGGGGTCTTCTAGACTTCCTAGACGGAATTCATGGGTCTCAGGCATGATATACATTACATGATCTTAAGGGATTTGAAACTGTGAATCAAGATTCTATTTACCGTATAATCTTGTGTTTGTGTTTACTGAAAATTCAGTACCCCGTGGAATATGCTCCCCAGCTCTTTGGCAGGTTGTGATGGAATGTGACGGAACCTGGCTATGCCAGAGAGGTTTTTTTTTCTGTCATCTTGATGCAATCTTGATTCATCTGAAAGAGTAAACTTTAGTTGAGTAAATGCCTTCAGGAAACTGGCCTTTAAGAGAGTGTGTGGAAGCTCAATGTGGTGGTGCACGCCTTTGATCTCAGCACTTAGAAGGCAGAGGCAGGTGGTTCTCTCTGGATTCAAGTCCAGCTTATTCTACAGAGTGCGTTCCACGACAGACAGGGTACACAGAGAAACCCTGTCTCAAAAAACAAAACAAAGCAAAATAGAAAGTGTGTGGATCATTCTCTTGAGTAATGATTAACCTGTGAGGATCTAGTCCACTGTGTGTGATACAGGTGTTTGTGAGTTGCATAAGGAAGCAAGCTGATGTAGCCATGAAGAGCAAGGCAGTGTTCCTTCATGGTCTGTGCTTCAGTTCTTTGTCTCCAAGTTTCTGCCTTGATTCCTTACCTATGTGTTCTGTCAGTGATGGACTGTGAAGCTCTTGCTCTGGCTTTCTCTAAGGTGAACTTCCCCAGAATCAAATCCAACTGCAGTATCTCTGCCCTCAAAGGCCTAGTCACATGGATCCTTCATTTAACTGTAGCTGGTGAATTTTCTAAGAGCCAGTGCCACCCCCACACTCTAGATGAAGCCTATACATCAGCTTTGCTCATAGAATTTTCCTGTACTTCTCCTGCCAGCACCATCTATGAAATTCCAGGCCTAAGTCCCATAAGGTAGCTCCTGCACTTGCTATTTTTGTTTAGTTCCCCTACATCCCAGCCTGCCTATGCCATCTATACACACCAGGCCTATCTCCTGTGCACATACATCTTGTACCAACTTTGCTTGAAAGGTCCACAGATATTCCCCTGCTTGTGCAATGTTTACCCTTTAAGCCTGGTCCTAATCAGACAGCTCTTTCACCAAATTTCCTGGTGAGTTCCCCCAGTAGTAAGCCCAGAAGTGCAATATGCCTACTAAGAGGCCTAGATAGCTAAGTATGTGTAGATCAAGCGAAGTCTTTCCTTTGAGAGAAAATCTGAGCCTCCCCTGTCAGCACTATACCCAACTCCCCAGACCTTGAACAGGTCACACTGGATATTCCCTATTGTACTCCCAGAACCAAGCTCACTCCTACTGTCTGCACTCTCTTAGGCCTAACTCTGCATGTCTACACTGTGCACCTCCTTTTTCTGGTCATCTCCCCATAGCCTTTCCTGCAATCAACATCACTTCATGTCCAGGACCAGCTCTGGCCAAACAAATGCCATACCAGATTTCACTGGTGAGTTCTCTCTTGAGCAAGCCCATGTGTGAATTCTTGATTGGAACTTACAGGTCTTGCACTGACCTTACCTGGCAAAGTCCCTGGAACCTCGGCCACCAGTGACATCACCACACTCCCGTGGCTATCTCTGGTGTTATAGCTCCTGAACTATCTTTTCCTGGTTAGTTCTTCAAGAAGGATGTCAACCTGAGTGATGACCATACTCCTGGCCAAGGTCTGTATGCACCCAGATTTGGCTTGTTGAGTTCTCCAATATCTCACCTTCCAGAGACCTCTACTTTCTCCAATATCGACCTTGTGTCATGAAGCTCTGGTAATAGCTATCCCTGATAGTTATACAGCAACCAAGCACTCATGCACCATCTCCAGAATGTTAAGGCATAGATCTGGTTGCACAGATCAAAGATTGTGTTTGCCTGGTGGCATTCCCTGGAAGCTTGCTTAACAGAGTCATCTGTTCTCTCAGCCCTAGCTCAGGTCATGCAGCTCTTGCAACAGCTCTCTGTGGTGATGTTTTATTTGTGCTCTAATAAATAAAGCTTACATGGAGATCAGAGGAAAAAGCCAGCCACTATATTAAACATAGAAGTCAGGCCTTTAATCCTAGCATCTGGAAGGCAGAGAGTCATCCAGATCTCTGTGAGTTCAAGGCCACTCTAGGAGCAGAGCCAGGCATGGTGGCACACACCTTTAAATTCCAAAGCTTGTTAGCTATAAAGTTGTGGAGGTCTATACAGACAGGAAGTGACAGAGCTGGGCAGAAAGAGGAAGTGATGTAGCTTGGTGGAGAGAGGCAGTAAGATGGCAGGGACACTAAGGATATAGGCATGAGTAAACAGGAAGTGGCTCTCTCTGGAAGTTGGTGAGATGAGGTTGGCTGTGGCTTGTACTATTCCTCTGATCTCAGTTTTTCCCCCAATATCGGGCTCCGGGCTTTTTTATTAATAAGAACATTTAGCAATTCATGTTAAACATCTTTCCCAAATGAGTTCTCCCAGAACCAAGAACACTGGCACAATCTCTACTATCCAAGGCCAAGAGCTGGATTCACAGATTGCACAGCAGTGTTGCCTGATGATGCTACCCAGAACCTCTTCCTCCGGCTTCACTCTGGCACTCTCAGGTTTAGTGATCTAGTTACAGATGGGCAGATCTCATATCAGCTTTGCCTTGGTAGGTTCAAAGAACCTCTCCCATCAGCACTATCCGTCCAGTTCTTAGGCTAGCTGTTTTTGTAGATTTCCCTCACTTCTCTGTTCTGTTGAATACCAACAGAACTGAGCATGCCTGTACCATTTCTTTATTCCCCAGACCTATTTCTGGATGTTCATATTGCTTGCCAGATTTGCCACATGAATTTAAAAGCACATGGCCAGAGACTTCTCCACACTCACAGACCTAGTCCAGGTCACAGTCAAACTGTTAATGAAGCTTCATTTCCTGGAGAGTTCACCCAGAACCAAGAATACCTGCATCATTTCCACAATTCAGTGTTAACTCTGGATTACGCACATGTACATCAGCTTTGCCCGATGACCACAAATTTGCCCACCAGCTCCATTTCCACTTAACCAGCAAGTAGCTCCTATAGAAGAATTTCCTGGTGAGTTCCACTGAACCAAGCCTGCCAGAACCACCTGCACGCTCCCAAACCTAGTTCTGGGTGTGCAGGTACCACACAGGTTTTGACTGCTAAGCTCACTAGAGACACACCCACAAGAACTACCCCCTCATTCTAATCCTAGTTAAAGGCTCAGGATACTTGCCTCCTGCTTGGGTTACCTTTGTGAGTTTGTTTAGAACCTCTGGAATCATGGACCCACATTCTTAGCTCTGTATGTACTGGCTTGTCTGATGAAACACCACAGGACCTTGCAAGGCCTCTACATCACCACACTTCTAAGTCAAGCTTCTTCTGTCTCACAGTCATTGCACTGGATTTCCTTGAAAAGGATTCTGGGAATCAAGGCTGCCTGTGCCATTTTCATAGCATCTCCTGATGTCCTGATTGCAGTTTTGCTGGGTGTGTTCCTCACAGGTTTCATGCCAGTGCCTTATACACACTCGGAGGCTTAGCACCCATAACAGAGCTCCTGCATTAACATTCCCTGGTCAACTGGAGCCAGGCCTGTCTATGCTATTAATACACTACCAAGTTCTAGATGCACCAAACCTGCACTCATTTACATGGTGATGTTCTATAGAACCTTTCCTGCCTGGGCTATGCATATACACATTGGCCTTGCTCTGAAGGCCAGTTAAGACTCAGTTACTTCACTTGCTTTCTCTGCTGAGTACTCTGAGAACTGATCTGGTGTCTTGGCCTGCATACCCTACTCCTTGCATAGCAGACTTGCCTGGTGAGCTACAAAGATGCTCTGCTGTCAGCATATAAACTTCACTCTGGAATCAAGCTGTGTTCAAGCAGTATGTGCAACAACTTTATCTGGCAAGTGCCACCAGAACCCCCTATAGATGTGCCCCTTCAGGCCCAGGCCTTGTTCTGAATGCAGAGACCACACACTGGCTTTCCCTATGACATTCCAATGAAACTTGAAATGTATCACAATTCTCTTCTCCCAGCCATTGCTCCCTTTCAAGGAGCCAATGGAGGAATTCTGAGGTGAGTTCTCCAAGAAGCAAAGCAATCTGCCCCATTCTACCTCATATGGCCTGGCTCTAGACATATACCTCCTGGACTAAGTTTTCCTAATGAGATCCTCTAGAACCAGTTTTCCCTGTACCATCTTGCACACTACCCAGCCCTGTTTTGAGTGTACAGAACATATACTGTAGGAGGCTTTCTTGCAATATCAGCACCAAATCATAACACAGAGATTATTATTTCTTAATTATGAATGTGCAGCCTTAGCTTAGGCCTATTTCTAGCTAGCTTTTTTTAAATCTTAAATTAACCTATTTCTAATAATCTATGTGCTGCCCTGAGGCTCATTTACCTCATCTGTGTACTATCCATCCTGTTTTCCTGCTTCCTCTGTATCTGATTCGCTGAGCACTGGCTGGCCCTGGTGTCTCTTTTTCTTTCTTTCCACCAGCCCTGCCTATCCCTCCTCTGCTCAGCTATTGGCCATTCAGGGTTTTTTATCTTTCTATTTTACTTTTTATGTATTAATTAAAGTTTTTCATTTTTCTTTACTAAGAAATTTTCTACTCACTCTACATACCACCCTCAGATCCCATCTCCTCAGTCCTCCCACCACCACCCCTTCCTCCCAAGTCACCCTATATCCCCACAACCCCCAAATCAGGGTCTCCCATGGGGAGTCAGCAGAGCCTAGCATACTGAGCCTAGCCAAGTCCAAGCCCCGCCCCACTGCTTCAAAGCTGGGCAAGGTGTCACACCACAGACACTGGGCTCCCAAAAGCCTGCCCGTGCACCAGGGACAGATCCCAACCCCCCTTCTGGGTAACCCCCAAACAGGTTGAGCCAAACAACTTTCCTCTGTGTCTAGAGGGCCTAGTCCAGTCCCATGGGGGCTCCACAGCCACCAATCTACAGTTCATGTGCTTCTACCAATGTGGCCAGTCATCTCTGCATGTCTTCCCATCATGATCTCAATGTCACCTGCATGCAGAATCCCTCCTTTCTCTTATTGATTAGATTCTCAGAGCTCAGCCATGTGCCTGTCCATGGATATCTGCATCTGCCTCTACCAGTCACTGGACAAAGGCTCTATGATGACTGTTAGGGTATTCACCAGAATAGACCAGTCCACGCACCTTCTAGACCACTGCCAGCCTCCCAAGTAGGGTCATCCTTGTGGATTCCTGAGAGTCTCCCCAGTACCCTGCTCTTCCTATTCCCATGATGTCCTCATCTATCATGGAATCTTCCTCCCTGCCCTCCCACTCTGTCCCTGTTCCAGCTTGACCCTCCCATTTCCCTGTGTTCTCATCCCCCACTCCTTGCCATCTGGCACCCCCCCATCCAGTTCACTCATGTAGATCTCATCCATTTCTCCTTCACAGGATCATCCATGTGTCCTTCCCAGGGTCTTTTTCTTTTAGCTAGCCTCTCCGGAGTTGTGGGTTGTAGTCTGGCCATTCCTTCCCTCACATCTAGTATCCACTTATGAGTGAGTACATACTATTTTTGTTTTTCTGAGTCTGGGTTACTTCACTCAAGATGATATTTTGTAGATCTATCGATTTGCCTGCAAATTTCATGATATTATTGTTTTTTACTGCTGAGTAGTACTCCATTGTGTATATGTGCCATACTTTCTTTATACATTCTTCAGTTGAAGGGCATTTAGGTTGTTTCTAGGTTCTTGCTATTATGAATAATGCTTATATGAACATAGTTGAGCATGTGTTTTTGTTGTAAAATTGAGCATTCCTTGGGTATATGCTCAAGATTGCTATAACTGGGTCTTTAGGAAGACTTATTCCCAATTTTCTGGGAAACCACCATACTGATTTCCAGAGTGGTTGCATAACCTAACTGTCATCATAGAGCCTTTGTCTAGTGCCTGATGGAGGCAGATACCGAGATCCACATCCAGGCACAAGGGTGAGCCCCAGGAATCCAATTGATGAGAGAGAGAGGAGAGATACTACAGGCGAGGGACATCGAAATCATGATGGGAGGATGTGCAGAGATGACTGGCCACACTAGTCATAAGCCCATGAACTGTGGACTGGTGTCTGTGGAGCACCCATGGGACTGGCCTAGGCCCTCTGGAAATGGAAGATGGTTGTTTGGCTCAAACTGTTTGGGGGACAACCAGACAGGGGGATTGGGATCTGTCCCTGGTTTATGGGCAGGCTTCTGGAACCGGGTGCTGTGGTGTGACACCTTGCACAGTCTTGGTGCAATGGGAAGGGACTGGACCTGCCTGGGCTCAGTGTGCTGGGCTCTGCTGACTCTGCATAGGAGACCTCGATTTTGGGGATGTGGGTATGTGAGGTTGCTTGTGAAAGAGGGCTGGGGATGTGAGGAGGGAGGAGGAGGGGTCTGTGGATAATATGTGGAGTGAGTAGAAAATTTCTTAATAAAGAAAAATGAAAGAAAAAGAGACCATTTGATTGGAAAGACTTTTCCCACCCTTTTATTCTGAGGCAGTGTCTAAATATGAAATTGAAGTGTGTTTCTTGTATGCAGCAGAAAGATGAGTCCTGCTTTCATATCCATTCTGTCAGCCTGTGTCTTTTTTATTGGTGAATTAAGACCATTGATATTAAGGGATATTAATGACCAATGATTGTTAGTTTCTGTTATCTTTTGGTGGTAGTGTGTGTGTGTGTGTGTGTGTGTGTGTGTGTGTGTGTGTGTGTGTACTTCTCTTCTTTGTGGTTTACTCCTGTCGTGTTATCTATTTCCATTTTTTGTTGATGCATCTGACTTCCTTAGGTTGGAATTTTCCTTGTAGTGCTTTCTGTAGGGCTGGATTTATAGATAGGTATGGTTTAAATCTGATTTTGTCTTGGAATGTCTTGTTTACTCCGTCTATGGTGATTGAAAGTTTTGCTGGGTATCAGTTTAGGCTGGCATCCATGGACTCTTAGTGTCTGCATTACATCTGTCCAGGTCCTTCTGGCTTGGAAAGACTCCTTTGAGAAAATGGGAGTTATTCTGATGGGTTATCCTTTATAATTCACTTTGGCTTTTTCCTTTGTTGCTCTTATTATTCTTTCTTTATTCTGTAGGTTTAGTACTTTAATTACTATGTGGCCAGGGGACTCTTTGGGGGGGGTGTCTATTCGGTTTGCTGTTCTATAGGCTTCTTGTATTTTCATAGGTATTTCCTTCTTTAAGTTGGGAAAGTTTTCTTCTACGATTTTGTTGAATATTTTTTCTGTGCCTTTGAGTTGGTATTCTTCTCCTTCCTCTATCCTTATTATTCTTAGGTTTGGTCTTTTCATGGTATCGTAGATTTCTTAGACATTTTATGTTATGCTTTTTGGATTTGGTATTATCTTTGACTGATGAATCTATTTCCTCTATTGTATCCTCTACACCAGAAATCCTCTCTTCCATGTCTTGTATTCTGTTGGTTATGCTTGCATCTGTGATTCCTGTTCATTTACTCAAATTTTCTATTTCCAGCTTTCCCTCTGTTTGTGTCTTCTTCATTGTTTCTATTTCAATTTTCTGGTCTTGAACTGTTTCCCTCACCTGTTTAATTGCTTTTTCATGGTTTTCTTTCAGGGATTTGTTGCTTTATTCTAATTTTTATTTGTCTTTTCCTCTATTTCTTTATAGATTTCTTGCAAAGTTTTTGTTTGTGTTTTTCTCAATGTCTTTATTGACTTCTTCCCCTTTTTTGTTTGTCTTTTCCTCAATTTCATTTTTCATTTTTTTCTTGAAAGGCCTTTAGCTTCTTCATGATGATATTCTTAAGATTGCTTTCTTCTGCTTCTTCTACCTTGTGATATGCACGTCCTGCTGTTGGAGGAGTGTTATATTCTGGTGATGCTGTATTGCTCTTTGTGTTGTTTTATGTACTTCTGCATTGTCATCTGCCCTTCTCCTTGTCTAATAGGTATAAGACATGCCTGTGTCTGAGTGAGTTGCTGCTTGTTGTGTTTGTTTCTCAGGGGGCCCTTCTGAGTCTAATCTTAGCTCTTGGTCTAATTGGAACAGGCAGATTCCGTGTATTAGAGAGCTGCTCTTGGATTGACCCAAGCAAGTTGAATCTGTGACTCATGGATTCATTCTTGGTCTTATCAGGGCTCTTGGTCTAGCCAGAGCCGATAGATTCTGTCTTCAGGAAACCACACTTGGTCCAATGAGAGGTGGCAGATACTACTTCTCAGAGAGCCACTCTTGGTCTAATGAAGGCTTGCAGATTCCCTGTCTCCTAAGGTTACTCTTGGTCCAATGACAGCTCTTTGACTAATGAGAGCTCTCTCACTAAGCCTTATGAGAGCTGGAGGTTGGTTTCTAAGCCTCAGGAAGTGGCTGGGGTCTTGGGCAGATGGGTTTGAGGGCAGAGTGTTAGATTGCAGGGTCTGCTGATGGGTCTTGGTGCATTGGGAGCCTTCCCGCAGGACCCCTGCCTGCTGTCTGTCAACCACCCTTCACTATTCCTATATAACACAAAATTGTGAGGGGGCACTAGCACATTCGAAGTTTGTTGTCTTGATTTTTCATATGCCAGACAGTTAGGGTTGGAGACTCTGCTGCTCAGTTGGATGAATTAAATGTAATAGGTTTTTGGGCACCAGAGTAGATGGGACCAGGCGGCAGTACTGAATTGCCAAAGGCAAAGTGATTTTACATATTGTATTGGGCAGTATAGACAAAGCAATGTTCATAACTGCCTGAACCATAATTGTCAGCAAAGGAAAGGTGAATTTTAAGGTGGCATGATTGGTCTGGATCTTTGGTGCTGGCTAGTCCAACATGGTATTTCCAGACATGATATAGATATGAAGCTACAAAATGGCTATTTAATCTGTGGAAGCAAAAAGAAAGGTATCAAATAAATGAAAGAAAGGCTAAGCCCAGGGAGCCTAAATTATAATACCATCCAGAAACTAAAAAGGGAAAGGAAAGATGTTAGAGGTGTCTTATATGCCATCTACCTCAAGGATCACTCTGAATGAACCAAGATATGCCAGTTAGATGCTGATGTCCTAGATTTTCCTAGGTAGGAAAAGTTGTCTACCTCTTGTCTGCCTCCTTTATCAATGCCTGGTCATACAGATAATCCAGTATATAATTCTAGGCAGGAAAGTCATAAGGAAGAGATGCACTTTGAGTTCAGCCAGTTGTCACCATAATCAACATCCAGTTCCCTATTTCTAATACATTTTGGAGTTCTGATTAATAGATAAGCAAATGCCTTTGGACATGGGAAATGTTAGTGAATTGTCTGATGCTAATTAATCTCAGAGAGAAGATGGCTCTGGAAATGGGAGTTGACATTCCCACTTCAGGTCCAAAACATGTCTGTCTCAAAATGTCCTGCAAAGTTCTTGGCATGACAGTGTGACAAGGAGAGAGGAGATCTCAAAATAGTGTAAGATCCTAGACACCATGACGCTTAAAGATAGCTAAGGGAAAACTTATTGCAAATAAAAACTACTCTTGTTTATCTTCTGACAAAAAATTATTCATCATTAAAAAAAGGTACTGGGATGATTATCTGTGGAGAAGGCATAGAGGGCCTTCAACCTAGAAGTTTCTCAGTCAGTAAATATAGAAGACTAATTTTAATTAGAATTATTTGTTGTTACTTTCTCCAGGACGTTATAGGCATATATTAAAGGAGGTTTTGCTATGTATCTGCTACATCTCTATTTTTGCTGCTCATACTCATTCAAAACCAAGCATAAGGCTAATGTACATCTTCCACTCTACAAACTGTAAAACAAAGGGAAAAGATACCAGAATTGAGCCCCCGAGGAATCTAATTGTGAAGGTTGATGGGAGTAAAAATACGACAAGTCTAACTGTGCATTCAGCTCCTTTGTGGGTCTCAGAGAGGAAAAGTGTAATGTAAATCAGAATACAGATTGATGATCTCAAGAGTGGATAAAAGGCCTCTTGGTGAAAGGCCTACCTCTGTTAGTCTTGAGTTACTTACTGGGGAAGGGTAGAAGAGAAAATATACTCGAGTTCTGAATAAATTCAGCCTGTACTAACATCCACTCTCCTAGACTGCCAAGTACCTGAGGGCTTTCCTTAAGGTGATGGTTTCTTCAGAATCTGGAGTCCGAGATTTTCAAAACTGGTAGTCCCCTCTACCAACATCTTTTAAATAACAATAAATGTTCTCCCAGTCACTCTGGAATGGGAGCAGAGCCTTAAATTTCTTCATATCGACTCACAAAAGTACTCACTCAGGCACCTTCCCTGTTTTGGGGCTGCCAATTCAACTTGAATTTTTGTTCATGGAATTCAAAGTATAGTGCTTGATCTTGGTTGTCCTAACACAAACAATAGGGTCAATACCACAGTTGATGAGACATTTTGTCCAAGAGCTACATTTAACATCTTAGTGTAGACAAAATACTGGAATGGAATTGCAGCAGCAGGAAATCTGATCCTTGAAGCATACACGTTGATTCTAGGAAAGCATTTGAATGTTTAACTTCTCCATGACATCAATCGTGGTGTGGGCGTATGTTCGTCTATGGAAATTTATAGCTGTCAGACAACAGGATGAATAAAATTTCAACTTGACTTTGGAGATGAGGAGGTTTTTACCTCTTGAATCAAATCTGTGCTCTCTTCCTCATGCACATCTTGAAACAGATGAAATCCACAAGGAAATCTTCAAAGTCATCATTGATTTCTGTGAAACCTTTGGAGCAGTGGCTCTAAACCTCTAAACCTATTTTCATCTTCCTAACACTATGACCCTTTAATAAACTTCTTCATAGTCTGGTGACCACCATCCATAAAAATATGCCACTGCTACTTCATAACTGTCATTGTTCTACTTTTATGAATCATAACATAAATATCTGATATGCAGCCCCCAAGGGGTTCACAACTCCCAGGTTGAGAACTACTGCTGTAGAGGTTTTTGATGATTTCCTAGCCTATATTCTTCCTCTAATGAAGATAAAACTGTTTTTTTTTTGTAATCACGGGACTTCTAGTTATTCTAATGCTTGTACTATTTCTAGGTGAGAACTGTTACATAAATCAAATAAGGCACTGTCATCAAATGACTATCTGGTGCCATGGATCTATGCAAACCAGAGAATTTTACTGTATCCCTCTGGATTGTAACTGAGAACTATCGTTGGAGGGCCTTCCTTTCTCTGGTCTATGCTTAAAACTTCATCTCCTATCAGGAGGAAATACCTAGAAAAGCATCGCCCCCATAATGACACTCAATCTTCATGTCTAACAGAGATGTTATGAGAGGGTTCAGGGGAACTTGTGATGGTTAGAAAAGGAGAAAGATCCCATTAAGAAGGGCTGTTGCTTGCCCTTGATGTTGTTCCCCTTCCACAGGAGGCTGTCACACTCAGAAAGTGCTAGTGGATAACAAAGGGGGAAAACAGCCTCTTTGTTCTTCCAGGGGAAGGACCAACCATGGAGGAGGTGGCTTCCTGAGGAGAAGAGCCTGGAGAGCCTATAAAAAGTCTTATCCAGAGCCCTAGGGCAGCCTTCAACTCTGTGGTGACTTCCTATCCCCTTGATTGCAGCTGTTTGTCTGTTCTTATAAAGTTTGTTCTTTTGTTATTTATCTCTGTGATTACTGCTTCTTTGCTCCTATATCAATCTGTAATTTACTTTCACTCTCAGCTGCCCTTAGGATCTTCCACTGTCATGTTCTGTCAGAGAGCCTTAGGATGTCCCTCTTGTCTCTCCTGTGGCTGTTGTATTCCCGTTCTCAATCTCATATCTTCAACTCTGCCTGTCAATGGCCATGTCAGCCAATACCTGTCAGAGTGTGTCTTCTTCAAAAATGTACAGCTTTTTGTCTGTCTCATGAAACATCTTTGGTAGTAGCTCTGGACTACTGGTCCTCCAAAAAAACCCATTTTTGGGTTTTTTTTGTCTGTGCCCCCTTTGAGGAAGAGGCCATTAGAAGGTTCACATACGCTCTCTGTATTCTTCACTACCTTAATGTGTGGTTTTATGGCTGCTCCCTGGAAAGAGAGACTAACAAATGAGAAAATGGCTCCATAAGACTGAACTGTAAGGAAGACTGTGGGGCATTATCTTAAGTAAGGATGGATATAGAAGTGTCCAAAGCATTGTGCATAATATTACCCCTTGGCAGGTGGTCCTGGTGTGTATAATGCAGTAGGATAAGCAAGCCATGAGGCACAATCCAGTAACAGCTTTAGTCCTTGGCTTCTGTTTCTGCTGCTGCCTCTAGGTTTCTGCCCTTCTTGAGTTCCTGCTCAGATTTCCAACAGTGATAGACTGTTAGCCAGACATGTAATATCAAACAAATCCTGTAATCTCAAAGTTTCTTTTGTTTATGGTTTTATATTATTACAGCAATTGATATCCAAACAAAGACAGAAAATGGTACCAGAACACTGTGTTGCTGAGGTAGACCACACTGTTTCTATTTGGGAAGACTATGGTGACCTTTGAATTTGGTGCTGAAAAGGTGTTCAATGCTAAGAGTTCAGTGGGTTGTTTTATGGGATCTTAGAAGATTATCTTGGTAAGAGCCACACAGATAATGGAGGCCTGGCCTTTGAAGTTTAGCCAGGAAGGAAAGATTCTAACAGGACAATTTGAACAATTTTTGAGTTAGCATTCTGTTTCTACTTGGCTGGGGCTAAGTAATCATCTGTTATTGAAAGAGATCAGCATCTCTGAAGGAAAATCTCCTGAGAAGTGTTTTCTGAAGATAATCACACATGTGCTATGTTCAAGAGGGGGGCATCGCTATACCTTGTGCTGGCAAACATACTTAAAAATATATTTTATCCTCCTAGAATGTACTGGTTTGGAAAGCATGAAGGGGACATGTATAGCATCAGAAGCTTAAGACTGTGAGGAGCATAAGAATCCTTTGTTGAATGTGGAGCCTTAATGGAGGAACAAATTCCAGGATCAAATGGGTATTAAGAAGATTGCAATCTAGGCACAATCCGGTAGTGTGAAAGTCTCTGAAAAGAGTACAAGAGAGGCTCTTGGTAAAAGTGCAGCTCACTTGCATTGGAGACCTCAAATTAGTGGACATGCCACTACCATGGTATGACCAGCAAATACAAAAACAGATGTGCAGTAGAGCCAGCCTGAGCCTACTAGATATAAGGTACATGCTATGGATTGCAAATCTGGAGAACAGGAAATTACTAGGTCCTTTGGAGCCCAGGAGTTCCTGGATGAATACCAGATGCAGGGCATTCAGCTATTTGTTTGGCTTTGATTTTATTGTAACTGTATCCTAATGCCCTCTCTCCATTTGGGAAAAGAAAGTATTCAACTTACTTTTATTTTTTTAAAATTTTACAGAAACCCATAGTTATGAGACATTGAATATTTTATAAAGATTTTGAACAAAGATTTTGGATGTTTTTTAGAGCCTATTGTTAATTAGAGAGAATCTAGTCTTTCCATATCATGTGTCAACAATCATGAAGTTCTAGTCTATCAGTGTCCATTGGAGGATCTTTATTACAGCCCTGACTTGCTTCCTGGGAACTTCAGTTCCAATTCTTCCACATGGTCAGATTCTATGTGTATGATTTCACATGGATATTTTTCTCTCAGTGTATCTTTCTCTTCCACCCTCATAACCAAGATCCACCATGTTAGACACTTGACACATCTCTGGGACAAAAGTCCTGACATAAGCAACTCAGGAAGGACAGGATTATTTTGGCTGTCAGTGTGAGGGAATATGCCATCATGCCCAAGAAGTCATGAGGATAAGAGCACGAAGTTGCTTGTAGTAAGTATTATATCAGCAGTTAGGAAGCATCGAGCAATGACTGCTGGTGCTCAGCTTCTTCTTTATATGCATTCTGGGTTCATAGTCCATGGAATGATGCCATCTACATCTAGGGCTGATTTTCTCACACCAAATCTAGAAAATCTTTGACATTAACCAGAAGCTCTTATCCTCTTCTTGATTCTAGCTCGTGGCTTTTCATCATTCAGTATTAACCTTCTTAAGCCCACTTCTTGCCAATTTCACTTCATAATATTACAACATTATATTCATTTACTTGTGTGCAAGTGTTTGGCGTGTTTATGTGTTATTTTCTAACATGAGACCATGTGCACCTGCATACATATGGAGGTCAAGAGTCAAGTTTTAGGTGTGTTACATGGGTCTTGATTGAGGGGTCAAATCTTGAAGGTATCATCCAGTTTCATTTGGGTTAAGAACTTAGGTCCTGGAATGAAAACTCAGAAAGACAGGAAAGGGAAATAACAATTGAGTAGAGAAGGGTGCTAGACAGAGCAGGACGATTCCAGACCTGAGGTAGGAAAAGCATGCAGTAGCTGCCTGCCAAAAGTGACACTGACAGAGATGTGAAGGCTTCTGATAGAAAGTAAAAGGTATGGATTTGAGAAAGACACAAAAACAACTCCCCACAGGAGCGAACAATTGTGAGAGTCCCTAACAGTTGCAAATTGACAGAGAAACAGATAGTCTCTGGGCATAGGGAAAGAAAAAGTTGCAAAACCCCATAAACATTATGAAAACCGTCAAACAGTATCCTATAGACTAGTTGTTCTCAACCTTTCTCATTCTGCAACCATCCAATAGAGTTCCTCATGTTGTAGTGTCCCCTAACTGTAGCTAGAGTTTTCCTGCCTGGCCCACAGTCAGGACAAATCTCTATCACTCACCAGTCCCACAGCGGCTCAGACCCAACCAAGTAAACACAGAGACTTGTATTGCTTACAAACTGTATGGATGTACCAGGTTTCTTGCTAACTGTTATTATATCTTAAATTAATCCATTTCTATATTTCTATACCTTGCCAGTGGCTCATGGCTTACCAGGATCTTCACATGCTGTTTGTCATGGTGTCAGCTGGCAGCGTCTCTGAATCAGTCTTCTCCTTCCCAGACTTCTTCTCCTCTTTGTCCTGCCTATACTTCTTCCTGCCTGACTACTGGCCAATCAGTGTTTTATTTACTAATCAATCAGAGCCACACATTTGCCATACAGAACGTCCCACAGCACATAACCATAAAATTTTTCATGGTTATTTCATCACTGTAATATTGTTAATTTAATGAATTGTATTGTAAATATTTTTGGAGATAGAGGGTTGTCAGAGGGGTCTCAAACCACAGGTTGTGAACTAGTGCACAAGGGGATGGGAGGTGCACTCTAGCTGTGAATCTGCTCTGAAGCTGAGGTCAGATTGTTTTGACAGGCAATGCCCCCTCCTGAGTCCCTCTCCTTCAAGATTGGTCCTAATCAAGTGCTCCTTGAACAGTTTCTGTTGTCTCTGGTTCCTGCCTGTTAGCAGATTTTATCAGTTCCAATCTCCTGGTTGGTGTGAGAAATGAGCATCATTTCTTAAAGAATACAGGCATAATTTTGAAGTATAAACAATTTCCCTCACATTCCCTCCATTGCCCTTTCTCAGAGATTAACATTGGATGGCACCAGACTGTGTGCAAATGGAGTTCTGGCTAATTCTTGCTGAGAAGACATGATGTTTCCAGGTATTGACCAGAAAGAAGGGAGCCCTTGGTTGGAAAGTAGACTCTTCATGCCTGTCAAGAAGGCTGCATTAGGACACACTTGTCTGTGTAAATATAGGATCTGGAACAGCCAGTTGATAACTGTGTTGTGCTGGTGAGGTACCATCTATCATAGAGTGAATCTATGAAAACAATTACAACCCCAAGTGATCATATGATTTAAGAAAAATTATAAAAAACACATTGTGATAGTTTTGAGCTTTGTACTTATGAGAGGAGGAATACAGGCAAGAAACACCCCAAACCCCTCTGCAGGCATTAGAGTAACCATAAGTGAGGGTAATGAGTTCCTTGTAGACTTTCTTTATGGCAGCTTCCGTGTGATGACCACAGGGAGGTACATCCCTAGGTAGGTGAATCCCAGCTGCAAAAAACTTTTCAAACAGGGTTTCAATTAGGACTCTTTGTTTTGAAATGACTGTGGTTTTAGTCCCAATTGCAGATTTTTTTTATATTATAAACGTGTGTAAGTATCCTGATCATTTCCTGTGCCACAACCTGAAGGCAATCCTGCTTTTTAATGTCCTCCACAAGACAAATTATTCTACAAATTTAAGTTCAGCCATATTCAGGTTTTCAAGACACAAGTACAATGCAGCCAGCTTTGTGCCAGCATAGAACATGAATGAAAACCGGCCCCTTTCACCTTACAGGCCTTGATCCTCTTTGAATACTCATGAGCAGCTTCCAACTCTCCACATCCTTCTAGAATTGCACACTCCCCATGGAATGGCCAATTAAACTCTTTTATAGAATATCTGAGTGCATTTCTAAGGCATAGGTCCAAATATTTCCACATTACCCAAGTACTGATTCCAAAAGATTAATAAGTTTGTCGTTACGTTTATAACATTAACTTGAACAATTCTATTCCAAGGACCACTATTCTACATTACTTACCTGTCTCATTGTTGTGAAAATATCTGCCATGATGACAGAAAGAAAAGAGTGGATATTTGAACATTATTTTCTCACAGTTAGAGGGCACTGTAACAGCAGAAATTCTGTAGTGTAGGAATTATAATGCTTCTGGTCACTCTGTGCCTGTCACCAGGGAACAGAGAGCTATGAATGTTTCTCATCTTCTAGATGTCTTCTTTATTATGCAGTCTGAGTCCACTGCTCATGGAATGATGCCACCCATATTTATTATATATCATCCACCTCACTTATCCTAGCCTAAATAATCTCACATACATGTTTAGAAGTCTTTTTGTTCTATGATTCTATATCCTGTCATCAGCCACACATTGCTCATAATCAAAACAGTTACTAACATCTGATCTTTTTTCTGTGCTCATTTGAGTCTGGGTATATTGAGTTTATAATAGTTACTTTCTGTCAGGAACACACATATCTCTGTTACTTTCAATCCCAGTGGCTTCCAGTTTAAAATTCCTTGTCACAGATGTATAGTTGTGAATCTACCATCTTCACAAATCACTCTACTTTCTATCCAGTGTGGGTTTAATTTCCAGCACACACATAGTTTGTCCACTTGAATTATGTGATTTATATACCCCTAGATGGCTACAGCTTACCAAGTCCCCTATAACGTCACCACAAGCCATGGAACAAAGGTTCCTGTACAACACACACACACACACACACACCACCACCACCACCACCACCAACAACAACAACAACAACAAATTAATGTAATAAAAATGATATAGTTGGACCATAAATTGTCAAAAAGAGGATTAGGAATGGTTAATATTGAATGTTGAGTGAACAGTATCTAAAATCAAGAAATACAGAAGCCTATGGTAATGTCTAAAAGAGATTAAGATGAGGTTAATTGGGCTCGGAAGAACCATCTGAAATGGAGTAGCATCATTCCTTGGAATGAGGATCCTGGCTGCATAACATGCAGAGAGCTAGGTGAGCATCTGCAGTACACTAACTACTCTCCCTGCTCTCTAACTACTAATTCAATGTAGCAAGCATCTTGGGACCCCCATGATCTCTCAGTCATGATGTGTATTTTCTCAAATTAAGCGCCAATATAAACTTTTCTTCCTTTACTTGCCCATGTTATGTATTTTGTCAGAGAAATGAATCAGGTATATGATATGGTGGGTGGTGGTGATGGAGATGGAAGATCTAGGTCAGTTGTTCTCAAACTTCCTAATGTTGTGACTCTCTAATACACTTCCCCATGTTGGAGTGACCCCCAACCATAAAATTATTTTCATTACTACTTTATAACTGCAATTTTCTATTGTTATTAATCATTATATAAATGTCTGTGTTTTCCAATGGTCTTAGGCAATCCCGGTGAAAGGGTCACTTAACTCTGAAAAGGGGCCACAGACTACAGGTTGAGAACCACTGATCTAGATCCACTGAGAGAAAGTATTCACACAGTATAACACACACTCAGAAAGCTGACCTGATAAAGAATAGGGACTAATGTTCCCAGAAAGAAAACTAGGATTTTTTTAAGGTCCTGAGAGAGGGCTGATAGATTAGAATGGCCATGTGCTACCCACCACATGGACCATCAGAGCACACTGGAAACGCCTGGGCATTTGTGACGTTTATTCACAACTGGGGAAATAGGAGATGGCTACTGCCTTCTAATAGCGACAGAAGACAGATGGCACTAGCATACTCAGTGAACAGCATTGCCTTCTTTCTCCAAGAGAGAATCCTACTCTCCCAGCAGTGCCAAGGCTAAAACATCCTGCTCTACCTCTCAGAGATATGAATACTTAAGTGTCTCCACACAAGAATGTGGTTTCTTTTTTGGTGTTGAGGTGTCTGCTTTCTTGCAAACCATATTTCTCATGGGATTCACTAGGTTTACTTAGGAAACATGCCTTTATACTGTACTGTTTCTTGCTATTGCTTGATGGCAGTATCAAATGAGATCATGACCTACAGTTTAGTATGTGAAAACATTTAAAGAATGGAATGCATTTGACAGCAAGGAAGGAATAAAACTTAGACACACTCCCAGAAATCAAGTTGATATTTTATATAGAATGAATTGGTGATTACACAGTACTGTGTACAAATGGGCAATTTCTTCAAAGATTCTCCTGGCAGATGTTAAAATGCCAGAGCCCTCACTTCAGACATTTTGCTCAGCCAGGTTGGAAGCACACTGGGCCTTCACTTGACTCTGCACTCTCAAAGAGATCATCTCATAGAGAAACATAATCACGCCAAAGAGTGACATCGTGGCTATCAGGACACCCATTGGGAACACATTTGTGCAGTGTTTCTTTATAATGTCCTCCTTTTTAACGGGAAAGTCAGGTGAAAAGTCAAGAGTGATTTGCCCATAGATATCTACCAGGTGGTTCAAGGTCACAGTAACAAGCGTGAAAAGGCTGCTCACAGCCAAAGTTATGGCAGACATCTTGTAGCAAAACAGCTGGATCTCAATGAGTGGATCTTCCAGACAGCTGATCTTAATGGCCACTGAAGTGAAAATCACGACTAGGAGTTTCATCAAAATGGCCCAAGCTATCAGGACTTGTAAATACTGAAATTCCGATGACTTGTTCCAGGTTGAATTGAGAGGGGTGTGAACCAACATCCTGGTCATAGACCCAGAGATGTTAAATTCCTGAGTGTAATAAGCTTTCCAGAGTCCAACTGACACAAATTGCACACCCTCATTGTTAAACTCCCACAGGCGCCAGCATTGGCTGTTTGCAAGGATGATTTCGAACACCAAAGCTGCTGTACTACAAATCAAGCCACTGAACTTGAAGATGAACTCCTTCATTTTGGCAAATCTGAAGAAGGCATCAAAGAAGAATAGAGTCAGTGAGACTACAAGGGAAGGCAGGAAAACAGAGGGAGTCATGGTTTGTACAGCACTGAGCTCTCATAACTTCTCCCTGTTGTCACATAGAGATGTTTCAGTGGTCTATGTACAGATTATTATTCTTCACAGAGTAAATAATAATATTTGTTGACTAGGAATTTCAGTGCTTAGAACTGACAATGAGAAGAGAGTTTGCAATATCATATGTAATGACATGCTTATTTTACCTGTATTTGCAATTTGTAAATATTTTAATACCATAATGAGAGGAAAAAGCAGGGGAATGCTCAAATTAATTGTCATTTCTAAAATATAGTACTATAACATTTCATGACTGTTACAAACTGAAATCAACTATGAAAGAAAATGAAAATAATTCACATAGTAAACTCATTTATGTAAAAATAATAACACACTTGACACAAATTTTTGTACACATGTGTGTGTATACAAATTGATCTGTACATAATGATACACCTCATAAATGATAGTGTGCAATGCTATTCCTCCTTGTGAATTTTCCAGAAATGTACACTTCTCTAAAGAAGGCTATACCTATTTTATAATTGAAACCAGAAGAGTATGCTCATCAACGTCTAGCTGTAATATAGCCGGGGATAGAGCTCAGTGGTAAAGTGATTATCTAACACGCACAAAACCCTGAATTCTTCTTTGGTATCTATAAACCAAAATCTATGTGTAAAATTGTCCAGAGAGTGAGTCAGAGGAATAGGGGAAATAGATAATTAACACATAAATTCATATAAATCCATAAATGTGGATATTTCCAATTATAGCCCATCTCTTACTTAAAATTTCATCTTTAGATAATTAGCTTCATTTCAGTGAAACAAAAAGAATCCTGACATATTTTTTGTGAGCAAATATCTTCTTTCACAGAAAATTTACACTCTGTATTATGACTTTGATCAAACTTCTTTGCACCTTTTCTCAATTCCAATCTTAGGATGAAGGAAGGAGGTGAGTCATTTACTGAATAGGCATTTGGATAATGTCACTGCTAACTGTGCATGCAGAAAGTTGAAGGGCCTACACACTGGATCTCCTTGCCAGGAAACCTTCCCTAAACAGCTACCCCCTGCTCTAAAGTCTCTGTAGAATGTGCTTCCTGACTGAGTGAAGGCAGGAGCTGTTCTACTAGGGAGGTTTCATCAGCAAGATGAGTTCACAATTCATGGTGGCTTGGGTAACACCCTGCCCACATCATCTTCCTTTCCAAGGCAGGCCCGAGGCAATGGACTACAAGAACAGTGTGCTGTGAGGTAGTACTGAAAACACAATGAAGATTGCTGTTGTTCCAGAAAAAAAAATGAGCTAGCTTGGCAGTATCTGTTTCTTCCTGTGTTTGA
Organism: Peromyscus eremicus; assembly: GCF_949786415.1. NCBI lineage: Eukaryota > Metazoa > Chordata > Mammalia > Rodentia > Cricetidae > Peromyscus > Peromyscus eremicus. The sequence goes on along the minus strand of NC_081439.1, from coordinate 18,472,470 downwards.
AACACATGGAGTAGATGCATTTGATTCATAACACCATATTTGAAAGCTCCCATATATAACATAAAGTTTTTATACCTTTGTGTATTATGGATAAGAAGATTCATTTAGAAGGTGGCAGGATCACAGTCATTCTACCTATTAACAGTAAATGTCCATATCTCCAGTCAGAAGAAGAGTGGGAAAACCTTCAGGACAAGAAATTCTATTAGGCAAACATTTCAGCTCAGAGCAGTGTCTCTCCAACCCCTAGATCCCACAATCCTTTCCATTCACTCTTGTCCTTGGCTTAAGAAGAACCTCATTTAAACACTTCAGGAGTATTCATACATCTGACTATCTAAGGACATCCATCTAGTCATTTCCCAAATTTTGTAGGTAAGGATACAACAGAGAGAGGTTAATTCATAAACTCAACATCAGGGACCTACACAATTAAACCTGCAGGGCAGCTCAATGATTACCTGCAGTCCCACGTGGGGCTTCTAGCCACGATATTCAGTAGCGTTTACATACACTTACCCACATGTCAATGGCCCTTTCTGGCATTCTTTGTCCTGTGAAAAAGAATGTGATTAATAAAAACACCCGGGAATGTAAAATACTTGCCTCTTTTTCCCTTGTAGTAAGACCAAATGTTAGTGACTGGTAGTTGACAGAGTATTAACTCACTTTAAAAATTCTTGTTTCCATGGCTACTAAGGCTGAATGGTGGATTATGAGCAAAGAACACAACTTCCTAGTCATATTTGGCCATAAAGGACCAGTGTGCTTAACTTCCTTTTGTATGTGAATAGTCTTCAAAAGAGGAATTTACTTTTGGAAATCATGCATCAAATAAGTACTACAATGCCTGATGGGCATAGCAGATATAGTTATTTGAAAAAAAAATAAGCTCTCATCCCCCATTCCTTGCCCTTCAGTGTGTGTGTATTAGAAGGATAGGCATTTCACTTTGAGCAAAGTGTTTTCATTGTAGACATTGTGACCATCTTACCTTCTAGAAACATCTTAGGTAGAGACACAAAGTAAATATTGTCAGTAATAACAGATTATATGTAAATAAAATCATGGGGTATTTTGTTTGGAATAGAAAAATATCCTCCTTTTCTCTTTCTGTGTTTTACCTCAAACTCTGTTACTTTGATGATACTAGTTAGGGTTTCTATTGCTGTGATAGAACAACATGACCAAATTCAACTTGGAGAGGAAATGGTTCAAATGGCTCACATTGCCACATCATAGTGCATCATCTCAACAGACTAGGGCAGGCACTCAAGGAAGAAACCAAAGACAGAAAATGAATCAAGCAGGAGCCATGGAAAAACACTGCTTACTGAGTTGACCCCCATAGCTTGTTCAATGTGCATTTTGTACTGCCCACCTTCTGCCAGGACATCCTACATAAGATACTAATCAAGAAAATTACTAACCAAGAAAATGTCCTATAGACTTGACTATAGGCAATTTGATGGAGAGGATCCCGTAATTGAGCTGCTTCTTTCCAGGTAACTCTTAAGTTCTTACAAACTGATATAAAGCTATGTAAATTTACACAATGTTATTTCTTACTGTGGTCACATCTTGAGAACATACCATACTGTAAGCATATAGTTAAAAATAGCCAAAGTGTGTAAATGAGTGGTAAAAAGAGAAGGAAAGTTTGACTTTCTTTTTAAACCTTATCTCTTTGTACTTCATCATGTATCTGTGGTATAATAAGCAATGAAGAAAACCTACACTTTCTGCTACATGACAGCTTCCAGAACATACTAATATCAAAATCAGGATGAATTTCTTAGAGTGAGCTGTGGAGATCAATGGGAAGTGCATAAACATCCTGTTACAGGAAATGGGAAGACAAGAATGTTTCATAAAAAGCATGGTTGTGCCTTACTGTATACATGTGCATGTTGTTGTTTTTATGTATGTGCCCAATGTGGAAGATTCCACAGCATGCCATCTTAGACAGAAGAATTCAAACAGCATTTGCTAGCAAGTGATATACCCCAGATTCTGCTGGAAATAAATGTGCCCTGAAAAGCATCATCCAGGTGCTCAAGAGCTTGGCAAAAATGTCAGCTGATCATCTGGGTGTGGTGAACCATAACTTTAATCTCAGCAATGGGAGGGAGAGGCAGCCCGATCTCTGTGAGTTCTAGGTGTGACTTGTCTACATAGTGAGCTCCCAGAAAGCCAGAGGTACTCTGAAACCAGGTCTCATGAAAATAAAGAAAAGAAGAGTTTTGCTGACATGCACAACATGCCTTTGTTTGAGACCTCTGCTACAAACCCCATTTGGTGATTGTGCCCTCTACTCTTGATCAACTTGAAACATAGTAGAGTTTCCTTGAAAAATGGAAGCTCAAATGAGGGATTACCTCCAACAGACTGGATTAATGATTGATGTGATATAGACCAGCCTTGCATGATAGTTTCCTTTAACAGAACCCTTTGTTCTGATAGGTTGACCTTCTGAACTCTAATTGTCACTGCTTTATGTTCCCATGGACTTTTGCTACCAGTGGCTCTCAATACCAGGGAGTGTAAAAAATATACTACTTAGAACACACTTGCTGTTAGGTAAGTCAGAGCTGAAGGTGAAGGTAATACTTAATGTGGTGTCTTATATTTACTGTGTTATCATTAAGGACTAAACGAATTGAAAAAATCCATGAATTGAAAATTGGAAGAATTTATTTTAACTAGGACTTTTATTTTAAATATATGATGTTTTAGAAAAAATTTAGAGACTACTGAAGGAAACTACTCCCTAGTCTGAACCAGTTATTAAGCATATGTTCCTAATGTCCCTAGTTTTCTCCTCATTCTCAGTTATGTTTTAGACTCAATGTTACATTAAATCTGCACCCACATGGCTTAAAGCTCTGAAGGCATGCCTCACCCTCACACTGTTGAAAGATTACATGGATATCTGTAATGCCATTATTTAGCCATTTTTGTCAAATGCTTGGATTTTATTGCCACCACAGGCTATTCATTTTCAGGAGGAAAGATAAGTAAAGTGTATAAAACCATCTTATCTGCTCCTTCTTGAAGAAAGGAATATTTTTTAAATTACCCAAAATATGTCGTCATGAATTTCAGATTTTCCAAAAAGAAAATAGTACCCTTGCATAGGAAGTTAATTACAGAAATGGAATGTAAGCCATGTTCTTCAGCTAAAGTGTCCATATTGACCACTACCTACAGCTTACAATCCTTGGCAGGCTTAAAGGAAATCAATCCAAAAGACATTTTATGTAAATATTTTCAGAATGTGGGAAACAAGTGTAATCTAACTCAAATTAGCATTATTGCTACTGAGGGAAATTAATCTGTTTTTCTTCCTCTTAAACTAAAGAATAAATTGTTTTGTTACTGTTTTATAGTAAACACATGACTGTAGTTGGATGGTTTGTTTGTTTGGTTTGTTGGGTGGTTGGTTGGTTAGTTTGAATCATAGTCTCATAGTATAACTTTGGACTGAACATTACTATGTATGTATATGAGATTGGCCTCAAACTCACAGATATCTGCATGCCTTTTGAGTGTGGAGATTAAAAGCATGTATTACTATACCTCTAGAGTGTAACAGTTTCTCAAAGAATGGAATTTGCCATTTTTCAAAGCTTTCTACAACGTGGGAAATTAATACCTGCCAAGCACAAGTATTTTTTCACTGCTATTATTAACTTTTTTCAAAAGCAATGGAAACATTTATTGTTTTGGTTTTATTGGTTTGTTTGTTTTGTTTTGGGAAGTTTTTATTTGTTTTTTGTTCTCCTTTCTCTATCCTCTGAGTTACGTTTATTCCTCTTGTTTTTTGTAAGAGATTTTCTATTCATTTTACATACCAACCACAGATTCCCCTCTCCTCCCTCCTCCCACCAACCCGTTTTCCTCTCTCCCCCATTCCTTCTTCCTCCCACGGGAGGCAATGTCTCCCATGGAGAGAAGGCAGTGCCTGGTATATTCAGTTGAGGCAGGTCCAAACCCCTTCTCCCTGCACCAAGGCTGTGCAAAGTGTCTCACCATAGGCCCTAGACTCTACAAAGCCTGCTCATGCACTAGGGACAGTTCCCGATCCCACTGCCTGGGGGCGCCCTAAACAGTTCAATCTAAACCACTGTCTTGATTACCCAGAGGGACTAGTCCAGTACCATGGGGGTTCCTCAGCTATTGGTCCACAGTTCATGTGTTTCCACTAGTTTGGCTAATTGTCTCTGTACATTTTCTAATCATGATCTCAATATCTCTTGCTCATAGCATCCCTCCTCTATCTCTCTCTCTCTCTGATTGGAATCCTGGAACTGCACCTGGGACGTGGCCATGGATCTCTGCATCTGCTTCCATCGGGCACTGGATGAGGGTACTATCAAGACAGGATATTCAGCCATCCGATCACCAGAGTAGGTCAGCTCAGGCACCCTCTCCACTATTGCCAGTAGTCTATGGTGGAGTCCTGGGAATTACTGGAAATCTCCCTAGCACTCTGCTTCTCCCAATTCCCATGGTCTCTTCAATTATCATGGTATCTCTTTCCTTGCTCTCCCAGCTCTCCCAATCTGTTCCCATTCCAGGTCGAACCTCTCTATCCCCTAAGCTCTCATTTCCCATCCCTTGTCCTCCATTACCTCTCCTCATCCGGTTTGCTCATGTAGATCTCATCCATTTCTACATTGCTGGTTGATCCATACTTCCTTCCTAGGGTCATCCATACTATCTAGCCTCCCTGGAGCTGTGGGTTGCAGTCTGGTTATCCTTTGCTTTACATCTAGTATCCACTTATGAGTGAGTACATACCATGTTTGTCTTTCTGAGTCTGGGTTACCTCACTCACGATGACATTTTCTAGTTCCCTTCATTTGCCTGCAAACCTCATGATGTCATGTTTTTCTCTGCTGTGAAGTACTCCATTGTGATGTGTACCACATTTTCTTTATCCATTCTTCGGTTGAGGGGCACGTAGGTAGAACAGGCTTGCCTCAGACTTACAGAGATCCACCTGCCTCTGCCCCCTGAACCTGGGATTAAAGGCATGTGCCACCACTGCCCGGCTTGTAGCCTCTTTCTTGAGCTCTCTACAACATATACATGTAGCTTTCTATGGCAAGCACACTAAGGTCCTGTCTTCCCACGTTCTACTGTCTCCATCGAAGCATCAAGTTCATATTCAGTTTCACGAAGGGGTCTTCTAGACTTCCTAGACGGAATTCATGGGTCTCAGGCATGATATACATTACATGATCTTAAGGGATTTGAAACTGTGAATCAAGATTCTATTTACCGTATAATCTTGTGTTTGTGTTTACTGAAAATTCAGTACCCCGTGGAATATGCTCCCCAGCTCTTTGGCAGGTTGTGATGGAATGTGACGGAACCTGGCTATGCCAGAGAGGTTTTTTTTTTCTGTCATCTTGATGCAATCTTGATTCATCTGAAAGAGTAAACTTTAGTTGAGTAAATGCCTTCAGGAAACTGGCCTTTAAGAGAGTGTGTGGAAGCTCAATGTGGTGGTGCACGCCTTTGATCTCAGCACTTAGAAGGCAGAGGCAGGTGGTTCTCTCTGGATTCAAGTCCAGCTTCTTCTACAGAGTGCGTTCCACGACAGACAGGGTACACAGAGAAACCCTGTCTCAAAAAACAAAACAAAGCAAAATAGAAAGTGTGTGGATCATTCTCTTGAGTAATGATTAACCTGTGAGGATCTAGTCCACTGTGTGTGATACAGGTGTTTGTGAGTTGCATAAGGAAGCAAGCTGATGTAGCCATGGAGAGCAAGGCAGTGTTCCTTCATGGTCTGTGCTTCAGTTCCTTGTCTCCAAGTTTCTGCCTTGATTCCTTACCTATGTGTTCTGTCAGTGATGGACTGTGAAGCTCTTGCTCTGGCTTTCTCTAAGGTGAACTTCCCCAGAATCAAATCCAACTGCAGTATCTCTGCCCTCAAAGGCCTAGTCACATGGATCCTTCATTTAACTGTAGCTGGTGAATTTTCTAAGAGCCAGTGCCACCCCCACACTCTAGATGAAGCCTATACATCAGCTTTGCTCATAGAATTTTCCTGTACTTCTCCTGCCAGCACCATCTATGAAATTCCAGGCCTAAGTCCCATAAGGTAGCTCCTGCACTTGCTATTTTTGTTTAGTTCCCCTACATCCCAGCCTGCCTATGCCATCTATACACACCAGGCCTATCTCCTGTGCACATATCTTGTACCAACTTTGCTTGAAAGGTCCACAGATATTCCCCTGCTTGTGCAATGTTTACCCTTTAAGCCTGGTCCTAATCAGACAGCTCTTTCACCAAATTTCCTGGTGAGTTCCCGCAGTAGTAAGCCCAGATGTGCAATATGCCTACTAAGAGGCCTAGATAGCTAAGTATGTGTAGATCAAGTGAAGTCTTTCTTTTGAGAGAAAGTCTGAGCCTCCCCTGTCAGCAGTATACCCAACTCCCCTGACCTTGAACAGTTCACACTGTATATTCCCTATTGTACTCCCAGAACCAAGCTCACTCCTACTGTCTGCACTCTCCTAGGCCTAACTCTGCATGTCTACACTGTGCATCCCCCTATCCCCAGTTTGCTCATGTAGATCTCATCCATTTCTTCATCGCTGGTTGAGCCATACTTCCTACCTAGGGTCACCCATAGTAGCTAGCCTCCCTGGAGCTGTGGTTTGCAGTCTTGTTATCCTTTGCTTTACATCTAGTATCCACTTATGAGTGAGTACATACCATGTTTGTCTTTCTGAGTCTGAGTTACCTCACTCACAATGATATTTTCTAGTTCCCTTCATTTGCCTGCAAACCTCGTGATGTCATGTTTTTCTCTGCTGTGTACTACTCCATTGTGTATGTGTACCACACTTTCTTTATCTATTCTTTGGTTTAAGGGCACCTAGGTTGTTTCCAGGTTCTGGCTATTACATATAATGCTGCTGTGAACATAGATGTGCAAGTATCCCTCTGGTAAGACTGAGCATCCTTTGGGTAAATGCTCAAAAGTGGTATCACTGGGTCTTGAGGTAGATTGATTCCCAATGTTCTGAGAAAGATTGCAAATAGATCCATATCTGTCACCATGCACAAAGCTTAAGTCCAAGTGGATCAAAGACCTCAACATAAATCTAGTTACTCTGAACCTGATAGAAGAGAAAGTAGGAAGTAGTCTTGAACACATTCGCACTGGAGACCACTTCCTAAATATAACGCAAGTAACACAGACACTGTGAGGAACAGTTAATAAACGGGACCTCTTGAAACTCTGAAGCTTTTGTAGGGCAAAAGACACGGTCAATAAGACAAAATGACAGCCTACAGAATGAGAAAAGATCTACACCAACCCCATATCTGACAGAGAGCTGGTATCCAGAATATATAAAGAACTCAAGAAATTAGACATCAAAATACCTAACAGTCCAATTAAAAAATGGGCTCTAAAGCTAAACAGACAGTCCTCAAAGGAAGAATTTCAAATGGCTGAAACACATGTAAGGAATTGCTCAACATCTTTAGTCATCAGGGAGATGCAAATCAAAACGACCCTGAGATACCATCTTACACCTGTCACAATGGCTAATATCAAAAACACTGAATACAGCTTATGTTGGAAAAGATATGGAGAAAGAGGAACACCCCTACACTGTTGGTGGGAATGCAAACTTGTACAGCCACTTTGGAAATCAGTATGGTGCATTTCTCAAAAAATTGGGAAACAACCTCTCTCAAGACCCAGCTATACCACTCTTGGGCATATACCCAAGGAATGCTCAATCATACCACAAGGACACATACTCAATTATGTTCATAGCAACATTATTTGGAACCATTTATTGTTATAAGGAGTTAATAGTATCCTTTACAGTCCTGTGAAAAGTCTTACATTTTAATTCAGTATTTATTAATTTTTAAATATTTCTGTTTATTTGTAACAATTTGCCATTTTAGTGTTTAGTATGTTTTTCATTTTTTTAAAATGATACATATTGGCTGAGTGAAAATAAGGCTTTTAGATATATTTAAAAGCATTTGTAAAATACTTCATTGACTGTTGATATCACTTCCTTATTTGTGAGTTCCCCTAGAACCCTCTTCACCTGTGCTATCTTGACATTCCTAAGAATAGCTTTAGATATGTAATTATTGATTAGATTTGCATGACTATGTTTCCCAGATGTTGGCTTGCCAGTGCTCCTCCAATGTCATTCATGGTTTGTTGCCCCAAAACCTACCGTTCTTTTGCCAGATATTCCTGGAGAGTTCCACAGAAAATCACCTTACAGAGCCCTTTCCCTAGGCCTAAGTCGAGTGTGAAAGCTCCTGCTCCAGCTTTCCCTGCTGACTTCCTTCACATTCAAGTAGTCCTGCCACACCTCCACACTCCAAAGCCTAGCTCTGGGAGCAAAGATGAATCACTGGTTGTCTGGAAGATACTCACCAAACCTTAGCCATCAGCACCATTTCTATACCTATCCAGCATATCTCCTCTCACATAGTGTCTGCACTGGATTTTCCAGATGTATACAGTGTAAGCAATGATGTACCTGATATCTCCCCAGTTCCAGGGCTAGCTAGCTATTTGCAGAATTTATATCCCCTCTCCCTGGTGCAGTCCTCAGAACATCACACACTTAGTGCCATCACTGTACTCCAAATCCCAGCTCATGTTTTCAAGCACCTGTATTGGCTTTTTGGATGTTCCTCCAGAATAAGCTGGTGCCTGATATCTCCACAATCACAGTCCTAATCCAGAAAACACAATTCATGAAAAATTTGCATAATGAGCTCCCCAGAACTTTAGACTGCTGTGGATATCATTCTTTATGCTCTGAATGTGTTGCTCTGATTTCGTTGATAAATTAAACACTGATTGGCCAGTAGCCAGGCCGGAAGTATAGTATAGGTGAGATAAGCAGAGAAGAGAATTCTGCGAAGAGGAAGGCTGAGTCAGGAGTCACCAGCCAGCACAAAGGAAGCAAGATGTGAAAGTACTTGTAAGCCACAAGCCACGTGGCAACTTATAGATTAATAGAAATGGGTTAATTTAAGATATAAGAACTAGATATCAAGAAGCCTACAATGGCCATACAGTTTATAAGTAATATAAGTCTCTGTGTGTTTACTTGGGTCTGAGCAGCTGCAGGAGCTGGGTGCACACAGGAAAACTTCAGCTACATATGGCGCCAGAACGTGGGGCAAGTGTTTCCACCCAAAACCTGAGAAAGCTTAAAAAATAGCTTCCTAGTTGTCTCTCTCAATTTATCAGCAGCCTGCATGCTTGAGCTACTTTATGGCAGGTTTGTGGCATGCAGGCTTAACCTGCAGCATTGCAGATTCCAAGCCATGCAGTATGCTGCATGGTCGATATCGCTTTTGCTAGTACAAAAAAAAAAAAAGATTTCTGGGCTAAATGCTGCTTTGATAGACGCACAGACTCATTGCCTCCCAGAGTCTGGCGGTATGCATGATTCCCCTAAATCTGGTGGTAAAGATAGTTCCACCATGTTGGAAAGCTGAGGTGGGCCAAGAATGCCACAGTTTAAAGCAATAGATCCACAATAAGACAGATTCAGATGGGATAAAACTCTAAATGGTTTACAAAGTGTATAAAAATGTATGTAGGCTTGGAAGAGAGAAAAAAAGTAATATATACAGTTATATAAAGAAATAGTTTTAAAAAATAAAATCTTTAAAGAGAAAGTAAAAGTAATATAAAAAACAAGTCACATAAAGAGGAATATCACACAGACAATCTGGATTGTGTTGTCTTCAGGACTTTTAACTGCAGAAAGACATTTGATTGTAAAGGCTGCTCAAATAAACCAATATATATATTTTAAAGGTACCTTGACTTCAAAATTTGGATCTAAGTATATGTTGCTTTGGAAAGGAGGCTCTGCTTTTGCTTCCACAGAAAGCAAGAGGCTATGGATTTGTTCCAGATTAAGATACATCAGGTTTACCAGCTAAGATCCCCTGAAAGGTCTGCAATGACATCTTGGCCCAGATAATCCAACATCCAGAATGGTTTCAAGGCAACTGGCTCAGACAATATGGCCTCACGGACTACTCCATAATACTAAAATTTTCTTTATCTCCCCATAAGAATACAGTGTCATCTTCCAACAGGAAGTAGTATGAGAAGATACACAAAAATTCCCAAATATACCAAGCTGGCTTTGGAGATGGAATTGGCTCACTCCTTCTCTAAACCCAAGCATTTTGCTAAAACAAAAGTTTGAGAGATTCTTCTGTCCCATATCAGAAGAGCCCTCTGGTGTGGGACAGAGAAAAACCAATATTTTTATTTAAAGAAGGTTGATTATAAATGCAATCTCTTTCTAAAGAAAAAAGGGGATAGTATATATATATATATATATATATATATATATATATATATATATATAATAGGATGAAAGTGTGCATTAATGAATCAACTTTTAAAGAGCAACAACTTGTTTAGAAATATTTTATATTGCTATGTATTTAGTTTATTGATACAAGTTTAAACTTAATTTTGTTATACTGTATATATATTTCTACTCTCATTTGAGGTATTATGTTTATGTAACTCATTTAGATTGTAATGGATAATTAAAAAATACAGGCTAATAATTAGTCTTCTATGATAGTCCAACTTATAGTCATGTTAACTTTTCTAGGTATACATAGATATAATTCAATTAGGTAGGTAATCTTCAAACACTTCAAAGACCTACAGAACATTGCATTTAAAATGTTTTAAAAATTTCGACTTTCTGGACAGTAAGACATGGCTGCTTCTGGCAGCACTGATTTGCTTCAGAGAGAATGGGCACTCTATATGGAGTTTATCTTCTTCTTGGCAAAAATAGTCATTTGGGCAAGAAACTGTTCTTGCCTAGACTGCTTGATCGACTGGACATGCAGGACCCATAGGAAGGGGACCACTGAACTTTGCTTGGCAAAATGGTCCTTCAGGTCCTGCTTTGCAGAGGAAACTGCCAGACATCCTACAGGACATAGAGAGAAGTGACTGAGAAACTCTAGGCCTGTGGGCTGAAGACAGAGGTTCCAAATTTACAGAGGAACTTTGGATGACTCTCAAGGCTGCCAGCTGTCTCTGTCTACTCTTATAAGACTCCTGAAAGTTGTTTGCATCCTTCTCCCATTTCTCAGGTAATATTACATCCTTCTGTGGTCTTTGATGTAGTGGAAGACTAGATAGTTATAATGTCCTTAGTTATGATAAAAGATAAGTTAGATATAAAACCTTAGACTCACAAATATAGGACGGATAGGATATCTTCTTTAATTTTGCCAAATAAAAATAGACCAGATATTTTAAATAGGCTAGATATTGTAACTGTAATTCTGGCTTGCTAACAGTTTTGTTATATGTATTTTTACTATGTTAAAGTTAAAACCTTCCTTTCGGAAAAAAAAGAAAAGGGGAGTCACTGTTGATATCGCTCTGTATGCTGTGAATGTGTTGCTCTGATTTGGTTGATAAATAAAACACTTATTGGTGAATAGCAAGGCATAAAGTATAGTATAGATGGGATAAACAGAGAAGACAATTCTGGGAAGAGAAAGGCTGAGTCAGGAGTGGCTTTCCATCACAGAGGAAGCAAGATGTAACAGTACCAATAAGCCAAAAGCCATGTGGCAACTTATAGATAAATAGAAATGGGTTGATTTAAGATATAAGAACTAGCCTGCCCAACTCTGCCCCAGTTGCTGGCCAGCATGCAGGGCTCCTGCAGGAAGGCCACCCCTTACCAAGACACCCCAGCAGATTCTGCAATCTACATTAATCCAAATGCTCTGCCCACATACCCATCCACCTGAGAACCCAGCCACTTCCTGAAGCTTAGAAATGAACCTCAAGCTCTCAGTGGACCTAGAGCTGAGTGACTTGGTTCATATCAGTGAGTCCTGCCTCTAGGACCCATGCCTGGGAAACAACTGTTCACCCAGGACTTCTGCCCAACTTTGCCTCAGTTGCCGGTAAGGAGGCAGGGCTCCTGTGGGAAAGCCACCCCTTACCAAGATCCCCCAATGGACCCAGCAATCTACATGCTCTGGCCCCATACCCATCTGCTTTAGACCCCAGCCACTTCCTGAGGCTCAGAAACCAAACTGCCAGCTCTAATTGGACAAAGAGTTGTCATTGGACCAAGAGTGACCTCAGGAGACAGAGAATGTGCCAGCCCTCATTAGACCAAGAGTGGCTTTCTGAGAAGTAGAATCTGCCACCTCTCATTGGACAAAGAGAGGTTTCCTGAAACACAGAATCTATCAGCTCTGACTGGATAAAGAGCACTGATAAGACCAAGAGCAGTTATGTGAGTCAAAGAATCAACTAACTTGGGCTGACACAAGAGAAGCTCCCTGAGACACAGAATCTGCTTGCTCCAATTAGACCAAGAGCTAAGATTGGACCCAGAGGGGAAGCCTGAGACACAGAAAGAAGAAGCACAGATTAGACCCACAGAAACTCACTCAGACACAGGCACCTCTTATGCCTATTAGAGGAGGACATGGGCAGATGACAAGGCAAAAGAACATACAACAACACAAAGAGCAATATGGCATCACCAAAACTTAGCACTCCTCCAACACCAAGACCTGAACATCACAAGGTAGAAGAAGCAGAATAAAGCAACCTTAAGAATAGCATCATAAAGATGCTGGAGGCCTCTCAAGAAAAAATGAAAAATGAAACTGAGGAAAAGACAAACAAAAAAGTGGAAGAAATCAATAAAGAAATTGTTAAAAAGACATACAAAAATAGAAGAAATATATAAAGAAATAGAGGAAAGGACAAAAAAATTGGAAGAAATCAATAAACCCCTTAAAGAAAATCATGACAAAGCAATTAAACAGGTGAGGGAAACAGTGCAAGACCTGAAAAGGGAAATAGAAGCAATGAAGAAGATACAAACAGAAGGAATGCTGGAAATAGAAAATCTGAGTAAATGAACAGGAAACACAGATGCAAGCATAACCAACAGAATACAAGAGATGGAAGAGAGGATCTCTGGTGTAGAGGATACAATAGAGGAAATGGATTGTCAGTCATAGAAAATACCGAAGCCAAAAGAGTCATAACACAAAATGTCCAAGAACTCTGGTACACCATGAAAAGACCAAACCTAAGAATAATAGGGATTGAGGAAGGAGATACTAACTCAAAGACACAGAAAATATATTCAACAAAATCATAGAAGAAAACTTTCACTACTTAAAGAAGGAAATACCTATGAAGACCAAAAAGCCTATAGAACACCAAACAGAATAGACCCCCCAAAAAATTTCCTTCACCACGTAATAATTAAACTACTAAACCTACAGAATAAAGAAAGAATATTAAGAGCAGCAAAGGAAAAAGGCCACGTGACTTATAAAGGCAAACCCATCAGAATAACACCTGATTGTCAATGCAGACTTTGAAAGCCAGAAGTACCTGGACAGATGTATGCAGACACTAAGAGACCATGGATGCCAGCCTAGATTGATACACCCAGCAAAACTTTCAATCACCATAGATGGAGTGAAGAAGACATTCCAAGACAAAATCAGATTAAAAAAAAACTATCCACAAATCCAGCCCTACAGAAAGCACTAGAAGGAAAATTACAACCTATAGAAGTCAGATACACCAACTAAAACACAGGCAATAGATAACACCACAGCAGTAAACCCCAAAGAAGAGAAGTACACACACACACACTTATGGTGGTATTTTACTTGTACTGAAATGTGATTTTGAGATGACTAACATCAACTGAAGTCTCCAGGAAGAAGATGGGGTCCCACAACAACAACAATTCCAAGCGGACAATAATAATATCACTAAGCTGACAAACATCATCTACAGATCAGGTTTGAACTACAAGGTGCTCAGAGCAATTTTGAGATGACTAGCTGAGATAATCCAGTCTCAAAGACTACTTGAATAAGGACTTGAGATAAAACCTGAACTTTGGCATTATACACAGACTGGATAATGAAGGATATAGTTACCTTTCCTAGAATTTGACAATTAACCTAAAATTTTTCTTTCAGGATAAAGATAACTTAGCCCATACCAAGCAGGAAGCAATTTTAAGAATATGATGCCCACATTCCCAAAAAGGTGGTGTGCGGCGAGTTGTTTTTTGGTCTTTATAATGGGTTTTGGGTCTGGGATAATTTTCATTGTTTAGGGGGGTTGGTTACAAGTTGTTGTCAAGTGTTAGGAAAAAGGCTAAGCAAAGGAGATTAGATTTAAGGTTCTTGTTTAAAAAAAGAGAAAGAAAGAAAAGAAAAGTAAAGAAGAAAAAGACAATTACTAGTTTTAAATACTTTACATTGGATTGGATTGTTTTATATTGTATACAAATTATATATATTGAAATTGATATTGTTACAAAATGCTATATGTATATTTCTAATTGTACTAATACTGTTCATTTAACAATGCAATTTTCTGATCCTTGAATGTTATTATTACCAACTATTAGGGTATAAAGAAATGAAAGTTAGTAGTTAGACATTACAATATAACTTGTAGTCATATTAGATATGTTTTAAAAATTGAGCAGATATATTTTAGACAGGTCATCTTCAAACCCTTCAGAGATCTACAGAATATGGCATTTAAAATGTTTTAATAACTTAGAAAATTTTTCTTTTTTGAGACATGTCGGCTCCTGGCAGTACCAATCTACTTCAGAGAAAATATGGGCATTTTAGAAACTGCATATGGAGTTAACTTTCATTGTGGCAAAAGTTAGCCACTGGACAACAAAGTATCCTCGAATCAACAGGACCAAATGGACAGACAGGACATGAAACAAAGGACTACTGATTCTTGCCAAAACAAGTGTGGTTATGGCTTTATAAAAAGGTATCTTCTGAGGCCAGGACAATATGGCACCATCCCTGAAGTGGCCTTCGCAATTCGGAAAAGGTACAGTGCCCTTTTCTTCAAAGGCAGCTGAACAGGCAGTGGGCCAATGGCTTCTGATGTGCAATGGAACAGCAGCTAAAACAGTTATTCTTGAAGAGTAACTAAGCTCATGCCTCTCAATAGTAGACTGGCATCTGATAGAGGGATGTGGAGAAGAATGGGATGCTGAGATGAAGCCGTATATACACAGGCAAGAAGAATGGACAGCTTAGCATATCTTTCAGATACGCTAAGCCTATAGGCTGAAGATGATGCCCCAGCACTGCGGAGAAACCTCAGGTGACTGTCCAGGCAGCTGGCTGTTTCTGTCAACTCACAAATTTTTTTGGAAATTGCTTGCATGCACTTCCTGTTTTTATTTTTGTTAGCTAATATTATTTCCTTCTTGGGTCTCTGAGGGAGTTGAAGATTAGTTAGTTATAGTTAAAGGTTAGTTAGTTATAGTTGAAGACTAGTTAGGATAGAAAGTGAATTAGGTACATTTTGGACTTACCAAAATAGGATAGCTAATGGAATTATTTTCTCTGAATTTGTCAAATAAAAATGGACTAGATACTGTTTAGGTATTTATTACTTGTATATATTGTATATAGTTATTGTACTTTTATATAAAGTTTTTCTTTTGTTAGTTATAACCTTTTTCTTTTTTTCTTTTTATTAAAATAGAAAAGGGGAAATATGGTGGCATTTTACTTGTACTGAAATGTGATTTTAATTGTATGTTAATAAATAAAGTTGCCCAGGGGTCAGAGCTATTAGAGCCATATCAAGAGCATGGTGGTGGTGGCACATGCCTTTAATCCCAGCACTTGGTAGACAGAGCTAGGTAGATCTCTGTGTGTTCAAGGATACAGCCAGCATTAAAGACACATGCCTTTAATCTCAATACCAACCATAGAAGACCTGAAAGTCTCTACAGACAGGCAGTGACGAGGCAGTCATGTGTTTGGGTTACAACCAATAAGAAGGCAGAACAGAAAGACTATATAAGACAAACACACAAGAAGTAGGTCCCCTTTCGGAGACGTCTCTTGGCTGAAGCAGGAAGGGTAAGGCTCTTAGCTCTGACCTCTTGGCTTTCTTCTCTGAATCGGCCCTGTGTTTCTTATTTAATAAGACAGTTGGTTACATCTACACACACTACCACCAAAAGGTAACAGGAATGAACAATCACTGGTCATTAATATCCCTTAATATCAATGGACTGAATTCACCTATAAAAAGACACAGGCTAACAGAATGGATACAAAAGCAGGACCCATCTTTCGGCTGCATACAAGAAACACACCTCAATTTCAAAGATAGAAACTACCACAGAATAAAAGGCTAGGAAAAATCTTTCCGATCAAATTGTCTTAAGAAGCAAGCTGGTATAGCCATCCTAATATCCAGCAAAATAGAATTTAAACTAAAATCAATCAAAAGAGATCAAAAAGGACATTACATATTCATCACAGGAAAGATCCACCAAGATGAAGTTTCAATTCTGAACATTTATGCCCCAAACACAAGGGTACACACATATGTAAAAGATACATTACTAAAGTTTAAATCACACATAAAACCCCACACATTAATAGAGGGAGACTTTAGCAGCCCACTGTCACCAATGGACAGATTTTCCAAATTGAAAACTAACAGAGAAATAAAGCACTTACCTGATGTTATGACTTAAATGGACTTAATTGATATCTACATAACATTCCATCCTAACAAAAAAGAATATACCTTCTTCTCAATACCCCATGGAACCTCCTCTAAAATTGACCACATACTCAGCCACAAAGCAAATCTCAACAGATACAAAAAAATTAGAATAACCTCTTGTTTTCTATCAGACCACTGTGGTTTAAAGTTAGATTTCAACAGCCACAAATAATATAAAATACTTTGGAGTAACTCTAACTAAGCAAACAAAAGACCTGTGTGATAAGATCTTTAAGTCTCTGAAGAAAAAATTTGAATAAGTTATCAGAAAGTGGATCTCTTATGCTCATAGACAGGTAGGATTAACATAGTAAAAATGGCAATCTTACCAAAAGCAATCTACAAATTCAGTGCAATCCCCATCAAAATCCAAACACAATTCTTCACAGACCTGGAAGAAACAATACTTCATATGGAAAGCAAAAAACACAGAATAGGCAAAATAATCCTGTATAATAAAACAATTAATTGAGGCATCACGATACCTGATTTCAAGCTCTATTATAGAGCTACAGTAATAAAAACAGCTTGGTACTGGCATAAAAATCAACATGTGGACCAATGGAACCAAACTAAAGACCCTGACATTAATCCACACATAAATGAACACTTAATTTTTGACAAAGAAGCCAAAACTGTACAATGGAAATATAGAAAGCATCTTCAACAAATGGTGCTGGCATAACTGGATGTCAACATGTATAAGGCTGTAAATAAATCCATATCTGTCAACATGCAAAAAGCTTAAGTCCAAGTGGATCAAAGATCTCAACATAAATCCAGTTACTCTGAAACTGACAGAAGAGAAAGTAGGAAGTAGTCTGGTAAACATTGACACTGGAGATCACTTCCTAAATATAACACCAGTATCACAGACACAGAGAAAAATTATTAATAAATGGGACCTCTTGAAACCGTGAAGCTTTTGTAGGGCAAAGGACATGGTCAATATGACACAATGTCAGCCTACAGAATGGGAAAATATCTTCACCAACCCAATGTCTGACAGAGGGCTGATATCCAGAATACATAAAGAACTCAAGGAATTAGCCATCAAATTGCCCAACAGTCCAATTAAGAAATAGGCTATAGAGATAAACAGAGAATTCTCAACAGGAGAAGCTCAAATGGCTGAAAACATTTAAGGAATTGCTCAACTTCCTTATTCATCAGGGAAATGCAAATCAAAATAACTCTGAGATACCATCTTACACCTGTCAGATGGTTAAGATCAAAAACACTGAAGACTGCTTATGTTGGAGAGGATGTGGAGCAAGGGGAACACCTCTACACTGTTGGTGGGAATGCAAACTTGTACAGCCACTTTGCAATTCAATTTGGTGCTTTCTCAAAAAATTGTGAATCAATCTTCCTCAACACCCAGCTATACCACTCTTGGGCATATACCCAAAGAATGCTCAATCATACCACAAGGACACATGATCAGCTATCAGCATCCTTATTTGTAGTAACCAGAACCTGGAAACAACCCAGATGCCCTTCAACTGAACAATGGAAAAATAAAACATGGTACATATACACAATGGAGTACTACTCAGCAGAGGAACTCAATGGCATCATGAGGTTTGCATGCAAATGAATGGAACTGGAAAATATCATTGTGAGTGAGGCAACCCAGACTCAGAAAGACAAACATGGTAGGTACTCTCTCATAAGTGGATACTAGATGCAAAGCAAAGGATAACCAGACTTCAACTCACAACTCCAGGGAGGCTACTGAGTAAAGATTACCATAGAGAAATACAAAAGGATCACTCAGTGACAGAGAAATGGATGAGATCTACATGAGAAAACTGGGGGTAAGGGGGTGAATTGGAGGGCAAGGGTTGGGGGAATGCGAATCTAGGTGAGCAGGAGTTCCTGGCTTGATCAGGAACAGAGAGGGAGAACAAGGAAAGAGATACCTGCTGTGGGATGGTCTGTATGTCAAGTGTGTTGCTGATTGGTCAATAAATAAATCACTGATTGGCCAGTGGCTAGGCAGGAAGTATAGGCGGGACAAGGAGGAGAATAAAGATGGGAAGCGGAAGGCTGAGTCAGAGACACTGCCAGCTGCCACGATGACAAACAGCATGTGAAGATGACGGTAAGCCACGAGCCATGTGGCAAGGTATAGGTTAATGGAAATGGATTAATTTAAGCTGTAAGAACGGTTAGTAAGAAGACTGCCACGGCCATACAGTTTGTAACTAATATAAGTCTCTGTGTTTACTTGGTTGAGTCTGAGCAGCTGTGGGACTGGCAGGTGAGAGAGATTTGTCCTGATTGTGGGCCAGGCAGGAAAACTCTAGCTACAGATACCATGATAAATGAAGATACCATGGGAATAGGAAGAAGCAGAGTGCTAAAGAGGTCCCCAGATATCCACAAAAATGACTCCACTATAGACTACTGGCAGTAGTCGAAAGAGTGATTGAGCTGACCTACTCTGGTGATAGGATGGCCTAACACCCTAACTGTTATGATAGAACTCTGGCTCATTAACTGGTGGAAGGAGATGCAGGGATCCACAGTCATGCCCCAGGTTTAGCTCCAGGAGTCCAATCGGTTAGAGAGAGGAGAGATTATGTGAGCAAGTGATATTGAGACCATGATTGGAAAAAGCACAGGGACTAATAGCAAAACTAGTGGAAACACATGAACAGTGAATCAATAGCTGAGGTGCCCCCATGGAACTGGACTAGGCCCTCTGGATAATTGAGACAGCTGATTAGCTTGAACTGTTCAGGAGGCCCCAGGCAGTGGGACTGGGACCTGTCCTTGGTGCTTGACCCAGCATTTTGGAACCTAAGGCCTATGGTGAGATAATTTGCTCAGCCTTGGTGCAAGGAGGAGGGGATTGGACCTGCCTCACCTGAATGTACCAGGGTTTGCTGACTCCCCAAGGGGAGACCTTGCCTTGGAGGAGGTTGGAATAGGGGGTTGATTGGGGTGGGAAGTCTGGGAGGTGGGAGGAGGCAGTACAGGGCTATCTATGGCTGATATGTAATATGTCTAGAAAATCTCTCATATAAAAAAAATACAAGAACTAGATAGTCATGGCCATACAGTTTATTACAATGTAAGTCTCTGTGTGTTTACTTGGGTATGAGCAGCTGCAGCAGCCAGGTGGACACAGAAAAACTTCAGCTGCATTGGACTTTGCAATCTCCACTCTCATATTCATGGATCCTGACAAACAACTCTTACACCAGTGTTGACTACATCATTCACAAAGAAACCAATTAGGAACAGAAAATAAATGGCAAGTAGCATTTAATAATTAAAACACTAAGTGTAGAGAACCAAGAAGGACATTAAAAGCTCAAGAGAAAATCCACACATCATAGGATAAAATCCACCAAAGTAATAGATAATAGCTCATTGGAAACTTTAATAAGAAAAAGATCCTGGAGTAATGTACTTCATATTCCAAGACAGCATGAATGCCAAACCAGAAGACTTGTACCCAGAAAGACAATGTGACTATATACTGTAGTTAAAGGAGAAGATAAAATTTTACATGATATAATAATGCCAATTTTCATCATATCCACCACAACAGAAACATAGAGAAATCTGAAAGTAACAGAACTTCATTCTGTTGTCTAAAATAAACTCATCTTACTGTCAAATATAGATAACACCTTACATGAAGCATGGATAATATGTTCTGAGCAAATGAAATGAGGAAACAAGTAGGAGTGTAAGTTCCAACAAAATAGATTTCCAACAGAGACTATCCACAAGAGATAAAGAGTGGCATTTGATTTTAATAAGGATAATAGTAAAGAAAAATATACTATAATGTTAAATACATATGCATCAAACTCACACATACACTTAAGTTCATAAGTGCATATCACTGGACTTGAAGACACAGATGAATCCTACTCAGCAGTAGTATATAATTTCAATACCCCACTTCATCCAATAGACAGGTATATGGATATCATATATCATGGTCTCAATATCTTTTGCTCATATAATTGCTTCTTTCTCTTGCCAATTGGACTCCTGGAGCTCCACCTGGTTGTGTCTGTGGATCCCCACATCTGCTTCCACCAGTCACTGAATGAGAGTTCTATTGTAACAGTTAGGGTTTTAGGCTATCCTATCACCAGAGTAGGTCAGGTCGGTCACTCTCTCGACTATTGCCAGTATTCTATAGTGGAGTCATCTTTGTGGATTTCTGGGAATCTCTTTAGCACTCTGCTTCTTCCTATTCCCATGGGGTCTTCATTTATCATGGTATCTCTTTCCATATCCTCCCTTTCTGTTCCTGATTCAGTTAGGAAGTCCCGCTCACCTAAGTTCTCATTCCCCCAAAACTTGCCCTCCAATACCACCCCTCACCCCCAGTTTTCTTATGTAGATCTCATCCATTTCTCTGTCACTGTGTGATCCTTTTGTATTTCTCTAGGGTCATCCTTACTAGCTAGCCTCCCTGGTATTGGTGAAATTATTCAGGCCACTCCATGTAGTTAAAAGGGAGGTTTATTTTGTGGGGTAACTCACAAATGAAGGGACAGGCTACAGGGTCTGGGGAAGACGTAGCACAGTCCGGCTATGTTCTTTGGAGAACTCTGTTTAGTCTACCTCTAGCGTCCAGGGTCCAGGAACCAAGAGAGGGTGGCACATCTGGATCTCAGATCTTCAGGGCCCTCTCTTGGCCCTGCCTTGTAGGCATGATAGTTACCGAACCCTCAATGGGGGTTGGAACTTCCAGACCAAAGCTGGAATGCCTACCCACTACATCTCCCCCTTTTGTCTAAATAAGAAGGTTCTAACTTAATACAAGATTATATACAAAGGAATGGTTATCAAATATTGTTCAGGAGTAATGAGGGATGATGACCTAGATAAGATGGAACTACGATCAATGTGAACAATATTAAGCAAGAAACACATACTAAAATCCAGAGAAGTCTAGAGCATAGGTAAATGGTATGTTACAAAGATCATTCCAAAAGGTGTCCTATCCTAAAGAACCTGAATCTAATAGTATGTTTTATCTAATATATATATAAAGTTGTAACTATAACTGCTAGTCTTCAATCCCGTCAAAGACCTGAGAAGGAATATAATGGTACTTGAGAAATGGTAGATGGATGCATGCAACTTTCGGGAATCTTGCAAGAGTAGACCGAGACATCTGGCAGCCTGGAGAGTCACCTAATGTTTCTCAGCATTGTTGGTACATTCAAATTGGCTACAGGCCTAGAGTATCTGACAGACCATTTTCAGAAGCAGGAATTCTGAAAGACCATCTTACCCTGTCTTGGCAGAGAACAGTGGTCGCATTTCTTGTGTCCTGCTTGTCCAGAAAGGACAGCATTCATACTGTCAGAGGTCGAGGCAAGGGCAGTTCTTTGCCCAGTAGTCCATTTTGTGCCAAGAAGACAATCTTCCAAATGGAAATGTCTTAGAAGCCCAACATTCTCTTGGGATCAAGTTGGTGCTGCCAGGAGCAATTGTGTCTCACGTCAACAGAATTCTCAGTTATTTAAATGCCATATTCTCTAAGTCTATGAAGTGTTTGAAGATTACCTGTCCATCTGACCTATGTATCTGTAAATCTGGATAACCTAACTAATGTAACTATAGAGATGACAAGCATAGGTGACTATAAATCTATAAGTCTTATCTACCAAAATAACCTAAGGACTAAGGCTTCATGTAAACAAGGTAAACAGTCTATAAGCAAATGTATGGTAAAGAATGATGACTTCAAAATTGTGACAATACACAAGATATTTATAACAGAGGTAGAAATATATAGTGCAATATGCAATATGACAATAATCTTAAATATATATCAATATACAGAATATTCTAAATAGAAGAACATACATAAAGTATGACAGATATAAATTTACATTTGTATCAATATACAAATATTTCAAATAAGAGTAGAAATATATGTACATTATAACAAATATAGTTCTGTATTTGTATCAATATACAAATTATCTTAAACAGGAATATAAAAATGTTTTACATTTGTATCAACATATAAGAATCCATAACAGTACAAATTACAGTGGAAATTATCTAAGGCTGCTATTTTACTAAATTTGTTTACTAGTATATACAATAATCTACCATAATATCTTATACCTATCCATTCCATTTCTTCTTTTCCCTTTTTTTAGGAGAATACTGAGTTTAATATTTTCTTCCACCCTCAACCCTGTAACCATCATCCATAACCCTGAGAAATATGGGCATCATTTTCTTAGAATTGCTTCCTGCTGTTTTTGGGGTGATGGTATCTCTTTGGGTATTGTGAGAAAGCTCAGATAGTTGAATCTCAGACTAACTGTAGATTCTGCAGCAAGTCTTAGAGTAATAGGTAAAATTGTTGAAATTCTAGCAAGAAGTGTAGTATGATAATGATTACCATGGCATCATTCTGGATTGTGTAGAGTTGTTGTTGTTGGGACCCCATCTTCCTTCTGGAGACTTCAGAAATTGGTGTTGGAAAAACTTATTTTTTATCAAAATGGAAAGTTTGGATTTAAAGAGGACATAACATGTAAGAAAGGATTCCGAGAAATCAAGAGCAAGCGTGGAGAGAATTAGAATCTTGAAAATGCCAGATATTTGTTAAATTATTCCGGCCACTCCACGTAGTTAAAGGGAGGTTTATTTTGTGGGGTAACTCACAAATGAAGGGACAGGCTACAGGGTCAGGAGAAGACCTAGCGCAGTCCGGCGGTGTTCTCTGGAGAACTCTGTTCAGTCTACCTCTAGCATCCAGGGTCCGGGAACCAAGAGAGGACGGCACATCTGGATCTCAGGTCTTCAGGGCCCTCTCTTGGCCCTGCCTTGTAGGTGTGATAGTTACTGAAGCCTCAATGGGGGTTGGAACTTCCAGACTAAAGCTGGAATGGCTACCCACTACACCTGGAGCTGCAGGTTGCAGTCTGGTTATTCTTTGCTTTACATCTAATATCCACTTATGATTGAGTACCTACAATGGGGTAGGTCAAGAGTCCCAAGTTGCTTACTACATTGCATTAGTAGTTAGAGAACAGGGAGAGTAGTTAGAGCATAGCAGATGCTCTCCTAGCTCTCTCCTTGTTATGCAGACAGGAACCTCAGTCCAAGGAATGATGCTACTCTACTTCAGATGGTTCTTCCCAGCCCATTTAACCTCATCTTAACCTCTTTGAGACATTACCATAGGCTTCTGTATTTCTTGATTTTAGATCTTGTTCACTCAAAATTCAATATTAACCATTCCTAATCCTCTTCTTGACAATTTATGGTCCAAATATATCATTTTTTAATGTGTGTGTGTGTGTGTGTGTGTGTGTGTGTGTGTGTGTGTGTGTGTGTGTGTGTGTTTGTACAAGAAAATTTGTGCCATGGCTTGTGGTGATGTTATAGGGGACTTGATAAGAAGTAGCCATCTAGGGGTATATAAATTTCATTAATTCGAGTGTACAAATTATGTGTGTGCTGGAAATTAAACCCACACAGGACAGAGAGTAGAGGGACGGGTGAAGATGGTAGAGTAACATCTATAGATTTGTAGTTAGGAATTTTAAACAGAAGCCATGGGATTGAAAGTAACAGAGATATGAGTGTTCCTGACAGAAAGTAACTATTATAAACTCAATATACCCAGACTCAACTGAGCACAGAAGCAAGATCAGATGTCAGGAACTGTTTTGATTATGAGCAATGTATGGCTGATGACAGGATATAGAATCGTAGAACAAAAAGACTTTTAAACATGTATGTGAGAATATTTAGGCTAGGATAAGTGAGGTGGATGATTTATGATAAATATGGGGGGCATCATTCCATGAGCAGTGGACTCAGACTGCATAAAAAAGAAGACATCTAGAAGATCAGAAACATTCATAGCTCTCTGCTCCCTGGTGACAGGCACAGAGTGACCGGAAGCCTTATAATTCCTACACTATACACTCTCTGCTGTTACAGTGCCCTCAAACTGTGAGGAAATAATGTTCAAATATCCACTCTTTCCTTTCTTTCATCATGTCAGATATTTGTCACAACAATGAGACAGGTAAGTAACATAGAGAAGTGGTCCTTGGAATAGAATTGTTCAAGTTAATGTTATTAACCTAACCATGAACTTATTAAACTTTTGGAATCAGTACTTGGGTAATGTGGAAATATTTGGACCTATGCCTCAGAAATGCACTCAAATGTTCTAAAAAAAGAGTTCAATTGGCCATTCCATGGGGAGTGTACAATTCTAGAAGAATGTGGAGAGTTGGAAGCTGCTCATGAGTATTCAAAGAGGATCCAAGGACTGTAAGGTGAAAGGGGCCAGTGGTCATTCATGTTCTATGCTGGCACAGAGCTGGCTGCATTGTACCTGTGTCCTGAAAACCTGAATATGGCTGAACTTAAATTTGTAGAATAATTTGTCTTGTGGAGGATAATACAAAGCAGGATCGCCTTCAGGTTGAGGCACAGGAAATGTTCAGGACTCTTATACAGGTTTATATTACAAAAAAATCAGAAATTGGGATGAAACCACAGTCATTTGAAAACAGAGAACACTAATTGAAACCCTGTTTGAAAAGTCCTTTGCAGCTGGGATTCAACCTCCTGGGGATGTACCTCCCTGTGGTCAGCACACAGAGGCTGCCATAGAGAAAAGCTGCAAGGAACTCATTACCCTCACTTATGGTTACTCTAATGCCTGCAGAGGGGTTTAGGATGTTTCTTGCCTGTATTCATCCTCTCATAAGTACAAAGCTCAAAACTATCACAATGTGGTTTTTACGATTTTTCATAAATCACATGATCACTTGGGGTTGTAATTATTTTCATAGATTCACTCTATGGTAGATGGTACTTCACCAGCACAACACAGTTATCAATTGGCTGTTCCAGATCCTGTATTTACACAGACAAGTGTATCCTAATGCAGCCTTCTTGACTGGCATGAAGACTCTGCTTTCCAACCAAGGGCTCCCTTCTTTCTGGTCAATACCTGGAAACATCATGTCTTCTCAGCAAGTATTAGCCAAAACTCCATTTGCACACAGTCTGGTGCCATCCAATGTTAATCTCTGAGAAAGGGCAATGGTGGGAAGGTGAGGGAAATTGTTTATACTTCAAAATTATGCCTGTCTTCTTTAAGAAATGATGCTCATTTCTCACACCAACCAGGAGATTGGAACTGATAAAATCTGCTAACAGGCAGGAACCAGAGACAACAGAAACTGTTCAAGGAGCACTTGATTAGGACCAATCTTGAAGGAGAGGGACTCAGGAGGGGGCATTGCCTGTCAAAACAATCTGACCTCAGCTTCAGAGCAGATTCCCAGCTAGAGTGCACCTCCCATCCTCTTGTGCACTAGTTCACAACCTGTGGTTTGAGACCCCTCTGACAACCCTCTATCTCCAAAAATATTTACAATACAATTCATTAAATTAACAATATTACAGTGATGAAGTAGCCATGAAAAAATTTTATTGTTAGGGGTCACTACAACATGAGGAACTCTATTAGAAGGTTGCAGCATTAGAAAGGTTGAGAACCACTAGTCTACAGGATACTGTTTGATGATTTTAATCAAGTTTGTGGGGTTTTGCTTCTTTTTGATTCCCTATAACCAGAGACTATCTGTATCTCTGTCAATTTGCAAATGTTAGGGACTCTCACAATTGTTCACTCCTGTGAGGAGTTGTTTTGTGTGTGTCTTTCTCAGATCCATACCTTTTCCTTGCTATCAGAAACCTTCACATCTCTGTCAATGTCACTTTTGGCAGGCAGCTACTGCATGCTTTTCCTACCTCAGATCTGGAATCATCCTGCTCTGTCTAGTGCCCTTCTGTTCTCATTTTTATTTCCCTTTCCTGTCTTTCTGAGTTTTCTTTCCAGGACCTAAGTTCTTAACCCCAATGAAAGTGGATGATACCTTCAAGCTTTGACCCCTCACTCAAGACCCATATAACACACCTAAAACTTGACTCTTGACCTCCATATGTATGCAGGTGCACATGGTCTCATGTTAGAAAATAACACATAAATACTCCAAACACTTGCACACAAGTAAATGAATGTAATAATGTAATATTATGAAGTAAAATTGGCAAGAAGTGGGCTTAAGACGGTTAATACTGAATGATGAAAAGCTAAGAGCTAGAGTCAAGAAGGGGATAAGAGCTTCTGGTTAATGTCAAAGATTTTCTAGATTTGGTGTGAGAAGATCAGCCCTAAATGTAAATGGCATCATTCCATGGACTATGAACCCAGACTGCATATAAAGAAGAAAGCTGAGCACCAGCAGTCATTGCTCGCTGCTTCCTAACTGCTGATATAATACTTACTACAAGCAACTTCGTGCTCTTATCCTCATGACATCTGGGGCATGATAGCATGTTCCCTCACACTGACAGCCAAAATAAACCTGTCCTTCCTGAGTTGCTTATGTCAGGACTTTTGTGCCAGAGATGTGTCAAGTATCTAACATGGTGGATCTTGGTTATGAGGGTGGAAGAGCAAGATACACTGAGAGAAATATATCCATGTGAAATAATACATGTAGAAGCTGACCATGTGGAAGAACTGAAGTTCCCAGGAAGCAAGTCAGGGCTGTAATAAAGATCCTCCAATGGACACTGATAGACTAGAACTTCATGATTGTTGACACTTGATATGGAAAGACTGGATTCTCTCTAAGTAACAAAAGGCTCTAGAAAACATCCAAAATCTTTGTTCAAAATCTTTATAAAATATTCAATGTCTCATAACTATGGGTTTCTGTAAAATTTAAAAAAAAAGTAAGTTGAATACTTTCTTTTCCCAAATGGAGGGAGGGCATTAGGATACAGTAACAATAAAATTAAAGCCAAACAAATAGCTGAATGCCCTGCATCTGGTATTCATCCAGGAACTCCTGGGCTCCAAAGGACTTAGTAAGTTCCTGTTCTCCAGATTTACAATCCTTAGCATGCACCTTATATCTAGTAGGCTCAGGCTGGCTCCACTGCACACCTGTTTTTGTATTTGCTGGTCATACCATGGTAGTGGCATGTCCACTAATTTGAGGTCTCCAATGCAAGTGGGCTGCACTTTTACCAAGAGCCTCTCTTGTGCCCTTTTCAGAGACTTTCACGCTGCCAGATTGTGCCTAGATTGGAATCTTCTTATTACCCATTTAATCATGGAGTTTGTACCTCCATTAAGGCTCCACATTCAACAAAGGATACTTATGTTCCTGACAGTCCTAAGCCTCTGATGCTGTACATGTCCCCTTCATGCTTTAAAAACCAGTACATTCTAGGAGGACAATATATATTTTAGGTTTGTTTGCCAGCACAAGGTATAGCGATGCCCCCCTCTTGAACATAGCACATGTGTGATTGTCCTCAGAAAACACTTCCCAGGAGATTTTCCTTCAGAGATGCTGATCTCTTTCAATTACAAATGATTACTTAGCCCCAGCCAAGTAGAAACAGAATGCTAACTCAAAAATTGTTCAAATTGTCCTGTTAGAATCTTTCCTTCCTGGCTAAACTTCAAAGGCCAGGCCTCCATTATCTGTGTGGCTCTTACCAAGATAATCTTCCAAGATCCCATAACACAGCCCACTGAACTCTTAGCATTGAACACCTTTTCAGCACCAAATTCAAAGGTCACCATAGTCTCCCCAAATAGAAACAGTGGGGTCTACCTCAGCAACACAGTGTTCTGGTACCGTTTTCTCTCTTTGTTTGGATGTCAGTTACTGTAATAATATAAAACCATAAACAAAAGAAACTTTGAGATTACAGGATTTGTTTGATATTACATGTCTGGCTAACAGTCTATCACTGTTGGAAATCTGAGCAGGAACTCAAGAAGGGCAGAAACCTAGAGGCAGCAGCAGAAACAGAAGCCATGGACTAAAGCTGTTACTGGATTGTGCCTCATGGCTTGCTTATCCTGCTGCATTATACACACCAGGACCACCTGCCAAGGGGTAATATTATGCACAATGTTTTGGACACTTCTATATCCATCCTTACTTAAGATAATGCCCCACAGTCTTCCTTACAGTTCAGTCTTATGGAGCCATTTTCTCATTTGTTAGTCTCTCTTTCCAGGGAGCAGCTGTACAACCACAGATTAAGGTAGTGAAGAACACAGAAAGCATATGTGAACCTTCTAATGGCCTCTTCCTCAAAGGGGGCACAGACGGATGTTGTGTTTTTTTTTTTTTTTTGAGGAGCAGTAGTCCAGAGCTACCACCAAAGTTGATTCATGAGACAGACAAAAAATTGTACATATTGGAAGAAGACACACTCTGGCAGGTATTGGCTGACATGGCCATTGACAGGCAGAGTTGAAGATATGAGATTGAGAATGGGAATACAACAGCTACAGGAGAGAGAAGAGGGACATCCTAAGGCTCTCTGACAGAACCTGACAGTGTAAGTTCCTAAGGGCAGCTGAGAGTGAAAGTAAAAGACAGATTGATATAGGAGCAAGGAAGCAGTAATCACAGAGATAAATAACAAAAGCACAAACTTTATAAGAACAGACAAACAGCTGAGAACAAGGGGATGGGAAGTCACCCCAGGGGTTGAAGGCTGCCCTAGGGCTCTGGATAAGACTTTTTATAGGCTCTCCAGGCTCTTCTCCTCAGGAAGTCACCTCCTCCAAGATTGGTCCTTCCCCTGGAAGAACAAAGAGGCTGTTTTCTCCCTTTGTTATCCACTAGCACTTTCTGAGTGTGACAGCCTCCTGTGGAAGGGGAACAACATCAAGGGCAAGCAACAGCCCTTATTAATGGGATCTTTCTCCTTTTCTAACCATCACAAGTTCCCCTGAACCCTCTCATAACATCCCTGTTAGACATGAAGATTGAGTGTCGTTATGGGGGCGATGCTTTTCTAGGTATTTCCTCCTGATAGGAGATGAAGTTTTAAGCATAGTCCAGAGAAAGGAAGGCCCTCCAAGGATAATTCTTAGTTACAATCCACAGGGATACAGTAAAATTCTCTGGTTTGCATAGATCCATGGCAGTAGATAGTCTTTTAATAACAGTGCATTATTTGATTTATGTAACAGTTCTCACCTAGAAATAGTACAAGCATTAGAATAACTATAAGTCCAGTGAGTACAAAACAAAACAGTTTTATTTTTATTAGAGGAAGAATACAGGCTAGAAAATCACCCAAAACCCTCTGTAACAATGGTTCACAACCTGCGAGTTGTGACCCCCTTGGGGCCTGCATATCAGATATTTATGTTATGATTCATAAAAGTAGAACAATTACAGTTATGAAGTAGCAATGTCATAATTTTATGGATGGTGGTCACCAGAATATGAAGAAGTTTATTAAAGGGTCAGAGTGTTAGGAAGGTGAATGTAGGTTTAGAGGTTTAGAGCCACTGCTCCAAAGTTTTCACAGAAATATATGATGACTTTGAAGATTTCCTTGTGGATTTCATCTGTTGCAAGATGTTCATGAGGAAGAGAGCACAGATTTGATTCAAGAGGTAAAAACCTCCTCATCTCCCAAGTCAAGTTGAAATTTTATTCATCCTGTTGTCTGACAGCTATAAATTTCCATAGATGAACATACGCCCACACCACGATTGATATCATGGAGAAGTTAAACATTCAAATGCTTTCCTAAAATCAATGTGTATGCTTCAAGGATCAGATTTCCTGCTGCTGCAATTCCATTCCAGTATTTTATCTACACTAAATTTTCAAATGTAGCTCTTTGACAAAATGTCTCATCAACTGTGGTGTTGACCCTATTGTTTATGTTAGGACAACCAAGATCAAGCACTATACTTTGAATTCCATGAACAAAAATTGAGGTTGAATTGGCAGCCCCAAAGCAGGGAAGGTACCTGAGTGAGTACTTTTGTGAGTTGATATGAAGAGATTTAAGGCTCTGCTCCCATTCCAGAGTGACTGGGAGAACATTTATGGTTATTTAAAAGATATCGGTAGAGGGGACTACCAGTTCTGAAAATCTAGGATTCCAGATTCTGAGGAAACCATTACCATAAGGAAAGCCCTCAGTTGCTTGACAGTCTAGGAGAGTGGGTGTTAGTACAGGCTGAATTTATTCAGAACTCGGGTATATTTTCTCCTCTACCCTTCCCTGGTAAGTAACTCAAGACTAACAGAGGTGGGCCTTTCACCAAGAGGCCTTTTATCCACTCTTGAGATCATCAATCTGTATTCTGCTTTTACATTACACTTTTCCTCTCTGAGACCCATAAAGGAGCTGAATGCACAGTTAGACTTGTCGTATTTTTAACCCCATCACTCTTCACAATTAGATTCCTCAGGGGCTCATTTCTGGTACCTTTTCCCTTTGTTTTACAGTTTGTAGAGTGGAAGATGTACATTAGCCTGATTTTTGGTTTGGAATGAGTATGAGCAGCAAAAATAGAAATGTGGCAGATACATAGCAAAACATCCTTTAATCTATGCTTATAACATCCTGGAGAATGTAACAACAAATAATTCTAATTAAAATTAGTCTTCTGTATTTACTGACTGAGAAACTTCTAGGTTGAAGGCCCTCTATGCCTTCTCCACAGATAATCATCCCAGTACCTTTTTTAAATGATGAATGATTTTATGTCAGAAGACAAACAAGAGTAGTTTTTATTTGCAATAAGTTATCCCTTAGCTGTCTTTAGGGGTCATGGTGTCTAGGATCTTACACTGTTTGTAGTTCTCCTCTCTCCTTGTCACATTTTCATGCCAGGAACTTTGGAGGACATTTTGAGACAGACATGCTTGGACCTGAAGTGGGAATGTCAACTCCTATTTCTAGAGCCATCTTCTCTCTGAGATTAATTAGCATCGGTCAATTCACTAAACTTTCCCATATCCAAAGGTGTTTGCTTCTCTATAAATCAGAACTCCAAAATGTACTAGAAACAGGGAACTGGATGTTGATTATGGTGACAACTGGCTGAACTCAAAGTGCATCTCTTCCTTATGACTTTCCTGCCTAGAATTACATACAGGATTATCTGTATGACCAGGCATTGATAAAGGAGGCAGACAAGAGGTAGGCAACTTTTTCTTCCCTTCTACAATGCTTTCAAGGAATGCAACATTTTTACCTCAATAGATCAAAATCTTATCCATTCAAAGTTCTTAAATCAATGTGTGCTTGGCATTCTGGGGAAGTAATCAGAAGAGGAAATCAGGGGTGTGATAGGGAAAGATGCTCAGCCTTTTCACAAGAAAGTCTCATCTCACAGACAAAATCTAGGACATCAGCATCTAACTGGCATATCTTGGTTCATTCAGAGTGATCCTTGAGGTAGATGGCACACAAGAAACCTCTAACATCTTTCCTTTCCCTTTTTAGTTTCAGGACGGTATTGTAATTTAGGCTCCCTGGGCACAGCCTTTCTTTCATTTATTTGAGACATTTCTTTTTGCTTCTACAGATTAAACAACCATGTAGTAGCTTCATAACTATTTCATGTCTGGAAATACCATGATGGACTAGCCAGCAACAAAGGTCCAGACCAATCATGCCACCTTAAAATTCACCTTTCCTTTGCTGACAATTATGGTTCAGGCAGTTATGAACATTGTTTTGGCTATACTGCCCAATACAATATGTACAATCACTTTGCCTTTGGCAATTCAGTACTGCCACCTGGTCCCATCTACTCTGGTGCCCAAAAACCTATTACATTTAATTCATCCAACTGAGCAGCAGAGTCTCCAACCCTAACTGTCTGGCATAAGCAAAATAAAGACAACAAACTTCAAATGTGCTAGTGTCCCTCTCACAATTTTGTGTTATCTAGGATTAGTGAAGGGTGGTTGACAGCCAGCAGGCAGGGCTCCTGCAGGAAGGCTCCCAATTCACCAAGACCCATCAGCAGACCCTGCAATCTAACACTCTGCCCTCAAACCCATCTGCCCAAGACCCCAGCTACTTCCTGAGGCTTAGAAACCAACCCTCAGCTCTCATCGGGCTTAGTGAGAGAGCTCTCATTAGTCAAAAAGCTGTCATTGGACCAAGTGTAACATCAGGAGACAGAGAATCTGCCAGCTCTCATTAGACCAAGAGTGGCTTTCTGAGAAGTAGTATCTGCCACCTCTCATTGGACCAAGAGAGGCTTCCTGAAAGACAGAATCTATTGGCTCTGACTGGACCAAGAGCCCCGATAAGACCAATAATGTATCCATGAGTCACAGAATCAGCTACCTTGGGTCAACCCAAGAGCAGCGACCTAAGACATAGAATCTGCCTGTTCCAATTAGACCAAGAGCTAAGATTAGACTCAGAAGGGCCCCCTGAGAAACAGACACAAGAAGCACAAAGGGGACCAACAGCAACTCGCTCAGCCACAGGCACCTCTTATACCTATTAGACAAGAAGGGCAGACGTCAAAGCAGAAGTACATGAAACAACACAAAGAGCAGTACAGCATCTCCAGAACATAGCCCTACTCCAACAGCAAGACCTGAATATCACAA
Source organism: Peromyscus eremicus (assembly GCF_949786415.1). NCBI lineage: Eukaryota > Metazoa > Chordata > Mammalia > Rodentia > Cricetidae > Peromyscus > Peromyscus eremicus. The sequence continues at coordinate 18,439,371 of NC_081439.1, read as the reverse complement.
CATAGAAGAAGCAGAAGAAAGCAACCTTAACAATAGCATCATGAAGATGCTAAAGGTCTTTCAAGGAAAAAAAATGAAAAATGAAATTGAGGAAAAGACAAACAAAATGTAGAAGAAATCAATAAAGAAATTGAGAAAAACACAAACACAAATTTGGAAGAAGTCTATAAAGAAAAAGAGGAAAATACAAATAAAAAACAGGATCACTTGGCTCGGCCTGGGAGGAGGCGACTGGACCTACCTGGATTGAGTCAACCAGGTTGATCTCCGTCCGCGGGGGAGGCTTTGCCCTGGAGGAGGTGAGAATGGGGGGGTGGGCTTGGGGGAAGGTGAGGGGGGCAGGAGGGGAGAGAACAAGGGAATCCATGGCTGATATGTAGAACTGAATTGTATTGCAAAATAAAAATAAAAAAATTTAAAATAATGGAAGAAAGCAATAAATCTCTTTCTAAAAAAACATGAAAAAGCAATTAAACAGGTGAGGGAAACAGTTCAAGACCAGAAAGGGGAAACGGAAAGAATGAAGAAGACACAAAAAGAGGGAATGCTGGAAATAGAAAATCTGAGTAAATGAACAGGAAACACCAATGCAAGCACAACCAACAGAACACAAGAGATGGAAGAGAGGATCTCTGGTGTAGAAAATACAATAGAGGAAATGGATTCATCAGTCAAAGAAAATACCAAAGCCAAAAAAGACATAACACAAAATGTCCAAGAAATCTGGGATACCATGAAAAGACCAAAGCTAAGAATAATGATAGAGGAAGGAGAAGAATACCAACTCAAAGGCACACAAAATATATTCAACAAGATCACACTAGAAAACTTTCCGAACTTAAAGAAGAAAATACCTATGAAGATACAAGAAGCCTATAGAAGAGCAAACCGAATAGACCCCCCAAAAAAATCCCCTGGCCACATAATAATTAAACAACTAAACATAGAGAATAAAGAAAGAATAATAAGAGCAGCAAAGGAAAAAGGTCAAGTGACTTATAAAGGCAAACCCATCAGAATAACACCCATGTTCTCAATGGAGTCTTTGAAAGCCAGAAGGACCTGGACAGATGTAATGCAGACACTAAGAGACCATGGATGCCAGCCTAGAATGATATACCCAGCAAAACTTGCAATCATCATAGATAAAGTGAACAAGACATTCCAAGACAAAGCCAGATTTAAACCATACATATCTACAAATCCAGCGCTACAGAAAGCACTAGAAAAAAAATTCCAACCTAAGGAAGTCAGATGCATCCATGAAAAAACAGGCAATAAATAACACCACAGCAGTAAATCCCAAAGAAGAGAAGTATACACACACACACACACACACTACCACCAAAAGATAACAGGAACTAACAATCATTGGTCATTAATATCCCTTAACATCAATGGTCTTAATTCACCCATAAAAAAACACAGGCTGACAGAATGGATATGAAAGCAGGACTCATCTTTCTGCTGCATACAAGAAACACACCTCAATTTCAAAGTTAGATGCTACCTCAGAATCAAAGGGTGGGAAAAGTCTTTCCAATCAAATAGTTTTTTTTTCTTTCATTTTTTTATTAAGAAATCTTCTATTCACTCCACATGTTATCCACAGACCCCTCCTCCTCCCTCCTCACATCCCCAGCCCTCTTTCACAAGCAACCTCGCATCCCTGCATCCCACAAATCGAGGTCTCTTATGCAGAGTCAGCAGAGCCCAGCACATTGAGCCTAGGCAGGTCCAGGCCCTTCCCACTGCACCTAGGCTGTGCAAGGTGTAACACCACAGCACCCGGTTCCAGAAGCCTGCCCATAAACCAGGGACAGATCCCGATACCCCTGTCTGGGTGCCTGTGGGAGCCCGTTCTCAGGTTCCTCGGGGCTTTACACAGCAGGTCCGCATAGAGGATGATTAGACCATGGGCCTGAGTGCAGGTGTCTGAGATGGTCTGCACTTGGCTCTGCTGGGGGAGGAGGTCTTTTGCTCCACCCCTTGGAGTCTCTATAAAAACCCTGGGGCAGAGACAGTCGGGCCCGTTGGAAAAGTTTCCAGGCCCTCTTGAGGCTATCCTTTGTTTTCTATCTGTTTATCTCAGTGATATTCTCCACAATAAATCCTTCTATCTAATACTTCCTGCTGCTCGCACTCAAGAAAACTCTGGGGAACTGTGAGGGTGGTTGGGTAAACGCCCCACAGAATGGCGCCATGAACAGGGACTAAAGAAAAAAGAAAAAGGGACTAAAGAAAAAAAAGGGACTAAAGAAAAAAAGGGGGGACTAAAAAAAGGGGGGGACTAAAGACAAGTGAACAGGAACTAAAGACAAAATAATAGGGACTAAAGATAACGGAAAATAATAGTTTTATTACAGAGTTTTTGGCGAAAGTGCTGAGTTCAGCCCTGCCAGTGGATGAGGCATGCCGGTGTTATGGAAAATATATATTTTTTATATATATTGAGAGGCAGGGGTTTTATCCTCGAGAGAAAAGGAAAGTGGACTGGAAGGATGTCCGATGCTGAAGCGAAATTCTCTTCTGTCAAAATTTTCTATCTTCTATCTCTTTCTCAATTTCTATCTGTGAAAAATAAGTATAAGGCATAGGGTAGTAAAATAGTGTAGGAAAAACTTAGAAGTGTAAGATTGTGTAGGAAAAAATAAGTAAGGCAACTAGACAGAAAAACTCTTCAATTTTCTAACTTTGGGGGCTATGAACGCAAACTGGGGAAAAAATCTTTCTTTGGGCTTTATGGGTAGTAAAAAAGCTCTTTGAGCTTATGGGGAAGAAAGTTTCCTATGGAAGCTTTTGTCCTGGGGACAATTGACATGCTAAGTCCAAGCGGCAGGAGAAGGTAACTTCTCCCTGAGGCAATAATGGGGGTGTAAAAAGCAAAAAAATTTAAAGTTTGGAAGTTTTGGGAAAAGTTCATCTTTCTCCTGGGGGGAAAATATCTCAAACTATAAAGCTTTTCTTGGAAAATTTTGGGGGAAAAATCTCTGTAAAAAGCTTTAATCTTTCTCAAAAGCTCTCTTAAACTTAAAAACTAAAGCCTTTAACTTTCTCTCAAGGACCAAAATTAGAATCACCTGAAAATATTAGTATGGGGACCACCTGTGATTAGCTCTAAGGGAAAACAACAAACCTCTTAAGACAGCAAAACCTCTCTAAGTTCTCTTTCAAGCTTTAAAAATCCTCCCTGCAATGCAGGAGGCAGGGACAAGTTCCTAAAAACTTCTTCTAAGTTCTGTCACTTCAAGCTAGTAAAAGACAGTGGGTCAGAGTACCCTGAGGGAAATGCTTGGGAGAGTGTGGGTAAAGAGCTATGGAGAGCCCAAAAGGGCAGGAAACTTTACCTGAGAAAAGCAAAAAAGCCAAGCTTTTCAGTTCCAGCCCAGCTGAGGCATCAAGGGTTTTGTTTCTGAGTGAGCTTCTTTGAAAAGGTGCTCCTAATGTTCCTAATGCAAAGATCCCCTGAAGCATTGTGTCTTCACTTCTGACCAAAAACCCAGAGGCGACTGGCCAGTGTCTCTGAGTTGGAGTGCATTTTGGGGATACTAGGGTTCCTGCAGTTGAAACTTCCTGGAGCACAGAGCTGAGGCAGGAAGGTGCAGGACCCAGGGGAAGATTGCTAATGAACAAACAAAACAGTGGGAACGGCACAGTTGTCCACTTTCCTACAAGTCCCGGGTTGATAGGTCCACAGCTGAAAAAAATCTGAGAAAAAGCTTTCCTATCAGAGTAAGGACCTTTCTGGGAAAACAGTAAAGCTAAACTGTGTCTGAAGCAGTTGTGCTGCTGAGTCAGAACGCTGTCTGGGGAAAAAGCCCAGCCAGGGCAGGACAGAACTATCCAGGAGTAAAGCTTTCTTTTCTGTCAGAGAAAGCAGCTCTTTGAGAAAAGCTTTGTTTCAACTGACTCCCATGAGATGAGGGGGAGTGTAGCCCTAAGGGGTGATTGCCTCTGGCATAAGCTCTGTCCTTGAGCACCCAGACAAGCAAATGCAACCCACTGGGGGACTGGGCCAGGTGAAGGCCTGATGAAACAAAACACCTGTCCTAATGGGAGTTTAGAAATGGCAAAAACCTCCCTTGTTAGATTTTCAGTCTGTATGCAAACCACACAGACCCTGAAAACAGAAACGGACAAAAAAAAAACCCTACCTTCAGTAGCAGGGAAAGCCACCACTGTAGTGTCGGAAACTGTTTCTGGGGTAGAAGGGATAAACTGAGACCAAACTGGGAACTGTCTGGGAGAAAGACTCTGAAGAAAGAGATGGGACATAATCCTCCCCAGAAAATATGTGACCTGAAAAAGCTGCTAGAATTTGAGGCAGATTTGGGGGGAGAAAAAAAGCCCCTACCTCCAAGGGCAGCTAGCAGAGGAACAGAGCCGCAGATACCTGAAGCTCTGCATCTGGGGAAGGAAGGAGCAAGCAAAACGAGATAGATCAGTGGGAGAAAATCTCTCTGAAAGAGCTATGGAAAAGCTGTTGTAAATGTTTTTCACTGACTGGCTAAGGCAAACACAAACCCCAAAGAAAGTTGCTATCAGAAATTGTCCACCTCAATGCGCGCTAACGAGGCAGGTGCAGTTCTGATTTGGGGGCCAGCGTCAAATGAAGGAGAAACACCTGTTAAAGCCAGCTAAGGAGAGACCAGAACCCTCCCTGCGGGAAGGCTCCCAATTCACCAAGACCCATCAGCAGACACTGCAATCTAACACTCTGCCCTCATACCCATCTGCCCCAGACCCCAGCCACTTCCTGAGGCTTAGAAACCAACCTCCAGCTCTCATAAGGCTTAGTGAGAGAGCTCTCATTAGTCAAAGAGCTCATTGGACCAAGAGTAACCTTAGGAGACAGGGAATCTGCAAGCCTTCATTAGACCAAGAGTGGCTTTCTGAGAAGTAGTATTTGCCACCCATCATTGGACCAAGTGTGGTTTCCTGAAGACAGAATCTATCGGCTCTGGCTAGACCAAGAGCCCTGATAAGACCAAGAATGAATCCATGAGTCACAGATTCAACTTGCTTGGGTCAATCCAAGAGCAGCTCTTTAATACACGGAATCTGCCTGTTCCAATTAGACCAAGAGCTAAGATTAGACACAGAAGGGCCCCCTGAGAAACAAACACAACAAGCAGCAACTCACTCAGACACAGGCACGTCTTATACCTATTAGAAGAGGAGAAGGGCAGATGACAAAGCAGAAGTACATAAAACAACACAAAGAGCAATACAGCATCACCAGAATATAACACTCCTCCAACAGCAGGACGTGCATATCACAAGGTAGAAGAAGCAGAAGAAAGCAATCTTAAGAATATCATCATGAAGAAGCTAAAGGCCTTTCAAGAAAAAAATGAAAAATGAAATTGAGGAAAAGACAAACAAAAAAGGGGAAGAAGTCAATAAAGACATTGAGAAAAACACAAACAAAAACTTTGCAAGAAATCTATAAAGAAATAGAGGAAAAGACAAATAAAAATTGAAATAAAGTAATAAATCCCTGAAAGAAAACCATGAAAAAGCAATTAAACAGGTGAGGGAAACAGTTCAAGACCAGAATAGGGAAATAGAAACAATGAAGAAGACACAAACAGAGGGAAAGCTGGAAATAGATAATTTGAGTGAACGAACAGGAAACACAGATGCAAGCATAACCAACAGAATACAAGAGATGGAAGAGAGGATCTCTGGTACAGGGGACACAATAGAGGAAATGAATTCATCAGTCAAAGATAATACCAAATCCAAAAAGCATAACATAAAATGTCTAAGAAATCTGTTATACCATGGAAAGACCAAACCGAAGAATAATAAGGATAGAGGAAGGAGAAGAATACCAACTCAAAGGCACAGAAAAAATATTCAACAAAATCGTAGAAGAAAACTTTCCCAACTTAAAGAAGGAAATACCTATGAAAATACAAGAAGCCTGTAGAACAGCAAACCGAATAGACACCCCGCCCCCAAAAGAGTCCCCTGGCCACATAGTAATTAAAGTACTAAACCTACAGAATAAAGAAAGAATAATAAGAGCAACAAAAGAAAAAGGCAAAGTGAATTATAAAGGATAACCCATCAGAATAACTCCCATTTTCTCAAAGGAGTCTTTCCAAGCCAGAAGGACCTGGACAGATGTAATGCAGACACTAAGAGTCCATGGATGCCAGCCTAAACTGATACCCAGCAAAACTTTCAATCACCATGGACGGAGTAAACAAGACATTCCAAGACAAAACCAGATTTAAACCATACCTATCTACAAATCCAGCCCTACAGAAAGCACTACAAGGAAAATTCCAACCTAAGGAAGTCAGATGCATCCACAAAAAAAGGCAATAGATAACACAACAGGAATAAACGACAAATAAGAGAAGTACACACACACACACACACACACACAATTCAAACAAAATATAACAGCAACTAACAATCATTGGTCATTAATATCCCTTAATATCAATGGTCTTAATTCACCAATAAAAAAGACACAGGCTGACAGAATGGATATGAAAGCAGGACTCATCTTTCTGCTGCATACAAGAAACACACCTCAATTTCAAATTTAGACACTACCTCAGAATAAAAGGGTGGGAAAAGTCTTTCCAATCAAATGGTCTCTTTTTCTTTCATTTTTCTTTATTAAGAAATTTTCTACTCACTCCACATATTATCCACAGACCCCTCCTCCTCCCTCCTCACATCCCCAGCCCTCTTTCACAAGCAACCTCACATACCCACATCCCCAAAATCGAGGTCTCCTATGCAGAGTCAGCAGAGCCCAGCACACTGAGCCCAGGCAGGTCCAGTCCCTTCCCATTGCACCAAGACTGTGCAAGGTGTCACACCACAGCACCCGGTTCCAGAAGCCTGCCCATAAACCAGGGACAGATCCCAATCCCCCTGTCTGGGTGCCCCCCAAACAGTTTGAGCCAAACAACCATCTTCCATTTCCAGAGGGCCTAGGCCAGCCCCATGGGTGCTCCACAGACACCAGTCCACAGTTAATGAGCTTCCCACTAGTGTGGCCAGTCATCTCTGCACATCCTCCCGTCCTGATCACGATGTCCCTCGCCTGTAGTATCTCTCTTCTCTCTCATCAATTGGATTCCTGGGGCTCACCCTTGTGCCTGGATGTGGATCTCGGTATCTGCCTCCATCAGGCACTAGACAAAGGCTCTATGATGACAGTTAGGTTATGCAACCACTCTGGAAATCAGTATGGTGGTTTCCCAGAAAATTGGGAATAAGTCTTCCTAAAGACCCAGTTATAGCAATCTTGAGCATATACCCAAGGAATGCTCAATTTTACCACAAAAATACATGCTCAACTATGTTCATATAAGCATTATTCATAATAGCAAGAACCTAGAAACAACCTAGATGCCCTTCAACTGAAGAATGGATAAAGAAAGTATGGCACATATACACAATGGAGTACTACTCAGCAGTAAAAAACAATAATATCATGAAATTTGCAGGCAAATCGATAGATCTACAAAATATCATCTTGAGTGATGTAACCCAGACTCAGAAGGACAAACAGTATGTACTCACTCATAAGTGGATACTAGATGTGAGGGAAGGAATGGCCAGACTACAACCCACAACTCCGGAGAGGCTAGCTAAAAGAAAAAGACCCTAGGAAGGACACATGGATGATCCTGTGAAGGAGAAATGGATGAGATCTACATGAGTGAACTGGATGGGGGGGTGCCAGAGGGCAAGGAGTGGGGGATGAGAACACAGGGAAATGGGAGGGTCAAGCTGGAACAAGGACAGAGTGGGAGGGCAGGGAGGAAGATACCATGATAGATGAGGACATCATGGAAATAGGAAGAGCAGGGTACTGGGGAGGCTCTCAGGAATCCACAAGGATGACCCTACTTGGGAGGCTGGCAGTGGTCTAGAGGGTGCGTGGAGTGGTCTATTCTGGTGAATACCCTAACAGTCATCATAGAGCCTTTGTCCAGTGACTGGTGGAGGCAGATGCAGATATCCATGGACAGGCACATGGCTGAGCTCTGGGAATCTAATCAATAAGAGAAAGGAGGGATTCTGCATGCAGGTGACATTGAGATCATGATGGGAAGACATGCAGAGATGACTGGCCACACAGGTGGAAGCACATGAACTGTAGATTGGTGGCTGTGTAGCCCCCATGGGACTGGACTAGGCCCTCTAGACACAGAGGAAAGTTGTTTGGCTCAACCTGTTTGGGGGTTACCCAGAAGGGGGGGTTGGGATCTGTCCCTGGTGCACGGCCAGGCTTTTGGGAGCCCAGTGTCTGTGGTGTGACACCTTGCCCAGCCTTGATGCAGTGGGGTGGGGCTTGGACTTGGCTAGGCTAAGTATGCCAGGCTCTGCTGACTCCCCATGGGAGACCCTGATTTGGGTGTTGTGGGGAAATAGGGTGACTTGGGAGGAAGGGCTAGTGGTGGGAGGACAGAGGAGATGGGATCTGAGGGTGGTATGTAGAGTGAGTAGAAAATTTCTTAGTAAAGAAAAATGAAAAACTTTAATTAATACATAAAAAGTAAAATAGAAAGATAAAAAACCCTGAATGGCCAATAGCTGAGCAGAGGAGGGATAGGCAGGTCTGGTGGAAAGAAAAAAAAAGAGACACCAGGGCCAGCCAGTGCCCAGCGAATCAGATACAGAGGAAGCAGGAAAACAGGATGGATAGTACACAGATGAGGTAAATGAGCCTCAGGGCAGCACATAGATTAATAGAAATAGGTTACTTTAAGATTTAAAAAAAGCTAGCTAGAAATAGGCCTAAGCTAAGGCTGCACATTCATAATTAAGAAATAATAATCTCTGTGTTATGATTTGGGGCTGGCATTGCAAGAAAGCCTCCTACAGTATATGTTCTGTACACTCAAAACAGGGCTGGGTAGTGTGCAAGATGGTACAGGGAAAACTGGTTCTAGAGAATCTCATTAGGAAAACTCAGTCCAGGAGGTATATGTCTAGAGCCAGGCCATATGAGGTAGAATGGGGCAGATTGCTTTGCTTCTTGGAGAACTCACCTCAGAATTCCTCCATTGGCTCCTTGAAAGGGAGCAATGGCTGGGAGAAGAGAACTGTGATACATTTCAAGTTTCATTGGAATGTCATAGGGAAAGCCAGTGTGTGGTCTCTGCATTCAGAACAAGGCCTGGGGCTGAAGGGGCACATCTATAGGGGGTTCTGGTGGCACTTGCCAAATAAAGTTGTTGCACATACTGCTTGAACACAGCTTGATTCCAGAGTGAAGTTTATATGCTGACAGCAGAGCATCTTTGTAGCTCACCAGGCAAGTCTGCTATGCAAGGTGTAGAGTATGGAGGCCAAGGCACCAGATCAGTTCTCAGGGTACTCAGCAGAGAAAGCAAGTGAAGTAACTGAGTCTTAACTGGCCTTCAGAGCAAGGCCAATGTGTATATGCATAGCCCAGGCAGGAAAGGTTCTATAGAACATCACCATGTAAATAAGTGCAGGTTTGGTGCATCTAGAACTTGGTAGTGTATTAATAGCATAGACAGGCCTGGCTCCAGTTGACCAGGGAATGTTAACGCAGGAGCTCAGTTATGGGTGCTAAGCCTCCGAGTGTGCATAAGGCACTGGCATGAAACCTATGAGGAGCACACCCGGCAAAACTGCAATCAGGACATCAGGAGATGCTATGAAAATGGCACAGGCAGCCTTGATTCCCAGAATCCTTTTCAAGGAAATCCAGTGCAATGACTGTGAGACAGAAGAAGCTTGTCTTAGAAGTGTGGTAATGTACAGGCCTTGCAAGGTCCTGTGGTGTTTCATCAGACAAGCCAGTACATACAGAGCTAAGAATGTGGGTCCATGATTCCAGAGGTTCCAAAGAAACTCACGAAGGTAACCCAAGCAGGAGGCAAGTATCCTGAGCCTTTAACTAGGACTAGAATGAGAGGGTAGTTCTTGTGGGTGTGTCTCTAGTGAGCTTAGCAGCCAAAACCTGTATGCTACCTGCACACCCAGAACTAGGTTTGGGAGCATGCAGGTGGTTCTGGCAGGCTTGGTTCAGTGGAACTCACCAGGAAATTCTTCTATAGGAGCTACTTGCTGGTTAAGTGGAAATGGAGCTGGTGGGCAAATTTGTGGTCATCGGGCAAAGCTGATGTACATGTGCGCATCCAGAGTTAACACTGAATTGTGGAAATGATGCAGGTATTCTTGGTTCTGGGTGAACTCTCCAGGAAATGAAGATTCATTAACAGTTTGACTGTGACCTGGGCTAGGTCTGTGAGTGTGGAGAAGGCTCTGGCCATGTGCTTTTAAATTCACGTGGCAAATCTGACAAGCAATATGAACATCCAGAAATAGGTCTGGGGAATAAAGAAATGGTACAGGCCTGTTCAGTTCGGTTGGTATTCAACAGAACAGAGAAGTGAGGGAAATCTACAAAAACAGCTAGGCTAGGAACTGGAGGGATGGTGCTGATGGGAGAGGTTCTTTAAACCTACCAAGGCAAAGCTGATATGAGATCTGCCCATCTGTAACTAGATCACTAAACCTGGGAGTGCCAGCGTGAAGCCGGAGGAAGAGGTTCTGGGTAGCATCATCAGGCAACACTGCTGTGCAATCTGTGAATCCAGCTCTTGGCCTTGGATAGTAGAGATTGTGCCAGTGTTCTTGGTTCTGGGAGAACTCATTTGGGAAAGATGTTTAACATGAATTGCTAAATGTTCTTATTAATAAAAAAGCCCGGAGCCCGATATTGGGGGAAAAACTGAGATCAGAGGAATAGTACAAGCCACAGCCAACCTCATCTCACCAACTTCCAGAGAGAGCCACTTCCTGTTTACTCATGCCTATATCCTTAGTGTCCCTGCCATCTTACTGCCTCTCTCTACCAAGCTACATCACTTCCTCTTTCTGCCCAGCTCTGTCACTTCCTGTCTGTATAGACCTCCACAACTTTATAGCTAACAAGCTTTGGAATTTAAAGGTGTGTGCCACCATGCCTGGCTCTGCTCCTAGAGTGGCCTTGAACTCACAGAGATCTGGATGACTCTCTGCCTTCCAGATGCTAGGATTACAGGCCTGACTTCTATGTTTAATATAGTGGCTGGCTTTTTCCTCTGATCTCCATGTAAGCTTTATTTATTAGAGCACAAATAAAACATCACCACAGAGAGCTGTTGCAAGAGCTGCATGCCCTGAGCTAGGGCTGAGAGAACAGATGACTCTGTTAAGCAAGCTTCCAGGGAATGCCACCAGGCAAACCCAATCTTTGATCTATGCAACCAGATCTATGCCGTAACACTCTGGAGATGGTGCATGAGTGCTTGGTTGTGGAATAACTATCAGGGAAAGCTACTACCAGAGCTTCATGAAACAAGGTCGATATTGGAGAAAGTAGATGTCTCTGGAAGGTGAGATATTGGAGAACTCAACAAGCCAAATCTGGGTGCATACAGACCTACCTTGGCCAGGAGTATGGTCATCACTCAGGTTGGCATCGTTCTTGAAGAACTAACCAGGAAAAGATGGTTCAGGAGCTATAACACCAGAGATAGCTACTGGAGTGTGGTGATGTCTCTGGTGGCCGAGGTTCCAGGGACTTTGCCAGGTAAGGTCAGTGCAAGACCTATAAGTTCCAATTAAGAATTCACACATGGGCTTGCTCAAGAGAGATCTCACCAGTGAAATCTGGTATGGCATTTGTTTGGCCAGAGCTGGTCCTGGACATGAAGTGATGTTGATTGCAGGAAAGGCTATGGGGAGATGACCAGAAAAAGGAGGTGCACAGTGTAGACATGCAGAGTTAGGCCTAGGAGAGTGCAGACAGTAGGAGTGAGCTTGGTTCTGGGAGTACAATAGGAAATATCCAGTGTGACCTGTTCAAGGTCTGGGGAGTTGGGTATACTGCTGACAGGGGAGGCTCAGATTTTCTCTCAAAGGAAAGACTTCGCTTGATCTACACATACTTAGCTATCTAGGCCTCTTAGTAGGCATATTGCACATCTGGGCTTACTACTGGGGGAACTCACCAGGAAATTTGGTGAAAGAGCTGTCTGATTAGGACCAGGCTTAAAGGGTAAACATTGCATAAGCAGGGGATTATTTGTGGACCTTTCAAGCAAAGTTGGTACAAGATGTATGTGCACAGGAGATTGGCCTGGTGTGTATAGATGGCATAGGCAGGCTGGGATGTAGGGGAACTAAACAAAAATAGCAAGTGCAGGAGCTACATTATGGGACTTAGGCCTGGAATTTCATAGATGGTGCTGGCAGGAGAAGTACAGGAAAATTCTACGAGCAAAGCTCATGGATAGGCTTCATCTAGAGTGTGGGGGTGGCACTGGCTCTTAGGGAATTCACCAGCTACAGTTAAATGAAGGATCCATGTGACTAGGCCTTTGAGGGCAGAGATACTGCAGTTGGATTTGATTCTGGGGAAGTTCACCTTAGAGAAAGCCAGAGCAAGAGCTTCACAGTCCATCACTGACAGAACACATAGGTAAGGAATCAAGGCAGAAACTTAGAGACAAAGAACTGAAGCACAGACCATGAAGGAACACTGCCTTGCTCTCCATGGCTACATCAGCTTGCTTCCTTATGCAACTCACAAACACCTGTATCACACACAGTGGACTAGATCCTCGCAGGTTAATCATTACTCAAGAGAATGATCCACACACTTTCTATTTTGCTTTGTTTTGCTTTTTGAGACAGGTTTTCTCTGTGTACCCTGCCTGTCCTAGAACGCATTCTGTAGAATAAGCTGGACTTGAATCGAGAGAGAACCACCTGCCTCTGCCTTCTAAGTGCTGAGATCAAAGGCATGCACCACCACATTGAGCTTCCACACACTCTCTTAAAGGCCAGTTTCCTGAAGGCATTTACTCAATAAAGTTTACTCTTTCAGATGAATCAAGATTGCATCAAGATGACAAAAAAAAAAAAAAAAACCAACAACATATCTGGCATAGCCAGGTTCCATCACATTCCATCACAACCTGCCAAAGAACTGGGGAGCATATTCCATGGGGTACTGAATTTTCAGTAAGCACAAACACAAGATTATACGGTAAATAGAATCTTGATTCACAGTTTCAAATCCCTTAAGATCATGTAATGTATATCATGCCTGAGACCCATGAATTCCGTCTAGGAAGTCTAGAAGACCCCTTCGTGAAACTGAATATGAACTTGATGCTTCAATGGAGACAGTAGAATGTGGGAAGACAGGACCTTGATGTGCTTGCCAAAGAAAGCTACATGTATATGTTGTAGAGAGCTCAACAAAGAGGCTACAAGCCGGGCAGTGGTGGCACATGCCTTTAATCCCAGGTTCAGGGGGCAGAGGTAGGTGGATCTCTGTAAGTCTGAGGCAAGCCTGTTCTACCTACGTGCCCCTCAACCGAAGAATGGGTAAAGAAAATGTGGTACACATCACAATGGAGTACTTCACAGCAGAGAAAAACATGACATCATGAGGTTTGCAGGCAAATGAAGGGAACTAGAAAATGTCATCGTGAGTGAAGTAACCCAGACTCAGAAAGACAAACATGGTATGTACTCACTCATAAGTGGATACTAGATGTAAAGCAAAGGATAACCAGACTGCAACCCACAGCTCCAGGGAGGCTAGATAGTATGGATGATCCTAGGAGGGAAGTATGGATCAACCAGCAATGAAGAAAGGGATGAGATCTACGTGAGCAAATGGGATGAGGAGAGGTAATGGAGGACAAGGGATGGGAAATGAGAACTTAGGGGATAGAGAGGTTCGACCTGGAATGGGAACAGAGTGGGAGAGCAAAGAAAGAGATACCATGATGATTAAAGACACCATGGGAATTGGAAGAAGCAGAGTGCTAGTGAGATTCCCAGTAATTCCCAGGACTCCACCATAGACTACTGGCAATAGTTGAGAGGGTGCCTGAGCTGACCCACTCTGGTGATCGGATGGCTGAATATCCTAACTGTCTTGATAGAACCCTCATCCAGTGACTGATGGAAGCAGATGGAGAGATCCATGTAGATGTAATTCAGTGTAGATGTAGCCAACGGTTTTATCAGACAGAAAACACAGAGCCAATTCAGAGAAGAAAGCCAAGAGGTCAGAGCCAAGAGCCTCACCCTTTCTGATTCAGGGATCCTCCTCAGCCAAGAGAGCTCTCCGAAAGAGAGGAGCCCTCCTTCCTGTGTGTCTGTCTCTATAGTCTCTCTGTTCTGGCTTCTGATTGGTTGTAAACCCAATCATGTGACTACCTCGTCACTGCCTGTGTGTACCGCCCTCCAGGTCCTTAAAGGCGTACACCACCACTGCCACGCACTTGCTATGGCTCTAATAGCTCTGACCCCAGGCAACTTTATTTATTAACATAAAATACCACCACATTTCCCCTTTTCTAATTTAATAAAAAGAAAAAAAAGAAAAAGGTTATAACTAACAAAAGAATAACTACATACAAAAGTACAATAACTATATACAATGTCTAAATAATTTCTAGTCCATTTGTATTTGACAAATTCAGAGAAAATAATTTCATTATTTATCTTATTTTGTTAAGTCCAAAATGTATCTAATTCACTTTCTATCCTAATTAATCTTCAACTATAACTAACTAATCTTCAACTGTAACTAACTAACTTTCATTTCTTTATATCCTAATAGTTGGTAATAATAATATTCAAGGATCAGAAAATTGCATCATTAAATGAACAGTATAAGTATAATTAGAAATATACATATAGCATTTTCTAATACTATTAATTCCAATATATATAACTTGTATACAGTATAAAACAATCCAATCCAATGTAAAATACTGAAAACTAGTAATTGTCTTTTTCTTCTTCTTTCTTTCTTTCTTTTTTTTTAAATAAGAACCTTAAATCTAATCTCCTTTGCTTAGCCTTTTTCCTAACCCTTGACAACAACTTGTAACCAACCCCCTAAACAACGAAAATTATCCCAGACTCAAAACCCATTAAAAAGATCAAAAAACCACCTGCCCCACACCACCTCTTTGGGAATGTGGGCGTCGTATTCTTAAAATTGCTTCCTACTGGGTAAGGCGCGAAGTTATCTTTATCCTGAAAGAAAAATTTTAGGTTAATTGTCAAATTCTAGGAAAGGTAACCATATCCTTCATTATCCAGTCTGTGTATAATGCCAAACTTCAGGGTTCATCTCAAGTCCTTATTCAAGTAGTCTTTGAGACTGGATCATCTCAGCTAGTCATCTCAAAATTACTCTGAGCACCTTGTAGTTCAAAGCTGATCAGTTGTCTCATTTGTCCAGTATTCTTCAGATTCCTTAACCTCCATTCTCCTAAAAGACAAAAACAAAAACCTTTCCCCAAGACTAATTTTTGGGGATGTTCCTTTTTTGGCAAGTTACTATCTGATTAAATGAAAAGACATGTGTTACTGGTATAAGTTAGTTTAAATTGGATGTTCATGTTGGTTGATGAACTATCACCTCCTCTCATTAAGAGGTTTTTCTTGTTCAAATCGAACCTTTATCAATTTTGATGGTACCCACAACTTATTTTCTCCTGTAGAAACAAAAGCAAAACCTCGTCCCCAACGTAACCCATACCCTGGTTTCCATTCTGAGGTCAGCACATCCTTAAAGTATATAGACTGATTTAATTCTGTAGTTTTTTCTATTATCCAATGTCTCTCTGCAGCTGTTGTTCCTTTCTCATTGGCATTAAGAAAATTCAAAGTTAATAGAGCATTACGCAGTCTGTTTCTGGGGGTTTATGTTACCCCTTTCTGTTTATTTAACTTTATCCTTTAGAGTTCTGTTTGATCTTTCTATAACTGCTTGACCTGTAGGATTATGTGGTATGCCTGTAATATGCTTTATATTGTAATAAGCAAAAAACTGTATCATTTTAACAGAGACATATGATGGAGCATTATCAGTTTTGATTTGTGCAGGTATACCAATGATGGACATAACTTCTAGCAAATGAGTAATTACAGAATCAGCTTTTTCAGAACTCAAAGCAGTTGCCCACTGAAATCCTGAATAAGTATTGATAGTGTGGTGTACATATTTCAGTTTTCCAAATTCTGCAAATGAAACACATCCATCTGCCAGATTTCATTCCTCTGAGTACTCTTTGGGTTACATCCTGCTGGTAATGGCGTTTGATTGTAGAAGGAACAAGTAGGACATTTCTTTACTATTTCTTTGGATTGTTGCCAGGTTATGGAAAAATCCTTTTTTAAACCTTTACTATTGACATGATGTTTTTTATGACATTCTGAGGCCTCCAGCACATTTCCTATCAATAATTTATCAATCTCATCATTGCCTTGTGCTAGAGGGCCTGGCAGACCAGTGTGGGCTCGGATATGAGTTACATATAAAGGATGAGTCCTTTTCCTGATTGTATCTTGTAATTGAATAAATAGTGAAGTTAATTCTGAAGCATCAGGGATAAATTCTACAGTCTCAATATGTAATACTACTCTTTCAGCATACTGAGAGTCAGTTACTATGTTGAGAGGTTCTGAAAAATCCATTAATACCAACAGAATAGCATACAATTCTGATTTTTGAACTGAATTATAAGGACTTTGAACCACTTTACTTAAATTTTCTGATTTGTAACCTGCCTTTCCTTGTTTGTTGGCATCTGTATAAAATGTACAAACTCCAGATATGGGTTTTTCCCATACAATTTGAAGCAAGATCCAATCAGCTCTCTTTATAAGATCAATTCTAACGCTTTTAGGGATATTTGCTGTTAATTTCTCCCAAAAAATTACTGCAAGCTCTTTGCCAAGGTTCACTTTCTGTCCATAATTTTTCAATGTCCTCCTTAGTTAAAGGTATGACAATTTCTGCTGGGTCTATACCTGCTAATTGACCAAGTCTCAATTTTCCTTTCCAAATCAAGTCAGAGATTATTTCCACATAAGTTTTTAATTTTTTATTTGGTTTATTTGGTAAAAATATCCATTCTAATATAATATCTTCCCTCTGCATTAATATTCCTGTAGGAGAATGTCTAGAAGGTAACATAACCAAAATGCAATCCAGCTTTGAATCAATACGATCCACGTGTCCTTCATGTACTTTCTTTTCTACCAAGGCCAATTCTTTCTCAGCTTCAGGTGATAATTCTCTTGGACTATTTAAGTCCTTGTCACCTTCTAAGGTTTTGAACAAATTATGCAGTTCATCATTTTTTACCCCAACAATAGTTCTTAGATGAGAAATATCTCCAAATAATCTTTGAAAGTCATTAAGAATCTGTAGTCTATCTCTCCTAATTTGCACCTTTGGGGTCTAATTTTTTTGTAGCTCTATTTTATATCCTAAATAATTAATAGAATCTCCTCTTTGTATCTTTTCAGGAGCAATTTGTAATCCCCAGCAAGGCAAAATTTTCTTTACTTCTTCAAACTTTCTTTCTAAAATATCTGCATTTGAGACATCTAGTAAAATATCATCCATATAATGATAAATTATAGATTTAGGAAATTTTTTACATATCACTTCCAATGGCTGTTGTACAAAATATTGGCACAGAGTTGGGCTATTCAACATTCCCTATGGGAGGACCCTCCATTGAAATCTTTTAACCGGTTGAGAATTATTATAAGTAGGCACTGTGAAAGCAAATCTTTCTCTGTCTTTTTCTTGTAAGGGTATTGAAAAGAAACAGTCTTTTAAATCAATAACTATGAGAGGCCATCCTTTTGGTAATAAAAATACAAGAGAATTCCAAGGGCTGGTTGATTCCTCAATATGCTGAGCATTTAACTGTTCTTCTACCAGCTCTTCTAAAGCCTGAAGTTTCTCTGTTGTTAAAGGCCATTGCTGGACCCATACAGGCTTTTCTGTCAACCATTTTAAAGGTAGAGCTGTTGATGTCTTTGGAAGATCATCGGTTGTTGTGCCCTGTTCTTGTATAACATGGATGGTTGGTGACCATTCAGAATATCGCCTTCTAATATTTCTCTCAGAAACATGTGCTAGTTTATGATTTGTTTCTGAGATTGGAGGGATGTTAATCTGAGTATTCCATTGTTGCAACAAATCTCGGCCCCACAAGTTCATAGCTATGTTAGCTACATATGGTTTCAATTTTCCTCTCTGTCCTTCTGGACCTATACATTTGAGCCATCTTGCACTCTGTTTCACCTGAGATAATGTCCCAATACCTAACAGTTGAACGTTTACCTCCTGAAGAGGCCAAGTTGGATGCCAAAATTCTGGTGCAATTATGGTAACGTCCGCACCTGTGTCTACCAGACCAGACAACAAAACATCATTTATTTTTATTGATAATTTTGGTCTTTGTTCATTAATAGAAGTTTGCCAAAAAATTTTCTTTATGTTTTCTCCTGAATTTTCTATTCTCTCTGTTTCATCTTCCTGACCAGCATGACTTATTCCAATAGGCATTTGGTTATTTAATTGCTCTGGGTAGGGGTTTCCTCTATGACTGCAGGAAAGGTTTGAACTGGATTTGCTATTGGGGCCTGCATGAGGCCCCTCTGGGAGTTTCCCGAAGACTGAGGCAAAGGATTACCCTGTCTGTCCCTTGTTGATCTACATTCGTTGGTCCAGTGTTTTCCCTTATCACACCTTCTGCATACTCCAGAAGGAAGGGGCATTCTGTTGCCATTGTTCCTTGAGGAAACATTGTTTCTAGGAATGACCTGTTTACAGTCCCTTTTCAAATGTCCTTGCCTTCCACATCCAAAACATCTAACATTCCTCAAACCTCTTGAAATTGCTTCTCCTACCCACGTATCATCATGCTCATGAGTTTCAACATTAACCATGTCTCTAATCCAATCTTCCAAAGGTGCAGATCTTGCCTTTAATGGCCTTATTATTGTTTTGCATGCTGCATTCGCATTCTCAAAGGCCAAAGTTTCAATTATTATCTTACCAGCTTCTGAATCCGGGACCATTCTCTTTACTGCTGAAGCCAGTCTTTGTAAAAAATCTGTGAAAGATTCTTTTGGGCCTTGTACAACCTTTGTAAATGACTCAGTTTTTTTTCCTGGTTCCTCAACTATGTCCCATGCATTCAAGGCTGCTCTTCGACATAAAATTAGGGTTTGGACATCACATAAACATTGTGCTGGTGCTGAAGCATATTGACCTTCTCCCATAAGCTGATCCTGGCAGACTTGTATTCCTTTATCCCTCCACTGCTTTTCTATGTTTTTAGCTTCATCCTTGAACCAAGTTAGCCACTGAAGCCTTTGACTGGGTTCCAGAACAGCTTGTGCCAGCTCCCGCCAATCCTGTGGTACAATCCTATTATATGTTGACCAAGAGTTTAACATTTGCTTTACATATGGGGAATGCATGCCATAAGATACTATTGCCTTCTTAAACCTTCATAAATCTAACATTTCGATTGGAGCCCAAATGTTTTGTGTAGTCATTTGATCAGGCAACTGCTGTACGGTTACTGGACAAACTAAGGGTGACTGTGTGAAAACAGGCTTTCTTTCTTTAACCCTATGATCCAATCTTGAAGCATCTTCACTGTTAGTTTCTTCTGTCTGAGTTTTTACAAGTATATCAAGTTTTTCTAAAGCTGTCACCCTGCACTTAAATTGACTATCTTCTTAAATATTAAAATAAGAATAAATATAGTATTAAAATGCATAATTCTATCAACATTAATCTTCTCATATAACTGTTCCATTGTTAGACTGTCTAAAATTGCAAACAAAGCCCAATTTTCTTCTAATGAACACAGAAAACTCATTCTCTTTTTTTTTTTAATGTGGAAAAAAATTTCTCTTTAAATAGTTTCCTTTAAAATATTGGATAACCAAGTCCTCATAGAACAGTACAAATCCGAGGGAATTTCAAAACAGCCTCCTAGTGTCCGAGGTGTGAATCCAGCTTAGCAGTTAAACGGTTTTTAACAGATTCTCCTCACGTTGGGCGCCAAATGTAGATGTAATTCAGTGTAGATGTAGCCAATGGTTTTATCAGACAAAAAACACAGAGCCGATTCAGAGAAGAAAGCCAAGAGGTCAGAGCCAAAAGCCTCACCCTTCCTGATTCAGGGATCCTCCTCAGCCAAGAGAGCTCTCTGAAAGAGGGACCCTCCTTCCTGTGTGTCTGTCTCTATAGTCTCTCTGTTCTGGCTTCTGATTGGTTGTAAACCCAATCATGTGACTGCCTCATCACTGCCTGTATGTACCGCCCTCCAGGTCCTTAAAGGCGTACACCACCACTGCCATGCACTTGCTATGGCTCTAATAGCTCTGACCCCAGGCAACTTTATTTATTAACATAAAATACCACCACAACAGCAAAGATTGATTAAAAAAATTTACCAGTGTTTTGGAGAGGCCATGAATAACCAATGAATGAGTTGGAAGTCAGAATGGTGACCTAGAAATTGTGAGGTTGAGGCATGAAGTGAGGCAGAATTGGGATGCCGGATATAAAGATAGAGATAGAGATAGAGATAGAGATAGAAGTATGGATATAGTTTGAATCTGTTAGATCAGCACATTTAAACCTTGTTCTTATATTTTTAGATAAACACTTCATTGCTCACTATTTGTTCCTTACTGTCCTAAGAAAGAAGTACAGTGTTCTGATTCTTAGGTCTGTAGACATGGGTTTAGCTAGGTAATCTGTCTTGACACCACTAGTACTACTTAGCATTGGTCATAGTCTTTTGTATGCCATTTGAGAGGGTACAATGCTCCCTGGGATTACAGCTTAGAGTCAGAGTTCTGAGTTCACTGTGTAGAAGACCTTAGGTTTGATTCCTGGTGTTCAATTTCCTTTGCCGGCTGATTTCCCTGATTTTCTTAAGTTATTTTTGAGATTTTTTTGTACCCAAACCCAAGACTCCAATGTATCATTTTCCAATGAACCCAAATACGTCACTCATCCCACATATGTACAAATATATCAACCAAAAATAAAACTAAGAAACATTAAGTAGGATTACAGCACCTAGGGCTGGAGAGATGACTCAGTGGTTCAGAGCACAGGCTGCTCTTTCCAGAGGACAATGTTTCAATTGGCAGCACCCACATGACAATTCACAATGGTCTGTAACTCCAGTTCCCAAGAAACCGACATCCTCACACAGACATGCATACAGAAATTAATACCAATGCACATAAAATAGAAATAAATAAATCACTGTTAAAATATTACAGTAGCTATTGTTCCTATGGCTACAAATACCCAAAAATCCAGTAGTGATTGAACGGGTGATTTCTTCAATCTTCTCACTTATCTCCCTAGTAGGACCTTACACAGAATATCTAAGCAATATAGACATTTATTGAGGAGGTGATATGTGTCAAGTACTGGGCCAAAGCATTACAGGGCTTTGCAGAGATGATTGACATTCCTCAAATGATCCACCCAACCAATGGTGAGTTGGGTCACAAGGAGGATTTTTAGGGGAGGTCTCAAAGTGTCGGGTCCCTTAAATGGCAGTTTACTGTGGTTTTGAGAACTGGAGGTTCATACAAGGAGGGCAATTTAAACCTAGTCTGAGAGTCTCGGGTCCTTGGAAGTGAATCTAGCTACATTCTAAGTCTTGACTTCAGGAGTGTTTAACAGAGGTCACAGCAGTCTCACAAGTCAACTTAGCTGCCCCTGGGGCAAGGTTCAGTGTGTGGCTTTAAGTCAGAGCTCTAGACTACTACAGCTGAGTCTTTAAGTTCGACACCCCCTCCTTCTTTCCTTTTTCATGAGACCATTCTCTCTTGATGTTTGTTTTCCTCATACATTTCAAACCTCTGGCCTCCTGTGTATGGCTCTCTGAGCCATGTGAGTGGGATGGGAGGAAACAGAGGACAAAAAGCCATAATTTCAAACCTCACAAGTTTTAGCTCATGTCAACTTTTTCCTGTTTTGTTTTCGTATTTCTTGGTTTTTCAACACAGGGTTTTTCTGTGTAGTCTTGTCTTTCTTGGAACTAGGTTTGTAGATCAGGCTGGTCTCAAATTCAGAGAGTCCTCCTGCCTCATTGACCTCCCAAGTGCTCAGATTAGTGTCGAACCCCACAACTGCCCCTGCACAATACTGACACTTTTAAAACAAGTGTCCTAGATGGAGAGATTGTGAGCTACAGCCAATATTGATTTTTAAAAAAACAACCAGTGGTTTGGAGAGGCCATGAATATCCAATGAATGAGCTGGAAGTCAGAATGGAGACCTATAAACTGTGAAGTTGAGGCATGAACTGAGGAAGAATTGGGATGCCGGATATAGAGATAGAGATAGAGATAGAGATAGAGATAGAGATAGAGATAGAGATAGGGATAGAGATAGAGATAGAGATAGAGATAGAGATATGGGTATGTCTTGAATCTGTTAGATGAGCACATTTAAACCTTTTTATTCTATATGTAGATAAACATTTCATTGCTCACTATTTGTTCCGTACTGTCCTGAGACAGAAGTACAGTGTTCTGATTCTTAGGTCTGTGGAGATCGGTTTAGCTAGGTTATCTGTCTTAACACTACTAGTACTCCTTAGCATGGGTCATAGTCTTTTGGATGCCATTTGAGAGGGTACAATGCTCCCTGGGATTATCGCCTAGAGTCAGAGTTCTGTGTTCACTGTGTAGAAGACCTTAGGTTCGATTCCTGGTGTTCAATTCCCTTTGCCGCCTGATTTCCCTGATTTTCTTAAGTTATTTTTGAGGTTTTTTGTACCCAAACACTAGAATCCTATATATAATTATCCAATGAAACCAAATAGGTCACTCATCCCATATATGTACAAATATATCAACCAAAAATAAAACTAAAAAAGGTTAAGTAGGTTATAGCAGCTAGGGCTGGAGAGATGACTCAGTGGTTCAGAACACAGGCTGCTCTTCCCAGAGGACCATGGTTCCATTGGCAGCACCCACATGACAACTCACAATGGTCTGTATCTCCAGCTGCTGAGGACATGACACCCTCACACAGACATGCATACAGAAAAAAATACCAATGTACATAAAATAAAAATAAATAAATCACTTTTAAATTATTACAGTAGCTATTGTTCCTATGGCTACAAATACCCAAAAATCCAGTAGTGATGGACCAGGTGATTTCTTCAATCTTCTAATCTATCTCCCGCATAGA
This sequence comes from Peromyscus eremicus, assembly GCF_949786415.1. Classification (NCBI taxonomy): domain Eukaryota; kingdom Metazoa; phylum Chordata; class Mammalia; order Rodentia; family Cricetidae; genus Peromyscus; species Peromyscus eremicus. Next base: position 18,416,288 of record NC_081439.1, on the reverse strand, counting down.
ATCTTACACAGAATATCTAAGCAATACAGACATTTATTGAGGAGGTGATATGTGTCAAGTACTGGGCCAAAGCATTACAGGGCTTTGCAGAGATGATTGACATTTCTCACGTGATCCACCCAACCAATGGTGAGTTGGGTCACAAGGAGGATTTTTAGGGGAGGTCTCAAAGTGTCGGGTCCCTTAAATGGCAGTTTACTGTGGTTTTGAGAACTGGAGGTTCACACAAGGAGGACAATTTAAACCTAGTCTGAGAGTCTCGGGTCCTTGGAAGTGAATCTTGCTACATTCTAAGTCCACAGCAGTCTCACAAGTCCCTTTAGTTGTCCATGGGGCAAGGTTCAGTGTGTGGCTTTAAGTCAGAGCTCTAGACTACTACAGCTGAGTCTTTTAGTTCGACACCCTTTCCCCCATTCCTTTTTCATGAGTCCACTCTCTCCTGATCTTTTCTTTTCCTCACACATTTTACTCCTCTGGCCTCCTGTATATGGCTCTCTGAGCCATGTGAGAAGGATGGGAGGAAACAGACGACAAAAAGCCATAATTTCAGACCTCACAAGTTTATCTCGTGTCAACTTTTTCCTGTTTTGTTTTGGTGTTTCTTCATTTTTCAACACAGGGTTTCTCTGTGTAGTCTTGGCTGTCCTGGAACTAGGCTTTGTAGATCAGGCTGGTCTCAAATTCAGAGAGTCCTTCTTCCTCATTTGCCTTCCAAGTGCTCAGATTAGAGTCAAACCCCACAATTGCTTCTGCAGTATACCGACTCTTTTAAAACAAGTTTCATAGATGGAGAGATTGTGGACACATGCATACAGACAAAAATAACAATGCACATAAAATAAAAATAAATAAATTATGTTTTAAAAATTACAGCCGCTGTTGTTCTGATGGCTACAAATTCCCAAATATCAAGTAGTCATTGACCAAGTGATTTCTTCTATCTTCTCACCTACCTACCACATAGGACCTTACACAGAACATCTACAGAATACAGACATTTATTGAGGAGGTGATATGTGTCAGGACCTGGACCTATGTGTTACATGTATTTGCAGAAATGATTGACTTTACTGGCATGATCAACACAACCAAAGATTATTTTGAGTCTCAAGGAGGAATTTTTAGCCGATTTCTCAGTGTTGGGTCTGTTAAAAGGCAGTTTACTGTGGTTTTGACAACTGAAGTTTTAGGCAAGGAGGGAAATTTAAACCTGTTCTGATAGTCTTCAGTGAAATACAACTAAAAAAATAAGTAGCAGATAACTTAGAACCAAGATAAAGCAAACTCTCTAATTGTGTGTGATATCTTTCATATATAACTTTATTGGTTTTGTGACTCCTTTACTGAGAATATTATCACCTGTATTCATCATAGATATAAGCCTGTAGTTTTCCTTTTTTCTTGTGTTGCTGGATGGTTTTGGTATTAGGCTATGCAGGAAGATCTTGTATTGATCTTTTTCCTTTCTGTTAATTTGAATAATTTAGTAAGTTTTGGTTGTGTCTTTTCTTTGAAAGTATGGTAGGGTGCTGCAATGAATCCATCTGGCCTTCAGGAACTTTTTCCTTTTTTTAGTCAGAGGGTTTTTATTACTGTTTTTTGTTTTGAAAATAGATTTTTTTTCATCCTGATCACAGTTTCCTTACCCTGCTCTCCTCCCACGTACCCCACCATCTACCCCTTTCCCTATTTCTACTCTGTCTCTATTCAGAAAAGAACAAGCCTCCTAGAGATACAAACAAATGCCACTAAACAAAATACAATAAGACAGGGCAAAGCCCTCACACTGAGGCTGGACGAAGCAACTCAACAGGATGAGAAAAGCCCTAAGAGCAGGTGAATGAGTCAAAGATGAACCTGCTATCACAGGTAGCATTCCCACAAACACTTGCAAAATTTCAAGCTAACATTCACAACATATAACCAGAACTACCTGATACAGAGCCCAGCAGGCCCTGTGCTTGCAAGGTCAGTCTTTAGGTGCCCATATGCACCCTACTGAGTTGATTGAGTGGGCTGTGTTCTCCTGTTTTTTCTCTATCCCCTTAGACTCCTACAATCTCTCCTGCTTGTCTTCTAAGGGATTCCCTGAGCTCCTAGGGGAGAGACATGAGGAGACCTCCAATTTAGACTCTCTCAGCATCATGTCTTGCTGTGGGTAACTGTATCCACTCCCATTTGCTGTCAGAAGAAGTAGCTCTAATGACAACTGGACAAGGCACTGATCTATGAGTATAGCAGAATATCGTTAGGAATTATTTTACAGTTGTGTTTTGATTTTTAAAGACCAGTCATGTTTGGTTCTACCTTAGGCCTCTGGGGTATATATCTCTGGTTCCTGGCCATCAACGCAGTGTTAGGCATGGACTTCCTCTCAAGGAGGAAGTCCCAAGTTAAAACAGACATTGATTGGCCACTCACATAAGTCTGTGCCACCATTGGACCAGCACATCTTGCAGTTGTGACAGATGGTTGGTCAGAGGTATTGTGGCTGGGTTGGTGTCCATTTTTCTCTTTCCATAGCCTTAAGAATATCTTTCTGCACTTAAGAGACTAGAACTTAGGGGTGACAGCTGCATGAAAGCACCAGCTCAACTGTTCTATGTTCAATGAGCTATGTGATTGTTGTCTGCTATTACTGCAAGTCCTCACTAGAATCGTCCTCATAGATTCCAGGTAGTCTCCGCATTACTAGGTTTCCATACTGGTCCCCAAATCCCCCCTAATTTCAGCTGTCTCTTCCCATACTCTCTCCATTCATCTCCCCTCCCCTCCCCACCTCTCTCTTTCTCCTGTCCTCACCTGTGCCCAGTCCACCCACAAAATCTATTCTATTTACCTTTCTCCCAAAGATCCATGTGTTTGTTGTGGGTTTGTTCAAGTTGATAAACACTTCTTGGTTTAACTTTGGCTGACTCTAGAAAACCAATGATTTCTTTTGGATTTTCTTGATTAATGGAGTATAGTCTTTTAAAGGATTCCAAGATAATTTCCTGAATTTTCTTGGTGTGTATTTTAATGTTTCCTGTTTGTCTATGTTTCTGTTAATGTAGTCTCTTTGTTCCTTTTTAAATTAATTATGGAAAGGATATATTGATCTTAACTTAGCAACGAACCAGCTATTCCATTCACTGATTCTTTGTACTATTTTTTGTATTTCTATTTTATTCATTTCTGCTGTGGTTTTAGTTATTTCTTCCCATTTACTGAATTTCCATTTGAGTTCTTCTTGTTTTCTGCAAATTCTTGAGTCACATCATAACCTGTTTATGTATGCTTCCTCATTTTTGATATAAGTGCTTATAACTGTAAATTTCCTTCCATTACTATGTATAATGTGTGGCAAGATTTTCTTGTTTTTTTTCACTTAATTTTAGGATTTTTTTTTCATTTTTTCTAATTTCTTTGACCTACTCATCATTTAGTAAGCTGTTGGCTAATCTCTACAAGTGTGAGTGAATACTTGGGATTCCATAGGTGTTGAATTCAAGTATTGCTGCATTGTGGGTAGGTCCTAAAAGTGGAGTTATTTCAGTTATTCTGAATGTGTTAAGATGTAGGGTTTTTTTGTACCAAAGTATGGTCCATTTTAGAGAAGCTCCATTTGGTGCTGAGTAGAATGTATATTCTTCAGTGTTTGGGCAGAATATTCTGCAGGTATCTGCTAGGTCCATGTGATGTTTAAAGTCTGACATATCTATTTACTTTTTGTCAGATATTGTCAATTGAAGAAAGTGGGGTATGGGAGAGTTACCTACTACTATTGAGTTTGGGTAATCTGTGTCTTTAAGTACAGTGATACGTTTTTATGAAATTGTGTGTGCCTTGAGTTTCCTGACATATATATTTAATATTGTGGTGTCTTTTTGATTAATAGTTATTTTGTTTAAAATCAATTTCCCCTCTTTGCTGGTGGCCGTGTCAGAGGAGCAGCAGTGGGCAACTGAGCTTTAGGAGTTCAGCTCACTAGTATGCAAGGTAGTGATGGGTGAATCTCAGATAAGCAAGGCCCCAAGAGCTTCAGCTCCAGAATTTCTTTTGATACTGCTGGGCCTTTATTTGTTTGCCACTGCCATTTTTCTCTGGTATCTGGCATGATGTGAATGAATGTGGAGGGATTCTCTACTGCCTTTAATGTAGTATGATTATTTCGTGAAAATATTCCTTCCTACTGGGCATTTTTATCTGTGGATTATTATGAAGATTCTCACCTCTTAAGCTGTACTGTTTAGCTGAAGTAATGATTTTATCAAATAGTGTTAGTTTCAATAGAATTTTGATGATTAAGGGTTTTTAACAAATATAGTAAGAGATTATGATAGTGGATAGATTAGTGGGAAAATTAATATAGGTAAAGTTAGGATATTGTGCTGCACCTACCTCTGATAAAGCAAGGGATGCAAAGAGTAGAAAATAGGACCAAGGAAGTGTCTTGCAGCTAGTTTCTCTTGAGGAGCATTAGAGAATGAGGTTTAGGTTAATGATTAAGGAAAATAGTTGAGTCCCAGGAGTTAGCTCAAGTTCTTTTGCATATTGGGAAATGTGTTTACGTGTTTTGGTGTGCATCATAGCTAAAACAAAGCTTTAAATAATGACTTCACATAACTACAAAACAGAAAATTGGATGAGTAGTTTGTAGCTGAAGTTTTCCTGTGTACCGCCTGGCCTGTGCTCAGAACAAATCTCTCCCACTCGTGTCCTCCAAGTAAACAAACAGAGGCTTATATTAATTACAACTGCTTGGCCATTAGCTCAGGCTAACTACTGACTAGCTCTTACACTTTTTTTAAATTTATGAGTCACTTTTATTTTCACTAGATGCATACCTTATCACATGTGTTGATTTATTTAGAAAGACATGCCCCATTGTGAGTATTGTGTCATCTGTGGCTGTCCTTGAACAGAAAGCAGTTGTCAAATAACCTACATCTGATGTTTTGTTGCCATCCATCCACAAAGCCAGTCATGCCATGTAAACTCCACTTGTACATCCAGTCTGCCATTATACCCTACTATTTACTGTGTGATGGTGCCAGCCATATTATCTCAATGATCTCCATTCCCATAAATATAGCGTTAGGCCTTTTGTCATCACAGATTTAAGCTAAATCCATCCAGTTCCTATGAACCCACATTACAGGCACAATTTCCTTAAGGAATTCACAAATGGGGCTGGAGAGATGGCCCAAAGTTTAAGATAATTTGCTGCTCTTCCAGAGGACCAGATGATTGCCTACAGCTCTAGCTCCAGATAAAAAATCCATTTTACTCACTTCACAAACCATCTTCTTAGTCAAAGAAGGGACTGTCATACTGCATTAGCAATATCTCACAGGATCCATTTTATGGTCTACTCCTATATGACCATTCAATATTAATCTCCATATGATAAAATCCAAGTTCTTCAGGCACCCAACTGGTTCCAGGTCTTTCTGATTCTGTGAGTTGAATTCTAGTATTTCATTTCAAAGTATCCAATCTGCTTATTTCCTATGAATGTTTTCAACTGCATCTCCATGTTGTTATCAGCTAAAACACATCTAAAGTGGCAAGTGTCCACTGCCCATCAATCACTCTATATTCTTCCAAATGTGTAGCTCTTACACTTAAACTCAGCCAATTTCTGTTAATCTATTTGTCGCCACGTGTTCTGCGCCTTTACCTGTGTGCTATTACATGCTGCTCCCTGGATGGAGGGCTGGCGTCTCCTGACTCAGGCTTCTTGCTCCCAGAATTCTCCTTGTCTGCTTATCCAGCTTATACTTCCTGCCTGGTTACTGGCCAATCAGCATTTTATTTATCAACCAATCAGAGAATAACACATTCATAGCATACAAAGCCATCACCCATCAGTAGTTAAGATCATTGGACTGGACTCTAAAATATGAAAAGTGAAACTAATAACCTGGTTTTCTGGCAATTATAAAAACTACTGACTTTGTAAATGGTTATGACTGAAAGGCTCCAGATCTATGAAAAGTCTAAAAGATAAACGTTTAACTGTATGTGGGTTCTTGGGAATAATTTCTTTTTACATTTAATATGTAAGATGTTTAATCTTGTAAGTGAAATGGGAAACATTTTTACTTGTATTCACTGTAATCATTTGTAGATGTAACCAACCGTCTTATTAAATAAGAAACACAGAGCCGATTCAGAGAAGAAAGCCAAGAGGTCAGAACTAAGACCCTTACCCTTCCTGCTTCAGCTATCCTGCTTCAGCCAAGAGAGCTCTCTGAAAAAGGGGCCTACTTCCTGTGTGTATGCCTTTTTATAGTCTAGATGTTCTGCCTTCTCATTGGTTGTAAACCTAAACACATGACTACCTTGTCATTGCCTGTATGTACCGCCCTCCAGGTCCTTAAATGCGTGTGCACCACCGCTACGCACTTGCTATGGCTCTAAAACTCTGACACCCAGGCAACTTTATTTATTAACATACAATTAAAATCACATTTCAGTACAAGTAAAATACCACCACATTTCCCCTTTTCTATTTTAATAAAAAGGAAAAAAAAGAAAAAGGTTATAACTAACAAAAGAAAAACTATATACAAAAGTACAATAACTATATACAATATATACAAATAATAAATGTCTAAACAATGTCTAGTTCATTTGTATTTGACAAATTCAGAGATAATAATTTCATTATCCTATTTTAAGTCCAAAATGTATCTAATTCACTTTCTATCCTAATTAATCTTCAACTATAACTAACCTTCAACTATAACTAACTAATCTTCAACTCCATCAGAGACCCAAGAAGGAAATAATATTAGCTAACAAAAATAAAAACAGAAAGTGCATGCAAGCAACTTCCAAAAGATTTGTGAGTTGACAGAAACAGCCAGCTGCCTGGACAGTCACCTGAGTTTTCTCCGCAATGCTGGGGCATCATCTTCAGCCTATAGGCTTAGCATATCTGACAGACTCATTTGTGAAATAGGATGTACACAAGGTCAACAGTTCAACCTCACATTGGGTGAGAGCAGTCCATGTACCAGAAACACCTGAATTCCACTAGTGTCATGTCATGATTCAGGATTTTAAATTCTGGAAAATGTTGATGGTTTTTTAATTCAGCTCTCCATTCTTCTTGGCTGTGTACATATGGCTTCATCTCAGCATCCTGTTCTTCTCCACATCTCTCTATCAAATGCCAGTCTTCTATTGAGAGGCGTGAGCTTAGTTACTCTTCAAGAATAACTGTTTCAGCTGCTGTTCCATAGCACATCAGAAGCCATCGGCCCACTGCCTGTTCAACTGCCTTCGAAAAAAAGGGCACTGTACCTTTTCCAAGTTGCGAAGGCCACGTCAGGGATGGTGCCATATGGTCCTGGCCTCAGAAGATGCCTTTTGATAAAGCCATAACCACGCTTGTTTAGGCAAGAATCAGTAGTCCTTTGTTTCATGTCCTGTCTGTCCATTTTGTCAGCAGTTGATTCGAGGATACTTTGTTGTCCAGTGGCTAACTTTTGCCACAATGAAAGCTAACTCCATACACAGTTTCTTCAATGCCCATATTTTCTCTGAAGTAGATTTGTACTGCCAGGAGCCGACATGTCTCATAGTCATAACAAAAAAGAAAAATTTTCTAAGTTATTAAAACATTTTAAATGCCATATTCTGTAGATCTCTGAAGGGTTTGAAGATGACCTATCTAAAATATATCTGCTCAATTTTTAAAACATATCTAATATGACTACAAGTTCTATTGTAATGTCTAACTACTAACTATCATTTCTTTATATCCTAATAGTTGGTAATAATAACATTCAAGGATCAGAAAATTGCATTGTTAAATGAACGATATAAGTACAATTAGAAATATACATATAGCATTTTCTAACAATATCAATTTCAATATATATAATTTGTATACAATATAAAACAATCCAATCCAATGTAAAGTGTTTAAAACTAGTAATTGTCTTTTTCTTCTTCTTTCTTTCTCTCTTTTTTTTAAAAATAAGAACCTTAAATCTAATCTGCTTAGTCTTTTTCCTAACCCTTGACAACAACTTGTAACCAACCCCCCTAAACAAGGAAAATTATCCCAGACCCAAAACTCATAAAAGACCAAAAAACCACCCACCCCACACCACCTCTTTGGGAATGTGGGCATCGTATTCTTAAAATTGCTTCCTGCTGGGTATGGGCGAAGTTATCTTTATCCTGAAAGAAAAATTTTAGGTTAATTGTCAAATTCTAGGAAAGGTAACTATATCCTTCACTATCCATTCTGTGTATAATGCCAAAGTTCAGGGTTTATCTCAAGTCCTTATTCAAGTAGTCTTTGAGACTGGATCATCTCAGCTAGTCATCTCAAAATTGCTCTGAGCACCTTGTAGTTCAAAGCTGATCTGTAGATGATGTTTGTCAGCTTAGTGATGTTATTATTGTCCATGTGGAATTGTTGTTGTGGGGCCCCAACTTCTTCCTGGAGACTTCAGTTGATGTTAGGCCTGGCCGTGAATTCCTGCAGAAAACTGATAAGAGACTCGAACACAAAGACATATATATGCAGCTAATTGAAGCCTTTTTTCTAGAATTAATTAGTACTCTATATGACCATTCATATCTTAGCGAAGTTTAAAATGTATATCTATATCTATATACCTATATATATTAATCTTGTAAGTTTTGATATAAAATTTATACTTTAAGAAAAGTTTAAAGAATCAGAATAGAATCAAAGAGTTGAGATTAGTAATAGAATAGTCCCTTAATTAATTTGGCTTTTCTCCTGTATCATAGCAGAAGATGGTTCTTTTATTCTGGCATGATACAGGGAGTTTGCATTTTCCTTTTAACAACATGCTTGAGTTTAAAGAAGGAGAGAGCCATTCTCCAGCTCCAAAGTCAGCTTTAAATTTTAATTGGACTGAGACTATTAGAAGACCAATAGTGTTAAATCTTTAGAAAAAAGCAGGAACAAACATTTAGGAAGATATAAAATTTTTTAGATAATATATATCCATACGCCATTTCACTCTGCTTCCTGGGATAGATGATTTGTCCCTTTTCTTCAGTTGTCTTATTTGTCCAGTGTTCTTCAGATTCCTTAACCTTCATTCTCCTAAAAGACAAAAACAAAAACCTTTCCCCAAGACTAATTTTGGGGATGTTCATTTTTGACAAGTTATTATCTGATTAAATGAAAAGACATGTGTTACTGGAATAAGATAGTTTAAATTGGATGTCCAGGTTGGTTGATGAGCTATCACCTCCTCTAATTAAGAGGTTTCTCTTGTTCAAATCGAACCTTTATCAATTTTGATGGTACCCACAACTTATCTTCTCCTGTAGAAACAAAAGCAAAACCTCGTCCCCAATGTAACACATACCCTGGTTTCCATTCTGAGGTCAGCACATCCTTAAAATATATAGGCTGATTTAATTCCGTAGTTTTTTCTATTATCCAATGTCTCTCTGCAGCTGTTGTTCCTTTCCCATTGGCATTAAGAAAATTCAAAGTTAATAGAGCATTATGCAGTCTATTTCTGGGGGTTTTTGTTACCCCTTTCTGTTTATTTAGCATATCCTTTAGAGTTCTGTTTGATCTTTCTATAACTGCTTGACCTGTAGGATTATGTGGTATGCCTGTAATATGCTTTATATTGTAATAAGCAAAAAACTGTTTCATTTTAACAGAGACATATGATGGAGCATTGTCAGTTTTGATTTGTGCAGGTATACCCATGATGGCCATAACTTCTAGCAAATGAGTGATTACAGAATCAGCTTTTTCAGAACTCAAAGCAGTTGCCCACTGAAATCCTGAATAAGTATCGATAGTGTGGTGTACATATTTCAGTTTTCCAAATTCTGCAAAGTGAAACACGTCCATCTGCCAGATTTCATTCCTTTGAGTACTCTTTGGGTTACATCCTGCTGGTAATGGCGTTTGATTGTAGAAGGAACAAGTAGGACATTTCTTTACTATTTCTTTGGCTTGTTGCCAGGTTATGGAAAAATCCTTTTTTAAACCTTTACTATTGACATGATGCTTTTTATGACATTCTGAGGCCTCCAGCACATTTCCTATTAATAACTTATCAATCTCATCATTGCCTTGTGCCAGAGGGCCTGGCAGACCAGTATGGGATCGATTGCGAGTTATATATAAAGGATGACTCCTTTTCCTGATTGTATCTTGTAATTGAATAAATAGTGAAGTTAATTCTGAAGCATCAGGGATAAATTCTGCAGTCTCAATATGTAATACTACTCTTTCTGCATACTGAGAGTCAGTTACTACGTTGAGAGGTTCTGAAAAATCCATTAATACCAACAGAATAGCATATAATTCTGATTTTTGAACTGAATTATAAGGACTTTGAACCACTTTACTTAAATTTTCTGATTTGTAACCTGCCTTTCCTTGTTTGTTGGCATCTGTATAAAATGTACGAACTCCAGATATGGGCTTTTCCCGTACAATTCGAGGCAAGATCCAATCAGCTCTCTTTATAAGATCAATTCTATTGCTTTTGGGATATTTGCTGTTAATTTCTCCAAAAAAATTACTGCAAGCTCTTTGCCAAGGTTCACTTTCTGTCCATAATTTTTCAATGTCCTCCTTAGTTAAAGGTACGACAATTTCTGCTGGGTCTATTCCTGCTAATTGACCAAGTCTCAATTTTCCTTTCCAAATCAAGTCAGAGATTTTTTCCACATAAGTTTTTAATTTTTTATTTGGTTTATTTGGTAAAAATAACCATTCTAATATAATATCTTCCCTCTGCAATAATATTCCTGTATTTTAATGTCTAGAAGGTAACATAACCAAAATGCAATCCAGCTTTGGATCAATACGATCCACATGTCCTTCATGTACTTTCTTTTCTACCAAGGTCAATTCTTTCTCAGCTTCAGGTGATAACTCTCTTGGACTATTTAAGTCCTTGTCACCTTCTAAGGTTTTGAACAAATTATGCAGTTCATCATTTTTTACCCCAACAATAGTTCTTAGATGAGAAATATCTCCAAATAATCTTTGAAAGTCATTAAGAGTCTGTAGTCTATCTCTCCTAATTTGCACCTTTTGGGGTCTAATTTTTTGTAGCTCTATTTTATATCCTAAATAATTAATAGAATCTCCTCTTTGTATCTTTTCAGGAGCAATTTGTAATCCCCAGCAAGGCAAAATTTTCTTTACGTCTTCAAACATTCTTTCTAAAGTATTTGCATTTGAGTCAGCTAGTAAAATATCATCCATATAATGATAAATTATAGATTTAGGAAATTTTTTTACGTATCACTTCCAATGGCTGTTGTACAAAATATTGGCACAGAGTTGGGCTATTCAACATTCCCTGTGGGAGAATCCTCCATTGAAATCTTTTAAACGGTTGAGAATTATTATAAGTAGGCACTGTGAAAGCAAATCTTTCCCTGTCTTTTTCTTGTAACGGTATTGAAAAGAAACAGTCTTTTAAATCAATAACTATGAGAGGCCATCCTTTTGGTAACAGAGTAGGCAGAGGAATTCCGGATTGTAGAGAGCCCATTGGCTGAATTACTTTGTTAATTGCTCTAAGGTCTGTTATCATTCTCCATTTACCAGATTTCTTTTTAATAACAAATACAGGAGAATTCCAAGGGCTGGTTGATTCCTCAATATGCTGAGCATTTAACTGTTCTTCTACCAGCTCTTCTAAAGCCTGGAGTTTCTCTGTTGTTAAAGGCCATTGCTGGACCCATACAGGCTTGTCTGTTAACCATTTTAAAGGTAGAGCTGTTGGTGTCTTTGGAAGATCATCAGTTGTTGTACCCTGTTCTTGTATAATATGGATGGCTGATGACCACTCAGAATATCGCCTTCTAATATTTCTCTCAGAAACATGTGCTAATTTATGATTTGTTTCTGAGATTGGAGGGATGTTAATCTGAGTATTCCATTGTTGCAACAAGTCTCCACCCCACAAGTTCATAGCTATGTTAGCTACATATGGTTTCAATTTTCCTCTCTGTCCTTCTGGACCTATACACTCGAGCCATCTTGCACTCTGTTTCACCTGAGATAATGTCCCAATTCCTAACAGTTGAGCGTTTACCTCCTGAAGAGGCCAAGTTGGATGCCAAAATTCTGGTGCAATTATGGTAATGTCCGCACCTGTGTCTACCAGAACAGACAACAAAACACCATTTATTTTTATCGATAATTTTGGTCTTTGTTCATAAATAGAAGTTTGCCAAAAAATTTTCTTTATATTTGCTCCTGAATTTTCTATTCTCTCTGTTTCATCATCCTGACCAGCATGACTTATTCCAATAGGCATTTGGTTATTTAATTGCTCTGGGTAGGGGTTTCCTCTACGACTGCAGGAAAGGTTTGAACTGGATTTGCTATTGGGGCCTGCATGAGGCCCCTCTGGGAGTTTCCCAAAGACTGAGGCAAAGGATTACCCTGTCTGTCCCTTGTTGATCTACATTCGTTGGTCCAGTGTTTTCCCTTACCACACCTTCTGCATACTCCAGAAGGAAGGGGCATTTTGTTGCCATTGTTCCTTGAGGAAACATTGTTTCTAGGAATGACCTGTTTACAGTCCCTTTTCAAATGTCCTTGCTTTCCACATCCAAAACATCTAACATTCCTCAAACCTTTTGAAATTGCTTCTCCTACCCACGTATCATCATGCTCATGAGCTTCAACATTAACCGTATCTCTAATCCAATCTTCCAAAGGTGCAGATCTTGCCTTTAACGGCCTGATTATTGTTTTGTATGCTGCATTCGCATTCTCTAAGGCCAAAGATTTAATTATTATCTTACTAGCTTCTGAATCCGGGACCATTCTCTTTACTGCTGAAGCCAGTCTTTGTAAAAAATCTGTGAAAGATTCTTTTGGGCCTTGTACAACCTTTGTAAATGACTCAGTTTTTTTTCCTGGTTCCTCAGCTCTGTCCCATGCATTCAAGGCTGCTGTTCGACATAAAATTAGGGTTTGGACATCATATAAACATTGTGTTTGTGCTGAAGCATATTGACCTTCTCCAATAAGCTGATCCTGGCATACTTGTATTCCTTTATCCCTCCAATGCTTTTCTATGTTTTTAGCTTCGTCCTTGAACCAAGTTAGCCACTGAAGCCTTTGACTGGGTTCAAGAACAGCTTGTGCAAGCTCCCGCCAGTCCTGTGGTACAATCCTATTATATGTTGACCAAGAGTTTAACATTTGCTTTACATATGGGGAATGCATGCCATAAGATACTATTGCCTTCTTAAACCTTCGTAAATCTAACATTTCGATTGAAGCCCAAATATTTTGTGTAGTGATTTGATCAGGCAACTGCTGTACGGTTACTGGACAAACTAAGGGTGACTGTGTGAAAACAGGCTTTCTTTCTGTAACCCTATGATCCAATCTTGAAGCAACTTCACTGTTAGTTTCTTCTGTCTGAGTTTTTACAGGATTAATAGGTTTTTCTAAAGCTGTCACCCTGGCACTTAAATTGACTATTTTTTTAAATAGTAAAATGAGGATAAACATAGTAATAAAATGCATAATTCGATCAACATTAATCTTCTCATATAGCTGTTCCATTGTCAGACTGTCCAAAATTGCAAACAAAGCCCAATTTTCTTCCAATGTACACAGAAAACCCATTTTTTTTTAATGTGGAAAAAAATTTTTCTTTTAAATAGTTTCCTTTAAAATATCTGATATGTTAAGTGACTTACCAAGTCCTTGTAGAACAGTACCAATCCGAGGGAATTTCAGAACAGCCATCTAGTGTCCGAGGTGTGAGTCCAGAGAGAGAGAGAGAGAGAGAGAGAGAGAGAGAGAGAGAGAGAGAGAGCAAGCAAGCGTAGCCACAAGTTCTGCCTAAGAGCTTGAATCCAGCCACGTGTTCCCGCTTGAGCCTAGTCAAGCCATGGCTCTGGCTACCTTAAGCTCCAACCACATGTGTTGGCTTTACAGGCAGGGGCCCTGTTCGGCAGGGCAGCCCTGAGTTGTTTGTAGCACTGGCTTTAAGCAAGTAGCTCAAGGTTAGTCTGGCCTGAGGCCAAGCCGACCTGGGCCCGGGCTAGGGAGACGGCTGCCCTGGTGGGAAACCAGACCTGCTGGTGGTCCTGGCGGGATCCCGGACCTGCCGCCAAGCCAAGTTAAGCGGTTTTTAATGGATCCTTGTCACGTTGGGCGCCAAATGTAGATGTAACCAACCATCTTATTAAATAAGAAACACAGAGCCGATTCAGAGAAGAAAGCCAAGAGGTCAGAACTAAGACCCTTACCCTTCCTGCTTCAGCTATCCTGCTTCAGCCAAGAAAGCTCTCTGAAAAAGGGGCCTACTTCCTGTGTGTATGCCTTTTTATAGTCTAGCTGTTCTGCCTTCTCATTGGTTGTAAACCTAAACACGTGACTACCTTGTCATTGCCTGTATGTACCGCCCTCCAGGTCCTTAAAGGCATGCGCCACCACCGCTACGCACTTGTTATGGCTCTAAAACTCTGACACCCAGGCAACTTTATTTATTAACATACAATTAAAATCACATTTCAGTACAAGTAAAATACCACCACAATCATTCTCTTAAAAAAACAGAATGTAACTATATTGTGATTTTTATATTGTTTGAAAGATTTTGCAGGGGTATATGAGCTGTAATAGTAAAATAAAGACACAGAACAAGGAAAATATCAGGAAAGAAGAACACACCAGAAAAAAAATAGAGTAGAAAAAATAATGGAAAGAATAGTGAAATGAAGAATTGTATTTTGTCCCTCAGAAAAGACCTCATATGTATGTTGTCTGTCCAGTAATTTACCTACTCTGCATCTCCTCTTCAGTTTCTCGGACCTGGTGAAGGCTTGTCATTCATCAGCACTCTACATGAGGTCCTGACATGTTGGAGGGGTGTGTGTGTGTGTGTGTGTGTGTGTGTGTGTGTGTGTGTGTTTTCCTTTTTCACCAGGCCTAGAGAATTAAGTTTTGCCATGCTCACTGGCCTCGGAGAACTAAGTTTTACTCTCTCAGATAGAAAAGTCAATAAAAGCCATACCTTTTCGGAGGAGAGCATGGGGGGGGGGGTGTTGAGGGGAAGGATAGGGTAGAGCAGGAGGAGGGATGGGGGTCTGTGGTTGGTATGTGGAATGAATAAAAATTTTCTTTATGAAAAATAATAATTAGCAAGACCCCCCCCCAAAAAAATAGGAAAAACAAACAAACAAAAAACCTGCCTCCAACTCCATGACTCCCCTTCGAATTCTGAGATGCTGAAGGCAGTTCCTTAGAGTAGCACTTATTTATCTCTTGTGGTTAGTCTTTGTTCAAAATCTACATTGCTAAACATTAGACTAGTAACACCTACTGTTTCCAGATCTCATTTGCTTGGAATGTATTTTCCAAACTTTTGTTTTAGGTGTCGTCTATATTTGACAGAAAGATGAGTTTTTTTTTTGTAGATAACAGAAAAATGGATTTGTTTCTTAATCCACTCAATTTGCATGTGCTTTTTGGTCAGGGAGATGCGGCTATTAATATTTAAAGTTATTATTAAAAGGTCTGTGACGCTGTTATTTTGTTATTTGTTTTTTGCCATAATTGTCTTCGGCTTATTTTGAGTTTCTGTAGTTAAGGCATCATTTATTTTCTTCCTATAGTCTCTTTGCTCTGTTTATTTCAGTGCTCAGTCTAAAGTATTGCTTCCAGATTTCCCCAAGAGTGTGGTTTGATGGACATGAAGAAAAATGGCATGATTATATCATGTTAAATTTTTGTATCTTCTTTAACTACAACACATAGTCACATTGTTTTGTTGGATATAGTACTCTAGGTTGGCATTCATGTTGTTTTAGAATATGAAGTACATGACTCCAGGCTCTTATTTTTAAAGTTGCCAATAAAAAATCAGATATTATTTTGATTTGTTTCCATTCATATGTGTCTTGTGGATTTTCTCTCGAGATTTCAATCTCATTCTTTAGTCTGTGCATTTAGTGTTTTAATTATCATATGCTATGGGCAATTTCCTTTATGGTCCTACTTGGTGTTCTGTGTTAATGATGAAGTCAACACTGGAGCAACATTTGCTTGTCAGGATCCATGACTAGAAGAGTGTAGATTACAAGGTACCCAAAGTTATGAGGAGCTCTTCATGCAAATTCTTTCATGATCTTTGTATTCTGAATTAATCCTGTAAGTGTGAAGATAGCAGACAGTGGCTTATTCCAGAGAAAGACACCAAAAGCCAATATAGGTGCCCTAGGAACAGGGCTAGAACTCTTTGAGTACGGAGATGGCACTACTGATATTCTGAGGACTGTACCAAGGAGAGTAGGTACATGCTTTGCACATAAAGAGCTAGTCTTGTAAATGTGGAGACACCAGGTGCAGCATTACTTACACTGTACATATCTAGAGACAACAGTGTAAATACTATGTGAAAGGAGATATTCCAGAGACTATGGAGATGGCGCTGGTGATGATGATTTGTTGAATATCATCAGGACAACTAGTTCTGGATCTTTGTAGCCAGGGCTAGGATTTGAAGTGTGGAGGTCTGGCAGACCTGCATGAATGTGGGGGAAATCAAAAGGGAAAGCCTGATTAAGAGCTTTCACACATGACCTATTCCTGCAACTATGGAAAGGGCTCTGTCAAATGAAGTTCTGTGGAACTCTCCAGGAAAATTGAAGGAAAGGTACATTCTGGGGCAACAAACCATGAGAAGCCTTACAGGAACAGTGGAACACAAGCTTCTGGAGAGTATCATCAGGCAAATCTAATGTGGGATCTATACATCAGAACTAGGCCCCAGAGTGTCAAGAAGACCAGGTGGAGTCTGTCCTAGAGGAACTCAACAGGGACATGTAGTACAGGATGAGTTCAACTACCAGAAGCAGGCTGGGGAATCTACACATGGCAAAGAAAAGAAAGATTCTGGGAAGCTTTATCACTCAAATCGATGTGTGCACTATGTACCCAGACAAGGGTTACATAGGTGCAGGTGGGCATGCTTCTGGTGGAACTCACCAAGAAAAGAAAGTGATTGTCTTGTATCCCATAACTGGATCTAGTAGTGTGGGGATATTTTTCCAAGGCAACATTCTAGGGAATTCATCAGGAGAAACTGGTTCCTGAGTTTTGCAACTGGAGCTAAGCCTGTGAATGTGGAGATAGCACTGATGGGCTCAATATAAGAGAAAACACTAAAAAAAAAACAGTGGAGTAACTGTGGAACGCAAACAAGGCCTAAGACTGTGGGAATACAGCTGATATTTGAGGTTCTGGGGAGTTTGCCAAACAAAACTGATATGAGATCTGAGTTTGCAGAGCTAGGCCTGGGACTCTGGAAATATCCTAGGGAACAGCATCAGGCAAATCTAATGTGTTATTTCTGTATCTCCATCTAGTCCATGGGTTGTAGAGATAGTGCAGGAAGTCTTATTTCTAGGGCAACTCAATAGACAAAAAGCAGGTACAGGAGCTCTGTGACAGGAACAAGGTCTGAGAGTGTAGGATGGCACTGGAGTAGTAGGTTCTTTGGAACTCACCAGGTAAAACCAGGACATGATGTGAATATACACAGCAACATGTGGAGAAATGAAAGTAGGGCTCAGCATTTTGAGTACTCAAAATGAAAGCTCATGTAGGAACTGAGTGAACTAAGCCAGGCCAGAGAGTCTAGGTATGCTGCTAGCAAGTCTCTTCTGAACTTCACTTGGAAAACAGCATAAGATCTGTGCATCAGAGTTAGGGCTTAAAATGTGGATATGCAGCAGGTGGACTTTGGTACTTTACAACTCATGATGAAAAGGCAGGCCAGGAGCTGTGTGACCCTACCTATTCTGGGGAGGTTGGGGATGGTGCTGTTAGGCACAGCTCTGATAAGCATACCAGGCAATGTCTGTTCATGTTAGGTAGAGGAGGCTAGGCATTGGACTGTGGAGAATGTGCAGACCAGATGAGCTCTGGGACTCACCAGTGATAAATGGTTCCAACATTTTGTGAATAGAGATACATCTGGAAAGGTGATGGTGGTGTTGGCAAGTGAGATTCAGCATTGCTCATCAAGGAAACCATGTGAAAATTCTGTCTGTCTAGACTTAGATATAAGTATGTGTAGATGACACAGGCAGGAGTGGTGCTAGCAGAAAGCTGCTTCAGGAGATGTGTGTGTGTGTGTGTGTGTGTGTGTGTGTGTGTGCGCCTAGGAAACTTGCAAGGGAAAACCAGTTCACTCTTATTGTATACTGTAGCAGGCATGATAAGGACAGATACAGTATGGGCTTGGTTGTGGTATCCTCACCTGAGCAAGCCAGTGCAAGGAGTACAAGGTACATAAGAGAGTTAAAGATTATGTTGGTCAGTGAGGGTCTAAAGAGCATAATCAGATCAACAGATGTGGAATCCCTGTTGAGAGTTAGGCCTTGGGGTAGTATAGGGGAGTTTGGGTCTGATATAGTGATGAAGGAAATTCAGTGCACCATTTAAGTGGTCATATGAAAACCTACTAATGTAGAAGCTTCTGAAAAATATATTTATATATGAAAAGAATAAACATGGAATCAACAAATACCTGGGGAGACAATGCTCCAACTAAAGATATTCTGTCACCATATGAAGCATACAGTTCCAGAAATAGGTTACATCTAATTAATTTGTCAGACAAAAAGACCCCATGGAAACCCCCAAACAACTCAGGCTATTACTAAGGCTATTGGTTGCTCTCCAAAATGGATAGTAAAGCTCTAATGTTGAAGGTAACATTTAAATATCACATTGTGCAAGGAGAACTTGAGCTGGTGCATAATTGGACCCTTCACTACTCCTGACTAGAGTCAGTGGTACTGCACACTACCAGAGAAGAAGGGTAACCTTAACTGAATTGCAAACCCAGGGATTTACCCTAATGACCTGCCTACATGACACACTGCTGCAAACATTATGGCAGCAAACAGCCACTATCTGATTGGACTTAAAGCCCACTGCATGACATCAAACACATGCCTGACACTGTTCAGGTGACCAAGAACATGAAAATAGATAGGACTGGCAGCTAGGGGATAACCAAATACTACTGTTCTGCTTAAGAAACATATCAATAAAATGAAACCTAATGATTTCTTCTGCCCCCATAGATCATTGTCTCACTCAGCCATCATCACAGAAGCTTCCTCTTGCAGTAGATACGAATTAACACAGAGACTCCATCTGAACAATGTGTAAAGAGTGAGAGACTTTGAAACACTCATTTCTAAATGGGAAGTGGTTATTAAAACCCTCCATTTTGGGATCATAGAACTATGGGAAAAAGGAAGCAGAAATACTGTAAGAGCCTGAGGAAATGGAGGATACCAAGGAAACATGTATTCCAGATACAGCAGGATTGATGCACACATGAACTCACAGAGATTGAGATTGGCAGAATATACAGGGCCTACACAGGTTCATGGAGAATGGGACACAGTGCTGCATGGGGAAGTGGACATGATCTCCTATCCCTAATGAAGAAACTGCATCCAGTTGACTACTGCTTGTAATGGAAAAATCAGTTTCCACCAATAAAGTCCAACTAGGTATGAATGCCATACTTTCAGGTCGACCTCATGCTAAGCAATAGGCAGCATGACATGAACTAAATTGTTTGTCCCTTATTGCATTGTTTGGAGGAATTTTTACATAATTGGTCTGTTCCTTGTATATTGTAGTTTCTAACTTTCTGTTTTTTGTGGGTTTCATTGTGTGTGTGTGTGTGTGTGTGTGTGTGTGTGTGTGTGTGTGTGTGTGTGTGTTTCATGTGATTTTTCACTATTGCTTTTATTTTGTTTGCTTGTTTGTTTTGTTTTACTTGCTTGTTTTATTCAGGTTAGTTTCCTTTTTATATTTCCATTTTCTAAGAAGGAAGGGAAAGAAGGCATGAAGTTGGATGAGTGGGGAGGTGGGAAAGATCTGGGAGAAGATGGGAGGGAAATGTTCTCAGAATATATTGTATGAATTTTCAATAATAAGAAAAAGGAAAGTCAGCCCAGGAGCTGCATGACCAGAGCTTGACCTTGAAGTATGTGGATAGTTCTGGCAGTTGAAGTTGTTCAGAGCTCAACAAAAAGATCAGGCATGCACTCTGCTAATAAGAACTTAGGTAGACATAGAAGTGTGGAGACAGTATGTGTTGGCAAGAGGGATACAGTGGGAAGACAGTAGAGGAAGATTGTCATCAGAGATAGGGAGCAGAACAAAGCGATAACTTGGCTGGTGGGCTTCTGGCAAGAGTCATCAGGAAAACCAGTGAATGATTTACAGATAGGCCATGTAAGATGCAGATGATATAGGTGGGCATGGATTCATGAACTGATCTGGAAGGCAGGTGCAGGAGCTGCATGAACATACATATACCTAGAAGTGTTGGGATGGCACAAACGTGCTTGGGTCTGGAATGATTCAACAGGGAAAGCAGGGACATGTACTGAGGAATTGGAACTAGGTCTAGGAATATAGGAGTAGTGTTGTCAGGCAAGATTATTGAAAGTTCCAATGGAAAATCTAATATGTCCACTCAGTGTGTTCACAGCTAGGTCTTGGAGTAGGGATTTAACATATGTGGGCTTGGTTGAGGGAGATCTCTTCAGGAAAAGCCAGTGCAAGATTCACATGCCCAGACCTAAGTGTAAAAGGATGAGAATCATACCGGCTGTCCAAGTTCAGGCCAGATTTAGGCAAGGTTCATTGGAGTTCATGAGCCAAAACCAGTGCCTGTTTTTCACAAATGGACCTAAGCCTGAGAATAAGGAGATAGTTCAGAAGTACTTGATATTAAGGAAACACACCAGAGAAAGCCAATTCAGGAGCTGCATGACCAGAGCTATGCTCAGATATTTGACATTGTGCCAGTAGGTAAGGTTCTGTGGAGCATCACCAGGCAAAGAAGAGGTGTGATGTGTGTGTCTGGAGCTAGGCCATGCATTTCCTTATGGAGATGGCACAGGTGATCTTGCTTCTAGGCAAACTAACCGTGGAAAGCCAGTAGAGGAGCAGGATGTGCATATCTAGATATGGGAATGGTACAACACTAGAATGTAAGGTTCATTAGAGCTCACCATGCAGATTGTACGCAATGTACACATGTGGACTTATTGTGGGACGTAGAAGATGGTACATCAGTGTTAGGTTCTGGATATTTCAGCAGCAAAATTTATTCTAGGGACTGTTTGACAAGTTATAGGACAGAGAATACAAGCTTGGTACTGGACTGTGAGCCTTTCATGAAGTTCATCACAAAAATAAGTGAGGCAGCTGTGCATCCAGGGCAAGACCTTGGAATCTAGCAATGAGGAAGGAATGATTTTTTTAAAGAACTCATGAGAAGCCATTTCAAGAGCTGTAAATTTGGAAAGAGGCATGGGAGTGTAGGGAACGAATAGGCAGGTGATGTTCTGGGAACACACTAGGCAAACTCTGTTCATGATCTTCATATCTAGAGCTAAGCTTGTGAGTGTGGAGATAACATATGAGGTCTTGATGATGGGGAACTCACCTTCAAAACCCAATGCTGTAAGTATTAAACAAGAGTTAGTATATAGCACATAGAAATGGTGCTGTCAGGGTGGGAGGGGCAGGACTGATCTTTCACCAAGAAAGTCAGTGCATTACTGGGGCTTCTAGAGCCAGACCTGGGAGTGTCGAGGTGGTAAATGGATGATGATTGTTTCTGGAAAAACTCTCCATGGAAAACAAGTGCAAGAATTGTGTGACCAAAGAAAGGCCTGGAAGTGTGAAAATGCCTCTGATAGACAGTGACTTTGGGATGAACAGACAAAGGCACCTTGCCTTGTGTATACCCAGACATAGGTCTGGGATTGTAAAGATGGCATAGTCCAGTTTGTTCTTGTGAAAATGACCAGGAAATAGCAGTATAGGAGATATATCAGGGAGTATGAAAATGGCTCCTGTGGGTGAGGTGCTTTGGACTTCACTAGACAAGGCTATCACCTAGTCCTCATGGACTACATCCAGAGTTAGGTCTGAAAGTGTGGCCATGACAAGGACAGATATGGCTGGAAGTAAGAATGGTCCCATAAGGATATATGTTTGAATACTTTGCCCCACATTAGTGAGATTGTTTGTGAAGATATAGCCTTTTTGGAGGTGGTTTATTGATGAGGATAGTGTTCTGAAGATCCAGTCATGAACTGAGGGGAGCTGGTGAGGAAAAACTGGTTTAGGAACTGAGTGAACATTGCTAGAAATAGAAGTGTGGAAATGGTTCTGGAGGATGTGTTTCTTTGGATCTCACTGTACAGAACATCTTAGATTAGGCTCTGTAAGAAGTTAGAAGAGGCCATTTTTGAAGGAGCATCATTACTTGCAGTGAAGGAGGAAGGATTAAAGAAGATATGGATTGAAGCTGAAATTTAGCACCATGAGGTAGGATTGGAGGTCTGAGGAGACCTGAAGAGAAGCTATTGGAAAAGGTACAGCCTCACTTGCTATTCAGACCCTAGTGTAGTGGGGAAGCCAGGACAGGGTATGAGCACCAAAAGCAGTGGGCACTGAAAGAGGAAGGATTAAAGGAGACATGAATAGAAGCTGAGCTTTGGCACCAGGAGATAGGATCAAAAGCCCTGAAGTGGTCTGAGGAGAAGCTATAGGAAAAGCTACAGCCTCACTTGCTATTCAGTCCCCAATATAGTGGAGACACCAGGACATGCTATGAGCACTAATAATAGCAGCAGGTCTTGTGAACCTGAACTAAGCAATGAGACAACCTTCCTGTGCTTCTGATAACAGAGCCAGAGCTATCTAAGCTCTTTGATGCAGATGAATTTCTAAACAGTCTTATTAAATAAGAAACACAGGGACAAATACAGGGGTGAAAGCCATAGAGATCAGAGAAATAGTGAGAGACCCCAGCTAACCTTAGCTCACCACTCTGCTGTAGATTCCACAGAGATAACTACTTCCTGTCTAACCTGTGCCTTTATTGCCTTGCTGTTCTGCCCTTTCATTGTCTCTTAGCCCAGCTACCTCACTTCCTTGTCACTGCCTGTCTATACAGACCTCCAGGTCTCTATGGTTGGTACTGGGATTAAAGGCGTGTGTCACCATGCTTGGCTGTTCCCTAGTGTCTCCTTGAACACACAGAGACTCTGCTTGCCATGTGATCAGACTAAGGGCTTGTGTTACCACTGCCTGACTTTAGTTTATGGCTGGCTATGTCCTCTGATCTCCAGGCAAACTTTATTAACATACAAATAAAATATCACGACATTTCAGGACAAATAAAATATCACCACACTTTAAAGCCCAGAAGAGTGTGAATAAATTTCATACATTAGACACTGAGTGTTTACCCTTCTATAGTTTGATTTTGTTTTTGTTTGATCATAAGGCTGGGCTTACTCTTCCACCTTAGACTGAGAGTTTATTCTACTTATTTTTGCTTTTAGTTTTATTTCTGTTTTCCAGGACCCAAAAGATTAGAAACTTTGGACTTTTGAAGAGATTTTAATCATTTTAAAGAGACTGAAATTTGATAGCGTTTGAATTTTTCAAATTTTTAAGCGATTTTGAAATTATGTATTTTTAAGTATCACAAGATTAATTCAGACCTAGAGAATAACCAAGTAAGAAAAGATTTTGGCTTCATAATGATGCATTTTGTGTAATTGATAAGTAATCAAATGTGTTGCTTAGTAATTTGCCAACTTGACATAACCAAGGGTCATCTGAGGAACCTTAATTGAGAAAATGTTTTTATATGATTGGCCTGTAGGGAATATTGTGAAACATTTTCTTGATTAATACTTAATATGAGAGAGGCTTTCCCATTAGAGGCGGTGTCACATTTGTTCAGGTAATAGTGAGTTATATTAAAAAAAGAAAGTTTAGTGACCCATGGGAAGAAAGCTAGTGACCACCTGCTCTTTTTGTCCTTCATGTCAGTCCTTCTCTCAAGGTTCCTGTCTGGAGGTGGAAAGTGTAAACTGCAAGAAATCCTTCTCTGCAAAGTGGTATTTGGTCATCTTACTTCACATCAGTAAGGGAGCTAATTATTGCTGGAGGAAACTTTGTGATGATCATTATCAGGCAAGTCTTTCCATGAAATGTGCAAGTGAGAATGTTGGAGTATGGAGATAATCCAGGTAGCATTGGCTCTGTAAGAACTGACCAAGAAAGGCCAGTGCTGCAGCCCCAACACTAGGCATGACATCAAAACATAGAAATGGTACTGGCAGTCAGCTTTAAGTAGAACTAAAGAGGCAAAACTGGTGAGCAATTAAAGCAATTGCATGTAGGTCTGGGAGTACAGAAAGACCCTAACAGAGCTGGATTCAGGCAGAGCTCACTAGGAAATGTGGGTACAGGCACCACATGACCAGAGATACTTCTGGAAGTGTGGAACTGGCAAAAGCAAGTGAGGTTATGTGGAGGTCACCAGGCAAACTTGGGGCATGTGCAGGTGGTTGAGGAAGGTTTAATTCTGTGGGGAGGATGCTGCAGCTGAAGTAACTGTGAGATCTGCTAGACACTAGCTAGATATGGGAGTTTGGGGATGTTGCTGGCAGGCAAGATTATTTGAAGTAAACAAGGCAAAGCAGTTGTGAGTTCTGTGCATTTAATGATGGAACTAGATCACAGAGTATGAAGACAGTACTAGCAGGGGAGGTGTCACAGACCATGACCATACAAACTGGTGCATAAAATAAACTTACTTTACTAGTATTTGGAAGTGTGGGGATGGTACAGGCAAGCTTGTTTCTCAAGAAAGACCCAGGGAAAGGTGATACAGGAACTGTTTGGTCACAGACACTGCTGGGAGTAAATGGATGGCCCTGGCTAGTAAAAATAGATCAAGATCACCAGGCAAATCTGATACATGATCTGCATATCAACACTTGGAGTGTGCAGATGGTACAGGAAGGCATGGGTCTAGGGGATGCAGAAAGGAAATTAAGCTAAGGAGTACCAAGACAAACTATGTGTAATACAAATTGCTAAATAGTCTTATTAATAAAAAAAAACCTGGAGCCAGATATTGGGGTAAAAGCTGAAAGATCAGATAAGCAGAGCAAACCACAGCTACCAGCTATTACCTCACACTCCACAAATCCTCTAACTGAAATCCTCAGCCTCAATCGCATGAGTTACTCTTTCCTCACTCTTTATATACCTTTCTGTGTCCTGCCATATTACTTCCTGGGATTAAAGGTGCGTGTGTTTCCCAAACCAAGTCATGAGATCTCAAGTGTTGGAATTAAAGGTGTGCGCCACCATGCCTGGCTCTGTTCCCAGTGTGGCCGTGAACTCACAGAGGTCTGGATGGATATCTGCTTCCTGAGTGATAAAATAAAGATATATGCCACCACTGCCTGGCCTCTATGTCTAATTTGGTAGCTGGCTGGCTCTGTTCTCTGATCCCCAGACAAGTTTTATTGGGGTGCACAAATAAAATATCACCACAACTATGTCTGGGGTACTGTTGAGAAGTTGACATACAAGCTTCTGTTGGGATTCTCTTGCAAATTTTGTGTAAGCAATGAAAAGGAGCTAGTTCCACTAGAGTAGATGTGTTCTACACAGGTGAGTTCTGGGAAACAACCAGGGAAATTTGGTGCAGGAGCTGATTTTTTAGTCCTATGCTGGTGTAGGATTTGCATGACTAGATGTAGGATTTGAATTGCAGTTTTGAGACTAAAGGATGATATTCTTGAGGAATCCCCAGGCAATATCAGTCTGCCTGTCCAGAAGTGGCAGATGTTCAGAGGAGAGTCATGAAGAAAGCTGATGTCTGATTCTGCATCCAGGCTTAGGACCTGGACTGAGGAGATTTAGGTCTACATGGTTCAGGGACACTCACCAGAGAAAGCAGATGCATAACTATGTGGCCACAAATATGCCTGGAGATATGAAGATGGCTCTGATTGCCAAGGGTCTTTGCAGCAGGGAAATGGTCTAAGCAATGTGTGCATCCAGAGGTATGTATCTGAATATGAAAGGAATGGGGCAGAATCAATTCTCAAGGTACATGAGAGGAAAATCAGTGAGAGAACTTGTATTACCAGAGCAAGGCCAGGGAGTATGGGAATGACACTGGGCCGAAGAAAATTTGGGGAGCATTATAATGCAAATGAGTACTTAATGTATGCTCACACAGATAGGACTTGGAAGTATGAAGAAGACACAGGTATCAGAAATGATGGATCCACCAGGGAAAGCTGATACAGGAACTATATGACCAGAGCTATTGTTGTGAGTGTTAGGATTGCACAGGCTGGTGAGATGTGGTTGAGAGCACCAAGAAAATCTGATATATGATCTGCTCATCCAAAGCCCATCCTTGAAGTGTTCAGATTGTTCTGGTAGGCCTGGATCTAAAGGGACTCAGCAGGAAATCCATATAGAAACAGTGACACAAAAAATAGGTCTTGGAGGATAAGCATGACACTGTTGGATTAAGTTCTGTGTATCTAACCAGGAAAACCAAAGAACTGTGGTCATATCCACAACTATGTGAGGTAGTATGGAGATAGCTCATTGAGGCTGTATTCCATGAGAACTCATTAGGAAAATCTGGTGTGTAGCACGGATCTTAAAGGTTCTTATTAATAAAATCAAACCTTAGGCCAAGTATTGGGGTGAACACTGGAAGATCAGAGAGACAGAACAAGCCACAGCTAACCTCACCTGGCCAACTTCTCAGCTGGTCTGTTTCCTCAGACTGCAAGGTTCTGTGTCCTCATATCCGAATGGGTCTCAGCTGAACTGTGCTGCTAGAAGCCTGAAAGCTTAACCAGCCAAATGCTTCTAGTTTCTGGTCCTCACGCCTTATATACCTTTCTGCTTTCTACCACCACTCCCTGGGATTAAAGGTTTGCTTTCTGGGATTAAAGGTGTGTGTCACCATGCCTGGCCGTTTCCAATGTGGCCTTGAACTCAAAGAGATCCAGAGGGATTTCTACCTCTGGAGTGCTAGGATTAAAGGTGTGAGTGCCACCATTTTCTAGCCTTTGTATCTAGTGGCTGTTCTGTCTCTGACTCCAGATAAGTTTATTAGGGTGCACAATATTTTGGGGAACACAATACCACCACACTGGTGCCTGAGACAAATGACAAAAGCTAAACTCAAGAGTGAGGAGAGGGAACCCACAGGATTGATTAAGGGGAACATTCCTCAGGAAATGTATGACCAGAGATAAATCTGAGGGTTAGGAATGATGATTACAGGCATGGTTCTGAAGACTTTACTGGACAATATGGGTATGCAATTTAAGCATCCAGAACTAGGTCTGGATTATTAAAATGGCACATTCAGGCTCATTTCCAGCACCATTTAAAAGGTAATCCAGTGCTGGAAATTCACTACCAAAGCAAGGTTGGTAGAGTGATATATCTGGAAGATAGATGTCTGATTTCACCTATCTATGCATATCTGTCTGCTAGGAATGGGATCTGAGGACCTGAAAGAATGGGACAGACTACAGTTCTATGATGTAGATAACCTTACATCAGTTTCAGTGTACCTTTATACATTTATACATTTATACATGAATGTAATAAAGAAAGCAATGACCCAAGGAAGATTGAGTTCAGAAAAAATATGATCAGAAAAACATGTAAATAAAGCTCAGTAACCACATACTAAAAAAAGCAACCCTTCCACAAATCTTTCTCAGGATATACTAAGCTGTTTCCTTTTGGGCCACCAATCAGCTCCCAAATCATGACATGGAGACTTATGCTCATTTCTTGCTAGTTCTTATAACTTAATGTGTTTCTCTTCATCTATGCTTTGCCTCGGGGCTTTTTACCTTTCTTCCCTTCTGTATGTCCTACTCCATCTAGCCCCTGGCATCTCCCTCTCTTTCACTCTCATTTTCTCCTTTTTGTTCTCTCTCTAGATTTCTCCTATTTATTTCTCTTCTGCCTGCAGGCCCTGCCTATCTCTCTTGCATTTGTTTATGCTGTGTAGACAAATCGCTAAACAGTTTTATTAATAAAACACCAGAGCCACATATTAGGGTTAAAACCTGAGAGATCAGAAAAGCAGAAAGAAGCCAGCCACCACGTTCTCACCACTTGAAGATCCTTAGACAAAGAGACCTATTTCCTGTATACCCATGCCTATATGCCTTTCTGTCCCTTCCGTCTCATTTCCTCTCCACCCAGCTATATCACTTCCTCTTCCTGCCCAGCTCTGTCCCTTCTTATCTGTCTGTATAGACCTCCAGACCTTTATGGTTAACTAGGGTTGGAATTTAAAGCATGTGCCACCATGCCTGACTCTGTTCCCAGTGTGGCCTTGAACTCACAGAGATCCAGACAGATCTCTGCCTCCTGAGTGATAGGATTAAAGGTGTGTGCTACCATTGTCTGACTTCCATGTTTAATAAAGTGGCTGGCTTTCTCCCCTGATCCTCAGATAAACTTTATTGGGGGACACAGATAAAACATCGCCACAATGCTGCATTTGTTTAATTATGTAAAGATGTAGTGCATTTGTTTCACTTTGTCTGCCTAAGGCATCTGATTGGTCTAGTAAAAACTGAATGGTCAATAACTAAGGCCGACTCTCCTGTGTACTGCAGCTAGTGAGAGGCAGCACTAGTTTTCTCACTTTTGTGACCCCTTAGCCACCTCTCTCATCTGCTGCAGGTGTCAATGGGTAAGCAGTGGAGGAAATCTTTTCCTCATCAATGCCTCCACATAGCAGATAGAGGGTCAGTGTCAGCTCTCTTGCTCTCACACCCTCAGTTGGCTCATCTGCATCCCCTACAATAGAGTTAGTTTTAGTGTGCTGTCCAGGTGAGTTTTACACTTGTGGTGAGAGGTAGTGACATCTTTCCAGAGTGTGGGAGCCAGCTCTTCCCTGAGGGGCAAGGCCATCTCTCTTGCTGCACTATCCAGTGAGGGGCAGGGCCAGCTATTCCAGGGCTAGTGAAGGGGTGGGTCTGCCTCAGCACAGCTCTCAGATTTCCACCTGCATGATTCCTATGACCCATGTGCTAACACAGGCAAGCACACCTCATCACAGACTCCAGCTTCAGCAGGAACACAGACCCATAAATGGTCCTTGGTAGCATCTCAGGCCCAAATGTCATCATGGCCCCAGTACCAGCACCAGCTACCTTGATCAGTATGGCCCTGGTGGCAGCATGGCCCTCAGAGAGCAACACAGTCTCAGGTGGCTGTCCAGACCCTGAGCATCTATACAGCCTGTGGTGGTAACAGACACCTAGATCTTAGCTGCTGCAGGGCCACAGACTCAGAAATGACCCTAGGCAGCAGCTCAGGCCTAGATGTCACCATGGCCTTGGTGGCAGCACTGGCCACCCAGATCAGTATGGCCCTGGTGGCAGCATGGCCCTCAGATACCAACACAGTCTCTAATCATTGGCAAAGCCCTTGGTGGTAACAAGAATTACAGATATCAACTCAGACCCTGGCTGTGATCAGGCCACCTAGACACTGGCTCTTGGCAGCAGCCTGGGCACAGATGATACCATGTCATTTTGTGGTATTGCAGGCCACTCAGATCCATATGGTCACAGCTGCAACACACCCCTCAGAACCTTATCTGGCCTCAGGTGATAGCCCAGACACCAGGTACTTTCACAGCCCTCAGTGGCAATAGGAACCACGAACACCCATACAGACCCTGGCTATGTTAGGGCCATGGACCCAGACATGGCCTTTTTCAGCAGCCTGGCCCAGATAACACTCTGGCCCCATGTGACAGTACTGGCCACACAATCAGCATAGCCCTGGTGGCAGCAGAGCCCTTGGATACCAACATGGTCTCAGGTTGCAGCCTAGACCCTGGATATCCATGTGGCCTATGGTAGCAACATGGGCCACCAGACAACAGCACAGAACCCAGCTGTGGTGGCACCAAGAACTCAGACATGGTCCTTGGCAGCAGCTCAAGCCCAGATGTCACTATGGCCCCAGGTGGTAGCACAGGCCACTCATATCAGCATGGTCTCTGTGGTAGCATAGCCCTTAGACACCATCATTGCCTCAGGTAATGGACCAGACCATAGGCCTCTGCACATCCCTCAGTGGTGACAGGATACACCTACAGCAACACAGGTTCCTTGGCTGCTTTGGGGTCTTGGACTAAGACTTGACACTTGGCAATAGCCCAGGCCTGGACATCACCTTGGGCTCAGCTGGGAAGCAGGTCATTTACATCAGCCTGTTCCTCACCATCCTCATCTCTTCTGATCCACCTCTCACCCCTGTCTCTGTCTCCTCTCTCTCTCTCTCTCTCTCTCTCTCTCTCTCTCTCTCTCTCTCTCTCTCTCCCATTTCCCACCCTGTACTTGCTTATCATAATGGTCCCCTGACACCTGGAAGGTTCCTGGTTGAGGCACAGGTGGTACTTGGTTGAGTCACGCATGTCTCAGCCACAAAGCATGACATGGAGATATTGATTTTCATCTCTCATATGCCTGGACCTAGAAACCATGAGCTTGGTATGATGGTGACCAACTGCCCAGTGCCAAAGGCCTAGAAAGTGCTGAGTGGCTCCTGGTTGGTTGTGCCCCACGCACTTTATTTTTTAATACTATACTTTAATTCCACTTCCTCCCTCCAAACACTTCTTATATTCCTCCCACCTCTCCTTCAAATTCCCAGCCTCCTTTTTCACTAATAGTTATTGCATGCATATACATAAATCTAACTGGTTCAGTCCTTATAATGCTACATGAATGTAGACTTTCAAGGATGACCTTTGGGCACTGCTGTGTCTTCTTGGGTAATGCCACCTCTCCCATTCTTTGCTTTCCTCAATTTTCCATAGTTCTTAATGTAGGGTTGAGGCCTCATGGGCTTTTCTCCATCCAGTTTGGCATATTCCTTGGTGTCACCCTTGTTCATCTCATGTTTGGGCAGTAATGTTGGTAAGATTTTATTGGTATAGCTTCTGATATAACCGGGAGACAAAAATCTCGCATATTGGTATAGCTTCTGAAATTACAAGGAGACAAAGATCTCACAGACACAATCTCACAGAAAAGTCCATGAGTGTTTGTAGATATGTCTATTAAGACTGTGCTCCACATCTTTGCATTTTCATTGGTTGTGGTTTTTCTATAGAGACCTCCAAATTGGCTTAATTTTTGCCTTTGACTTTTTCCCACCTCTACTGACTAGTGGTTATGGTATTTTAAGGTACTTGAAAAATAACTAGAGGAGAGAGATGACCACCAATATCACATGGCTGTAAATCCTTAGTACTAAAGTGGCCTGCCTGGAAAATATATTGATGTCACAGTGTCACAAAGGTTATGGGAGTAACCTTCCACATTTTTATTACATTCAAGGTCTCCACAAGAGATTGAGCCCATACACAACACTGCTGAAGTAGACAGGCACCTGATCTTAGATAGTCCATGGGCCTGAAGGCAAAATACTACTATTATTCTGATAAAGGAACATTGAAATAAAATGTCTCTTAAAGAAATATCACTTATATAATCCCTCCTTTCTCTCTTTGACTGCACTCCAGGAGCTTTGCCTGGTGATTGGCTGTGGATCTCTGCATCTGCTTCCATCAGTTAGTGGATGAAGGCTCTATGATGACAAGTAAGGTAGTCACCAATCTGATTATAGGGGAAGGCCAGTTCAGGCACCCTCTCCACTATTGCCAGTAATCTTAGCTGGGGTCATCCTTGTGGATTCCTGGGAGTTTCCCTAGCACCAGGTTTCTCCCTAACCCCATAATTGCTACCTCTATCAAGGTATCTCTTTCATTGCTCTCTCTATCTCTGTCCTTCCCCCAACTTGACCATCCTGTTCTCTCATATTCTCATCCTACATTCTCTCTCCTATTCCTCTCCACCCCTATCTTACCCAGGAGATTTTATCTATTTCCCCTTCCTTGGCTGATCCATGTGTGTCCCTCTTAGGGTCCTCCTTGTTACCTAGCTTCTCTGGGGCTGTGGACTGCTACCTGGTTACCCTTTTGTTGACATCTAATATCCACTTGTGAGTGAGCAAGGGGGCTCAAGATCATGATGGGGAAACCCACAGAGACAGCTGACTGATAGTGGGAACTTATGAACTCTGGACTGACAGCTGGGGAGCCTGCATGGGACCAAACTAGGCCCTCTGAATGTGAGTGACAGTTGTGTGGCTTGGTCTGTTTGTTGGGCCCCTGGCAGTGGGACCACAATTTATCCCTGGTGCATGAACTGGTTTTATAAAGCACATTCCCTATCATGGGATACCTTACTCTGCCTTAATTCAGTGGGGAGTGCCTTGGTCCTACCTCAATTTGATGTGATAGGCTTTGTTGATTCTCCATGGAAGGCCTTTCCCTCTCTGAGGGAAAATGGATGGGGAGAGGAATGGGGGGAAGGTGGGAGGGAAAGTGAGAGGAGGGGAGGGAGGGGAACTGTGGTTGGTATGTAAAATGAAAAAAAACATTAAAATAAAATAAAAACGAAATATTGTTATACTCATGGATGACTACTTCACTCAATCTACATCGTAGGAACTTGTGCTTCCAGTAGATGATAATAAAAAGACCACAATCTCATACCAACTCCAGTGTGACATGAACAATTATGTCTATAATAGCAGATGGGAGATATGTGTCCCATGGGACTAAGCTCCCTGGAGGTCCCTGCCAGAGTGCCCGCGTTATGCTTCCTTCTCGAAGAAGATGTACTTCACAGATCATGGGCTCCCTGGGCTATGGGTTCTGTATAACTGCTTTTCTGATAATGTTCTAATTAATCTATGAAGCACAGCCAAAATTAATGAATGCTTGTGTTGTGAACTATGGAGGAAAGGGGAAGCTGGACATGAATCTTAATTAAATATAGCAGAATGAGCTATTTTTTAAAGACCCCAAGCTGCTAGATAAAGAAAGTATAATAGTTCAGGCACTTCTAGGGAATGAACACTCACCCACTAGGAATTCTTTAGGAATCCCAACTAAAGTGATTTATGGTAGAAAACGTTATCTCATAGGAGGCAGATGGTGGGCCCCTCTGTTGAGGAAGTTCAGCATGGGAAACTTAAGGACTACAGCAGAACCCCTTCCCCTTACAGGCAAAAAAGTACAAGAGTCCATATTCCATCAAGTAAAAGGTTTTATATTAGAAGAGATATGTGGTGGAAGAACTGAAGAAAGACTTAGAGAGGTTCTGCAGCATCCAAATTGGCTAAGTGGGTCATGAGAACCAGAAAAGTAGAAGTGCATAATAAACTAGAAAGCTGCTGAGATAAGATAAAGGACACAGCTGCAACCGCAAGAAGTCTACACAAGTCTAGGGACTGTATTAAATTTAGAAATCACAGACTGCTCTTTGGGTCATAAAGTTCTTGTGGGTGAAGAGATATGTCTAGCACCGATTAATAATTGTGTGCTTGCTGTTTTTTAAAGATGATGTAATTGAATTATTGCCAAGCTCTTGTTGTTCCTTGTATGACTTGATAGTTTTCTTTTCTGTATATAAACTACTGATTTGCAGAAGTAAAATTGCAGCAAATTCAAACCACTTCTGAGTGTGTTGTCTGTCTGTCATTCACCGAATCCTTGCCTTCCTGACTACCCAATCCCTGGTTTCTCTATGGTCGTGGTACCCCCAGTGGGCCAGTCCATGGCACCACAACTGGGCAATGTGCAGATAGTGAGAGACTTTGAAGTATTCATTCCTAAGTGAGATCTCTTCATCAAGGCCCTCCCCTTGATACATGAAAATCTGAATAGAAGAAGAAGATGAAAGACTGTAGAAGCCAGATGTGTTAGAGTGATGGATGACTCAAAGGAAACAGTGTCTTCCAGACACAATATGACTGACACAGTATTAAATCTCAGAGAGACTATGACCGCACACGTAAGACCTACATAGGTTCAAACCAGACAGTATGCCAGCACTATAACAGGGTAGTGGATGTAAAGATCCATGATTAACCAAGAAGTTATTTGCAACTGACACCTACTAGGAAAAATAAAATCAATGTTTTTCAGTAGAATGTCACTGTATATATCTACTACATGCCTGGGCAAGCCTCATAACCAGGAGTAATTGGGAAACACAAAGGAGATGCCACTTTTTTTCAATCCCTCAAATCTTTGTTTTGTATTATTCTGCTTTTGTACATTTTAACTTATTAAATTTTGTTAGTTTTAAGAGTTTTCATGGGGTGGGAGTCATGAGCAAATGCACATGCATTTGGGTGAGAATGCAGGTGGGGAAGAATCTTGAAAAAATTGGCAAAAGTGAAAACCATGACCAAATTATGTGTATGAGGAAACTTTTTAAATCAAAAAAATGAAATGAATTAATTATTCTTTTAAACCTTGACATATGACAGGGACATTAACCACTCTGGTCCTTTAAGATTATATGTTATGTCATTGGATCTTTGCTCATAATCTGCTAGTCACCATTTTTAAAGTCATTCTCTTATCCTGGGCAGTCACTAATGTTTGGGCTTGATTGAAGAGACATAGAAGCAAGTATTTTATGTATTCTATGTAGTTTTATTAATAACTTTCAATTTCAGAAGATGCAGAAGGCCAAAGGGCTTCTGCTGATATAAGATTCAGCTATTTTTTTTATATCATTTCCATGTGAGTAAATCCTGCTGAATATCGTAAGTGCTTAGAATACTTGTGTGTCTATGAAGGCTTTGGAACCTGCAATGACCTTTATACTTGTGTGTTTTCCTGAAATTCAGCATGTGAGTTAGACTATCTGTGTTGTTCTCCTATCTATAAAATGGGGTAATAATTTTGTGGCTCTCATTCGAGGGACAGGAATACCAGATGGACTAATGTAGCTAGAGTTTTCCTGCCTTGCCCACAGTCAGGACAAATCTTTGTCACCCGCCAGTCCCATAGCTGCTCAGACCCAACCAAGTAAACACAGAGACTTATATTGCTTACAAACTGTATAGCTGTGG
This sequence comes from Peromyscus eremicus, assembly GCF_949786415.1. NCBI lineage: Eukaryota > Metazoa > Chordata > Mammalia > Rodentia > Cricetidae > Peromyscus > Peromyscus eremicus. Next base: position 18,381,415 of record NC_081439.1, on the reverse strand, counting down.
CAGGCTTCTTGCTAACTGTTCTTACAGCTTAAATTAATCCATTTCCATAAATCTATACCTTGCCACACGGCTTGTGGCTTACCGGCATCTTCACATGCAGCTTGTCATGGTGGCAGCTGGCAGTGTCTTCCCCTGCCTTACTGTTCCAATTCTCTTCTCTGTTAGTCCTGCCTATACTTCCTGCCTGGCCACTGGCCAATCAGTGATTTATTTATTGACCAATCAGCAACACATTTGACATACAGACCATCCCACAGCAGAATAATACCCCTGAAGTGTATAAGTGAGGCTCCAACTAAGGAAGGCAGAGGAGGGGAATGGGTAGGTTTGTGTGATTTAGGGGTTGGTTGGTAATACACTGTTCTCAGCTGAAATATCTGCCTAACAGAACTTCTTTTACTGAAGGTGAGTCAATTCTTGTGTGACTCCCTGTCTGATCAAGGCGTTCTGTTATTTGGAAGGTACTTATGATCTTGCATCTTTCATATGGATCTCCTCACCTTTGATAAATAAAGGTTAAAAACATGGAGGGTTTGAAATTGGGTCTTTATGAAACACACACATCTCCTCTATGGGATTCAGACCTGGGCAGAACAGCATTCTCTATGCTGATTCCAGCTGTGCTTCAAAATACACTTCTCCTTTAGTCCACTGCCTCAGATGTGCCTTGGCAAGGATGAAGTTGTGGGAAGAGTATTTTCAAGCCACAATCAACGGAAAACCCATCTTTCTGATATAACATCTCAAGTAGTACAGCAACTGTCTTCTCTAAGATAGGAAGAACATTCCACATAGACTGGGTGCCGAGCAGTTGTTAGCTGGTATGGAAGATTTCCATGCAAGGAGATCCAGTTTATTGATCCCTAAAAACTTCTAAATGGACAGTGGCAAAGACATTATCCTTTTGTCTTCTATATAAAAAACTTAGCCTTCTTCCTTTCTTCTCAAGTACTCTGCGGCATCCCTCAAGGCATAGTTTTTCATGAGCATCAATACTATATCAAAACAATTGAACTGAGAAGTGATTTGAATAAACTGGTACACACAGTAAAAGTAGAGACTCAGTTTTGTTCTATAGAGGATAGTTGTTCACACAAATAGGACACTTTATATGCAATGAATAAATCAAATTGGTTATCTGAAAACCCACATTTGAGTAAGTTATGGGTCAATGATGGAAATATCCATGAGTTCAGCAATCACTGTTCTACTGAGGTATATGCTTATCCCTCATATCTGTGTATTTTGAAAGTCATTCTAACTGTGACTACATATTATAAAATATGTATAGATTTTATTAAAAAATTGGCACCTTTCATAAAAATGTAAAAATAAAAAAGACTTTCTACGCTGCTAGATTGAACAACCTAGAGTTACCTTTTGGGGTGTGTCTTTTATAGTCCATTCTCTTTGTCTATGTGTGTGTGTGTGTATGTGTGTGTGTGTGTGTGTGTGTGTGTGTGTGTGTGTGTATGCTGTGTATGCAAGTGCACATACACAAATACATGCATCATGTATGAAATATGGACATGCTTCAAAAAACATGGGGATCATTTTTCACTTTGCTTGTTCTTTCAGCAGACATCAGTTTGCAGTAGTCCACTATAATAATGTAGAAATAATATAGGAGAATTTTTCAGATTATAACTTTCATTTAAATTGTTTATCATATTTATTTCTGTAATGAAAATACAGCTGAAATAAGCATCACCTTACATATGATATTGCAAACTCTTTTTTCATTGTTAATTCCAAACATTAAAATTCTTAATTAACAAATATGTGTATTTCAGCATTTGACAGATACAGTGAAATTGCTAATCAAAACATTTTATAGAGGGAACCTCTGCTATGGTCATGGAGTTTAGGGCTTTTTATACTCTTGCCTGTAGTATGATGAACCACAATACATAGGTAGACTATGTAAATACAAACTATGTGACAGCACAGACAAGGTATGAGAGCTGAGCCCTCCATAAAGCATGACTCATTTTGTTTTCCCAACTTCCCTTGTGTTCTCTGCTTGTCTATATCCTTGTTCAATCTCATCTTCAGATTTGCCAATGGAAACAGGTGCATCTTCATGTTGAGTGGTCTCCTTAGCAACCTATCAGCTTTGGTGTTTGAAACAGTCATTGCAAGCAGCCAGCTGGTGCCTGTGGGGATTCGACAAGAACATTTTGCAGTTTGTGTCCTTTGGACTCTGTAAGGCTTCTTACCCTCAAGAGTTTAATGTCTCAGGGTATATAACCAAGATGCTGGTACACATTCTTATCAATTCCACCTGGGGCATTTCACCTGAATTCAGATTGCACAGAATCTGATAGCATGGGCCATTTTGATGAATCCAGTAGTTCTGGTTTTCAGTACAATGGCCATTAAGATCAGCTACATGAAACACCCATATGTTGAGATGCATATGCTTCTGCCTTAGTTTTGTGTGTTAGCCGCCTCTTCACATTTGCTTCCATGAGCTGGAACCATGTGGTAGATCTATATGGCCAAACCACTCTTGACTTTCCAACTGCCTTTCCTGTTAAAAAAGAAGCCCTAATAAGCAAATACTTTACTGCTATGTTCCCATTAGGGGTCCTTACTACTGCCATATCACTCTTTGGTGTGATCATGTTTCTCTGTGAGATAAGTTCTTTGAAACTAGAGTCAGGTGAAGGCCAAGTGTTCTTCCAAAATTACCAAACAAGAGGTCTAAAGCAAGAGCTCCTACATTTGCAAAATGTCAAAAATTTGCATATGTCAAAATGCTCCTTGAAGAAATTTTCTATTTACACACAAAACTCATGTAGTCATCACCTCATTCTAAATAAAGCCTCATCTTGGTTCTCTGAGTGTGTCTAAATTACTTCCTCCTCTGTCTAATGTGTTCCTTTCTTTGAATACTTTTACTTCCTAAACTCTGAAGATTATGGTAGTTTGAATGTAATTGGCCCTCATAATCTTGTAGTGAGTGGCACTATTAGAAGGTGTGGCTTTGTTGGAGTGGGTATGACCTTGTTGGAGTAAGTGTGTTACTGTGGCAGTTGACTTTCAGTTTTCCTATGTTCAGGATGTTGCCCAATGTTTCAATTGACTTCCTGTTGCCGACAAGATGTAGCACTTTCAGATCTAGCACCACTTGAAGCCACCATGCTCCTCATCATGATGATAATTGCTGAACCTCTGAACTTGGAAGTGTTTTCTTTATAAGAGTTGCCATGGTCAGGTTTGGGAGACCTGGCCCCAAAGGCAGGCTATACCTCTCACCTGATGAAGTGGTCCCAGTGATCCAGAACAACCACCTCAACTACCACCCAGACCCACATTCTGGTCCTTGATTTGGCCCATCCTATCAGCCACCCAGGTTTGACCTGCTGGAGTGCAGGAAGGGACTGATATTATTAGTTGTTTTTTTTTTTTTTTTTTGTCTTTTGGCTCATTTACTCTTTTGGCTCTTTTATCTTTACTCTTTTTGTGGGGCCTGCCACCCAGCTCCCAAATAAACCACACATGGAGGCTTATTCTTAATTATAAATGCCCAGCCTTAGCTTGGCTAATTTCTTGCCAGCTTTACTTAACTGAAACTATCCCATTTACCTTTTGCCTCTGGGCTTTTTCCTTTTTTTACTTCTGTACATCTTACTTTCACTCTTACTCCATGGCTGGCTATGTGGCTGGGTGGCTGGCTCCTGGTGTCTGCCCCTCCTTGTTCTCTTGCTCTTTCTTCTTCCTCTCAAATTTCTCCTTCTATATATTCTCTCTGCCTGTCAGCCCTGCCTATCCTTTCTCCTGCCTTGCTATTGACCATTCAGCTCTTTATTAGACCAACAGGCATTTTAGACAGGCACAGTAACACAGCTTCACAGAGTTAAACAAATGCAACATAAACAAAAGTAACACACCTTAAAATAATATTCTACAACAGACTTGTCATGCAGAACAATAACCACAGAATCTACATGACTCTGGGCAACAACAGGATATCCAAGAAGAGTTTTGATTAGATCCCCCCTGATGATGTTGTACCAGAAACCAGAGGCCTTGAACAGACCAATGACTCATTGTCATGAACATTTTGCAAGTGGGGTTGATTGGACGAAAGGGGCATACTACATGACATGCCACAGCTCCCAATGTCACTAAGATAAATGAAGAGGTGTTGGAAAGATAGAGGAGTGAGGTGGGTTTTTTTTAGTTGTTTTGTTTTTAATTAATTTGGGTGGCATACTGCACAGGTGAGGGGTGGATGTGGAGGGACTGAGAGGTGAATGGGATTAGGGTACATGGTATGACATTTCCGAAGACTCAATAAAGTATTATGTTTAAAAAAATGAGATGCCATGGTCATGATATCTCATCATAGCAAAATATCCTAACTAAGACAGAAATTTGTAGATGAACGGTCTTATTAAATAAGAAACACAGAGCCAATGCAGAGATGAAAGCCCAAGAGGTCAGAGCTAAAAGCCTTACCCTTCACTGCTGCTGTTGTCCTCTTTAACAAGAGACATACATCCTGTGTGTTTTTCCTTTTTATTGACTTTCTATTCTGCCTTCTCATTGGTTGTAAACCCAACCACATGATCTCCCTGTCACTGCCTGTCTGTACAGACCTCCAGGTCTTCTATGGTTGGTATTGAGATTAAAGGTGTGTGCTACCACTGCCTATCCTTTATCTAGTGGCTTTTCTGTTCTCTGACCCCAGATAAGTTTATTAGGGTACACAATATTTTGGGGAACACAATACTACCACATTTCCTCTCTTCTTGTCTAAATTTTTTTTAAAAAAAGCTTATAACTAATACAAGAAAAACTATCCAATAAGTATATACAATATATACAGTCAAGATTACATTAACAATGTCTAGTCCATTAACATTTGACAGATTCAGGCAAAAAACTCCATTATATATATTAACAATGTCCAGTTCAGTAACATTTGATAAACTCAGACAAAAAATTTTCATTATTTATCATGTAAAACAAGTAGTTCCTTTTTAAAATAATTTTTTTCTTTTCATAATAGATTCAGTAATCTACCTTTTGTCATTTTTATATCTTCCTATTTTTTTGTGTAGATTCAGTGATCTGCCCATTTATCCTATTATTTATTTCTTTATCTTTTTTTAAACAAAAACCCTGAATCTATCTCCTTGTTCAGCTTTTTTCCTAACCACTAACAATTAACAACTCATAACCAACCATCATAAACAATGACAATATCCAAAATTCATTAAACAACTAAAAACTTTCCATCCCACCTCTTAGGAATGTGGGTGTTGTTTTCTTAAAATTACTTCCTCTTTCTAGGGATGAAGACATCTTTAGGGGATCCTGAAAATTTTTTTTTTTGGGTTAATTGTCAAGTTTTGTATCATTTGTCCAGTCTCTGCATAATAGGAAAGTTCAGGGCTTGTCACAAATCCTTGCTCGAGTAGTCTGTCAGGTTGGATCATCTCAGCTAGTCATCTCGAAATTGTCCTGACCAGTTTATAGTCCAAAGTCGATCTTTCCTTGGTGTTAATCAGCTTAATGGCTTTACCATAGTCCTTTAGGAATCATCATTGTGGAGTCCTGTCATCTTTTTGAAGATTTCAAAGTCACTGTTAGGCATGGTCATGGTTCCCTGCAGACTTTTTTTGTGCCTCCTCTGTGGTTTGAAGTAATCACAGTCTGATAAATGTCTGTCTCTTGAAATTATGAATGTTTTTCCCTGGAAGAGAATATCTTCACAGCAATTTCTCCCCACCATTTGTCTTGCCAAAATTTTCCAAACTGACCTTTGCTGATGCTTTCTTGTAACATGATGGTCTTGGCAATTCTCCAAACAAGTAGTGGTAAACTCTTCGTTCCAGGTAGCAGCATCACTGCAGTCACCAACATGATGAGAAGGAGCCAGCAATTTGGAGCTGCAGCTGCTGTCTCCATGGTCCTACCACCGTTTGTGGCTGGGTCCTGGCCGAAGCTTCTCCTTAGCAAGTCTCCTAGGCCAGCCTCAAACTTGAGATCATCCTGCCACTGCCTCCTTCAGCAAATCCAACCAGTGTGCTTCACCACAACTGGCTGAGGGTAGCTCAGGTCTGAGCAGGGGCCCACAAGGCCACAGGCAAACAGTTTTTTCATGAATTTGTACCACGGATGTTCGGTGCCAGATGTAGATGAATGGTCTTGTTAAATAAGAAACACAGAGCCAATGCAGAGATGAACGCCCAAGAGGTTAGAGCTAAGAGCCTTACCCTTCACTGCTGCTGTTGTCCTCTTTAACAAGAGACCTACATCCTGTGTGTTTTTCCTTTTTATTGACTTTCTATTCTGTCTTCTCATTGGTTGTAAACCCAACCACATGATCTCCTTATCACTGCCTATCTGTACAGACCTCCAGGTCTTCTATGGTTGATATTGAGATTAAAGGTGTGTGCTACCACTGCCTATCCTTTATCTAGTGGCTTTTCTGTTCTCTGGCCCCAGATAAGTTTATTAGGGTACACAATATTTTGGGGAACACAATATCACCACAGAAATTGGTACGAGGAACTGATGTATTATGTGATAAGCCTGACCATGTGTTTCTTTGGAAGAATTTGGAGTTTGGTACTTTGTCTTACGAACAATAAAATATTTTAAGCACTGCTTGATGGGCCATATTAGTAGGAACATAGAAAACAGAGGTGTTAAGGGTAATTTGAACTGTCATGGGCTCAGTCAAGATGTTCAGAGGAGAAGAATTTTTAGTATGTTGCCTAGAGATCATTCTCATGATATTTTGGTGAAGAAAGTTGCTCACTTTTGCCCTCGTCTAAAGAGTTTGCTTTAGGCAAAAGTGAAGAGTTTTGGATTAATTTCATTGGCAGAAGAAATCTCAAAGCAGCCTAGTATAGACTCTGTTGAGTGGATATTAGTGGTAACTCTAATGAAGATTTATAATGAAAAGAAGCAAGCTGAGCAGAATAAATTACAAAAACTAAATTTTGAGGAGAAAAAGAGCATCAGGAAGTGGAATGGAGCTAAATTCTGTGTTGAAGGAGATAAACGATTAAGACCCAGAATAAAGGAAGTTGTGACCTTAAAGCAAGATTCCACCCAGCTAAGTTTCCAAATTGTGGAAAGAAACTTTAAAAATGCATAGAGCCAGGTGTGTGTGGGGGGGCACATTCATAATCCAAGCACTGGAAAGCAGAGGCTGACTGATCTCTGACTTAAAAGCCAGCCTAGTTTATCATGCAAGTTTCAGGAGAGCCTAACTTAGGCAGTGAAAGACAGAAAGTTAGTAAAGATGTCTTTGAATGAGGGGACCATGCTCCAGCCCCAACAAGCAGCAGAACTTGCCAGCACCAGCCACATGTTTCTGGCTTTTGAGTTAAGGATGGAAGAAAGTAGTTAAGGAATAAAACCACTGAGGCCAAGTGTGTGTCAGGGGTGTCCCTGAATGGAGGCATAGTAGAGAGGATGTTGTGTGAAGCTGTGAAGTTGAAGCCTGGATTTCCTTGGAGACGCCAAGATATTAGAGATGCCAGAGTTGTGGACTACCTGCTGAGAAGAACTTCTAACAGCAAGAGAAGGAAGTTAATTGCAGCCACAAAGCTGAACAGAATTGGAAGTCTGCAGAGTATTTTGACAGCAGACATGGAGATGCAGAGTTTAGAGTTTGCCCAGTTGGTTTTTGGTCTTGCTTGGGTCCAGTATTTCCTTGTTATGCTCCCTTCCTTGTGTCTTGAAATGGTAATGTGCTGAGGTTCTATCACAGACATTCTATTTTTACAAAACTCAAAGGTGGTTGACATAGGCACACATTTTCAAGAACAACAGTCTCATTCTAGTTGAAAACATATTTACAGAAATAGGGGTGATCTGTCTCCAATCCTGTCAGCACTGAATTAGAACAGGTCTCAGGGTCTGAGGTGACAGCTGGCACCCCCAAACAAGAAACCTGAGAAGCATCAGCTTCCAAAGAATTTTAGGGGAAATTATTCAAGAAAAAAATGAGGTTTCCAGGAATGATCACTTCTGTCCCATGCATGATTGAAAAAGTGACATTAAAAGAGCCAAAAGAATCATTGATGTTATGAGAGAGAAAAGAACACGCAATCTATACAGCTCCAGCAGTATGCTGTATTGTCCCTAAGTCCAGTCCACTGGTCCTTGCTGAGTGAGACTGTCTCTGTGAGCTTTTGCCTCATGTGGACACCTGTTAGACAGGCACTCATATACTGGTCTGAACCTAAGCCACACAGCTCCCAACACTAATGTATATCCTGTGCCATTATATGTTGGAAGTATGTGATCTACTTTTTGATTTTTATAGGTGATTATAGTTAAGAGATTGCATGATTCTCAGAAAATACTCTGAATTTTGAACTTTAAAGTATTTGTTGAAAGTGTGATAGACTATGGGGACTTCTGAAATTGTACTAAATGAATTTTGCATTATGGTATTGTCACAAGCTTATATGAGCCAGGAAGTGGAATATAGTTGTTTTGAGTGTAATTGCCCCCCATAATCTCATAGAGAATGGCACTATCAGGAGGTGTGGCTTTGTTGGAGTGTATATGGCCTTGTTGGAGGAAGTGTGTCACTGTGGGGGTGATCTTTGAAGTTTCCTATGTTCAGGATACTATGCAGTGTCTCAATTGTCTTCCTGTTGATTGCAAGATGTGGTACTCTCAGCTCCAGCACCACATCTGCCTGCATGCTATGATGCTCATCATCATGATGATAATGGACTGAACCTCTGAAACTGTAAGCAAACAACCCCACTTGAATTTTTTCTTTTTAAGAGTTCCCATGGTCATTGTGTCTCTTCGCAGCAATGAAAACCCTAACAAAGACAATAATGATCATGTGTTCAGATACTGACAACAAACAGTAGCAGGCAAAAGTATTCATAAAATGTATGTTGCAAAAATAAACACAACGAATGCCAGGTGAAATGGTTTTATGAGAAAGCTGACAACTCAACACACAAAAGTAAACATTCTTGTGTGATAATAGGTATTTACATCTATTGAGGCCAGAGCTGGACTTCATAGTGTTGGCTCTTCAGACAGTATGTACTATTTTCATGGAGTAGTAAGGCTATGCTGTACTCTGGGCAGTGGGCATCTCCTTTCTGTGTTTGTGAAAATCACAAATGTCCAAGCATTTCCAGTATGCTCTGACTGAAAAAGTGGTATAGAAATTAGAGGATAGTTTATCCAAACTTGCTTTGCTTTTATTACCTTTTGAATCAATGCATTCAAACTCACATTAATTTGATGGCAAACATAATTACCTACTAACCAATCCCACTAACACAAAACATGCCACTTTTAATCCTTTATCCCCATAGAATAAAGGTCATTAAATAGTGAATAAGAAAATAATGACATGTCTATAATTATCTATATTCTTTAACATTCCCAAGATTTTTCAGTTGTCCAAAGTCTCTTTTTGCACTCAGAGCATTTGTATCAAGTGTCAGACCTTTGGCAATCATAAATCAACTCACATACTTCTATAATAAAAGGTACAGAGTAAATATTAATATATAGAATGGAGGGAAGGGGAAATAGCAAGGGAAGAGGAGACAAAAATACCTAAACCCCTCAGGGTAAACCCTCCATCCAGCGGCTCCATTCCTCTCATCTAGTAATATGAGGCAATCATTCTGGCTTCAGTGGTGCCCCAGCATTCCATCAATGTTGGCTGTATCAAGCAGTCTCTTTTTTGAGCTGTCTATAATACACACATGCAGCTTTCCATGACATGTAGCTCATGTTTCTGGCATCCCCATCATCTTGCACACTCATGGCATCATGGGCTTCTCCTTTACATCTTTATTCTGGAGCCTTTCTAACTCCTTCTAGGAACTTTAGCTCTGACACATATTATCTGAAAATGTCATTCAAATTTCTATTACCCTATAATATTGGTTCTTCTTTCTCCAAATTTAGCATCCCGTGGACCATGCTACTAAGCTCATTGTCCAGCTTGATCAGGACCTGACTTCTCCTGCTATTTATTCTCTCTGCCTGACAGCCCCACCTATCCTCTCTCTCCTGCCTAGCTATTGGCCATTCAGCTCTTTATTAGACCAAAAAGGTGTTTTAGACACACAAAGTAACAGCTTCACAGAGTTAAACAAATGCAGACTAAAAGAATGCAACACATTTTTGCATCATGAAGCAAATGTTCCACAGCATAAACTAATGTAACATCTTCAATTAATATTCCACAATGGCTACCTCTGGTGAGTTCTCCCTGAACTATACCTACCTGTCATTCATGCTCCCCAAGCCTAATTCTGGATGGGGACTACACAACTTCTTTTCCTGGAGATCTTCCTTGAATCACTTCTGCTAACACCATTCACATAATCCCAGACCTAGGATCTGTCATCCAGCTCCTACACATGCTTTCATGGTTTATTTCTCTCAAATTCCACCATGCCTATACCATCCTTATTCTTCCAGGAGTGTATCTATTGGACATATCATCTACCAGCTTTGCAAGATGAGATCCACAGACACTTGTCTGCCAGTGGAATATTCACCTTTCTGTTTCTGACAATGTACAAAGGGAAACCCAATGTTAGGATGAGTTGTTTAATTTTAATTGAGCATGTTCATTAGGTGAGCTAAGGGCACTTTTAAACTTTTAATTGCTGGATTTTAGTACTTTGATAGAAGGACCTTGGTAGTCAGCCTCAGGAGGAAGGATTGGCCAAATGAAGGAATGGACCTTGGGGACTAGCTTCAGAAGTGTAATTTAACAGTTTTTAGCAAGGCAGAGGGAAATGGAAGGAAGAACAAAACCTGCTGTAGCCACATGTTTTAGTGGGCTAGAATCCCTTCATTCCCACATTTTTGTTTCATTATTGCATTGTTGGGTGTTGGGTAAGTGAGTGCCACTCTCTCTGACTACTTTGTGCTGACATTGCAGCATTGTTGTTAGGGGACCCAATGAAGCTAGGTCAAGGATGGGAAGAGAAGGCTGTATCAGTAGATATCCAGGTTCTGTGGAACCATCTGAGGCTAGTCTGTGAAGCTGGACCAGGAAGTTGATGCCAAAGAGAAAGCTAGCCCTGGTACTGAAGTTGATAGTGCAGTCTGTAGTTGATTTGAAATTTGTTGAGACAGATAGACTAGGGACAGGAATGAAGTTAATGAGTTTTAAATAATTATCCTGGATGCACATTTGAAACTGTTATGTTCATGGTCCTGAATTGTACCATGGGACCATTGGGAAAAGGAGCGCCAAGACCAGTGAAAAGGGGGATAGTACCAGGGAAATGGAGAGAGATCCCAGGGAAAGGAGGATAAATCACACCCTTAGGAATAGACAATAAGCAGGGAAACTTAGGCTGTTGTTTGGCAGGAATACTTAACAGGAGCCAAAAAATTTAGATTGACTGTATAAGGTAAATTGGGGAACAACTGCTATCTAAAAGCAGGGTCTAGTTGTGAAGGGGAGAATACAAACTGAGATACTTTTGTTACATCAGCATAGTCTTTTCTTGAGTGTTAAGTAACTTTTGAAATTTAAATATTTTAGGAACATGGATGATTGGGGAGGCTTTTGGCAAATGGTAAGAGGGACAGTATGTAAGGTTTGGAGAGCTGTTGTGGAAAGATTGAGAGAACTTAGCTTTGGTTCTCCATGGCAGACTTGCATGGTCAAGGGGACATGTATATGAGAGATATGGAGTATGGGGTCTTTGAGAGTGGGACAGGAATGTAGAGGATCTAGGGAGTATTGAGGCAAGGGGGTAAGTATGGAGGGAATGAGGGGAGGACAAATAAGGAACATGAGTGGTGAGTTTTCAGTGAGAATTTTGGAGGGATAGGATCTCAGATCATGGAAGAGATTGGAGTCCTTTTAAGTTAGGAGTTGAAGGAGATGTTAGTGGGAATAGATTATGAAATAGGATCAATAGATTGTGACAGATAATCCCAGAGTTTGATTTTTTTCAGTTTTAGAGTTGAGCAGAGGGCCTGCAGCAAGATCATATAGACAGGTAGATTAGCCATCAGTGTTATTGTCTAGAGTTTTGGAGAGGTAAGCTACAGGGTCAAAGGGCAGTCTTAGGAGAGGAGAGTTTAGCTTTGGAGAGTAAGAGCTGGTAACTTCTGGAGCTAATGAAATTGAAGAGAGAAGTGGTGTTAGATTGGCTATCAGAGAAGGAAGACCGTAATGTAGGAAATTATCTGCATACTGAATCAGGCAGGAAGAAAGGGGGAAGTCAGGCCAAGTCTGTAGCAAGTGTCTGGTCAAAAATGGGGGACTGTCTCTGAATCCTTGGGAAAGGATAGTCCAGGTCAGTTTTAGGGATTATTAAGTATCAGAATTAGTCTTTGTGAATGCAAAAATGTCTTGGAAATGGACATCCATGAGTATTAGAAAGAAAGTGTTTTTAAGATTTAGTACTGAAAATATGAGTGATGTTGTCAGTGATGATGGGGAGGATATTATAATGGTTAGAGACTTAGGAGTGTAAAGGGACAACAGTAGTATTAATACAGCAATGGTAGTGGACTAGGAGAAAAGTTTTGTTAGGTTTTTCTTACTATTAATATGGGAGTGTTGTAGGGTGAGGTGGTGAGACATAAACATGATGGGTTTGAGGGCTAGGCAGGTGCTGGTTAAAGGTCGAAAGTATTGGGGTTTGGAGATGAAGGCAGAAGGATGTTGGAGTATTATAGAGAGGGGGTTATAATATGCAGAAAGGGAAGGAGAAGTGGTATCCCATGAAATGAGGTGACTAAAGTGGGAAGAATATAAAAGGTGCTTCATGATTGTAGAGAGTGAGAGAGTATACAAATACAGGCTGAGGAAAGGACAAGGAGTAGAGTGTCCTGGGAGTTGCTGTAGGAGTAAAGGGCAAAATTTATATCAATTCTGGAAAGGACACCTTTTTCTAGTATGAGAATGGGACATGATGGAATGAAGAGGTAAAAAAAACCCTGAAAGGAGCAAGGTAAGATGAAGTATGGAGGGGTCTGAAGGACTAGTTGTGTATTGTGACTATAGGTGATGGAAAGATGTTAGCATAAAGTGCAGGAAAAAGAAATGTGAAACAACTTTTTATATACCTTAAGTTACTTTCTCAGACCCATAAACCACTTTCTCAAACCTTCATGACTTACTTAAACATTTGTATTTTCCGACCTTAACACAAATTTTCATAACTTTAAAGCTATCTTAGACCTGCATACCTTGTATAATTCATTTTCCTTGACCTATATAACTTACTTGTCTGTTCTTATAACCTTCAGAAAGTTCAAATCTTTCTTAGTGTGAAGCCTGTCGGTAAGGTAAACTGTATATACGAAATGGACTAACAATGAAACTTGGTGTTTGCTGTTGTTAAAGGTACAGTTAGCCATAAATATCACCAGAGACCTGAGATGGATAAATTTGTGTAGAAAGTATAATTTAAACAGTTTTTGTATCAATTAAAATGACAGAGACCTTCTGGCTACCTGGATAGTTACCCTAGGTTTCTCTGTGGTTGTTAATGGCAGAGGTCCCAAGACAGCATTAGTCTTCAGCTGTCAGGTCCAGAATATCTGATAGACTTTCTTATGGATTAGAAACTTGGGGAGAACTGGCCTAACTTGTCTAGGCAAAGCATGGCAATCAATTACCAAGTGTCCTGTTTATCCATGGTTTGGAAAGGGTCATAGCATCAGTTGAGGTGAAGGGCAGTTTTTTACCCAGTGCCCAGCTGTGCCACATTTAAAGCAAGCTCCAGGTAGAATTTATTTTGTTGCACCACTGTCTTCTGAGGAGATAGTGGTGTTGCCAGGAGCTGGCATGTCTTTCTATCATGAAAAGTCTTTTCATTAAACATTTTAAATGCCATGTACAGCAGATCTCTGAAGAGTTTGGGGAGCAAGTATTTATTAAGTATACATGATTCTAAGCTAAACATTGAAGACACATATACAGGAGGCTAAATTAAAGTTTATCTATGTAAACAATAAATGTAGTAAACTTTTGTCAATACAAAATAGTACAATTTATTTTGTATGACTGAGTTTAAATTGTATGCTATGGCAGGACAGGAAAGAGTTAACAAGTAGGGAAAGTTGACAGGGCCTTGTTGGAGTGAGGTGTGAGATAAGAAGGACCATAAGGTAACTAAAAGTGCAGAATTTGGCTTTAGGAAGAAAGGAGGGAGGAGGATGTGGCCATAACAATGTAACAGCACAGACAGAGCTGACATGGGATCAAGTGTGGCCCAAAGGATGGGCAGGTGTAGCAGACTTTCTTTTGGGCCACCAACCAGCTTCCAAATAAAGACACAGAGACTTAATTTTAGTTATGAATGCTTGGCCTTAGCTTACGCTTGTCCCACTAACTCATATAACTCAATTTAACCTATTTCTCTTCATCTAATTTTACCTTGGGCTTTTTACCTTGCTTTCATTCTGTATGTCCTACTCTTTTCTGGCTGCCTTGTGGCTGGCTGGCTGGCCCCAGGTGTCTCCCCCTCTTTATACCTCATTTTCTCCTCTCTCACTTCTCTCTTGGTTCGCTGTCATTCAGCACTGCCTGTCCCTCTACTGCCTAGCTATTGGCCTTTTAACATTTTCTTAGAAAAATTAGGTGCCTTAGGTAGGCAAGGTGAAACAAATGTAACATATTTTTACATAGTTAACATTATATTCCACAACATCAGGAGAGAACAATTTTAACACAATTGCTTGGCATGTACTGTAGATTATATATGGGAAAGCACAAAAGCAGGGCAGAAAGCCATATCCAGATTCAGGGTATTCAGCATGCCATTTCAACAGATTGGGTTCTATAGCTATGTTCTTACACCCAACAAGAATAAACATGTCTTATCAATTAAATGTAAAAGTACATCACAGGAGGTATGGAATTACATCCAAGAACAATGAAGGGAGAAATGAGATAAAAAGCTCTCTGCTTTTTTTTCCTGGAGCCTCTCTCACAGTTCTCAAAGACACTGTTCATTCTCTTGACATGTTCCTACAGATAGTGTTCTAGTGACTATCAACAGAAAAACAAGAGCACAATTGGGCATGTGATGGTACAGGCCAACTTGGTTCTAAGGGTACTGTCCAGGAAATCTGAGTGGGGGAAATTTGTATCCAAAATCAGGCCTGGATCAAATGTGTCTCTAGCAAGAGAGGTTTCAGGAGATCACTTAGCACACACTATACATGAGCAATATATCTAATGTTAAGTTTGAAATGTGGAGATAACACAGTTATGCTTGATTTGGTGGGGATATTCACCAGAGAAAGGCAGAACAGGAGCTTAATAATCAATCACTGAGGGAATTTAGGACAGGGATCAAGGAAAGAACCAAGAGCAAAAATGGATATAGAGATTATGGAGGAACACTATTTTCTTGCTTGCTCACTGAGAGTAAATCAGTGTGCTTTCTTTTACAACCCAACACTACCTCTCCAAGTATAGCACTACCCACAGTGCCCTGGACCCTGCCAGATCAATCATTAATCAAGAAAATGCTCTACAGGTTTTCTTACATGACATTTTCCTGAAGGCATTTTCTCAATTGAGATTCCTTCTTCTCAGATGGCTCTAGATTGTGTCAAGCTAAGAAAGAAATATCCAACACAAACAGGCTCCATTCTTCTCTGACAACTCTGTGATAGTAGCTTAAATGAGAGGTATAAGCAGAAGAATACTCAAATATAATTTCTGAATTATGGCAGTGGACTATTATATGACTATCACAAACCGATGTCTGCTGAGAGAAGAAGTAAAATGAAAAATGATCCATATGTAGTACACACTCATGTCTGTATTCCATATGTAAATAACGTGTATTTGTGTTTATGTGCACATACATAGACAAACACACACAGACACAAAATGAGGTAGGAACATAAAAGTTACATGCCAAATAGGAACTCTAGGTAGATCAAACCAGCAGTGTAGAAAGTCTTTGTTTGTTTGTTTATTTATTTATTTATTTATTTATTTATTTATTTATTTATTCATTCATTTGTTCATTTGATCATTTGGGCTGCTTCCAATTCCTTTTTTAAAAGTGGTTTATATTCAAGAAAGGTTAGGCCTCTCATGGATGTCAACACCATATGACATATCAAGTTGCAGTAAGACTAAGCACCTCCTGTTGTATTAAGGATGGGTAAGGCAATCCAATATGAAAAATAAGATTCCAGGGCTGCAAAAGAGTCATAGACAGCCCTTGTTCCCATTGTTAGGAGTCTACAAGAAGACCAAGCTACACAACTGTAACATGTGCAGAGGGCCTAGGTCAGTCCCCTGTAGGTTCCCTGGTTTTCATTTCAGTCTCTGTGAGAGCATATAAGCCAAGGGCAGTTGAATCTATCGATTTTTGTGTTGTCTTTACCCCTGTGGTTCTTACAATCCTTTCTTCTCTTCTTCCACAGAATTCCCTGAGCTCCACAGAAGGCTTGGTTGTGAACCTCTGTGTCTGTTTCCATCAGTTGCTGGATAAAGCCTCTAAGATGACAATTGATCAAGACAACAATCTATGAGTATAGCAGTATACCATTAGGCATCATTATCTTGGCATCATTTATTTTTGCCAGGAATATTTGGTTCTACTCTAGGTTTCTGTTATATCCAACACCTGGGTCCTGGCATTCCAGGCAGTGTCAGGGGTAGGCTTTCTCTCATGGTGTGGGTTTCAGGCTAGACAAGTTATTGGTTGGACACTCTAATAATTTCCATGCCACTTTTAACCCAGCACATCTTCTAGGTAGGACAAATTGTAGGCCAAGTGTTATGTGCCTGGGATGGTGTCCCAATCTCTCCACTGGAAATCTTGTCTGGTGTCTTAGGGTTTCTATTACTATGACAAAACACCATGACCAAAGAACAAGATGGGTAGAAAAGGGTTTACACTTCAGCATTGCTATTCATCACTGAAGGAAGTCAGGACAAGAACTCAAAACAGGGCAATATTCCGGAAGCAGGAGCTGATGGATATCCCTGTGCTGGGGGGGATGTCTTTCTGTATGCTGTGAACATGTATTGCTCCTATTGGCTAATAAATAAAGCTGTTTTGGCCTATAGCAAGAAAGCTTATAGCCAGATAGGAAATCCAGGCAGAGAGAGTGTGGGAAAGATGCCAGCTGCCACCAAAGGAGCAATAAGATGCCAGGA
Source organism: Peromyscus eremicus (assembly GCF_949786415.1). Lineage (NCBI taxonomy): Eukaryota > Metazoa > Chordata > Mammalia > Rodentia > Cricetidae > Peromyscus > Peromyscus eremicus. The sequence goes on along the minus strand of NC_081439.1, from coordinate 18,364,287 downwards.
GACTGGTAAAACAATGGCCACATGGCAACATATAGGTTAATGAAAATGGGTTGAGTTAAGTTATAAGAGCTAGCTAGCAAGAAGCTGAAACTATAGGCCGTACAGTGCGTAAGTAATACAACCCTTTGTGTGTTTACTTAGGTCTAAGTGGCTGTAGGAATGGGCAGGACATAGGAAAACTTCCAGCTATAATTGGCACTCAACATGGTAGCAAGAATTTCCACCCAAAACCTCACAAAGCTTTAAAAACGGTTCTAAAATGAAGCCATAAGCATCTTCCTAGTTGTGTCTCTCAGGCAAGCCATGATACAAAGATGCCGCAGTGTGCGTGCTTGAGCTACAGTATGATGGGTTCAAGGTGTGTGGGCTTGACCTACAGCATGGTGGATTCTCATTGCAGTACATGGTGGTCAGAGAAGGATTAAAGATTCATAGTAAGACAGATCCAGATGAAATAAAACTCTAAGTAGTTATAGTTTGTGTAAAATATATGTAGGCTTGGAAGAGAGAGGAAAAGGAGCATATGGAGTTACATAAAGAAATAGTTTTAAATAATAAAGTATTCAAAGAGATAGTTAAGCCACATAAAGATGAAAATGACACAAAGAATTTGGATACTGCATATTATTATATTATCTTTGGGATTTTTAACTGCAGGGAGACATTTGCTTGTAGGGACTACTCAGTTAAACCAAAATGTATATTTTAAAGTTATCTTGACTTCAAAATTTGTATCTAAGGATACATTGCTTTGGAAAAGAGGTTCCGCTTTTGGTTCCACAGAAGATGAGAACCTGTGGATTGCTTCCAGACTAATATGGTTTTATCAACCAAGACCCCCTGAAAGGTTGATACAACCTCACAAACTACTACAGCCAAGATTTAACTATAATTCTTAATTTTCTCAGGATCCCAATAAGATTACCTGTGCCCCCAACCAGCAGGAAGTAGTATGAGAAGCTATACCCAACTTCCCAAAATATTGTCCATAAATGTTTATTTTTATTTAAAGGGGGTTGATTAAAAATGCACTATCTTTCCAAAGAAGAAAGGGGGATATTATAGATATGATAGGATGAAAGCATAGATTATTGAATCTACTTTTAAAAAGCAACAACTTGTTTGAAATGTTTTACATTGTTATGGAATTTGTTTTATTGATGCAAATTTAAAGTTGATTTTTTTATACTGTATATATTTCTATCCTTATTTGAGGTATTATGTTTGTACAGGTCATTTTACATAATAATGCATAATTAAGAAATACAGATTAATAATTAGGCACCTATGATAGTCAAACTTATAGTCATGTTAAGTTTTCTAGGTATATATAGATATATTTCAATAAGGTAGACAATCTTCAAACACTTCAAAGACCTACAGTATATGGTATTTAAAATGTTTTAAAAACAGCATTTTCTGGACAATGAGAAACTTCTGCTCCTGGCAGCACCAATTTATTTCAAAGATGATAATGTTTACCAATGAAACTCATTATTAAGTTTGCTTTCTTTGTGGCAAAAGTTAGCCACTGGCAAAAAAGTGCCCTTGCTTCAACTGCTTTACAGGATGCTGTATAAACCAGACATACAGGACCTATAGGAAGGTAACCACTGACTTGCAAGATGAGATGGTTCTTCAGGTTTCTGCTTTGCAGAATAAACTGTCAGACATTCTACAGAACATGGGCAGTAGTGACTGATGAACTTTGCCAGAATGGGTGGAATAACCCTTAAAATTTCCTGCTTCACTAAAAGCTATGCCAGAGACTCTATGCCTGTAGGCTGAAGATAGATGTCCTAATGTTACAGATGAACTTTGGATGACCATCCTGGCAGCCAGATGGCTCTGTAATTTCTAGAAATTTGGAAGTTGCTTACAATGCACTTCCTGTTTACTTAGGTAATATTATATCCTTCTGGGGTCTTTGATCCAGTTGAACACTGAATAGTTATAATTATAGCTTTCTTTAGTCATGATAAAAGACAAATTAGATATAAAACTTCAGACTCACAAAAATAGGATAGATGGTAGAATATTTTCAGATTTTGCCAAATACAAATAGACTCGATATTGTAATTGTAACTTCTTGCTTGATAACTGTTTTGTTATATGTACTTTTACTGTGTTAAAGTTAAAACCTTCCTTTTTGATTAGACCAAAAAGGGAAAGTGCCAGGAGATGTCTTTTTGTATGCTATGAATATGTATTTCTCCAATTGGCTAATAAATAAAACTGTTTTGGCCTATGGCAAGAAAGATTACAGCCAGGTAGGAAATTCAGGCAGAGCTTGAGAGGAGAATGGCAGAGTAGGAGAGATGCCAGCTGCCACCAAAGGAGCAACAAGATGCCTGGAGACCAGTAACCCCTGGCCATGCAGCAACATATAGATTAATATGAATGGGTTGAGTTAAGTTTTACAAGCTAGCTAGCAAGAAGCTGAAGCTATAGGCCATACAGTTTGTAATATAAGCTCTGTGCATTTACTTGGGTCTAAGTGCTACAGGACCAGGCACGACACAGAAAAACTTTTTGGTGTAACCCTAAATCAGAAGATGAAGCAGAGGCCATGGAGGAGAGCTACTTACTGGCTTGCTTTCTCTAGCTTGTTCAGTTCACCTTCTTATAGAACCCAAGCCCAACAGCCCAAGGAAAGCACTGCCTACTATGGGGGTGGAACCTCCCCCATTGATTACTAAATGGGAAATTGCCATGCTTTACAGCTGAATCTCAAGGAGGAATTTCCCCAGCTGAGGCTCCTTCCTCTGATGACTCTAGTTTGTGTGAAATTGACACAAAATCATGCAGTGTATCTGGTTACAGGAGATGGTCAGTTCAGTCTACATATCCCTTATTATTTGGAGTCTTAGTTGGAGTCACCCTTGTAGGTTCCTAGGGGTTTCCATTGCAATAGGTTTCTACCTCATCATGAAACACCACCCCCAATTCTAGTTGTAACTTGCAGTACTCTCCCCCTTCTTCCTGCCACCTGATCCCTCCTGTTGCCATCCTCACTCCCAGTTCACCAATGAAATATATTCTATTTATCCATCCCAGGGATATCCAAGCATCCCTCCTCGAACCTTCTTTGTTACTTAGCTCCTCCAGGTTTGTTGATTGTAGCATGGTTATTCTTTACAGCTAATAGCGCTCATACGTTACTATATACCATGTTTGTTTTTCTGGCCCTGGATTACTTCACTCAGTATGATTTTTTTTGTTCCATTAATTTGCCTGCAAATTTCATGATGCCATTGTTTTTAACAGCTGAGTAAAACACCATTGTGTAAATTTACCACATTTTCTTTATCCATTATTTGGTTGAGGGACATCTAGGTTGTTTCCAGGTTCTGGCTATTACAAGTAATTCTGCTATGAACATAGTTGAGCAAGTATCCTTGTGATATGATGGAGTGTCCTTTGGGTATATGTGAAGGAGTGGAATAGCTGGGGTCTTGAAGTAGATCAATTCTCAATTTTCTGAGAAACCACCACTCAGATTTCCAAAGTGCCTGTACAAGTTTGCACTTAACCAGCAATGGAAGATTGTTCCCCTTGATCCATATCCTCTGAAGCATAAGCTGTCATTTATGTTTTTGATTTTAGCCATTCTTACAGGTATAAGATGAATTCTGAGTAATTTTGATTTGCATTTCCCTGGTGCCTAAAGATCTGAACATTTCTTTATGTCTTTCTTGGTCATTTGAGATTCATTTGTTGAAAATTCTCTGTTTAGATCTGTATCCCATTTTTTTATTTGGATTATTTGGTTTTTCATATCTATTTTATGAATGATTTATATAATTTGGATATTAACCCTCTGTCAGCTGTGGGATTGGTAAAGCTCTTTTCCCATTCTGTAGACTGCCATTTTATTCTATTGATGGTGTCCATTGCCTTACAGAAGCTTTTAAGTTGATGAGGTCCTACTTATTAATTGTCATTCTTAGTGCATGTCTTAATGGTGTTCTGTTCAGGAAGTTGTATCCTGTGCCAATGCATTCAAGGCTATAACCCAATTTCGCTTGCTTCTGTTAGGTTCAGTGTATCTGGTTAAGTTTGAGGTCTTTTATCCACTTGGACTTGAATTTTGTACAGGGTGATAGATATGGATCTATATGCATTCTTCTGTATGCTGATATCGACTTAAACCACCACCATTTGTTGAAGATGCTTTCTTTTTACATTGCACACTTCTGGCTTCTTTATTTAAAAACAAAACAAAATAAAACAGGTGTCCATAGTTATGTGGATTTATGTTTGGGTCTTGTATTTGGTTATATTGATCAACGTGTTTTTTTTGTGCCAGAATCATGAAATTTTTATTACTATATCTCTCTAGTTGAGTTGAAATCAAGAATGGTGATACATCTGGAAGATCTTTCATTGTATAGGATTATTTTAGATATCCTGGGGTTTTTTTCATATGAAGTTGAGTATATTGTTATTTCAAGGTCTGTAAAGAATTGTGTTGGAATTTTGATGGGAATTCCATCAAATCCATAGATTGCTTTTTGTAAGATGGCTATTCCTACTATGTTAATCCTCCCAATCCATTAGCATGGGAGATCTTTCCATCTATTGATATCTCTTTCAATTGTTTTCTTCAAAGACTTGAATTTCTTGTCATACAGGTCTTTCATTTGCTTGGTAAGAGTTACTCCAATTTATTACATATTATTAGTGGCTATTGTGAAGGGTGTTTTGTCCTAAATTCTTTCTCAGCCCACTTCTATATAGGAGGTTAAATAAATAGCCTAATGAGACACATAAACTCTAGTTAAATAAAAGAAAAATTAAATATCTTACAAGCAAAACTACCCTCACCACCACCAAGAACAAAACCAAGACCAAAACAAGAACATCAGCAACAAGAAAAAATCCTAGGGATAGATTAAGTGCAGATTTTCATAAGACCATCAAATAAAAATTAATATTAATATTCTACAGATTTTCTAAAGCATAGAAACTGTTTTATGTTTTAATTTTTTAAAATGCCACTTTAATCCCAATACCCATGCCACATAAAGATTGAACAAAAAATTATAAAGATTCCTTATGAGTATTTATGAAAAATTTTTAATAAAATACTTCCTAAATGAAACTAAGAACACAGAAAAAAATATTATCAACCACGATCATGTTAGTTTACTCACAGAGATGTAGAGATTGTTCCACATATGATATAAATCTTGAAGAGATGAAAAATGGAAGAGACATAACCTCAGCATATTAAGAGCAAATTACATTAAGCCCATAGTTAACATCAACATAAATGGAGAAAGCCTCAAAGCATTTCCACAAAAATCAGGAAGAAGATACAGATGTCTACTCTCTCCATTCCTATTCAATAAATTATTTTAAGTCTTAGCAAGAGCAATAAGGCAACTGTGGGAGATCAAGGAGATACAACAAAGAAAGAAAGAAGGCAAAGTATATTTATTTACAGATGATATGATTTTATCCAAAGAGTTCCCAAAAACTATATCAGGAAGCTTCTATGGATAATAAATACAGTGAGATAAGGAACAGGGACAAAATTAACACACAAAATCAATAGCCTTACTACATAAAATGTCAAAAAGATAGGTAAAGAAATCAGGGAAAAAGTTCTATTCACAATAGCCAAAAATATGTTATTTGATAACTAACAAGGCAATGAAAGATTTCTATAATAAACCTGTAGGACATAGAAGACAACAGAACATGCAAACATCTCCTGTACTCATGATTGATAAGATTAGTAGAGTGAAAATGGCCATCTAACCAAAAGCAATCCACAGATTCAATGGAGTCTCCATCAAAATTCCCACAGAATTCTTCACAGAAAGCTAAAGAAAAAAATGATTTTTGGCTTCATAGGGAAACATAAAAATACCAGGATAGCTGAAATGTATTCCTGAAAAATAAACAAACTCCTGGAGGTATCACCTTCCCAGATTTCAACTGGTACTACAAAGTGAATAAAAAACAGCACACTATTGGCATAAAAACAGGCACATTGATCAATGGAATAACACTGAAAACCCAGACATAAGTTCAAAGAACTACAGATTCCTGATCTTTCACAACAGGCCAAATATTTACACTGGAAAAAAGACAACACCTTCAATCAACGGTGCTGGTCATTAGGAGAGCTGTGTGTGGAATAGTGTAAATAGATCCATGTTCATCACTCTTCTCAAATCTCAGTGCATATGGAGTAAATAACTCAACATAAGACCAGATGATGTGAATCTGATTGAAGTGAAAATGGGGAATAGGCTTGAACTCTCGGACAAAGGAAAGGAATCTTAATGAAAAGAACAATATTAACACAGGCACTAAGACTAACAATTAATAAATGGGACCACATAAAGCTGAAAATCTTCTATATAGCAAAGAACACAATCATTCAGGAAATTAGCTTCCTTAAGAATGGGAAAGATGTTTACCAACTAAATGTCTGATAGAGGGTTAGTATCCAAAATACATAAAGAACAACAACAACAGTAACAAAACCCCTGAGCATCAATAAAACAAATTTCCCAATTTTAAAAAATGGATTACATACCATTCATTAAATTCTCCAAAGATAGAGAACAAGTGTCCAAGGAACATTTTAAATAATGTTCAACAATTCTAAGCCAGCAGGAGCATGCAAATTAAAACTATTTTGAGATTTCAACTTACACTATTCAGAAAGCAAAGTTCAGGAAATCAAATGACAGCACATGGCTGGCATGGCTCTTGGGAAAGGGGAACATTTATGCCTTGAAGGTAGCAGTGAAAACTTGTACAGCCCACTGGAGAAATTGCTGTGCCTGCTCTCAGAAACCTGGGAGTAGATCGATCTCAACAGGCTATGGCACTCTTGGGTATATAGCAAAATGACTTTACATCCCACTATGGAAATACTTGCTCAAGGATGCTTATGTCTGCTCTATTTAAAATAGCCAGATATTTGAAACTGCATGGATATTGACCATGTGTTGAGTGGATAATGAAACCTTTGTATATTTACACAATGGAATATTATTCAGCTATTAAGAAAAATGAAATTATGGAATTCACTGGTAAATACATGGAGATAGAAAACAATGATACTGAGTGAGGTCACTCAGATGCAGAAACTCAAATATTGTATATTTTTATGGAGAAGGACAACTAGCACAAAATTCCATTTAAAAAACCATAAAAATGCTACTACAGTAGAAGCTTTCAAAAATATGTACACATATGAAAGGAATATAAATGGAGTAACAAAGTAGTAGGAGAGACCTTGCCCAAACGGACATCTTATGACTCCCAGGAAAACCTCTAGTGACAGGATTGTGTTACATGCTGTTGATTGGTTGGCCAAAGGCAGTCCATGGAAACCCCAGCAACAGAGGCTAGTGCCAGGGCTGCTAGTTACTCTCCACAAACTGAGTCCAGTACCCTATTACTCAAGACAACACTTATAGATCCCACTAAACATGAAAAATTTGAAGAAGTAAGTAGAAGCTTCACCCCTACTCAGTAGTGCTCATGGAAGTTGAAAATACTGGAAGAGACATAAAAATAGACAATATGGAGAGTGAGAGACTTTGGAAACACCCAGTCCTAACTGGCATGTCCTCATGAAACCCCTGCCCTCAAACTCAGGGATCTATGTAGAAGAGGAGGTGGGAAGAATGTAAAAGCCATAGAGGACAGATGACATCAAGGAAGCTCTGTTTTCCAAACTCACAGGCTTGATCCACATATGAAATCAGAGAATGTTGTCTCATACACAAGGCATGCAGATGTTCAAGGCAAATGGGATACTGACCCTGAGAGTGGGAAGTACACTCAAGCTTCCACTCAAAATGAAGAAGCTGTCTGAAATTGATATCCACTGGCAAAGAAAAATCTGTTTCCTCTAATATGGTCTTACTGGGTTTAGTAACCATATTTCACCATAAACTGCATTGGCAGAAGTACCTGATCAAACCATAAGGAACTCAGTGTTATTTTAATACAAGTTCTGTCTCATTTTGCTTTCTTTGAGAAAATTTTTGACTTACTTGTTATGGCTCATATATTTGGCTTTCCAATTATTTGTTTTATTTTGTTTGGGGAAGGCCCATGTGTGTTGTTGTTGCTGTTTGTTTTTAAGTAGACAAAAAGAACATAAAGTTGATGGGTTGGGAGGTTGGGGAAATCTGAGAGAAACTGGGGATGGGAAACATGACTAGCATACATTATATGCAAAATTTTTAATTAAGGACAATAAATAAATAAATAAATAAATATCAGATATTTTAGATACTAAGATAAAGCCTACTTGCTAATGGCAGATGATATCTTTTATATATGGTTTTATTGGTTTTGCAAGTGTTTTACTGAGAATATTTTTCCTGTGTTCACCATTCCTTTTGTTGTGTTTTGGTTTTGTTTTAGAGTAATACATGTTGTACAGAAGGAGCATGGGATTGATCCATTCTCTTTCCATAATAATTGAAATAATTTAGGAAGTGTTGGCTGTGAGTCTTCTATAAAAGTATTGTAGTGTGCTGGTGTTAATACATCTGCACCTGAGTATTACTATTATTATTATTCAAAGGCTGTTATTATGTGTTTGTTTGTTGTGTGTCTTCAAGTTCATAAACTTTTATTTTCTTTTTTTGTTTTTGTTTTTTTCAAGACAGAGTTTCTCTGTGTATTTTTGGTGCCTGTCCTGGATCTTGCTCTGCAGACCAGGCTAGTATGGAGCTCACAGAGATCTACCTGGCTCTGCCTCCCAAGTGCTGGGATTAAAGGCATGTGCAACCACATCCCAGTCATAAACTTTTCTTGGTTTAACTTTCTGTAACTCTAGAAAAACATTAATTTCTTTTGGATTTTCTCACTTAATGGTGTGTACACTTTTGAAGTCTTTCCTGGTAATTTTATTGTATGTTGTAACATTTTCCTATTTGCCTTCGATCCTGTTAATTGTAGTCTCTTTGTTCTTTTTTAGATTAATTGTGGAAAGTATCTACTGATCTAAACTTCACAAACAACCATTTCTTCCATCAATTGATACTTCATATAGTTATCTTTATTTCTGTTTCATTCATTTCTACTGTGATTATTATTTCTTCCCATCTACTGGATTCCCATTTTGCTTGGTCTTGTTGCCTACAAATTCTTGAGTTGCATCATAGCTTGTTTAGATATGCTTTCTCATTTTTTGCCTTCTTTTTATGTATTCTTTGTGTCTTTCATATTATCAATGTCCATCCCATTCATTTCCCTGTCCCTTCATATCCACATTCTGCACTTGTAACTTCCCACCCCCAAAATAATATACAATAAAATTTAAGGGAAAAGGAAAAAAAAAAGAGAGAAGGAAACAAACCATTTCCTCATGGAAGCTGCATGGTGACACAGTGATTCATGCAGTAAACCCTTTTAACCATAGGTCTTTACTTGCAAATGTTCATTGTAAAGAGTCATTGCTCTGGTTCAAGATTTGTCTTCTGCTACATTATTGGTTCTGGGCCCTCACTAGAATTCCTCTTGGCTATCCTGCTCTTGACCCGAGTTGTATAAATCCTGCAGCTTTGAGTCTGCAGGATTGGTCTCTTCATGTGCTTCAGCAGATCACAGATGGGGTGCATGTTGGTGTGGGCCAACACATAACCCTGGTTTATGGGCCTGAGTAGTTGCTGTGTTTGTCAGCTGGCTAGCTCTCCCTTGTCCTCACCACAGGGTGAACTCTCCTGCATTTTCCTGGCCAGTTCACCCCTTTCAGCAATGAGCAAGGGGCAAGGCCAGTTCTCCTGCTTTCATGTCCTCAGGGTCAGATCTTTCACATCTATACCTTCATGTGCTTGCCCAGGCATGATGTAGGGAAAACTCTCCCAAGCACTGCAGCTGATGAGGGGCAGGGCCAGGTCTCCCACTGTTGTGAACTTAGAGCCAGTTCTTCCACCTACCTCAGATGTAGATGGGCAGAGGGGAGAGGGTATCTGTCCCTGCCCATGCTGCCACATGACAGAAAAGTAATGGGGACAGCTCTCCCATGATCAAAACTTTGGCATTGACTCACCCACACCTCTGTCAACAGGGTTGGTTCTATTGTGCTGCCCATGCAAGTACAGCTCTACTTTCCTGAGTGTTGGAGTTGGTTACAGGTAGGGGCAGATCTCCCAACATTCTCACCTCAGGACCATCTCTCCCACCTTCCTTAGCCATTAATCAGGGGGTGGCATCTCTCCCCCATCCATGCCACCATATGGCAGATGAGGGGTGGAGCCAGGTCTCCTGTGCTCACATTCTGGTATAGCTCACCTGTGCTTTGTCAACAGGGTCAGTTCCACTGGGCTGTCCCGATGAGATGCAGAGCCCACTACCCTGAATGGGGTCAGCCCACTCCTCACCACTTTCACCTCCTCAGGTATGCCACAGGACATGAACCGTACTGACTCTCTCTCTCTCTCTGTCTCTCTCTGTCTCTCTCTGTCTCTCTCTGTCTCTCTCTGTCTCTCTCTCTCTCTCTCTCTCTCTCTCTCTCTCTCTCTCTCTCTCTCTCTCTTTCATAGTGCACCATACATTTGCCCACCATAATATTGCCCATCTGCCAGACGCCACATATGGGCCTCATTGTCTGCTCAGTCCATCATGGCACTAGGCAGGACACTGCTTCCTGGAATTAAAATGGTTCTGTGCAGCTTCATGGGTGAACTTCTTCCCACCCCAAGTCTAGTGACCTGGGGCAGAGCAGTTTTTATCCTCTGTGGATCCCCTAGGGCCTAGAAGTGGTGGTCGGGCTTCTGAGTGAACTTCTTCCTGCCCCAAGTATGATCACCTGGGGTGGATCTGTGTTTTTCTGCTTTCTCATTTTAAATGTATGTACCTAGAGCTATGAATTTCTTCTTATTACTACTTATAATGTGTATTAGAGGCTTTATTATGTTTTTTACCATCTTTACTTTCCTTTAGGATTTTTTTTCATTTCTCTTGATTTCTTTGCCCTACTCATCATTCAGTAAGGTGTTGGTCAATCTCAAATTTCTGTAAATACTTGAGATTCCTAAACTGTTGAATTCAAGCATAGTTGCACTGTGAGCTGGTAAGATAAGTGGAGTTATTTCAACTATCCTGAATTCGTCAAGGTTTTTTTTGTCCCAATATATGGTCTGTTTTAGAGAAGCTTCCTTTCGCTGCTGAGTAGAATGTACATTATTTGGTATTTGGGTGGAATATTCTCCAGGTATCTTCTAGGTCCATGTGATGATTGATGTCACTTATTTGGACATACCTGTTTACTTTTTGTTAGATAGTGTCAACTGGAGGAAGTGGGATATGGAGGAAATCACCTAATACTATTGAGTTTGAGTGATCTGTGTCTTTAAGTCTGTAGGCATTTATGAAATTGAGTGTGCCTGAGTTTCCTGCAATATATAAGATTGTGAGATTTTTTTTTTTTGCTACTGCTCTGACCTCTTGGGCTTTTAACTCTGCATTTGGTTCTGTGTTTCTTATTTAATAATACTGTTACATCTATATTACTCCACTCAGTTTACTTGTGTCTTTTGGTTGGGGAAGTGAGAACAATACTTAAAGTTATTATTGACATGTCTGTGTTGATTGAAGTCATTTTATTATTTGTTTTCCCCCTGATTGTGTTTTTAGTCTTACTTTGTCTTTCTGTAGCTATAATGTCATTTGTTTTCTTCCTATTGTCTCTTTATTCAAGTCCTCAATCTGAAATATTGCTCCCAGAGGGTATCTGGTTTGATGGACATGAAGACTATTTACATGCTTACATCATGTAATGTTTTTGTTTCTCCTTCAAGTACAACACATAGTTTTGCTGGATACAGTACTCTTGGTTAGCATTCATGATTTTTCAGAAGTTGAAGTAAAATGTTCTAGGCTCTTCTTACTTTTAATGTTCTCATTGAGTAACTATGTGTTTTTAATCATATGTGACTTAAGGATTTTTGCTTGAACTTTCAATCTCATTCTTTTTTCTGTATGTTAGTGTTTTAAATATTGTATGTCATGAGCAGTGACTTTCTAGTCCTATTTTTTTCTTCAAGAATAAGGAACAACATTGATGCATCAGGAGCCAAGCATATTACAGTCGATATTACGTGGAGGCCAAAGTTCTAGGAGCACATTGTGGAGCTGTCCTGAAGCTAAGAAGGGGTTGAAACATGCCAATTTCCCCAGATTTTCTCATCCTGAGAGCAGCCAGAGTTTGGCTGCTCCTGCATTTAACCCAGATGCTAGCAGACCCCAGCAGTTAAGATTCCCCTAGTCAAGATGAGCCCTGACACCTCTAGCAACTGATAAGCTCATGGGTCTCTGACACTATAGGAACAGGTTGTTGCTTATCTGACCATTGAAACATCCTAGTCTGGACTTCCTATGACCTTATAAGATTCCTTTCCTTGGCTCCTGTGGCCTCTGAATATGCAAATGAAGTGCCCTGGGTGTTCTTGCTCCAACCAATGACATACCACCACATGAAACAATGGACCATATTTCCTAGGGTATGAATGCCCCTTACCTCCTCTGAAAAATGAGGTGTCCACTGACACAGCCTCTCCACTGTCTTTTTTTCTCCTCTCATCATACTTGTGGGAGCTGTGCATCTGCCTTTGATCCTACCTGAACTCAGCCCCTTTTCCCTTCCCTGGGTTGGGCTAGTGCTATTTTGACCACTACTGACTAAGCAGCTTGAGCCCTGCAGCTCATCATGCAAATTATTTCATGATCGGTGTGTTCTGGGCTAAGACTGGGAGTGTGGGGACAGCAAACACAGGCTTATTCTAGAGTATCATATAAAAAGTCAGTAAGGGTGCTCTGTAACCAGATGTAGGGAGTATGTAGAGGGCACTAGTGGGTGATGTTCTGATGGTTATAGCAGGAATAGCAGGTACTAGTTCTGCAAATAAAGACCTAGCCCTACAAATTTGGAGATATCAGGTGAAGCATTGCTTACACTATACACATCTAGAAAAGCCAGTGTAAACACAGTATGAGAGGAAATAGAATAGAGAGTATGGAGATGGTGCAGATGGTTAAGGTTCACTGAGTATCATTAGGACAACCAGTGCCAGTGCCTTCTCTTTTATACACAACTGGGTTTTGGGGTTTGGAGATGTGGCAGGACTAAAAGATGATAATCGGCTCTGGTTGCCATGCTAGTTGTGGCATGTGGAGCTCATTACCGCATTGAAAGGTCATGGTCATGGCAGAACCCAGCATTAGTTTTCAGAGCTTTATTAGGAGAGAAAGAGGGAGAGAGGGGAGCCAGGCCTAAAGAGAGAAAAAGATAGTGGGATTGGGGGAGAGGAAAGCAGAGCAGAGCAGGGAGAGCAGAGAGCAGAGAGAGCTTGGCATCTGCATCCAGCTTTTAAGGCATAGATTTTGTGACCATGCCCTGCATACCTGGTCGCCAGCGCTCCCTGATGGTGTAAGATGCAAGACTCCAAACTGCACATGTGTAGGAGTGAGGGCAGGATTCTAACATTCTACACTTTTTGAGTGAATAGGAATAGGGGCATCTTTCCTCCTGGAAAAACTGCTTCCAGCTGACATTATAGGCCTTGGTTGGCTCTTGGGGGCAGGGAAAGGGGCCTTCCAAGGAAACACAGTTGTCCTGGGATGGTGGACTGTCCTGCTGCCCTGGAGCTGTCCATCTCTCTTGGCTTGGCACTCTGGCCACTTTTGTGTTTGACAGGATACTGGTGAGACAGAAAAAGCCTGAAGTAGATCTGACCTGTTCTGATGAATTTTACCTGATTTCTGGGGCTTGGGAAAAATTTTGAACATGTTAAGAAGCAGCCATGAGAAAATTAGTACCATTGTAGTGTTTAGTACTCTGCTTATGTTGGTTAGTGTTAATGAGAGAGACAGAGAGATTGGAACATGTTTTTAAGATTTATCAGAGACAGATTATTTTAAGGCAACTGTTTCCTTTACTAGTTTAGCATCCAGGAGACACAGGTGATCAATTGTTGAGAGCCTTTAACAGTAATGGACGGTTATATTAAAGTCTGGTTTGTAGAACCCAGACACTTTTGGGTCTGGGGGATTAAATACCTTTTAGCTGTTACAGTTTCTTTTTTTTTTCTTTTAGTTTTTTGAGACAGGGTTTCTCTGTGTAACTTTGTGCCTTTCCTGGATCTCGCTCTGTAGACCAGGCTGGCCTTGAACTCACAATGTTCCATCTGGCTCTGCCTCCCGAGTGCTGGGATTAAAGGCGTGCACCACCACCACCCAGCTGTTATAGTTTCTTACTTGATAATCCTTGGACTCCAGTTCTGTGATGGTCCAAAGCAGCCATTAGCTGAGCAGTTAATTATAAGAGGGAACTAGGAAGAGAAAAGCTTATGGTGCATGAGAACTTATTTCTTTGGAATTAGGGACAAGGCAGAGATCAGGGCCCTGTCTGTGTTCATGAGGAGGAGAAGCACTTCTGACAGGTCTGGAGTGAGGCACATTGAGTGAGCAATGAAATGAAAGCTCCTACCTTAGCTGGAAAATCTTTTCCCATTAAGTAACTGAGCCTGTGGCCAAGCCTAGGTCTGCTGGTGGTCTTATCTTGGTGCTCCCTTGCTCCTTGGTGCCTGGTTGCAGTCAGCTGACTGGTTATCTTTCTAGGTGGCACTTGAACAAGGCTCAGTTTATGGCCTGGCAGGGCACACACTAGCCTGATTGTTTTTTTTTTTTTTTTTTTATTTTTCACATAAAACAGGTTCCCAGTGGCTTTCAGGAGCCAGAGTGTTCCAGTAATTGGCAATTCTGTTCTAGGTATTTTTTCATCTCTCCCCTGGTACACCTTAAATGCCACAGCTGAAACTTCTGCCTGTGGGGTCAGGAGCCTTGCTCTCCAGATGCTTAAGTTTTAGCCCGATGTCAAGGAGGTCTGGGGGACAAGAGACAGATTTTACTCTGTGTCTTGAAATTTTTTTTGATGTCTGCTAGTTAGAGGACAGCTTTAGAAAGACCTGCCAGGAGGCAGGATGTAAACTGATCTCTGGATAAAGAGCCATCTTGATTACTATAAACTTATTTGCATGAATCCTAGCCTGCTTCTAGACCCACCCATGCTTCTCAGGGCAGCTTGAGAATGAGTGGGAGAAGTTGAGGTGAGAGACAGGGTTGGGCAGAAGTGGCCTTCCCAATACTGGAGAGCAGAAGTCAGATAGACAGAAGTGGTTGCCCATGGCAGAGAAAGAATCAGAAATGGAGAAGAAGGGTTCAGAGCTTCAGTAGAAAGCTTTGGGATAAAGTATCTCTTTTCATTTGCCGATTTGCTGTTAGAAGTTAGATAATTCCCATGGAATATTGGGGTTGAAAAAGCCAAATTTACTGGTATCTGCCCCTATGTCCTATGGCTACAGTGCTGAGAGAGAAAAATAAAAAATTAAAATAATGAACAGGGATCAGACTCCAGTCTCAGGCATCTCTGAGGTAGGAGAAGGATCTATGAATCAGCACGGGTTACTCCCTGCTTTGTCAAGAAAGGAGGAAGGGCTGGGATTGTACACAGCATGAGGACACCCTGGGGGTCCGACAACATTGACCTCTTAGTGAACTGAGAGAATAAGTTGGTTCCAGCACAGCCCAAGGACTCGCCCCCCCTCCGCCCACGGTGGTCAAGTGTGAGGAATATAGCTCAGGCTGAAGTTACAGGAAACAGTGGGGCAACTCACCAATCTTGGCAACAATGTGGTGGGAGGAGGTACAGCAGTGGCAGTTGAGGTGGCACTATCACAGTCCTGATGCAGTACCACGGTGGTGCCCTGGACACTGAGTGAGCAGAATTTCCTATCTGAGTCCACAGCACCAATGAAAGGATGATAATTGGTGCTGGTTGTGGCATGGGGCGTTGGTTACCATGTGGAAAGGTCACGGTCATGACAGAACCCAGTGTTAGTTTTCAAAGCTTTATTAGAAGGGAAAATGGGGGAGCTAGGGGAGCCAGGCCTGGAGAGAGAGAAAGATGGTAGGGGGAGGGGGGAGCAGAGCAGGGAGAACAGAGAGCAGAGAGAGCATGGCGTCTGCATCCAGCTTTTAAGGCACAGATTGTGTGACCACTCCATGCATATGTAGTTGCCAGTGCCCCATGATGACATAAGATGCAAGACCCAGAGCTGCACACGTGCAGGAGTGATGGCAGGATTCTAACAAGAACTGCATGAATGAGGGTGAAGTCAGCAGGCAAAACTGGAGCAGACATTTCCGTACCTGACCTAGGTCTGGGACTATGGGAAGTTTTTTTGTAACATGGGGCACCCGTCTTTGGCCTCCAGGTGTACCCTATCTGACAGACATTCCTGTGAAGCAGGGAATTCTGAAGGACTGTCCTACCTTGTCTTTGCAAACTTCAGCAGTCTCCTTTCTTGAATCCTGTTGGTCCAGTTTGGACAATAACTATCAGCAATTGAGACAAGAACAGTTTCTTTGGCCAGTGGCTAACTTTTGCCACAAAGACAGTAAACTTCATATGGGATTGCTTCACTGCCCATACTCTTCTTTGAAGAAAGTTGGTGCTTCCAGGAGCAGACATGTCTCAGTGACATGAGAAGTTTCAGGTTATTAAACATAATAAATGCTATATTCTGTAAGTCTTTCAAGTATTTGAAGATTACCTATTTGAAATGTGTCTCTGTATGACCTCAAAAACATATCTAATGTGACTACAAGTTTGACTATTATAGTTGGCTATTAATCACTATTTTTAATTACACATTATATTTGTAAATGTTCTGTATAAGCACTATATCCGAAACAAGAGTAGAAATATATATACATCATAACAGAAATATCTTTAAATTTGCATCAATAAATCAAAATCCATACCAGTGTAAAATATCATAAGATTAATAGCTGTTTTTTTGGGTTAATGTAGACTCCATAATCTACCCTTTTATCCTGTTATTTCTATATCATATCCCCTTTTTTTCTTTAGAAAGAGATCTTTGAATTTAACTTTTTTGTGACCAATAACAACTTGTAACCAAGCCCCCCCTTAAATGATAATAAACATCTATAACCCATTTTGGGGGGATGTGAGCATTGTTCTCTAGTCTATTTCCTAATAATTGGGGGCACTGGTAATCTTTGGGGGACTCTGAGAAAATTTAGGCTTGTGGACAAGTCCTGACTGGAGCATTCTGTGAGGCTGGATTGTGATAGACTCTTGCTTTGAAGCTGTTCTGGGTACAGAACTCAAAGGAATCTGCAACAGAGGCATTCTGAGATGTTGGATCATCTGGGCCATCTGCTCCCATGAGAGATTATTCAGAGGTAGTTCCTCAATTAAGCTTGATTTTTCCTAACCTGGAATGAACCCACAGGCTCACATTTTCTGTGGAAACAAAAGCATAAGCTCCTTTCCAAAGTAACACATCTTCGGGCTTATATTTTGAACTCTAGACATTTTTAAAATATATAGGTTGGTTTAATCTATGAGTTTCCATAACCCAGTGTGTTTTTTAAGCAGTTATCATTTGTTCATGAACAGAAAACTCTAAATAAAACACAACATATAGGATCCAGACTCTCTGTGTATTTCCCATCTTTATGTGGCTTTTTATATGTATTTTATTTGTCTATCATCTTCAAACCCTTCAGAGATCTACAGAATATGGCATTTAAAATGTTTTAATAACTTAGAAACTTTTTCTTTTTTATGACTATGAGACATGTTGGCTCCTGGTAGTACCAATCTACTTCAGAGAAGATATGGGCATTTAAGAAACTGCATATGAAGTTAACTTTCATTGTGGCAAGAGTTAGCCACTGGACAACAAAGTATCCTTGAATTTACTGCTGACAAACAGGACAAAATGGACAGACAGGACATGAAACAAAGGACTACCGATTCTTTCCAAGACAAGTGTGGTTGTGGCTTTAACATAAGGCATCTTCTGAGGCCAGGACAATATGGCACCATCCCTGAAGTGGCCTTTGCAATCCTGAAAAAGTATAGTGCCCTTTTCTTCGAAGGCAGCTAAACTGGCAGTGGACTGATGGCTTATGATGTGCAGTGGGACAGCAGCTGAAACAGTCATTCTTGAAAGAGTAACTAAGCTGACAGGGTCTACCCTCTCAATGGTAGACTGACATTTAATAGAGGGATGTAGAGAAGAATGGGATGCTGAGATGAAGTCACACACACACACAACCAAGAAGAATGGACAGCTGAATTTAAAAAAAACATCAACAATTTTCAGAAGTTAGAATCCTGAATCCTGACAGGACACTAGTGGAATTCAGGTGTTTCTGGTACATGGACTACTCTCACCAAATGTGAGGTCGAACTGTTGGCCTTGTGTACATCCTACTTCACAAATGAGTCTATCAGATACACTAAGCCTATATGCTGAAGATGATGCTCCAATGCTGCAGAGAACCCCGGGTGACTGTCCAGGCAGCTGGCTGTTTCTGTCAGCTCATATTTTTTGGAAGCCACTTGCGTACACTTTCTGTTTTTATTTTTGTTAGGTAATATTATTTCCTTCTTGGGTCTCTCAGGGAATTGAAGATTAGATAGTTATAGGTAGTTAAAGATTAGATAGTTATAGTTTTCCTTCTTAAGAATATTAGAAAAGAAATTCATTAAAGAGGTATAAGTGTATAAATTTGAAAGAGCTTTAAGACAGTTCTGTTAGTAATATAAGTTAGGAAATAAAGTGAATCAATTATGTTTTGACTTACCAAAATAGAATAGATAATGGAATATTTTCTATGAATTTGTCAAATGCAAATTAAGTAGACATTGTTTAAGTATTTATTGCTTGTATAACTTGTATATAGTTTTTCTTATATTAGTTATAATTTTTGCCCGTTTTTCTCTTTATTAGACTAGAAGGGGGAAATATGGTGATATTTTATTTGTGCTGAAAAGTGATTTTATTTGTATGTTAATAAATAAAAGTGCCTGGGGGTCAGACCTAATAGCAAGCCATTTAGCAGAAGTCTGGCAATGGTAGCACATGCTCTAAATCCCAATCATATGACAGGCAGATCTCTGTGTGTTCAAGGATACAGCCAGCAAGGAGATACATGCCTTTAATCTCAATACCAAACATAGAGACCTGGAGGACTGTATAGACAGGCTGTGATGAGGAGGTCATGTGGTTGGGTTTACAACCAATGAGAAGGCAAAACAGAAAGTCAATAAAAGGACAGACACACAGGAATTAGATCTCTTTTTCAGGGGAAGGATGGCAGTGGCAGCAGGTGGTAAGAAGGTCGTCTTGGTCTCAGCTCTTAGCTACTGCTCTCTGACCTCTGGGGCTTTTAACTCTGCATTTGGCTCTGTGTTTCTTATTTTAAAAAAGTATTCAGAATTACATCTACACACAGTTCTACCAGAATTTCAAAGAAGAGCTAATACCAATACTCTGCAAGTTTTTCCACACAATAGAAACAGAAGGAACATTGCCAAACTCTTTTTACAAGGCTACAGTTACCCTGATAACCAAGACACATAAAGACAAAACTAGGAAAGAGAATTGCAGGCCAAGCTCTCTCATGAACACTGATGCAAAAATACTCAATGAAACACTAGCAAACTGAGTCCAAGAACACATCAAAAAAATTATCCATGATCAAGTAGGCTTCATCCCAGAGATGCACGAATGGTTCAACAAATGAAAACCTGTCAATGTTATACACCATATAAACAAACTGAAAGAACAAACCACATGATCATCTCATTAGATGCTGAAAAAGCCTTTGACAAAATCCAGCACCCCTTCATGATAAAGGTCTTGGAGCACTCAGGGATTCAACGAACATACATAAACATAAAAAAAGGCAACATACAGCAAGACAACAGCCAACATCCAAATAAATGGAGAGAATCTCAAATCAATTACACTAAAATCAGGAACAAGAAAAGGCTGTCCACTTTCTCCATACCTATTCAATGTAGTACTTGAAGATTAAGCTAGAGCAATAATCAACAAAAGCAGGTCAAGGGGAAACAAACTGGAAAGGAAGAAGTGACCCCAAAAATTCTACCAGGGAACTCCTACAGCTGATAAACACCTTCAGTAATTTGGCAGGATAAAAGATTAACTCAAAAAAATCAGTAGCCCTCTATACACAAATGAAAAATGGGCTGAGAAAGAAATTAGATAAACACTACCCTTTACAATATCCACAAATAACATACAATATCTTGGGGTAACTCTAACCAAACAAGTGAAAAACCTGTGTGACAAGAACTTTAAGTCTTCGAAAAAAGAAATTGAAGAAGATATCAGAAAATGCAAAGATTTCCCATGTCCTTGGATACATAGGATTAACATAGCAAAAAACGGCAATCCCACTAAAAGCAACCTACAAATTCAATGCAAGTCCCATCAAAATCAAAAAGCAATTCTTCACAGACCTTTAAAGAACAATACTGGACTTCATAGGGGAAAACAAAAAAGCCAGCATAGCCAAAACAATCCCATACAATAAAGGAACTTCTGAAGGTATCACCATCCTTGACTTGAAGCTCTACTATAGATCTATAATAATAAAAACAGCTTGGAATTGGCATAAAAACAGACATGTTGATCAGTGGAATAAAAGCAAGGACCTGAAATTAATCCACACACCTTTGAACAATTGATTTTTGACAAGAAGCCAAGATTATACAATGGAAAAAAAAGAAAGCATCTTCAACAGATAGTGCTGGCATAAATGGATATCTATCTACACGTAGAAGAATTCAAATAGATTCATATCTATTGGCATGCACAAAACTCAAGTCCAAATGGATCAAAGACCTCGACATAATTCCAGTTACATTGAACCTGAAAGAAGAGAAAGTGTGAAATAGTCTTGAACACATTGGCACAGGAGACCACTTCCTATATATAACATTAGTAGCACAGACACTGAGAGCAACAATTAATAAACGGGACCTCTTTAAATGGGGAATATTCTATAAGGTGAAGGACACTGTCAATAAGACAAAAAGGCAGCCTGCAGAATGGGAAAAGAGCTTTACCAACCCCACATCTGATAGAGGGCTGATCTCCAAAATATATGAAGAACTCAAAGAACTAGACAGCAAAATATCAAACAATCCAATTAAAAAATGGGCTACAAATAGAAAATTCTCTACAGGAGAATCTCAAATGTCAGAAAGACATTTAAGAAAATGGTCAACATCCTTAATCATCAGGGAAATGCAAATTAAAACAACTCTGAGATACCATCTTATGCCTGTCAGAATGGCTAAGATCAAAACCATGTATGACAGCTTATGTTAGAGATGTGGAGAAAGGGGAACACTCCTCCCCTGCTGGTAGGAATGAAATCTTGTACAAACACTCTGGAAATCTTAATGACAGTATCCCAGAAAATTGGGAATTCACCTACCTCAAGACCCAGCAATAACACTCCTGTGCATATACCCAAATATACTTAACCACACCACAAGGACATTTGCTCAACTATGTTCATAGCAGCATTATTCATAATATCCAGAACATGGAAACAACCTAGATGCCCTTCAATGGAAGAATGTGTAAAGAAAATGTGGTACATTTACACAATGGACTGTCACACAGTGGTAAAAAAAATGTCATCATGAAATTTGTAGGCAAATGGATGGAACTAGAAAATATCATCCTGAGGTAGGTAACCCAGACCCAGAAAGACAAACATGATGTGTACTCACTCATAAAAGAAATATTAGATGCAAAGTAAAGGTTAATCAGGCTACAGTCAACAACCCTAGAGAAGCTAGGTAAAGAGGAGGACACTAAAAGGGACACACATGGATTGCCCCAGGAAATGGAAAAAGTTAAGGTCTCCTGGTTAACTGGGAGGAGGGAGTAGAGAGGAGGGGATGGGAAATGGGAACATCAGGGCTCAAGATGACTGAGTTGGGGGAGAAATGGAGAAAGAGAGCAATGAAAGAGATACCTTGATAGAGTGAACCATTAAGGAGATGGGGAGAAATCTGCAGATAGGGACAACCCCAGGAACTCACTAGATTGTCCCCAGTTAAGACTAATAGCAATGATGGAGAGGGTGCTTGAACTCGTCTCCCCTGACTCAGATTGGTGTCTTCCCTAATTGTCATCATAGAACCTACATCCAGGGACTAATGGAAGAAGATGCAGAGGCCAACAGGCAAGCACTTGACCATGATCCTGGAGTTCATTTAAAGAGAGGGAGGAAGAATTATAAGAACAAGGGGGTTCAGAATCATAATGGAAAAAAAAAACCATGAAGATAGCTGACCCAAGCTCTTGGGAGCTCATGGACTCTGGACTGACAGCTGAGGAGCCTGCATGGGTCTAAATTAGGCCCCTGAATGTGGGTGAAAGTTGTGTGGCTTGATATTTTTGTGGGTCCTCTGGAAATAGGACCAGGACTTATTTTGGGTAAATGAACTGGATTTTAGGAGCCCATTTCATATGGTGCAATGGCTTATTCAGCCTTGATGCAAGGAGGAGGGGTTAGGTCTGGCCCCAACTTGGTATGCCAGCCTATGTTGACTACCCAAGGGAGGCCTTACTCTCTGTGAGGAGGGGATGGGAATGGGATGGGGCAGGTGGGTGTGGGAGAAGGCGATAGAGGCAGAATAGGTGTTCATATTTGGAATGAAAACTTTCACAACCTAAAGAAAGACATGCATAAAAATGTACAAGAAGCATACAGAACACCGAATATACTGGACCACAAAAAAGTCCCTTTGCCACATAGTGGTCAAACTACTAAACATACAGAATGAAAAAAGAATATTAAGAGCAGCAAAGGAAAAATTTCAAGTAATATATAAGTAATATATAAAGGCAGACCTATCAGAATTACACCCAAACTCCTCAATGGAAACTCTGAAAGCCAGAAGGTCCTGGGCAGACCTGCTGCAGATACAAAGAGACCACGGATGCCAGCCCAGACTACTATACCAAACAAAGTTTTCAATCACAGGAGATGGAGAAAACCAGATATTCCATGACAAAACCAGATTTAAATATTGCATATCCACAAATCCAGCCCTATAGAAAGTACTAGAAAGAAAACTCCAACTCAAGGAAGTTAGCTGCAACCAAAAAAAGACAGGCAATAGATAACCTCACACCAGCAAATTCCAAAGAAGAGAAACAACACACACACACACACACACACACACACACACACACACACACTGCCACCAAAAATGACAGGAATTAACAATCACTGGTCAGTAATATCCCTTAATAACAGTGGACTCGATTCACCCATAAAAAGACACACTCACAGAATGGATATGAAAGGAGGATCCATCTTTCTGCTGCATACAAGAAGCACTTCAACCTCCATGACAGACATTACCTCAGATTAAAGGGTTGGAAAAAAAACTTTCCAATCAAGTGGACCTAAGAAACAAGCTGATGTAGCTATCGTAATATCTATCAAAATAGACATCAAGCAAAAATCAATCATAAGAGATGTGGAAGGGCATTTCATATTCATCACAGGAAAAATCTATCAAAATGAAGTCTCAGTTCTGAACATTGATTCCCAAAATTCAAGGGCACCTACATTTGGGGGAAAAATTACTAAAGCACAAATCACATATCAAACCCCACACACTAACAGTGGGAGACTTCAACACCCCCCTCTCACTACTGGACAGGTCTGTCAGAAAGAAACTTTATACAGAAATAAGGGAACTAACTAGTGTTATGAGTCTAATGGACCTAACAGACTTCTATAGAACATTTAACCCAAACACAAAAGGATATACATTCTTTTCAGTACCCCATGGAATCTTCTCCAAAATTGACCTCATACTCAGTAAAAGAACAAATCTCAAAAAATACAAAAAAATAGAATAACCCACTCTATCTTATCAAGTCATCATGATTTAAAGTTAGAATTAAACAACAACACAAAATGCAGAAAACCTACAAACTCATGGAAGCTGAACAATGCTCAACTGAATCACCCATGTGTTAATGAAGAAATAAGAAAGAAATTAAAGACTTCCTAGAATTCATTGAAAATGAATGCACAATGTACTCAAACTTATGGGACACTATGAAAGTAGTGCTAAGAAGAAAGTTCATAGCACTAAGTGCCTACATAAAGAAGTTGGAAAAATCTCATACTAACAACTTAACAGCACAGGTGAAGGCTCTAGAACAAAAAGAAGCAAACTCACCCAGGAGGAGTAGATCACAGGAAATAATCAAAGTGAGGGTTGAAATCAATAAAGTAGAGACAAATAGAACAATACAAAAAATCAATGAAACAAAGAGTTGGTCCTTTGAGAAAATCAACAAGATAGACAAACCCTTATCCAAACTAACCAAAAAGCAGAGAGAATATCCAAATAAAAAATCAGATGTGAAAACGGGGAAATAAAAACATTGAGGAAATTCAGAGAATTGTTAGATCATACTTTGAAAACCTGCACTCCACAAAATTGGAAAATGTAAAAGAAATGTACAATTTTTTGGATAGCTACCACATACCTAAATTAAATCAAGACCAGATAAACAATTTAAACAGACCTATAACCCCTAAGGAAATAGAAGCAGTCATCAAAAGTCTCTCAACCAAAAAAAAGTGCAGGGACAGATGGTTTCAGTGCACAATTCCACAAGCATTTCAAAGAAGAGCTAATACCAATATTCTGTAAATTGTTCCATACAATAGAAACAGAAGGAAAATTGCCAAACTCTTTTTATGAGGCTCAAGTTACCCTCATACTCAAGCCACATAAAGACACAACTAGGAAAAAGAGTTACAGACCAATCTCCCTCATGAACACTGATGCAAAAATTCTCAATAAGATACTAGCAAACTGAGTCCAGAAAAACATAAAAAAAAATCATTCACCCTAATCAAGTAGGCTTCATCCCTGAAATGCAGGTATGGTTCAACAAATGAAAATCTGTCAATGTAATACACAGTATAAACAAACTGAAAGAAAAAAAAAACACATGATCATCTTACTAGATACTGAAAAAGCCTTTGACAAAATTCAACACCCCTTCATGATAAAGGTCTTGGAGAGATCAGGGATACAAGGAAAATATCTAAACATAATGAAGGCAGTATACAGCAAGCCAACAGCCAACATCAAATTAAATAGAGAGAAACTCAAAGCGATTCCACTAAAATCAGGAACAAGACAAGGCTGTCCACTCTATCCATACATTCACTATTTGTTGTTGATATGATAGTATACATAAGTGGCCACAAAAATTCTACCAGGGAACTCCTACAGCTGATAAACACCTTCAGTAATGTGGAAAGATACAAGATTAACGAAAAAAATCAGTAGTCCTCTATAGACAATTGAAAAATGGGCTGAGAAAGAAATTAGAGAAACATCACCCTTTACAATAGCCACAAATAACAAAATATCTTGGGATAACTCTCACCAAACAAGTGAAAGACCTTTATGACAAGATATTTAAGTCTTTGAAGAAAGAAATTGAAGAAGATATCAGAAAATGGAAAGATCTTTCATGTTCTTGGATAGATAGGATCAACACTGTAAAAATGACAACTCTACAAAAAGCAATCTACAGATTCAATGCAATTTCCATCAAAATCCCAAGGCAATTCTTCACTGACTTTTACAGAACAATACTCAACTTCATATGGAAAAACAAACAAACAAAAAACCAGCAGAGCCAAAACAATCCCACACAATAAAAGAACTTCCAAGAGCATCACCATCCTTGACTTCAATCTCTACTATAGAGCTATAATAATAAAAACAGCTTGGTATTGTCATAAAAACAGACACATGGATCAATGGAATGAAAGCAAAGTCCCTGACATTAATCCACACACCTATGAACAACTGATTTTTGACAAAGAGGCCAAGATTATACAATGGGAAAAAAAGAAAGCATCTTCAACAAATAGTACTGGCTTAACTGGACATCTACATGTAGAAAAATGCAAATAGATCCATATCTATAGGCATGTACAAAACTCAAGTTCAAATGGATCACAGACCTCAACATAATTCCAGTTACACTGAATCTCATAGAAGAGAAATTTGGAAGTAGCCCTGAATGCATTGGCACATGAGACTTCCTAAATATAACATCACTATCACAGAAACTGAGAGCAACAATTAATAAATGGGACCTCTCTAAACAGAATCTTCTGTAAGGCAAAGTACACTGACAATAACACAAAAAGGCAGCCTACAGAATGGGAAAAGCTTTACCAACCCCATATCTGATAGAGGGCTGATCTCCAAAATATATAAAAAACTCAAGAAACTAGACGGCAAAGTATCAAATAATCCAATTTAGAAATGGGCTAGAAACAGAGAGTTCTCCATAGAAGAATATCAAATGGCAGAAAGAGATTTAAGAAAATGTTCAACATCCTTAGTCATCAGGGAAATGCAAATAAGCAACTCTGAGATACCACCTTAAGCCTGTCAGAATGACTAAGATCAAAAACACAGATGACAGATTATGTTGGAGAAGATGTGGAGAAAGGGGACCATTCCTCCACTGCTGGTGGAAATGCTATCTTGTACATTATTCATAATATCCAGAACCTGAAAACAACCTAGATGCCTTTCAACTGAAGAATGTATAAAGAAAATTTACACAATGTAGTATCACACAGTGGTAAAAAACAATGCCATCATGAAATTTGTAGGCAAATGGCTGGAACTCGAAAATATCATCCTGAGGTAGTAACCCAGACCCAGAAACACAAACATGATATGTACTCACTCATAACTGAATATTAGATGCAAAGCAAAGGATAACCAGGCTATAATCAACAACCCTAGAGAAGCTAGGTAAAGAGGAGGACACTAAGAGGGACACACATGGATCACCCCAGTAAGGTGAAAAGGTTGAGATCTCCTGGGTAAACTGGGAGGAGGGAGTAGAGGCGAGGGGGTGGAAGTTTGGAACATCAGTGCGAAAAGATGGCCAAGTTGGGGGAGAATTGTGCAGGGAAAGCAATGAAAGAGATATCTTGATAGAATTTACCATTAAGGAGATGGGGAGAAATCTACAGACAGGGATAACCCCAGGAACTCACAAGATTGTCCCCTGCTAAGACTAATAGCAATGATGGAGAAGATGTTTGAACTAGTCTTCCCCTACACTCAGATTGGTGTCTTCCTTGACATCATAGAACCTACATCCATTGACTAATGGAGGAAGATGCAGAGACCCATAGCCAAGCACTTGGCCATGATCCTGGAGTTCATTTGAAGAGAGGGAGGAAGAATTATAAGAGCAAGGGGGTTCAGAATCATGATGGAAAAATCCACAGATATAGCAGACCCAAGCTCTTGGGAGCTCATGGACTCTGGACTGATCAGCTTTGGAGCCTGAATGGGACAGAATTAGGCCCCCTGAATGTGGGTGAAAGTTGTGTGGCTTGATATTTTTGTGGGTCCTCTGGAAATGGGACCAGGACTTATTTTAGGTAAATGAACTGGATTTTAGGAGCCCATTTCATATGGTGCAATGGCTTATTCAGCCTTGATGTAAGGAGGAGGGGTTAGGTCCGGCCCTAACTTGGTATACCAGCCTATGTTGACTACCAAAGGGAGGCCTTACCCTCTCTGAGGAGGGGATAAGGATGGGATGGGGTAGGTGGGGATGGGAGAGAGGAAGGGAGGCAGAACAGGGGTTGGTATGTGAAATGAAAGAAATAAATTTAAATGAAAAAAGCTTGGCCAATAGCTCAGGCTAATTACTAGCTAAGTCTTACACTTAAATTAACCTACAATTCTATATATGCTTTGCCATGTGGCTAATGGTTTGTTACCTCATTTTCTACACATCCTGCTTGCTCTGAAGATAGCTCGTGTCTCCCTTGACTTCACCCTTCTTCTCCCTATCATTCTCAATTTGGCTTTCCAGCCTAACTTTATCCTATTCAGCTATTGGCCAGTCAGCTTATTTATTTAATGGCAACACAGTGTAAAGAAATATTCCATAGCAGCTATGCCTTCTTCCTCCCTTTTATAATGGTAATTTATCCATATCATTTTATTTTAGAAGTATACAAGTCAATTTCTGATTGTCTAAGGTCTCATGGTTGAAAAACTGCCCTGAGTCCCAAAAGAGTTTGGACTACTGAACAAAGTTTGGGCTAATAAAGACTATGGAAAATTTTATAGGTGCCATGAGTTTCTTTTTCTCTATGAAATGGCTTTCATTCTATGGGCACAAAGTATGGAGTATCCTTATGTGAAATAGGGTATAATGGGTAAATATTTTTGCATCAAACTTATTGTGTGTTTGAACCCAGTGACTTAATAGATAAAACAAGGAAAGCAACTTGGACAACCTGTCCTCTGGTCTCCATACCACTTGTTCCATCAGAGCACACTGGAAATGCCTGGCCATTTGTCATATTTACAAACAGAAAGACAGGAGATGCCCACTGTCCAGTGTACAGCATAACCTCCCCACTCTATGAAAAGGGCACACAGTCAGCAGAGCCAACAATAAAGAAGTCCAGCTCTGCCCTCATTAGACCTGAGTACCTAGTGAACTCTACACAGGAGTGTGGATACTTTTCTTTTAAGTGGCAGCTTCCTCAAAAACCTTCTTTCATTGGTATTTGTTGTGTTTATTTTGCACATTGCATTTCACTAGTACTTTTGTTTAGTATATCTTATTGGCCATATCTGAACACATGATCATAACCTTCAGAGTTTAGGTTGTGAAAACAGTTAACAGAAGGATCATTCTAGACAGATAGAGGAGGAAGTAAGATTAGACACACCCAGGGAACCATGTTGATGCTTTATTTAGAACAAATTGAGGAGTTTTGTGTGTGAATAGGAAATTTCCTCAAGGAGCCTTCTGACAGATGTTGCAAATGCAGGAGCCCTTACTTCAGGCCTCTTGAGTGGTCACTATGGAAGCACGCTGGGCCTTCTTCCAACTCTGTAGTTGCAAAACACTTATCTCAGAAAGAAAGATAACTGCACTGAAAAGTGAGATGGCAGCTGTCAGAACCCCTAATGGCAGCACAGTAGTGCAGTATTTGGTTATCAATGCTTCTTCATTAACAGGAAAGTATGGTGGAAAGTCGAGAGTGGTTTGGCCATAATGATCTACAAAGTGGTTCCAGCTGACGGAAACCAATGTGAACAGGCTGCTAACACACAAAACTGAGGCAGAAACATTGTAGCAGTATGTCGCCATCTCCACAAATGGATCTTTCATGCAGCTGATCTTAATAGCAACTACACCAAAAATCAGAACCACAGGCTTCATCAAAATGGCCCACACTATCAGGGTCTGTGCAATCTGAAACTCAGGTGAAATGGTCCTGGTGGAATCGGTAGTGGTGTGCACCAGCATCTTGGTTACAGTCCCTGATTCATTAAGCTCTTGAGGGGAATAAGCCTCCCAGAGTCCAAAGGACACAAATTGCAAAATGTTGTTGTCAAATCTCCACGGGCGCCAGCATTGGCTACTTGCAATGATTATTTCAAACACCAAAGCTAATAGGCTGCTAAGAAGGGCACTCAGCTTGAAGATGCAACCTTTTCCACTGAAAAATCTGAAGATGAGATTGAACAAGTATATAGTCAAGCTGGGAACACAAGGGAAGTTGGGAAAACAAAATGACTCATACTTTATGGAGAGCTAAACCCTCATACCTTGTCTATGCTGTCTTGTAGTTGTATTTAAGTAGTCTATGTATTAGGGATCATCATACTATGGGTAAGAGTGTAAGATGCCCTAAGTTCCACAAATATAGCAGAAGCTCCCTCTGTAAGAAGTTTTGCTTAGCAATTTCACTGTATCTGTCAAATGCTGAAATGTGTATATTTGTTAACTGAGAACTTTAATGCTTGAAGTTAAGTCAAAATGAGTTTGCAATATTATATGTAAGGTGATGCTTATTTCCACTATGTTTGCAATACATAAAAATGATAAATAACCTAAATGGTAGCAATAAGCAGAGGTATTGCTTAGAATAATTTCACTTCTAAAATATGATTGTGGAATATTACAAACACTGAACTTACTTATACTGTCTGCTGAAAGAACAAAGGAAAATGACAAATGTTTAACATGGTATATGCATGTATATCAAAATTTCACACTTGAATTGTGTATATTTCACTGTATGTGTACATGTGTGTGCTAGTATATGTGTGATTGCAGAACATGTGGGGAGCCAGGTGGCAGTGGTGTATACCTTTAATCCCAGCACTCAGGAGGCAGAGGCAAGCAGATCACTGTGAGTGAGTTTGATGCAAGCCTGGTCTACAGAGTGAGTGCCAGGACAGCCAGGACTGTCTCACAGAGAAAACCTGTCTCAAAAAAAGAAAGAAAGGAAAAAGAAAGAAAGAAAAAGAAAAAGATCATGTGGGAAAACTTGAATTCTTTCTTTTTTCCCAGAAAACTAAAATCTGTTTGTAAAACATGAGGATTCATAGATGTTTCAAGCATTTCCCAAAACTTACCCAAAGGTCCTTTTCAGAAATTTTTCTTCATTTAATTGAAATGCATAAAACATCTTGTCTATATTGTGTTTACACCTATCTTCTTCAGCACCAATTGAGACTCCACATTTACTGTACACCAACTTATTTAGATCACTTCTTTGAAGGTAGTATTAATGCTTATGAAAAACTATGGCTCAAGGAATGTCACCATGTCTTTGAATAGAAAGTCGACTAAGGCCTCTAGACAATGACATTGCCATTTCCCATGCACAATGTTTGGGGGACCTACAAACTGGATCTCCTTACCAGGAAATCTGTACCAGTTAGCCTGTGCTCCACAGACTCTGTGGAATGTGCTTCCTAATTGGAAGGAGG
Organism: Peromyscus eremicus; assembly: GCF_949786415.1. Taxonomy (NCBI): domain Eukaryota; kingdom Metazoa; phylum Chordata; class Mammalia; order Rodentia; family Cricetidae; genus Peromyscus; species Peromyscus eremicus. The sequence continues at coordinate 18,333,542 of NC_081439.1, read as the reverse complement.
CAGTTGCTGTACTACTTGGGAAGTTACACCTGCAAGATGGGTTTTCAGTTGACAGTGGCTTGTGTAATGCCACGCCCTTATTCCTTGCCAAGGCAGATCTGAAGCTGTTGAGAGCAGGAGCAGTGAATTTTGAAGCACAAATGGAAACAGAGTGGAGAATGATGTTGTGCAAGGCAAATGAGCTAGCCTGGCTGGATGTAGTTTTGCCCATGTCTGAATCCCATGGAGTAGATGCATGTGTTTCAGAAAGATCCTACTTGAAAATCTCAATGTCTTATTTTAAGTCTTTACCTTTGCATATCAAGGGTGAGAAGAACCATTTGGTATATGTGAAGGTCATAAATGTCTTCCAAACAACAGGAAATGACAACCAGACAGGGAGTCACACAAGAGGCGAATCACCTTCAGTAAAAGAAATTCTGTTAGACAGATATTTCAGCTCACAGCAGTGTTCCACCAACCAAATCCTGGTTCACCCAAACCTTTCCATTCCTTTCCTCTGTTTTGCTTAGTTAGAGCCTTATTTATACACTTCTGGGGTATTAGCATATTTTACATTATCGTCCCTTCAATGAGAACCACACAATCATTATTCCCATTTTGTAGATAGAAGAACAACATAGAGAGGCTAATTTACATACTGAACTTCGGGAAACTATACAGGTATAATGGTCAGTGCTGGCTCGAGAGCCTTCATAGACATGCAAGTATTCCCAGCACTTATTAAATGCAGCAGGATTTTCTCACATGGAAATGGTGTCAACAAATATCTGAAACGTATGTCAGTGGCCTCTATCATTCTATGTCATGAAATTGAAACTTATTAATAGAAACTATGTAGAAAATATAAAATACTTGCCTATTTTCCTCTCTTATGAGGCACAAATGTTAGTGACTGCCCAGGGTAAGAGAGTGACTTGAAAAATTCTTATGTTTCCATAGCTACCAGAGATGTCATATTATGAGCACCAGTCAAGACATATATTCTTAAAGGACCAGAATAGTTAATACTCATCTCATATCTGAGAAAATTTAAAAGTATAATTAGTCAGTTTCATTTATTAATTTAAAAACTTTTCTCATACAATATAATTTGATCATTATTTCCCATTTTAACACCTTTTTCTATCCACTCTGCTCCCCACATCTCTATCCACCCAACTTGATGTACCCTTGCATTCTTTCTGTCTTTGCCTCCTTCCCTCCATCTGTCTGTTTCTCTCTTTGTCTCTCACTGTCTCTGTCTCTTTCTCACAACAGACATCAAAATAATCAAAATACTAGAAAGACAGAAAAAATACAGTATCAATGCATAGCATCAGTTTTGCTTTGGCCTACTATTCCCTTTCATGAGGCCCACCATAAAATGTGGTGAGCATGCCCAGTTATATGCTATTGTACAAAACTGATTTTCTTTTTCCAAGCAGGTATCAATAGCAAATATTTTTTTGGTTAGTGATGATTATTTGTGTCCACTACATTGTTATAGTACTGGCATATAGTCTGGTTTGAACCAGTCTAAGTCTTATGTGTGCTTTCAAAGTCTCTCTGAGTTCTTTTGTGGTATCAGTCCTGTTTTGTTTCCAGGATATTGTATCCTAAGAGTCATCCACCACCTCTGACTCCTACAATACTTTCCCCTCCTCTGCTATATAGATTCCTAAGCCTTGAGGGGAAGGATTAGATGAAGACATCCCATTGGGGACTGAGTGCTTCAATGTCTCTCACATTCTGCAAATGGTCCAGTTGTGGGTCTCTGTGTAAATTACCATCTACTACAGGAAGAAGCTTCTATGCTATGGCTGGTGTAGAGTGAGGCACTAATCTATGGGTTTAGCAGTATTCCTTTAGGAGTCATTTTATTTCATTATCCCTTTAGCAGAAAAATAACAGGAGGTTTTCCATGACCTATCTAATCCCAGGTTCCTTTCCAGTTCAGCTGTGTCTTCTGTTGGTTCTATCTCATGGAGTGGGCCCTAAATTCAATCAAAATCATAACATTTGTGCCAATATTATATCTGTATATCTTCTGGGAAGATCGCTATGGCAGTTCTCAAGGTTTTCAGCTGTTTAATATTGAAAGTTATACCCCTCCTCTGGTAGCATGTAGTGTAACTTCAAGTACAATGAATACTACTCAGGAGGAGTGAAGCTTATATTTGGGCACCAGCTCAATTTCTCCATGTTCAATTATGTATGTAATTACTGTCTTTGTCAATAGGGTCATAGCTTCATGTTGTGGAGAGTCACCAATAACACTGAATTTGCCTAGGATGTTTTTGGTGGGGGTAGTTTATGGAAACCTTTTGGACAATGACCCAAATAATGCAACCCATTCCTGTCAGTAGAGGTTTTATTGGTAGCATAAGATGTCCAGTTGGGGAATTATCTTCCTCATTACATTGTGACTCCATTTGAATTCCTTTCATATATGTTCATAGTTTCAGAAGGTTCTATACTAGTGTTTTTCCATAAGTTCTTACAAAGGGCCTTTAGTGTTGTTTGTACATTACCATATTTCTGCCAGTACCCTCTTCTCCCATTCCCCTACCACTGAAGTTTCCACTTTATAACACTATACACTATTTCCCTCACCTGGCATGATCTCCTCTTTCCCCTGTTTCCTTGCTAGCAATGTCACCTCTTTGGTTATTTGATTGAAATATACATAAGCTTAAAATCTAGCATCTACATGCAACAGGAAACATGGAGTATAACGTGGAATATTTGTTTTGGGGGACCAAGCTGACATCACTCAGAATGACTGTCATGCGTCAAATAGCCCTTATAAACCATGAGAGCCATAAGAAAGAAGATTTTCTTTTAAAAATGAAATACCACAGTAGAAGAGAGAAAAACATTTCACTCTAAAGTACAGCATCTTCCTTTTTTTGCAGTGTTCTTGCCCACATGGATTTCCACTAGACAAATCCCATATTGAAAGTCTGTAATTGTAGAGCCTCTGGGATATATCATTTTGGTTATAAACAAATCTACCTTTCCTCTTTCTGTATCATATTTTAATCATGACAGTCACATGGTAACACAAAAAATTGTAAAGGTATTTTATTTTAATCATTAACTATGCCTAAAATTTGAGACACCTTCATACCTAAGTGCATAGTGGAAATGAATCAAAGGCAAAACATGACTTGAGAAAATAAGAAAAAGTCACATGTGGTTTTTTTTATAAATTATCTCTTTGTAGTGTATTGTTATTTGTGGTATAATAACAAAGGAGAAAATTCACAAATAATTTTTACACAAAGTTAATTAGTTCAAGCTGCTTAATTTGAACCATCTTGTCCAAGTAGAAATTGCCTTGATTTGGAGGACTAGAGTAGTGGAGGACTAAGGAGTGAAGAAACTGGATTGTCTGCAACTCTGTACACTTGACAGAAGGATGCCTACTCTACCTGAAGCCATCCAAAGCACACGATACTAACAACTTCCCAAAGTCTACTGATGATGATCTGTTTAAAATTTGTTTCTTCTCTCTAGTGGAAAGTCGCTATGTAGGGCCAGCAAGCATGGGAAAAGTGGGATGCAGCTCAGGAAGAGGGTTTTCATAGTGTCCAGGCCCAAGGTGATGCACTCATATGATGGCTTCTACAGCTCAGCCTTACACAACAACATGGATAACAATTTTCTGTTTCTAGAAACTTTGATTCAATGGGACAATTTTATAACTATGCCTGTTAGTGTCCTGTTTTGCATGCATTTGTAGGAAAATTAGGGTCACTCCAGGATTCGTTTTGGCTTAGTAAAGAAGCAGGATGAATCAGCTTCTGGTGACTAGACTACTAGTACTTCTCAAATGGCCTTTTTAATTGTTGTAGAATTTACACCTTAGCAAGTCAATTTATGCATATCAAAACCTCTTGTCTGGAGTTCCTTGAAGGAAGTAAATGCTAAAAGTTATTCTCAGTCACAAGACCTAGTACTCTCATAACCGAGTTTGGCAAAAGCTTTGAACCCTTCAGGAAGAACTCAGATAAGCATCAAACATCACACAAAAGATATTAGTAACAAAATGTATCATCACAAAAGGCAGTTCAAAGCCTAGGTGCTAATACTGTACAATTCAAGCCAAATGCATTGCTGTGCAGGAGCTCCCATTACATATAAGCTTGTCATTGACAGAAAATACATAGAAAATTATAGACACAGAATCTACTTATCACTTTCTACTATTACATATCATTGTATATGGAAAGAATAAAGATTCCTAAACTTACAAATTGTCCTTAGCAAATGATTGCCCCAGTGTGTTTTCTGGAATACAGGCTGAGTGGAGCATAACATTGTGCTGTATAGCTTAAGGTATCTTGGGGAATGCCTTCAAAGTTAGATTCATTGCTTGAGGTCGTCATCTTGTCCAGATGGGTGGTGTCAGGGGTCTTTGGTCTTCTGACTTCAGTTCATTCTTGGATCTGTAAGATCATCATGATCTCCAAGTCAAACCTAGGCAAGACTATCCTGTCCTGTCTGCTATTTGCATGGCTTCCACACCCCACTGAGGACATGATAAGGATTGATTACTGAGACCAATGGTAAGTATAAATATTGCAGCTCTGAGGGGAAAGGCTTCCTCAATGTCAGTGTTATAGCTCTGAGGGAAAAATTTTCCCCACTGCATGTATTACACTTCAGAAGGGAAAGATATCCTGACAGTTGTGAGTCAAGGAATACTACAAAGTTACATAGTAACGGAAACCTCACACAAGAGATTTATTGGGAGAGAAAAACCCAGGAGGCTGGCTGGGTGAGAAGTAGCAGAAAACTGAGCAGAGGGTGGGGCTTATATAGTGTTTCTTGGGGGCAGATCTTTCAATGGTGAATATTGGTGGGTTTTCCAGTTCAGAGCTTGGGCTTTTTACTATATAGGGGCTGGGGGCAGCAGGGAGGGCAGTTAGAGTGTTTGTTGGTTGAACCTGACATTTGGAGATCCTCATGGGTGAGATATGGCCACTCATGTGTTACAGTCCTAGAGAATGTAGTACTAGAGGAAACAAACCTTAAATTTACAAAAGGTTATAAGAGAAACCCACAGACAACATCATTCTAAACAGAGAAAGCTTGAAGCAATTTTACTGTAGTCAGGAAAAAAGAAAGGGGTGTCCACTATTCCCACTCCTTTTCAGTACTGTGATCAAAGTACTAGCTGAAGTAATAAGGCAAGAGAAGGATATCAAAAGGATACAGATGGGAAAAGTAGCTGTCAAACCTTGTCTCTTCACAGATGACATGATATAATACATTAGATATCCCAAAAACTGTAACAGAAAACTTTTGAAATCCATAAACAAATTCAAACATGAGAGGATACAGAATCAACTTATGGGCATCAACAGCATTTATTTACACCAACAAAAAGAATGTATTAAAAAAGAGATCATGAACACAATACCATTCACAAGAGCCTCAAAGAAAATAAAGTATCTAGGAATAAACACAACCAAGATACTAGAAAAATGAAAGGCATCACATGACCATGGAGTGGTAGAATTAACAATGTGAAAATGATCATTTTAGTAATAGCTGTTTACAGACAGAATGTAATCCCAATCAAAATCCCCATCTTATTTGCCATTTCATTGAAACAGAAAATGAAACAAAACCAACAAACAAAAAACTATCCTGAATTTTATATGGAACAACAAATGATCATGCATTGCCGAAACAATCCTGAACAACAACAAAAAGGTACTGGAAGTATAATTGTTCTAGGTCTTAAAATATATTACAGAACCATAGTGATACAAACAATATGTTAATTGCATCAAACCAGACATGTAGACCAATGGAACAAAATCAACGACCCAAGTGTGAATACATCTACCTTCAGCCCAATTAATATTTCACAAAGATGCCAAAAATATTAGCTGGGGAAAAGAAAGCATCTTCAGAAAATGGTACTGGAAAAACTGGATGATCCATATGCAAAAGAATAAAATTAGACCTTTTCTTAGTTATGTTACTATGGCAGCGATAAAACCATGACCAAAATAACATGGGAGGAGATGGCTTATTTGACTGACACTTACATATCACCATTCATCACTGTAAGAAGTCAGGACAGTAACTCAAACAGGGCAGGATCCTGAAGACAAGAGTTGATATAGAGGCCATGGGGGTTCCCACTTACTGGTTTTCTCCTTGTGGATTGCTCAGCTTGGTTTCTTATAGAATCCAGGAACACCAGCCAAAGGATGGCACTACCCAAAAGGTCTGGGCCCTCTGCCATCATTCATAAATTAAGAAAATTCCCTATCACCAGATCTTATGGAGGCATTTTTTCAATTGAGGATCCCTTCTCTCAGGTAATTGTATCTTGTGTGAAGCTGACATAAAACTAGCCACTAGAGACCATATCTATTAACTTGTACAAAAATTAGTGCCAAGTTGATTGAAGACCTAAACTTAAAACTGGAAGCAATGAAACTGTTATAATAAACCATTGGCAGTACCATACATGATATAAAAGTAGGAAATAACTTTCTGAACAGGATCATTTGACCAAGTATAAATCTGCAATTGACAAGTGAGATTTCATGAAAACAAAATGTTTTCTCATAGCTAAAGAAACCATCAACTGGATAAGCGGAAAGCCCACAGAATGGGAGAATAACACTGTAAGTTGTACATCTGACAGAGGATTAGGGGCCAGAAAACATGAAGAATTAAAAAGCAGAGTAAAAAAACCTAGCAATCAAATAAATGACTCATTAAAAATAGTCTTGGGAGCCGGGCAGTGGTGGCACATGGCTTTAATCCCAGGACTCAGGAGACAGAGCCAGGCAGATCTCTGTGAGTTTGAGGCCAGCCTGGTCTACAGAGCAAGATCCAGGACAGGCACAAAAACTACACAGAAAAACCCTGTCTGGAAAAACCAAAAAAAAATAAAATAAAATAGGCATTGGGCTTCAACAGAGATTTCTGAATAAAAGAGAAATTATGGCTAAGAAATATCTCCAAAAGTGTTCATTGTCACTACCAAGTAGAGAAATGTGAATCAAAACAACTTAGTGACTTCCTCTTACTCCAGTAAAAATGGCAAAGACCAATGGAACAACTGACAAAAATTGCAGTAGGGGATACTTGGAAAGTGGAACTGTTGATGGGATTGCAAACAGGTGCAGCCACTATGGAAATCAGCATGGAGAAATCTCAAAAGGCTTAAATCAAATCTATCAAATAACCCAGAAAATGCCCAAATGACACATCATCCCACTTCACAGATGTTTGCATACCATATCCAACTCTGTTCTATCCAAAATTGCTAGAAAATGGTATAATTCTAAATGTCTTTCAACTGATGAATGAGGAAAAAAAGTGTGGCACATATACACAATGAAAAATGATTGAGATGTAAAGAAAAATGAAATCATGAACTTTACAGGTAGATAGATAGAACTAGAAAGGATCATATTGAGTGAGGTATCCCGGATCCAGAAATATAATCATTACATGTTCTTGCTCATTTGAGACTCCTAGCTTTAGACTTGAGGATATATCCTGGTATTACTGCAGAAACCAGGAAAGTAAAAAGGAACTGCTGTCAGGATAAGAGTTTGTGGAGTGAGAAAGAGGAATAGCAGGGTATAAGTGTTCTGACTGAGGAAATGAAAAACAAGGGCTCTAATTAGTGAGGCAGGAGAAAGATATATATAGAAGGAGGGAAGAGAAAATAAAAGTAAGGGTGTCTTAAAAAGTGATAATGAATTGTAATATTAGCTATCTACCAAAAATCCTATAATGCACCTAAACTTGTGTCTAAATATACAGATACAGTTCAATTGAAGTTTTGTATTCTGGGCTGACTTTGCTCAACCACCATGTGCCAAAGATCATCTAACAATAACATCAACATAAAGCATGAGTGTTCTTCAAGAGACTCTCAAAATATTACAGGCTATTGCTTTTTTCCTTGGTTGTCTTACAGGAGTGGAAGTTAAGTCCCCATTACTCAAGATATCATGATACATGTACATTTTAGATAGGTCTTAATCATAGGCTCCAGAGATAAAAAACTACATGGAGGCCTCCTCCTTGAGTATTAGTTTTCATACAGGCGTTCAAAGAATGGAAGCAACCAACAGTCCTACCCAGCTATGAGGCCTATGAATCACAACTATCAGCATGACACAATAACCCTAGTGGTGCTGTAGTGGCACACAAATCCAACATATCTCTAATTGGGCTGAAGACTCTCTCAGTAAGAGAGAAATCATGCCTGATATTGGAAACCTTGACAACTAACCAGGATTAGTGAAGTCTTCTATCTAGAAAGAGAAGTGACATCAGCCACTTTATTAAACCAGCACACTACCTAACTACATACTAAATATTGGTCATTATACACACAGACAACTGTAGTCCTCACCCTCCACCCAGAGAGCTTCTTTCTGCAACATATGGAGGACATTATAGAAAACCACAACCATTCAAAATGCAGAGTTATGAAGTCCAGTCCTAATGGACACATCTATAAAACGACTCTCTCTTCCAAGGTTCAGGGACCATTGCAGAAATGGGGGAAGAAATGTTATTAGAGCCAGGAAATGAGAGAGGTTGCTGTGAGATTGTGTCTCCTAGTAATGTTTCCTGGTAATCTCATCGTTGTGACTGCCTAAACATGATCAGAAGAAAGACAGCTACAATAGACATGGAAAGTTGACAGGGAAGGACAATGTGGCCCTAATCCTACTGAAAGGATTACAGGCAACTAAAGAACTCTGAGACTAGGATACATAGTCTTCCCCAGGGAATGGCATGCCAAAGTTATACAATAACAAATGGTCAGCTCTGAACACGTAAATACAAGTAACATTATTCAGACTGAGCAGATTCCATTTAGGAGTATATATAAATATGCATATCAACATATGCTTCTAACAATAATTAACAGAAAAAGAGATGATTTTGAAAGAGACAAAAAAGGGATATATGGGAAGGTTTGGAAGAAAGGGAAGGAAGAAGTAAAGTCATTATATACTCTCAGAAAGAAAATGAATGGAATAATAAAAATTAAGAACGAACTTTTAAAGCTTCTATTTATAACAATGTTCAAATTTAATGTGTATGTAAAATGAAAGTAAATACTCGAACCTATACTGAACTGATTTCTTGAAAGAATGTTTTCTCATGTACCAAAAATAATCAGTCAGAATAATGTATGGGTTATTATAACAAATTTGGAATGTGCAAAGCAAAGAGATTTTAGAACATTATGAATGATTATTAGGTACACAATTATGCCAGCAATAACTTTTGGGTTTTTTTTTTGAGACAGGGTTTCTCTATGTATCTCTGCATCCATTCCTGGAACTCTCTTTGTAGCCCAGACTGGCCTCAAACTCACAGAGATCCACATGCCTCTGCCTCCCGAGTGCTGAGATCAAAGTCATGCATCACCACTGCCCTGCTTACAATAACTTTTTGATTAAAATCATTCTTATGAACTTGTCAAGTAGTAATCAATTATTTTTTAGATGTTTTATAAATTATGTTATAATTTAATTTAATTTTACATATCAGCCATGGATTCCCCCTGTCCTCCCTCCTCCCACCCACCACCTTCGCCCCAGCCCACCCCCATTTCCATCGCAGTCAGTTGTAGTATGCACTGACAACTTGCATCGGTTCTCTTTTGTCTTACATGCCTATCTCAATTTGCTTACATGGATGTCTACCTCATCTTACTTGTTGGATACTTTAACTAGTAATTTCTTATCTTCCTCCACTATCATTCCATCCCACATATGATTCTTTTTTTTTTTTTTTTTTTTTTTTCGAGACAGGGTTTCTCTGTGTAGCTTTGCGCCTTTCCTGGGACTCACTTGGTAGCCCAGGCTGGCCTCGAACTCACAGAGATCCGCCTGGCTCTGCCTCCCGAGTGCTGGGATTAAAGGCGTGTGCCACCACCGCCCGGCCCCACATATGATTCTGTGTAGCATGAATTCTAATTGATCTTAATAATAAAAACCCAGAGTCAGATATTAGGGTAAATGCCGAAAGATCAGAGAAATAAAGGAGCAGAGAAATAAAGTCACCCATTACCTCAATGATTCCTCAGACCCCAAAGGCCTATTTCCCTTATGTCCTCCACCCCTCTGGCTCTTACAATATCTCTGCTTCTGCTTTCCCAAAATATCTAAGTCCTGAGGGGATTGGTTTGAAAAATAAATCTGATTCAAGACTGAATGTTCTCAAATCTCCCTGTTTCTGCACATTGTCCAGTTGAGGGTCTCTGTATTAGTTCCTGTCTGTAGATGTAACCAACCTTCTTATTAAATAAGAAACACAGAACCAATGCAAAGAAGAAAGCCAAGAGGTTAGAGCTAAGAGCTAAAACCTTACCCTTCCTCCTGCAGTGGTCCTACCTCTCCGAACTCACTACCCCTGTGTTAATGTCTTTATATAGTGTTCCTGTTCTGCCTTCTCATTGGTTGTAAACCCAACCACATGACCGCCTCATCACGGCCTGTCTGTATAGGCCTCCAGGTTTTCCTTGCTTGGTATTGAGATTAAAGGCATGTGTGTCCAATAATGGCTGTATCCCTGAACACACAGAGACTTACCCAGCTCTGCATACCAAGTGCTGGGATTACAAGTATACGCCACCACTGCCCTGCTTTCCTATGGCTTGCTAATAGCTCTGACCCCTGGGCAACTTTATTTATTAACATACAAATAACATTTTAATACAAATAAAATATCACCATATTTCCCCTTTTCTATTTTAATAAAAAGGAAAAAAGAAAAAGCTTATAACTAACATAAGAAAAACTATATACAAAAGTACAATAACTATATACAATATATACAAGTAATAAATACCTAAACAATGTCTAGTTCATTTGTATTTGACAAATTCAGAGAAAATAATTCCATTATCTATTCTATTGTATCTAATTCACTTCCTATCCTAATTAATCGTCAACTATAACTAACTAATCTTCAACTCCCTCAGAGACCCAAGAAGGAAATAGTATTAGCTAACAAAAAAAAATAAAAACAGGAAGTATATGCAAGCAACTTCCAAAAACTTGTGAGTTGACAGAAACAGCCAGCTGCCTGGACAATCATCTGAGGTTTCTCCCCAGTGTTGGGGCATCATCTTCAGCCTATAGGCTTAGCGTATCTGACAGACTCATTTGTGAAGTAGAATGTACACAAGGTCAACAGTTCAACCTCACATTGGGTGAGAGCAGTCTATATACCAGAAATACCTGAATTCCACTAGTTTCATGTCATGATTCAGGATTTTAAATTCTGGAAATTGTTGATGTTTTTTGAATTCAGCTGTCCATTCTTCTTGGCTATGTGTGTATGTAGCTTCATTTCAGCATCCCGTTCTTCTCCACATCCCTCTATTAAATGCCATTCTTCTGTTGAGAGGTGTGAGCTTAATTACTCTTCAAGAATAACTGTTTCAGCTACCTCCCCATTGCACATCAGAAGCCATCGGCCCACTGCCTGTTCAGCTGCCTTCAAAGAAAAGGGCACTGTATCTTTCCCGGATTACGAAGGCCACTTCAGGGATGGTGCCATATTGTCCTGGCCTCAGAAGATGCCTTTTGATAAAGCCATAACCACACTTGTTTTGACAAGAATCAGTAGTCCTTTGTTTCGTGTCTTGTCTGTCCTGTTTGTCAGCAGTTGATTCGAGGATACTTTGTTGTCCAGTGGCTAACTTTTGCTACAATAAAAGTTAAGTCCAATTACAGTTTTTTCAATGCCCATATTTTCTCTGAAGTAGATTGGTACTGTCAGGAGCCGACATGTCTCATAGTCATAACAAAAAAGAAAATTTTTCTAAGTTATTAAAACATTTTAAATGCCATATTCTGTAGATCTCTGAAGGGTTTGAAGATAACCTGTCTATCTAAAATATATCTACTCAATCTTGAAAACATACCTAATATAACCACAACTTCTATTATAATGTCTAACTACTAACTTTCATTTCTTTATATCCTAATAGTTGGTAATAACAACATTTAAGGATTAGAAAATTGCATTACATTGTTAAATGAATGGTACAATTAGAAATATACATATAGCATTTTCTAATAATATCAATTTCAATATATATAATTTGTATACAATATAAAACAATCCAATCCAATGTAAAGTATTTACATTTTTTTCTTTCTTTCTTTCTCTTTTTTAAATAAGAACCTTAAATCTAATCTCCTTTGCTTAGCCCTTTTCCTCACCCTTTACAACAACTTGTAACCAACCCCCCTAATCAATGAAAATTATCCCAGACCCAAAACCCATTAAAAGACCTAAAAGACCAAAAAAACCAAACACCCCACACCACCTCTTTAGGAATGTGGGCGTCGTATCCTTGAAATTGCTTCCTGCTGGATATGGGCGAAGTTATCTTTATCCAGAAAGAAAAATTTTAGGTTAATTGTCAAATTCTAGGAAAGGTAACTATATCCTTCATTATCCAGTCTGTGTATAATGCCAAAGTTCAGGGTTTATCTCAAATCCTTATTCAAGTAGTCTTTGAGACTGGATCATCTCAGCTAGCGCTCTCAAAATTGCTCTGAGCACTTTGTAGTTCAAAGCTGATCTGTAGATGATGTTTGTCAGCTTAGTGATGTTATTATTGTCCACGTGGAATTGTTGTTGTTGTGGGGCCCCATCTTCTTCCTGGAGACTTCAGTTGATGTTAGGCCTGACCGTGATTTCCTGCAAAAAACTAATAAGAGACTCGAACACAAAGACTATATATGCGGCTTTTTAGAATTAGTTAGTACTCTATATGACCATTTATATCTTAACAAAGTTTAAAATGTATATATATATATATATCTATATATATTAATCTTGTAACTTTTGATATAAATTTCATACTTTAAGAAAAGTTTAAAGAATCAGAATAGAATCAAAGAGTTGAGATTAGTAATAGAATAGTCCCTTAATTAATTTGGCTTTTCTCCTGTCCCATAGCAGAAGATGGCTCTTTTCCTCTGGCATGATACAGGGAGTCTGTATTTTCCTTTTAACAACATGCTTGAGTTTAAAGAAGGAGCGAGCCATTCTCCAACTGTAAAGTCAGCTTTAAATTTTAATTGAACTGGGACTATTAGAAGTTAAATAGTGTTAAATCTTTAAAGAAAAACAGAAACAAACATTTAGGAAGACATAAAATTTTTTAGATAACATACCCATACGCCATTTCACTCTGTTTCTTAGGATAGACGATTTGTCCCTTTTCTTCAGTTGTCTCATTTGTCCAGTGTTCTTCAAATTCCTTAACCTTCATTCGACTAAAAGACAAAAACAAAAACCTTTCCCCAAGGTTTTTTGGGGATGTTCCTTTTTGGCAAGTTACTATCTGATTAAATGAAAAGATTTATGTTACTGGTGTAAGTTAGTTTAAATTGGATGTTCATGATAGTTGATGAACTATCACCTCCTCTAATTAAGAGGTCTCTCTTGTTCAAATCAAACCTTTATCAATTTTGATGGTACCCACAGCTTATCTTCTCCTGTAGAAATAAAAGCAAAACCTCGTCCCCAATGTAATACATATCCTGGTTTCCATTCTGAGGTCAGCACATCCTTAAAGTTGATTTAATTCTGTAGTTTTTTCTATTATCCAATGTCTCTCTGCAGCTGTTGTTTCTTTCTCATTGGCATTGAGAAAATTCAAAGTTAATAGAGCATTATGCAGTCTATTTCTGGGGGATTTTGTTACTCTTTTCTGTTTATTTAGCATATCCTTTAGAGTTCTGTTTGATCTTTCTATAACTGCTTGACCTGTAAGATTATGTGGTATACCTGTAATATGGTTTATATTATAATAAGCAAAAAACTGTTTCATTTTAACAGAGACATATGATGGAGCATTATCAGTTTTGATTTGTGCAGGTATACCCATAATGGCCATAACTTCTAGCAAATGAGTGATTACAGAATCAGCTTTTTCAGAACTCAAAGCAGTTGCCCATTGAAATCCTGAATAAGTATCAATAGTGTGGTGTACATATTTCAATTTTCCAAATTCTGCAAAGTGAAACACGTCCATCTGCCAGATTTCATTCCTCTGAGTACCCTTTGGGTTACATCCTGCTGGTAATGGCGTTTGATTGTAGAAGGAACAAGTAGGACATTTCTTTACTATTTCTTTGGCTTGTTGCCAGGTTATGGAAAAATCCTTTTTTAAACCTTTACTATTTACATGATTTTTTTTATGAAATTCTGAGGCCTCCAGCACATTTCCCATCAATAATTTATCAATCTCATCATTGCCTTGTGCTAGAGGGCCTGGCAGACCAGTATGGGATCGGATGTGAGTTATATATAAAGGATGACTCCTTTTTCTGATTGTATCTTGTAATTGAATAAATAATGAAGTTAATTCTGAAGTATCGTGGATAAATTCTGCAGTCTCAATATGTAATACTACTCTTTCAGCATACTGAGAGTCAGTTACTACATTGAGAGGTTCTGAAAAATCCATTAATACCAACAGAATAGCATACAATTCTGATTGTTGAACTGAATTATAAGGACTTTGAACCACTTTACTTAAATTTTCTGATTTGTAACCTGCCTTTCCTTGTTTCTTGGCATCTGTATAAAATGTACGAACTCCAGATATGGGTTTTTTCCTCACAATTCGAGGCAAGATCCAATCAGCTCTCTTTATAAGATCAATTCTATTGCTTTTGGGATATTTGCTGTTAATTTCTCCCAAAAAATTACTACAAGCTTTTTGCCAAGCTTCATTTTCTATCCATAATTTTTCAATATCCTCCTTAGTTAAAGGTACAACAATTTCTGCTGGGTCTATTCCTGCTAACTGACGAAGTCTCAATTTTCCTTTCCAAATCAAGTCAGAGATTTTTTCCACATAAGTTTTTAATTTTTTATTTGGTTTATTTGGTAAAAATATCCATTCTAATATAATATCTTCCCTTTGCATTAATATTCCTGTTGGAGAATGCCTAGAAGGTAAAATAACCAAAATGCAATCCAGCTTTGGATCAATACGATCTACGTGCCCTTCATGTACTTTCTTTTCTACCAAGGCCAATTCTTTCTCAGCTTCAGGTGATAATTCTCTTGGACTGTTCAAGTCCTTATCACCTTCTAAGGTTTTAAACAAATTATTCAGTTCATCATTTTTTACCCCAACAATAGTTCTTAGATGAGAAATGTCTCCAAATAATCTTTGAAAGTCATTAAGAGTCTGTAGTCTATCTCTTCTAATTTGCACCTTTTGAGGTCTAATTTTTTGAAGTTCTATTTTATATCCTAAATAATTAATAGAATCTCCTCTTTGTATCTTTTCAGGAGCAATTTGTAAACCCCAGCAAGGCAAAATTTTCTTTACTTCTTCAAACATTCTTTCTAAAGTATCTGCATTTGAGTCAGCTAATAAAATATCATCCATATAATGATAAATTATAGATTTAGGAAATTTTTTACGTACCACTTCTAATAGCTGTTTTACAAAATATTGGCACAAAGTTGGGCTATTCAACATTCCCTGTGGGAGAACCCTCCATTGAAATCTTTTAACCGGTTGAGAATTATTATAAGTAGGCACTGTGAAAGCAAATCTTTCTCTGTCTTTTTCTTGTAACGGTATTGAAAAGAAACAGTCTTTTAAATCAATAACTATGAGAGGCCATCCTTTTGGTAACAGAGTAGGCAAAGGAATTCCAGATTGTAAAGAGCCCATTGGCTGAATTACTTTGGTAATTGCTCTAAGGTCTGTTACCATTCTCCATTTACCCGATTTCTTTTTAACAACAAATACAGGAGAATTCCAAGGGCTGGTTGATTCTTCAATATGATGAGCATTTAACTGTTCTTCCACCAGCTCTTGTAAAGCCTGGAGTTTCTCTGTTGTTAAAGGCCATTGCTGAACCCATACAGGCTTATCTGTTGACCATTTTAAAAGTAGAGCTGTTGGTGTTTTTGGAAAATTATCAGTTGTGCCCTGTTCTTGCATGACATGGATGGCTGGTGAGCACTCATTAGAATAATATCTTTTAATATTTCTCTCAGAAACATGTACTAATTTATGATTTGTTTCTGAGATTGGAGGGATATTAATCTGAGTATTCCATTGTTGTAACAAATCTCGACCCCACAGGTTCATAGCTATGTTAGCCACATATGGTTTTAATTTTCCTTTCTGTCCTTCTGGACCTATACATTCAAGCCATCTTGCACTTTGTTTCACTCGAGATAATGTCCCAATTCCTAACAGTTGAACGTTTACCTCCTGAAGAGGCCAAGTTGGATGCCAAAATTCTGGTGCAATTATGGTAATGTCAGCACCTGTGTCTACCAGACCAGACAACAAAACTCCATTTATTTTTATTGTTAGTTTTGGTCTTTGTTCATTAATAGAAGTTTGCCAAAAAATTTTCTTTATGTTTTTTTCCTGAATTCCCTATTTTCTCTGTTTCATCATCTCGACTAACATGATTTATTCCTATAGACATTTGGTTATTTAGTTGCTTTGAGTAGGTGTTTCCCCTACAACTGCAGGAAAGGTTTGAACTGGATTTACTGTGGGGGCCTGCCTGAGGCCCCTCTGGGAGTTTCCCGAAGCTCGAGGCAGAGGATTACCCTGTCTGTCCCTTGTTGATCTACATTCGTTGGTCCAGTGTTTTCCCTTACCACACCTTCTGCATACTCCAGAAGGAAGGGGCATTCTGTTGCCAGTGTTCCTTGAAGAAACATTATTTCTAGGAATGACCTGTTTACAATCCCTTTTCAAATGTCCTTGCTTTCCACATCCAAAACATGTAACATTGCTCAAACCTTTTGAAATTGCTTTTCCTACCCACATATCATCATGGTCATAAGCCTCACCATTAACTGTATCTCTAATCCAATCTTCCAAAGGTGCAGATCTTGCCTTTAACAGCCTGATTATCCTTTTGCATGCTGCATTCGTATTCTCAAAGGCCAAAGATTCAATTATTATCTGACTAGCCTCTGAATTCCGGACCATTTTCTGTACTGCTGAAGTCAATCTTTGTAAGAAATCCGTGAAAGATTCTTTTGGGCCCTGTATAACCTTTGTAAATGACTCAGTTTTTTTTCCTGGTTCTTCAACTCTGTCCCATGCATTCAAAGCTGCCGTTCAACATAGAACTAGGGTTTGGACATCATATAAACTTTGTGTTTCTACTGAAGCATATTGGCCTTCTCCAATAAGCTGATCCTGACAGACTTGTATTCCACTATCCCTCCATTGTTTTTCTATATTTTTAGCCTCATTATTGAAACACATTTTCCACTGGAGATGTTGTCCAGGTTCAAGAACAGCCTGTGCCAATTCCCGCCAGTCCTTTGGTATAATCCTATTACTAGTTGACCAGTTGTTTAACATTTGCTTTACATATGGGGAGTGCATGCCATAAGATGCTATTGCCTCCTTAAATCTTCGTAAGTCTAACATTTTAATTGGAGCCCAAGTATTTTGTTCATTCTCTTCATCAGGTAGCTGCTGTACCGCTACCGGATAAATTAAGGGTGATTGTGTGAAAACTGGCTTTCTTTCTGTAATCTTATGATCCAATTTTGAAACAACTTCACTGTTTATTTCTTCTGTCTGAGTTTGAATTTCTCTATAATTCATTTTTACCAGTTTAATAGGTTTTTCTAAGACTGTTATCCTGGCACTTAAATTGACTATCTTTTTAAATAGTAAAATGAGGATAAGAAAAGTAATAAACTGAATAATTCAATCAATATTAACCTTTTCATACAGTTGTTCCATTGTCAGAGTGCCTAAAATTTCAAACAAAGTCCAATTTTCTTCCAATGCACACATAAAGCCCATTTTTTTAATGTAGAAAAAAAATTCTGTTTTAAATAGATATGTTAATTGACTTACCAAGTCTTGGTAGAACAGTAGAATCCCAGGGAATTTCAAAACAGCTCCCTGGTGTTCTAGGTGTGAATCCAGAGAGAGAGAGAGAGAGAGAGAGAGAGAGAGAGAGAGAGAGAGAGAGTAGCCGCTTGAGCCGAGTCAAGCCTTGGCTTTACGGGTATGGGCCCTATTCGGCAGGGCAGGCCTGAGTTGTTTGTAGCAGTTGCAAGTAGCTCCAGCTGCGGGTCAGTCAGGCCTGGGCCCGAGCTAGGCAGCCGGGCCGCCCAGGCCTGAAACCGGACCTGCCGCCAAGCCAAGCCAAGCGGTTTTTAATGGATTCTTGTCACGTTGGGCGCCAAATGTAGATGTAACCAACCTTCTTATTAAATAAGAAACACAGAACCAATGCAAAGAAGAAAGCCAAGAGGTCAGAGCTAAGAGCTAAAACCTTACCCTTCCTCCTGCAGTGGTCCTACCTCTCCGAACTCACTACCCCTGTGTTAATGTCTTTATATAGTGTTCCTGTTCTGCCTTCTCATTGGTTGTAAACCCAACCACATGACCGCCTCATCACGGCCTATCTGTATAGGCCTCCAGGTTTTCCTTGCTTGGTATTGAGATTAAAGGCATGTGTGTCCAATAATGGCTGTATCCCTGAACACACAGAGACTTACCCAGCTCTGCATACCAAGTGCTGGGATTACAAGTGTATGCCACCACTGCCCTGCTTTCCTATGGCTTGCTAATAGCTCTGACCCCCGGGCAACTTTATTTATTAACATACAAATAACATTTTAATACAAATAAAATACCACCATACCTGTCTACTTCAAGAGTAAACTTATCTGATGAGAGCTGAGCTAAACACCTCCCTGTATGTATAGCAGAATGTCATTATGAGTAATTTTGTAGCTATATTTCTTAAACAGAACAGTAGTATTTAATTTTCTCCTGGGACCTAGACCTATCCAGTCTTGGTTCCTTGGCCACATGAACTGTTGGAGGCATGATTTCCATCTCACAGAATGAGCCTTAAATCCAATAGGATGGTGGTGAGTTACTTCCACAGTGTTTGTGCCACTATGGCAGAAATGAATCATGCTGGAAGGTAACCACTGTTTATCAAGGGATTTGAACCTGGATTCTTGGTTATTCTTCTCCTCTCTTAGTGCTTAGAATAAGTGCTAGCCCCTTGGAATCTGATCAGGATCTATGAAGGGTTCATTTAGGCACAAGCTCAACTTTTCTATGGTCAATGAGATATTTAACTGTTGTCTTCAGCATTGGAGTATTACTATCAGTTTGTGGAGAGAAACCAAAGCCTTAGCAGTAGCCTGAGTAGTTTGTGGGATTTTACAGGCCCCCCTTGGCTGCTGACAACTCAATTAGATGTAACCCATTCCTCGAACTGAAATTTTCACATTGCGTCATAAAATCACTAGTTAGGGCATTATCTCCCCAATTATTTGGTGAGTCCCTTTTATTTATTTCATATATGTGTGTATTTGGAGAAGTTTCCACATTAGTAGGTTTCCATATGACTTCTTAAATGGTATATTATATTTTCTTGACACATGCACAACTATGTTCATAGCAGCATTATTCATAATAGCCAGAACCTGGAAACAACCAAGATGCCCCTCAACAGAAGAATGAATAAAGAAAATGTGGTACATATTTGCTATATTACTCAGCAGTAAATCCAACAAATTTTTAACACAAAACATCCAGGAAATCTGGGACACCATGAAGAAACCAAAGCTAAGAATAATAGGGAAAGAAGGAGAAGAATTCTAGCTCAAAGGCACAGAAAATATATTCAAAAATCATAGAAGAAAACTTTCCCAACCTAAAGAAAGACATGCCTATCAAAGTACAAGAAGCTTACAGAACACCAAATAGACTGGACCAAAAAAATTCCTTCTCCATATAATAATCAAAACACTAAACATATAGAATAAAGAAAGAATATTACGAGCAGCAAAGGAAAAAGGTCAAGTAACATATAAAGTCAGGCCTATCAGAATTACACTAAATGTTGCAATGGAAACTCTGAAAGCCAGAAGGTCCTGGACAGATATTCTGTACACACTAAGAGACCACAGATGCTAGTCCAGACCACTAAACCCAGAAAAGCTTTCAATCACCATAGACAGAAAAAACAAATGTTCCATGACAAACAAGATTTAAAAATTACATATCATAAATCTAGTCTTATAGAAAGTACTAGAAGGAAAATTTCAACCCAAGGAAGTTAGCTGCAGCCACCAAAACATAGGCAATAGATAACCTCACAACAGCAAATCTCAAAAAAGAGAAACACACACACACACACTAACACCAACAACAAAATAAAAAACACAAGAATTAACTATCACTGTTCATTAATATCTCTTAATATCAGTGGACTCAATTGACCTATAAAAAGATACAGGCTAACAGAATGGGTATGAAAACAGGATACATCCTTCTTCTCCATACAAGAAACATATATCAACCTCAAAGACAGACATTATCTCAGAGTAAAGGGTTGGGAAAAGATTTTCCAATCAAATGGACCTAAGAAACAAGCTGGTGTAGCAATTCTAATATCTAACAAATTAGACTTCAAATTAAAATTAATCAAAGAAATAGAGAAGGACATTTCATAATCATCACAGAAAAAAATCCATCAAAATGAAGTCTCAATTTTGAACATTTTTGCCCCAAATACAATGGCACCTACATTTGTAAAAGAAACATTACTAAAGGTTTAATCACATATCAAACCCCACCCTCTAATACTGGGGAACTTCAACACCCCACTCTCACCACTAGACAGTTCCACAAGACAGAAAATTAACAGAGAAATAAGGGAACTAACAGATGGTATGACTCAAATGGACCTAACAGACATCTATACATCTCACCCAAATACAAAAGAATATACCTTCTTCTTAGCACCTCTTGGAACCTTCTCCAAAACTGACCACATACTCGCTAATAAATCAAATCTCAACAGATGAAAAAAATCACAATAACCCCCTGTATTTCATCAGACCACCATGGCTTAAGGTTAAATTTCAACAACAACACAAATTGCAGAAAGCCAACAAACTCATGGAAACTGAAAAATGCTCAAATGAATCACCACTGGGTAAAGGAAGACATAAAGAAAGAAGTGAAAGACTTCCTAGAATTCAACAAAAATGAGTGGACAACATATCCAAACTTATATACATAAGTGACCTCAAAAATTTTGCCAGAGAACTACAGCTGATAAACACCTTCAGTAATATGGCAAGATACAATATTAACTCAAAAAAATCAGTAGCTCTCCTATATACAAATGATAAACAGGCTGAGAAAGAAATTAAAGAAACATCACCCTTTACAATAGACACAAATAATATAAAATATATTGGGATAACTCTAACAAAACATGTGAAAGACCTGTATGACAAGACCTTTAGGTTTTTGAAAAAAGAAATTGAAGAAGATATCAGAAAATGGAAAGATCTCCCATGCTCTTAGATAAGTAGGATCAGCATAGTAAAAATGACAAACCTACCCAAAGCAGTCTACAGATGCAATGCTATCCCCATCAAAATCCCAAATTCATAGACCTTGAAAGACCAAAACTGAACTTCACGTGGAAAAACAAAAACATAATCAACCCTATACAGTTTGTATAAGATATAAAATTTTACCTCAAGAAAAGTTTAAGGAATCAAAATAGAACCAAAGTATTAAGATTAGTGGCAATAAAATAGTCATTTAATTTTGATTTTCTTCTGTCCCATATTAGATGGCTCTTTCTTCTGACATGATACAGAGATATTGAATTTTTCTTTTAAAAAACAAGCGTGGATTTAGAGAAGGAGAAAGTCATTCTCTAACTCCAAAGCCAGCTTTAATTTTTAATTGAACTGGGACTACATAAAGACTATTTGTGTTAAGTGTCTGTAGAAAAGAGCAGAAACAAACATTTAGGAAGACTTATGAGATTTTATAAGTAATACACCAGTAGGCCAATTTACTCTCTTTTCTTGGGACATTTTTCTAGATGATTTGTCCTTTTTCTTCAGATATCTCATTTGTCCAGTGTTCCATAGATTCCTTAACCTTCATTTTCCTGAAAGACAAAAACAGAAACGATTACCCAAGCCTAACTTTGGGGAGGTTCCCTTTGGCTAGTTATATCTGATGAAATGAAAAGCATTTGTAAGTGGTATAAGTTAGTTAGAAATGAAAGACTTCCTAGAGATCAACGAAAATGAAGACACCACATACCCAAACCTATGGGACACTATGAAAGCAGTGCTTAGAGGGAAATTCATAGCTCTAAATGCCCACATAAATAAGTGGGAGAAATCTCACACTAGTGACTTAACAGCACACCTGAAAGCTCTAGAGCAAGAAGCAGCAAAGTCTCCCAGGAAAAATAGATGCCAGAAAATTATCAAAGTGAGAACTGAAATCAAAAATAGGAACAAAGAGAACAATACAGAGAATCAATGAAACAAAAGAGTTGGTTCTTTAAGAAAATCATCAGGATAGATAAGCCCTTATCCAAACTAACCAAAAAGCAGAGAGAAAGCATCAAAATTAACAAAATCAGAAATGAAAAGGAGAACATAACAACTGACAATGAGGAAATCCAGAGAATCATCAGGTCATACTTCAAAAACCTGTACTCCACAAAATTGGAAAGTCTGAAAGAAATGGACGATTTTCTGGATAGGTCCCCCATACCTAAGTTAAATCAAGACCAGATAAACTATTTAAATAGTCCAATAACCCATAAGGAAATAGAATCAGTCATTAAAAGTCTTCCAAGCAAAAAAAAAAAAAAAAAAAAAAAAAAAAAAAAAAAACAGGACCAGTTGGTTTCAGTGCAGAATTCTACCAGATCTTCAAAGAAGAGTTAATACCAATACTCTCTAAATTGTTCCACACAATAGAAACAGAAGGAACATTACCAAACTCCTTCTATGAGGCCACAATTACCCTGATTCCTAAACCAAACAAGGATACAACAAAGAAAGACAAATACAGACCGATCTCCCTCATGAACATTGATGCAAAAATACTCAATAAAATACTGGCAAATAGACTCCAAGAACACATCAAAACAATTATCCACCATGATCAAGTAGGCTTCATTCCAGGGATGCAAGGGTGGTTCAACATATGAAAGTCCATCAATGTAATACACCATATAAACAAATTCAAAGAAAAAAAACCCATGATCATCTCACTAGATGCAGAAAAGACATTTGACAAAATCCAACACCCCTTCATGATAAAGGTCTTGGAGCGATCAGGAATACAGGGAACATACCTAAACATAATAAAGGCAATTTACAGCAAGCCAACAGCCAACATCAAATTCAATGGAGAGAAACTCAAAGCAATTCCACTAAAATCAGGAACGAGGCAAGGCTGTCTGCTCTCCCCATACTTATTCAATATAGTACTTGAAGTTCTAGCCAGAGCAATAAGACAACATAAGGAGTTTAAGGGGATACAAATTGCAAAGGAAGAATTCAAGCTTTCCCTATTTGCAGATGACAAGATAGTATACTTGAACAACCCCAAAGATTCCACCAAGGAACTCATACAGCTTATAAACACCTTCAACAACATAGGAGGATACAAGATCAACTAAAAAAATCAGTAGCCCTCCTATATACAATGGACAAAGAAGCTGTGAAGAAAATCAGAGATATATCATCCTTTACAATAGCCACAAATGACATAAAATACCTTGGGGTAGCACTAACCAGGCAAGTGAAGGACCTATATGACAAGAACTTTAAGTCCTTGAGAAAAGAAATTGAAGAAGATCTCAGAAAATGGAAAGATCTGCCATGCTCACGGATAGGCAGGACTAACGTTGTAAAAATGGCAATCTTACCAAAAGCAATCTACAGATTCAATGAAATCCCCATCAAAATACCAACACTATTCTCCACAGACCTGGAAAGAATAATACTCAACTTCATATGGAAAAACAAAAAACCCAGGATAGCCAAAAGAATCTTGTACAATAACACAACCTCTGGAGGCATCACGATCCCGGACTTCAAGCTCTAGTATAGAGCTACAGTAATAAAAACAGCTTGGTAATGGCATAAAAAATGACATGTGGACCAATGGAATTGAATTGAAGACCCTGACATTAATCTGCACACCTATGAACATATAATTTTTGACAAAGAAGCCAAAAGTGTACAATGAAAAAAAGAAAGCATCGTCAAAAAATGATGCTGGCATAACTAGATATCAACATGTAGAAGGCTGCAAATAGATCCATATCTATCACCGTGCACAAAACTTAAGTCCAAGTGGATCAAGGACCTCAACATAAATCCAGCTACTCTGAACCTGCTAGAAGAGAAAATAAGAAGTAGTCTTGAATGCATTGCCATAGGAGATCACTTCCTAAATATAACACCAGTAGCAACAGACACTGAGAGAAACAATCAATCAATGGGACCTCTTGAAACTGAGAAGCTTTTGTAGAGCAAAGGATATGCTCAACAAGGCAAAGTGACAGCCTACAGAATAGGAAAAGTTCTTCACCAACCCCACATCTGACAGAGGACTGATATCCAGAATATATAAGGAACTCAAGAAATTAGACATCAAAATGCCCAACAGTCCAATTAAGAAATGGGCTATAGAAGTAAACAGAGAATTCTCAATAGAGGAAACTCAAATGGCTGAAAGACATTTAAGGAATTGCTCAACATCCCTAATCATCGGGGAAATGCAAATCAAAACAACTCTGAGATACCACCTTATGCCTGTCAAAATGGCTAAGATCAAAAACACTGAAGATACCTTATGCTGGAGAGGATGTGGAGCTAGGGGAACTCTCCTCCACTGCTGGTGTGAATGCAAGCTTGTACAACCACTTTGGAAATCAATATGGCGCTTTCTTAGAAAATTGAGAATCCATCTCCCCCAAGATCCAGCTATACCACTCTTGAGCATATACCCAAGGAATGCTCAACCACACCACAAGAGCACTTGTTCAGCTATGTTCATATCAGCATTGTCTGTAATAGCCATAACATGGAAACAACCTAGATGCCCTTCAACTGAAGAATGGATAAACAAAATGTGGTACATATACACAATGGAATACTACTCAGAAGAGAAAAACAATGACATCATATGGTTTGCAGGCTAATGGATGGATCTAGAAAAAATCATCCTGAGTGAGGTAACCCAGACTCAGAAAGACAAACATGGTATGTACTCACTCATAGGAGGATACTAGATGGGGAACAAAGATGACTGGATTGCTACTCACATCACCAGGGAGGCTACCTGGAAAACAGGACCCCAAGAAAGACACAGGGATCGCCCAATGACAGAGAAAGGGAAGAGATCTACATGAACAGCCTAGACATGAATGGGGGTAAAGAAGGGCGAGGGTCGAGGGAAAGAGAGCTTGGGGGAGTGGGAGATCCCAGCTGGATCAACAACAGAGAGGGAGAACAAGGAATAGGAAACCATGCTAAATGAAGACCCCATGAGAATAAGAAGAAGCAAAGTGCTAGAGAGGCCCAGAGAAATCCACAAAGATACCCCCACAACAGACTGCTGGCAATGGTGGAGAGACAGCCCGAACTGACCTACTCTGGTGATGGGATGGCCAAACACCCTAATTGTCGTGCTGGAAACCCCATCCAATGACTGAGGGATCTGGATGCAGAGATCCATGGCTAGGCCCCAGGTGGAGCTCTGGGAGTCCAATTAGTGAGAATGAGGAGGGTTTATATGAGCGAGAATTGTTGAGACCAAGGCTGGATAAAGCACAGGGACAAATAGCCAAACGAATGGAAACACATGAACTATGAACCAATGGCTGAGGGGTCCCCAACTGGATCGGGCCCTCTGAATGGGTGAAACAGTTGATTGGCTTGATCTGTTTGGGAGGCACCCAGGCAGTGGGACTGGGTCCTGTGCTCATTGCATGAGTTGGCTGTTTGAAACCTGGGGCCTATGCAGGGTTGCTTGGCTCGGCCTGGGAGGAGGGGACTGGACCTGCCTGGACTGAGTCTACCAGGTTGATCTCAGTCCACGGGGGAGGGTTTGCCTTGGAGGAGGTGGGAATAGGGGCTGGGCTGGGGGGAAGGTGAGGGGGGCCAGAGGGGGGAGAACAAGGGAATCTGTGGCTGATTTGTAGAACTGAACTGTATTGCAAAATAAAAAAAAAAGATATCTTAATTGACCTACCAAGTCTGTTGACTGCATAGAACAGTAGAAGTCTGAGGTAATTTCAAAGCCACTACCTAGTGTGGTAATAGTCTGGGATGGGAATCTAGAGAGAGCCCAGCACTCACCAGGAGAGAAAAAGCCAAAAAGATTCCAGCCATGTGCTCTGGCCTGGGTCATGCAACTGGGCCTGAGCCAGGGGCCCTGTAAGCCCACAAGAGGCTTTTTAATGAATTCTTGCCATGTTGAACACCAATTGTAGATGAATTTCTAAATATTTTTATTAAATAAAATCATGGAGCCAGATATTGTGATGAAAGTCTGAGAGAGGTCAGGGAAATAGGAAAATCCACAGCTAATTTTACCTCGCCAACTCAGCAGCTTCCAAATGCAAGTTACTTTCTGTCTCCCCATGCCTATATACCTTGCTGTTCTGCCATCTGATTTGCTCTCTCTGTCCAGCTACATCACTTCCTCTTCCTGCCCAGCTCTGTCACTTCCTGTCTGTCTGTACAGACCTCCGGACCTCCATGGTTAACTAGTGTTGGAATTTAAGGCATATGCCACCACACCTGACTCTGTTTCCAGTGTGGTCTTGTACTCACAGAGATCCAGACAGATTCCTGCCTGCCAAATGATAGGATTAAGGCATGTGCTACCATTGCCTGACTTCTTTGTTACTTATAATGGCTGTTCCTATTGCTCTGATTTCCAGGCAAGCTTTATTTATTAAAGCACAAATAAAATATCACCACATTTCAGCACAAATAAAATATCACTACATCATGGGGTTTGTTAAAACACAAAATAGTTTAGGAGAGCTCTTCAATGGCATAATTAATGTCTTATTTGACAAAGAAAACTGCAACTATGCAACCTTCTTTCAGAGTCCTGTAGTGTAAAGTGAATACCTGGGAACTCCTTATCTGAGATCAGTGAATGCAACACTGCCATTAGGCACTCCATGTGACAACTAAATGCCATCTTTTATATACAGAATATTTTCTTTGATGGGAATGGATACCTGAGACCATGTCATTGTGAAACCAATGTCCCACTGTTATTGAGGAAAGATCAGGTACTGTTTACTAGCTTACAGTTTAGGAGGGAAACATAATCCCATTTGGTCCTATTTGTATAGTTGTCCAGTGATATCACATAGGCACAAGATCATTATACAGGATAGCCGTAACTAATTCTGTGAGTCTGATAACTGGTAACTTAATCAATCACTCAATATGGGAACATTGTCAGTTAGAACACACAATGTCATATTACACTGACAGGTCACTTTCCAAAAAGGAGGACTACCTTGCCTCTCAGGTTTGTCTCTGCACCCATTGGTAGCTTAGATCCCATTTGAGTGAAGGTGTAGGCTTGACAATATACTGAACTGTTGAAGAAAGAAAAGAAAATGGGTACAGATTTCCTAAAAAAATTAGATAGTTTGGATATAATGTGGGGCATTTACCCACCAACTCCACAGTTCCTGAGTTTTCTTGAGTGTGAGCAGTAGGAAATATTAGATACAAGGATTTAGATTGTGGAGATAAACAGATAGAAAATAAAGGATAGCCTCCAGAGGGCCTGGAACCTATTCCAAGGAGCTCTGACTGTCTCTGCCCCAGGGTATTTATAGAGACACCAAGTGGTGGAGCAAAAGACCTCCCCCCAGCACAGCAAAGTGCAGACCATCTCAGACACCTGCACTCAGGCCTGTGGTCCTAATCATCCTCTTTATGCAGACCTGCTAGGTAAAACCATGAGGAATCTGAAAACGGGCTCCCACAAGTCCCCTTTTCTTTATATATATATATATATATATATATATATATATATATATATATATATATATATATATATAAAATAATGAGTATATATATACTCATTATTTAGAGTTCACAGCAATCTCCATAGCTGTTTCACCTCCCAGTAATGGAGTAGAGGATGATAAAGATGGCATTTCTCTTTTGGATTAGTTCCAAGGTGACTACAGCAGTCTTAGCTGCATCAAGCCCTTTCTAAACCAAAAACTTAATGCAATCACAAACTTAAAGAATCCCTTAGCTTCATCATTATTATTAACAGGTTAACATAAATATTGCTATACGTAGTCACAATTCTTCCAGTCTTACAACTCAAAGCAAACTCTTAACAGAACCATTTGAATTAACATATATGGTGCTATATATAGTAAACAATTTTCTCAGTCTTACAACTTTAACTCTTAATAGAATCATTTGAATTTTCTTGCTAACAGAACATAGGAAAAACTTGTGATATTTACACATCAAACTTAAATATTTCCTGAGCTTCACAAAACCAGGGTTCACTAATATCAATAAGTTAACATAATTTCTGCAAACATACATTCAACCTTAATTCACTCATAACTCCTCCTTTTCTTTATAAAAATTTTTAAACAATCTCAAACCTAGTTAGAAAAACCCAAACTTACACAATTCCTATAATCCCATATTGAAATGCAATATTCTCAATTTAACCATTAACACTTTGAAAAATTTAGCAAAAACATCCAAAAGCTGTTTCTTAATAAATACTTTAATAAATACTTTAAAAGTAGTCTCTTAGTACACCTCATTTGCATTTCTTACTAACAAAACATGACATTAATCCACTCAAATAAGCAATTTTTTAAATTAAATAGAGTAAGGAATATTAACTCTCCCTTTTCTTTATAACTTTTAAAGCAAAATCTCAAGCCTAGTTAGAAAACCCAAACTTTTCCATTTAAACAGTTCCATTTTTAACAAAACCAGTTCCATAAGCAATTTCATTGTAACATAAACAGTTCCATAAAACACTTCCATTTTTAACACAGAACAATTCATGAATCACCAGCATATATGCATACACAAAACTGCATCTTGACTCTAGGTAGAAACAATAAGTTTTTTCATTTAAACAGTTCCATTTTAACACAAATAATCTCAGAAAACAGTTCCCAGGTCATTATTATACATAAAGTCAAAATTGTCCCAATGCAACAAAATCACTATTGTTCATTTCATTTCTGAAGTCCCAAAATTCAAATAATAAATTCTAGTAATAGCCTTCCAAATATGAAGAAAATCCATAACAAAACCCTTTTTGTAGTTTTCTCATTTTTTTAAGTTCAAAAAGTTCAAAAAAGTAAATTCTGGTATCAGACTTTCACTTACAAATATGAAGAGATGTTTTACAATCAAAACTTTTTACAGTTAACAATTTTAGTTCAAACAAGCATCTCTGCAACTTTTGTTCTCACAGACAGAGATCTTTTTAGTTACAGTAATTTTAAACTGCACTGTTTTTGATGTTAGCTCAGGTTTTTATGTGTTGCGTTGATTTTCCACGGATCTCAGCTACGGATGTCTTGTGTTGGTTCTGATGTTCGCCATTCTTAGCTTAGCAGCTTCTTGAGCTTTTGAAAACTGCTCAGACTGCCTGCTTTGCAGTCTGCTAGGACACTAACTTCTGTGTCTCAGGTTCTTTCGCTATATACATTAAGAATAGATTCACACTTAACATTTATACTTTACAAACTCACATGTAACATGTTGACATCTACTTATTTATGCTTCTTAAACTTACATACCTCTTACAAGATTATAGAACTACCTTAGATCTTTACTTCTTAAACTTACATCATGGGCATTTTCTACATGTTTTTACTTCTTATAAGCTTATTACTACATGTCTTAAATTCTATCGATTGATTTTACACACTTACATTATTAAACAAACTCTAGGGCTACCATTAGCATATAATTCTTACAAGCTTGTATTCTTTAGCATATATCTATCTAACTTAGCAAATACCTAAAGATTTCTTAACACTTAGAAGAGATTTAACATTTTCTAACAAGACAGAATAATTTTCTACTTCTTACTCTTAATTATTATCACTATCTGTATTAGAAAGAGTCTGTTAACTCGATAGAAATTACACACATCATTTCTAAAGTTCAGAGCTTATAGACAGCTTTGATATTTTGAAAGTTCTTGATAGATTGAAACATGTAATTCTTTAATAGCTCTGAACTCTGCGATTTAGTGAGTGTTGCTAAACAGTACTTTATGCATTTCAGATCTTTTACAAAAACATTATTAAGAGCTATCTCTGTTTACAGCAAACCCAAAAAGAGAAAAACCTTGTAAAGAGTATTCTGTTTCTGAATTGCTTAACTGGCAACTCAGTCAATTTCCCAACAGGAGAAGATCATTGTCTAAATTGGAGTGGGGTTTCAGACTTGCAGCTTATTGCTGAAACATTTCAAACTTTTCAGCAGTCTGGAAGTCTCCTTAGACTCCTGCTATCCCCAGACTGCAAGACGGAACCTTAATATGAAAAAAATTGATTTAGCTGCTTTTCATACTCAAACTCTGATACAATTTTCCCCCTTCTTAATTTTTTAAATCTGTGTTTGCTACAAGTTCTATAACAATGGCAATGTTTCTGATTTTTATTAGCCCAATATTTTCACCAAAACTGCTATTTAAAGGAGTCAAAACATAGATGTTCTTTCACAAAACATATCCTTTATTAGCTTACTTTTGAGGAAGAGCATTTTCATGATTTTGTGTTTCACTTCATTAGCTTTAACCCTGATGTTGTTACTATTAGCAGCTGTGATATTTAGCATTGATTTTTTATAAGGAACTTTCAGGAGAAGCAACTGTTTTGTAAGACAGCTAGAGTTTTTTTAAATTTGTTCCCATATATAAAGCAGTTATTTCTTTTTGAATGCCTGTTTCCTTGTCTACTTATTAGATTTGCAAAGGAATCACTCATTGCAGGCTGTTTGTTCAAGAAGCAAAGAACTTTTTAAATCTTCCATAAGTTTCTTCATATCTAAGACAATGTTCAGTTTATGGACTGCTTTCCCTTGTTTTAAGGATTTTAAAATGGCTTGTTGACAAGCGGTTTCTACTTAGAGGCTGTCCCTTAACCCAAATTCATCACTTCAGGATGAGAGTGAAATTCCCCTTGAACTACTGTAAACCTCCTAACAAAAAAATCTTTCACAGCCATTAGGGAAAATAAGGTATTTTCTGCAAAGGTGCCAAAACCGGCGAATCTCTGAGTTCTTTATCCTTTCAATTTTTCACTGGAACTGACATTCAACAAACTCTAAGATGATTTTCCTCCTTTTTCTTTTAAAATCTGTATTTTAAGTTTACTATTAATGTCTTTTTGAGCTGAAAATTTCTTCTGGGCACTGTCACCATCTCTAGTGGAAAAACTACCTTTCCCAGAATTCATTTCTCTTATATTAGTTCGCTGTTATTGGCTAGCTCATGGACTCCATTTCCTATAGTTCTTTTCGGGTCTGAGAGTCAACTGGTTCTCTTTTACTGGGCTTACTTTTAAAGTTCTTGCTTTTGCAAAGGGAGATTTAAACCAAGCATTTTAAGTTTTCTATTACCAGACATCAGGAGATTTCTGTTCTGAGCTGGCTTCAACAGGTGTCTCTCCTTCATTTGACACTGGCCCCAAATCAGAACTGCACCTGCCTTGTTAGCATGCATTGGGGCAGGCATTCTTTTAACAACTTCCCTCTGGGGCTTGTATTTGCCTTAGCCAGTCAGTGAAAAACAAAAGCATTTACAGCAAGCTTTTCCATAGCTCCTTCAGAGAGATTTTCTCCCACAGATCTTTATGTCATTTCACTTTTTCCTCCCCATCAGATGCAGAGCTTCAGATCTCAGGCTGTTTGGCTGCTCTTCTGCTAGCTGCCTTAGGAGGCAGGGGCTTTTTTCCCCCCTCAACTCTGCCTCAAACTCTAGCAGCTTTCTGGGGAGGAATCTGTCCCTTCTCCATTTCTTCAGTGAGTCTTTCTCCCTGACAGTTCCCAGTTTGGTCTCAATTTATCCTCCCACCCCAGAAACATTTCCCAATGCCACAGTGACAGCTTTTCTGCTTCTGAAGTTACAGACTTTAGTCCGTTTCTGTTTTCGTGGTCTGTGAAGTTTCTGTTCATAAATCAAGCTTAGCAAGGGAGGTTTTTCCCAACTCTAACCTCTCATCAGGCCTCCACCTGGTCCAATTCCCCAGTGGATTGCATTTGTCCGGGTGCTCAAGGACAGAGCTTATGCCAGAAGCAATCACCCCTTAGGGCTACACTCCCTTATCTCACCAGGAGTCAGTGGAAGCAAAGCTTTTCTCATAAAGACGTTTTCTCTAATAGAAAAGAAAGCTTTACTCCTGGATAGTTCTTCGTTCTGCCTTGGCTGGGCTCTTTCCCCAGACAGCGTTCTGACTCTGCAGACCAACTAACTGCAGATGCAGTTTGGCTTTATTGCTTTCCCAGAAAGGTCTTCTTTTTTTCTTTTCTTTTTTTTTTTTTTTTTTTTTTTCCGAGACAGGGTTTCTCTGTGTAGCTTTGCGCCTTTCCTGGAATTCACTTGGTAGCCCAGGCTGGCCTCGAACTCACAGGGATCCGCCTGGCTCTGCCTCCTGTGTCCTGGGATTAAAGGCGTGCGCCACCACCACCCGGCCAGATTTCTTTTTATAGCTGTGGACACTGCATAGTCCCACCTAACAACTCAGAACTTGTAGGAAAGCAGATAACTGTGCCACTCCCGCTGGCTTTAGCTTTGTTTGTTCATTAGCAGTTTTCTCCTGGGTCCTGCACCTTCCTGCCTCAGCTGTGCACTCCAGGAAGTTTACAACTGTAGGAACCCTAGTATCCCCTAAATGCACTCCAACTTGGAGATGCTGGCTAGTTGCTTTTCAGTTGTTGGTTAGAAAAAGGATACAATGTTAACAGAGTTTGCATCGCTTCAGGGGATCTTTGCCTTAGAACAATTTGAAACACCTTTTCATAGATGCTCACTCAAAAACAAAACCCTTGATGCCTCAGCTCAGCTGCAACTGAAAAGCTTGGCTTTTTGCTTTTCCCACATAGTTTCCTGCCCTATTGAGCTCTTTACAGCTCTTCGGCCACACTCTCCCAAGTGTTTCCCTCAAGGGACTTTGACCCACTGTCTTTTACTAACTTGAAGAGACAGAATTTAGAAGAGAGGTTTTTAGGAACTTGTCCCTGCCTCCTACATTGCAGAGATTTTTAAAGCTTGAAAGACAAAACTTAGAAAGGTTTTGCTGTCTTAAGAGGTTTGCTGTTTTCCCTTAGAGCTATCACAGGTGATTCCTGTACTAATATCTTCAGGTGATTCTAATTTTTGTCCTAAGAGAGAAAGTTAAAGGCTTTAGTTTTTCAGTTTTTAAGAGAGCTTTTAGTTTGAGAGAGAAAGATTAAGGCTTTTTAGGGAGATTTTTCCCCAAAATTTTCAAGAAAACCTCTCTAGTTTAAGAGAAAAATGTAGCAGGAGTCTTAAAAGTTTTTATCAATAAGAATCAAACCTGAGGCCAGTTATTGGGGTGAATGCTGGAAAATCAGAGAGAGAGACAGGCGACAGCAACCTCACCTCTCCAGTTCCTCAGCTCATCTTGTTTCCTCAGACTAGAAGCTTCTGAGTCTTCATCTAAGTGGATCTCAGCTGAACTGCTACTCAGAGCCTAAAAGCTTAACCAGCCAAATGCTTCTAGTTTCTGGTCTTCACGCCTTATATATCTTTCTGTTTTTGCCATCACTCCCTGGGATTAAAGGCTCACTTTCTGGGATTAAAGGTGTGTGTCACCATGCCTGGCTTTTTCCAATGTGGCCTTGAACTCACAGAGATCCAGAGGGATTTCTACCTCTGGAATGCTAGGATTAAAGGTGTGAGTGCCACCATTTTCTAGCCTTTGTATCTAGTGGCTGTCCTGTCTCTGACTCCAGATAAGTTTATTAGGGTGCACAATATTTTGGGGAACACAATACCACCACAGAAAGTTTTCCCAAAAGAGAAAGACCAACTTTTTCCAAAACTTCTGAACTTTAAACTTTTTGGCTTCTTACACCCGCATTTTTGCCTCAGAGAGAAATCACTTTCTCTTGCTGCTTGGGACTTAGCATTTTAGCTGTCCCCAGGCCAAAAGCTTCCATAGGAAACTTGTTTTCTTCCCAATAAGCTCAAAAAGGAGCTTTTTTACTACCTGTAAAAGTCAAAAAGATTTCTCTCCCAGTTTGCATTCATAGCCCCCAAAGTTAGAAAGTTGAAGAGTTTTTCTGTCTAGTTGCCTTATCTTAATTTTTTCTACACAATCTTATACTTCTAAGGTTTTCCTACACTACATTGCTACACTCTAATTCCTTATTTTTCACAGATAGAAATTGAGAGATAGAAGATAGAAATTTTTGATAGAAGAGAATTTTGCACTGCAGCATCAGACGTCCTTCTAGTCCATTTTTTCCTTTTCTCTCAAGAATAAAATACCCCTGCTCCTTAATATTCATATTTCATATTCTATTACAACACTGGACATGTCCCTTTCTTTTTCCACTGGCAGGACCTGACTCAGAACTTTTGCCAAAAACTCTGTAATAAAACTATTATTTTTCTTTGTCTTTAGTCCCTACTACCTTGTCTTTAGTCACTGATCATTTGTCTTTAGTCCCTCCTTCCCTTTTTTGTCCCCATTCATGACACCATTCTGCGGGGCATTTACCCACCAATCCCACAGTTCCCCAGAGTTTTTTTGAGTGCTAGCAGTAGGAAATATTAGATAGAATGACTTAGATTATGAAGATAAACAGATAGAAAATAAAGGATAGCCTCCAGAGGGCCTGGAACCTATTCCAAAGGGCACTGACTGTCTCTGCCCCAGGGTATTTATAGAGATGCCAAGAGGTGGAGAAAAAGATGTCCCCCCAGCACAGGCAAGTACAGACCATCTCAGAAACATGAACTCAGGCCCATGGTCCTAATCATCCTCTCTATGCAGACCTGCTGGGTACAGCCAGGAGGAACTTGAAAACAGGCTCCTACAAAATAATAAATGAAATCTTTAAAGAGAAAGTAAAGTAATATAAAAAGAATAAGTCATGTAAGACTGGGAAATAGCATAGCACAGGGCATCTGGACTCTATATAGTGCTTTATTAACTTTAAATGTTTTAAATACTGAGTAAAAAAAACAGCTGCTGAGAGACACTGGTTTGTGGGGTAAAAACTACTGAATTAAACCAGTGAATGTATTTAAGGATGTCTTAACTTCAGAATGGAAATCAGTTAATGTGTTACATTGGGAGAGAGGTTATACCTTTGCTTCCACAGCAAACAAAAAACTATGGATCCCTTCAAAATGAACAAAGATCAGATTTGACCAGGAGAGACCTCCTGACATTTTAGTTACACACATGAAGGAATAAAACAAGAAAAACTACAAGGCAGATGATGAATATGCTGATCCCTCTACATGGGAATAGTTCTGAGAGTGGATGAGACATGATAAATCTTGTCAGAGTCCTCATGACAGTTTGATTATGTCATTCAAATGAACTTATAAAGTTGACAGATGCTTTTTACTTGCTCAAACAGAACAAAAACATCATGTTTAGCTGACTTATGTGCACTGCACATTCCATACTTGCATTAATACAGATGTGTGTGTGTGTGTGTGTGTGTGTGTGTGTGTGTGTGTTTTGCCTTTAAAGGCTTGTGTATTTTCAGAACAAAAAGACCAGAAACTAAAAGACACTAGAAGCCCAGGTGATCCAGCCTCTCAGAATGCCTGTGTTATAGTATCATCAAAATTCTGCATCCAAAACAACTTGAAAACTGCTAGCTGAGATGGTCTAGCCTCATAGACTACTCCAGCAAGGACTTCAGATAAGCCCTGTACTTTCTCATCACAGAGAGTGGACAACAAATGATACAGCTACTTCTACCAGGACTTGACCATTATCCCAGTTATCTCACTGTCCCCTAAAGACATCATCACCTCAAGACAACAGGAAGCAATTTTAAGAACATGATGCCCACATTCCAGATTGGTGGTGGTGGGATTAATTGTTCAATGGATTATGGATGTTTGTTGTCCTTTAGGGGGATTGGCTGCAAGTCATTATTGGTCATGGTCAGGGAGAAAACTAAGCAAAGGAGGTTAGATTCAGGGATTGCTTTTTTTTCTTTGTCCTTCTTTTTCTCCTATCTAGTATTGTAGAAAAGGGGAAATAAGGGATTAAAAAATGGGGGGATATAAGAATGACAGGACAAAAGGGTAAATTATTAAATCCAATTTTAAATTAAAAAGTAACTACTAGTCTCAGATATTGTACATTGGTATGGATTTTTGTATATTGATACAAATTTAAGGTTATTTTTGATAATACATACTGTATATATGTTTCTACTCTTGTTTAAAGTATTATACCTATGCAATTCACTTAAAAATGCAATGTAAAGTTCTAGTTCTTAAAAGCTACTACTACAAACTGATTAAAACAATTAAGATAACAAATCAAACTTGAAGTAAGAGTTTAGATACAGACAGAAATAAGTTTAATTTAGCCTCGTTTATAAGTTTTCAAGAATGAACAGAGATGTATTTTAGATAGATAGTTGGTTTTCAAACACTTCAGAGTTCTATGGAATATGGAATTTAAGATGTTTTGATAACATAAGGCTTTTTATGAAAGTATGGCATGTCTGTAACTAACAGCATCGGTCTACTTCAAAGAAGGTGATGGGCATCAAAGAATGTCTATATGGAGTGTGCTTTAAATATGGCAAAGCTGTCCACTGGGCAAGAAACTGCCCTTGCTTCAACTGCTGCCAGTATGCAGTCCAAATTGGAGAAACTGGGAAAAAAGGAAGTTGACGGCTGAACTTTGCCAAGACAAAGTAGGCCAGTCCTTCAAAACTCTTGCTTCAGATTAAAGTGTCAGATATTCTGAGTGTGTAGGCCAAAGATGGATGCTCCAGCATTAAGAGGAAAGCTGGGTGACTGTCCAGGCAGCCAGATATCTCTGTAATTTCTAAGGTTTGGGAAGTTGCTTG
This sequence comes from Peromyscus eremicus, assembly GCF_949786415.1. Taxonomy (NCBI): domain Eukaryota; kingdom Metazoa; phylum Chordata; class Mammalia; order Rodentia; family Cricetidae; genus Peromyscus; species Peromyscus eremicus. The sequence continues at coordinate 18,296,582 of NC_081439.1, read as the reverse complement.
CTCTAAACTTTCTGTTTTCTCAGGTAATATTTTATCTTTTTCATGTCTCTGATGAGGTTGTTACCAAATCCAGAAAAAAAAAATCACAGAAGAGTTATAAAGTTAATAAAGGTTTACAAACACAAAAGCTCAAGTTGTTTATATAAGAAAATGTTTTTAGGTTAAAGAAAATATTTTTAGGTTGGCAATACAAGTTATGATAGAAAGTAATTTAGGTACAAAACTTGGGACTCAGATAATAGATTACTTTCTCCAAAGTTACCAAATGCAAATGGACTAGGCATTGTAAATGTAATTCTTACCTCATAATTGTTCTTATTGTATGTAGTTTATTGATGTTAGAGAAAGAGCCTTTTATTGGACTGAAAGAGGGAGATATTGGAATAAACTATTTGGTCACCATGTAAAGATATATCTCTGCCCTTCTTTACCTGCCTATTGCCCTTTCTTATTGGTTTAATAAAGAGCTGAATAGCAAATAGCAGGGGAGGATAGATGGGACATCCAGGGAGAAATAGAAACTCTTGGAAAGAATTGGAGGCATACAAGATTTACCAGCCATATGCAAAGGAAGTTGGACGTATGGTACTGAGGAGAGTTAACAAGTCTGGTGGCAGAACATAGATTAGTATAAATTGTTCAATTTAAGTTTTCAGAGCTAGTTTGGAGCAAGCATAAGCTAAGGCCAAGTTATCATAATTAATAAAAAGTCTCTGTGTCATTATTAGAGAGCTAGCATTATAAAGCAAAATCAGGCTTTAAGCCTTGAGTTTGATTATTTCTTTCTGTTTACATTTTTTGTCTTTTTTCATTTCTTCTCATTCTACAGGTTTCTTGTGTATCGCTAAATTACTAATATGAAATATCTCTAATTTTTTTATATACATTAAGCACTTAGTGCTATGAACTTGCCTCTTAGAACTGTGATCATTATGTCATACATGGTTGGGCATGATGCATTTTCATTTTCATTCAGTTCTAAAAAGTTTTAATTTCCTTATTAATTTCTGTCTTGGCCTATTTTTTGTCTGCTTGGTCCATTTGATTTTTGACATTATATAACTCCAGTATTTTTCTTTTTAGTTTTTGTTTGGAATGACCTATCTGTTTGTGATACTAGGGTATCAAAGTAACACATTATTAATGACTGGGAGTTAGTATATAATTATAGTTTGTAGTCATTTGAATAAGAATGGCTCTGGTCCACTCATGTATCTGAATGCTTAGTCATTAGGGAGTGACACTCCTTGAGAAGGATTAGGAGGTGTGACCTTGTTGGAGGAAGTGAAATCCCACTGGAGATGGGATTTCAGGTTTCAAAAGCCCAAGCCATGCCCATTGTCTCTCTCTTCCTGCTGTCTGTGGCTCCAGATGTAGAACTTTCAGGTACTTCTCCCATGCCATGTCTCCCTGTATGTTGCCTCACTCCTCACCATGATGATAATGGACTAAACCTCTGAAAGTGTGAGCTAGCACCAACTGAATTTTTTATGAGTTTCCATGGTCCTGATGTCTCATCACAACAAGAGAACACCGACTAAGACAGCTATATTAGTGTTTGTTTTATGATCTTGAGTGCCCTAGTGTTTGGTACATAAGTAATTGGGATTATAATACTCTCTTGTTGGATTTTTACTTTAATTAGGAGTATGTAGTGTCTTCCTCTATTAGTTTTGGTTTGAGGTATATTTATCACATATTTAAATGTGTATATCTGCTTGATTCTTCGTTCATTTGCTTACAACACCATTTTCTATCCTTTTATCTGAGGTGATGTCTATCTTTGATGAGGAGGTGTGTTTTGTATATGCAGCAGAAAGTTGGATATTACTCTAATCTAGTCTGTTAGTCTGTGTCTTTTCCTTGGGGGAATTTAGACCATAGTTTTGAGAGTTATCAATTAGCACTGTTTACTGATTCCTGTTATTTGTTGTTATGGTATATATTCTCCCTATTTATTTTGATTTATTTGTTGTGGGTTTGTTTATTTCTTGTGTTTACTTGGGTATGATTGACCTCTCCATAATGAAGTTTTTCTTCTGGTAGCATCTGTAGAGCTGGAGTGTTAAATAGAAATTGCTTAAATTTGGTATGATTGTGGAATGCTTTTCTTTTTCCTTGGAATGTGAGTCACAGTTTTTCAGGGTGTAGTAGTCTGAGCTGGCATTTGTGGTTTCCAGGCCCTTCTGGCTTTCAGAGTCCTCATCATGAAGTCAGTTGCTTTTCTAATGGACCAGACTTTGTGTGCTACTTGGCCTTTTTCTCTTGCAGCTTTTTATATCTTTTCTTTGTTCTTGTATGATTAGTGTTTTGATTTAGCTCTTACAGGATGAAGAGGAAGTATGTAGAGATCATTATGGAGGAGAGGAAGGATAGTGAAAATTTTCTACCCAAGTCTCATGCCAATGTGGCCACTGGGAATGCCTGATGGAAAGTATTTTAGTGGATGGGTAGCTGACATAAAGGCATTAATATACAATAGAAGAAAAGGAAGAGCCAAGCTTATATTTGCTAATCTCATTGCCTGTAGTATGTTTGAGTTGTTCATTTTGGCTGGGTTTAATTTTGGTAGGTCATATATTTCTAGAAGTTCTTTCATTTCTTTTAGATATTCAGTGTAATAGTATATATGTGCTTAATGTTCATCCTAATAATTTCTTGAATTACAATGGTATCTCTTGCAGTGACCCTCATAAATCTCTCACTTTATAGTACTTAACAGATAAAAACAGCTGAGGACCTATGGGCTAAACTGATGGCCCATCAAGAATCATGTGACAATTAGAGCAATAATGTTACCCAACACTTTCAGATTGTGTCTTGGTCCCACTCCATAGGAAATCATTTATGACCAGTAGTTTGAATCTGTTCAAAAGACAATAACTGGGAAGAACAGGCCATAATTAGGGAGATATTGGGGTTTCTTGATAAAGGGACATAATGCACATATCAAATAAATTTTTATGCTCATATATACCAAGATTAGTGTAACATTCAGTTTGGGCCATAGGAACTTCTTTATGCAGTAGGCAGTGGTTACTGCAGAGACTCATGACTGGTCAGAGTACTGAGTGTAAGTGATTGTTGAGCCCAGCCCTTAATGAGACATCTATATTATCCCTTCATGTTTCAGAGAACACAGTAAAAAATGGCCATAAGGAGTGTATGAGGAAGATAAAGGGATGAAGTTTTGTGGAAAATTATTTTCAGTTCATTGAACTCTTGACTTCTCAGCAACTCTAATTATTTTCACAAGATCTGCACATAAGTGGACCCAGAAACATTCACATTTAGAGGTGGGAAGTGATCATGAGGCCACTCTTCTCTTACTACAAGTAATTGTAATTTTAGTTAATGTCCATAAAGACTTCTTCTACATCTCCACATGATGGTGGTAACTTGAGTTCATCAAATATATGAGAATCAAAAGATTATTTTAATCATTCTTTATCGACAATCCATTCATTTGTTAGAAAGTAAATTGATGTCTGAGCTATTCTTGGTCCTCAGCATAACTCAAGAGATGCTACTACAAAGGTTCTGCAACAGATCCCAGACCTTCACTGAAGTGCTAAGGCTGCCACAGAAACAGCTAAGAAAATTAATGTGCCTACTGTGGGAATTCAAGCAGCATTTTGTTGGAGACATGAGGCCTGTCCTTTCATAGGGGGTCTTCAACCTGAACCTGGAGAACATCTGAAGTGTAGAGAACACAGAGCATCTTTGGGGCCACTGCCTACAACAACATTGAGTATCTCAGCTCTGCTCTCCACTTAGAATATGCCCTGGGCCTTCAGCAGCTTGAGGTATGTTTTATAGGCAACTCAATTCCAAAAAATCCTCTTTGATAAAGACTTTATTTTCAATGGCACCTCATGTAAAATTCAATCTCCAAAAATTGATGTGCAGGGTTTCCCTTGAATTGACTAAAGTGAATCATAAGTATTAGAAGATAGAAGAAATCATAATTGCTAAGTTCCCAAAGAAGAGATTTATTGTAAATACATACAAACCTTGAATGAACATCTTTGTTAGTATATAGTGTTGTTGGAATTAGAACAAAGGTGTACAATATTATCATGGAAATGTGTGAAAGATTCACATTACCTTATATGTTAGTTTTAATAAAAATGGAAAAATCTTCCAAAGGACATTTTTTTTTTGCCATTTACTGTTTTAGTGAATTTTTCTCATATAGTATTACTATTTATCTATAAAATCTATTGTTGGTAGAAATTTAAATCATACTTTTTTGAGAGGTCAGAATTACCAACAAATCAACAACGAACATGCCTACACACAATGGTATGTAAATATGTGAGAGCTACTACAGGAATATTGTTTTGTTATTGTTATTCTGTTTTCTTTTTTTGCCTTTTTGAGAGAGGGTCATTCTTTTTGCCATGAATGGCCCAGTACTTGAGGTAGTCCTTCTGCTTCAGCCTCTGTTAGTGCTGGGGTTACATGCTCTGCCATATCTGGCTATCTAGCTACATTTCCTAAAATGGATCTATTTGATTCTAGTATCTACATACTCTCAGGTTTATTAAGTATTGCCAAATTATTCTCTGAAGTAAATAGTTCAGTTTATAAGCCCAATCAGGGTATATAGTAGCTTTATTTCCCTTTCATCCTTACATATTAGACTTTGTATTATTAGGACTGTGTGGAGGGGGGGCTAGAGAGTGAACCCAAGGCCTTACCCATGGAAAGCAAGTACTTTACCATTGAGCTGCACCTCCAGATCTAGGTTCCATCACTGCAGTTGAACATTCATGTTGTAAATTGAACACATTTTACAGGCATACTTATTGCTCAGGAAAATGTTCTCTTCTGTGAGTGATATAGTCAATATTTATGTTGATCTATTTATTCTTTCCTTTCCAATTTTTGGTTATCTGTTGAAAATATAAACACTAGAAATCAGTCCATGTTAGGTTATATGTCTTAGCTTTTGGTTGGTAGTACATAGTTTCATTTTGTTTACTGGGCCTTCTGTTATACATATGCTTTTAAATATAACTTTATGTCAGTATTTTTCTTTCTGGTTTGTACATATTTTGTCTTGTTTATAAAAATCTCAGACCAAGATGTTACAAATTCATTTTTCTATATTTTTTTAAAGTGGGGAAATTTTTTATTCGATTTAAATAACACTTTTCACTTATTTTACATGCTGACCACAGTTTCCCTTCCCTCCTCTCCTCCCAATCTTCCTCAGATTCCCATCTACCTTCCTCTCCTTCCACTCCTCCTCTGTCTCCATTCAGAAAGGAGCAGGCCTCCCATGGGCTTGAACAAAGCATGGCACATCAAGTTGAGGCTTGACTGAGCTCCTCCCCTTGCATCAAGGCTGGGCAAGGTAATCCAGCATGGGGAACAGGTTCCCAAAAGCCAGCTAAGTCCCAGGGACAGGTCCTGATCTCACTGCTTAAAAAGAGACTAAACTACATGACTGTCAGACACATGCATTTGGCCTGTGTCATTCCCATGGAGACTCCCTGTTGATCCAGAGTCCATGAGCTGTCATGAGCTCAGATCAGCTGTCTCTGTGGGTTCCCCCGTCATGACCCCCTGGCTCATACAATCCCTCCTCCCTTTCTTCAGCAAGACTTCTAGAGATCAGCCCAGTGCTTGGCTGTGGATCTCTGCATCTACTTTCATCAGTTATTGGATAGAGTACCTCTGATGAAAATTAGGGTAGTCACCATTCTGATTATAATAGATGGCCAGTTCAGGCACCCTCTCCACTACTGCTAGGAGTCATAGGTGGGATTATCCTTGTAGATACATGAGGGTTCCCTGGAACCAGGTTTCTCCTTAACTCCAGAATGCACCCCATCAAGACTTCTCTGTCATTGCTTCCCCCCTCTGTCCTATCTCTGTTCCACCTCCAACCTGCTCAACCAAATTGCTCCCCCAAGTTCCCATGCCTTCTTCCCCCTTTCCCAACTCCAAGTTTACCTAGGAGATCTCTTTGGTGACCACCCAAATACAGTTTATAGCCAATTGAAAGTATTTATTCCATCTTAATGGAACTACACTCAGGTGCTTCAGATCCAATCATAGCTCTGAGTGTTTGGGGTAAGTGGTTTTTGAAGGCAGAAAATACATCCTGCTATCTTGCTGGGCTGCATGGGTGTAGTAGGTAGCCATTCCAGCTTTGATCTGGAAGTTCCAACCCCCACTGAGGCTTCGGTAACTGTTATGCCTACAAGGCGGGGCCAAGAGAGGACCCTGAAGACCCAAAATCTGGATGCGCCGGCTCTCTTGGTTCCTGGACTCTGGACACTGGAGGTAGAACAAGCAGAGTTCTCCAGAGAACACCGACAGACTGCACCACACCTTTCCCAGACCATGTTACCTATCTCTTCATTTGTAAATTACCCCACAAAATAAACCTCTCTTTTAAGTATGTGGAGTAGCCTTAATAATTTCACCAATATCAGGTGCTCACATGGGGTAAAATCCAAAGGCCTGGGTGGTTCCCATCCTCAGCTTCCTCCCTGGCTGGCGGGCACTTGAAGCTGCAGGGTACCGCCTGAAGAGCTCCATAAAACCAGGAAAAACCTACATGGTTCCATTCCTGAAAAGGAGCTAATCTGGTTTTAGTTCCACAGCAAGTTTAGCCCCCAGACCAGCGAAACCGCTGTGAGAGAAGTATTCCCCCTCCTCCCTGAGTGCTGGCTCCCTACCATAGCCCAAGGCTTCTACAGTTTCACCAAGTTAAAATAGACATGGCACTGTCCCTGGTGGCACCCTACTTAGGCACAGAGAAGGCTTGGAGCCATGCCTGCTGGCAGACCTATTGTCTGTAGAGGCAGAGAGGGACTTACAGCGCCCTGGAACTCTCCACGCCCTGAAGCTCCGGGGAGTCACCTGAAGAGCTGCCTACTGGCTGTGCTCATTCTGCCTCCTTCCAAGGCATTCAACAGGACCTGCTTTGGAGCTATACCAACGCCTCCTACTGGCTGAAAAGTGATACTACATCCCCCAAAACCACGGAAAGGTAAGATAGGCAAACTAGTTTCTTATTTCAAGGAAAAGTACTTGACAATTTTACACCTTAAAACTGACTAACAAATTTTGAGTAATTCTTGTAATATGGTACCAATCTACACAGGGTAAAATCTCACTGTCTAACATCTATATCTCTATCAATCTAGAAAAGTTGTGGTTCCAATTCAATTATAAACCAAGCTGGCTTTAGAGATGGAATTGGTTCACTCCTTCTGTAAACCCAAGCACATTGCTAAAGGAAAAGATTGAGAGATTCTTCAGTCCTATATCAGAAGAGCCCTTTGGTGTGGGACAGAAGGAAACCAATAAAAAGGGACCATTGTCTTCAAGATTTTCATTCTCTCCATGCTTACTCTTGATTCCTCGGAATCCTTTCTTACATGTCATGTCATCTTTAAATCCAACCTTTCCATTTTGATAAAAAATAAGTTTTTCCAATAGCAAACTCTGAAGACTCCAGAAGGAAGATGGGGCCCCAACAACAACTCTACCCAATAGAATGATGCCATGGTAATCATACTACACTTCTTGCCAAATTACAATATACTAGTAAACAAATTTAGTAAAATAGCAGCCTTAGATAATTTGTACTGTTATGGATTCTTACATGTTTATACAAATGTAAACTTTTTATATTACTGTTTAAGATAATTTGTATATTGATACAAATACAGAACGATATTTGTTATAATGTACATATATTTCTACTCTTATTTGAAATATTTATATATTGATACAAATGTAAATTTATATCTGTCATACTCTATGTATGATCTACCACTGTTTAGGATATTTTGTATATTGATATACATTTAGGATTATTATCATATTGCATATTACACTATACATTCCTACCTCTGTTATAAATATCTTGTGTATTGTCACAATTTTGAAGTCATTGTCCTTTACTGTACATTTGCTTATAGACTGTTTACCTTACTTACATGAAGCCTTAGTCCTTAGGTTATTTAGGTAAATAAGACTTATAGATTTATAGTCACCTATGCTTGTCATCTCTATAGTTATGTTAGTTAGGTTATCCAGATTTACAGACACATAGGTCAGATGGACAGGTAATCTTCAAACACTTCATAGACCTAGAGAATATGGCATTTAAATAACTTAAAATTCTGTTGACGTGAGACACAATTGCTCCTGGCAGCACCAATTTGATCCCAAGAGAATGTTGGGCTTCTAAGACATTTCCATTTGGAAGTTTGTCTTCTTGGCACATAATGGACTACTGGGCAAAAAACTGCCCTTGCCTCAACTGCTGACAATACAAGTGCTGTCCTTCTGGACAAGTGGGACACAAGGAAAAGTGACTACTGAATTCTGCCAAAACAGGGTAAGATGGTCTCTCAAAATTCCTGCTTCTGAAAATGGTCTGTCAGATACTCTAGGCCTGTAGCCAATTTGAATGCACCAACAATGCTGAGAAACATTAGGTAATTGTCCAGGCTGCCAGTTGTTTCTGTGTCTATTCTTGCAAAATTCCTGAAAGTTACTTGTATCCATCTTCCATTTCTCAGGTACCATTATATTCCTTCTCAGGTCTTTGATGGGATTGAAGACTAGCAGTTATAGTTACAACTGAGTGTATATATATATATATATACATATATATACATATATATGTGTATATATTATCTTAGATGGAACATATTAAGTATTAGATTCAGGTTCTTTAGGATAGGACACCTTTTGGAATGATCTCTGTAACATGCCATTTACCTACGCTTTACACTTCTCTGGATTTTAGTATGTGTTTCTTGCTTGATATTGTTCGCATTAGTTGTAGTTCCATCTTATCCAGGTCATTATCCCTCATTACTCCTGGACAATATTTGATAACCATTCCTTTTTATATAGTCTTGTATTAGCTTAGAACCTTCTTATTTAGACAAAAGGGGGAGATGTAGTGGGTAGCCATTACAGCTTTGATTTGGAAGTTCCAACCCCCATTGAGGCTTTGGTATTTGTCACACCCACAAGGCAGGGCTAAGAGAGGACCCTGAAGACCCGAGATCTGGATGAGCCAGCTCTTTTGGTTCCTGGACCCTGGACACTGGAGGTAGAACAAGCAGAGTTCTCCAGAGAACACCGACAGACTGCACCACACCTTTCCCAGACCATGTTACCTATCCCTTCACTTGTAAATTACCCCACAAAATAAACCTCTCTTTTAACTATGTGGAGTGGCCTTAATAATTTCACTAATACAAGGGGAGGTTTTGCACAATCCAACAGTTGAACAGTAGCTAAGAAAGACAGCTGGGCATGGGGTGAGGATACTCTGTGTAGGCACTCATTTTAACAGATGCTAAGATAAGCAGTTAGCTGGAGGGGGAATCTGAACAAGCAGACATTTTAACAAAAACTAAGATAAGCAGTCAGGTTCAGTAGGAGATTTGCACAAGCAGAGAGTTTAACAGAAGCTAAAATAAGCAGTTACAAGGAGGAGAAGGTTTTCACAAGCACATAATTTAACACAAACTAATATATGCAGTTATCTATAGGAGAAAGCTTGCACAACCAGTTTAACATAAGCTAAGGTAAGTAGTTAGCTGGGGCATCTTGAACTTGCATTCCAAGAACAGTGTTGGATAATTTTCCACAGGGCTTCCCATCAAAGAGATCAAATTCTAGTTGAACCTAAAATGGCCTCAACAAGAATACAAGATGGAGGAACCTCTGCACTCATTGTCTTGGCCTATCACACAGTGACTTATACTGAAGTCTAAACATTGAAAGTCTTTGTAGCAGATATTATAGGAAGACTTATGTAATAGCTCCCAGGATGGATGAAGTTTCAAAGTTCCTTGTATCAAATGGAGTTAAACACCTACAGTAATTCCAATATGGCTTTCAATATTGTGCATCTGCAACTTGCAAGAGAATACCTTTAGCTTTAGAACCTGCATCAGCCCAAAGCTGTTTGGCATAGGTAGTGAGGTGTGTGTTATAAATAATTAAATCATAATGTTCATTACATAGAGATACTACTTCAGATTGGGCACTTAGAAGACAATACTGGCATGAAAGTGACAAAAATGTTACCCATAGATGTAAATTATGTGGAAATCTTTCTCAACACATCACATATGGGTAAAATGGAAAGATAACAGTCAATTCTTCTACAATACAGAGCACCCCTTCAGACATTAAGGTATTACCAGATTTAAGCCATGGACAATTTTATACAGTGTACCATTTTTAAGATAACTTTCTCTGTAATATATCAAGTGGTAGTTTGAATGTAATTGGTGCCCATAATCTCATAGGGAGTTGTACTATCACTATGTGTGGCTTTGTTGGAGCAAGTGTGTCATTGTGTGGACAGGCTTTGAGGTTCCCTATGCTTAAGATACTTCTAAGTGTCTCAGTTGAGTTCTCGTTGCCTTCTGATCAAGATGTAGCCAGTGTCATATCTACCTGCATGCCACCATGCTCCCTGTCATGCTTCCCACCATGATGACAATGGACTGAACCTCTGAAACTGTAAGCAAGCCAATTAAGTGTTTTCCTTATAAGACTTGCCCTGGTCATGGTATCTCTTCACAGCAATAAAAACCCTAATTATGAAAGAAATTCATACCAGGGACTAGGGTACTGCTGTTACAGTCTTGTCAACTTTTTAGTTTGGAAGAATTTGTACTTTGATACTTTTGGTTCAAAAAGCATTGGAATGTTTTAAGTGCTGCTTAATGGGCCATAATAGTAGGAGCATGGAAGACAGTAGTGATAAGAGTTATTTGGACTATGTGGAGGACTCACTCAAAAGGTTTCAGAGAAGAAGAATTTTGGTATGTTGCCTAGAAATAGTTCTTGTGATATTTTGAAGAACATGATTGCTTTTTTTGTCTGAAGAGTCTTCCTGAGGCTAAAGTGAAGAGTTTTAGATTAAATCTGTTGGAAGAAGAAATTTCAAACCATCCTGGTATGGACTCTGTTTTGTGGTTACTAGTATTATCACTAATGAATATATGTATATATGAAAAGGAGAAAGCTGAGAAAGGAAAAATATAAAGGGTACCAGAAAGTGGAGTGGAGATAAATTCTGTGTTCAAGGAGACAAACAGATTAAGAAGTGGAATAAAGAGAGTGGTGACTTCAGGGTAAGATCCCACCCAGCTAACTTTCCAACTTGTGAAAAGGAATTAACAAAAAGTTTAGAGCTAGGTGTGGTAGGGTACACTTTATATTCCAGCACTGGGAAGGCAGAGGCTGGCAGATCTTTGAGTTTGAGGCTAGCTTTTTGTAGAAATCCAGTTTAAGGACAGGTAAGCTTAGGCAGTGAAGAATAGAAAGTTGGTGAAGATATAACTGAATGAAAGGGCTCTGTTCCAGCCCCAGCAAACAGCAGTACTTGGCATCTTCAGCCATGTGGTTGTGTAGTTAAGGATAATAAGAGGACTATGGAATTTGTTCTTAAGGAAAGCCACTGAGACCAGACATGTGTCAGAGTTGGCCCTTAATGGAGGCCTACAGAGACAACTTCATGAAGTTGTGAGGTTAAAGACTGGATTGTCTTGGAGACCCCAAGGTATTAGAGATGACAGAGTCATGGGATACCTTCTGAGTGGAGCTGCTAAAAGGAAGTAAAACTAGCCCAAGAGAAAGGAGTGTGTCACAGTTAACAAATCTCAATGGAAATGGAGACCTGAAGAGTGTTTTGACATCAGATGTGGATATGTAGAGTTTGCAGTTTGCCCAGCTGGTTTTTGGTCTTGCCCTTTTGCAGTATTTTCTTGATATTCTCCTTTCCCTGCCTTTTGCAATGGTAATGTGTATCCTGTGCAATTCTATGTTAGAAGTATGTGATCTGTCTTTTGATTTTGATTTTTACAAGTGATTACAGTTAAGAGATTGCATGAATCTCAGAAAAGACTCTGGATTTCAGACTTTAAAACATTGTTGGGGCCCCGGACCCCATCCCTGGGCATCAGCCACTCCTGGGAAGACCTGCCCTACTTGGCCCCAGGTTCTGGCCACTGGGCAGGTTTCCTTCTAACCCCACTGGGAAGGATCCCCTTCTCCAAGACCCCTGGCAGACCCTGCAGTCTCCATGCCCTGCCCCCACGCCCATCTGCCTGAGCCCCAAGCCTCTTCCTGAGACTTAGAGGCCGGCCCCCAGCTCCCATCTTGCCACGGACTTCCCTTCTGGAACACAGGTGAGTCCCCCAGCTTGCCCCGGACCCCATCCCTGGGCACCAGCCACTCCTGGGAAGACCTGCCCAACTTGGCCCCAGATTCTGGCCACCGGGCAGGTTCCCTTCTAGCCCCACCAGGAAGGATCCCCTTCTCTAAGACCCCTGGTAGACCCTGCAGTCTCCACGCCCTGCCCCCACGCCCATCCGCCCGAGCCCCAAGCCTCTTCTTGAGACTTAGAGGCCGGCCCCCAGCTCCCATCTTGCCCCGGACTTCCCTTCTGGAGGAGAGAGAGAGAGAGAGAGAGAGAGAGAGAGAGAGGGAGGGAGAGAGGGAGAGAGAGAGAGAGAGTAGAGCTCCCATCCTGCCCCGGACTTCCCTTCTGGACAAGAGCTCCCATCCTGCCCTGGACTTCCAATTTGGACAAGAGAGCTCCCATCTGGACAAGAGAGAGAGACTTCCTGAATCTGTCAGCTCTGTCTGAACCAAGTGTGCGGATAAGGCCAAGAACGAACCACAAGGAGATGGGCAGACGTCAAGGCAGAAACACATACAACAAAATGAATAGCAATACAGCATCACCAGGCCCTAGCCCTCCTCCAACACCTAGACCTGAACATCAGAAATTGGAAGAAGCAGAAGAAAATAGTCTTATGAATGACATCATGAAGAAGCTAGAGGCTTGTGTAGAGGAAAAGACAAAAAATGTGAAGAACGCTGTAAACAACTAGAGGAAAGTGCAAATAAATTAGAAGAAATCAATAAAGTCCTGGAAGAGAACAATAAAGTACTGAAAGAAAATCAAGAAAAATCAATGAAACAAATGAAGGAAACAGTCCAAGACCTGAAAAGGGAAATAGAAAAAATGAAGAAGACACAAACAGAGGGAATGCTGGAAATAGAAAATCTGAGAAAAAGATTGGGAACTTCAGATGCAAGTATAATCAACAAATTCAAGAGATGGAAGAGAGGATCTCTAGCGTTGAAGATACAGTAGAAGAAATAGATTCATCAGTCAAAGAAAACACTAAAGCAAACAAAGTCATGAACCAAAATGTCCAAGAAATTTGGGACACCATGAAAAGACCAAACCTAAGAATAATAGGGGTAGAAAAAGGAGAAGAATACCAACTCAAGGGCACAGAAAATATATTCAACAAGATCATAGAAGAAAACTTTCCCAACTTAAAGAAGGAAATGCCTATGAAGATACAAGAAGCCTATAGAACACTAAACAGACTAGACCCCCAAACAAAGTCCCCTCGCCACATAATAATTAAACAATTAAACATACAGAATAAAGAAAGAATATTAAGAGTGGCAAAGGAAAAAGGCCAAGTGACATATAAAGGCAAACCTATGAGAATAACACCCAATTTCTCAATGGAGACTTTGAAAGCCAGAAGGACCTGGACAGATGTAATGCAGACACTAAGAGACCATGGATGTCAGCCTAGACTAATATACCCAGCAAAACTTTCAACTATCATAGATGGAGTGAAAAAGACATTCCATGACAAAGCCAGATTTAAACAATATTTATCCACAAACCCAGCCCTACAGAAAGCACTAGAAGGAAAATTCCAACCTAAGGAAGTCAGATACACCTTCAAAAACACAGGCAATAGATAAAGCCACAGCAGTAAACCCCAACAAAGAGAAGAACACACACATCACCACCAAAAAATAACAGGAATGAACAATCACTGGACATTAATATCCCTCAATATCAATGGACTTAATTCACCTATAAAAAGACATAGGCTTACAGAATGAATATGAAAGTAGGACCCATCTTTCTGCTGCATACAAGAAACACATCTCAAATTCAAAGATAGACACTACCTAAAAAGAAAAGGCTGGGAAAAGACTTTCCAATCAAACGGTCTTAAGAAACAAGCAGGTGTAGCCATCCTGATATCCAGCAAAATAGACTTCAAACTAAAATCAATCAAAAGAGATCAAGCAAGGCATTACATACTCATGACAGGAAAGATCCACCAAGATGAAGTCTCAATTCTGAACATTTATGCCCCAAACACAAGGGCACCCACATATGTAAAAGAAACATTACTAAAGCTTAAATCACATATAAAACCCCACACATTAATAGTGGGAGACCTCAACACCCCATTTTCACCACTGGACAGATCTCCCAAATTGAAACTTAACAGAGAAATAAAGGACTTAATTGATGTCATGACTCAAATGGACTTAATTGACATCTACAGAACATTTCATCCTAACAAAAAAGAATATACCTTCTTCTCAGCACCCCATGGAACCTTCTCTAAAATCGACCACATACTTGGCCACAAAACAAATCTCAACAGATACAAAACAATTGGAATAACCTCCTGTGTTCTATCAGACCACCATGGTCTAAAGTTGGATTTCAACAACAACAAAAACTACAGAAAACCTACAATCTCATGGAAAGTGAATAATACCCAACTGAATCACCAATGGGTTAAGGAAGAAATAAAGAAAGAAATTAAAGAATTCCTAGAGATCAATGAAAATGAAGACACCACATATCCAAACCTATGGGACACTATGAAAGCAGTACTAAGAGGGAAAGTCATAGCACTAAATGCCCAAATAAATAAGCTGGAGAAATCTCACACTAGTGACTTAACAGCACACCTGAAAGTTCTAGAACAGGAAGAAGCAAAGTCTCCCAGGAAAAATAGATGCCAAGAAATTATCAAAGTGAGAGCTATAATCAATAAAATAGAAACAAAGAGAACAATACAAAAAATTAATGAAACAAAGAGTTGGTTCTTTGAGAAAATCAACAAGATAGACAAGCCCTTATCCAAACTAACCAAAAGTAACAGAGAGAGCATCCAAATCAACAAAATCAGAAATGAAAAGGGGGACATAACAACAGACATTGAGGAAATCCAGAGAATCATCAGGTCATACTTCAAAAACCTCTATTCCACAAAACTGGAAAACCTAAAAGAAATGGATAATTTTCTGGATAGGTACCACATACCTAAATTAATAGTCCAATAACCCCTAACGAAATAGAAACAGTCATTAAGTCTCCCAACCAAAAAAAGCCAAGGAACAGATGGTTTCAGTGCAGAATTCTACCAGATCTTCAAAGAAGAGTTACTACCAATACTCTCTAAATTGTTCCACACAATAGAAACAGAAGGAACATTACCAAACTCCTTCTATGAGGCTACAATTACTCTGATTCCTAAACCAAACAAGGATACAAAAAAGAAAGAGAACTACAGACTGATCTCCCTCATGAACATTGATGCAAAAATAATCAATAAAATTCTGGCAAACAGACTCCAAGAACACATCAAAACAATTATCCACCATGATCAAGTAGGATTCATTCCAGGGATGCAAGGATGGTTCAACATACGAAAGTCTGTCAATGTGATACACCATATAAACAAACTCAAAGAAAAAAACCACATGATCATCTCACTAGATGCTGAAAAGGCATTTGACAAAATCCAACACCCCTTCATGATAAAGGTCTTGGAGCGATCAGGAATACAGGGAACATACCTAAACATAATAAAGGCAATTTACAGCAAGCCAACAGCCAACATCAAATTAAATGGAGAGAAACTCAAATCAATTCCTCTAAAATCAGGAACAACGCAAGGCTGTCCGCACTCCCCATACTTATTCAATATAGTACTTGAAGTTCTAGCCAGAGCAATAAGACAACATAAGGAGATTAAGGGGATACAAATTGGAAAGGAAGAAGTCAAGCTTTCCCTATTTGCAGATGACATGATAGTATACATGCGCAACCCCAAAGATTCCACCAAGGAACTGATACAGCTTATAAACACCTTCAGCAACATAGCAGGATACAAGATCGACTCAAAAAAATCAGTAGCCCTCCCATATACAATGGACAAAAAAGCGGAGAAGGAAATCAGAGATACATCACCCTTTACTATAGCCACAAATGACATAAAATACCTTGGGGTAACACTAACCAAGCAAGTTAAGGACCTATATGACAAGAACTTTAAGTCCCTAAAAAAAAGAAATTGAAGAAGATGTCAGAAAATGGAATGATCTCCCATGCTCATGGATAGGCAGGACTAACATAGTAAAAATGGCAATCTTACCAAAAGCAATCTACAGATTCAATGCAATCCCCATCAAAATACCAACACAATTCTTCACAGACCTGGAAAGAAAAATACTCAACTTCATATGGAAAAACAAAAAACCCAGGATAGCCAAAAGAATCCTGTACAATAACACAACCTCTGGAGGCATCGCGATCCCTGACTTCAAGCTGTACTATAGAGCTACAGTAATAAAAACAGTTTGGTACTGGCATAAAAACCGACATGTGGACCAATGGAATGGAATTGAAGACCCTGACATGAATCCGCACACCTATGAACAAATAATTTTTGACAAAGAAGCCAAAAATGCACAATGGAAAAAAGAAAGCATCTTCAACAAATGGTGCTGGCAAAACTCGATATCAACATGTAGAAGGCTGCAAATAGATCCATATCTATCACCATGCACAAAACTTAAGTCCAAGTGGATCAAGGACCTCAACATAAATCCAGCTACTCTGAACCTGCTAGAAGAGAAAATAGGAAGTAGTCTTGAACGCATTGGCGTAGGAGACCACTTCCTAAATAGAACACCAGTAGCACAGACACTGAGAGAAACAATCAATCAATGGGACCTCTTGAAACTGAGAAGCTTTTATAGAGCAAAGGATACGGTCAACAAGGCAAAGCGACAGCCTACAGAATGTGAAAAGATCTTCACCAACCCCACATCTGACAGAGGACTGATATTCAGAATATATAAGGAACTCAAGAAATTAGACAACAAAATGCCCAACAGTCCAATTAAGAAATGGGCTATAGAACTATGGTGATATTTTATTTGTATGTTAATAAATAAAGTTGCCTGGGGGTCAGAGCTATTAGCAAGCCATAGGAAAGCAGGGCAGTGGTGGCATACACTTGTAATTCCAGCACTAGGTATGCAGAGCTGGGTAAGTCTCTGTGTGTTCAGGGATACAGCCATTATTGGACACACATGCCTTTAATCTCAATACCAAGCAAGGAAAACCTGGAGGCCTATACAGACAGGCCGTGATGAGGTGATCATGTGGTTGGGTTTACAACCAATGAGAAGGCAGAACAGGAACACTATATAAAGACATTAACACAGGGGTAGTGAGTTCGGAGAGGTAGGACCACTGCAGGAGGAAGGGTAAGGTTTTAGCTCTTAGCTCTGACCTCTTGGCTTTCTTCTTTGCATTGGTTCTGTGTTTCTTATTTAATAAGAAGGTTGGTTACATCTACATTTGGCGCCCAACGTGACAAGAATCCATTAAAAACCGCTTGGCTTGGCTTGGCGGCAGGTCCGGTTTCAGGCCTGGGCGGCCCGGCTGCCTAGCTCGGGCCCAGGCCTGACTGACCCGCAGCTGGAGCTACTTGCAACTGCTACAAACAACTCAGGCCTGCCCTGCCGAATAGGGCCCATACCCGTAAAGCCAAGGCTTGACTCGGCTCAAGCGGCTACTCTTTCTCTCTCTCTCTCTCTCTCTCTCTCTCTCTCTGGATTCACACCTAGAACACCAGGGAGCTGTTTTGAAATTCCCTGGGATTCTACTGTTCTACCAAGACTTGGTAAGTCAATTAACATATCTATTTAAAACAGAATTTTTTTTCTACATTAAAAAAATGGGCTTTATGTGTGCATTGGAAGAAAATTGGACTTTGTTTGAAATTTTAGGCACTCTGACAATGGAACAACTGTATGAAAAGGTTAATATTGATTGAATTATTCAGTTTATTACTTTTCTTATCCTCATTTTACTATTTAAAAAGATAGTCAATTTAAGTGCCAGGATAACAGTCTTAGAAAAACCTATTAAACTGGTAAAAATGAATTATAGAGAAATTCAAACTCAGACAGAAGAAATAAACAGTGAAGTTGTTTCAAAATTGGATCATAAGGTTACAGAAAGAAAGCCAGTTTTCACACAATCACCCTTAATTTATCCGGTAGCGGTACAGCAGCTACCTGATGAAGAGAATGAACAAAATACTTGGGCTCCAATTAAAATGTTAGACTTACGAAGATTTAAGGAGGCAATAGCATCTTATGGCATGCACTCCCCATATGTAAAGCAAATGTTAAACAACTGGTCAACTAGTAATAGGATTATACCAAAGGACTGGCGGGAATTGGCACAGGCTGTTCTTGAACCTGGACAACATCTCCAGTGGAAAATGTGTTTCAATAATGAGGCTAAAAATATAGAAAAACAATGGAGGGATAGCGGAATACAAGTCTGTCAGGATCAGCTTATTGGAGAAGGCCAATATGCTTCAGTAGAAACACAAAGTTTATATGATGTCCAAACCCTAGTTCTATGTTGAACGGCAGCTTTGAATGCATGGGACAGAGTTGAAGAACCAGGAAAAAAAACTGAGTCATTTACAAAGGTTATACAGGGCCCAAAAGAATCTTTCACGGATTTCTTACAAAGATTGACTTCAGCAGTACAGAAAATGGTCCGGAATTCAGAGGCTAGTCAGATAATAATTGAATCTTTGGCCTTTGAGAATACGAATGCAGCATGCAAAAGGATAATCAGGCTGTTAAAGGCAAGATCTGCACCTTTGGAAGATTGGATTAGAGATACGGTTAATGTTGAGGCTTATGACCATGATGATATGTGGGTAGGAAAAGCAATTTCAAAAGGTTTGAGCAATGTTACATGTTTTGGATGTGGAAAGCAAGGACATTTGAAAAGGGATTGTAAACAGGTCATTCCTAGAAATAATGTTTCTTCAAGGAACACTGGCAACAGAATGCCCCTTCCTTCTGGAGTATGCAGAAGGTGTGGTAAGGGAAAACACTGGACCAACGAATGTAGATCAACAAGGGACAGACAGGGTAATCCTCTGCCTCGAGCTTCGGGAAACTCCCAGAGGGGCCTCAGGCAGGCCCCCACAGTAAATCCAGTTCAAACCTTTCCTGCAGTTGTAGGGGAAACACCTACTCAAAGCAACTAAATAACCAAATGTCTATAGGAATAAATCATGTTAGTCGAGATGATGAAACAGAGAAAATAGGGAATTCAGGAAAAAAACATAAAGAAAATTTTTTGGCAAACTTCTATTAATGAACAAAGACCAAAACTAACAATAAAAATAAATGGAGTTTTGTTGTCTGGTCTGGTAGACACAGGTGCTGACATTACCATAATTGCACCAGAATTTTGGCATCCAACTTGGCCTCTTCAGGAGGTAAACGTTCAACTGTTAGGAATTGGGACATTATCTCGAGTGAAACAAAGTGCAAGATGGCTTGAATGTATAGGTCCAGAAGGACAGAAAGGAAAATTAAAACCATATGTGGCTAACATAGCTATGAACCTGTGGGGTCGAGATTTGTTACAACAATGGAATACTCAGATTAATATCCCTCCAATCTCAGAAACAAATCATAAATTAGTACATGTTTCTGAGAGAAATATTAAAAGATATTATTCTAATGAGTGCTCACCAGCCATCCATGTCATGCAAGAACAGGGCACAACTGATAATTTTCCAAAACACCAACAGCTCTACTTTTAAAATGGTCAACAGATAAGCCTGTATGGGTTCAGCAATGGCCTTTAACAACAGAGAAACTCCAGGCTTTACAAGAGCTGGTGGAAGAACAGTTAAATGCTCATCATATTGAAGAATCAACCAGCCCTTGGAATTCTCCTGTATTTGTTGTTAAAAAGAAATCGGGTAAATGGAGAATGGTAACAGACCTTAGAGCAATTACCAAAGTAATTCAGCCAATGGGCTCTTTACAATCTGGAATTCCTTTGCCTACTCTGTTACCAAAAGGATGGCCTCTCATAGTTATTGATTTAAAAGACTGTTTCTTTTCAATACCGTTACAAGAAAAAGACAGAGAAAGATTTGCTTTCACAGTGCCTACTTATAATAATTCTCAACCGGTTAAAAGATTTCAATGGAGGGTTCTCCCACAGGGAATGTTGAATAGCCCAACTTTGTGCCAATATTTTGTAAAACAGCTATTAGAAGTGGTACGTAAAAAATTTCCTAAATCTATAATTTATCATTATATGGATGATATTTTATTAGCTGACTCAAATGCAGATACTTTAGAAAGAATGTTTGAAGAAGTAAAGAAAATTTTGCCTTGCTGGGGTTTACAAATTGCTCCTGAAAAGATACAAAGAGGAGATTCTATTAATTATTTAGGATATAAAATAGAACTTCAAAAAATTAGACCTCAAAAGGTGCAAATTAGAAGAGATAGACTACAGACTCTTAATGACTTTCAAAGATTATTTGGAGACATTTCTCATCTAAGAACTATTGTTGGGGTAAAAAATGATGAACTGAATAATTTGTTTAAAACCTTAGAAGGTGATAAGGACTTGAACAGTCCAAGAGAATTATCACCTGAAGCTGAGAAAGAATTGGCCTTGGTAGAAAAGAAAGTACATGAAGGGCACGTAGATCGTATTGATCCAAAGCTGGATTGCATTTTGGTTATTTTACCTTCTAGGCATTCTCCAACAGGAATATTAATGCAAAGGGAAGATATTATATTAGAATGGATATTTTTACCAAATAAACCAAATAAAAAATTAAAAACTTATGTGGAAAAAATCTCTGACTTGATTTGGAAAGGAAAATTGAGACTTCGTCAGTTAGCAGGAATAGACCCAGCAGAAATTGTTGTACCTTTAACTAAGGAGGATATTGAAAAATTATGGATAGAAAATGAAGCTTGGCAAAAAGCTTGTAGTAATTTTTTGGGAGAAATTAACAGCAAATATCCCAAAAGCAATAGAATTGATCTTATAAAGAGAGCTGATTGGATCTTGCCTCGAATTGTGAGGAAAAAACCCATATCTGGAGTTCGTACATTTTATACAGATGCCAAGAAACAAGGAAAGGCAGGTTACAAATCAGAAAATTTAAGTAAAGTGGTTCAAAGTCCTTATAATTCAGTTCAACAATCAGAATTGTATGCTATTCTGTTGGTATTAATGGATTTTTCAGAACCTCTCAATGTAGTAACTGACTCTCAGTATGCTGAAAGAGTAGTATTACATATTGAGACTGCAGAATTTATCCACGATACTTCAGAATTAACTTCATTATTTATTCAATTACAAGATACAATCAGAAAAAGGAGTCATCCTTTATATATAACTCACATCCGATCCCATACTGGTCTGCCAGGCCCTCTAGCACAAGGCAATGATGAGATTGATAAATTATTGATGGGAAATGTGCTGGAGGCCTCAGAATTTCATAAAAAAAATCATGTAAATAGTAAAGGTTTAAAAAAGGATTTTTCCATAACCTGGCAACAAGCCAAAGAAATAGTAAAGAAATGTCCTACTTGTTCCTTCTACAATCAAACGCCATTACCAGCAGGATGTAACCCAAAGGGTACTCAGAGGAATGAAATCTGGCAGATGGACGTGTTTCACTTTGCAGAATTTGGAAAATTGAAATATGTACACCACACTATTGATACTTATTCAGGATTTCAATGGGCAACTGCTTTGAGTTCTGAAAAAGCTGATTCTGTAATCACTCATTTGCTAGAAGTTATGGCCATTATGGGTATACCTGCACAAATCAAAACTGATAATGCTCCATCATATGTCTCTGTTAAAATGAAACAGTTTTTTGCTTATTATAATATAAACCATATTACAGGTATACCACATAATCTTACAGGTCAAGCAGTTATAGAAAGATCAAACAGAACTCTAAAGAATATGCTAAATAAACAGAAAAGAGTAACAAAATCCCCCAGAAATAGACTGCATAATGCTCTATTAACTTTGAATTTTCTCAATGCCAATGAGAAAGAAACAACAGCTGCAGAGAGACATTGGATAATAGAAAAAACTACAGAATTAAATCAACTTTAAGGATGTGCTGACCTCAGAATGGAAACCAGGATATGTATTACATTGGGGACGAGGTTTTGCTTTTATTTCTACAGGAGAAGATAAGCTGTGGGTACCATCAAAATTGATAAAGGTTTGATTTGAACAAGAGAGACCTCTTAATTAGAGGAGGTGATAGTTCATCAACTATCATGAACATCCAATTTAAACTAACTTACACCAGTAACATAAATCTTTTCATTTAATCAGATAGTAACTTGCCAAAAAGGAACATCCCCAAAAAACCTTGGGGAAAGGTTTTTGTTTTTGTCTTTTAGTCGAATGAAGGTTAAGGAATTTGAAGAACACTGGACAAATGAGACAACTGAAGAAAAGGGACAAATCGTCTATCCTAAGAAACAGAGTGAAATGGCATATGGGTATGTTATCTAAAAAATTTTATGTCTTCCTAAATGTTTGTTTCTGTTTTTCTTTAAAGATTTAACACTATTTAACTTCTAATAGTCCCAATTCAATTAAAATTTAAAGCTGACTTTACAGTTGGAGAATGGCTCGCTCCTTCTTTAAACTCAAGCATGTTGTTAAAAGGAAAATACAGACTCCCTGTATCATGCCAGAGGAAAAGAGCCATCTTCTGCTATGGGACAGGAGAAAAGCCAAATTAATTAAGGGACTATTCTATTACTAATCTCAACTCTTTGATTCTATTCTGATTCTTTAAACTTTTCTTTTTTTTTTTTTTTTTTTAAATTTTTATTTTGCAATACAATTCAGTTCTACATATCAGCCACAGATTCCCTTGTTCTCCCCCCTCCTGCCCCCCTCACCTTCCCCCCAGCCCGCCCCCCATTCCAATCTCCTCCAGGGCAAAGCCTTCCCCACAGACTGAGATCAACCTGGTGGACTCAGTCCAGGTAGGTCCAGTCCCCTCCTCCCATGCTGAGCCAAGGGACCCTGCATAGGCCCCAGGTTTCAAACAGCCAACTCATGCAATGAGCACAGGACCCGGTCCCACTGCCTGGATGCCTCCCAAACAGATCAGGCCAATCAACTGTCTCACCCACTCAGAGGGCCTGATCCAGTTGGTGACCCCTCAGCCATTGGTTCATATTTCATGTGTTTCCGTTTGTTTGGCTATTTGTCTCTGTGCTTTATCCGACCTTGGTCTCAACAATTCTCTCTCATATAAACCCTCCTCATTCTCGCTAATTGGACTCCCAGAGATCCACCTGGGGCCTAGTCATGGATCTCTGCCTCCAGGTCCATCAGTAGTTGGATGAGGTTTCTAGCACGACAATTAGGGTGTTTGGCCATCCCATCACCAGAGTAGGTCAGTTCGGATTGTCGCTCGACCATTGCCAGCAGTCTGTTGTGGGGGTATCTTTGTGGATTTCTGTGGGCCTCTCTAGCACTTTGTTTCTTCCTATTCTCATGTGGTCTTCATTTACCATGGTCTCCTATTCCTTGTTCTCCCTCTCTGTTTTTGATCCAGCTGGGATCTCCCGCTCCCCCAAGCTCTCTTTCCCTCGACCCTCGCCCTTCACTACCCCCACTCCTGTCCAGGCTGTTCATGTAGATCTCATTCCATTTCTCTGTCGTTGGGCGATCCCTGTGTCTTTCTTGGGGTCCTGTTTTCCAGGTAGCCTGCCTGGTGATGTGAGTAGCAGTCCAGTCATCCTTGTTCCACATCTAGTATCCTGTTATGAGTGAGTACATACCATGTTTGTCTTTCTGAGTCTGGGATACCTCACTCAGGATGATTTTTTCTAGATCCATCCATTTGTCTGCAAACCTCATGATGTCATTGTTTTTCTCTGCTGAGTAGTATTCCATTGTGTATATGTACCACATTTTGTTTATCCATTCTTCAGTTGAAGGGCATCTAGGTTGTTTCCATGTTCTGGCTATTACAAACAACGCTGATATGAACATAGCTGAACAAGTGCTCTTGTGGTGTGGTTGAGCATTCCTTGGGTATATGCCCAAGAGTGGTATAGCTGGATCTTGGGGGAGATGGATTCCCAATTTTCTAAGAAATCGCCATATTGATTTCCAAAGTGGTTGTACAAGCTTGCATTCCCACCAGCAGTGGAGGAGAGTTCCCCTAGCTCCACATCCTCTCCAGCATAAGGTGTCTTCAGTGTTTTTGATCTTAGCCATTCTGACAGGCGTAAGGTGGTATCTCAGAGTTGTTTTGATTTGCATTTCCCTGATGATTAGGGATGTTGAGCAATTCCTTAAATGTCTTTCAGCCAATTAAGAAATGGGCTATAGAACTAAACAGAGAATTCTCAACAGAGGAAACTTTTCTTAAAGTATGAAATTTATATCAAAAGTTACAAGATTAATATATATAGATATATATATATACATTTTAAACTTTGTTAAGATATAAATGGTCATATAGAGTACTAACTAATTCTAAAAAGCCGCATATATAGTCTTTGTGTTCGAGTCTCTTATTAGTTTTTTGCAGGAAATCACGGTCAGGCCTAACATCAACTGAAGTCTCCAGGAAGAAGATGGGGCCCCACAACAACAACAATTCCACGTGGACAATAATAACATCACTAAGCTGACAAACATCATCTACAGATCAGCTTTGAACTACAAAGTGCTCAGAGCAATTTTGAGAGCGCTAGCTGAGATGATCCAGTCTCAAAGACTACTTGAATAAGGATTTGAGATAAACCCTGAACTTTGGCATTATACACAGACTGGATAATGAAGGATATAGTTACCTTTCCTAGAATTTGACAATTAACCTAAAATTTTTCTTTCTGGATAAAGATAACTTCGCCCATATCCAGCAGGAAGCAATTTCAAGGATACGACGCCCACATTCCTAAAGAGGTGGTGTGGGGTGTTTGGTTTTTTTGGTCTTTTAGGTCTTTTAATGGGTTTTGGGTCTGGGATAATTTTCATTGATTAGGGGGGTTGGTTACAAGTTGTTGTAAAGGGTGAGGAAAAGGGCTAAGCAAAGGAGATTAGATTTAAGGTTCTTATTTAAAAAAGAGAAAGAAAGAAAGAAAAAAATGTAAATACTTTACATTGGATTGGATTGTTTTATATTGTATACAAATTATATATATTGAAATTGATATTATTAGAAAATGCTATATGTATATTTCTAATTGTACCGTTCATTTAACAATGTAATGCAATTTTCTAATCCTTAAATGTTGTTATTACCAACTATTAGGATATAAAGAAATGAAAGTTAGTAGTTAGACATTATAATAGAAGTTGTAGTTATATTAGGTATGTTTTCAAGATTGAGTAGATATATTTTAGATAGACAGGTTATCTTCAAACCCTTCAGAGATCTACAGAATATGGCATTTAAAATGTTTTAATAACTTAGAAAAATTTTCTTTTTTGTTATGACTATGAGACATGTCGGCTCCTGACAGTACCAATCTACTTCAGAGAAAATATGGGCATTGAAAAAACTGTAATTGGACTTAACTTTTATTGTAGCAAAAGTTAGCCACTGGACAACAAAGTATCCTCGAATCAACTGCTGACAAACAGGACAGACAAGACACGAAACAAAGGACTACTGATTCTTGTCAAAACAAGTGTGGTTATGGCTTTATCAAAAGGCATCTTCTGAGGCCAGGACAATATGGCACCATCCCTGAAGTGGCCTTCGTAATCCGGGAAAGATACAGTGCCCTTTTCTTTGAAGGCAGCTGAACAGGCAGTGGGCCGATGGCTTCTGATGTGCAATGGGGAGGTAGCTGAAACAGTTATTCTTGAAGAGTAATTAAGCTCACACCTCTCAACAGAAGAATGGCATTTAATAGAGGGATGTGGAGCAGAACGGGATGCTGAAATGAAGCCACATACACACATAGCCAAGAAGAATGGACAGCTGAATTCAAAAAAACATCAACAATTTCCAGAATTTAAAATCCTGAATCATGACATGAAACTAGTGGAATTCAGGTATTTCTGGTATATAGATTGCTCTCACCCAATGTGAGGTTGAACTGTTGACCTTGTGTACATTCTACTCCACAAATGAGTCTGTCAGATATGCTAAGCCTATAGGCTGAAGATGATGCCCCAACACTGGGGAGAAACCTCAGATGATTGTCCAGGCAGCTGGCTGTTTCTGTCAACTCACAAGTTTTTGGAAGTTGCTTGCATATACTTCCTGTTTTTATTTTTTTTGTTAGCTAATACTATTTCCTTCTTGGGTCTCTGAGGGAGTTGAAGATTAGTTAGTTATAGTTGATGATTAATTAGGATAGAAAGTGAATTAGATACAATAGAGTAGATAATGGAATTATTTTCTCTGAATTTGTCAAATACAAATGAACTAGACATTGTTTAGGTATTTATTACTTGTATATATTTTATATAGTTATTGTACTTTTGTATATAGTTTTTCTTATGTTAGTTATAAGCTTTTTCTTTTTTCCTTTTTATTAAAATAGAAAAGGGGAAATATGGTGATATTTTATTTGTATGTTAATAAATAAAGTTGCCCGGGGGTCAGAGCTATTAGCAAGCCATAGGAAAGCAGGGCAGTGGTGGCATACACTTGTAATCCCAGCACTTGGTATGCAGAGCTGGGTAAGTCTCTGTGTGTTCAGGGATACAGCCATTATTGGACACACATGCCTTTAATCTCAATACCAAGCAAGGAAAACCTGGAGGCCTATACAGACAGGCTGTGATGAGGCGGTCATGTGGTTGGGTTTACAACCAATGAGAAGGCAGAACAGGAACACTATATAAAGACATTAACACAGGGGTAGTGAGTTCGGAGAGGTAGGACCACTGCAGGAGGAAGGGTAAGGTTTTAGCTCTTAGCTCTGACCTCTTGGCTTTCTTCTTTGCATTGGTTCTGTGTTTCTTATTTAATAAGAAGGTTGGTTACATCTACATATAACTAAACAGAGAATTCTCAACAGAGGAAACTCAAATGGCTGAAAGACATTTAAGGAATTGCTCAACATCCCTAATCATCAGGGAAATGCAAATCAAAACAACTCTGAGATACCACCTTATGTCTGTCAGAATGGCTAAGATAAAAAACACTGAAGACACCTTATGCTAGAGAGGATGTGGAGCTAGGGGAACTCTCCTCCACTGCTGGTGGGAATGCAAGCTTGTACAACCACTTTGGAAATCAATATGGCACTTTTTTAGAAAATTGGGAATCCATCTCCCCCAAGATCCAGCTATACCACTCTTGGGCATATACCCAAGGAATGCTCAACCACACCACAAGAGCACTTGTTCAGCTATGTTCATATCAGCATTGTTTGTAATAGCCAGAACATGGAAACAACCTAGATGCCCTTCAACTGAAGAATGGATAAACAAAATGTGGTACATATACACAATGGAGTACTACTCAGCAGAGAAAAACAATGACATCATGAGGTTTGCAGACAAATGGATGGATCTAGAAAAAATCATCCTGAGTGAGGTAACCCAGACTCAGAAAGACAAACATGGTATGTACTCACTCATAGCAGGATACTAGATGTGGAACAAGGATAACTGGACTGCTACTCACATCACCAGGGAGGCTACCTGGAAAACAGGACCCCAAGAAAGACACAGGGATCGCCCAATGACAGAGAAATGGAATGAGATCTATATGAACAGCCTGGACATGAGTGGGGGTAGTGAAGGGGGAGGCTCAAGGGAAACAGAGCTTGGGGGAGCGGGAGATCCCAGCTGGATCAACAACAGAGAGGGAGAACAAGGAATAGGAGACCATGGTAAATGAAGACCACATGAGAATATGAAGAAGCAAAGTGCTAGAGAGGCCCACAGAAATCCACAAAGATACCTCCACAACAGACTGCTGGCAATGGTCAAGAGGCAGTCCGAACTGACCTACTCTGGTGATGGGATGGCCAAACACCCTAATTGTTGTGCTAGAAACCTCATCCAACTACTGAGGGATCTGGGTGCAGAGATCCATGACTAGACCCCAGTTGGATCTCTGGGAGTCCAATTAGCGAGAATGAGGAGGGTTTATATGAGCGAGAATTGTTGAGATCAAGGTTGGATAAAGCACAGAGACAAATAGCCAAATGAACGGAAACACATGAACTATCAACCAATGGCTGAGGGGTCACCAATGGATCAGGCCCTCTGAGTGGGTGAGACAGTTGATTGGCCTGATCTGTTTGGGAGGCATCCAGGCAGTGGGACCGGGTCCTGTGCTCATTGCATGAGTTGGCTGTTTGAAACCTGGGGCCTATGCGGGGTCCCTTGGCTTGGCCTGGGAGGAGGGGACTGGACCTACCTGGACTGAGTCTACCAGGTTGATCTCAGTCTGTGGGGAAGGCTTTGCCCTGGAGGAGATGGGAATAGGGGGCGGGCTGGGGGTGAACAAGGGAATCTGTGGCTGATATGTAGAACTGAATTGTATTGCAAAATAAAAATTAAAAAAAAATTGTTGGGACTATAATAGACTATGGAGACTTTTAAATTTGGACTAAATGCATTTTGAATTATGATATTTTTACAAGCTTATGTGGGCTAGGGAGTGGAATGTGGTAGTTTGATTGTAACTAGTCCCCAAAATCTCATTGGGAGTGGCACTATTAGGAGGTGTAGATTTTAAAGTGAGTATGGTGTTGTTGGAGGAAGTATATCACTGTCAGGGCAGGCTTTGAGATTTCCTCTGCTTAGGATACTGCCCTGTGTCTCAGTTGAATTCCTGTTGCCTTCTGATAAAGATGTAGCTATAACCATGTCTGCCAGTATGCTGCCATACTTTCTGCCATGCTCCACACCATGATCATGATAATGGATCGAATCTCTGAAAGTGTAAGTGAACCATCTCAATTAAATGTTTTCCTTTTAAGAGTTGTCATGGTCATGGTGACTCTTCATAGCAATAAAAACATTCATTAAGACACATCCATATTTGGTATTCTAAAGCCTACCAATACTTATAGACAATCATGAGACTTAGTTATTAATAGAGTTCTCATTTAGCATAACTGGTAGTATACAATCTATACAACATTTGGGGGCAAGTACTCTTATGCAACCCTATGGTTTACACAATTAGATTAATAAATTCCCTTGGAAGAATTTCAAAAAATTTCAATTCCTACTTGTGTTTGGATGGGCCACTACTGACAGATGAGCACAGCAGCTTCCTCAGACTGTCCTACCTCAGGTATTTTGAAATCACCATGAATATTTTTTGAAATAGCCCAAAGCTGAGATATGGAGGATTTGAAACAAGTAGACTGAAATTAGACAATATCGCTGGTGATCTTCTTCGAGGAATTAGACCACATACTATTCAAAACTTAAACTCTTTGCCCTAAAATGGGTAGATTTCCAAGGAAAAGAGCAAAGGGTGAAATATGTGGTCTTCATTCTGACTCTGAAATTAGCATAGTGACTTATAACACAACATTGCTGATGATTTTCTTTATATTACCTTCAAGCAATTAGCTAGACTATATGCTATTCCACCCTTAAAACTCTTTGTCCCCAAATGGATGGAAGGTTTTCAAGGAAAAGGTAAATCTCAATGAGGAAAGAGTGAAATATCTGGTATTCATTATGACCATTAGATATTGGGCTGCACTTTGTGGTGATATTTCAGGTATTGTATGTTCTGCTCCCTCCTGAGAGCAATATACCTTAGTAAAAAATACTCAGGTGGCTGTGTATGGATTCTGGTCTATAGGGAAATAGCCAAGCCTCTATATGAAACATTAAAGGTCAAAGAATACATGAAAGTTCTCATGTATTCTCATGTATAGCTGGAGAGATGCCATAAGGAAAGCCCTCAGTTGCTTGACAGTCTAAGGGTGGGGATATTAGTACAGGATAAATTTATTCAGAACTCAGGTATATTTTTCCCTCTATCCTTCCCTAGTAAATAACTCAAGACTAACACAGGTGGGCCATTCAAAAAGTGGCCTTTTACCCACTCTTGAGATCATTAATCTGTGTTTTCTGTTTATATTACACTTTTCCTCTCTGAGAACCATGAAGGAGCTGGAAGAAACAGTTAAACTTGTCTTGTTTTTACTCTATCACTCTTCATGATTTGATATCTATGGGGCTCATTCCAGGTGTCTTTGCCCTTTGTTTCATATTTTTTACAGAGGTAGATATACATTATAGCCTTGCCCTTGCTTTTAAATGAGTATGAGCAGCAAGTATAGAGATGTAGTAGATATATAGCAAAACATCCTTAAATCTATGTTTATAACCTCATGGAGAAAACATCAACAAATAATTCTTATTAAAATTAGTCTGCTGAGTTTACTGATTGAAAAACTTCTAGGTAGAAGGTCTTCTATGTCTTATGCACAGATGATCATACCAGTACCTTTTATGATGAATGACTTTATGGCAGAAGATAAACAAGAGTAGCTTCTATTTGCAATAAGTTACCCCTTAGCTGTCTTTAGGGGCATGGTATCTGGATTATTGCACTGTTTGTGATTCTCCTCTTTCCTTGTCACAGTGTCATGGCATGAACTTTGGAGGACATTTTGAGACAGACACACTTAGATGTGAAGTGGAAGGGCCAACTCCCATTTCCAGGGTCAGGTTCTCACTGAGATAAATTATCATGACTATTCACTAACATTTTCCATGTACAAAGGCATTTGCTTCTCTGTAAATCTGGATTCCTTAATATATTTTGAACAGGGAACTGGCTGTTGATTCTGGTGACATCTGGCTGAACTACAAGCATATTTCTTCCTTATGACTTAACCTGTCTAGAGTTGTATTAAAAAATCTTATCTACAGGATCATACATAGGGAAGAGGGATTGACAAGAGGGAGACAACTTCGTTTTCCCTTCTACAATGCTACAAAAGATGGAATATTTTAACCTTAATAGGGCAAAATCTTATCTATACAGGGTGTATGTGTCTATGCATACTTGGCAGTCTGCATCTGAGGTAGAGCAGGATCAAGCTGACAGAGTTATCACCTGTAATAGTGTCTCACCTAAGATTCTCACATGGGATTACCACATGTTTAAAACCCTGTATCTACAGTTATTTTGAATGTCTGCAACTTCTGTTACTCCTATAAAGAGATGGATTTGTAAATGATGTTTATTCTTCCTCCTGAAATGGACTATAAGTGTCACCTCAGGAAAGGTCTAGTTGTCTCTATTTGAACCTCCTTAAATTCCCCAGAATATCTTTACAGGAACATAAATGAGGCATAGAGACTTTTGGGAAATAATCAGAGGCAGAGATTGTGGGTGTGATATGGAAGGATGCTCAACATTTTAAGAAGAAATTCTCATCTGGCAGACAATGCTTAGGACAACAGGGACTAATTGGCATCTTCTGGTTAAATCAGAGTGACCCTTGAGGTAGATTGCAAACAAGGCACTTCTAATTATCCTTTCCATTTTCAGTTTGAGTATGGTATTAAAATTTAGGGTCCCTGGTGGACCAGTAAATTACTAGTTTCTAGAAGTACAGTACTCTAACAACACTTTAATTTGCTTAGTTAAGTTTGAAAATGCTGATGCTGATAAGCCATATCTAGCTGCAGTAATGAAGAGGCATTTCAGAATGAAGAGAATGATAAAGAATGGAGAAGGATGGAAAGGGTTAGGAAAAAGTGGAAGTTGGGAGAGTGTATATGGAGTAATAGAAGACATACAACAATGGTGTGTCCATCTCCTATGGACCTCACCCAGGCTTCCATTAAGGAAGTCACTCAACAGTTAGGGTGTTTGGCCATCCGATCACCGGAGTAGGTCAGTTTGGGCTTTCTCTTGACCATTTCCAATAGTCTATTGTGGAGGTATCTTTGTGGATTTCTGGGGACCTCTCTAGCACTTTGCTTCTTCCTATTCCCATGGGGTCTTCATTTATCATGGTCTCTTTTACCTTGTTCTCCCTCTCTGTTCTTGATCCAGCTGGGATCTCCTGCTCCCCTAAGCTCTCTTTACCTCAACCCTGCTCTTCATTACCCCCCCCACATCCAGTTTGCTCATGTAGATCTCATCCATTTCTCTGTCACTGGGCGATCCCTGTGTCTTTCTTAGGGTCCTCTTTTCTAGGTAGCCTCCCTGGAGTTGTGAGTAGCAGTCTAGTCATCCTTTGTTTTACATCTAGTATCCACCTATGAGTGAGTACATACCATGTTTGTCTTTCTGAGTCTGGGTTACCTCACTCAGGATGATTTTTTTCTTGATCCATCCATTTGCCTGCAAACCTCATGATGTCATTGTTTTTCTCTGCTGAGTAGTATTCCATTGTGTATATGTACCACATTTTATTTATCCATTCTTCAGTTGAAGGGCATCTAGGTTATTTCCAGGTTCTGGATATTACAAATAATGCTGCTATTAACATAGATGAACATGTATCTTTGTGGTATGCTTGAGCATTCCTCTAAAACTCTCATCCAATGACTGATGGAAGCGGATTCAGAGATCCATGGCCAGGCCCCAGGTGGAGTTCTGGGAGTCCAATCATCGAGAAAGAGGAGGGATTGTATGAGCAAGATTGTTGAGACCATGATTGGACAAATAGCCAAACTACTGGAAACACATGAACTATGAACCAATAGCTTAGGAGCCCCCATCTGGATCATGCCCTCTGGATAAGTGAGACAGTTGATTAACTTGAACTGTTTGGGAGGCCCCCAGGCAGTGGGACTGGGACTTGTCCTTAGTGCATGCATGAGCTGGCTGTTTGGAACCTGGGGCCTATGCTGGGACATTTTGCTCAGTCTGGGTGAAGGGAGGAGGGGACTGGACTTGCCTCCACTGAATCTACCAGGCTGAGCTGAATCCCCAGGGGAGTCCTTGTCCTGGACAAGATGCGAATGGGGAGTGGGCTGGGAGGACGGTGGGGGGAGACAGGAGGTGATAGGACAGGGGAATCCATGGTTGATATGTAAAATTAAATTAAATTATAAAATAAAAAAGAAGTCACTCAGGGACTTCAGCAGCCCCTAATGGCACAGGCACCACCTGCACCAATTGGAAGAAGAACCCCAGTAGCTGGCCTGCAGGTAAGAGTCCCTGGGGGCAGGCTGCTCTACCACTGCTGCCACCCTTTGGACTCTATAACCTACAAGATCCACTCTGCCACCCAAACCAACTGAATATATCATCCTCCCCCTGACCAACCATTCCCTGCAAAATCAGCACCCCCTAGAGGCACAAACACCTCCTGCAACAATTGGAAGAACAGCCTTTTCATGAACAGCCCTCTCCAGTAAAATCAGTAGACCCTAGAGGCACAAGCATCACCCACACCAGCTGGAAGAACAGGCTTAGACAAAACCTATACCAGTTTTAAGAACAGACCACATAGGCCAAGTAAAGCCCATACCAGCCAAAAAACTGGACAATATGCTAGATCTAGGCTCACAAAATCCCCAAAACCTCAGCTGAGACAACTCTCCTCAACCTGACAACCAGCCAATCACCAGAACTCTTGACCTCTAAGGCCAAAAGACAACAAAGGAAACAGACAATAAAGGAACAAAAGACCCATACAACAAAGACATCAGAAGTATCAACACCTGTACCTTTAATTATTCCAAATCCAGATGGGTAAACAGCAATGTAAGAATACATTCAACAACATAAAGACCAATATGGCACCAACAGAACTTAGTGGTTCTATAACAGCAAGACCTGAACATCTCAATATAGATAAAGCAGAAGAAAATTACCTTAAGTAAAGTTATGAAGATGATAGAGACCCTTAAAGATGAAATGAAAATTTCCCTTAAAGAAATGGAGAAAAAGAAAAAAATGGAAGAAATAAAAAAAATTCCTTAAAGAAAGCCAAGAAAAAACAATCACACACATGAAGGAAACAGTTCAAGACTTGGAAATTAAAATAGAGGCAATAAAGAAAACACCAACTGAGGGAAATCTGGAAATGGAAAATCTGGGAAAATGAGCAGGAACTACAGATGCAAGCATAACCAACAGGGTAAAAGAGATGGAAGAGAGAATCTCAATCATTGAAGATATGATAGAGGAAATAGATTCATCAGTCAAAGAAAATGTTAAATCCAAAAACTTCTTAACACAAAACATCCAGGAAATCTGGGACACCATGAAAAGGTCAAACCTAAAAATAATAGGGATAGAGGAAGAAGAAGAATTCTAACTCAAAACAGTAAATATAATCAACAAAATCATAGAAGAAAAATTTCCTGACCTAAAGAAGGACATTCCTGTGAATATAAAAGAAGTTTACAGAACACCAAATAGACTGGATCATATAAAAGGCTCCTCACCACATAATAATCAAAACACTAAACATACAGAATAAAGACAGATTACTAATAGCTGAGAAGGAAGAAGGCCAAGTAACATATAAAGGCAGATCTATCAGAATTACACTCAACTTCTCAGTGGAGTCTCTGAAACCCAGAAGGTCCTAGGTAGACATTCTGCAGACACTAAGTTAAGAGACCATGGATACCAGCCCAGACTACTATACCAGGCAAAGTTTTCAATCACCATAGACAGAGAAAACAAAATATTCCATGAGAAAACAAGATTTAAACATTATCTATCCACAAATCCAGCCCTACAGAAAGTACTAGAAAGAAAACTCTAACTCAAGGAAGTTAGCTGCAACCATGAAAACACAGGCAATAGATAATCTCACACCAGCAAATTCCAAAATAAGGAAACACACACTTACTACTAACACCACTAACAAAACCAAAGAATAACAGGAACTAACAATCACTGACTATTAATATCTCTTAATATCAATGGACTCAATTTGCCTATAAAAAGACACAGGCTGATAGAATAGATACAAAAACAGAATCCATCCTTATGCCTCATACAAGAAATAAAACTTAACCTCAAAGACAGATATTACCTCAGACTAAAGGGTTGGGAAAAGATTTTTCAATCAAATGGACCTAATAAACAAGATGGTGTAGCTATTCTAACATCTAACAAAATAGACTTCAAACTAAAATTAATCAAAATAGATGAAGAAGGACATTTCATATTCATCACAGGAAAAATTCATCAAGATAAAGTCTCATTTCTGAACATTTATGCCCCAAATATAAGGGCACTTGCATTTGTAAAAGAAACATTGCTAAAGCTTAAATCACATGTTGAACCCCACACATTAATAGTGGGAGACTTCAACACCCCACTCTCATTAATGGACAGGTCTGGAAGACAGAAACTTAACAGAGAAATAAGGGAACTAACAGATGTGATGACTCAAATGGACCTAACAGATATCTATAGAACATTTCATGCAAACACAAAATAATATACCTTCTTCTCAGGACCTCATAGAACCTTCTCAAAAACTGACCACATACTTGATTACAAAGCAAATCACAACAGATGCAAAAAAATTAGAATAACCCCCTGTATTTTCTCAGATCACCATGTCTAAAAGTTAGTTCAACAACACAAATTACAGAAAGCCTGAAAAATCCATGGAAACAGAACAGTGGTCAACTGAATCGCCACTGGATCAAGGAAAAAATAAAGAAGTTATAGACTTTCTTGAATTCAATGAAAATGAATGCACAACACAC
This sequence comes from Peromyscus eremicus, assembly GCF_949786415.1. Classification (NCBI taxonomy): domain Eukaryota; kingdom Metazoa; phylum Chordata; class Mammalia; order Rodentia; family Cricetidae; genus Peromyscus; species Peromyscus eremicus. The sequence goes on along the minus strand of NC_081439.1, from coordinate 18,260,947 downwards.
CCAAACTTAAGGGACAATGTGAAAGCAGTGCTAAGAGGAAAGTTTGTAGCACTAAATGCCTACATAAAGAAATTGGAGAAATCTCATACAAGCAACTGAACAGCACACCTGAAAGCTCTAGAACAAATTTACCCAACAGGAGTAGAATAGAAACACAGAGAACAAAACAAAGAATCAATGAAATAAAGAGTTATTTCTTTGAGAAAATCAATAAGATGGATAAACACTTATCCAAACTAACTAAAAGGCAATGAGAAAATATCCAAATTAACAAAATCAGAAATTAAAAGGGAAACATAAGAACAGAAACTCAGGAAATCCAGAGAATCATTAGATCATATTTCAAAAAACCTGTACTCCACAAAATTGGGAAGTCTAAAAGAAATAGACAATTTTCTGGATAGGTACTATAAACAACAATTAAATCAAGACCAGATACATAATTTAAATAGACCTTTATCCCCTAAGGAGATAGAAGCAGTCATTAAAAGTCTCAAAACTAATAGAAGCCCATTACCAGATGGTTTCAGTGCAGAATTCTACCAGAATTTCAAAGAAGAACTAGTACTAATACTCCTCAAGTTGTTCCACACAATAGAAAGAGAAGGAACATTGACAAAATCTTTCATTGAGGCTACAGTTACTCTGATACCCAAACCACACAAAGAAGCAACAAAGAAAGAGAATTACAGACCATTCTCTCCCATGAATATCTATACAAAAATACTAAATAAAATACTGACAAACTGAATCCAAGAGCATATCAAAAAAATCATTCACCATGATCAAGTAGGCTTCATCCCAGAGAAGCAGGGATGGATCAAAATATAAAAATCAGTTAATGTAATCTACCAAATGAATAAACTGGAAAAAATCCACATGGTCATCTCATTAGATGCTGATAAAGCCTTCAACAAAATCCAACACCCCTTCATGATAAAGGTCCTGGAGATATCAGAGATACAAGGAACATACCTAAACATGATAAAAATAATTTACAGCCAATATCAAATTAAATGGAGAGAAACTCAAAGTGACAAGACAAGGCTGTCCACTCTCTCTATATCTATTAAATACAGTACTTGCATTTCTAGCTAGAGCAATAAGACAACAAAAGGAGATCAAGGGGGATACAAATTGTAAAGGAAGAAGTCAACCTTTCACTATTTGCAGATGATATGAAAGTATACATAAGTGAGCCGAAAAATTCTACCAGGGAACACTTATAGCTGAAAAACACATTCAATAATGTGACAAGATACAAGATTAACTCATCAAAATCAGTAGCCCTCCTATATGCAATTGATAAATGAGCTGATAAAGAAATCAAAGATACAACACCCTTTATAATAGCCACAAATAATATAAAACATCTTGGGGTAGCTCTAGCCAAACATGTGAAAGACCAGTATGACAAGAACTTTACATCTTTGAAGAAAGAAATTGAAGAAGATATCAGAAAATGGAAAGATTTCCCATGCTCTTGGATAGGTAAGATTAACAGAATAAAAGTGGCAATCTTACCAAAAGCAATCTACAGATTCAATGCAATCCCAATCAAAATCCCAACACAATTCTTCACAGACCTTGAAAAAAATACTCAACTTCATATGGAAAATCAAAAAATCCAGGATAGCTAAAACAATCCTGTACAATAAAACAACTTCTGTAGGCATCAGCACCCCTGACTTTAAGTTCTACTATAGAACTATAGAAATAAACATAGCTCGATATTGGCATAAAAACAGATTTTTGACAAGGAAGCCAAAATTGTACAATGGAAAAAAGAAAGCATTTTTACCAAATGGTGCTGGCATAACTGGATGTTGACATGTTATGCAAATAGAAAAATACAAATAGTTCCATATCTATTACCATGCACAAAACTCAAATCCAAGTGGATCAATGACCTCAACATAATTCCAGTTACACTGAACCTGATAGATGGAAAAGTGCAAAGTAGCCTTGAACCCACTGGCACAGGAAGCTACTTCCTGAATGTAACACCAGTAGCACAGACACTGAGACAGACGATTAATAAATGGGATATCTTTAAACTGAAAAGCTTCTATAAGACAAAGGACACTGTCAACAATATAAAACAGCAGCATACAGAATGGAAAAAGATCTTCACCAACCTTATATCTGACAGCTTTTCTCCAAAATATATAAAGAACTCAAGAAACTGGATATCAAAATACCAAATAATCTAATTTTTAAAAAAATGGGGTATAGAACTAAACCAAGAATTCTCAACAGAAGCTCAAATGGCTGAAAGACATTTAAGGAATTGCTCAACATCCTTACTTCACAGGGAACTACAAATCAAAGGGACGCTAAAATACCATCTTACACCTGTCAGAATGGCTAAGATAAAAATACTGATGACAGCTTATGTAGGAGAGGATGTAGAGTAAGGGGAACATTCCTTCACTGTTGGTGGGAGTTCAAACTTGTACAGACACTTCGGAAATCAGTATGGCAGTTTCTCAGAAAATTGGGAATCAATCTCTCTCAAGACCCTCTTGGGCATATACTCAAATGATGCTCAATCATACCACAAGGACAGTTGTTCAAATACATTCATAGCATCATTATTCATAATAGCCAGTACCTGGAACAACCTAGATGGCCCTCAACCAAAGAATGGATAAAGAAAATGGGGTATGTATATACAGTAGAGTATTACTCAGCAGTAAAAACAAAATATGACATCATGAAATTTGCAGGCAAGTGAATAGAGCTAGAAAAAAATCCTGAGAAAGGTACCCAAGACCCAGAAAGACAAACATAGTATGTACTCACTCATAAGTGGATATTAGATGTAAATCAAAAGATTACCATGCTATAATCCAAAGCCCCAGAGAAGCTAGGTAACAAGGAGGACCCTAAGAGGGGTGCATGTTTCACCTTGGGAAGGGGAAATTGATGACATCTCCTGGGTAAACTGAACAAGAGTGGAATAAAGGGGAGGGGATGGGATATATGAGCATGAGGGATCAGGGTGGCTGAATTGGGGGAGGGACAGAGAATGAGATCAATGAAATTGATCCTGATAGAGGGGTCAATTATGGGGTTAGAGAGAAGCCTGGTTACAGGGAAACTCCCGGGTAACCACAAGGATGACACCAGCTAAGACTCCTAGCAATAGTGGAGAAGGTCTGAATTGGCCTTCTCCTGTAATCAGATTGATGACTATCCTAATTGTCATCGAAGCATGTTCATCCAGTAACTGATGGAAGCAGATGCAGAGATCTACAGCCAAGCACTGGGCCAAATTCCAGGAGTTCAGTTGAAGAGAGGGAGGAGGGATTATATGAACAAGGGGGGTCAATATTATGATGGGGAATCCCACAGAGACAGCTGACCTGACACTAGATGGGCAACTAGGAAGCCTACATGGGCCTGATCTAGACCCTTTTCATGTGGGTGATAGTTATGTAGCTTGGTCTGTTTGTGGGGCCCCTAGCAGGGAAACCAGCATGTGTCTCTGGTGCATGAAATGGCTTTTTGGAACCTATTCCTTATGGTGGGATGCCTTCCTCATGTCTGATGCAGGGGGGAGGAGCTTGGTCCTGCCTCAACTTGATATGCCATGCTTTGTTGACTCACATGGGAAACCTTTCCTTTTCTGAGAAGTAGATTGAAGGGCTAGAAAGGAGGTAGGGGAAAGGGAACTGGAGGAAAGAGAGAGGAAAAACTGTGCTTAGTATGTAAAATAAATTTAAAAAAATAATAAAATAGAAAGCCCTCAAGCATCACAGATATAAATACCTTAGTAGTACATGTTAGGAATAAATCAAAATCTTCAATTTTGAGGTCTTGGCCTTTCTTCCTGGATATTAGGCAATGCATCTTGGCTTAGGTGTGGATATACAATCTATTGTCCTGCTTCCACCTACAGTGAGTGGGGAGAATTATCATTTAGCTGTAGAAGTTATTTTGGGTCTTTCCCAAAGATTTTCCTTCTTCTTGCCCTAGTAACCGCCAAACAAAAGTAGAGCTGACTGAGAAATTCGCCCATGTGTACTCTAGCCAGAGGTGCCCGTGTTTTATCAGGTTGCTTGAGGTACCAAATAATCATGGTCATCTCCAAGTCCTCCATGGTAATCTTCAGTCCATTATACCAAGTATACATAATAGTGTAATAAACCAGGAACAAACTCTGCCAGACCCTGACCAAGGTCCAATATTGGCACTCTACTACCTTCTCCATCACTGCCATTGCCTAATTCAGTTACCCACTGTCACCTGTATTCTGGTATTCAGGTCAAGTTTATTTCTAAAGGTAAAACTGCATAGGCAGTACAAACAACTCCAGAAACTGAAGACTGGAACATAGCCCAAGAAATTTCATTTAACTTCCTATTCCCATACCTCCTATCTTCTTTTATAGATATCCCTTTCTCCCTGTGTCTGCATCTGTTTGGAATAAACAAATCAATTCTATTTTCTGTTGCCTGTCTCTTTAAAGTGCCTCAGAAATCTAACAGATTTCTAACAGAAATATAACAGGACTCTTCAAATCCTAGGAGCAGTTCAAACACATGTTGGCACTTCAAATCCCAAAGGAGCTTCCAAAAATGGTACAGAAGTCTTGGGTGAGGGGTATGACATAGTACATTAGCTGAACAAAGAGTTGTTCTTGTAGCTAGAGTTTTCCTGCCTGGCCCACAGTCAGGAAAAATCTCTCTCACCTGCCAGTCCCACAGCCGCTCAGACCCAACCAAGTAAACACAGAGACTTATATTGCTTACAAACTGTATGGCCGTTGCAGGCTTCTTGCTAACTGTTCCTACAGCTTAAATTAATCCATTTCCATAAATCTATACCTTGCTATGTGGCTCATGGCTTACCAGTATCTTCACATGCTGTTTGTCATCATGGCGGCTGGCAGTGTCTCTCTCTCTCTCAGCCTTCCACTTCCCAGCTTTATTCTCCTCCTTGTCCTGCCTATACTTCCTGCCTAGCCACTGGCCAATCAGTGATTTATTTACTGACCAATCAGCAACACACTTGACATACACACCATCCCACAGCATGTTCTTCCTTTAGAAAATACTCAGGTAAACAGGAAAGTGAAGGATCAATTGAAGATACAGGGGCACCAGAGTGTGAACACTAGAACTCAGTCATGGGAAACACAGAAATATTTGCTTCCCATTATCTAGGGTGAAAGACAGAAGTATCTGAAGGTCCTTGTCAGAATACAACAGTTATGTCTTGAAGCAATAATTGAGAAGTACCAGCAACAGAGAGGGGAAAGGGTCAAAAAGTACCAGTTCTACTGGAATAGAAAAATTGCTACTATCAAGATAGCAGGGGGACTCAAATGTGGGAGTCCATGTGAAAGACCCTAGCCCTTCAGGCTTATATCCCCAAGCCTCAGGAAGAGAGAAACTTCAAGCACCAGGAAATGAGAAACTAAAAATCTAGTTCCCAGGGCAACCTGACTCAGCCACTACTCAATCACCTCTGTAACAATATAACAATGTAAATAGATTTCTGTTAAGAGATGTGCTCAACTGTGACTGGGATAGTTGCATGTGTGGCAGGAAGGACCACCATGACCTGTGTGTAAGCTCCACTCCCGCCCTGATACCCCGTTGAGGTTTATGTGATTGTACCCACTCTGTGATCAGACCATGTTCTTGTGAAATGAAATTGTATGGGAATTGTAATCTTATAGCTTTTGTGGATTTTTCCTTTAAAAGCCCTCATGGGGCTGCAGTAAGATGCGACTCTTGCTTTTAGGAGCAGAGTTTGCCCTTCTGTACAGAAGCCAATAAATTCCTCGTGCTGTTGCATCAACTGGACTGGAGTCTGAGTTCTTGGGGTGCCCACTTGAGACCCTAAACTTTAGGGTCCAACACATGGAGAGCTCTGTCTCGAACTATCTATAGGTTCCAGGAAGCCTTCTTCCTTCCATACTGGTTCTCTTTCTTCCTGATTTGCCCTGCTCAACATATCCTCCCCTGAATAGGCTCTTCTCTGAGGTAGTCCACTAGCAGTTTTTGACAACATGTACCTGTTACAGTGCCCTTGGAGAGTGGAGGAGGACAACCAGGAACCAAAGAACAGAACTCCTTAAATTAGGCAGGCTTCATTGTCTAAATTATCACAAGTTCCCCTGACAATATTTTAGTAGTTGGTTCTTTTTCCACATTTTGATACCTGGAATGAAATTCAAGTCCTTCTTCTGGCTTTCATAATCCTGAACACACTGACCCATCACCCTGGCTCTAATTATATCATCTGTAAGACATACCATTCCAAACTTTGTCTGTATAGGATCAAGGACATTTTGTACTACAAAATAAATTCATTCCACTCCTAAAATCATCCACAATTTTTAAGAGTCCTAAGATAATTAAAAATTCTAGCCTCAATCCTGGCCCGGACCTCCCATCTGGACAAGAGGTGAGTGCCTGGGCTCAGCCTAGATCCCATCCCTGGGCACCAGCCATTCCAGGGAAGACCTGCCCAACTTGGCCCTAGGTTCTAGCCATTGGGCAGGATCCCCTCTACCCCCACGAGGAAGGCTCCCCTTCTCCCAGAACCCCGGCCGACCCTGCAATCTCCACATCCTGCCCCCACACCCATCTGCCCGAGACCCCAGCCACTTCCTGAGACTTAGACCAGCCCCCAGCTTTCATCCTGCACTGGAACTCCTATCTGGACAAGAGCTCCCATCCTGCCCTGGAGCTCCCATTTGGACAAGAGAGAGAGCCTTCTTGAATCTGTCAGCTCTGTCTGGACCAAGTGCGCTGATAAGACCAAGAACAAATCTACAAGGAGATGGGCAGACGGCAAGGCAGAAGTACATACAACAAAATGAAGAGCAATACAGCATCACCAGAACCTAGCCCTCACCCAACAACTAGACCTGAACATCAAAAATGGAAAAAGCAGAAGAAACCAGCCTTATGAATAACATCATGAAGAGGGTAGAGGCTTATATAGAAGAAATCACAAATGAAATTGAGGAAAAGTCAAACAAAAAACGGGAAGAACGTTATAAATAAACTAGAGGAAAGGACAAATAAAGCAGAAGAAAACAACAAAGCCCTGAAAGAAAATCATGAAAAAGCAATGAAACAGAAGAAGCAAACAGTTCAAGACCTGAAAAGGGAAACAGAAAAATTGGAGAAGACACAAACAGAGGGAATGCTAGAAATAGAAAATCTGAGTAAACAAACGGGAACTTCAGATGCAAGTATAACCAACAGAATGCAAGAGATGGAAGAGAGGATCTCTGGCGTTGAAGATACACTAGAAGAAATAGATTCATCAGTCAAAGAAAACACTAAAGCCAACAAAGTCATGACCCCAAATGTCCAAGAAATTTGGGACGCTGTGAAAAGACCAAACCTAAGAATAATAGGGATAGAGGAAGGAAAAGAATACATACTCAAAGGCACAGAAAATAAATTCAACAAGATCATAGAAGAAAATTTTCCCAACTTAAAAAAGGAAATGCCTATGAAGATACAAGAAGCCTATAGAACACCAAAACAGACTAGACACCCCCAAAAAGTCCCCTTGCCACATAATAATTAAACAACGAAACATACAGAGTAAAGAAAGATTATTAAGAGCCACAAAGAAAAAACATCAAGTGACTTATAAAGGCAAACCAATCAGAATAACACCCGATTTCTCAATGGAGACTCTGAAAGCCAGAAGGACCTGGTCAGATGTAATGCAGACACTAAGAGACCATGGGTGCCAGCCTAGACTAATATAACCAGGAAAACTTTCAATCATCATAGACGGAGTGAACAAGACATTCCATGACAATGCCAGATTTAAACAATACTTATCCACAAATCCAGCCCTACAGAAAGCACTAGAAGGAAAACTCCAACCTAAGAAAGTCAGATACAACCAAGAAAATACAGACAATAGATAACACCAGACCAGTAACCTCAAAGAAGAGAAGTACACACAAACTACCACCAAAAAATAACAAAAATGAACAATCACTGGTCATTAATATCCCTTAATATCAATGGACTTAATTCACCTATAAAAAGACACAGGCTTACAGAATGGATATGAAAACAGGACTCATCTTTCTGCTGCATACAAGAATCTCAAATTCAAAGATAGACACTACCTAAGAATAAAAGGCTGGGAAAAGACTTTCCAATCAAATAGTCTTATGAAACAAGCGGGGATAGCCATGCTAATATCCAGCAAAATAGACTTCAAACTAAAATCAATCAAAAGAGATCAAGAAGGATATTACATACTTATCACAGGAAAGATCCACCAAGTTTCAATTCTGAACATTTATGCCCCAAACACAAGGGCATCCACATATGTAAAAGAAACATTACTAAAGCTTAAACCACATATAAAACCCCATGCATTAATAGTGGGAGACTTCAACACCCCACTTTCACCACTGGACAGGTCTCCCAAATTGAAACTTAACACAGAAATAAAGGACTTAACTGGGGTTATGACTCAAATGGACTTAATCGATATCTACCGAACATTCCATCCTAACAAAAAAAAAAGAATATACCTTCTTCTCAGGACCCCATGGAACCTTCTCTAAAATCGACCACATACTTGGCCACAAAGCAAATCTCAACAGACACAAATCAAATGGAATAACCTCCTGCATTCTATCAGACTACCATGGTATAAAGTTAGATTTCAACAACAACAAAATTTACAGAAAACCTACAATCTCATGGAAGCTGAATCATGCTCAACTGAATTACCAATGTGTTAAGGAAGAAATAAGAAAGAAATTAAAGACTTCCTAGAGATCAACAAAAATGAAGACACCACATACCCAAATTCTGGGACATTATGAAAGCAGTGCTAAGAGGTAAATTTTTAGCAATAAATGACCACATAAAGTAGTGGGAGAAATCTCACACTAGTGACTTAACAGCACACCTGAAAGCTCCAGAACAAGAAGAAGCAAAGTCTCCTAGGAAGAATAGACACCAGGAAATTATCAAAGTGAGCGCTGAAATCAATAAAATAGAAACAAAGAGAACAATACAAAAAATTAATGAAACAAAGAGTTGGTTCTTTGAGAAAATCAACAAGATAGACAAGCCTTTATCCAAACTAACCAAAAGGCAGAGAGAGTATATCCAAATAAACAAAATCAGAAATGAAAAGGGGGACATAACAACAGACATTGAGGAAATCCAGAGAATCATCAGGTCATACTTCAAAAATCTCTACTCCACAAAACTGGAAAATCTAAAGGAAATGGATAATTTCTGGATAGGTACCACATACCTAAGTTAAATCAAGACTTGATAAACTATTTAAATACTCCAATAACCCCTAAAGAAATAGAATCATTCATTAAAAGTCTCCCAACCAAAAAAAGCCCAGAACCAGATGGTTTGAGCACAGAATAACACCAGATCTTCAAAGAAGAGATAGTACCAGTACTCTTTCAATTGTTTCACACAACAGAAACAGAAAGAACATTACCAAACTCCTTCTATGAGGCTAAAATTACCCTGATTCCTAAACCAAACAAGGATACAGCAAAGAAAGAGAACTACAGACCAATCTCCCTCATGAACATTGATGCAAAAATACTCAATAAAATACTGGCAAACAGACTCCAAGAACACATCAAAACAATGATCCATCATGATCAAGTAGGCTTCATCCCAGGGATGAAAGGGTGGTTCAACATATGAAAGTCTGTTAATGTAATACACCATATAAACAAACTAAAAAAAAACCCCACATGATCATGTCACTAGATGTAGAAAAGACATTTGACAAAATCCAACACCCTTCAGAATAAAGGTCTTGGAGCGATCAGGAATACAGGGAACATACCTAAACATAATAAAGGCAATTTTCAACAAGCCAACAGCCAACATCAAATTAAATGGAGAGAAACTCAAAGCAATTCCACTAAAATCAGGACGAGGCAAGGCTGTCCGCTCTCCCCATACTTATTCAATATAGTACTTGAAGTTCTAGCCAGAGCAATAAGACAACATGAGGAGATTAAGGGGATATAAATTGGAAAGGAAGAAGTCAAGCTTTCCCTATTTGCAGATGACACGGTAGTATAGTCAAGTTACCCCAAAGATTCAACCAAGGAACTGCTACAGCTTATAAATGCCTTCAGCAACATAGCAGGATACAAGATCAACTCAAAAAAAATTAGTTGCCCTCCTATATACAATTGACAAAGAGGCTGAGAAGGAAATCAGAGATACATCACCCCTTACAATAGCCGCAAATGATATAACATTGCTTGGGGTAACACTAACCAAGCAAATGAAGTCCCTATATGACAAGAACTTTAACTCCCTGAAAAATGAAATTGAAGAAGATGTCAGAAAATGGAAAGATCTCCCATGCTCATGGATAGGCAGGATTAACATAGTAAAAATGGCAATCTTACCAAAAGCAATCTACAGATTCAATGCAATCCCCATCAAAATACCAACACAATTCTTCACAGACCTGGAAAGAATAATATTCAACTTCATAAGTAAAAACAAAAAACCCAGAATAGCCAAAAGAATCCTGTACAGTAAAACAACCTCTGGAGGCTTTATGATCCCTGACCTCAAGCTCTACTATAGAGCTACAGTAATGAAAACAGTTTGGTACTGGCATAAAAACTGACATGTGGACCAATGGAATTGAATTAAAGACCCTGACATTAATATGCACACCTGTGAACATATAATTTTTGACAAAGAAGCCAAAACTATACAATGGAAAAAAGAAAGCATCTTCAACAAATGGTGCTGGGATAACTGGATATCAACATGTAGAAGGCTGCAAATTGATTCATATCTGTCACCGTGCACAAAGCTTAAGTCCAAGTGGATGAAAGACCTCAACAAAAATCCAGCTACTCTGAACCTGATAGAAGAGAAAGTAGAAAGTAGTCTTGAACGCATTGACATAGGAGATCACTTCCTAAATATAACACCAGTAGCACAGACACTCAGATAAACATTCAATCTACAAAAGCTTGAAACTGAGAAGCTTTTGTAGAACAAAGGATATGGTCAACAAGGCAAAGTGACAGCCTGAAGAATGGGAAAATCTCTTCACCAACCCCACATCTGACAGAGGACTGATATCCAGGATATATAAAGAACTCAAGAAATTAGACATTAAAATGCCCAACAGTCCAATTAAGAAATGGGCTATAGAACTAAACAGAGAATTCTCAACAGAGGAAACTCAAATCGTTGAAAGGCATTTAAGGAATTGCTCAACATCCTTAATCATCAGGGAAATGCAAAACAAAATGACTCTGAGATACCACCTTATGCCTGTCGGAATGGCTAAGATCAAAAACACTGAATACACCTTATGCTGGAGAGGATGTGGAGCTAGGGGAACTCTCCTCCACTGCTGGTGGGAACGCAAGCTTGTACAACCATTTTGGAAATCAATATGGTGCTTTCTTAGAAGACTGGGAATCAATCTCCTGCATGATCCAGCTATACCACCCTTGGGCATATACCCAAGGAATGCTCAATCATACCACAAGGGCACTTGCTCAGCTATGTTAATAGCAGCATTGTTTGTAATAGCCAGAACCTGGAAATAACCTAGATGCCCTTCAACTGAAGAATGGATAAATAAAATGTGGTACTTATACACAGTGGAGTACCACTCAGCAGAGAAAAACAATGACATCATGAGATTTGCAGGTAAATGGATGGATCAAGAAAAAAAATCATCCTGAGTGAGGTAACCCAGACTCAGAAAGACAAACATGGTATGTACTCACTCATAGGAGGATACTAGATGTAAAAGAAAGATGACTAGGCTGCTATTCACAGCTCCAGGGAGGCTACCTAAAAAACAGGACCCCAAGAAAGACACAGGAATCACCCAATGACAGAGAAATGGATGAGATCTACATGAACAACATGGATGTGAGTGGGGGTAATGAAGGGCAAGGTTCGAGGGGAAGAGAGCTTAGGAGAGAGGGAGATCCCAGCTGGATCAAGAACAGAGAGGGAGAACAAGGAATAAGAGACCATGATAAATGAAGACCACATGAGAATAGGAAGAGGCAAAGTGCTAGATAGGCCCACAGAAATCCACAAAGATACCCCCACAATTGACTACTGGCAATGGTGGAGAGACAGACCGAACTGACCTACTCTGGTGATAGGATGGCCAAATACCCTAATTGTCTGTTGTGCTAGAAACCCCATCCAATGACTGAGGGAACCGGATGCAGAGATCCATGGCCAGGCCCCAGGTGGAGCTCCAGGAGTCCAACTGACAAGAAAGAGGAGGGTTTGTATGAGCGAGAATTTTTGAGACCAAGGTTGAATAAAGCACAGGGACAAATCGCCAAACAAATGGAAACACATGAACTATGAAAAAAAAAGTGTCACAGCGTTATGACAGTTGAGAATCACTGATTTAGATGATTGTTCTTTTATGTAGCTTGGTGTTCCTGTGGGACTCCTAACAGTAGGAGTGAGGATGTCTATGACTCTTTGGCCTGTTTTTGGGACCCTTTTCCTCCTACTAGGTTGCCTTATCCAGCTTTGATATGAGGATGTGTGCCTAGTCTCACTGTATCTTATTATACCCTATTTGGCTGATATCCCTGGAAGGCCTGTTCTTTTCTGAAAGGAAATGGAGGAGAAATAGATCTGGGGGAGAGAGGGATGTGGGGAACTGGGAGGAGTTGTGGGAGGGGAGGCTGTCATCTGGATGTATTTTATGAGAGAATACATTTTCATTAAAAAGTAGCTGCTAGGTCTGACCTGAAAAAAAAATTCTAGCCTCTTTGTAGACTTTGCACAGTTTTTCAACCATTAGCCTTTTAAGGGTAAACTGAGAGAGTCACACCTTTAATGTCTTAAAGTGAAAATATTACTATTATTATTATTGTTATTATTATTATTATTATTATTATTATTATTATAAATGTGATGATTGTGAATACAGCAAGAAATGTTGAGATCAAAGGGATACCTAAATCTTCAGGGTAAACTATGCATACTTGTTGGGCCCCATAGGGCCTGCGTGTGAGGCCCAGTGTAACTTCCTGAGCCTAGCTCGAGTTTGGCTACCTGTCTTCAGACATGACTTCTGCATATGAGTGACTCAGCTCTACATGACCTAGAATCGCCTCTGCCTGGTAACTGCTGAGTTGGCATCATCTCATTGGCCTGCTATTCTCACCCCATTCCCCCCATCACCCCAACCTTTATAAGTCCACTCCTGATGCAATAAAGTGAGTTCCTGCTTTGATAAGGCTCCCAGCTCAGTGTGCTTCTCTCTGGTGGAATGGGGAGGTTTTGGCTGTGGACACTCCCCATCCCACTCAGCCCCAGGGAGAGACCAGTTGGACCGGTCCTGCCTCTGCCCTACCTATCGGTCAGATGGACAGACTGGTGCCCTGTGTGAGAAATGGAAGAACGCTGATGGGCCAATCGGTCTGCAGGTGAGTGTCACCCCATAAGATATGAGGCAGTCTTATTCTAAGCTAAATCCTGCCTTGGAGTCCGTGCGAATACTACTAAAGAGCAGGGGTCTCAACCTCTCTGATAGTCAAGCATTCCAGACATGGACTTACCTCATTAAGATTGCCCCGTGTTTGCCTGATGGCTGTCTTTTTGACTGGGACACCTGGCATAAAATAGAAACCCTGATTCACAGGGCCCAGGTTGACAGAGGAGAGATTCCTCCACTGAGAACTATCCCCATTGTTATGGCCTTAAAAAAGCTGCTTTCTACCAAAGCCCATTAAGGAGAAATGGCCCATGGATACCTCGGAAAACTCTAAGAGGGGAGACATAAGTCCAGAGCCCTGAAAGGAGAAGGGGCCTGTAGGGAGACCTCAAGTAGAGGAAATGGAGCCCAGGGAGAAAAGAGACATAAAAACTCAGGCCACAACCAAACCAAAACCCCTGAGTCAGCCTGACTCTTCTGGCTCATTGTATCCATCTCTTGATCCCTTTGATGCCACTCACTCTCTGGCCTTCAAATGGCCCCTCAATGTCCACTCTCCCTACCAATTCATTCCCCACCCCCTCCATTCTGCATTCCATTCCCTCAAATCAGTGTGCACCCCTGCCCTACTCTGGGTGGAGCGAGACTCCAGGGGATGTGATTGGCCTCTTTCCTATTAATATTAACCCTGACGGCAATTGCCCACTTGCCTGGTATCCCTGGGAGGCTCAGCATCTTAAGGACCTTAAAAAGGCCATTTCAGAGGATGGGCCACATTCCCCTTGGGCTGAGACTATCCTTCTGGGTCTGGCTCATCAAGCCTTGAGCACTTGGGATTGGAAGGCTCTCGCCAAAGCAGTCCTCCCTGGACCCCTCTACTTGAAATGGGATGCCTTCTATCTAGAGGAGTGCAGGGTCCAGGCAGAGAGAAATCAAGCAGCCAACCTTCAAATCCCTATCACCTTTGAAATGCTGTCTGGTACCTCTAACAAGTACTCCACTGGCCTCCAGGAGGCCACCATCCCTGCCACCTAGATCAAGTTAGGGCACTTGGGATAGCTGCTTGGGAAAAATTGGATAAAGGCCCCATGGAAGCTCCTATATCCGGGGTCCATCAGAGATCAGGCAAGGACTTAATGACATTTGTTGAAAGGGTCAATAAGCGTCTCCACAGAAAGTTTCCTCCTGGGGAGCTGAGAGATAAGTTTGTTAAAATGTTGGTATCAGATGCATGAACACTGATCATAAGCTTGCCTGTGCTGGATTGAGAGATCAGGATATTAGCAAATGGATTGTGGCCTCCTGAGATGTTGGCTCTACTTCTCACCAGGCCTAAACCATGGCTGTAGCCATGCAGGCAGCTAATAGGGAACAGATTACAACCTTAGTCAATGCCCTCCGGCAAGTCTCCATGGGAGGAAAATGGTCCTGCTTCAGTTGTGGGGAGGAAGGCCATTTTAAAAGAGAATGTCCTACCCATGCTAAGGGCGCTTCCATGGTTCCTCCCTGACTGGGCCTGTCCTGCAACACATGCCCCAGTTGTAAGAAGGGGTCCCACTGGGCAAAAGACTGTAGATCTAAATTCAACCTCCAAGGGTGCCTTTAAATTACCCTAGGGGTGATCCCCAACCCTGTTAAATAAGGGAAAGAGGTGGTCAAAGCCCACTGGACCATACCCTTGGTGCCCAGATTAAGGCCCAAGATGACCCTAACCATTGAAGGAAAACCTTTTAATTTTATCATAGACACTGGGGCTGACTACATGGTCATCTGAAAGGAGGAAGTCCCCTCCTCCTGGCAGTTGGTTCCCGGACCCCATGTGCTTGGTGTGTGTGGGGTATTCTATGTTATGAGAGGTAGCTAATTGGTTGTCCTGGACTGACCCAGATGGTAATCACAGGGAGGTGCATCCCCTTGTGGTTCCTGGTGTAACTGACAACCTTCTTGGCCAGGACATCCTTGGGGAAGCTGGGGCCTTTATCACCACAGACCATAAGGCCTGTTATCAGGATGTGCTTGACACTAAAGAGTACCAGCAGCAGTTTGTGGAGGGGCTGGAAACACACCCCAATTATAGGGATGATCCCTATTTTGAGAAGCTCAGATGAGACTTTTCCAGGGTTCAACCCCAGTCCTAAGGGCCACTGCTTGCCCCCTGGTGCCAAAGATTCAGTGGATACCTGGGAAACCTGGGTGGGTTGAGCAGTGGCCTCTACCATCCTTTAAATTACAACAGTTGATGCTCTGGTTAAACAACAATTGTCCTTGGGACATGTTCGGCCATCCAGCAGCCCCTGGAACTCTTGCTTTTTATAAAAAAGGCTAATGGTTCCTGGAGATTCCTGCATGACTTAAGAAAAATCAATGAAAGAATGAACCCATTTGCGACCCTCCCGAAGAGTACTTCCCTGGATACCTGCCATCCCTAATACCTGTTATCTGACTATCATTGATATTAATGATTGTTTTTTCTCCATTCCATTACATCCAGATGATATGGAGAAGTTTGCATTCTCCCTTCCCTCTACCAATTTCCGGGGCCCAGACTTAAGGTTCAAGTGGACTATTTTGCCCCAGGGCATGGCTAACAGCCCACCTATGTGTCAGTACTTTATGTTACACATTTTTTCCTCCCTAATGGGATACCCGACACTTTATTATATATTTACATGAATGATATTATTCTAGGAAGCCCCACTTTGATGGGCCTTCAGGATCTCACCACTAATTGCCTTACCATCTTGAAAGATCATAACTTTAGGGTGACTCCAGATAAAGTACAGTCCATTTCCCCTTTAAAATTCTGGGCACTCTCCTGTCCCTTGATACAGTTTCCCCAGCTAAACCCCAGTTACTTATTCAAGAAACCTATACCTTAATTCAGCTTCAAAAGATGCTGGGAGAGATAAATTGGCTGAGGCCATGGATCTCTGTGCCCACAGAGCAGTTAACCCCTTTAAATGAACTCCTTATGGGCCTTGACCTTTCATCCCAGATTACCTTATCCCACCATTTGCAAATCTTGAAACAAGTTCAATAAGCCATTGATACAGCGGCCCTTAGGAGATTTGACCCTGACCTGCTTGTCTCCCTGTGTATTTTTTCCTGGGGAAACCTTATGCATTGCATTGTTAGCACAATAGGGGGAGCCCATTCATTGGGCTCACCTCTTGGGTTTACTCCCTGACCAACCAGGTAGCTGATTGTATTATTAAGGGCAAGGATATTTCTGTCAGGGTATTTGGCAAAGAACCTCATTCCATTATTTTTCCATTTAAAATTACTGGCTTTACCTGGCTTCAAAGAAATAATAGCAGAATTGTCACAGCCCTTGAGGGGTTTCCAGGGAAGGTTGATTGCCATTATATCCCTTATAAATGGAGTGGAGGCCCCATAGAATTTTTCTGCCACACTCAAACCCCGATTTTATTATGGTGTTTACCAACAGGGGACGTTTGGGGGCCTCCCGAGTTGTGTTCCCATCCCTTGGACAAGGAGAGGAACCTATTCCTATAAAAACAATCTCCCGCAAGGCAGAGGGGTCTGCACAATTTAAGAAACTGTTGGAACTGTTTGCTGTTGTTATGGTGCTAGATTCCATGTCAGAGTCATTTAATCTATTCTCTGATAACCTTTATGTTGTAAATCTTTTGCCCAACCTGGTTGAAGCCCATATTAAATTAAATTCCAACCCCATTTCTCCTCTTATGATTCAGGCTTGCTCCTTACTTAAACAGAGACTCAATCCCATTTATTTGCAACATATTAGATCCCACCAAAATTTGCTGGGATTTCTTTCCAAAGGAAATCAGCTGGCTGACCATCTGGCTTTTATGCCTCAATGTAATACTGTTACTGAGGCCACAGATTTCCACCTACTTACCCATGTTAACTGGAGAGGCCTGAAAAATAAGTTTCCTCAGGTACCAATTAAAGATCTCAAAAAAATTGTCTGGACCTATAAGTCTTGTCAGCCCTTCCTTCAGATCCCTACCCTCCAAAAGATGGGGAGTAATCCCCAAGGGCTTTGCCCCAATCATCTCTGGCAGATTGATGTCACATATTATTCCCCATTTGGAAAGCTTAAATATGTTTTTCTTCCCATAGATACTTTCTCTGCACCTGTTGGGCATCAGCTCATGCCAGGGAAAAATCCAAGCATGCTATTAGTCATATGTTTCAATGCTTTGCCACCCTTGTTTTATCCAGGCAATCAAAACAGATTGTGCTTTACTGACAAAGCCTTTATAAATTTCCTACACACCTGGAAAATTTCTCATTCTACTGGCATACCCTATAGTCCTAGGGGTCAGGCCATTGTGGAGAGATTCAACAAAACACTTAAGTCCCAATTACAAAAACAAAAGGGGGAGTCTCTACCCCCACATGATCAACTAAGAAAGACATTATTAACCTTAAATTCTTTAAATTTTTCTAAGGAAGATAAATATTTGTCTCCTTTTCAAAAACATTGGTCCTCATCAGTTACCTACAGTACCATTTGGGTCAAGTGGAGGGACCCCTTAACTGGGGCCTGGAGGAGGCCAGACCCACTCCTCACTGCAGGAAGAGGGTTTGGATGAGTCTTTCCTCAAAATGAAAAGAGACCCATCTGGTACTGGCCAGAGACCTCAAATATTTACCCCAACAAGGGGACAATGATAATGATGGCTCCAGGGAGTGTTCCACCCTGGAGGATAGTCTTTTTGCTTCTTCCTCAGAAATGACCAAAGGTGCAGATGCTGTTGCTTGTCCTGATGCTGATGTTAATTGTCCAGACAAATGATGGAGGATTTGGTAATCCATATGATGCCAGAGCCATCCTAAGCAAGATGATGGGGAAGCCCTGTGACTGCCATGGGGGAACATTTGAGATTTCATACATAAGCGGGTCTCCCATCAGTCAGTCAGATTGTGGTGCTATAATTGCCTATAATTTCATTGACATCTCTAGGTCCCTGGTTTCTGGGTCCAACAAATGGGTATGTGTGCTAAAGCCTAAAATCATACCCACTGTAAATGGCAAACCTGGGCCCTGTCCCTGCTCCTCCTTTTACTGATCCATGCGTACCACCTGCTACACCATGGTATATGAATGCATTGGAAAGACTGATAATAAGACCTACTGGATCGCCACCAGAAATGGCATTAGCCATTCGGGTACTTTTGGTTCTGCCTTGGAAGGCACCCAGAGGGGAACTGAACCCTGTTTCGGCCACTCTGGTGACAATGTTTGCTGGGAATTGGAGGCCCCTATCAGTTACTCTGATGGTGAGCGAGTGCAGGACCAGTTGTGGGAATTACAGATCCAAAAGAGAATGGAACAATTGCTTAAAGCTGAGTTCCTTGAGCTCTTCTACCACCCCTTAGCCCTTCCTGATCAGAAAGGGTATCTTAACCTTGATGCTGATACCCAGGCCATCCTGGAGACATCTTTCTCCATGTTGAATCAGACCAGTCCCTCCCTTGCTGAGAATTATTGGCTCTGCCTCCACCCAGGCCACTGTGACCATTGCATTGCCTGATAATGTTTCCCATTCCAACTTTTCATTTTTTGAAATTGATGTTTCCTCTACCATCCCCCCACTGGGCTGTTCCCTTACCCCATCTATTAAGGTGCAGCCCCTCTATGTTTTGCCCACTAATTCCTGTTTCTGGGCTCTGCCACAAAAAAGTGGTACAGACACTGATGATGTGGGCCAGGTCTCCTTTTTCTGTTGTGCTGGCAACTGCACTAGCCCCCCTTTTTAAGCAGGTATGTTCCCTCCATAGGAACAGTTTTTGTGTGTGGAGGAGCAATGGGACATGGACAGGCCTTTGTGCTCCTGCCATACTCATACCGGTTGTGGATATCATTCCTGGTGATGAGGCTCTTCCAATACTCTCTTTTGACTACATAGGAGGAAGGTCTAAGAGGTCCATTCAAATGATACCTCTCCTTGTTGGCCTGGGAGTAACTACAGACATGGCCACAGGAGCCACTGGGATAAGCCTGTCCACACATCTTTTCAGAAAGTTATCCATTCAGTTAATTGGCCATCTCCAACACCGTTCTTGACTTTCAGAGTCAGTTAGACTCTCTGGCTGAGGTGGTCCTCCAGAATGGGGGGGGGGTTTAAATTTGCTAACTGTGGAAAGGGGAGGTCTTTGTTTATTTTTACAGGAAAAATGCTGCTTCTATTCTAATAAGTCAGGTATTGTCCAGGATAAGATAAAGAGGCTCAAGAAAGTCCTAGAAAGGAGATGGTGGGAGTTTCAAGACAATCCTCTGTGGACAGGCCTTCATGGATTGTTACCCTGCCTACTTCCCCTCCTTGGACCCTTCCTTCTCCTTCTCACCATTGGGCCTTGCGTGTTCAATAAGTTCACACAATTTATTCCCCAGAGATTAGAGTCAATTAAGATAAATCAGGTCGAGGTACACTACCAACGATTAGTCTCTCAGGAGTCTGGTCTCTCCCATGGTTGGGTATCCTCCTATGAGTGCCCTTCCTCTGCTCTCCACTTGACCAATGACAGGTAAGCTCTCAGGCAGGCTGAGATGACCTGAGACAGGTCATGGAGTGACACCCCTCTCTTACTCATGATACATGGTACTCAATGACAGTTAAGATCTTCAAGTGGGGGACGACCTAAGACAGGGGCCATGTCTTACAAAAAACAAAAGGGGAGAGGTGTTTGGCCTCATAAGGCCTGGGCGTGAGGCCCAGTGTAACTTCCTGAGCCTAGCTCGAGTTTGGCAATCTGTCTTCAGACATGACTTCTGCATATGAGTGACTCAACTCTATCAGACCTAGAATCACCTCTGCCTAGTAACTGCTGAGTTGGCATCATCTCATTGGCCTGCTATCCTCACCCTATTCCCCACATCACCCCAACCTATATAAGTCCACTCCTGATGCAATAAAGCAAGTTCCTGCTTTGATAAGGCTCCCAGCTCAGTGTGCTTCTCTCTGGTGGAATGGGGAGGTCTGGGCCATGGACATTCACCATCTCGCCCAGTCCCAGGGAGAGACCAGCTGGACTGGTCCTGCCTCTGCCCTACCTGTCAATCAGACAAACACACACTGTAGTTCTGTGTCTGCCATCTATATGATGGAGTCATTTTGCCTTTAAAAGGCTTAAGAGGCCTCAGTGTTTCTTGGGATCTCTTGGAATCTGCATCATTTCAGAACAAGTGTCCAGTAGATGCCATAATGTCTTGTTGCTCTTGTTCTCCCAGTGTACAGCTACCATTATAAAAGGCCTTAGGTCCCTCTGAGGAAGGTCTGCAGAAAGGCTAACAATGAAACTTTGGTATTTTTATCAAGGTCCTTCCTCAGGAACCTAGCTGTCCATTTATTCAAGGGGTTTGGGTCTGCAAACTGGCTCAAGTCTGAATATTGATTAATGGACTGAGATCAACTTTTGCCATGATCCAATGGAGCCTTTTTTCCATTTTTTGGATAATTTTTCTGCTGAGATAGATCAAACATTCAGTTGCTTCTTATCTATTTCTGGAAACACCATGATTGATTAGCCAGCACTAAAGGTCCATAGAAGTTATGCCACTTCAAATTCACCTTTCCTTTGCTGAAAATTATGGTACAGGTCATTATGGAGATTTTTTTGTCAACACTGCCCATTATGATATGTACAATCAACTTGCCATTGGCAATTCAGTACTGACACCTGGCCCTATCTACTCTGGTGACCATAAAAACCCACTACATTTAATTAATCCAACTGAGTAGCAGAGTCTACCACCCTCAACAAACTCTTCAAATTTGCTCTTTCCCCTCACACAAGTTTTAGTCATATAGGATTAGGGAAGCATCTGTCATCTGGGCCACTCCATTGTGGAGGATAAGGTTTGGCAAAGTGCACCCACTCTAGCATTGAAATTTCCCTGATCCTTAAAATCCCTTGATCAATACTAAGCCAAGGGATGGCAGGCATTCAGAACTCCTTTTTATTATGCCATTTTTGTACAGATGATTCAGCCAACCATTCAAACAAACTTGTGATATCCTTTTTTAAACTATGCAAGTTATCATATTTACCATAGAATCTCTACTTAGAGTGTCCATATCACTAAACTCAGCCTGATCCAATTTTATGTTCCTTCTGCCATTATCACATACACATAAAATCCATTCCCACGCATATTCCTCACACTCATGCTTAAATGAATTTGCAAACTCATTAAGCTCTTTAGTAGTGTAGCATACCTCCTCATGGACAACACTTTCTACTTCCTTTCCATAAGCCTGCTTGCTTTAAGTCTGGTTATAGGTCTAGAGGCAAATTTTTTGGCTCTGAGGGAAATCAGTATTGTCTTGCCTGGCATTTCCTTCAGAGAAAGTCACTGCTGATTTAGCAAATAATGAAGAACTGATTTCTTAGTCAAAGGCAAGAAAAGGCATTATGTCATGGTTGAGGATGTGAATGCATCTTCTATTGAGGGTGGAGAGACTACTGCCTGCAGTGAGATAAACCCTGAGTGTGTGGGTTCAAAGTTCTCAGCTTCAATAGCATCCAAACATACATTCCCATCCCAAGTTACTGGATGTCATTCGTACCAATTCCTGCCCTTACTTTAAAAGTCAACATGTTCCCAGGCTGGGATTGAATTTTTGGTATATGTCACCTAACATTAGAATGAAGGCTTTAGTTTGATTTTCTTCAACTTGAGTTCTATTGCTGCTTGAACGAAGATTTTCCTCCAGGGCACACTTAGATACTGTTAAACTGTTTATGCACATCTGGAGCTGTTCAGTTTTACCATTGAGTTCATTCTTTTTCTTTCTCAATTTGTCCAGAGATGCTAGAAGCAACTGACCATTACCATTATTTTCCCTATTTTTTTCATAAAATTTGTAAAGTTTTATATACAGAGTCACCAAATTCCTTGCCCTTCACACTTGGTGAACCAAGATAATCAAATGCATTTGTCTCTTTATGCTCACACCATGGACTTTTGGTTCCCTCTGAGCTTCCTTAGGAGGTCAGTAATTGGAGAGGTTTCAGTAACTATAGGTGTTGATGAATTGGAAAGCTATCCCAGATACTAAAAAAATTCACCCTCCTATTTCTGTTGCTCTAGAATCACTTTTTTAAATTAACTTATTTTTTGAAGTTTTTTTTTTTTCATTTTTCATACCAATCCCAGTTCCTCCTCACTCGCCTCCTCCTGCCTTCCCACCTCCCCCAATCCTACCCCCTATCCATTCCTCAGAGAGGGTAAGGCCTCTGTTGGGGAGTCAACAAAGTCTGACATACTAAGTTGAGGCAGGACCAAGCCCTTCTGCCCTGTGTCAAGGCTGAGCAAGGTATCCCTCCCTAAAGAATGTGTTACAAAAAGCCATTTCATGCACCCAGAATAAGTCCTGGTACCACTGCCAGGAGCTCCACAAACAGATCTAGCCACATAACTGTCACCCACATTTAGAGGGCCTAGTTCAGTCCCATGCATGTTCCTCAGCTGACAGGCCAGAGTCCATGAGTTCCCACCAGCTTGAGTCAGCTTTCTCTGTGGTTTTCCCCATCATGATCTTGACCTCACTTGCTCCTGTGTTCCATCCTCAACTGAAGTCTGGGAGCTCAGCCCAGTGCTTGGTTGTGGATCACTGTATCTGCTTTCTTCAGTTACTGGATATAGGTTCTATGATGACAATTAGGGTAGTCCCTAATCTGATTATAGGGGAAGGTTAAGTTCAGGTACCCTCTCCATTATTGCTATGAGTATTAGTTGGTATCATCCTTGTGGATTTCTGGGTATTTCCCTAGAACCACTTCTAATACTAAAATGTTTATTGTTCAGGGTTCTGCAGAAGATCTGTTCTTATAAAATATATCTTTATCTATATCTGTATATATGTATCAAGCAGTATATCTATTTCTTTATCTATCTCTATCTATCTTTCTGTCTCTCTGTCTGTCTGTCTATCTACCACAATGATTTATCAGAATGACTTGCAGGTTGTTGTCCTGCTACTCAAACAATTTCTCTCTACCAAAAGAAGTTCCAAGAATCCAGTAGTTATTCACTCAACAAGGCTGGATATCTCAGCTTGTCTTCAATATATGTTGGAGTCATGAAGAAGTAAGCTGTAATGCCAGTGGAGGTATGCACTTGATAGTGAATGTGAGAGCAATAAGACAAGAAAACAAACTTATTTCCATGTCTTTTACATAGGCTAACAGCACAATCTGTGATCTAGATTAAAGGTAAATCATTTCATCATAAAATACCTGTATTAAAGGTGTATCATCCCCTGTGGAAGATCTTGACTAGAAGTGGGTCTCTGCACTTCAAAGATTTAATTAAGAAAAAAATCCCCCACATATGTGTCCAGTTATTTGAATTTTAGTTAATTTCAGATTTCATCAAGTTGACAAACAAGAATTGCTTTCACAGTGTCCTAATAAGTTACAGTGGTTATTTGGTGCATGACTTAATAAGAAACTAATTTTAAAGACTTCACTCTGGTCATCTTATGTGTGCCCTTTGGAATCCATTGATTGCTCAGAACCAACCACATAGTCCTAGTAGTCATGGAAACATAAGAATGTGTATAGTTACTTCTCTTAAAGTTGGCAGTTGGTAACACTTGGATTTCCTAGAAGAGAGATAAAAAGGTAAGGGTTATATATTTTCCATGTTGTTTTCATTAATCGCCTTCCCTATCTTAAGACACAGAATGCCAAAGAAGGACTCTGACATATTAATCATGTTTTCCATTTGAGTAAATCCTTCTGAACATCATAAGTGACAGGAAAACCCAAGTGAATAGTAACTCTCTAGTGTCTACACTGCCCAATTATCTGTGTACCTCACTGAAGTTTGTGAATTGGAATTAGCATCTCTGGTATTTCCCAATGTATAAAATGAGAGTAATAATTGTTTGGGTGTCATTTGAAGGTCACTAATATCCTGAAGTGTTTAATATAGGTTCAAACAAAGCAAATCAGAGGTATGAATGCACAGGATTGTGAGAGTCCAACAGTAAACAAGGCATTGTTCTGAGCAGAAACATGTGCCTAACAGAACTTCTTTTACTCAGGTGCTTTACCACTTCATGTGACTCCCTCTCTGATCAGTATTTCCAGTGAATTAGAGGAAGACTTGTGATATTGTCATCTTCCAAATGGATCACTTCGCTCCTAACACAAAAAGGTAAAAACATAACGTATGATATATGAAGGCTTTCTACTTGGTTCTTAACAAAAGCTTCTATCTGCTCTTGGGGTTCAAACAAAGGCAGCAGCACATCCTGCCAAGCTAGCTCATTTGTCTGGTACAAAATCATTCCCCCTCCTGCTTTCATTTCTGCTTCAAAGCACACTGCTCCTGCAGTCCTCTGCCTCAGACCTGCCTTGGCAAGAAACAGCTCATAGTGGTACCTACGCCATCATCAATTACAAACCCATCTTGCTGATGTAATTTCCCAAGTAATAGACCTACAGCCTTTTCTCTTTTAGGAAGCACATTCCACAAAAGACTTTGTAACAGTAGGTAGCTGATAGATAATGCTCCATGGCAAGGAAACCCTATTATGGGTCCCTTAATTTTCCTCATTTGCGACAGCAATGAGATTTGCAGATTCTGGAATCATTGAAGGACGTTGCCTTCTTCCTTTCTGCCAAACGACTCATCAGGACCTGTCAGCATGATTTTCTCATTTTCCTTATTGCTACACTCAAGGATCTGAGTTGAGAGAAGACACAAATAAGTTCCTTCATAGTGTTAATGTGAAGTGCAAATTTTGTGTCAAAGATGACATTGGCTAACCCAAAATACCTCAGGATACTTTATATGTTGCACCCAAAGGAAGTCAATATTCTCAAGGTGCAATATTGAATAATTAGTGGATATGAAATATACATATTCATGATTCCTTTTCTTTTACATATATAGTTTAGTTTTATGGTTTTGGAGAGTGAACTCAGTGCCTCATGTGTAATAGGAAATCATTAGACCAACAAGTTATATCACCATCAAGTTACAAATAAAAGTTTATGTTTGTGTCCATGCTAGTTTTAATTATATAATATCACACATACCCTTCTACAGAAATCAACACATTAAGGAAAATATTTAAAGAATTATGACAGTGTCTGTTTTATCACCCTTGATATACTTAGCTTTCCTCTCCTGTGCAAATTTTATGCTCAGATATATTCAGATAATTATAGAATATATTCTGGCATGCTATTCATTGACATAAATGAACATAATGTACAACATACACATAAGATTTACATCATGTTTCTTCTTGCTTCTTTCTTCTGAAGGGCTATACAGATATTAAAGTGCTCTTATAAGGATCATGCAATAATCCACTACAATAACTTGTGCATCCCTCTACTCAGAACACTCATTAAAGTTATTTATATATGTTCTGTTTTGAACACAGGGATAGTCTGCATCACCTTAAATGTTACTGCAAACTAGTATTTCACCTTTAATTCCAAGTATTGAAATTTCTAGTCAACAAATAAGAACATAGCATCCTTTGTAGGATACTGTAAAAGTATAGTCCAAAACATCTTACAATAGGAACTCCTCCCACAGTCACAAATATTAATGCTTTGTATACATACTTAACCTCTGTGTAGAACCCTGATACACACACACACACACACACACACACACACACACACACACACACATATATATATAATATTTAGACAGCATAGACATGGTGTGAGTACTTAATACTCTTAAATCATGACTCATTCTGTTTTCTAGCCTTCTTTTATGTTCATGGATTGACTCTATACTTGTTCAGTCTCATTTCCAGGTTTGCACAGGGGAAGAAGTGTATCTTCAGACTGACTGGCTTCCTCTGCAGCCTTTTATCTTCAGGATTTGGAATAATCCTTGCAAGCAGCCAATACTGGCGCCTTTGGGAATTTGATAATAAGGTGGTTCAACTTGTATACATTGGACTCTGGGAAGCTTATTATCATCAGGAGTTTAACATCTCTGGTTCTGTGACCAGGATTCTGGTGCACAGCCCTGTCAACTCGACCTGGACCATTTCACCTGAATTTAGATGTGCACAGAGCCTGATATTATTGGCTATCTTTATAAAACCTGTGGTGGTGCTTTTTAGCTCAGCAGCCATTAGGGTTAGCATTATCAGAGCTTCAGTCCCTGTGATTCAGATACTCTGCTACAAGTGCTGTGTCTTAATTCTGCTTCTCAGCAGCCTTTGCACAGTTCTTTCTGTGACCTGGAACCATGTAGTAGATCTTTATGGTGAAACCACTCTTGACTTTCCACCCACCTTTCCTGTTAGGAAAGTAGCCCTTATAAAGAAACACTACACTCATGTGTTCCCCATAGGGGTCCTGACAGCCACCTTGTCACTCTTTGCTATGATTATGTTCCTTTTTGAAATCAGGTCATTGAAACTACAGAGTAACCTGAATGCCCAGTGTGATTCCAAACAGGCCAATCAAAAGGCCTGAAATGAGAGATATGGCATTTGCAAAATGTGCCAGGTGACTCCTTGGCCAAATTTCCTACACCTACATGATACTCTTGTAGTATTCTACTCACTTAAAATAAAATGTCACTTTGATTTCCAGGATGTGTCTGAAGCTTGTATCTTTCTCTACCTATTGAATGTGTTGCCTTCTTTAAAGGTATTCATATCCTAAACTCTACAAGCAAAGATGATGTGTTCTGATAGTGCCAACTCCCTATGGTAGGCAAAAGTACTGGTAAAATGAAAATGGCATAAATCTAAGGACCAACCCTAAGGTGAGAGGTTTGCTATTAAAATTAAAAAACACACACACACAGGAACAGGTTGGAAACATTTAAGCCCTAATATGTGTTGAAAGCAGAGCAGTACTTCCTACCCTTGGTAGTACTGAAGGGTCTGCTTTCTTGGAGGCAAGAAGGCCAACTGTATACTGACAATGCCTACTGTGTCTGAAGACTTTCCGTAATGGGAATATCTGAAACCCCAGGCATTTCCAGTCTACTCTGATGGGCAAAAGGATCGCTGGGTGGAACAACTTGGTAGGTCATATGCATGATTTAGCTGTTTGGAAGATCTAGGAGCATTAGAGGATTCTACTGAATATGGCTAAGCCACTAATAATGTCCTGGACCTACTCCATCCCAAAGAAGAAACTGGTGCACCCATTGAAACAATGAAATGCCCTTTCCAAACTGGAGAGTTACAGGATGGAAGTGGTGTCTCAAATTTAGTGCCTGTGTTTCTGAGAAGAGCTTCTGAATCCTTATTTCTTTTCTGGGTGTAACTGAAAAACAGTGTCTCCCTAATGGACAGCCTAATCCCTTGGAGCAGTGACTACCGCCAGTGTTCCATTGAATAGCTGCATTTTTCACTTTGGTCCCCTCTCCTTAGTCCCATCTTCCAGAATCATGTGTGGGATGAGATTTTATCAGAAGAAGAAGAGGTTTGTAGGGAGAAAGATGAGGTAGACATCCGTGTAAAGTAACTGAGGTAGCCATGCTGGTCAGAGGAGCACTGATATGAATTGTTGCTGCATGCCATTATTTTAAATAGAGTGTAATTTCAAATCCTCTGCTCATGTTATACCAAGAAGCTAGGCCTAACAACCCTTCCCATTATACCACTGAAGACAGGAGTAGTGATTAAAAGGAATTCAAGTACATCTATTGGTAACAGGGACAGATGAAGTAGTCTAGTGATTCCAAATGCAAACTGTGAGTGGAAACAAGGCTTTAGTTTTAAAACTAATCAGGAAAAGGGAGCAGAGAGTTTATATCTTTATGGAGTCATTTTGAAGGTGAGGTCTTGCCCATATTGTCTCATATCTCTGGTGCTCTTTACCATAACAGACCATTTGGATTCCTTGGGTGAACGCTTTTACTCCAGTACATAGAATTCTCAGGTAAAATTACTGTCCTCTATTTACGTTGCTCTCTCAGTGAATTTCTGTTGTCCTTAGAATACTGGAGCACTTCCAGTTTAGGACAATGTATGGAGACAGGAACTTACATTTAAGGATCCTGTAACGGAAAGTTGTAAATAAGTGAGAGTAAGATCCCTACATCATTCTTGTCTTGCTACCCTTGGTCGTGAATGGAGTTTGAGGTAACATGTATGGAGAATGGTTACAAGAACATGCTCAGCGGTCCTGGTGATCCCCAGCCCACATGTAGCTGCCATTGGTGGAGAGGCAAGCACAGCCACTGTTGGTGGAGAGGTGCACACAGATTCCATTGGTGGAGGGACACATGAGCGTATAGGTTGTTTTTTCACTGTTTCCCCTTCTTGGATCCTTATAGCTCAGCTCACTTTGAGCTCCATTTAATGGCACTCAGGACTTAGAGCTGTTAACAAGTCGCTGGCAGAAGGTTAGAAAGTCTGGGTGCTTGAAACATAGCTCAGCTCACTTTTGAGTTCTGCTTGTTCACATTCAGGACTTGGAGCTGTTGCCAAGTTACTGGCAGCCAGTGGGAAAGTCCTTGTGCTCGTATAATAGCCAAGCCTCTGGGCCAATTCTGCCTAGCACTCATGGGTACCAGGTTAGGGGCTATCCTGGGTGGGACCTCCCCACCACCCAAAAGACAGTCAGCCAGCTCTTAGCGTGCTGACTCAGTGCAGTGCCACAGCTTCTGTACTTCAATCTCCCACTGCTGCCTTGGTGATGCACCTGCTGGTCAAGCACCATCACTACATCTGAATAGCCTTTGCCTGACCCAGCCATCAGAGCATTGGCTCTGCCTGCTGGTCAAACATCATCACTGCATCTACAACAATTTTCTGAGGATCTTAACTTTGGTAAGTCACTTGACAACTTTTAAGTGGTAAACTAGCCTAATTTTTTTAAAAAAGGTAAAAGAATAAATGGAAAGGAAAATCTTAAAACCTCACCCAGGTCAATGATTGGGAATGCCACAATGCAGGGAATTAGTACCATACTCACTGCTACTATGAATGAGATGCTAGAAAAATTAACTGAGGAGATAATCAACTTAGCTAGCATTGATAAAATTCCACTCATAATTGTTATTAGTCTGGGAATTCATATCTTGTCCTTAAAAATTGATTGATAATGGTGCCATATATGAGAGTTTGACTGAACAGAAACAGGCCTTAGAAAATGGTATGCAAGCCTTACAAATAGTTACTAAGGAGAATAATACAGTGTAGACTGACAAGATAAAGACTTTAGAAATACTTACTGATGAAGAAAGTAGAAGGGTGACTGATAATATGCAAGCCTTAGACAGCTTACTACTCAAAATATGTAAGCCTTAGAAAAATCCACTACTATATACTACAAGCCTTAGAAAATTTTATTAAAACTGATAATAAAAGCATTCAGACACAGACAGAAGAATTCAGAGGAGAACCAACTTACCATTACCTTATGGAATTAGAGAACAGCAGCCTAAGGTTATTAAAACACCAACCATAATTTATCCAATTACTGTTCCAGAAAGACCATCAAATGAAAAGTATACCCAAGGCTATACAGAAGTTAAATGGGATCCTATAGAAGTGTTAGATTTAAAGAAAATTAAGGAAGCAATAGTTCAGCTTATATGAGGCAGGTTTTCAATACATGGTCATCTCAGAACAAAATTACTGGAAAGATTTAGTCACAGCAGTATTGGAGTATGGCCCTCAGTTAGAATGGAGCAGCTAGTTGAGAGAAGAAGCCAAGGACCTTGAACAGCAAGGTAGGGTTAGAGGTTATAAGATTTCCCAAGATCAAATCCTTGGTAAGGGCTGTTATGCTGATGTGGATAGTCAGGCTACATTTGATGAACACACCCTGTCCCTATTCTGTACAGCAGTCTTCAATGCTTGGGACAGGATTCAAGAATAAGGAAAAGGGACTAAGCCATTTACTAAAGTTATACAAGGCCCAAAAGAAGCCTTCACTTTTTTTTTTGCAAAGATTGACCTCAGCTGTAAATAGAATGAAATCAGACCCAGAAGTTAGACAAATATTAATTGAATCTTTGGCTTTTGGAAATGCTAATCCACTATGCAGAAGGATAATTTGGCCTTTAAAGATCAGATTAGTACCCACAGAAGAATGGATCAAACACACAGTCAATATCGAGTCTCTTAACCATGATGATGCTTGGAAAGAAGAGATGATTTCCAAAGGCCTAAGAAAAGATCAAAATGTCAGATGTTTTAATTGTGGTAAACAAGGTCATATAGAAAGGAATTGTAGGCAGGACATTCCTAGAAACAATGCTTCTTCTAGAGATTACCAGAACAGAAGGCCCCAACCTTCTGGATTATGAAGAAAAATGCTACAAAGGCTGACATTGGACCAAGGAATGCAGATCAACAAGCAAAAGACAAGGCAATCATTTACTATTGGGAAATGCCTCAGGTAGCCTCTCACAGCAACCCCATATTCAATTTTGTTTGGTCATTCCCTGTCACCATAGAAGAAACTCTTTCTCAGGGCAAATAAAGGACCTAGTTGAAGCTACAGTTTTCCTGCCTGGCCCACAGTCAGGAAAAATCTCTCTCACCTGTCAGTCCCACAGCCCCTCAGACCCAACCAAGTAAACACAGAGACTTATATTGGTTACAAACTGTATGGCCGTGGCAGGCTTCTTGCTAACTGTTCCTACAGCTTAAATTAATCCATTTCCATTAATCTATACCTTGCCACATGGCTCATGGCTTACCAGCATCTTCACATGCTGTTTGTCATCGTGGCGGCTGGCAGTGTCTCTGACTCAGCCTTCCACTTCCCAGCTTTATTTTCCTGCTTGTCCCACCTACACTTCCTGCCTAGACACTGGCCAATCAGTGATTTATTTATTGACCAATCAGCAACAGAGTTGACATACAGACCATCCCACAAAACTTCCCCTTTTCTTTTTTCTTTTTTTTTTTTTCAAAAAGGAAGGTTTTAACCTTAACAAAGTAAAATTACATACAATTTGGGAATTTGGGTGTAGCTTCTCTTACTACTTCCTGCTGGGGGGGCACTGTATCTTATGGGGACACAAAGAAAATTTTAGGATTATGGAATAGTCCATGAGGCTGTATTGTCTGAGCCAGTTGCCTTCAAACCATTCTGGATGTTGGATCATCTGGGCCATGGTGTCATCAGAGTCCTTTCAGGGGGTCTTGGCTTGTCAAACCTGATGTATCTTAATCTGGAACAAATCCATAGCCTTTGGTTTTCTGTGGGAACAAAAGCAGAGACTCTTTTCCAAAGCAACATATCCTTATATCCAAATTTTGAAGTCAAGGTATCTTTAAAACATACATATTGGTTTAACTCAACATCTTTTACGATCAAATGTTTTTCTGCAGTTAAAAATCCCCAAGACAGCAAAATCCAGATTCTCTGTGTAGTATTCATCTTTACGTGGCTTATTTTTTATATTAATTTTACTGTCTCTTTAAAGACTTTATTTTTTAAAACTATGTATTTGTTTCTATAATTGTATATATCACTTTTTTTGTCTCTTTCAAGCCTATGTATATTTTACACACATTGTAAACTATTACATCTGAATCTGTCTTATTGTGAATCTATTGCTTTAAACTGCAGCAGCTGTGGCTGCTGGCTCTGCCCACCTCAGCTTCCCAACATGGCCATGGTACATTTACCGCCAGCTCTGGGAGCTATCGTGGGTCTATGCTTTTATCCAAGCAGCGTGTAGCCAGCCCAGAAACCTCTTTTTTTTGTTTTGTACTAGCAAAAGCTAAATCCACCATGCAGCTTAATGTGCCACTTGCAGAGGCCTCATTCCCGCCATACAGCAGGTCGAGCGTGCACGCTAGGAACCCACCAGTAGTTCAAACCGGCAGCTGCCGCTCATTTGAGAGAGCCAATTAGGAAGCTGTTTTTAGCTCTGTTTTAGAATCTTTTCTCAGGTTTTAGGTGGAAACTCTTGCCAACATGTTGGGCGTCAAATGTAGATGTAACCAACCTTCCTATTAAATAAGAAACGCAGAACCAATGCAAAGAAGAAAGCCAAGAAGTCAGAGCTAAGAGCTAAAATCTTACCCTTCCTCCTGCAGTGGTCCTACCTCTCTGAACCAGAGCTACCCCTGTGTTAAAGTCTTTATATAGAGTTCCTGTTCTGCCTTCTCATTGGATATAAACCCAACCACATGACCGCCTCATCAAGGCCTGTCTGTATAAGCCTCCAGGTTTTCTATGATTGGTATTGAAATTAAAGGCATGTGTATCCAATACTGGCTGTATCCTTGAACACACAGAGACTTACCTAGCTCTGCCTACCAAGTGCTGGGATTACAAGTGTATGCCACCACTGCCCTGCTTTCCTATGGCTTGCTAATAGCTCTAACCCCCGGGCAACTTTATTTATTAACATACAAATAACATTTTAATACAAATAAAATATCACCATACCAAGTGCCTATTGTAAAAAATCATACTGCTCTGGATAATAGAACACTTTTAGAAGATAAAACAACATTTCAAGAGAAACCATAAAACAAATACTTGAGTAGAGTTCTATAAATTATCAAAGACCAAAGCTAAAGGTATGAATAAATCACAAAATCATTGAACATCTTTTAGACACAGGGGGCAGGTGTAACAATAATTGCCCCCAGAATCATGGCATCCAAATTTTCCTCTTCAAGAGGTAAAGGTTCAGCTTTCAGGGATTGGAAACTTATCTCAGGTAAAACAAAGTGCAAGATGAGTTGAATGTATAGGGCCAGAAGGACAGAGAGGAAAATTAAAGTCATATGTGGCTAGTATAGCAATGAATTTATAGGGACATGATTTGTTTCAGTGTAGGGGCCCACAGAGGCTCCCTAGTAAGACCTTGCTCAAGGTCAGAGAATCTGAGCTTGCTTTACCCATCAGGGCTGCATAATGGGATGATTTGGCCACAGGCATGGGTACCAGGTACTTGGTTGTACATTGTGCTTTGATCTTGAAATGGGGAGGTCTTTTGCCTCTCCCCTTGACAGTATAAAATACCCATTAGGATAAATCTCAAGGTGACTGGGCATTGACCCAGGGCCCTCTCAAAGCTATCCTGTGTCTCTGTCTTTCTCTCTGCCTATATTTCTATCTAATACTTCCTCATTTATCTCTCCTCCCCTCAAGGTCAGAGCTGGACTCCCACATTATAGCATTGGAATACTCAGACTAACATACTTCCAATCTCAAAAACAGACAATAAAGCAATATATGTTTGTGGGGGAAATTATTAAAAAGTACTATAAAGAACAGTCACTAACCATTCAGGTTTTACAAAAACAGGGCACAACA
Source organism: Peromyscus eremicus (assembly GCF_949786415.1). Lineage (NCBI taxonomy): Eukaryota > Metazoa > Chordata > Mammalia > Rodentia > Cricetidae > Peromyscus > Peromyscus eremicus. The sequence continues at coordinate 18,227,263 of NC_081439.1, read as the reverse complement.
GCTGTTGATCTTTCAAAATTACCAACAGTGCTACCTTTAAAGAGGTTAACTGACAAGCCTGTATAAGTGGAACAATGGCCTTTAACAACAGGAAAATTGAAGGCCTTAGAACAGTGGGTAAAGGAACAACTAAATGCTCAACATATTGAAGAATCAACCAGTCTCTCGAATTCTCCTATATTTATTATTAAAAACAAATCTTAAAAATGGAGAATGATGACAGATTTAAGATTCACAGATAAAGTAATTCAGCCAATTGGCTATCTACAGCCTGGAACTCCCCTGCCTTCTCTATTACTTAAGAATGGTCTACTATAGTTATTGATTTAAAAGATGGATTCTTCACTATACCTTTACAAGAAAAGGATAGAGAAAAATTTGATTTCATGTGCCTAATCATAATAATTCTCAGCCTGTTAACTGATATCAATGCAAGTGCTCCCACAATGGATGTTAAACAGCCTTACCCTGTGCCAATATTTTATATGACAGCCACTGGAAATGATTTGCATACATTTTCCTCAATCTATAATTTAATTTATATGGACAATATCTTACTAGCTGATTCAAATATAAATATTTTAGAGAAAAAGGTTAAGAAAATTTTGCCTTGTTGGAGATTACATATTGCTCCTGAAAATAATAAAAAGAGAAGATTCTATTAATTGCCTAGGATATAAAATAGGTTTACAAAAAATTCAACCCCAAAAGGGACAAATCAGGAGAGCACAATTATAGACTCTTAATTACTTTCAAAAACTGTTGGGGGACATTAACTGGCTACATCCCACAAATGGTTTAGCAACTCAAGAACTGAGTAATTTGTTTCATACCTTACAAGGTGACCAGGACTTAACTAGTCAAAAAAATTCTCAGCTGTAGCTGAGAGAGAATTGGTTTCAGTAAAAAAGAAATTATAGGATCCACACATGCTTCTCTTGAACCCATAGCTTTACTGCATTCTGGTTATTTTAACTTCTATGCATTCCCCTACAGGGATTTTAATGCAGAGATAAGGTATTACCTTAGATTGGATATATCTGAGTTGATTTTAAAGGTAAAATAAGACTTCACCAATTGACAGAAATGGACAGAACAGAAACTGTATCACCTTCTACTAATGCTGAAATGTCCTCTCTGTCAGCATAAAATGAACATTGGCAAAGAGTTAGTAGTAATTTTTTGGAGAGATTAACAACAAATATCCCAAAAGCAAGAGACTTCAATTCATCAAAAGAACCAATTAAGTCCTTCCTCACCTTGTAAAAGGCACACAAATATCTGCAGCCTCTACATTCTATACTGATGAAAATAAATCAGGAAAGGCAGGTTATAAATCAAGAAAATTAAGTAAAGTGGCTCAAAGCCCTTATGATTCTGTTCAAAAGTCAGAATTATTATCTATTGTCATGGTATTATTGGATTTTCAGATCCTCTTAATATAGTTACTGATTCTCAAGATGCAGAAAGAGTTGTTTTACATATTGAAGCCACTGAACTTATTCCTGATGGTTCAGAATTATCTTCATTGTTTATACCATTATAGGAAACAGTCAAGAATAAGAATCATCCCATAACAGATCCCATATGGGTCTATCAGGCCTTCTATTACAAGGTAATGATGAAACTGATCAGTTATTGGTAGGAAATGTGTTAGAGGCCTCAGAATTTCATAAAAAGCACCATGTTGATAGCAAGGATTTGAAAATAAAAGATTTTTCCATCACTTGGCAACAAACAAAGGAAATTATAAGAAAATGTCCTACTTATTCCTTGTATAAGCAAACTCCTCTACATGTAGGAAGTAACCCAAAGGGTACTCAAAGAAATAAAATTTGGCAAATATATGTGTTTTATTTTTCAGAATTTGGAAAATTAAAATATGTACACCATACCAGAGATACATATTCAGGGTTTCAATGGGCAACTGCTTTGTGTTTTAAAAAGGATGATTCTGTAATTACACGTGTATTAGAAGTTGTGGCCATCATGGAAATACATGTACAAATTAAGACTGACAATGCTCCAGCACACGTCTCTAGTAAAATGAAACAGTTTTTTTGCATATATGGCATTAGAGGTATACCACACAATCCAATATGACAAGCAGTTGTAGAAAGATTTAATTGCATTCAAATAAATGCTTAATAAACAGAAAAGGGGTAATAAAGATCTCCAAAAGATAGATTGCATAATGCTTTATTAACCTTAAATTTTCTAAATACTAATGAGAAAGGAACAGCTCCTGTGGAGAGACATTGGACAGTAGAAAAAAAAACTACTGAATTAAATCTGCCTGCACACTTTAAAGATGTGCTGACCTCAGAATGGAAACCAGAACATGTGTTACATTGGGGAAGGTGTTTTGCTTTTCCTTCCACAGGAGAAAAAAATCTATGGGTACCATAAAATTAATAAATATTTGATTCAAACAAGAGAGACCTCTTGATGAGGAGAGGTTCATCAACCAATGTGGTGATTCAACATGTCAAAAGAAAAAACTCACCAAATTAGGGTCAGGGCAGGGGCTCCCTCTTATTCTCCCAGGGCACCCTTGAGCAGGAAGAAATGAGGATTTGTAGATAGAAGGATAGAGAGAGATAGAAAACACAGGATAGCCTTGGGAGGGCCTGGGTTCAAACCCACCAGCCCCTTCTGTCTTTACTAAAGGGCTTTTTGAAGGAATGCCAAGGGGTGAGGCAAAAGACCTCCCCCATCACAGCCAAGTGTAGACCATCCCAAATACCTGATGACCTTGTACATGGTCAAGCCATCCCCTAATGCAGCCCTGTTGTGTAAAGCAAGATCAGCTCTGACTAGAAAATCTTGAGGGCTCCCACAGTTCCCCCCTCTTAATTTTTTAATGAGCCCATCAAGCTCCATCAGATATACTGAGGTCTGCTTTAGGTTGTTTTCTATGATTATTTCTTCCATTACCCATGATGGAGTTATGCTTTCCATCAAGCATACTCTGTCTTAGGCTGGAAGCTTTCAAGAGAAAGTTGCCCATCATTAACTCTCAGCCTCTGAAACGGGGGAATACTGAGCTTAACTCAGCTCTGGCCCAGGTTCCTATTGAGCTTACAACCTCCACAGTGATTTCTATAGCTGCCTCAACTCCCAATATAGGAGTAGAGGATGGTAGAGATGGCATTTCTTTTCTGGAATGGATCTTAAGATGTCCTTAACAATTTTAGCTGTGCCAAGGCCCTTTTCAACTAAAAGTCTTGGTGCAAACTGTATCCAATAAGCTACAACTAACTTAAAGATTCCCTAACTTTTTACCAAACTCTGGTTCATTAACCAAAACATAATTCTGGTACAAACATCACAATTCATGTTTACAACTTCCTTAAAGTTGAACTATTATCACTATACTTATTTACACTTCTTGCAAGCTTACATTAAACATGTAGACTTGCATTCAACATTTATACTTCTCACAAACTCACATTCCACATATACTTATTTATACTTTTTACAAGCCTATATTCATAAGGAAACTCTATAGAACTACCTTAGAAAAATATCTAGGAGAGATGTCTTAGAAGAATTATAAAGACTCTTAGCAGAACTAACTTACACTAGAAAGAATCTCTTAGCAGACCTTAGTCTTTTTTTCCATAGATATACTTAAGGAAACTCTATAGGACTACCTTAGCAAATATACTTCTCAGAACTATTAGAAAAACTCAAACAATATCTACCCTAATATAAATTTATTTTCTATAGGACTTCTCTCATAAAATTATTAGAAAGACTCTCTTAACAAGACAGGAAGAATGCAAATCATTTCTAAATTTCAGAGTTTATAGTAAAGTTCAGAGTTTATAATCTTCTGACAGCTGGAAACAAGAGCCTAATTCCTCAATGCCTCTCTCAACTCTGGGATTTAGTGAGTGTTGTACTTTATGCATTCCAGATCTTTTATAAAAAGTCCATTAAGAGCTATATCAGTTTACAGCAAACCCAAAAATGAAGAAAAGAGATGAGAAAAAAAAAAACATCTCAAGGAATATTCTGTTTCTGTATTGCTTAGCTGGCAACTCAACTAATAATTTCCTATCAGAAGATAATTGTCTAAGTTTGAGTGGGGTTCTAGACCTGCAGCTTTCAGCAGGTTCCTCTGTGTACCAAAATCATTGCTGAAACTTTATCCCAAACTTCTCAGCAGTCTGGAGGCCTACCTATGCTACTATCCCCAGTCTGCAAGATGGAGCCTCAATATTAGGAAAATTGATTTAGCTGCTTATTACTCCAGTTCCTCTAGAGGAGTGTCATTAGAGTTGCCATTCCTCTATTCCACACTCATCATCAAACTTAGAGACAATTCTCCACCTCCTTAATTTTTTTAAAGCTGTATTTGCCATGAATTCTTTTAACAATGCTGATGTTTCTGATAGATTTTTATTAGCTAAATATTTCTTAGCAAGGTTATTTGTTCACCAAAATTGCTTCTATTGAAAGGAATTAAGAACATAGATGTTCATTCATGAAACATACCCTTCATCAGCTTACTCTGAGGAAGAATATTTTCACCTCATTGATTATCTTCTCAACTCATGATGTTATTAGTAGTAGTAGCTGTGATATACTCTGACCATGAGTTATTTAACTCAGACTGTCCTCACAAACATCAGTGTGTTCACTAGGCAAGCATTCTAATTTAGCATTGTTTTCTTACAGAGAACCTTCAAGTGACATGACTATTTTGTAAAATCGCTAAATTTTCTGAAGTTTGATTCCCATCTATAAATCAGTCATTTCCTTTTGAATGTCTTTTTCCTTGTCTCTCTATTAGATTTGCAAAGGAATCATTCATTGCAGTCTGTTTGTTCAAGAGGCAAAGAACTTTTTTATTAGCCCATAAGGTTTTTTTTTCATATCTAAAACAATGTTCAGTGTATGGACTATATTAACTTGCTTTTATAAGGATTTTTAAAATGATTTGTTGATAAATTGTATTAGTATTTTAAATGTCTCCTAGGAGAGAAGGTTTTGATCACCTGTTTGTTTTTTGAGAGGCAAATCCAAGATTTTTAGTAGCATTTGGAAAAAAGGAATGTTTTAAGCTCAGAATTTGAAAGGTTTTGTCCCAATAAGCCCACCCTGCACTGATTGGGAACAAGTAAGGCCCCATCTCTGGACCGGGCAGACCAGTTCTCTAAACCCTAGGCCTTAGGGGTACCAGTGACCTCCAGAGCCATAAGCACACCCTGCAGTAATTGGGAACAGGTAAGGCCCTATCTCTGGACTGGGCAGACCAGGTCTCTAGGCCCTAGGCCCTGGGGGCACATTCTGTGCCCCTCCCCTCAGCCATTGGAGACCCAGGGAATGGGCAGCTGCTTCTTCTCTTGCCCTCTCACCAAGACAACCACCCTGCAACACCAGTGACCACCAGACTATAAGCCCACCTTGCACTGATTGGGAACAGATAAGGCTCCATCTCCAGACTGAGTGTATCAGTTCTCTTGACCATAAGCCCCAGGGGCACATTTCTTGGCCCTCCCTCCAGCCATTGGAGCCCCAGGGAGCAGGCAGCTGCCTCTGACCCTACCCCCTCACCAAGACAACCATCCCCTGCCACACAAGTGACCACCAGAACCACAAGCCCACCCTGCACCAATTGGGAACAGGTAAAGTTCCATCTCTGGACTAGGCATACCAGGTCTTTAAATGCTAGGGCCCAGGAGCACATTCCATGCCCCTCACCCTGACCCTCAGTGAGTAAAGCCCTACAGACTGGGCAACAGATTCTTCCCCCACCCCACTCGCCAAAACAAATCATCCCCTGTGGCACCAGAGACCTCTGGAACTATAAGCCCTACACTGATTGGGAATAGCTGTTCCTTGAGACAGAATACCAGCACTGATTAGACTAAGAGCTGCTCTGTGAGACACAGAGTACATCAGCACTGAATGGACCAAAAACCCTGATTAGACCAAGAGCTTCCATTGGACCAAGAGTATCAATCAGACCAAAAGAGGCTCCCTCAGACACAGACACCACTTGCACAAAGTGGAGGAAGTGATAGTTAGATGCGTGTGCAAAAGTACAGTCAACAATATAAATACCAACATGGCACCATCAGAACTTGATGGTTGTACATCAGCAAGATCTGAACATCCCAACACAGAAGAATCAGAAGAAATCGACCTTAAAATGACTTTAAGAAGATGATAGAGGTCTTTAAAGAGTAAACGAAAACTTTCTTTGAAAAAAAAATGAGGAAGGGACAAACAAAAAAATGGAAGAAATCAATAAATCCCTCAAAGAAAGTCAAGAAAAATCAATTAAACAGATGAAGGAAACAGTTCAAGATTTGAAAACTTAAATAGAGGCAATAAAAAAGACAAACTGAGGGAATGCTGGAAATGGAAAATCTGAGTAAATGAACGGGAACTACAGATGCAAGCATAACCAACAGAATGCAAGAGATGGAAGAGAGAATCTCTGGCATTGAAGATACAATAGAGGAAACAGATTCATCAGTCAAAGAAAATACCAAAGCCAAAAAAGTCATAACACAAAAGTCCAGGAAATTTGGGACACCATGAAAAGACCAAACCCCCCCCCCCAAAAAAAAGGAATAGAAGAAGGAGCAGAATACCAACTCAAAGGCACAGATAATATGCACAACAAAATCATAGAAGAAAACTGTCCCATCCTAAAGAAGGAAATGCCTATGAAGATACAAGAAGGTTATAGAACACCAAATAGACTGGATCCAATAAAAAATCCCCTTGACACGTAATAATCAAATGACTAAATATACAGAATAAAGAAAGAATATTAAGAGCTGCAAAGAAAAAAAGGCCAAGTAAAATATAAAGGCAGAACCATGAGAATAACACCTGACTTCTCAATGGAGACTCTGAAAGCCAGAAGGTCCTGGACAAGTGTTATGCAGATTCTAAGAGACCATGGATGTCAACTCAGACTATTATACCCAGCAAAAGTCTCAATCACCAGAGACAGAATAAACAAAATATTCCATGATAAAACCAGATTTAAACAACACCTATCCACAAATCCAGCCCTAGAGAAAGCACTGGAAGGAAAAATCCAACCCAAGGAAGTTATATATACCCGTGAAAACACAGGCAATAGATAATTCCACACCAACAAATACCAAAGAAGGGAAAAACACAACACTACTACCAAAAAATAACAGGAATTAACAATCACTGGTCATTAATATCCATTAATATCAATGGTCTCAATTCATCAATAAAAAGACACAGGCTAACAGAATGGATACAAAAATAGGATCCATCCTTCTGCTGCATATAAGAAACATACCTCAACTTCAAAGATAGACACTACCTCAGAGTAAAAGGCTGGGAAAAGATTTTCCAATCAAATGGATACAAGAAGCATGTTGCAGGCCAAAGGAATATATCTTAAGAATTCAAGTCACTACCTGGAGGGATCAAGGAATTCCTCCAGAGGAAGCCAGATTCCAAGGAGTTTTTGGTGTTATTTGGCTTGTTATATATCAGCTATATTCTGTTATGAAAATCATGTGTGCCTTCATAGTTTTCCCAATTGATTTTTCCCTAAGAAGGGCTAACAGTGTGGACTGATCACTCTCTGGATATACACATTCAAGGTATTTGGAGAACAGCCTCAGGAAAGGCTTCCTCTGGAATCAGATATCTCCCTTAGCCACTTTCAAGGACTAACAGTAATAACAGTACACATACAAGTCTCCTGATTTAAGGTAAATTCCACAAGGAGACACTGCCTAGGTCAGGTGGATGTTAAGCAATAGCTTTACACAATTTAGCTCTGACTCTCCTATATTACAGCCTTACTAACTTTATTGGCCTCTAACTCCTTACCTAACCACTTCTAGGAATATTTAGATAAACTTCTGTGCTAACAGCTATGCTCAGCCCGAACCCCAGTTCAAGCCTCTGTGTAATTATCATCATTGGCAGCATCCGGCCAGGTCTATCCCCAGATGGAGGAAAGTACCTTATCAGAGATACCTCAGTACTCTCTAAGAACAGACTTAAGCATCCAGGCTACATGTTTGAGAAGGTCTGGTGGATATGCCAATTAAGCTTAACTTCCTCCTTTCCCAAATCTTACCTCTAGTTCCAGATCTCCCTTTAACTATCACCAGAGGCATCTAGCTGTACACAGGTTGCCTAGCTCCCGAGCACACTTCCCCCACCCAGCAGAAAAATGGCAGATAGCTTGGACAGATAGGAGACACAGGAAAAAAGAAGGCAGTTTTATTTTCTCCCATTGACCTAGCAATTTACAGAGTCTTAACATTTTCTACCAATCAGGTTTAAGACTATAGTGAAGCATATAAGATCCCTCTTCTTAGATATTACCTGAATTTAGCTTTTAGTTAATTCATTTCCCCATTAGTCATTTCCCTTTGGGGTTGCAAATGATAATTAACAATTACTGTGTCTCTGTGTGATTCTTATCACCCCTGCAATTGACCCTGGAAGCCTGGCTTTGCACTGCCAAGGGATTATTGCTTGTAAGTGTATATATACTGGGACTTCCAGGGCTTGAGAGGACAGAGAAGAAAAAAGAGAATGTGAGAACTAGATGCATAAGAAATTGAGAGTAACAAACTGAGATGTGGAAGAACTAGATTGAAAGGCTAAAAGAGAGTACTAGAGGAACAAGATGGAAGATGGGAAAGAGTCAGATGGGGAAGTCCTAGCTGGATAAGAACAAGGCAAAAGGGACCTAGATGAGGCAGAATTAAGATTAGAGAATTAAGATAGAACTTAGATGGAGCACTAGAAAAATATGAAGAGAAATTAGGCAAGAAAGGAGCTAGGCATGAGAACAGAACTGAAGCTGTGTGTATAGGATGTTGTGCCAGAGGAATTAAAGCAACTGGACTATAGAGCTTGGTATGATGAGATTCTATTTCCCCAAAACAGTCCTCGCCATTAGAAGTTCTCTCTCCTGAGCCCCTGGGATGTATAATATTAAGGCTGGCTCCTCTAATATTATGCAAGAGAAGCAAGCTGGTGTAACTATACTAATATCTAAAAGAACAGAATTCAAACCAAAATCAATCAAAAGAGATTGGGAAGGACATTACATCTTTATTACAGGGAAAATCCACCAAGATGAAGTCTCAATTCTGAATATGTATTATGCCCCAAATACAAGGGCACCCACATTTGTAAAAGAAACATTACTAAAGCTTAAATTGCACATCAAACCCCACATACTAGTAGTGGGAGATTTCAACACCCAACTTTCACCAATGGACAGGTCTGCCAGACAGAAACTTAACAGAGAAATAAGGGAACTAACAGACATTATGACTCAAATAGAGTTAATATATATCTACAGAACATTCTACCCTAACAACAAAGAATATACCTTCTTCTCAGCACCCCATGGAACCTTCTCTAAAACTGATCACATGCTCAGTCACAAAGCAAATCTCAACAGATACAAATAATTGGAATAACCTCCTATATTTTATTGGACTACCATGGTGAAAAGTTAGATTTCAACAAGAACAAAAATCACAGAAAGTCCAGTTGCCAGTCAAAAGGCAGGACTCCTGCAGGAAGGCTCCCCGAAGACCCCTCAGCAGAAGACCCTGCAATCTACATGCCCTGCCCCCATTCCCATCCACCCTAGACCCCAGCCACTTCCCGAGGCTTGGAAAACAATCCCCAGCTCTATTCGGAACTAGAGGTGAGTGACTATGTTCATATTCAGTGAGGCCTGCCCCTAGGACTCATCCCTGGGCTCCAGCCTTTCCCCAGAAACACTCGCTGAGAACTCGACCCCAGTTGCTAGCCAGCAAGCAGGGCTCCTGCGGGAAGGTTCTGGTTACACCAAGGCCACTCAGCAGCAGACCCTGTAATCTACATGCCCCACCCACATTCCCATCTGCCTGAGACCTCAGCCACTTCCTGAGGCCTGAAAACAACCCCCAGCTCTATTCAGACCTAGAGCTCTCATCAGGCCTAGAGAGAGAGCTCTCATTGGACAAAGGGCGGTCATTGGACAAAGAGTAACCTCAGCAGACAGGGAATCTGCCAGCCCTCATTAGACCAAGAGTGGCTTTCTGAGAAGAAGAATCTGCCACCTCTCATCGGACCAAGGGAGGCTTCCTGAAACACACAATCAGTCAGCTCTGACTGAACCAAGAGTCCTGAGAAGAGAAAGAAAGCATCTGTGACTCACAGAATCAACTAGCTTGGGATGACCCAAGAGCAGCTCCCTGAGACACAGAATCTGCCTGCTCCAATTAGACCAAGAGTTAAGATTAGACCCAGCAAGGCCCCCTGAGACAAAGACACAACAAGCACATAGTGGATCAACAGCAACTCACACAGACACAGGCACCTCTTACACCCATTAGAGGAGGAGATGGGGAGATGTCAAGGCAGAAGTACATGCAACAACATAAAGAGCAATACAGCACCACCAGAATCTAGCCATCTTCCAACAGCAAGACCTGAACATCACAAAGTAGAAAAAGCAGAAGAAAGCAACCTTAAAAAGAGTATCATGAAGATGCTAGAGGCCTTTCAAAAAAATTAAATTGAGGAAAATATAAACAAAAAAGTGGAAGAAATCAATAAAGAAATTTAGAAAAAGACAAACAAAAAATTGGAAGAAATAGAGGAAAAGACAAATAAAAAAGTGGAAGAAAGCAAAAAATCCCTGAAAGAAAACCATGAGAAAGCATTGAAACAGGTGAGGGAAACAGTTCAAGAACTGAAAAGGGAAATATAAACAGTGAAGAAGACACAAACAGAGGAAATGCTGAAAATAGAAAATCTGAATAAACAAACAGGAAACTCAGATGCAAGCATAACCAACAGAATACAAGAGATAAAAGAGAGGATCTCTGATGTAGAGGATACAATAGAGAAAATGGATTTGTCAGTCAAAGAAGACACCAAAGCCAAAAAAGTCATAACACAAATTGTCCAAGAATTCTGGGACACCATGAAAAGACCAAAACTAAGAATAATAGGGATAGAGGAAGGAGAAGAATACCAACTCAAAGCCACAGAAAATGTATTCAACAAGATCATAGAAGAAAACTTTCCCAACTTAAAGAAGGAAATGCCTATGAAGAATCAAGAAGCCTGTGTCTTTCTTGGGGTCCTGTTTTCCAGGTAGCCTCCCTGGTGATGTGAGTAGCAGTCCAGTCATCCTTGTTCCACATCTAGTATCCTCCTATGAGTGAGTACATACCATGTTTGTCTTTCTGAGTCTAGGTTACCTCACTCAGGATGATTTTTTTCTAGATCCATCTATTTGCCTGCAAACCTCATGATGTCATTGTTTTTTTTCTGCTGAGTAGTATTCCATTGTGTATATGTACCACGAAAGACACAGGGATCACACAATGATGGAGAAATGGATGAAATCTACATGAACAATCTGGACATGAGTGGGGGTAATGAAGGACGAGGGTCGAGGGAAAGAGAGCTTGGGGAAGCAGGAGATCCCAGCTGGATCAAGAACAGAGAGGGAGAACAAGGAATAGGAAACCATGGTAAATGAAGACCACATGAGAATAGGAAGAAGCAAAGTGCTAGAGAGGCCCACAGAAATCCACAAAGATACCCCCAGAATAGACTGCTGGCAATGGCCGAGAGACAACCTGAACTGACCTACTCTGGTGATGGGATGGCCAAACACCCTAATTGTTGTGCTAGAAACCCCATCCAATGACTGAGGGAACTGGATACAGAGATCCATGGCTAGGCCCTGGGTGGAGCTCTGGGAGTCCAATAAGTGAGAAAGAGGAGGGTTTATATGAGAAAGAATTGTTGAGATCAAGGTTGGATAAAGCACAGGGACAAATAGCCAAACAAATGGAAACACATGAACTATGAACCAATGACGGAGGGGCCCCCAACTGGATCAGGCCCTCTGAATGGGTGAGACAGTTGATTGGCTTGATCTGTTTAGGAGGCATCCAGGAAGTGGGACCAGGCCCTGTGCTCATTGCATGAATTGGCTGTTTGAAACCTGGGGCCTATGTAGGGTCACTTGGCTTGGCCTGGGAGGAGGGGACTGGACCTGCCTGTACTGAGTCTACCAGGTTGATCTCAGTCCGTGAGGGAGGCTTTGCCCTGGAGGAGTTGGGAATATGGGGTAGGCTTGGGGGAAGGGGAGGGGGCAGGAGTGGGGAGAACAATGGAATCCATGGCTGATATGTAGAACTGAATTGTATTGTAAAATTAAATAAAATTAAATTAAAAAAAAGAATCAAGAAGCCTATAGAACACCAAACAGACTAGACGCCCCAAAAAGTCCCTTTGCCACATAACAATTAAACAACTAAACATACAGAATAAAGAAAGAATATCAAGAACAGCAAGGGAAAATGGTCAAGTGACTTAAAAAGGCAAACCCATCAGAACCCTACTTATCAATGGAGACTTTGAAAGGCAGAAGAACCTGGACAGATGTAATGCAGACATAGGAGACCATGGATGCCAGCCTCGACTAATATACCCAGCAAAACTTTCAGTCATCATAGATGGAGTAAACAAAACATTCCAAGACAAAACCAGATTTAAACAATACATATCCACAAATTCAGCCCTACAGAAAGTACTAGAAGCAAAATTCCGACCTAAGAAAGTCAGATACAACCAAGAAAACACAGGCAATAGATAACCTCACAGCAGTAAACCCCAAAGAGGAGAAGTACACACACTACCACCAAAAGATAACAGGAACTAACAATCACTGATCATTAATATCCCTTAATATCAATGGACTTAACTCACCTATAAAAAGACACAGGCTAACAGAATGGATATGAAAGCAAGACCCATCTTTCTGCTGCATACAAGAAACACACCTCAAATTCAAAGATAGACACTACCTAAGAATAAAAGGCAGGGAAAAGTCCTTTCAATCAAATGGTCTTAAGAAGCAAACTGATGTAGCCATCCTAATATTCAGCAAAATAGACTTCAAACTAAAATCAATCAAAAGAGATCAAGAAGGACATTACATACTCATCACAGGAAAGATCCACCAAGATGAAGTTTCAATTCTGAACATTTATGCCCCAAACAAAAAGGCAAACACATATGTAAAAGAAACATTATTAAAGCTTATATCACACATAAAACCCCACACATTAATAGTGGAAGACTTCAACACCCAAATCTACCACTGGACAGATCTACCAAATTGAAACTTAACAGAGAAACAAAGGACTTAACTGATGTTATGACTCAAATGGACTTAATTGATATCTACAGAACATTCCATTCTAACAAAAAAGAATATACCTTTTTCTCAGCACCCCACGGAATCTTCTCTAAAATCGACCACATACTTGGCCACAAAGCAAATCTCAACAGATAAAAATCAATTGGAATAACCTCCTGTGTTCTATCAGACCACCATGGTATAAAGTTAGATTTCAAAAACAACAAAAATTACAAAAAGCCTACATGCACATGGAAACTTAATAATGCTCAACTGAATCACCATTGGGTCAAGGAAGAAATAAAGAAAGAAATTAAAGACTTCCTAGAAATCAATGAAAATGAATATACCAAATACCCAAACTTATGGGACACTATGAAAGAAGTGCTAAGAGGGAAATTCATAGCACTAAATGCCCACATAAAGAAGTTGGAGAAATCTCACACTAGTGACTAAACAGCACACCTGAAAGCTCTAGAACAAGAAGAAGTAAAGTCACCCAGGAAGAATAGATGCCAGGAAAAAAATTGAGAGCTGAAATCAATAAAATAGAAACAAAGAGAACAATACAAAGAATCAATGAAACAAAGAATTAGTTCTTTGAGAAAATCAACAAGATAGACAAGCCCTTATCCAAACTAACCAAAAGACAGAGAGAGAGAGCATCCAAATTAGAAAAATCAGAAATAAAAAGGGAGACATAACAACTAACATTGAGGAAATCTAGAGAACCAGCAGGTCATACTTCAAAAACCTGTACTCCACAAAACAGGAAAATTTAAAAGAAATGGGTAATTTTCTGAATAGGTACCAAATACCTAAGTTAAATCAAGATCAGATAAACTATTTAAATAGACCAATAACCCCTAAGGAAATAGACACACTCATTAAAAGTCTCCCAACCAAAAAAAGCCCAGGACCAGATGGTTTCAGTGCAGAATTCTACCAGATCTTCAAAGAAGAGATAATACCAATGCTCTTTAAATTGTTCCACACAATAGAAACAGAAGAAACATTACCAAACTCCTTTTGTGAGGTTACAATTATACTGATTTTCAAACCAAACAAAGATGCAACAAAGAAAGAGAACTACAGACCAATCTCCCTCATGAGCATTGATGCAAAAATACTCAATAAAATATTGGCAAACAGACTCCAAGAACACATCAAAACAATTATCCACCATGATTAAGTAGGCTTCATCCCAAGGATGCAAGGGTGGTTCAACATAAGGAAAGTCTGTGCATGTAATCCACCATATAAACAAAATGAAAGAAAAAAAACACATGATCATCTCACTAGATGCTGAAAAGGCCTTTGACAAAATTCAACATCCCTTCATGATAAAGGTCTTGGAGAGATCAGGAATACAGGGAACATACCTAAACATAATAAAGGCAATTTACAGCAAGCCAACAGCCAACATCAAATTAAATGGAGAGAAACTGAAAATGATTCTACCAAAATCAAGAACAAGACAATGCTGTCTGCTCTCCCCATACTTCTTTAATATACTACTTGAAATTCTAGCCAGAGCAAGAAGACAACTTAAGGAGATCAAAGGGATTCAAATTGGAAAGGAAAAAGTCCAGCTTTCGCTATTTGCAGATGACATGATAGTATACATAAGTGACCCCAAATCTTTGATCAATAAACTTATACAGCTTATAAACTCCTTCAGCAATGTAGCTGGATACAAGATTAACTCAAAAAAATCAGTAGACCTCCTATATACAAATGACAAAGAGGCTGAGAAAGAAATCAGAGAAACATCACCCTTTACATTAGCCACAAATTATATAAAATATCTTGGGGTAACACTAACTAAACAAGCAAAGGACCTGTATGACAAGAACTTTAAGTCCCTGAAAAAAGAAATTGAATAAGATGTCAGAAAACGGAAAGATCTCACATGCTCATGGATAGATAGGAGTAACACAGTAAAAATGGCAATCTTACCATAAGCAATCTACAGATTCAATGCAATCACCATCAAAATCCCAACACAATTCTTCACAGACCTGGAAAGAACAATACTCAACTTCATATGGAAAAACAAAAAACAACCTCTGGAGGCATCACAATCCCTGACTTCAAATTCTACTATAGAGCTACAGTAATAAAAACAGCTTGGTACTGGCATAAAAACTGACATGTGGAATAATCTAACTGAACTGAAGACACTGACATTAATCTGCACGCCTATGCAAATATGAATTTTGACAAAGAAGCCAAAATTATACAATGGAAAAAAGAAAGCATCTTCAACAAATGGTGCTGGCATAAATGGATGTCAACATATAGATGACTGCAAATAGATCCATATCTGTTTCTGTGCACAAAACTTAATTCCAAGTGGATCGAACCCTCAACATAAATCCAGTTCCTCTGAACCTGATAGAAGAGAAAGTAGGAAGTATTCTTGAATGCATTGTCACCAGAGATCACTTGCTAAATATAACACCAGTAGCACAGACACTGAGAGAAACAATCAATCAATGGGACCTCTTGAAACTGAGAAGCTTTTATAGGGTGAAGGACATGGTCAACAAGAAAAAATGACAGCCTACAGAATGGGTAAAGATCTTTACCAACCCCACATCTAACACAGGGCTGATCTCTAAAATATATAAAGAACTCAAGAAATTAGACATCAAAATATCCAACAGTCCAAATTAAAAATGGGCTATAGAGCTAAACAAAGAATTCTTAACAGGAGAAACCAAAATTGCCGAAAGACATTTAAGGAATTGCTCTACATCCTTATTCATCAGTGAAATGCAAATCAAAACTACTATGAGATACCATCTTACACCCATCAGAATGGCTAAGATCAAAAATGCTGAAAACAGCTTATATTGGAAAGGATGTGGAGCAAGGGGAACACTCCTACACTGTTGGTGGGAATGCATACTTGTACAGCCGCTTTGAAAATCAATATGGTGCTTTCTCAGAAAATTGGGAATCTACCTCCCTCAAGACCCAGCTATACCACTTTTGGACATATACCCAAGGAATGCTCAATCATACCACAAGGACACATGCTCAACTATGTTCATAGCAGCATTATTTGTGATAGCCAGAACCTGGAAACAACTTAGATGCTCTTCAACTGAAGAATGGATAAATAAAATGTGGTACATATACACAATTGAGTACTACTCAGCAGAGAAAACAATGACATCATGAGGTTTGCAGGCAAATGGATGGAACTAGAAAAAGTCATCCTGAGTGAGGTAACCTAGACTCAGAAAGACAAACATGGTATGTACTCACTCATAAGTGGATACTAGATGTAAAGCAAAGGATTACCAGACTGCAACTCAATTCCACAGAGGCTACCTAGTAAAGAAGACCCTAAGAAAGACACAGGGATTGCCTAATGACAGAGAAATGGATGAGATCTACATGAGCAAATGGGATTGGGGAGGTAATGAAGGGCAAGGGTGGGGGGAAAGAGAGCTTAGGGGAGCAGGAGATCCCAACTGAATCAGGAGCAGAGTGGGAGAACAGGGAGGGAGATCTCACGATGAATGTAGACCCCAGGGCAATAGGAAGAAACAGAGTGCTAAAGAGGTCCCCAGAAATCCACAAAGATACCTCCACTGTATCTACTGGCAATGGTCAAGAGTGCCTGAGCTGACCTGTTCTGGTGATCGGATGGCCAAACACCCTGGCTGTCATGATAGAACTTTCATACAGTGTCTGATGGAAGCAGATGCAGAGATCTACAGCTGAGCCCCAGATGGAGCTCTGGGAGTCCAATGGGCAAGAGAGAGGAAGGAGTGTATGAGCGAGATATATTGAGACCATGATTAGAAAAAGCACAGGGACAAATAGCCAAACTAGTAGAAATGCATGAACTGTGAACCAATGGCTTATGTGCCCCCATGGAATTGGAGCAGGCCCTCTGGATAAGTGAGACAGTTGATTAGCTTGAACTGTTTGGGAGGCCCCTGTGGCGCATTTACCCACCACCCCCACAGTTCAGAGTTTTCTTGAGTGTGAGCATCAGGAAATATTAGATAGAAGGATTTATTGCAGAGAATCTTGCGGAGATAAACAGATAGAAAATAAAGGATAGCCTCAAGAGGGCCTGGAACCTTTTCCAACAGGCCCTGACAGTCTCTGCCCCAGGGTTTTTATAGAGATGCCAAGGAGTGGAGCAAAAGACCTACTCCCCCAGCACAGCCAAATGCAGACCATCTCAGACACCTGCACTCATGCCTGTGGTCCTAATTATCCTCTATGCAGACCTGCTGGGTAAAGCCATGAGGGACCAGAGAACAGGCTCCCACAGGTCGCCCTTTCTTAATATATAAAAAATAACTATTAATGGCTTACAGCAATCTCCATAGCTGTTACACCTCCCAGTATGGGAGTAAAGGATTATAAAGATGGCATTTCTCTTTTGAATTAGGTCCAAGGTGACTACAGCAGTCTTAGCTGCCTCAAGTCCTTTCTAAACCAAAAGCTCTTAAGGCAACTACAAACTTAAAGAATTCCTTAGCTTCATCATTACCATCAACAGGCTAACATAAATATTGCTGTACATAGTCACAATTCCCCCAGGCTGTGGAGCCAGGACCTCTCCATGGTGCATGGGCTGCCTTTTTGGACCCTGGGGCCTGTGCTGGGATACTTTGCTCAGCCTTGGTGTAGAGAGGAGGAGACTGGACCTTCCTCAGCTGAGTATACCAGGCTGGGCTGACTCCCCAAGGGAGACCTTGCATTGGAGGAGGTGGGAATGGGGAGTGGGGAGGACGGGGGAATCCATGGCTGATATGTGAAATTAAGTTAATTATAACATAAAAATATTAAATAAAATAATTACAGAAAGCCTACAATCTCATGGGAAATGAAGAGTTCCCAACTGAATCACCAATGGATCAAGGAAGAAATAAAGAAATTAAAAGATTTCCTAGAATTCAATGAAATTGAATGCACTACATACCCAAACTAATGAGACACTACGAAAGCAGTGCTAAGAGGAAAATTATAGCACTAAATGTGCACATAATGAAGATGGAGAAATATCAAACTAGTGACTTAACAGCATGCCTGAAAGCTCTAAAACAAAAAGAAGTGAAGTTACCCAGGAGGAATAGCTACCAGGAAATAATCAAAATGACAACTGAAATCAATAAAATAGAAACAAAGAGAACAATACAAAGAATCAATGAAACAAAGAGTTGGTTCTTTGAGAAAATCAACAAGGTAGACAAACCCTTATCTAAACTAACCAAAAGGCAGGGAGAGTATATCCAAATTAACAAAATCAGAAATGAAAAGGGGGACATAACAATTAATAATGAGGAAATCCAGAGAAACCTCAAGTCATATTTCCAAAACCTGTACTCCCCAAAAATTTGAAAATCTGAAAGAAATGGATAATTTTCTGGATAGGTACCACATACCAAAATTAAATTAAGACCAGATAAACTGTTTAAATAGACCAATAACCCCTAAGGAAATAGAAACAGTCATTAAAAATCTCCCAACCAAAAAATGCCCAGGACAGATGGTTTCAGCACAGGATTCTATCAGATTTTCAAAGAAGAGCTAATTCCAGTACCCTTCAAATTGTTCCACACAATAGAAACATAAGGAACATTACCAAAACTCGTTTTATGAGGCTACAGTTACCCTGATACCTAAACCACACAAAGATGCAACAAAGAAAGAGAATTACAGACCAATCTCCCTCATGAACATTGATGCAAAAATACTCAATAAAATAATGGCAAACCAAATCCAAGAACAATTCAAAAAAAATCAATCCAATGTGATCAAGTAGGCTTCATTCCAGAGATACAGGGATGGTCCAACATAGGAAAATCTGTCAAAGTAATACACCATATAAACAAACTGAAAGAAAGAGAAGATATGATCATCTCATTAGAAACTGAAAAAGCCTTTGATGAAATCTAACACCCCTTCATAATAAAAATCTGGGAGAGATCAGGGATATAAGGAACATACCTTAACATGATGAAGGCAATATACAACAAATCAACTGCCAACATCAAACTAAATGGAGAGAAACTCAAAGCGATTCCACCAAAATCAGAAACAAGATAACGCTGTCCACTCTCCCCATTTTTATTCAATATAGTACTTGAAGTTCTAGCTAGAGCAATAAGAGAACAAAAGGAGATCAAAGAGATAGAAATTGTAAAGGAAGAAGTCAAACTTTCACTGTTTGCATACAATATGATAGTATACATAGGTGATTCCAAAAATTCTACCAGGGAACACCTACAGCTGATAAACTCCTTCAGTAATGTGGCAGGATATAAGACTAACTCAAAAAAATCAGTAGCCCCCCATATACATATTATAAATGGTATGAGAAAAAAGTCAGAGAAACATCACCCTTTACAATAGTCACAAATAATATAAAATACCTTGGTGTCACTCTGACTAAGCAAGTGAAGAACCTGTATGTTAAGAACTTTAAATCGCTGAAGAAAGAAATTGAAGAATATATTAGAAAATGGAAATATCTCCCATGCTCATGGATAGGCAGGAGTAACATAGTAAAAATGGCAATCTTACTAAAAGCAATCTATAGATTCAATGCAATCCCCATCAAAATCCAAACATAATTCTTCACAGACTTTGAAAGAACAATATTCAACTTTAAATGGAAAAACAAAAAACCCAGGATAGCTAAAAGAATCCTGTACAATAAAACAACCTCTGGAGGCATCATGATTCCTGACCTCAAGCTCTGCCATAGAGGTATAGTAATAAAAACAGTTTGGCAATGGCTTGAAAACTGACATGTGGACCAATGGAATTGAATTAAAGACCCTGACATTAGTCCACACACCTATGAACAACTGATTTTTGACGAAGTAGCCAAAATTATACAATTGAAAAAAGAATGCATCTTCAAAAAATGGTGCTGGCATAACTGGATGTCAAAATGTAGAAGATTGCAAATAGATCCACATCTGTCACCATGCACAAAACTCAAGTCCATATGGCTCAAAGACTTCAACATAAATCCAGTTATATTGAACTTGATAGAAGAGAAAGTAGGAAGTAGCCTTGAACACATTGGCACAGGAGACCACTTCCTAAATACAACACCAGTAGCATAGACACTGAGAGTAAAAATTAATAAATGGGACCTCCTAAAATGAAGAAGCTTTTGTACGGAAAGGGCATGGTCAATAAGACAAAACAATAGCCTACAGAATGAGAAAAGATCTTCACCATCCCAACATCTGACAGAGGGCTGATCTCTAAAATATATAAAGAATTCAAGAACTAGACATCAAAATATCAAACAATCCAATTTAAAAATGGGCTACAGTTTTAAACAGAATTCCCAAAAGAAGAAGCTCAAATAGCTGAAAGACATTGAAAGAATTGCTCAACATCCTTGGTCATCATGGAAATGTAAATCAAAATGAATCTGAGATACCATCTTATACCTGTCAGAATGACTAAGATCAAAAACACTGATGACAGTTTATGTTGGGGAGGATATGGATCAAGGGGAACTCTCCTCCACTGTTGGTAGGAGTGCAAAATTGTACAGCCACTTTGGAAATTAGTGTGGTGTTTTCTCATAAAATTGGGATCAATCTACCTCAAGACCCAGCTATTCCACTCTTGGGTATATACCCAAAGAATCCTCAATCATACCACAAGGACACATGCTCAACTATGTTCACAGCAGCATTATTTCTAATAGCCAAAACCTGAAAACAACCTAGATGCCCCTCAACAGAAGAATGGATAAAGAAAATGTGGCACATATACACAATGGAGTACTACTCAGCAGTAAAAAGCAATAATATGGAATTCGCAGGCTAGTGGATGAAACTAGGAAATATCATCCTAAGTGAGGTAACCCAGATAGACAAACATGGTATGTACTCACTCATAAGTGGATACTAAATATAAGGCAAAGGATAACTACACTGCAATCCACAGCTCTAGGGAGACTAGCTAGAACCCTAGGAGGGACATATGGTTTGCCCAGTGAAGGAGAAATCTATGAGAGCTATGTGAGCAAATGGGGGTAGTGAGGGGGGGTAATGGAGGGCAAAGGATAAGGGATGAGAACGTAGAGGAATGGGAATTTTGAGCTGGAATAGGGACAGAGTAGGAGAGCAAGGAAAAAGATACTATGATAAATGAAGACATCATGGGAATATGGAGAAGCAGAGTGCTAGGGAAGTTCCCAGGGATTCACAAGGATGACCTCACCTTAGACTACTGGCAATAGTTGAGAGGGTGCCTAAACTGGCCTATTCTGGTGATCAGATGGGTGAATATCCTAACTGTCATTATAGAGCCTTCATCCAGTGATGAAAGCACATGTAGTGATCCATGTCTAGGTGCCAGACTGGGCACCAGTAGTCCAATTGATAAAGGAGAGGAAGGATTCTATGAGCAAGGGACATAGAGATCATGATGGAAAAACTTAGAGATGGCCAGCCAAACCAGTGGAAATGCATGAACTGTGAGCCAATAGCTGTAGAACCTCCATGGTATTGGACTAGGTCCTCTGGATAGGTGAGACAGCTGTTTAGCTTGAACTCTTTAGGTGGCCCCCAGGCAGTGGGACCAGAATCCATCCCTGGTGCATGAGCTGGCTTTTTGGAGCTCAGTGCCTATGTTGGGACACCTTGCTCAGCCTTGGTGCAGGGAGGAGGGGCTTGGACCTGCCTCAACTCATCTATCATGGTATCTTCCTCCCTGCCCTCCCACTCTGTCCCTGTTTCAGCATGACCCTTCCATTTTCCTGTGTTCTCATCCCCCACTCCTTGCCCTCTGGCACCCCCCCATCCAGTTCACTCATGTAGATCTCATCCACTCCTCCTTCACAGGATCATCCATGTGTCCTTCCTAGGGTCTTTTTCTGTTAGCTAGCCTCTCCGCAGTTGTGGGTTGTAGTCTGGCCATTCCTTCCCTCACATCTAGTATCCACTTATGAGTGAGTACATACTATGTTTGTCCTTCTGAGACTGGGTTACCTCACTCAAGATGATATTTTGTAGATCTATCAATTTGCCTGCAAATTTCATGATATTATTGTTTTTTATTGCTGAGTAGTACTCCATTGTGTATATGTGCCATACTTTCTTTATCCATTCTTCAGTTGAAGGGCATCTAGGTTCTTGCTATTATGAATAATGTTTATATGAACATAGCTGAGCATGTGTTCTTGTGGTAAGATTGAGCATTCCTTGAGTATATGCTCAAGCATGCTATAACTGGGTCTTTAGGAAGACTTATTCCCAATTTTCTGAGAAACCACCATACTGATTTCCAGAGTGGTTACATAACCTAACTGTCATCATAGAGCCTTTGTCTAGTGACTGATGGAGGCAGATATAGAGATCCACATCCAGGCACCAGGCTGAGCCCCAGTAATCCAATTGATGAGACAGAGGAGAGATAATGTATAGCTCGAGTTTTCCTGCCTGGCCCACCTCAGGACAAATCTCTCTCACCTGCCAGTCCCACAGCCACTCAGACCCGATCAAGTAAACACAGAGACTTATATTGGTTACAAACTGTATGGCCGTGGCAGGCTTCTTGCTAACTGTTCTTACAGCTTAAATTAATCCATTTCCATTAATCTATACATTGCCACGTGGCTTGTGGCTTACCGGTACTTTACATCTTCCTTGTCCTGATGGCGGCTGGCAGTGTCTCCCTCTCAGCCTTCCACTTCCCAGAATTCTTCTCTTTGTCCCGCCTATACTTCCTGCCTAGCCAATGGCCAATCAGTGATTTATTTACTGACCAATCAGCAACACACTTGACATACAGACCATCCCACAGCACTTCCCCTTTTCTTTTCTTAAAAAGGAAGGTTTTAACCTTTATATATCTCCAAAGTCAGCTTGGTATATTTGGGAATTTGGGCGTAGTTTCTCTTACTACTTCCTGCTGGAGGGGGGCGCTGTATCTTATGGGGACACAAAGAATATTTTAGGATTATGGAGTAGTCCATGAGGGTGTATCGTCTGAGCCAGTTGTCTTGAAACGGTTCTGGATGTTGGATCATCTGGGTCATGGTGTCATCAGAGACCTTTCAGGTGGTCTTGGCTGGTCAAACTGGATGTATCTTAATCTGGAACAAATCCATAGCCTCTGGCTTTCTGTGGAAACCAAAGCAGAGACTCTTTTCCAAAGCAACATATCCTTACATCCAAATTTTGAAGTCAAGGTACCTTCAAAATATACATTTTGGCATAACTCAACAGCTTTTACAATCAAATGTTTTTTTGCAGTTAAAAATCCCAAAGACAACACAATCCAGATTCTCTGTGTAATATCCATTTTTACGTGGCTTATTTTTTATACTACCTTTACTGTCTCTTTAAAGACTTTATTTTTAAAAACTATTTATTTTTTTATATAACTGTATATATATTTTTTGTCTCTTTGAAGCCTACGTATATTTTACACACATTGTAAGCTATTACATCTGTCTTATTGTGAATCTATTGCCTTAAACTGCAGCAGCTGTGGCTGCTGGCTCCGCCCACCTCAGCTTCCCAACATGGCTACGTTTACCACCAGCTCTGGGAGCTATCCTGGGTCTATGCTTTTATCCAAGCAGTGTATAGCCCAGAAACCTCTTTTTTTTGTTTTGTACTAGCAAAGGCTAAATCCACCAAGCAGCTTAATGTGCCACTTGCAGAGGTCTCATTCCCACCATACAGCAGGTCGAGCACGCAAGCTAGGAACCCATCAGTAGCTCAAACCGGCAGCTGCCGCTCATTTGAGAGAGACAATTAGGAAGCTGTTTTTAGCTCCGTTTTAGAATCTTTTTTGTCAGTTTTTAGGGGGAAACTCTTGCCCCACGTTGGGCGCCATTTGTAGCTCGAGTTTTCCTGCCTGGCCCACCTCGGGACAAATCTCTCTCACCTGCCAGTCCCACAGCCACTCAGTCCCGATCAAGTAAACACAGAGAATTATATTGGTTACAAACTGTATGGC
Organism: Peromyscus eremicus; assembly: GCF_949786415.1. Lineage (NCBI taxonomy): Eukaryota > Metazoa > Chordata > Mammalia > Rodentia > Cricetidae > Peromyscus > Peromyscus eremicus. The sequence goes on along the minus strand of NC_081439.1, from coordinate 18,203,094 downwards.
AGTGGCAGGCTTCTTGCTAACTGTTCTTACAGCTTAAATTAATCCATTTCCATTAATCTATACATTGCCACGTGGCTTGTGGCTTACCGGTACTTTACATCTTCCTTGTCCTGATGGCGGCTGGCAGTGTCTCCCTCTCAGCCTTCCACTTCCCAGAATTCTTCTCTTTGTCCCGCCTATACTTCCTGCCTAGCCAATGGCCAATTAGTGATTTATTTACTGACCAATCAGCAAAAAACTTGACATACAGACCATCCCACAGCAATAATCCAGGCAAGGGACATCAAGACCATGATGGGAGGACATGCAGAGATGACTGGCCACACTAGTGGGAAGCCCATGAACTATGGACTGGCGTCTGTGGAGCACTATGGGACTGGACTAGGCCCTCTGGAAATGGAAGATGGTTGTTTGGCTCAAACTGTTTGGGGGGCACCCAGACAGGGGGATTGGGATCTGTCCCTGGTTTATGGGCAGGCTTCTGGAACTGGGTGCTGTGGTGTGACACCTTGAACAGCATTGGTGCAGTGTGAACAGCCTGGACCTGCCTAGGCTCAATGTGCTGGGCTCTGATGACTCTGCATAGGAGACCTCGATTTGAGGGATGTGAGGATGCAAGATGGCTTGGGTAAGAGGGCTTGGGATGTGAGGCGGGAGGAGGAGGTGTCTGTGGATAACATGTGGAGTAAGTAGAAAACTTCTTAATAAAGAAAAATGAAAGAAAAAGAGACCATTTGATTGGAAAGACTTTTCCCACCCTTTTATTCTGAGGTAGTGTCTAAATTTGAAACTGAGGTGTGTTTCTTGTATGCAGCAGAAAGATGAGTCCTGCTTTCATATCCATTCTGTTAGCCTGTGTCTTTTTTATGGGTGAATTAAGACCATTGATATTAAGGGATATTAATGAAAAATGATTGTTAGTTGCTGTTATCTTTTGGTGGTAGTGTGTGTGTGTGTGTGTGTGTGTGTGTGTGTGTGTGTGTGTGTGTGTACTTCTCTTCTTTGGGGTTTACTCCTGTCATGTTATCTATTGCCATTTTTTTCTGTGGATGCATCTAACTTCCTTAGGTTGGAATTTTCCTTCTAGTGCTTTCTGTAGCGCTGGATTTGTAGATAGGTATGATTTAAATCTGGTTTTGTCTTGGAATGTCTTGTTCACTCCATCTATTTTGATTGAAAGTTTTACTGGGTATCAGTTTAGGCTGGCATCCATGGCCTCTTAGTGTCTTCATTACTTCTGTCCAGGTCCTTGTATCTTGCAAAGACTCCTTTGAGAAATGGGAGTTATTCTGATGGGTTATCCTTTATAATTCACTTTGCCTTTTTCCTTTGTTGCTCTCATTATACTTTCTTTATTCTGTAAGTTTAGTAGTTTAATTATTATGTGGCCAGGGGACTCTATGGGGGTGTGTGTGTCTATTCAGTTTGCTGTTCTATAGGCTTCTTGTATTTTCATAGGTATTTCCTTCTTTAAGTTGGGAAAGTTTTCTTCTATGATTTTGTTGAATGTTTTTTCTGTGCCTTTGAGTTGGTATTCTTCTCCTTCCTCTATCCTTATTATTCTTAGGTTTGGTCTTTTCATGGTATCCCAGATTTCTTAGACATTTTGTGTTATGCTTTTTGGATTTGGTATTATCTTTGACTGGTGAATTCATTTCCTCTATTGTATCCTCTATACCTGAGATCCTCTCTTCCATCTCTTGTATTCTGTTGGTTATGCTTGCATCTGTGTTTCCTGTTCATTTACTCAAATTATCTATTTCCAGCTTTCCCTCTGTTTGTGTCTTCTTCATTGTTTCTATTTCCTTTTTCTGGTCTTGAACTGTTTCCCTCACCTGTTTAATTTCTTTTTCATGGTTTTCTTCAAGGGATTTATTGCTTTCTTCCAATTTTTATTTGTCTTTTCCTCTATTTCTTTATAGATTTCTTGCAAAGTTTTTGTTTGTCTTTTTCTCAATGTCTTTATTGACTTCTTCTACTTTTTTGTTTGTCTTTTCCTCAATTTCATTTTTCATTTTTTTCCTTGAAAGACCTTTATCATCTTCATGATGATATTCTTAAAATTGCTTTATTCTGCTTCTTCTACCTTGTGATATTCATGTCCTGCTGTTGGAGGAGGGCTATGTTCTGGTGATGCTGTACTGCTCTTTGTGTTGTTTTATGTACTTCTGATTTGACGTCTGCCTTTCTCCTCATCTAAGAGGTATAAGACATGCCTGTGTCTGAGTGAGTTGCTGCTTGTTGTAGTTGTTTCTTAGGGGGCCCTTCTGAGTCTAATTGGTCTAATTGGAACAGGCAGATTCCATGTATTAGAGAGCTGCTCTTGCATTGACCCAAGCTAGTTGAATCTGTGACTCATGGATCCATTGTTGGTCTTATCAGGGCTCTTGGTATAGCCAGAGATGATAGATTCTGTCTTTAGGAAGCCACACTTGATCCAATGAGAGGTGGCTGATACTACTTCTCAGAAAGCCACTCTTGGTCTAACGAAGGCTTGCAGATTCCCTGTCTCCTGAGGTTACTCTTGGTCCAATGACAGCTCTTTGACTAATGAGAGCTCTCTCACTAAGCCTTATGAGAGCTGGGGTTGGTTTCTAAGCCTTAGGAAGTGGCTGGGGTTTGGGCAGTTGGGGTATGAGGGCAGAGTGTTAGATTGCAGGGTCTTCTGATGTGTCTTGGTGAATTGGGAGCCTTCCTGCAAGAGCCCTGCCTGCTGGCTGTTAACTGCTCTTCACTAATCCTTTATAACACAAAATTGTGAGAGGGACACCAGCACATTTGAAGTTTGTTGTCTTTATTTTTCTTATGCCAGAGAGTTAGGGTTGGAGACTCTGCTGCTCAGTTGGATGAATTAAATGTAATGGGTTTTTGGGCACCAGAGTAGATGGGACCAGGCGGCAGTACTGAATTGCCAAAGGCAAAGTGATTATGCATATTGCATTGGGCAGTATAGCCAAAGCAATGTTCATAACTGCCTGAACCATAATTGTCAGCAAAGGAAAGGTGAATTTTAAGGTGGCATGATTGATCTGGACCTTTAGTGCTGGCTAGTCCATCATGTTATTTCCGAAATATGATATAGATATGAAGCTACTAAATGGTTGTTTAATCTGTGGAAGCAAAAAGAAATGTATCAAATAAATGAAAGAAAGGCTCTGCCCAGGGAGCCTAAATTATAATACCATCTTGAAACTAAAAAGGGAAAGGAAAGACGTTAGAGGTGTCTTGTGTGCAATCTACCTCAAGGATCACTTTGAATGAATCAAGATATGCCAATTAGATGCTGATGTCCTAGATTTTATCTGTGAGATGAGACTTTCTTGTGAAAAGGCTGAGCATCTTTCCCTATCACACCCCTGACTTCCTCTTCTGATTACTTCCCCAGAATGCCAAGTACACATTGATTGAAGAACTTTGAATGGATAAGATTTTGACCTATTGAGGTAAAAATGTTGCATTCCTTGAAGCATTGTAGAAGGGAAGGAAAAGTTGTCTACCTCTTGTCCACCTCCGTTATCAATGCCTGGTCATGCAGATAATCCTGTATATAATTCTAGGCAGGAAAGTCATAGGGAAGAGATGCACTTTGAGTTCAACCAGTTGTCACCATAATCAACAGCCAGTTCCCTGTTTCTAATACATTTGGAGTTCTGATTTATAGAGAAGCAAATGCCTTTGGACATGGGAAATGTTAATGAATTGTCCAATGCTAATTAATCTCAGAGAGAAGATGGCTCTGGAAATGGGAGTTGACATTCCCACTTCAGGTCCAAACATGTCTGTCTCAAAATGTCCTGCAAAGTTCCTGGCATGACACTGTGACAAGGAGAGAGGAGATCTCAAAACAGTGTAAGACCCTAGACACCATGACCCTTAAAGATAGCTAAGGGAAAACTTATTGCAAATAAAAACTACTCTTGTTTATCTTCTGACATAAAATTATTCATCATTAAAAAAAGGTACTGGGATCATTATCTGTGCAGAAGGCATAGAGGGCCTTCAACCTAGAAGTTTCTCTGTCAGTAAATACAGAAGACTAATTTTAATTAGAATTATTTGTTGTTACTTTCTCGAGGAGGTTATAAGCATAGATTAAAGGAGGTTTTGCTATGTATCTGCTACATCTCTATTTTTGCTGCTCATACTCATTCAAAACCAAGCATAAGGCTAATGTACATCTTCCACTCTATGAACAGTAAAACAAAGGGAAAAGATACCAGAATTGAGGCCCTGAGGAATCTAATTGTGAAGAGTGATGGGGGTAAAAATACAACAAGTCTAACTGTGCATTCAGCTCCTTTATGGGTCTCAGAGAGGAAAAGTGTAATGTAAAAGCAGAATACAGATTGATGAGCTCAAGAGTGGATAAAAGGCCTCTTGGTGAAAGGCCCACATGTGTTACTCTTGAGTTACTTACTAGGGAAGGGTAGAGGAGAAAATATATCTGAGTTCTGAATAAATTCAGCCTGTACTAACATCCACTCTCCTAGAAAGTCAAGCAACTGAGGGCTTTCCTTATGGTGATGGTTTCTTCAGAATCTGGAGTCCTAGATTTTCAGAACTGGTAGTCCCCTCTACCGACATCTTTTAAATAACCATAAATGTTCTCCCAGTCACTCTGGAATGGGAGCAGAGCCTTAAATTTCTTCATATCGACTCACAAAAGTACTCACTCAGGCACCTTCCTTGCTTTGGTGCTGCCAATTCAACCTCAATTTTTGTTCATGGAATTCAAAGTATAGTGCTTGATCTTGGTTGTCCTAACACAAACAATAGGATCAACACCACAGTTGATGAGACATTTTGTCAAAGAGCTACATTTAACATCTTAGTGTAGACAAAATACTGGAATGGAATTGCAGCAGCAGGAAATCTTATCCTTGAAGCATACACATTGATTCTAGGAAAGCATTTGAATGTTTAACTTCTCCATGACATCAATTGTGGTGTAGGCATATGTTTGTCTATGGAAATTTATCGCTGTCAGACAACAGGATGAATAACATTTCAACTTGACTTGGGAGATAAGGAGGTTGTTACCTCTTGAATCAAACCTGTGCTCTCTTCCTCATGCACATCTCGCAACAGATGAAATCCACAAGGAAATCTTCAAAGTCGTCATTGATTTCTGTGAAACCTTTGGAGCAGTGGCTCTAAACCTCTAAACCTATTTTTACCTTCCTAACACTATGACTCTTTAATAAATTTCTTCATATTCTGGTGACCACCATCCATAAAATTATGCCATTGCTACTTCATAACTGTCATTGTTCTACTTTTATGAACCATAACATAAATATCTGATATGCAGCCCCCAAGGGGGTCACAACTCCCAGGTTATGAACCACTGCTCTAGAGGGTTTTGGGTGATTTTCTAGCCTGTATTCTTCCTCTAATGAAGATAAAACTGTTTTTTTTGTAATCACAGAACTTATAGGTATTCTAATGCTTGTACTATTTCTAGGTGAGAACTGTTACATAAATCAAATAATGCACTGTCATCAAATGACTATCTGGTGCCATGGATCTATGCAAACCAGAGAATTTTACTGTATCCCTCTGGATTGTAACTAAGAACTATTATTGGAGGGCCTTCCTTTCTCTGGTCTATGCTTAAAACTTCATCTCCTATCAGGAGGAAATACCTAGAAAAGCAACGCCCCCACAATGACACTCAATCTTTATCTCTAACAGGGATGTTATGAGAGTGTTCAGGGGAACTTGTGATCATTAGAAAAGGAGAAAGATCCCATTAATAAGGGCTGTTGCTTGCGCTTGATGTTGTTCCCTTTCCACAGGAGGCTGTCACACTCAGAAAGTGTTAGTGGAAACAAAGGGGGAAAACAGCCTCTTTGTCCTTCCCTGGGAAGGCCCAATCACAGAGGAGGTGACTTCCAGAGGGGAAGAGCCTGGACAGCCTATAAAAATTCTTATCCAGATCCCTAGGGCAGCCTTCAACCTCTGGGGTTCCTTCCCATCCCCTTGATGGCAGCTGTTTGTCTGGTATTATAAAGTTTGTGCTTTTGTTATTTATCTCTGTGATTACTGCTTCCTTGCTCCTATATCGATCTGTCATTTACTTTCACTCTCAGCTGCCCTTAGGATCTTCCACTGTCAAGTTCTGTCAGAGAGCCTTAGGATGTCCCTATTCTCTCTCCTGTGTCTGTTGTATTCCTGTTCTCAATCTCATATCTTCAACTCTGCCTGTCAATGGCCATGTCAGCCAATACCTGTCTGAGTATGTCTTCCATGATCTCTTGTGACATCTCCATACTGTTATGCCTAGATCCAGATGCACTGACTACTTACCAACTTTGCCTGGAATGCTCCACCAGACCCTTACCTGCCAGTGTGATCCTCACATTCATGGGCATAGCTAGCTCTAGTCTCAGAGCTGCTGGGCTACCCTTCTCTGGCTAGTTAATACATGGCCAAAACCTCGTGTACCATTTCCATACTCTAGGGCCTAACACTTGGTGTCTCACAGTTCATGAATTGGCTTGCCTGATTATGCTTTCCAGAATGTTATTTGCCGCCACAACCCCTCACTCTTGTTATTTTCGTTTGCTTCATATTGCTGTGATGAAACACCATTTTCAAAAGCAACTTGGGGAGTAAAGGTTTTATTTTGGCTTGCAGGTTCCACTCCATTAAGAAGAGAAGTCAGGGCAGAAACTAGAGGAAGGAACTTGTATTAGTCAGGGTTCTCTGGAGAAAGAGAATTTATAGAATGAATATCTATCCATCATCTATTATAATCTTATCTATCTATGTATCTATCTGTCTGTCTATCTATCTATCTATCTATCTATCTATCTATCTATCTATCTTGGGGATTTAGTAGAATGGCTTACAGGTTGTTGTCCAGCTAGTCTCACAATGGCTGTCTACCAACAGAAAATCAAAGAATCCAGTAGTTTTTCAATCCACAAAGCTGGATGTCATAGCTAGTCTTCAGCATATATCATAATCCCAAAGATGTAGGCTCTAATGCCAGTGAAGGAATGGACTTGCTAGTGAGGTGAGAGCTAGCAGAAAAAGAGCAAAAGAAAGCTTCTTCCATGTTCTGATGTAGACTTCCCCAGAAGGTGTGATCCAGATTAGAGGTGGGTTTTCCCAGCTCAAAAGATCTGAATTAAAGGTGTGCCTTCCTTCCTCAAAGATCTGGATTAGAAATGGAACTTCCCACTTCAAATTAAGCAAAAATCACTCACAGGTGTGCCCATTTTGGGGTTTTAGTTAATTCCAGATGCAGTCACATTGACAACTAATAATAGCCATTGCAAATCCACTCCTTGTCAGCTGGACACAAATCATTTATCTATGTCATGAATAATTTCCAAATGAAAACAATAACCACATCATAATTACCTAAACATGATATAACCATCCTACATACAATTGCAAATACATTATATATTTAACCAGGTCATAATTATGTATAACATGATATAACTATCCCTCATACATCTGCAAACACATTATAAATTTAGAATAGGTGGCAATGTCCCTTGAGGGATATTCTTTTAGTATCTCAAACTTAAATGTAATAACCAATGGTATTCTCTTACTTGATGTTGCATCACATGATAAAGAAATTGAGGGGCTAGAGAGATGGCTCAGCCGTTAAGAGTACTGACTGCTCTTCCAGAGGTCCTGAGTTCAATTCCCAGCAACCACATGGTGGCTCACAACCATCTATAACATGATCTGATGTCCTCTTCTGACTTGCAGGTACACATGCAGAGCACTCATACATAAAATATAAACAAATACAATTAATAATAAAAAGAAAATTGAAAGAAAACACAAGTATCTGTATAAACACATTCTTAACAAAATACGACAGAAAAACTCATATCAATTATAATCCTCATTTCTGCAACTGGTCATGTGGCCTGAGCTGGTATTTATAACTACCTTTCTCTGCTACCCATTCTGTATTTCCTCCACCTTCTGCAAGCACCTCAGCAGATTGTAGCTCTTTTCCTGGAGAAGTGACCCATACCTTCATTCCTGAAAGGTCTGTGCTCTTTGTCATCCTACCTGAATTAGGCTGTTGTAGTTTCCCATTGACTTTTTTTTTTGACGTTTACATTTTATTTACATCGGTGGCACTAAAATACATTATGCCTTGTGGATCATATTTCCACAACACACATTAATACCAATCCACACTCCATGGTAACTGCCTACACCACCTCCCATCAAAACCAAGCAAACACAGCAAACACTTCATGGTCGTGCCCTCAAACCTAAGGTGACCCCGTCCCAGACTCCTAGCTATGGCAGTGCCCATAACTAACAAAACTTCCCCTTTCTACAATGCTGGACCCAACTGCTGGCATCTCAAGCCCACCAACACTTTTTATAATGCCCTCCCTTCCAAGGAGACAAAGTTTGAGTAACAGATCCCCGTGGCCAAGAGGAAGGAACACATCCCCAAGAGGCACGTGCAGCCCAGAAGTGAGGCAGCATCAGAACTACTTGGTGCTCAGTGCAAATGGCAGGTTAGGTGGCAGCATGGCATGGATTTGACAGGATGGTGCTTGTGAAGGAAAGGGCCAATACTTGCAATAGAAAGAACTAAGGTCAATCTTCTTGCTTGATAGCTGATTATTCTGCATATACCTCTGCGTGCCCTGTGTTTGTGTAAGTAGCCAGTGGCATTGACCTACGAAAGCTAGAAATGGTATTGATAGGCAAAACCTTTTGACTGAATGACAAATATTTCTTCAAGAAGAAAAGATGAGATTTCCCCAAAACTAAACTATATTTGGTGTCAATTCTGACATCTGGAGAAGATTAAGAATTGAACAATAAATATAAGGAAAGACTCTACATCTGAAGTGGCTCATGATGGCCTCTCGTTGCCAGAGTACTGAATCCAAAGAACCCTAACACCCATGGCTCAAGGCGCAGCTTACATTACCTGTAAGTTCCGCTGTACTAAAACTGCACACTGTACCACCGCCAGGAGACAGTCTGTCATGAACACATACATACCCAGCTCCCTACTGAACCCTACTGGACTCCTACAGCTACAAATACTTCAGTGCTCGGAGCAGGGCTTGGACTGCTAAAAAGAACAAGGCAGATCCTTACAACAAGAGGAAAAGGTAACAGATTTAGTGTTGGGTAAAAGCAAAGTTACAAGGCTGAGGCTGTGTCACAAGCTTATACTATACAGGCCACCCGGGATTGTCCCCTCCATCTCCAACACCCCTGATCCTAACGATCCGTGGGCACACGTCCATAATCCTGCTAAGCAAGTGGCCCTGGGCGGTACCGAAAGGATGCCGCTGCCGTGTGCATGTGCACCACACACGAGAGCGGCTGCTGTGGCTGCCGCCAAGTCCAGCCTAGTGGTTCCCTTTGGTCGACTTCTTCTTCTTCGAGTCCTCTTTCTGCTTCTGCTTCTTCCTCTTGCCACCTTCCTTGAGCCCTGCTGAGGTCATGGGGGCATCCAAGTTACCAGAAACCCGCTGCCTGTCCTGCTCTTCATCTTCCCAGTTGCTTTTAGACCCAAGTTTGACCGTCGGGGCAGGATTGGGTGGCTTCTGTGGGTGGGTGCTGACAGAAGGGGCCAGAGTCTGGGCTGGAGCTGGAGCTGGGGCAGGGGGGCCGGGCCGGGGGCCGGGCTGGGGAGGGGGCCTGAACTGATGCTGGGGCCAGACCAGAGGCCAGAACTGGTGTTGGCCTCTCCGCCTGCATTCTTCTGCAAGGGCATTCTCGTCAGGCACACCATTTATCGTCAAGGACTTTAACTGTCCGTCTTCCTCAACTTCTACTCTTTCCTGACCATTCTCCACAATGTTCTTTGTAGTAATTTTTTCTGCCATTAACTATCTTAGTAGAAGTTGATATTGATTTGAAGTTGCCCATTCCGCTACCGCCAAATGATGCTGAAGAGAAAGAAGTGATGCCCCCATGCTCTAGTGAGCCGAATGGAGTGACTCCTGTATCAAAAGCAGGAAATCCACCTCCAAAAGGAGGAAATCCACTGAGGGCAGAGAAAAACGAGCCTGCACCTCGGTTTCTGCTTCCTCGGGGACCCCTTCGGTTCCCAAAGAAGTCATCAAATGGGTCTTCAAAGAGGTCAAATGAAAATGGGTCCCTTCCACCAAAAAATTCCCTGAAGACATCATCTGGATTCGGAATGTGAAGCCAAACTCAAACGGACTGTCAAAATGACTTCCACCTCCTCCTCCACCACCATTTAATCCTTCTTTGCGGTATTTATCA